>NC_090445.1:1033499130-1034749130 GCF_031143425.1 Pleurodeles waltl
TGGATTGTGGCACGGTCAAGCCTGTATGTGATGATCACATGTCTTTCCTCCATTGTCGACAGGTCCACCAACGGTCGGTACACCAGAGGATGCCGCCATCTCCTCACATGTCCCAACGGACGGTGCCTATGAAGGACAACAGCGAGCAGAGAGTCAAACAACTCAGAGGTACGTACCTACAGCTTACACAGAACACCATTCATAATCAAAAAGTGGCCTGTATGTGTGTTGAGTCTAGGCCTAGGTATGTGTGACGCATTTGAAAATGAAGCCATGTGGGCCTCTGAAATGGCGGCTGCCTGACCTCTAAAGTGGGACAATGGGATGTGAGGTAACTGCGCAGGCATTGTACACCGTCGCGTTAGGCAGTCGAAGACTGCGGCGCAATGTTGCATTGGTTAACATTGGACCCTATGGGTCCCCCGGAGCCAATGACGATGTACGCCGGCGGTGACGGTACGCACCGCCACGGACGTGACCGCCATTTTCTAATCTGTACAATCACTCGATACCTGATCTTCGACAGGATAGGACCTACACCGCAAGTGCTGCTGTGACCTCGGTCTGGAAGAGACAATGGCTCGAGTGTCTGGGGAAAGGGCCCCTGCCTTCACATTGGAGGAGTTGTAGAAACTCGTGGACGGGGTCCTCCCCCAGTACACGCTACTCTACGGTCCTCCAGACAAACAGGTAAGTACACTGGGAGCATGCTCTATGGGCTATGCCTTTGTGGAGAAGGGTGGATGTAAGAAGGAAGGGGGAGAGTGCAGCGTGCATGAAACGACGGTGAGTGCATGTGCCACATGGCAAGGGTAGGGATGGGGGCCAATCACTTTGACGGTGCAGTTGGTAATAGGCTTCTCTTCCCCCTGTACAAATCATGTAGGTCAGCGCCCACCAGAAAAAACATATTTGGCGTGCCATCGCCAAGGACGTCTGGACCCTGGGGTTCTACCACAGACGGAGCACCCATTGTCGGAAAAGATGGGAGGACATTCGCTGCTGGAGCAAGGAGACGGTGGAGGATCAGCTGGGGATGGCCTCCCAGCGTGGGAGGGGTGTCCGTCTCACCATGAACCCCCTGATGTTTAGGATCCTGTCGGTGGCATACCCGGAGATGGATGGGTGCTTGAGGGCATCATAGCAGTCACAAGGGGGTGAGTACACTCGCATTCTGCTGATTTTGCGCGCAGTGGAGGTGTCTGGTGTGGGAGGTGGGCTGTGGGTTTCCCTAGGCCAGGGCGAGTTTAGTAGGCAAGGTCCCTCCGTAAGGCAGGCCATGTGGCACCCCACCCCACCTCCATAGAGTGCCAAGTATACCTAGTCATGCCCCTGTGTCATCCAAGTGTGGGCGGTACATTGTCCTCCGCCTGTCTGTTGGCGGGGACCGCCGCGCTGTTTGTCTGTACTGTACGGTTGGAGTGTTAAAGTGTCTGTCTTTGGTGGCGGTTTCCGCCACGGTCGTAATTGCAAATTTTTTACCGCCGGCCTGTTGGCGGCCTTACCGCCGCTTTAACACCGTCCACCAGGGTTGTAATGACCACCTTAGTGTTTTGGAATGGCCAAGAGATAAACAACAGTGTCCTAAAGAAAAACATACTTAAAAAGCAGTTCTCATACATAACTAAATATACATTAAACAGAGAAAAAAGACTGCCCTGCTCCATCATCAGCATATAGAGTTCCTAATCCTTGCTGTCCTTCTTCTATTGAACCTACCCCATCATGTATTATGGAATATTTTTATATCTAAACTAACTGCATTATTGGAGCCAAAGGCAAAAGGAGAATAATTATATTTTTAATGTAAAACAGAGGGAGCAAAAATGTAGCCCTGATTCACAATTTTTTTTAAAGAAACATTGAAAATGATCCTATTTGTGACTGCTAGTTATTCACAAAAGATGGCCATGCCGTAGTAAATACACATATGCCTCATGCATATTATCCCAAAACAGCATATTATGCCACAGGACCACTTCCCAAGCAAAGTGTGGGTGATAGTAGCATTGGGGTAACAGTAGACAAAAAAAATATATTCCCTCAATAGTATGCCTGGGAAGATGCTACCGGTGCAGTTTTCATGGCATGCTGCAGCTGAGGTTTGTACATTAGGGAACATCGTAAATATGCAACAGTGAAGAATAGTACTTCCACAAGTGCAGAATGGCAATTCCATTTGTGAATCTAGTAAAAAAAAAATGTCATATGACTTAAATCTAATCATGAAGATTTGTTTGTGGATCGCTGTTAGAACTGGTATTCTTGGTGTGTTTTTCCCTGTCTGGTTTGCCTTCTGACCTCATGTTTGCTGAGTTTGTTTTTGCTGGCATTAGGAATGTGGGCACTTTACCAGTGCTAAAGTGCATGTGCTCTTTATGTCTTATCCACAACTGACATACTTAATTTATGCATAATTCCCTAGGAAAGAGAACTACATGTACCAGGGCCTGTAAATTAAATCCTACTAAGTGGGCCTATAGCACTGATTGTGCCACCCATTTAAGTAGCCCTTTAAACATGACTCAGACGTGCCATTACAGAGCCTGTGAGTGTGCAGCTTTAAACTGCCATGTTGACGTGACAAGTTAACCCTCTTGCCAGGCCCAGACCTTTCCTTTTAATACATATATGTCACCCCTGATGTTGGCCCTGACAGCTCTAAAGCCAGGATCCAGTGTATTTAAAAAGTTGGACATGCACTTTTAAGTTGTACATGTTCACTTAGTGAAAGACTCTTAAGGTCATTTTTCACTTTTGCAAGGGCTATCTCCACCACAGGTTAAAATGGAGATTGCCTTATCATATTCTTTTAAGTGTAATTTCCAATTAGGAAGAGATGAGACCCCTAAGTTTGGTGTCTCTGGAATAACATTTTAAAATCACAATTTCCAGTGAAGTCGGATCTTAAATTGAAATTCTGACAATTCCACTTTTAGAAAATTGGCATTTTTTTTACTTTAACTTATCTAGTGCTTTCTGCCTGTCTCTGAATACACATTTGGGTGGGTTACAGCTGGGCTCTTGTGCATTCCCTCCAGTCAGCCACACACAAAAGGCAGCTGAGATGTGACTGAGTGGCCATCTGCATGGTGATGGCCTACCCTGGGCAGGATGGGAGGGAGCAGCTGACACACATCTGAATGGGCTGAGTCCTGAACCCTCGCAAAGGGCTGAATGACCCCCTGTAGAGCATCTAGAGCCAGAACAGGAAGGAAAGGGACTTTGTGCACTTCAAATGCCTCTCTTTGAAGTCTCCCCCACCTCAAATGCACCACTGAGCATACAAACTGGACTTCTAACCCTACCAAATGAATACACCGCTGGACCTGAGGACATTCTGCCAAGAAAAAGGACAGCTGTGCTGCTGAGGGAACTGTCCTTGTCTGGGAGTGAGAAGAATTGGACCCACATGTCTACACCCCCAGGACCACAGCTTGATGGTGATGCATTGCCTTCATTCCAAAGAGTTTGATGCTGCACTGCTGCTTGAGGACATCGCATTGATAACAGCACAGCTTGATGATGACCACTCATCCCTGACTGTGGGAATCAGAAGCAACGCTTCAGCATCATCCCCTCTGCTCCTTGCATCGGACCTTCGACATCCATGCAAACCTCCACAAAGTAATTTTTCAATGGAACAAGAGTGGTCCCTATAGCCAGCACACGCTCCATCGCAGTTGGCCTGAACTTTTGGATTTATCACGGTCTAGTGTGACTAGATAGACTCGGTTGGGTGTTTAAGTTTATACCACTAAATTTGCAGATGACCTTTAAAAATTCATATGTCACCTTCACCGTATTTGATTTTTGTCGTTTTGGTCTTATTTCGTTCATTAATTAAACTCTATTTTCCTAACCTAGTGTGGAATCTTTTAGTTCAGTGTTTTCAGTGTTTTACTGCTTTAAGGGTCACACAAATACATTACACACTGCCTCTTAAATTGCGTGTGCTTGCTCTGTGGCAAGCTACCAGAGGGTGAGCACAAGCTAATTTATGGTGTGTACCTGACTTACCCTACTAGGATTGTGGGTCCTGCTTGGACAGCGTGCATACCTCTGCCAACCAGAAGACAAGCTCTAACAATCATGATGCTCTAGTTCCTAGCAGTGTTGGATTGGCGGGGGTGTCAGGGCCAGCTCAGTGGGACACTAGCCAGTGGATCAGAGGGAGATGTCTTTGCAGAAGAGAACCATTTCTGCTTTGTTGCTGTTGAGCTTGAGGTTACTTTTCATCACGGCTGCTACAGAGAATATGGTGGGTGGCCACTTGTTTTCTGATGAAGGAAGGATGAGCTGAGTGTCAATTTATCTGGGTAGAGAAGAGTGTAATGCCTCCCCACTTTTTGCCGTGGTCTTTTAGCAGGCAGAAAGTCTTGTGACAGCATTTGGACTGTTAGGTTGAAGTCTGGGTAGATGCATACCATATTAATCCTGAACTACATCTCTTTTTGCTCCTTTGCAAGCCAGCAAACTGAATCCCTATCTTTACAGTAGAACAATCTCACTATTGTAGCACATGGCAGGTTGGAGGCATAAGATGAGCAGAGGGTTAGACAAACTGTTTGGTTGCATTCGAGGAAAGAGCTGACTCATCATAGTGCTGGACCCTGAATGTTGGTATCATTAGGTTGTTGGATGAAGATGGGTGGGCGGAGGTGTCAAAAGTGTCAAAAGTGGCAGAGACGGCGAGTAGGATGAGCGACCCTGGGATTCCCCCTTGTCCATGAAGAGGCGGATGTCATCAGTGGGAGCAAAGAGGGCCATCTCAGTAAAAAGATGGGTCCGAAATCTGATTGTGAAGGGTGAGGTGGTTTTTGCACAGGCAGTTAGCTAGCCATGCCTTGATAAATATCACCTGGACTTTGGCAAGGAAGGAGGGAGATGGGGTACTTAGTCAAGGACAGGGGGTCCCTTGACATTTCCCTTAAGAACAGTAGGATGGTAGTCTTTCTATGAGTCGGGGAATGTAGCTGTGTATAGCGATCAATTGAGAATGGAACACAGAGCCTCATTATGCCCTGCTGGCCCTATTTTGAGTTTCCTACTGGTCCAGCGGGTGGCAACAGTGTTTCCACCCGCAGACCCAGCAGGAAATAGGGCTGTAACATTGTAGCCACCTCGTAATTGAGCCGGCTGCAATGTGGAGGTTCAGCGGGTGCAGCAGTACCCGTTGCGCATTTAACTGCCCGTAGTTCCAATGCATTGGCAGTGCAGGGGGCACTGGGGCCCCCCTGATGCTCCCATTCCACCAGCCTTTCCATGGTGGTGTAAACTGCCATGGACAGGCTGGCAGATGGGAACTCGTAATCCCCAGGCAGCGATGGTTGCAGCACTGCCCTGGCGGATGACAACCACCGGCATGCCAGGCTGCAGGCTGGTGGCAGCCTGGTGGTGTCAGCAGTCGGACGGTGGCTCTGCCATGGTCATAATGTGGTGGCCAGACCACCACGACCGCTGCGGTTCGACTGCCACCATGAGTCTGGCACCAGACTCAGAATGAGGCCCACAGTGTGGGCAAGAATCCAAAGGGGTTTCTGATGGAATAGAGTACATGGTGTTGGTGGTTTTCGTTGTGGAAATTGCTGGCCAGTGGGCCTGTGTAGATTCTGTGGTGTTGATGTTGTCAGGGTGGAGGACCTAGAAGGTAAGGAGATGTGGTTGGGGGGTGGCACATTTCCTGTCAATAGTATATTTTTTTGTTCATCATGTAGTGTAGTAGGAGAGCTGGCTGCAAGGTCCCTGGGATGGGGTTGTAGTTGTGGAGTTGTGGAGTTGGAGGATGGAGATCTGGTCCCAATGGTGAAATTTTCCTAGGGAATGTTTGTGCTGTTTTGGAAGTTTAGTGAGGCCTATGCGCTTGATGGTTTTGGTCACCAGTGGTAGATTTGGAGGGCTAATTTGAAGGAAGCTATGTAAATGCTGTCATGGACGTTCTTAAATCTGGCATCTTTAGAATGGTTTCCCATGACATTTTGCCTTCTACCCTCCTGTTTTGCTGACCTCATTTTTGCTGGCTTTAGGATTCTGTGCACTTTACCACTGCTAACTAGTGCTAAAGTGCAGGTGCTCTGTACTCTAAACATAGTGATATTGTCTTATCCACAACAGGCATATTTAATCTACTTGTAAGTCCTTAGTAAAATGCACTATTTGTGCCCAGGGCCTGTAAATTAAATGCTACTAGTGAGCCCGCAGCCCCAATTGTGCCACCAACTACAGCCCTTGAAGCATGTCTCATGCCTGCCACTGCAGAGCTTGTTTGTACAGTTTTAAACTATAATTTTGATCTTGCAAGTGCACCCACTTGCTAGGTCCAAACCTTCCTTTTTATGACATATGTCACTCTTAGGTTATGCCTTAGCTAGCTCCAAGGCAGGGTGCAGTGTATTTAAAATGCCGGACATGTACTTTCAAGTTTAACATGTCCTGGTAGTGAGAAACTATTACATTAGTTTTTCACAGTGCAAGGCCTATTTCTCCCATAAGGTAACATTGGAATTACATTGAAACAGTCTTCAAGTATTATTTCCAATTGGGAAAAGATTTGAAGTTTGCAATCTGTGGGCTCACATTTTAAAAACACAACTTATAGTGAAGTTGGCGTTTAAATTGTAAATTTGAAAATGCAACTTTTAGAAAGTTGTCATTTTCTCACTTTACCTATTCTGTGCCACTCCGTGTCTTTAAATACACGTCGGGCGTGTCTGGGGAGTAGACAGTCTCATGCAACTGGAGGGTGATGTTTACACCCTGATGGGCGATCACCAGTTTGATAGGCCATCCTGGGCTATATGGGAGGGAGAAGCTGACACATCTGTACAGGACTGTGCCAGTTCCCATAGAAAGGGCAGCATAACCCCCTGCACAGTATCCGGAGCTATGGAAGGAAGGGAAGGGACCTTATGCACTTCAAAGGTCTCTCTTTTCGAAGTCTCCCCACTTCAAATTATCAAATGCGTATAAGTACTGGACCCCAAACCCCACCAAAGTAGAAAACCTCTGGATCTGAGGACAATCCACCACGAAGAAGGACCGCTGTGCTGCCAGGAGGGACTGCCGCTCTGCTGAACTACTTTGCTGTGTTTGCCTGCTGCCTCTTGCCTGGGAGTGAGAAGGACTGTACTTAATTCCCTTCAACCTTATAAGAACCAAGTGACTCCAAGGGCTTGCTGGCTTCCCACCTGTTCTGTAAACCCAGGGCCTGGTCCTGGACTCTGCAACTGTGAGTCCTGTCTTGTTGAGCGGTGCCAATCCAGTCCTAGGCTTTGTAGGAGGACTCTACAGTTGTCCATCTGCTAAAAAACGATACATCAACATTGTTGCACTGATCAGAACTGGTGCATCCCTCCTCAATGCCGCTGCATCGCCGCTGCTTCAGAACTCACTATCTGCACGGCTCAGGTTTGATGCATCTCAACCAGCTCCTGTCCATCTCCTTCATTGTGCAGCTTGATGATGACGCATCAACTCCATCACAGAGAGTTCAATGCAGCACTTTGAGGACACTGCTTTGATGACTGCGTAGCTCGACAACAGTGCATTCCTGGACTGTGCGGGTAGTAGCCGACACATTACCTTTGCATCACCTCCTCAACATCTAGGCAGCCCTCCTGTAATTTTGATTTACTCTGGTCTAGCATGACTTTAAGTAACCTTTTAGTGCTATTGATTTCTAAGCACTGTATTACAGATTAAACATTAAAAATTAATATCTCGACTTCTCCTTATTGGCTTTTTGTTGTTTTCCTCTTGTTTTACTCAGATAAATATTCTCTATTTTCCTAAGTTGGTGTGGCGTCTTTTTGTGGTGTTTATACTGTGTTACTAAAATTTAAGAGTTACACAAAAACTTTACACATTGCCTCTTAGGTTAAGCCTCACTGCCCTGTGCCAAGCTACCAGAGGGGAGGGTAGAGGTTAATTTAGGGTGCGTATATGATTTACCCTGACTAGGTTTGTGGGCCCTACTTGGACAGGGTGCTTACCTCTGAAAACTACAAACCCAATTTCTAACAGAAGTGGTGCCAGCATCACTCTAGCTGCTTACACTGTTACTTTGTGAGCCAGCTGTCCTCAGTGCATCAGTTGGCCTGCCAGTTGGATTGGTATTCGCAGGCCAGGGAGTCAACACCAGAGTTAATCCACATGTTGAAATTTTTGATGAAGCATTCTAGTTTGTTGTGGCATGGGGTGCATCAAGCCTGCATCTCTGTGATCCAGGTGTCCTCCGGGATTTTGTTCCATTGGTTGCAGGGAGGCTGGGTGTAGATGGTTCATGACTGGTTGGGCAAGTGTAGGCCAGATCAAATGGGAAAATGGTCTATCTAAGTGTGCATGATGAGCTTCTCTACTATGATGTTTTTGGAAAACGTTAGAAAATTGTGTAGAGGTGGTTTTCAGCTGTATGTTTGGGGTTCTTAATCCGTGGGTGTGTACTTAGATGATGACGTCTTTGAGGAGAGTGGTCATATTGTGATCGATTTGGTCCTCTGAGTAAAAGTTTTTTTACAATTTTTATATTTTTAGCACTGCATAACATGCAATGACTTTTACATACTAGGTATATGCTTAGTATGTGCACCACTAACATATCACAAGTCCTTAAGATTACTATGAATGTCTTGGACAAACACCGTTGCTCCTGATGCATCAGCATTAATACTGTTGGTCCAAAATATCTTTATGTCAAGAGCAGAGTGGTATTTAGTCACAGTAGGCTTCAAGCTGATATCTACTGAAGGCCATATCTGAAAGCGAGTCCTCAATATTTGGTGGGAGGGTCTCTGCCCTAGTGCATCAACACTCTCTGCTTTACCAACAGTATGGCCATTGCAAGAAATCTTTGCTGGTTGCAGAAAGGTCTTTCTCATATCAAGTAGAGCATTTCTACAGGCTGGGGGGACAATAGAAGAGGTTGTGAATGTTAACAATTGTAGTACAGCAGTCCAATATTGCTGGATTGAAGAGCAGTGTCATGCCTGATGAATAGACAGTCCCTGCAGGATTCACATTTAGCACAACGGTCTTAACTAGTGAGGTAGGTATGTAGTATACATTGTGAAGATTCATGAAGTGTACTGGCTCATCCTGTAATTAGGGGACAGTTTCACCATAAGTTGGCAACAAAAAACTGATTGGTTGCTCATCAGTGGTTATTAGGCTCCTGTCTCCCATTTTTGCCAGGCATTATGGGTGCAGTGCACTGAGCCTCCCTGCGCCTCACCATAGAGTCTAGAGGCCTATTTGTGTGTGACAGTCTCTCCAGTACTTGCTTAAGAGGGTGAGAAGGGAGGCATCCATGCAGAAAATTACTCAATATGCCGCACAAAGTCAGAGGAATAGAAATGTATTTAGAGAGGTATGCAGGCCATGTGCCTTTGTTGTTTCTAAGGGAGGAAAGTGCCCTCACAGAAGTGATCTTCCAATGTTGTGAGGCCCATTTCGTGACATGGGGGTCACAAGTCGGAGAAAAAGCAGGTTTATCAAGCAGGGGAAAAGTGGGGAAGTGTATGATCTCCTTTGACAGTCTTTAATGTAGACATTTTCGTCCTCTTACTGTGCACTTTGCTGTAACATTCTTTCCTCAGGACCGGTGGGTTGTGTACAGAGCGGGGTATTCAAAGGCATGGGACTAGTAACATAAGCCTCAATTGGCATATGAGGTTGAAACAGAGCCAGGAAGTGCAAAAAATGAGGAAAGTGCACCTGTGTGTTGCGCTAATGTGGTTCTAAATCTGGAGCTGCCAGACCCCTTTGGGAAACCAATTTTTTTTTTCAGAACAAACAATACACCTCTCACCAAGGGCCAGATGTATGATCACGGCCCATTGCGATTCGGTAATAGCGATTTTTAAGAAATCGCTATTACCGACTCGCAAAGGGCCATGTATCACATTTGCGAATCGGTAATAGCGATTTTTAAAAAATCGCAAATGCTATTACCGAATCGCAAATTGCGATACTGGCCCCATTCGCAGCTATGGGCTTGCTGGCTCATAGCTGCAAATTTTTTGCATTTCCAAAATTGCGATTTCTGAACCAGAAATCGCAATTTTGGAAATGCAAAAGGCCAGGGTGCTGGGGGGCTAAGGCCCCCTCTCCTGCACCCCAATTATTTTTTTTTAACATGTAAGGTACACACATGCCAAAAGGGTTTAACTGCATTTTTAAATTTTGCACCAGGTTACCACCTGGTTGCAAAGCATGGTATTTTGCAAGTGCAAAATGCCATGTTTGGGAAAATCACAATTTATGATTTTTTCCTGAATAGCCTTGCGACCTGGAAATTGCGAATCGCAAATTGCGACTCACAATTTCCAGGTCGCAACGCAAAAAATCGCTATTTTAGCAATTTCTTAGTTGTGGTCTGCGAATGCATTTCATGCATCGCAGACCATGGTTTTGCACTCGCAAACGGCCGATTTTACCGTTTGCGAGTGCAAAATAGTTTCATACATATGGCCCCAAGTCACGTGGCACATCATCATTTAAGTATATGATCATTATATTCTTGTCTGAATAATTTGGTAGTAGTTAAGGTTCATATAATAAAGATAGCATGAAAACCACAATTGATCCCTTCACTCAATACTACAAATGCCCTCTACCCCTGCGCCACCCCAGCAATACATGAGTCAACCCATCACATAAGCCTCATTCTTTAATAGCAAGTGGAATCTCCAGTGATGAAGTGCCCCATGTTTCCTAGAGTACCCGAATGACCATCGGCTAAGCAGTAGCCGATGGTCATCGAGATGCCCCCCCTTCAGAAATGTAGTTATCGCTGCATGCATGCACAGCAGCCTGGCCAATCGCAGTGCTGCTTGTCTTGTCTCACTCCAGTCACACTGCAATTTTGCCAGTTTGTCTGCTGCTTCCCTTCTTTTCTCAGGCCACAGTCTCTGTAATGGCGCTATTGGAGCGATCAAGGGCTGACTATTTTGCAGGTGCGTGTGTCCCCTTCAAATGCGGGACAATCCCATGAAATTAGAGCAATGGCAACTGTGGATAACCCCGGATGGTGAAGTCTAGACAGATATGACACAGATTTGACCTATTCCATTAGCGACCAAGCCATGCCTCCCAAGGGAAACCTAATCATGGGTATCTTTGGTGCGTAACCAGTAATCCAGTAGGACAACGTGCCATGCACCATGTAAAAACATGTACCCTCCCTATCTGTGAGGTGAACTGCTTGTCAGATCAGTTAAGTCGCTATCTGCTATAGTGTCAAGCAAGGTACCTGATGATCACAGCGTTTAGCAGCGTGTTTACCCCTGATCTATCAGCATTTGGGTCAAGAACTGTATTGAAATCGCCTACCTAAAGAATGGTCTGAGTTTCTGCTTGCACAATGTACACAATGTTGGAGTAAATTTCTTCATGTTTTGAAGATCCATCATCATTGGACCCATATACATTTCTTAAATCGTTAAACCCCTCCTGGGGTCAAGATTTTAGTGCCCAATGAGAGAGATTTAGGGCTAGATTTATGAAAAGTGGTGCTACATTATGAGTAGCGCCACTTTTCTTGTGGCCCCTTGCGTACCGCTACCTCCACCATGTGTCCACCTTATTTAAAATACAGTGCACGATAGTGCAATGCATGCATTGCAGCACTTTGTAAATATGGTGCAGGGAAAAGGCCACCTTAGCATCAGAAAAATTATGCATAGGCAGCACTAAGATGGCTCTAGGCCCTCTTATATCAGGGCCTTAGTGTCAGTTTTTAGCAGTTGGCAGGGACTGGGGGTAACTGTTCACCTCCTGCAGCCCCTCACAACACTTTTATAATATGATGGGCAACACCCAATTTTATTGCACCATTGCCAAGGAAAATATGTAAACTGAAGAGCACGTGGAACATTATGGGGGGGCTCCTCACCATGTTTGTTGAAAAATAAATTTAAAATAGATGTGCCGCTTGGGTGGTAAGAATTCAGCATCACCATATTGTCTTTTCCCTTTATTTTGTGGAGTGTTCCATACCCATTCAGGGTACATATGAGCTACTGGGAACATTGTGATCATGCTGGGAGAACCATGGTCCCTGTGATCTGAAGGCTCCCCACACACAGCCGAGCCTGTGTGGCCACATGGGAGCCTGAAAATCTCTCTTTGTCCCACCTGTTGGGAGCCACCACTTCTTACCCCCCGCCTGTAGCAGGAGTACCTGTACCATCTCCCGGCCTCAGGAACTGTGAGAGGGGTGGTGAGAGACCAGTATGTATGCCCCTTCCAAACATAGGCACATGTTGTACCTGCCTTTCTGCATTATCTTTCTCCCGGGGATGGTTTCCCTTTCACATCCTTGTATTGGGCTTCAGGGGATGAACTCCCCAGACCCAAAAGTTGTCTTGAAGTGGAGGTCCAGCAACACAAAAGGATGATGGACGGAGTGTTGAAATGTTTCAAACACTCACCCCCAGTCACAGATCTGGCTTAGATCCATCGTTCTTTTGCTCACCATGCCACCTCAGTGTGGACCCAGCCATATGCAAATCAGTCATGACCCTGTTCCCCATGGGAACAGTCCAGCCGAACTGCCAGGCCATGTCCTCCCGGGACTGGAAACAAGCATCCTGGGACTTGTTTCGGGGTATCACCCTTTATACACAGGCTATCTTGAAATCAGTTGCACAGCGAGCAAGGGAGGTTCCACACTTACACTCCTCCCAAAGGAACATAATGAAATAATTTTGCTCTGACCCACAGGATCTTGGCCCTCCATGTGGAATTGGAATGGAGGTCAGGTAGAATGCCACAGGCTGAGTTCTCTTTCTTCCAGGGAAAATCCTTAAACCTGCATATCTCTGAACCTGTTTGACCTATTTTCTTTATCTTTGGGTTGTTTTCCTCCTGGTGTTCAGCCCTAGCACCAGCCACATTTTCTTCAACCCCCTCCTAAGGGGGCCTTTTTGTGAGGAGCTGGTTTTTCTGGGTGTTTGTCCCCCAGATCAGTTTCCAGTCTGCACTCCTGAGATTCTCTTCTGCTTGAGGAACATCTTTCACAACCCTTCATTCAATTAACCAATCAGTAGATTTGTAGAGTGCTACTTCTCACCCGTGAGGGTATCCAGGTACCAGCTGGCAGATCACCCTCCCTGCCATACTCCCCATGTCCCAAGGGATACTGGCTGTCTTGCAGGGCAGCTGTGTGTCAGTAGACACACAGGGGCCAGTGCACAGATGTCATAGTGGAGTGATCTATGGTCCCCAGGCACATAATTTACTCTAGCTGGTCTTTAGGGGGCATAACCGACCAGTGACACTGGGCTGGGAAATACCAATCCTAGTCTGTAGGGGTCAACAAGAGCTTAAATCCAAAGTCCTTCCTTGCAGGACACCAGTTATCTGCTCCTTCCAAGCTCGGAATACTTTCACCGTTGTCATAGCCAGGTCCCAGGTCTTCTCAACTGTCTCTCCATTGTTCAGGGGTCTTTAAGTAGTATGTTAGGTGGAAGGTTTTAGGGGCCAGGTGACATTGACCAATCTTAGGATTTCTCATCATCCCGCCACACCTTCCAACCATCCTGCACAGCATTCTGGGACAATCCAAAATGACAATTTTGAGTTTTTTCTGGTGTGGACCCCGTTCAGACCCTCACCTTCACTCTGGGATGAAACAGCTTCAGATGTGAAGTAGGTTTCATTCAAACCCCTTTCCTTTCCCAGGAATAAAATCAATCAATTCAATTCAAAGAAGCTTTATTGCGGCTACAAGAGCCAAAAAAGCGCGAGCAGTAATAAATACAAATAAATGCACATGATAAAATAAAATTGCAGGTAATTATGGTGATCAAAGGGAGTAAAATATAAATAAAAATTAAAATGGAATAAAAATGAGATAGAATAAAATGTAATGAAATTAGATAAAATGAAATGATGTGAAATGCACTGTGCAGGATGTTGGGACAGTCTTATTTGGAGTCTTTGTCCAGGAGAGTTTTCCCTCTAATAAGCCAACTAGCTCCGAGGAATTTGGCGATAGCGATCACTAGCGTTGGCCTGGTGTCTGATCTAAAATCAATCACTGTTAATTGTGCTTTTATGAGGGGAGGTCTTTAATCCCTCTGCTGAGGAGCACAGTAATAACCTTCTCTCAGGAAGGTAAAGTCTGGAATCTGATTATCAGCTGAACCAGAGAAATATGACAAATCCTGAAATCCCATAAGATGTAGATGTGGTTTATCAGGGACTGTAAAATTATACTTGGCTAGCATGTTTTAGCGCCATAGGGTAACTTTTTGGATCCTGCAGCCCTAAATGGAATTAAACCGTCCTTTAGGGGAGATTACCCTGCGTGTTTAACATGGTGAAAACACCATAACCTTTCTGATAAGTACTACAAATTTACAGTAAGAACGTCCACTTAAATTTTAAAGCCTACCCTGGGTCGGTACCAATCCGTGCAGAGTCCCTTCTGTATCTGTGTGCAGAATTCTCATATGCACAGACCGCACCGATGTGCACATGCATGTGCTCACATGTAACAAGCCCTATGCTTCTTTTCCTATCTGCACCACAGCAGCTTTAGCCTAAAAGGGGGGCCTGCAGTTAGCACAATCGCTTAGCACACTTAGGGGGTCATTACAACCCTGGCGGACGGTGCTAAAGCAGCAGTAAGACCGCCAACAGGCTGGCGGTCTTTATTTTGGGATTATGACCATGGCGGTTACCACCATGGTCATCCGCTGCTTCCCCGTTCCGCCCGCCAGGGTGAAGACGACCGCCGGGCTGGAGACCTGGGTCTCCAGCCCGGCGGCCGTGACAATACCGCCGACGGTATCATGATCCGGCTTACCGCCGTGGATTTCCAGCGGTGTGAACCGCCATGAAATCCATGGCGGTAAGCACTATCAGTGCCAGGGAATTCCTTCCCTGGCACTGATAGGGGTCTCCCCCACCCCCCACCCCCAACCCGACTCCCTCCCCTACACCCCCCAAGGGTGGCAGGGCCCCCCTCCCCACCCCAACCCCCAACATCACAGAAACTCACACAGACACGACACGCACGCAGGCACCACCAACACACATACACGCACACACACCGACATACATGCAAACATCCCCACACACAGGCAGGCACGCACACCCACATTCAAACATGCACGCACACATCCATACAGACATACCCGGAGACATACACGCACTCATTCCCAAACACGCAACACCCCCGCAAGCATACACACACTCACACCCCCCCTCTACATATACACACGCACACCCCCATGCACCCACACAACACCCCCTCCCCTCACGGACGATCGACTTACCTGATCCGACGATCCTCCGGGAGGGGACGGGTGCCATGGGGGCTGCACCGCCGACACCACACCGCCAACAGCACACCGCCACGCCGAATCACAGGACGTGATTCGGTGGGCGGTGTTCTGTTGGCGTGGCGGTGGAGGTGGGGCAACCTCCACTTCCCCACCGGCCGTCAGTATGGCTGTTGGCGGCTCACCGTCAGTAAACAGACGGTGAGCAGCCAACAGTCATAATACGCCGAGCGGCAAACCGCCACTACTGGCGGTCTTCCGCACAGCGGTCCCTCGGCGGTCTTGTAAAAAGACCGCCGAGGTTGTAATGACCCCCTTAGTTCTATTACATATATTGTACAGTGCGTGAGACTCGGGTAGTGGCACTGATTTGCAGTAAAAGTTTGAAAATTGGATAGTCTGAAGTGAAAAATTCTGATGGACTCAATGGGAGGGCCCCTTTGCTACAAACCATCTGTGAGGTTCTCCTAAGAAGACCTGGTGTCAGGTGTTCTTACAAAGGCAAGAAGAATCAATCTAGAAGAAGTTCCCCCAAGTGACTACGTACATGGAAATCAGTAATCTCCTGAGTTGCTCCCAATGAGGCTTCAGAAATAAGCTACAGTGAACCTACCATAATGAACATTAGGGAAGTGCTCCTTAATGTCATAATCAGTGGTCACAGCTGAGCCCTTTCAGCTGCATTCAGTAAGGTTAATCATGATACCCTTTTGCCTCAAATGGAGTCCGCATTTGGGATAAGAGGAATTGTGTGACTCTGGTTCAGATCTTTTCTTTCAAACTGCACCCATCTGGTGAAACTTGTCCCTTACTCATTCAGTACTACTCTGGCGTATCGTAAGGTTCATCACATTCACAGGCCATCTTAATTACCTACTTGACTCTTCTCTCTATGATCCTCAATAGTCTAAATATTGGCTATCACATGTATCTTGATTGTAGTAAACCATTCACCAGCTCATTGAATGAAATAGAACAAAACAATGATATGCTAGATTGCTTTCAAAGTGTACAATAATATCTGACTGATAAAGTGCTCTCTATTGTATGCACAAAATCTGGGATTCTTATCACTGGCTTTAAAACACTAGCATCTTTTAAATGAATCTGGTCTCTCTGCCTGGACACACCTTCTATTCCCAGTTAACTTGGGACCTCATTTAGATGTTGGTGGAGGGGGCCCCCCTGCACACAAGTGACACTTTTCCCTGAGGAGGTGGTGGACCCCAGGGCTGCGGGGAGGCCTAACAATCCCTGCACACAATTGACACTTTACTCGAGGGAGGTGGCTGTCCGCAGAGCCTGTGGGCGGGCCTCATGACCCCCTGCATAGAATTGACACTTTTACCTGAGGAGGTGGCGGTCTCCAGGGCTGAGGGGGGGGCACACTGACCCCCACACTCAATGTGATTAAAACCCCAGGGTGGTGGCCATACCCCGGGCATGGGCAGGCACACCGACTTAATAATTATAAACTCTGTGGAGGTGCTGGTCCCTGGGGCATAAAAGTGCCCTAGGAGGGTGGACCCATGCATCTGCCCCCTTCATTTTTATATGGCCCCAGGACCTGGTCCACCTGAGGGCTTCATTTAAACAAGCACAGGAGTCTGTGCTTGTTTTTATTTTTTAATATTTGCCAGATCCACCGCAACTCATGGCACAAATAACATTTTTTTAAAGAAAATGCTTTTTTGTCTGAGGTGGGGGTCATTCCCCTGATGTACCTACTCTGGCCCCTGTTATTTTTTAGATGTTTTTTTGTGGGACTCAGCAGAAGCCACGTCCCAAAAGGGCTGCCACTAATTCCTGGGTGAAGTGTTGGCAGCCAATCAGAGCTGCGCATATCTCTGCACTAGCTCGTTATTAGTCACAAATCTTTACTGACTCTAGATATCTATATTTCTTTTTCTTTTAAAATCTCAAAAACAGATTTACACCAAATAACAAAAAACACTCTTTCCGGACCAAGAGCTATCTTTCTGCCAAATTTGGTGTAATTCCATCCGGCGGTTTGGGCTGTAGTCGTGTCTAAAATCCCTGAGGAAATTAGAATGGGAAACACATTTTTTTTATCCTTCTCCCACTTTTTCTTGGCCCCAGCTTGATGGATCACCCCGAAACTTCCCATGTACAAGATTCTCAGGAACACTGGAGTAAAACTCCAAATGAGCAGTAGAAATTGGGGGGCATATTTATGGGGATAGTCACGAGTTGCAGTGTAGGAGCATGACAGGGTAAGGGCAGGAGTGTGATGTATTTAAAAGAATACAGGGCATTCCTGCCTTTTCTGCTGTGCTGGCACTGCTTTGGCTTCCTAGCACCAATGCAGGCACCCTTGCACCATGGTACAAGGGTGCCTCTAATGCATGCAGGATTGTTTTTGTCCAGGAAGGGGCACCAAAACAAACCCCTGACACCTTTCCTCTATCTATGTGTGCTGCAGGATGCAGCACACAGAGAAAGAAGGAGAAAGAAGGAGAAATACAAATATTTCTCCTTGTTACGCATATCCTGGCGAGACATAACTTTCTGGCACATTCCCAGGTTTACCACTTATGGTAAGTCTGGGTATGTATCAAAAAGATGGGTGTTGCATGGGAACACCCACGCAAAGCCCATGGAATACGTCCCAAGCGCAGAGTAATGCAAATCACTGATTTATGCTGCATTGCTTCAATCCAGATTTATGGATCCACTCAGGGTCACACAAAGCGGAATTGGTGGGTTCATAACTCTCAAATCAAGTTTGCATTGCACATATACCACATTGCCTGGTACAAACTTAATGCAAACCAGGTCATAAATATGACCCTGTTTTCGTAGTTGTGTTGTTGATTAGACAGCATAATGCTCCTTTTACTGAGATATTTTTAAGCAGTTTGATGTTGCATAAAAAAATAGAAGTGGCTGTATGTTGTATTTGTACAAGAATTAAATATCATTAAGTAAATACTGTCTTTGAAAGCAGCCAATAGATATTACATGTGTGTTTAGCTAGATCATTTTAAAATGTTCTATGTTTTATGTACTTGTAAGAGGTATTAAAAAAAGAAGCGTTGGAAATTGGGTAACTGGTTGAGGGGGATATACCCTAGTCAAGCAGCAACAACAATTATTGTTAGGGTGAAACGCAAGCAAACCCCATAATAATCGTTGCTCAACCCTCTGGTAGCTTGTCACAAAGAAACTCAAAGGCTACGTGTAAAATATGTATGCAGCACTTCAAAACAGTAATAAAGTAAAAACACAAGAAAAAGCCCACACCAATTTAGAAAGATAGAGTAAAATGTAAAATTATTCTAGATCAAATGGCAAAAATCTAATCAGTAGCACCAGAGATATTCAATGTTAAAGATTTAAGGTAAGTATAGTGCCTAAAAGCACAAGGACTCATTGACTGCCTGGCCAGGTGAGACTGGGTGAAAGTCAAAAATTCAGGTTCTCGATGGTTGAGCGTGTGTCAGATTGGGTAGGGTTAGTCCAACTGGGAGTGTTAGCTTCAGAAGTCCAGCAGGAAGAGTTCAGTGGAGGGGGCTGCATGGACTGGTTGTCACTGTGGAGCAAAGAGCAGGCCTGACATCATGGATGGCCATCTCAATAGTGTGAAGATCTTGTTTGGAGTCACCGATAGTCATTGCTGGAGAGTCAAATTGGCGATCACCAGAGGCTGTCGATCCTATACCTCGAAGTGCAGATCTTGCATTGCTGGGCATCATTAGCACTCACTGTGGTGGAAGGATTTGGGTACATTAGAGCTTCATGTTGGTGGGAGGCAGAGACAGCTAGATCTTGGTACAAACAGGCCAGTTCATGGTCAGGGAGAGCCCAAACCTTCAGGAATTACTTCTTTGTGGCTTTAGCTCAACTGATGCCACATCAAGGGTCCAAGACATGAGGGGCACCTCTTGAGAATCAGGAATTGACTCCATCAAAGACCAGCAGGTCTAAGAGCAGGTCCAGGCAGGAGGTCAGCTGGGCATATGTAGGAAGGCCTCTGGAATTTGGTATGTTCCTAGAGCTCAGCACAGGTCAGCCAGCTAAACCTTGAAGTCACTCCAACATGGGATGAAGGATGTTGGTCCAGTATTCCTTCTCAGCAAGTAGGCAGCAGGACAGCAGAGTAGCAAGGCAGCAGAATAGATGTCTTTTGGCATTAGAGCAGCACAGCGGTCCTTGTTTTGTATTATCTATATGTCCAGAGGTATGCTGAATATGTGGGTCTGAGGTTCCAATATTTATGCCTGGTGCCACCTCCATAGTAGGGAGAGGTTCTGCAGGTGTCCACCCCCAGGGGAACTTTAGAATTTCCTGTCTCTCTGCCCCAGCCTGAACTTGTCTGGAAGCAGAAAAGACTAGTTTCATATTCTTTGGAGAGTGTGCTCAGGCACAGTTATTGTGATGTGCCATTGTGGCAGGAAATAGCTCTGCCCACCTATGAAGTCAGAGATTGCCCATCCTGACAACACCTATTCAACCTTTGTCTCACTGTCTGGGAGTAATACATGAAGATAAACTGTCAGCTACAGCTAGTCACGTGACCTAGGATCAGGCTGCAGGCACCAAATGGTTTGGACAAGAAAATGTCAACTTTCTAAAAGTGGAATTTTCAGATTTTTGATTATAAATCTGACTTTGCTACGAAAGAAAGCTTTTAAATATAATTCTTAGACATTAAATATGAACTGTCTACTTATTCCAAATTGGAAGACACAGCTTACTAAATGCAATAAGGTAACTTTCAAGTTTTCCTATGAAAGGGGTAGGCCTTGCAGTAGTGAAAAAGAATTTAAGAGTTTTTCACTACCAGGACATGTACAACTTAAACGTACATGTACAACTTTTTAAATACAGTGCACCCTGCACTCTGGGCTGTCCAGGGCCTACCCTAGGGGAACGTATATGCATTAAAATGGATGGAAGGTTAGGGCATGGTGGAAGGTTTATCTCTCCAGGTCAAAGTGGCAGTTTAAAAACTGAGCACACAGACTGCAACGGCAGGCCCTAGATATGTTTAAAGGGCTGCTTAGGTTTGCGGCACAACCAGTGCTGCAGACTTATTAGTGACATTTAATGTACAAGCCGTGTGTACATGTAGTACCACTTTGCTCGGGACCTATAAGTAAATTAAATATGCCAATTGGGTGTAAACCAATTCCACCATGTTCAAAGGAAATAGCACAGCACATTAGCAAAGTCCCAATGCTAACAAAAGCAAATTCAGCCACAAATAGTAGGAGGAAGGCAAAACGTTTGGGGGTGACCCTGCAGAAATGGAAATGTCCAAAAGCCAGAGCTTTTCTGGGCAGAGACACAAAAGCCTCAGGGCAGTGAACATTTCAGCTCAGGAAAATACTGATAGATGACTGAGCAGTGTGCATGTGCCCATTAGAGCATGAGATGTGAATAAGTGAGGGCCTTACAGAATGTTACTTTCAGGGTCACTCACACACAGCCAGCCAGGTGATTCAGAAACCAGCATAATTTATTTCATTTGTAAAAAAACTGTATACAAAGCACCAAAAATAAGGAGAGCAGAGTCCCAATGCCCGCTTTTACAATCCCTCACTTGATACTTTGTGTATGTGCCTGCAGAGAATGTACATTCTCGGGGATAGTTAAAGAATTTTGGGGGCCCTGAGCCAAACGTGTTTTGGGGGCCCTGATCAGAACAGCTTTGAATTTATGATGAAATTTCAGCTTTTTCATGCCGCTTTGACCAGTTCACCAGTACTGCCCATGCACACTGGCCCAAATTCTAAATGTGTTTCGATCTTTCAGGCATAGTGATATGTGCTTTCAATGTTGTAATAGAGCAGCAGCTCACTAATGTTATTGCAAATAATTTCTGCGACCAGCTACCATTTCTCATATGTGAGGTCCTGTTTTTCATAAATGTTGCATGGTGCTGAAAAACAAACAACATTTCTCTGCAAAATGTGTATAACAGAAGCCAACACATCACTCGATATTAAACATAAATGAAAGGAAAATGAGATTTAAAACAATCTTTGTTTAAGAATCATCTAGCGAAACACCTGCCCTCCTTTACTTTATTAATCTACAATGGACATGAAATTGTTGAAGAACAAAGTCATAACACCAAATATTAAGTGATTTTTAAAAGTTACATTTGCAGTTAAGCATGCCTACCGTTTGGCGTTGGCTTTGAAATGAGGTAGAGACATGAGCCCATGCCACTGTGGCCACTTCAAAACATTTCTTTCTCTCAGTTCCTTTGACTTTCGTAGGCGTGAATGCCAAAAGGGATAGAACATAAAGAAATATTGTTAAAATGTGTGTATCAGCATATCTAAGATTATGTTAACTCAAAATAGATGTTATACTCTTTCTTCTTTATGTGTAGATGCTAACTATGTTTTCTCCTTTCTTCCTCGTTTCTTCCTCTCTTCTCGCAGGATTCCATTAGTAAACCTGTAAAAAAATGGACAGGGAACTACTATTTTTGTTTACCAGAGGGACTCAAAAAGAAGATGATCTTTGGGACAAATCTATTTTTATATTAATGAAGTATGCCCACATATACTGTACTGTTTTTTTTTTCAAAGAGTATGTTTTTGAAGAAAACAAACTATGGAAAAAATAAATGATTGTTGTGAGAACGGGAAACAAGAGGAATCGAATCTAAAGGACTGAACCATTGCGTTTTTTCTTTCCTTTTTTTGGATTTGGACTGTGATTTTGAACCTGTGCCAATAAAACCATAATGTGCCATATAGTAATTGAAAGACTTCTCTTGGAAAAAGGCTCTGAGTGCACCACATCTTGAAAGTATCAGGAGAGGCGGAGGTGGGGTGTATTTTATGATGTTGTCAGTGTTCTTTGTTATTTCCGTATCACTTTAAACTCACATGCAGTGCATCCAATTTTATTTGGTACACCAGCAACGTTTGAAATGGTTCATTTTTAAAGATCGTGCCAAGAGGTAAGAATCTGCCTTCTTTAAATATTCTCTCAATTAAGTGATATATTCAAATCATGCAAAAGTTTCCCAGTAAAGTAGGTACAGTAACATTCATTCAATACAAATGAAAAATGAGATTCTGAGCCACAGAGACCTGCCATTTTTGGAACATACTCATGCCATAGAGCAATTAATGTGACAGCTTTCTTTTTCACAGCACTGTTGGCAGCACATCAGCAGTGACCCTTTTAAGCCTACAGCAAAAAGTTATGGAGCAGTAGGTTTGGTGACATTTCACGTCCAGGACAATGTGAAAGAGGAGACGAGAACGCGTGTTGTGCACCGCTCATAGCACCTCAGGAAAAAAGACGAATTTGTGGTTTTCATCAAGAAGAAGTCCAACAAAAAAGAAGCACATCGAAGAAAAAGAAAATATGAATCAATATGTATTAAATGATTCTTTAATCCAAATTCATGTAACTCCCAAATGACCGGATGTTCAGAACAAGCAAAATGAGAGTAGGCTGCTGTACAGTAGATGAAGAAATAGTCTAGACTTTTTGAATGGCTTTATTTGTGTAATAAGTACCATTATGTTTCCTGCAATAACCTGCAATTTGTACCCATAATCAAATCCATGGTTATGGGTTTTGAAAGAGTGGATTGTCGTTCTTTCACCCTTTCAAGCCTTATTATCTCCCTTGCCCATTAATACAATTCTAGGAGTGATTAAATGCAGTGGTCGAGCGAGATTTCATTGAAACCAATTATGACCGAGTCAGCATTCCCAGACATATTAATTGACTGTAATTCAAAATCCAGTTGCACAAATGTCTGACGTCCTTGGATATACGTCAAAGAATACCCCCTAAAATGGCTGCTAACTTTCCAATCGATTATATAAATTGAATAAGGTTTGCCGTTTACATGTTCTAGGTTAGTTAACTTCTTAAAGATATCCAGTTAGGAGTTCCATATTCTGCTTTCTCAAACTTCTATGTCGAACCTTGAATTTTTAACAGTTCAGAGCAATCATCGTGAGTCCAGTTGCAAAAATGACTTCAAAACAGTACTGAAATAATATAGAGCAGTACAAATCAAAGGTTGCCTTTTCCAGATTGCAGTAGTATTAGTCTACTTTACATACTGATTTAAAATCAATATAGATAGATGTAGATATAGATTATTTTAGTATACTGGATCTGTAAGTACATCTCCAGCGGCCTTATTAAAAAGAGCTGTGAAACAGTAGCAGAAAGGCGAGTGCCTGTATTTATGTGATGGCATCTCTAAGGTGCATACACGTTACTCAGAATGTCTCTAAGGTAATGCAAGAGCTGCAGATAGTCAGCTTGCCAACAGAAAAAAGCAATCATTGCTTATGTTTCCATCTTGCCAGATCTGTAGTTCATGCATCAACTCGGAGAAATTCTGAGTTATATGTCTGCACTGCAGAAAGTGTAAAGGCAGAGGAAAGGTGCTCGGCTCTGCTCTGACCCAGGAGATCTGTTCATAATAGGGCCCACAAGTTTTGGATAGAACACCATGCTCTTCCCCAATTAAAGCAGCCCATTTTTTATCATGTTATAAAAAGTCACCATGGACCACTGTTAAATGTAAAGGTGCACTATGTGTGGTCTCTAAATTACAAGAGAATACCCATGTGAATTGCAATGTCTTGGTCGTATGCAGTTTAGGGGGCTAATTGTGATATATGAACCTTCCACGATTGTCACTGTGAGCGTCACATCAATATTTTAAAATAGAGCAATCACAGAAAACATTGTGTTGACTGTAAATTTTGTCCGCCAGCATCATTCACCCCCTTCTAAAATATCATTAATTTGTTTTCTATATTATAACCAGTGTATCACTCCATGAAAAAAGCTTTACATTTAAATTTAATTGTAAAAATGTCCAAAACACCCATATGTTGTTACAATACCTTTAGGTGGTGGAAGCCGTTATAACATGGCATCAGTCAAGCGAATAACATTTTTTAATCATAAAATATTATCTAATGCAAAAACGTTGGTGTCTCATGCTTCAATAGGTTACAATTACAATAACTGATAAATACTGATAATTCCATACTGACTGGACACAGTCACCTAGTTGGTGTGTCTCCGTTCTGTATTGAATTCAGTGGGATGTGTCCAATCTTACATTTCCCAGGCTGCATTTGATCAATACATCATTGAGGAAAGGACAACGAGGACTACTTTACTCCAGGCTCAATTAGTACTTTCCCATTTAAGGCTACAAATGGTCTTAGCTAGAGCGAATACCAAACGAGTACAGTAAACAAGGGTACACATTATTTTTTAAATGCACAACTCAAAAATAGAGCTTAGAGGCAAACTGAAGTTCTGACTGATTAAAATAGCCTTTTTCATTTTTCATTCTACTAGTGCTATGGACAAGGCAATGTAATTGCTTCCAACTTGAGAGAAAGACGTGTCAAACTGAACAACATTTTCCTACTTTAGTTATTGGGCTAGCAATATTGATTCAGACATGCTGATATTTTTCAGATAATTTCTTATGATATAACATGGACATCTCCCATTCACCTATTTTTATAACTGTGCAAGTGAACAATCCAAGAATCTCAATCATGAGGCGTCATAGATTGGTTGTTACCGGCAGGTCTAATGCATTTGCATAATATATTTACATCAGTAAATATTAGAACATAATCCTAAATGCATCTAATGAAAAGAGCAGCCTAAGACTGTGCCACGGGAGGATGTGTAGGAAAACAAGTTATTGTAAACCCACATATTTTTGAAATAAATAAAAATTTTATAATGCTAGGAAAAAAACACAACTAATTTGTGGATAAAATAGGAATTTAGATGCAGGATGAGTGAACTAACCAAGGATCTGGATAGAGAACAAAATTGTCGAAAAAGTTTCCCTAAACGTGGTACCAGTGTTTTGGCCAATTAAATTCACATGCTGATGTGCAGCAAGCATTGGATCATCGAGGTGTTAGTAAACGTAAACAGAGTGAAATCATAGAGTAACTATTGTAGAACTACTGTTGAATGGCAGAATGAATAATCATAGCACAACAGTGTGAAATATTCGAGGAAAGAAAAGGGTAGAAGCAACAGGACACCCAATGTTGACTGTGGAGTATATTTTACAATTTCTTATATGGATATTAAATGGCGTTTAGACATAATATCAGAAGCAAAAATATTGTAAGAGAACATATTGTGCTTAGGGGTAGGCGGTGAACTCCACTCCATTTGCGCAGTTTGCAGGGTTTTTCCCACTCCATGTAGAGCGTGGAGTTCCTAACAAAAATGCTTAGTGGGGCGGAGTGGAGTTTTTTCCTCGCTCGCACTTATCAAGCATGAGTTGGCGAGCACAAGCAGGGAAAATCTTACTCAAGACCACCTCCCACCAAGATTTCTCAATGCAAGCAGTTGCAGCATGGTTGCGACCGCTCACATTGAGAAACCTTTTGTTCCCATTACGGTAGCTGCTGCTCGAGCAGAAAATCAACTTTAGTGGCAGAAAAGAAGCAGCGCCCACTTGCGCTTCGCAGGGAGCAATTTGCTCTGATTTCTCAAACACCTGGCGCAAAAAATCAGCGTGAACGGCATGACCTAACACACTCTACCATTTGCGGAACTCCGGCCGCTTTCCAGAGCTCTGCGTAGCGCAACTGTGCAAACTCCACACGGGCCTAATTGTGTCAAGAATATTGAGTGCAGAAATATGGTGAAGGTATGTTTCTATAAGTAAGCAGAGTTGTACTGTATACAACTCCACCTATATGTCCCTTGACAAGCTGTGCCAGAGGGCACTGCTTCTTCCTATTGCTTGAGAAGATTTTCTTCTCTAGCGCCAGCTTTCTTAATGTGAGCGGAAGCTTCCTCAATGTGAGCAGTAGTCACCTGCCATGACAGGTCGTGTTGAGCAATCACGCTGGGATACGTTCTAGCATCCAAAAATCATTGTAGGAGATGAAACTTTTTCCTTGCCAAATTAATGTTGACGAGCCATGTGCGAGAAAAGCTCTGTCACATGGCAGTTGGCAGAGTTTTGCCTGAACTCTGTGCTCCAAGCAGAACGTAGATTGGGCAAAACTCTGTGAACTCCACCGACGGAACGGAATTGCCAGAGTGACATGGCGAGGTGATTGAAATAGTCTCTTTTTAATAAGCAGGATTCTTTTTCCTTTGATCCATTCTCACAGATGTTAAGTAAAATGGACAACATACCAGACAAATCTGACAGTGATTAAATGGTTAAGTAATCTAAAAGAACTTCTCATCCTTGACAATTAAGGCTTTATGTATATTTTCAAGGAACCTCACACTTACATTCACACTGCCCAGATTGCAGGGGAAATGGGTGCATTTGTAGTGGTCTAACTGAACAATGGAAACATATTATGATAGATCCTAAACCATAAACAGCAAGGCTGGAGTAAACATCCTGTATTGCTATTTGCCATCTAATCATCCATACATTCATTCAGTTTTTTTCTTGAAGTCGTGCAATGCAAACTAGTAACAGGAATGGTGCGAAGTTGGTGAAAATCCATTTTGTTGCATTTGCATAAAATTTCCTGGTGAAATGATTGACTAACCTTTCATGCAACACAATGCAATGTAGCAAGTCAACTTGCTGCGCTATGTTGCATGAAAGAGGGCCAGCAGAAATGTGCCATATCTGCTAAGATATGGCACATTTCAGCTCTCGCAAAGCGGTGGCACAGTGTGTGCTGCCTAACACCAAAAGCAACCCCATTTCCCCACAGTGCAAGGGTGCCTGCAGTTTCGGCAGAATAGTTTTCGTGCAGGAAGGCATACCTTAATGCTCAAAAACAATCCTTAGAGGTGTATTCCCCTTTCTATGAGTACTACATTCTGAACATACATGGAAAAAGGAAGTAACAAGGAGAAATACAGAGATTTCTCCTCGTTTCAGAGCTCTGCTGTCTGCAGTTCATGCACTAATTCAGACACAAAATCTGAGTTAAGCATATGCATTTTAGGAAGTGTAATCGAATACAAACAGGTGCACAGCTGTCCCCTACATGAATGCACACCTTCATGATACATTTCCCAGCTTTTGCTTCAATTGTAGCTTGGACATATCACACAAAGATTTGCACCAGGAGCCATATCATGATACTGTTCCTTAGGCTACACCAATGCAGAAGGGGTGGAATGCATTTCTTCTACTCATCTACTGTGCCTACATTAACTCCACAAATTTCAGTCAAGTGCATAGGCTTCACACAGAAGTGCTAGAGGACATAAGGCGATGTTTTGAGTGATGCAGTCAGCAGCACATGCACTAGATTTGTTTTAGTTAATGTATAAATTGTAAATGTAAAAAAGAAAACACAGACCAGTTTTACATTGAACCATCATAAAGAACAGGATCATGATATGACCCATGGACAGAAAATGGAGACAACAGAGACCCTTATTTATGGGATTTTGGTGTAAGGCAGTACTGCAAGTCATCTTGCTTCGCTGCCGTACGCCAAAGTGAAAGTGCAGTAATGCACCGTATTAATGCAATACAGTGCATTCCTGTCCCGTGTCGCATGCAGGATTGCTTTTGTGCTTGAAGGGGCAGAATGCAGCATACATGGAAAAAGTTAAATACGAGGAGAAATAAAAATATTTCTCCTTGTTACGCTTCATCTTGGGAGGCGTAAGGTTTTGGCACTTCCCCAGATTTAACTGATTATGTAAATCTGGGCCAGCGTCAAAATCTATTGGTATTGTGTGGGAAAACCGAGTGCAATACCCATGGAACGCCTCGCTAGTTCAAAGTAAGGAGACGCAACTACTTGTGCAGCTTTGCTTTACTCCATATCTATGAGTCCATTGAAAGCCATGCAAGTGGCTTTGCGTGGCCAGACAAATATGTAACAAGTGATGCCCCAGCAGCTCAAGACTCTCTTAAAAAATCCTGAGTTTGTATTGTTCATGTTATATATATGTAGAAAAGAAGACAACATATAATTGTATTCACTTTTATGTCCTGAAAAGATGTATTACGGTTGCAGCAAAATAGTCTCTAGTCACCTGTTATTAATTTTGAATAAAAACAACTCATACGTTGGCAATACAGTTTGAGGAAAATGATTGGTGTTCAGAGGCAGCTTGGCTGAAATAATGTCAGCCATAACTTGTTCTTAAGTAGGATACAATATGCAGAATGCTTCTCAATGAACAAAGTACAATCTGAGCTATTCCTTCAATTTAATGGACAGGGCATCACCATTACTAACGCTTAATTTTATTTTAAGGAACAGATCTATAGTGAGAGTCACGTAAAAAATACCTATGAATGCATAGTTAGTACATATTAAAAACATTTAAATTAGTAAAAATTAAAACACATCATTTCATTCACTGGGTTATATAATAAATGCAGTGGTTCTTTTGAAAATCAAACTTATTATTTAAAGAATAAAGGTGTCAACAAACATGGCGAATAATACGCCATGGGGACAAACAAAAAATACATGCTCTAAAGTTTATATAAAGACCAGGCATAAATCCCACAGTTTGTTCTCGGGGGCCACACCAGTCAATGCTCCTGTAAAAGATATTAAAATGGGAAATTAAAAAACCTATGGATACGGTGCTCCAAATTCCACTTTAAGTAGGATTGTGGTTGTGCCCTAGAGCACGTATCACGGATTACCTCCGTCATGTCCTCATGTCTTGTTTCATCGAACTAGTCCTAACAGTTTGTTTTAGAAGAGTCTTTAAGTGCAGGACAGGACATTGCCATTAGCTCAGACCTACTCAGAAAAACGTGAAGTGCTTGAATAAAGTTCTTACTGATGTGACAACGGTTTTGCGAAGTCAGCATGCAGGGATGTGACTATTTCTTCACATTTACGTAGAAATACTAGTTCAAACTCAGGCTGTTTCACTTTTGCATCCGTGATTACTCATGATCCAAAGCTTCTTGATCATGCAGTTGAAAAGATTTCTGAACAAGAGGTGCCTATTGTATTAGTTTTATTGGTTCACTGTTGCTCTTCTTTCTTTTTTGCCTTTATACAATAAGGACGGAAGTCCTATGTCTTTGTACCATTCCATATAACACAGGACGCAGGTATGGTGCGAAATCCACCTTCACTGTGCATGACCCCCTCAAAACTGACTGACTTTGTTGTCCTCGCTCATTTTACAAGCACATCGTGTAATCAAATAAAATATAAAATTTCTATATGACACAGGAGAAACCCCAAAACTGCATGTACTGAATTCCTTTACCACACACTTGTGCATCATCAATTATCTTATAAGGACCAATAGCACTTGCACTTTATCAAATGAATATCCAAAATTCTATGCATACAGATGAACACATGCGAAGAAAAATTATTTGTAGGCAAAGTGGCCGCAACAATAAACAATAATAATATTTGAAATAGCTGTTCCATTATTGTGTTTGTATAGCATATGTGCACATTTGTACGACCTTGCTGATGCCCAGTCAGTGCTATGCAACACTGCACTGTAAATACGACATTAATCAGAACAATTATATTAGGACTGTTGAATTTTCAAATAGGACGTCATATACATTCAAAGAGTATATCTAATAGTAGACTCTGTTTATCAAAGAAGGGTTAATTATGATACAATGCAATGTCATTCAACCCATGTACATTTTCGCAGATTCACTAGATTTACTGGAATTCTGAGACTCAATTTCAGGTTCCATGAATTCAATCTGACCTAACTTTGCCTTTGGGACTCATAATACGTTTTTCTTTTTACATAACACTTCCACTTCTCTTGCTATCCTTCCACTATTTCAAAGCACTGTAAATGACAGGTTTTACTTTTACCCAAATTGATGGTTTTTATTTTACCGACCTTGAAAGAAGAGGAGGAAACAGCCTTTTTTGGATTAGAGCAGATGACCATGTATGCCACTAGCGACCTTTCAACTCAGCAGGGACATTGCTATCCTTAGTGCAGCAAGAGCAGTGCAACGCTGCCCAGAGGAGCGAGCGCTCATGCAATGAACAACTACAGCTATATTTGTTATTTTTCAACACATAAACTGTATAAGCTAAACAAACGAAGTGGGTCCTTTTTTAATATTTTGAATAAGAAGAGTGAAATATTCCACAGTTTAGATCTGCGATTCATATTTTACAAACTCAAAATATTCTAAGGGCCATATTTATACTTTTTGACGCACAACTGCGCCAACACAGTTGTGCATCAAAAATTTTAACGCCGGCTAATGCCATTCCAAAGCGCCATGCGGGCGCCTTATTTATGGAATGACGTTAGCCGGTGCAGCTGACTGGTGTGCGTAAAAAAAAATGAGCCACACCAGGCAGCGCCGGCGTAGGGGAAAATGGAGCTTGGGCGTCAAAAAATGGGGCAAGTCAGGTTTGAGGCAAAATATTAGCCTCAACCCGATTTGCGCCATTTTTTTTGACTCCCAACCCCCATTGAAATGACTCCTGTCTTAGCACAGACAGGAGTCATGCCCCCTTGCCCAATGGCCATGCCCAGGGGACTTATGTCCCCTGGGCATGGTCATTGGGCATAGTGGCATGTAGGGGGGCACAAATCAGGCCCCCCTATGCCACAAAAAAAAATATATATATACTTACCTGAACTTACCTTAAGTTCCCTGGGATGGGTCCCTCCATCCTTGGGCGTCCTCCTGGGGTGGGCAAGGGTGGCAGGGGGTGTCCCTGGGGGCATGGGAGGGCACCTCTGGGCTCCTTCCGAGCCCACAGGTCCCTTAACGCCTGCCCTGACCAGGCGTTAAAAAATGACGCAAAAGCGGCTGGACGTCATTATTTTTTTACCCGCCCACTCCCGTGCGTCATTTTTGCACGGGAGTTTAAATAAGGCGCACATGCCTTGGAGTCATTTTTTAGACGGGAACGCCTACCTTGCATATCATTAACGCAAGGTAGGTGTCCACGCTAAAAAATGACGCAAACTCCAAGATCTTTGGCGCTAGACGGGTCTAACGCCAAAGTATAAATATGGAGTTAGCTTTGCGTCGGATTTGCGTGAAAAAAAACGACGCAATTCCGGCGCAAACAGAGTATAAATATGCCCCAAAGTCTCTTAAAGGTAACATTTGACCCAGTTTTGATATTTTTTACATTTACATCTGCCCGAGTATTTTATGCTGTTTTTGCAATGACCTTCAATGAAGTGTCAGTGCCCTACAAACAAAACATTTTTAAAACAAGGAGGACAATTTTACATCGTTATGGCTACTCCTAATACTGGTAATGCACACACTTGCACCTAATAGCAATAGAAAAATCTATATCTGAATGATCACAAGAAGGTACAGCCTCCCTCAAATATGGAATAATCTTGCACTTCTTTAGAAACGTAGATCAAAAAAGAGACCAAAGCTAAATTGTTACACATCCTTAAGTATGTCCTTCAGTTTGTACATGAGATAATAAATGCTTGTTACAGGGATTATTAAGAAGAAGATACCAGGAATAAACTGGTATTGTAATATGTACTATCAGACGCATTAACCACTGCCAACGAGCTTGTGTAACTTTGATTGGAATAGTGTTGCCATAAGATATACAAAATGCTTGTATTCACATGACCAATTCTATTTACTGCATTTTGGAACAATATTTTTGCAGACACAACAGATGTGGCTGTTACTGTTATAGGATCATGTTTAATTCCTTGGTGAGTAAGGCAAGTGTTGTGCAAACTATTTGCTGTCCTCAATTCTCCACTGATGTAAAGGTGAAATCAACGTGACAGTGCCTTCTCCACTGGATGGCATTTCCAGAAAGGCCACCGTGGTGGGGCAAAGCGTTTCCAAATACTTGATCCTTTTGCTCAAAGTGCTGTGATAAAGGGAATTTAGTATGTTTTTTACTTGGGAGAAAATGGCATCGAAAATCTTAGTACTAAGATACAATTCAATATTCGATTAGTATGCATGAGAAAAGCCAGCAGCATGATATTCAATGTGCTGATGCACATGTTCTACATATTCTAGATTCAAGGTTTCTGGATTAAAAATGCAAAAATACTGGGTGGCTACTATATAAGTACAACAACTCGAAACCAGATACTTTAAATGTAAGATTCTTGAAGGTAAAAGCAGACAAAGTAGAAGACTTTATGACTGTGAAATAAGTAGCTGGGCCAAGGCCATAAAATAAATTACATAGTTATCTAGAATTCATCCTGAAGTGCATATTTTTCTGCTGCCATTATGTGGGAGCTAATTTAGAATATAGTATGAATCTGCAATCCATCACCTGATTTCAGATTGCGACTCAGCGTTAATTCCACTTGGGCCCGCTGGTATTCCTAGTTTTTTCCCTGAGCTGCGCCCTCACTGCAGCACGTTCTGCCATTCAAAATTACTACTTCTCATCCATTGCTAAAAACCACTCAGGAAATTGAGAACATTCCCCAAATTATTCTAGGACTGAAGGTGGAATACTAAATAAGCCTCCTGAAATGTTTGTGGGAACGTTGTTCTTTGCCCAAACATTCTAGGACTGGAGTTTGAATAGTAATTTTGACCTTCCTTTGTCCACCACCACCACTGCTGCCTTGAGGGAGCATTTCAGACTTTCCTGTGATTGGTTTGGTCAGTGAAACAGTTCAGAAATTGGAGTCCTGTGGGGTTTTGTTAGTCAGTAAAACTGGGACTGTACTTTATTCTCCAATGAGTAATGGAAAATGTGGAATGGGATAGTATAATCAAATGGGTCAGTGGCATGTCAATGTGGTAAAGATGAATCAAGCATTACCATGCATAATTCTGAGTAACCAGAATGAGGAAGTACTCCCATTTTCTGTAGTACATTAATATTCAAACACTATTCTAAACTGGTGAGGTGAGTTTTTTGAAGAGTGGCGAGGTCCATGAATTCACAGCGGAATACTAGTTCTTAATTCTTTTTTAGGTTGATTGCATACAGCAGGGAGGTTAATTCAAACCTCTTTAGGGCAACACCTATTTAGTTGGTATGGTTTTTTTATTAGCTCCCTTTTCATAGCAACATTACCCTTTCTATGCAAAGCTGGTGATGTACGTTTGACAGCACTACTTAATCTTGCACCAAAGTCTGTCCAATATAGATGTCTTTGAATTTCAAGGTGTATGAAATTCGGTTGTATGATAATGTTCTGAGGCAAATAACTAAAATCTCTGCAATTTGCATTCATTTACTACTGAACATAGAAATATGTCAATGACTTAAGGAGGAAGGCAATAAGGCACTACACCAACATTCGTTTGTGCTATTCATGCACGAGGGTTAATAGTGGTAATGTTAATCCTACTTGAGAGGTCATTTTCCTATACAACAACATTTCAAAACGTCGATAAACCTGAACTGCATTAACACCATAAGGCTTGGATTACCTCATTTAAAAAAAATTACATTGACGAATCACCAAGTAGAGCATTTACTCAGACTGTCAGTGGTTCAACCAATCAGAATGCGAGCAATAGTTAAACATGCCGGATGATGTAAATGTGTTTAGTATGAGTAAATCTACGAAAAAGTGTCATAATGATACAAATTATTATTAGCTATGGTTTAGTAGATGTTTGGACAGTTAGGATCTTAGACGAATGCTATATGACATCAGTTATTCCTATTACATTTTAGGTAGTGAAGTTGACATTTTTTGCATCTCCTAAAAAGCTTTACATTGTGAAGTCTATCAAGGTCACTGTTAAAGTATTAAATCTGCACCGTGTTTATAAAAAGCTATGCTATGTTTTGTGATAATTGTTTGGTTTCATTCACATGATTCTGCACCAGAACATACCCTTTAACAATTATGATTTCAACACCAATTCATGTTTTATCTAAGATCCTAATCTGCAGTTTCCCAAAGCAGTAGTAATCACAGCTCATCAACTGTATGCACCATGCTGTTCCTGCTTCTAACATTCTTGTTGAGTTTGTCCAGTTCGCAGTACCACTGAACAGTTTTCCATGAAACATTGAAGAGAAGTGTGGAAAGGGCGTTCTAAAACGAAAAGCTGCACAAATAACAGGGCACAGACTCTTGCAAAGACGCCACACGTTTTACGTTTTGCTTGCTCAATGTGTACAGTGAATTTTGTGTTTCTTTTTTTCAAATTCTGAGATAAAAGTCTTATTGTCATTTTCGTTTCCTATCCACATGTTCGACATGGAGTACCTCTGTTACTTTTATGAAAAGATATATATGTAAATATACATATATACAAATATATATATATATCAGTAAAAAAAGAGAATTTTAAATATTGTGTCAGTTTATTGTCGTATTTTCCTTTTCTATACCAATCACTCAGCCATGTTAATCTAAAAGGACACGATAACTTTTTTGGAGGGTGTGAGGGTGGGGGGCGGAGCAGTGGGAAGAGGGCGGGGTTTATCCAGTGAAGGTTAAACATGTTTTTATTAGTTTTCTGTATTTCAAAGCTGTGTATTTGAAAGCACTGTAAATGCGATTTATTCCAATTTCCCCTTGTAAATTTAGTACTCTGGTGTTGCTATTAAAAAAAGAAACGTGTAATAAAATGCTAGCACTTGTGATTTCCTTAACGTTATTAAATACTTGCTCTCACAAAAGGTAAAATCAACCGTAATCCTCCGAAAACGTTTTTCATCCACAGATAGATTTCATTGAAATATAGCAAACCAGGTGTCTTTCAAATAAAAGAGTGCTAGTCTATATTATCTGACATGCTTTTAGTTCATTGAAGGCTATGACCTTTAGATCATTTGTTCGCTTTTGTGAATTTTTTGGAGATAATTTTAACATCTTCTTTCAGTATGACAACGTGTCCTTTTGAAGGTTCTGTACTCAAGGTGAATGCTAGTGTATCATTTCTTTGCTTCCTCGAAGCCAGAAATATACCTTCTTGTCAGAAAGCTATTCAATTATTTGCAAACACCAACTTGGTCTTGCGTTTTCCAAAGAGGTAAATAGAGCTTTGGCAAGCGCTGGGATCTATGTAGTGTCTGGTTCATCTCTTCCTCAAAATAATTCCCTCATCTTACATCCAAACCAAAACTACTCTGAGGTCAGAACAATTATCTTCAAGTTATTCATTACATACTCTAGTGACTTGCCCCCCCAACTACTTTCAACCTACTGGGCTCTAGTTTATCCTGTGAGGAAAATTAAAGTTCAATTATAAATCTATTTTTGGTATCTGTTGTTAGGCCCTTTATTGCAGGAAAGTGGGTTACTAGTTGAGACGGATAAGTGCTACACTCAAGTAATAATCACAGTCCTTGTCAGAGTGAACCTCAAGTCACAAAAAAACAATGCTTAATCCTTCAGAAGTTTGGCACAAGGTAGACAGGCTTGAATTAGAGGCAATGTGTAAAGTATTTATGCAGCACTCAAACAGTGACTAAAAAAAGAACAACACAAGAACAATTAAAAAACATCTTAATAATAAAATGACACCAAAACAACAAACACCCAACCAGTAGAACTGCATTTAGGAGTTTCTAAAATTGCCCCAATAAAGGGCAGAGCATCAAAGTGGGGGTATTTGGTTGAGTCAGACAGTGAAAAAATGAAATCCTCAGGCCAATCATGATGAAGTACCGGTTGTGTATGGGACCAGATGCGGCATGCTGGGAGTAGTAACTTTTGTTCTTGATGAGTTGGCTGTGCGATGTGAGGCTCTGTGTTGCACTGCGCTGGGTCAGACAAGCTACCAATCAGACGCTGCACAGTGCTGCGATGTAAGTTTATGTGTCCCGCTACAACAGATCCAGTGAATCCCCTGATCAGGAGCTCTGTGACTCTGCAATGGAAGTCCTTGTGTTGTCCTACCTGTTCTACGTCTGATCCAATGAGGCCAATGATTAAGGGCTGCATTACACTGCACTGCTCTATGTCAGGTCCGGTGAAGCCGCCAATCAGGAGCTGCAAGGTGCTGCAATGCGAAGCCCTGCAACATTCTGTGCTGCATTGAGTAAGATCTGGTGAAACCTTCATTTGGGCAAGGGGAGAACACTCTGACTCGAGCCAAGGGTCCAGAACCTTGAGGACAGCATTTGGTGGTGTCAGGACTCACTCCTAAAGAGAGCAGAGGGGACCAGGTAAGGACCAGTTGGGTCTGATCAGGTGGAAAGCAGAAGAGGCCTCTGGAAGTTTGTTGTGTCACTGTAGCACAGGAGTCAACTCACCCTTGTTGTCACTTGTGGGGTCCTGGGTTCAAGGCAGCAGGTCCAGTCTTCCGTTTTCCAACAGCAAGGCAGTCCTGCTTCTGAATCTTTGCAAAATCCAGGAGTGTTCTGATATCAGATCATGAGGGTGCTACATTTAAACCTAGTCCTAGTCTTTAGTTGGGGGAACCCTTTGTCGAACCAAAAAATTGGTTCTAGTCTTTTCTTTCTTTTTCCCTGGGATGGCCTACAGTCCGTCTAGTGAAACAAAGGGTAGGCAAGCCCAGATGTAAGCTGCATTTGCCTGTAACAGGTAGGCAACTTCTGAAATCAGGAAGGGGTGGGTAAACCCCATCGTACCCTTTGAAGTGCAATCAGGGCAGGAGAATGGCTCCTCCCCACCCATCTTTTCAGGAAGACCCTGACCTCCCCACACTGAGTTCTTTGTCAAAGGTTTAGGAGGAATAAACGTCATACCACAGCAGAGCCATTAACAGTCATCTGACCTCGGACACTAGAGAAAGGCATATTTGGTTTAGGCAGGAATATTACAGCTTTCTAGAAGTGAATTTTTTAAAACAGTAATAAAATATTCAACCTTAGCATTGAAGAGGATTTAAAATTATAATTAACTTGAGTGGAAGAGATATTTGTTCTAGTCGTTCCCATATTGAGTTGTTCATGTATTATATAAAATAAGGAAAACAAGTGTTAGTCTATGGGCATGGGTGTCTGCAGAAATGTATTCAAGGGGTGCAGTCTGTGGCGTCCCGGACTATTTTTGTCAGGGACCGTACTAGTGTAGTCAGAGTAACACTATGGTGGTCGTAGCGTTATGCTGCACTGTGAGCCTGCACACCAGGTTGCACCTAAATCCGGGGAGTCAAGCACCCACTTTGCTTTCCCCTGCGGACATCCCTGTCTTTAAGAGTCTAGGCTTGCCAGAGTTAAAAAATGACTTTAAGGGATTTTCACTGCCAGGACATGTATAAATTAAGCATACATGTCCAATTTTGAAATACCATGCATCCACCACTATGAACATTTATGATCCATCTTGGGGGCGCATATAAGTATCAAAACTGAAAATGTGGAACTTGCAAAAAGACTGATTTTGTCAGATCAAAATATCAGTTTTAAAACTACATGCAGAGGCTACAATGGCAGGCCTTAGACATGTTTATAGTGCTACTGTAGTGGGTGGCAAAACAAGTACTGCAGCCAACAAGTAGCAATTATTATATTGCACGCTGCAATAGTTTGAAGGAAGGTAAACATGATGCTGAAAACAGGGGAAGGTTGCCTCTAGGAAACGTTTTTCCATTGGTTAGAGAATGGCTTGCAGTCACACTGGCTAGTGAACTGTACACAAGTGGCACCTCACCCCCAGTTCCTAAGAAAACACTTGGACTTGTGGGTGAACAGAACAGGACTGGGCCTGCTGTCTGTGACTTGTGTACAGACTTAATAGGCTGCACCTTCTCCCACTTGTACCCAGAACTGAAAGGAAGGCTTCAAGGATCAATTGGCTGACTTTCCACAGGAGACTTCACAAGCTGAAAGATACCTTTTCCTAGATTTACCAGTTAACCAGTTTCAACTGTACATGGGCTGATCTCTGCTGGTGGCCTATGATAGATTCAGCCATGGCCACTAGGTGATGTTCCTGAGGTCCAGGGAGACTTAGAAGTGATGAAGAGGAGCAGCTTCAGAAAGTCTGAAAAGTTGGAACTTTTTGAGTGTTTGGACTTCAAAGACATTGCAACTTCAGCGTGATCGTGTGGCAAAGGCATATGATGTGAAGTAGAGTTCTTTATATATACCTTCTAGGCTTGTCCTACTAAAAGATTCTAATTTCTGAAATAGGCCTGGAGTCAGACGGTAAAATTGTTGACCTGACAATCCACCTGGTATAACCGACAACTGCTCCATTGTGAGCTGAAATTGCACATAGTTGTGATGAATGACATCTGACTGGCACTTTCTTTTTTTGCCATTTTGTGCACTTAAATTTTAAAAAGTCAGAATTTAAATTACCCTTATTGCATTTTAATCATTTATGTGTCATTTTCTGATTCAACTTTTTTTCAGTTTGTTTTGGGATTTTTAGTGTCCTGTGCTGTTACTTTAAACTGTTTTAGTACTGACGAATAGTTTACATAATTTTTCTGAAGTTAAGCCTGTTGACTCTTTGCCATAGATCCTGTGTTTATTTTTTTAACTTGTATGTTGGACCTGACATGATTTTAAACGTATTGCCTGAGAAGGACTCGGATCCTCCCCAACAAATAACCCATTTTATTACAGACTCTTTAGAAAAATGTATGAGCCTAGTAAGATGTTGGGATCTACTATCTATGTTGTAGCTGAAATTCCAAAACAACAAGTCCCATATGCTCTACAGAGTTGAACAAGGGCCCCTCTTCAGTCTTTTTATCCCACCATTTATTGCTGTGATTTTTTTGGGCATAGTCAGATGAACGTCTGGGATGTGGGCAAACAAGAATGTAGCATCTCAGAAATACTTGCAGAAAGAAGAATCAAAGTGGCTCTTGGAGTTATCTAGGTGTTGAGTGAGTCGGTCATTCAAAGAATCTTTATTTTGCTGCATTTCTGTACCATAAAGTTACATAAGATATAAAACAATCAAAAGAAAATTATAAAACACACTGTATTCCATCCAGATAAAAGCCGAAAACTATCAAAGATTAGCAATAGTAGATTATAAAATGCGCGTCAGAATATGAGTACTGGCCATGTCTTAATACCTTACCCCTTTCCGGAGTTTAATTGCCTGCCAAACAAACAAGACTACGGCCCTACAGACCAGCAGATTATCTACATTTTGTAAAAACAGCAATGGTTGTCTACATTGTCTTATTCCATATTTTTTGAAAATGGGAATTAAAAACGTTTTTCTTGGAGTTCCATAAAATGTGCAAAAAAGCATAATGTGCATAGTTGATTGTAGAGATTAATTATCACATAGGCACAATAATGAATCAGCCTGAATAAAACAGTTTTCTGGGAAACCAAGCATAAGTATCTGACATAAATAAAACGGAAGGCCTTCATGGGGTAGGAATTAATTATAACATTTAACTGGCAATTTTACAATGTCCTCCTTGGGTCTTCTTAGCTGGTCCTAGTTCATGTAAAGTTGCTTAATGTGCTTCTTACTGAAACCAGCACTGATTCCAGCTCCCTAAATAACTCAGGGCAGTCGGTTTCCTCACAGGTTGTCCTGACATCAGCTAGCCAGGGGATATTCTGGGCTGCATGGAGTTGAAAGCAGTCCTTCAAAAGCGACATAATTAATGCTGTTTACTTCCTTTTCCAAACAGGGTGCTAGAGTGACAAAGGCGCCAAATTAATAAGGTCCATAATATGGGATACACAATTTGTTATGGACAATAGCGTTAGAACAACTTGCCAGGATGGCTAACAAGCTTTTAAAAAACGTATTTTCAACCAGTTAAATACTTTTTGCATCTTGCAACCCCCATTACCGACCCCATATTTAGCAATAGACACACATTTGCAGGCATAATTGTTATGACCTCTTTTTAACCTATATAAACCCTGTATAGCACGTTCAAACCTGGTCACCTTGTTTTGCAGTCATAGGTTTCCATGTACTCTTATTATCAAATAAAATGACCAGGTATGGGAAAGACGCAATCTCCCAAGATTATTATTAACTAAAACAGTTTTTTCCTTGTCTTCACCTCAAAATATATAGTACATGTTTTGGACTCATTAGCTTGCAAATCAAGTTCTTGCATGAACGTAATGTAATCATTTATCAGAGCTTGCAACCCTCTGGCTGTTCGCGCAATCTGCATGAGAAAGTATAGGTATGGTATGAGAGCCCACATATGGGATGTTCCTAGAACTTGACCTTAATACTGTGTTGATCCTAATCATATATAATGTCAGTAAGAAGAGTGCGAAAATGCACCCTTGTCTTACCCCTCTCTTTATATTAAAATATCTAGTACATTCATTTTTGTTGCCATAACCCACACAGGCCTTTACATCACTATATAATTGTCTAATAAAAAATATTATTTCCTCATCAATTCCCTTCTCAGTCATTATTCCCCATCATTTTGAATGTGACATGCAATCTAAAGCTGCAGTTAAATCTATGAATGAGAGATACACTGTGCCCTTTTTTGCCAACGCATACTTTCCAATAATAAGAGAGAGGTTGAGGGCTTGATTGATTGTGCCCAAACCTTTTTTAAAGCCATACTGTGTGTTTGAAAACAACATTATCCTCAGTAGCCGAATCATCCAATCTATGCAATAAAATATGGCGCATCACCTTCACAGTGGAATCTGAAAGCGATATGGGCCTATAATTCTGTCTGAGAATCGTAAAAGTTCAAAAATATACCAGTCATATATGTTCCAGTATATGGGTATCAATCATAGGATCCGAGTCATTATCAAAGTAAGGGGTGTTAATAACTTTCCAAAATACAAAATAGGGAGCTGTCTTTCAATACACTCACCCTTTGTAATGCCTCCTAAGCATCTTCTTTTATGTGAATCTTCCTTGCCAAAATGGCCTGCTTGCATGCAGCCCTAGGTTGTTTGATATGTTCCACAACTCTAGGTTTTACATGCAAAACGTTATGCAGCTTTCTAAGTGTTTTCAAACATCCTGCATCAAACCACCCCTTATGACAAGGTTTAGAGGGGTGCGAATCACCAATTAGGTCCTAATTTATGTTGGCCGCGGTATCTATGAAAGCGGATTTAATAAGCGATAGATCAGCATTTGGGTCCAGGCAAGTAGCCACCTCCTATTTAACATTAATTTATAAGTGGCAGCAAGAAAGCTATCATGATCGACCTTCTCCCATTTAATAATGAACCCACTTTTCTTCCCCATCACTGGCCTAACACCCATGGTCTTTGATGCCCTTACCTGGGCATTAAGGCCCAGGCTACATGACAGGGCTGCATGGTCACTATAGCCTGTGAAATTACAAACAAAATCTGCCAATCTTTTAACCAAATCATCTGTAATAAGGAGATAGACAATTGTTGTAGCACAAGAAACGCCCTAGAAGGTAATGCCATCTCCCCCTGATCTTTCCTCAACGCATTATTCATTCTAAGCTCCATTTTCACCAATAAGCTGTCCAGGGCTGAACCATAAGGGACTGTGACTGAAATGGAAGCATGGTTCATCCTCTGTATCTTTCAAACCACATACTGCTTTCCCAGTAATAGGGGCAATAATGAGCATTAAAGCCTCCTACCCAAAGAAAATTTATCGGTTTATCATAATACCTAAACATTAATTCAATGACAATGTCCAGGTCACTAACCACCTCCATTCTCCCCATATAAAAACAGTTGTTATAAAAATAATTAATTATGAGTGCCCATTCTTCACGGATATCACAGAGAAGTAGATGATAGTATGGGGAAGTATGGACAAACTTTTACACTTTCTCTGAGAAGGTATTGATGATGTATCTAACCAGGCCCTCCTTGGCTCGACTAGCGGGAAAGGGACTTGCCTTGGTATGATAAGCGAAAAACCCATGAATGGGGTGTTCCTCAAAGCTGTGTAGACAAACCAACTGCAACGTTTCATAATGGAGGGGCAAAGCTAAGTCACTGAAGCACAATTAAGGGGTGGAATGCTTTGGTCAATCCAGGAGAACCTATGGTGAGGTCTTGATTGACAAATGCAATGGGCATGAGCAAGGCAAAGAACACCTTCACAAACATGCTTAGAAAACTGACTTGTTATCTTGTCAGTAGAGTACCTGTCCTAAAAATCTGTCCTCTTAGTATTAAAGTACCAGTCCATGAGATATATAAGGGGAGAAGAGAAAGCAAAACTCATTAACAAAGCCAAAGAAAGCTGGTACAGACAGGAGAAAGTCAGGTACAGAAACATGAAAATAGAGAAATGCAGGGATAACAAGAATTTAACAAAGCTTAGATAGAAGGAAATAAGTACAAAAAGTTAGACAGGCAGGGTAAAGCTAAAAGAAAAATTATTCAAAATGAGGAGAGGTGAAAATTAGGGAGATAATAGTAATAACAATATTACCGAAAATCTTAGTGGGGCCAGCAGATCTGCCAGCATCCGCAATGGTGGTGGCATTGGCACCTTCATCTCCTCCTGCACCTGCCTCCGATGTTGCCCTCTTCTTCCCTTTGGGTGCTGGGGTAAGAAATAAAGAAGAAGAAAAAAGATTTGTTGTACAGTTAATCTCCCAAAAATACTTTGACAAGTACAGACAAACATAGTAACATTGTACTTTTCTAAATCAGATCGCCTAGTAAGATCGGCTCAATCTGAGTTGACCTATTGCTTTTTCCTTCCTAATTTATACAACTAAGCCCTACTTCAAATTTCCTAAACTATGGGCCATATTTACAAACTTTTGATGCAGGGCAGCACCGCAAGCCTTCTTGCAGCACTGCCTTGCGTCAAAATAAAATTGCAGGAACGTGCTGTATCTACCAGATATGGCGCACTGCCATCCTTTTCCCCTGCGTTGGAGCACAATGTGCTGGCATGAGCAAATGCAGGCACTCCTGCACGATGTTGCAAGGGTGCTTGCATTGAAGGAATTATTGTTTTGTGCAGGATGGAACACCTTCCTGCAAAAGAAAAAATCGCAAGAGGAGTTTTACTTTCTCTATGTGTACTGTAGATTGCAGCACGAATAGCAAAAGGAAAAAAACAAGGAGAAATAAACACATTTCCCCTTGTTGCATCTGCCTTACATCCCCCATGGGGAGGGGTAGGTTTTTAACATATTCCCAGGTTTACAAAACCTTGTAAATCTGGGAATGTGTCAAATGCCATGGATGTTACATGAGAACCCCCACTGCAACACTCATGGCAAGCCTCCCTGTTGCAGGGTTAGTCAACGCAGTGACTTGTGATACATTGACCCAGTCCCCATTTAAAAGACCATGAAGAGCCACACAGGGCGGCTTTAAGTAGCCTTGTAAATATGGCTCTGCAGTGTGCGCTGATGGACTGTCAATAAATGTGAGTTCCAGAAGCTTAAAGGGCCTTGCAAATAAATATGGCCCTACATTTACAACTACGTACCACTAACAAAGCATTCATATTTCAGCAAATGATCTATGCTTCACAACCATCTTTGATAGAGCGACTCAGCCACCATTTTTTTTATTGCATAGATGCATACATACTATGATGATATCATACTACACATCAACGGGAGATTGAGATTGGTAAGGAATGTATACGCTACATAAAGAAAGCCTCAGAGAGGGGAATGCTAACTCAATGATATTACTTATTACTACTATCACTATCTTATTCTTGGTAGGTCTGGACAGAGTGGGTGGAGTTGAGCTACATGCAACTCCACAAAGTAGTAAAAAAAACTCCACTGCTGCCCTACACAGAGTTCTGCAGCTGGGCGGAGTTCCCTTCCATGCCTGTTTTCATTGCTATTTACATCAAACGCAATGCTAAGTACATTCCTGCATTCAAAATTGCACACAAACAGCATCACACAATTTGCATGGGTGGGGTCATTCTGTTCTTCACTCTGTTTATGGTACTGGGCCTGTTTTTAATATCTCATTAAAAGAAACTGAGTTTGTCTATCAAGAGGATTGAGAAAAGAGAATAGAATCAAAGATCGTTCATTGCAATGTATTAGTTCTAAATGTATTTTAATTAAGGAAATATAGCCACATAAACAATAGTACATAATACTAGAACCGTAGGCAATTTGATTTTGATAAGTACAATGTATTAGACCTGACAGCCTTAGGGTGGTCTTCCCTAAATTTTTGCCTGCCTTCCTCCACTTTTTGACACTGTTTTTGCTGGTTTTAGGACTCTGCACACTTTACCACTGCTAACCAGTGCTAAAGTGCATGTGCTCTCTCCCTTAAAACATGGTGACATTGGCTCATACCAATTGGCTTATTTAATTTACTTATAGGTCCCTAGTAAAGTGCACTACATGTGCCCAGGGCCTGTAGGTTAAATGCTACTAGTGGACTGCAGCACTGATTGTGCCACCCACAGAAGTAGCCCCTTAACCATGTCTCAGGCCTGCCATTGCAAGGCTTGAGTGTGCAGTTTCACTGCTGATTTGACTTGGCATTTAAAAGTACTTGCCAACCCTTAAACTCCCCTTTTTCCACATATAAGTCATCCCTAGGGTAGGTCTTAGGTAACACCTAGGGCAGGGTGCTATGTAGATAAAAGGCAGGACATATACGTGTGTAGTTTATATGTCCTGGTAGTGTAAAACTCCTACATGTGTTTTTCACTGCTGTGAGGCCAGTCCTTTCATTGGCTAACAATAGGGCTACCCTCATATTCTGTTTGAGTGGTAGATTCCAATCTGAATGGAGTAACAGGGTCATATTTAGTATGGTCAGAATGAAATTACAAAATCCTGCTGACTGGTGAAGTTGGATTCAATATTACTATTTTAGAAATGCCACTTTCAGAAAGTGAGCCTTTCTCTGCAATTAAATCCTTCTGTGCCTAACAATCCACGTCTGGCTGGGTAAGTTGACAGCACCCTTGTGCATTTCACTCGGGCAACCCCAAATACAGGATGCTCAGTCACACCTGCACACATCTGCACACTGAATGGGTCTCCTGGGCTGGGAGGGTGGAGGGCCTGATACTTACATGTCAAAAGACAGTGGCCTGTCTTCACACAATGGACTGCCAAACCCTCTACTGGGACCCTGGCAGACAGTATGGAACTGAAAGAGAACCTTGTGCACTTCTAAGCCACTCTTTGAAGTCTCCCCCACTTCAAAGGCATATTTGGGTATATAAACTGGGTCCCTGACCCTACCAACTCAGACACTTATGGATAAGATACCTACTGGGGAAGGAACACTGAACCAGAACCCGTAACCTGCCAAGAGAAGCTGCCTGGCTGCCCAAAGGGCTCACCTGTGTGCTTTGCTGAAAAGGACTGCTCCCTTGCTGGTGCCCTGCTGCCTTGCTGCCCTCTGGCTCTGCTGAGAAGTGCTCTCCAATAGCTTGGATTGAGCTTGCCTCCTGTTTTCTGAAGTCTCAGGGCCAAAAAGACTTGAGCTCTGCAAAGAACTCCTTGTGCAGCGAAATCGACACACAGCCTGCCGGAATCGACGCACAGCCTTCATCGCAGTGAGAAAATCACCACACGCTAAACTGGAACGATGCAGCCCCAGCTACCCGACTGGAGATCGAAGCATCGCCAGTGTTTCGACCGGAACTTCAAAGCATTGCCCACTGGATCGACGCATAGCCAAGCCAACGCAGCCCAACTTCCTTCAAGAGGAATCAATGCAGCGCCTGCCGTGCAACAGAAATTCGTCCACCGGGTCGACGCAGCTCCTGTGACTTAGTCTTGCATGCCCAGGATTTCCCTGCATTGTCCCCGGGGCATCCAAAAACCCCGCAACCCAAAGAGGACCTAAGTCTGCATGCTGGAAAATGACGCAAAACCCTTGTTGCCTGGAAAAGCATTGATGCATCGTCTGTGTGCGCCCAGAGAAATCGATGCACACCTCTCTGTTTTTCAAACATCTCCTCCTCTATGGTCCAGTGCAGATAATTTCAAAGCCAACCAGGTACTTTGTGCTTTCAAGAGACAATTATTGCTTTTTAAGAACTGAAGACTCTATTTATCATTACCAAAGTGATATTTGAACTTGTACTTATGAAATCTTGATCGTTGTTTACCTTATTTTAACCAGATACATATCCTATATTTTTCTAAATCTTTGTGGTGTATTTTTGTGGTACTTATACTGTGTTAATACATGATTTATTGCACAAATACTTTACACATTGCCTTCTAGGTTGAGCCTGACTGCTCAGTGCCAAGCTACTGGAGGGTGGGCACAGGATAAGTTGGATTGTGTGTGACATACCCTGACTAGAGAGAAGGTCCTTGCTTGGACAGTGGATAACCTGACTGCCAACCAAAACCCATTTCTAACACAATGGTACTGCATTTACCTCTTATGATAATGTTGTGGAGATTAACTGTACCACTTATCCAGTTTTGTTATCTGTTTTATTTTCTACATCAGCACCTAAGGACAAAAATAGGGGCACCACAGAGTCTGGCAAGACCTGGAGAGGCGCCAGCCACCAGCGCCAATGCTGCAGGCTCTGTTCAATCTAATAAATCCTGTTATTTAATCTTATTATTATTTTCCTAACGTTTACCTCTGTCCACTATTATACTACTTTTAATTTGGCTTATTTACTTTTTTAGACTGTCTTCTTGTTTCCAATTCCTCAATCCATTTTTTGTTTAAATCCTGTTATCCCTGCATTATCATATTTTTCTGTCTTTAGTTGACAATTTTCATTCCAATCCTTCATTGCATTTCAATGATAGTATATCTCAAGCTGTTATGTCTTCAAGGTTTTGAAAATACAAATTATTGAGGACTGTACTTAACCCATCCTTTTCTGAAAATTATGATTGTTAAATGGTAAATGATACTGTATTACCAAATTGGGCATTACATCTCCATTTGTCTTGGAATGTCCGTCACTCTTGGGTGCCTGGCTGAACCTGTCTGTAGGTAAGATGGAGTCTTGAGCTTTATGTTTGTGCAGGCGAGGATTAGGAGAAGACCTGCAAATTGAAAAACAAACAGTGACTGTATCACAGAGTAAAGGATAAAGGCAAAAGGAAACAAGGTAAGCTTTATGAGGAGCCAGGAGTGTACCAAGAAGACTCAGAGGCATAGCAAGAACATAAGAGGAGCTTCACGTTTGAGCCAGCAATGTGGCAAACACGTACTCAGCAGCATCTCCCAACAACACACCTCTCTCCAGTCCACAGAGCTGAGTGAGTACTAGATCTCAGATCATCCTGGTTTCCCTTTGTAGACAATACTTTCTAGTAGTTGAGTTAATCCTGTCCTGAGTTCTTTCAACCTCCTCTGCCCTTTCTGCAGGATTAGCCCCAATCCCCTTGCCTCCTTCCTCCTATTTTTTCTGACCTGTTTTTATTGGCTTTAGGACTCTGGGCACTCTGGGCACTTTACCACTGCTAACTAGTTTTAAAGTGCATATTTATTCTATGTAAATGGCATTGTTGATTGATTTAACCATGATTGGCATACCTGATTACTAGTATGTCCATAGTAGAGTGCAGTAGAGGTGGCCTGGGCCTGTAAATCAAATGCTACTAGTGGGCCTGCTGCACTGATTGTGCCATCCACATGAGTAGCCCTGTAAACATGGCTCAGACCTGCCACCGCAGTGTCTGTGTTTGTAGTCTTGTACTGCCAATTCGACTTGGATATTGGAGTTTGGTGTCTCTGAACTCACAATTAAAAAATACATATTTTTGAAAAGTTGGTTTTTAGATTGTTAGTTTGAAAATGCAAACACATCCAAACCTAGAGTAGTCAGCTGCGGAGCTCCCCAAGGATCTCTCTAAGTCCAACACTTTTCAACATATACATGACCCCACTCGCAGCCATCATCAGAAGCCATGGAATGGACATTGTGTCATACGTCAATGACACACAACTCATCATTCCCCTCACCGAAGGCCCGGACAATGCCAAAAGGAATTTGCACTCTGGAATGGAAGCCATCACCACCTGGATGAGATAATGTTGCCTCAAGCTCAACTCTGACAAGACAGAGCTCATCATTTTCGGAAATGCCACCTCAGCATGGGACGACTTCTGGTAGCCCACATCTCTCAGCACCCCGCATTCACCGACTGAACATGCCCACAAACTAGGCATCATCCTCAACTCCTCCCTAACTATGACCTGACAGGTAAACTAAGTCATCTCCTCCTGCTAGTACGCTCTACACAAACTCCAAAAAATGTTCAAATGGATCGTAGCAGACTGCCGCAGGAGAGTCACCCATGCCTTAGTCACAAGCAAGCTTAACTACTGCAACACTCTCTATGCTGGCACCACGACAAGAAACATAAAAAAGCTGCAACTCATCCAGAACGCAGCCGCCTGACTTGTCCTTAACCTCCCACGCAAAGAACATATTTCCCAGCACCTGAGGACGATTCACTGGCTCCCGATAGAAAAATGAATCACCTTCAAGCTACTCACCCTCACGTACAAAGCCATACATAATGTCGGACCAGCCTATCTGAACCACCGCGTCTCCTTCCACACCCCCGCCAGATCCCTCCGCTCCACTCAATAGGCTCTGGCCACTATCTCTCGAATTCGGAAAACCACGGCTGGAGGATGATCCTTCACCTACATTGCAGCAAAGAGCTGGAACAACCTATCCCTATGCCCCTGACAAAGCCCATCACTCACCTTCTTCAGGAAGAATCTAAAGACAATGCTTTTTGAATGAGGCTCCACCCGCCCCATCGCTTTAGACCCTCACGGGTGAGTAGCCTCGCTCTACAGAAACTTATTAATTGATTGATTGATTAATTTGTGGATTCCCTGTTTGGGTCAGTTTGACAGTTGGGCTGTTTGTGAATTTCCCTCTAGACAGTGAGACAAAGGGAGCTGGGGATAGCTTCAAAATATACTGATGGGCTCTCTGAGCAAGAGTGAAGGGAGGAGTGGACACTTACAACTGGATGGGCTGTGTCTGCCCTCTCAAAATGCAGTCTCCAACCCCCTGGGGTGTGTCAAGGGTCGGGCCTGGGCATGTTAGGATCCTGTAGACATCAGACTTTTCTTTGAAGTTGGTAGACTTCAAAGGCAGAAAGGGGTATAAGTAGTGGACCCAAAACCCCATACATTTAATTTCTTTAGGATCACTTCTAGAACCAGGAGGAACCTCTGCCAAGAGGAAGAGCTGAAGAGCTGAGGAGATGTGCTGCACCTGCCTGTGATTGTGCTTTGTTGGGCTATCCTGCAGTTGCTGCTTCTGACTGTGAAAGGGGACAAAGACTGGGCTTTGTTGTGCATTCCTGCATGAAAAGAATCTCAAAGGGCTTGAAATGAGCTTGCTTCCTGTTTTGAAGTCTCAATACCATCAAAGACTTCCTCTGCGAGCACCTGGGCTGTCTGCTGAGGGTCCTGCCCTGCCATGTGGTGCCCTATCTAGCCCCTGGGCCCTTGAAAAGTAAAGCTGGCAGAACAAAAGCTTAAATCCACGCACAGAACAGCGTGCAGAGAAATGTTTGACACACCATCTGCAATGCGCCTGAAAAACAATGTGCTGCCGGCTTCACGGCTGAAATTGATGCTCCACCTGCATCGCGGCTGGGAGATCTATGCATTGCGGCTGGAGAAACATTGTGTAACACCAGCTTCTCACGCATCATCCTTGGGCATCAAAGTCATCCTGATCCTACATGGATCCTATGTGCCCCGTCCGGAAATCGATGCATCTCTTCCTTGCAAGGGGGAAAAATGACGCATCACTGATCCAACCTAGGAAGAAGGAAGGAATCGATGCATCGCTGACATTTCCAACGCATGCTTGCCCACGTGGAATTATTATTGACGCAAATTAGATACTTTGTATAAAATCAATGTTTCCATTGTTTTCTATGAAGTAAAACTCTTATTCTTTTTAAAATTCATATCTTGACTTGTATATGTTGGATGTTTGTCAATTTGGTCATTTGATTCAGATAAATATGACCTATTTTTCTAAACTGGTGTGGTGTCCATTTTGTAGTATTCTCACTGTATTACTGTATGTGTTGGTACAAATACTTTACACATTGCTTCTGAGTTAAGCCGGCCTGCTCGTGCCAAGCTACAAAGGGGGTGAGTAGGGATTGACCAGGTGTATTTCTCCTTTGCCCTGACTAGAGTGAGGGTCCTTGGTTGGACAGGGGGTTAAGCTGACTGCCAACCAATGATCCCATTTCTAACAGTAACTAAAGTGACTGGTCTCATCTGAGGAACTAGAAAAAAAACAATGAACCCTGCAAGTAAATTTCACTAAGTTTTAAAAACCAATCAATTTCAGGAACAGATTATCTCCCATTAGACCCCAAACATTTCAAATCATCAGAATCAAGTTTACATATGTGTTGAACTCCTTCCCTTTCTGTCAGCCACCACATACATCATCAGTCATCACTCACAGTCATTCAGTATATCACCACTCATTTGTGCAATAGTTAGTAGTTACCTCTTCCAATGCAAGTATGTGGTTAAAAAAAAACGTTATCTCCTCCATTGATATTAAGTAGCAACACATTGAAATGTTTGCATTGCACTTGCAGTCTTTTAATCGTGATCCTCTGGGGTAGCCATACTAGGTAATGTTAAAAAAATGATAGGCAATGGTATATGAGGTAGACAGGGATCGTCTCTAATGTCCTGAAGGGAATATAGGGATTCTTCACTGCACACAGGTCCAACTCCAATCCAGCCATATAATAAAAATGTGAGTAACAAATGATGGAGCAGCATAAATCCAACACAAACATAATGTTTCACTAGAATTTCTTTTTTGCAAAGAAAAAAGAAAAAAAAGAATGAGAAATAATGAAAAAGTTCTATGGTGGCACAGGCATTCTCCATCTGGGAAGTAGAGTTAGTCCTCAAACTCAGGTGGTTTACCTAGAAGTTGATCAGCAAACACACTTGATTCTGAGCAATCCTCCTCCTGTAGTGTTTCAGAAACAGTACAGCCAGGTTTCATTTTGCCCATGGTTGATCTCTCCACATTTTTAGGCACACTGAACACATGTTCAATAGACACGTTGGCTACAGGACAAGCCAGATACATTTTTGTCAGCCTGCTGAGCTCTGGCCATTGGCCCAAATCCCCATACCAATGCACCAGTAGTTTTTGATACAAATACACCTCTTTTGGGTCATACTGATACTCCTGGACCAGACTGTGAAGCGTAATTGGTGCTGTCACTTGCTGGGCCTCTTTTGCCTTCCCTTTGCACTAGACTTAAGACCTGACACTTGAAATTAAACCAACGTAGAGGTTGGGTCTGATTCTTCGGATGCTGTCATTGTTGGTGTTCTGAGAACTGAAGGTGGCACCCCAGAACTGTGGAGTGGGACTCTAAGTTCCAGCCATTCTTCTTCCAGATCTCTGGCTTGCTCAACAATCTAAGCCTTGTATTTTGAAATATTCCCTTCAGAAAAAGGAATGAAAGACGAAAGAATTTCGTAGCATGGATCAAGTAGGGTGTAACACATGTACTCTTTGGACAAGATACTGTGATTTTGCAGCTTTGCATTACATGTCAAGCAAAGGATTAAGCTCTCAACTAAGGCATGCACTTCTGGGTTTTCATTCACACCTGAGTGCAAACCTTTGAGACACCTTCTTTTGCTGGTCCTGTAGCAGATCCCATAATGGAATAGCTTGGCCCATCGCCCTGTCGTGCATGCTGACCTCTTGAGTGAAACCTCAAAGGCATTTGACTAGGCCCCATTTGTCCTCATCATTTGCCATAGCTTTCCCTATTACATCCCCTGCTCTTTGAATCACATAGTAATTGATCTGTCTGCACTGCTCAAAGAGACATTGCAACATATAATAGACTGAGTTCCAATGTGTTGGCACCTCATGAATCAGGGCTTTAACTGGTACTCCATTACTATGCTGGATAATCTGCAGTTGCTTCTGGGGTTTAAAAGAATTGCTGCAATGAGTGCAGATTCATCTGCTGGTGGTCAGTATGTTGCCAACAATTTCTTCTTTTTTTAGAAGTTCTTGCACAACCAGGTTGATGCAGTGAGCCAAACACAGGACCCTGAAATAGCCACAGTCTGCCACGGCCTTGACTATGTTACTGCCATTGTCCGTGGCAACAAATCTATTTTCGAGACCTCTGGGTTGCAGCCATTCAGACACCTTGCTATTAAATTCCTCTAAAATGTTTGCAGCTGTGTGTAATTTCTCCATAGCGGATAGGGCTACTGTTGTATGCAGCTGAAAGTTTCCTCAGGGTTAAGACCTGTAGATAGCTTTTGCTTTACCCCCACAAAGGAGATGCAGTGTGCAGTATTGTGTAGGAAAGTACCATCTTCCTTGGCATGTTACCCCTATTTTTCACATGTATGTCAGTATGTTTTTGCCTGTCTCACTGGGATCCTGCTGGTCAGGACCCCAGTGCTCATAGTTTGTAGCCTAATGTGTATGCCTGTGCAGTGCCTAACAGTGTCACAGAGGTTCTGCTAACCATTATGTCAGTGCTTATGCTCCCTCTGCTTTTAAATTTGTCATTGTACTCCACTGACTTCATTTACCAATTTCAACTGGCATACTGGACCCCCCCCTTATAAGTCCCTAGTATATGGTACCTAGATACCCAGGGAATTGGGGTTCCAGGAGATCCATATGGGCTGCATCATTTCTTTTGCCACCCATAGGGAGCTCAGACAAACCCTTACACAGGACTGCCACTGCAGCCTGCGTGAAATAGTGCACACACTATTTCACAGACATTTTCACTGCACTTAAGTAAATTATAAGTCACCTATATGTCTAACCTTCACTTGCTGAAGGTTAGGTTCAAAGTTACTAAGTGTGAGGGCACCCTTGCACTAGCAAAGGTGTCCCCACATAGTTCAGGGCCATTTCCCTGGACTTTGTGAGTGTGGGACGCCATTACACGCGTGCACTACATATAGGTCAATACCTATATTCAGCTTCACAATGGTAACTCTGAATATGGCCATGTAACATGTCTAAGATCATGGAATTTTCCCCCATTCCAAATCTGGTATTAGTGAGCCAATTCCATGCATCCTGGGGGCTCCACCATGGACCCCCAGTACTGCCAAACCAGCTCTCTGAGGCTTGCACTGCAGCTACAGCTGCTGCCACCTCACAGGGTTCTGCCCTCCTGGGGTCTGGGCAGCCCAGTTCCAGGAAGGCAGAACAAAGCATTTCCTCTGAGAGCAGGGTGCTACACCCTCTCCCTTTGGAAATAGGTGTTACAGGCTGGGAAGGGGTAGCCTCCCCCAGCCTCTGGAAATGCTTTGAAGGGCACAGATGGTGCCCTCCTTGCATAAACCAGTCTACACAGGTTCAGGGACCCTTTCTCCCCTGCTCTGGTGGGAAAGTGGACAAAGGAAAGGGGAGTGGCCACTCCCCTGTCCATCACCATCCCAGGGGTGGTGCCCAGAGCTCCTCAAGTGTGTCCCAGATTTCAGCCATCTTGCTTTGCAAGGTGAGGGGGCACAATGGAGGGCTCTGAGTGGCCAGTGTCAGCAGGTGATGTCAGAGACCCCTCATGATAGGTCCATACCTGATAAGGTAGCCAATCCCCCTCTCAGGGCTATTTAGGGTCTCTCCTGTGGGTTCTCTTCAGATTCTGCTTGGAAGTTTCCTTCAGTACTTTACTCCTGATTTTCTGGGCTCTGGGGTGAGGTAATTTACTTGCCTTTACTGTATTCTTACTCTCCTAACGATTCTGCACATACTACACTTGTCTAGGGGGAATTCCTGATTCACATTCCACTTTTTAAGTATATGGTTTGTGTTGCCCCTAGACCTATTTTCTCCCTTTGCATTCTATATGATTTCGTACTGTTTACATTGTTCTATGACTATTTACTTGTCTAATTTTGGTTATTAGTGTATATATTGTGTATAATACTTACCTCCAGAAGGAGTATTGCTTCTAAAATATTTTTGGTACTGTGTCACCCAAATAAATACCTTTATTTTTGGTAACACTGAGTATTGTCTTTACTTGTGTAGAAGTACTGTGTAACTATAAGTGGTACTGCATGAGCTTTGCATGTCTCCTAGTTCAGCCTAAGCTGCTCTGCTACAGCTACCTCTATCAGCCTAAGCTGCTAGAACACTACTACATTCACTAACAAGGGATAACTGGACCTGATGTAAGGTGTAAGTACCCAAGGTACCCACTACAAACCAGGGCAGCCTCCTACATATTGCACTTGTGATCCATCACCTGAAAAATGGCCATCATGTCTGCCGTCAGCCTAATAGTATGGACAACACTTTAATGCATAGCTTGTCCAACCAGTTGCAGCACATTGTGATGTAGTGCTGGAAGAGCAGCTCTGGCAAAATAGGTCGAACATGGAACCTTTCATTTCCGGAAGATGGCTACCACAAATTCTAAGAATCCCACTCCTTCTTCAAAAAAAAAAGGGAGTAGGTCCAGCACTAACATATTTGCCAGCTTCCGGCCGTACAAACATGCCATTTGGTGGTTGTGATCGTGGGGCCCCTCCTGCTTAAACATGCCTGAAGTTGTAACCTGGGTTTTCTTATTTTGTGAGGCCACTGACACAGTAGACATTTGCAGTGTAGGTGGTGGTAGACTCAATGTGCCTCATGGTGCAGTCACCATATGCCATGGTGTCTCCATCTGACTCTGAGTCTTCCTGTGCCATTGTGAGTTTGTTGAGGCAGGTGTTTCTGGCAAACTGCTGGGGACAGGGCTGCTCCCCTAGAGGATGCCACCTTCTTCTTCCTCACCTTCCTCTGTGATTTGACCAGTTGTAGCTAATGTCTCCTGGTTCGCCTTACTTTTACCACTGTGACCACGTTCAGAAATATTTTTTAAGGTGCTCCTCCCAAGGGATTGCATAATGTTTTTTCATATGGGTTGTCTTGCCTCCATTACCACATTGCGAACCAGGCATACCTCGACAAACACTCACGTGGCATATGGAGCATATCACAATGTTCTCCTCCTGTTTGCTAATTGTAATGTCCCAAACTGGGGAGAAGTTTTTCTTATTGGGCCATTGTCAATGCCGTGTGAAAAACTGGAGGTAGGTGGGTGCATCGATTGCCTCTCTGCAATGCATACTTCAAATGAGATACGGGTTGGTGAAGGTCTCTGCTGGGGCCTTATAAATATCGGAGCTGGCAGTGCTGCCTGTGCTGCCTGTGCTACATCCCTCAGTTGGGTAGTAACATCGGACTCCTCTGTGCCAGCTTTCACAATGACTGTCTCTTCGTCATCTTCCTCCTCCTCCTCATCATCTCCTTCAATGATTTTAATGCTTTCGGGAACTTTTCTTATCCCTTGCCTCTTCTGGCTTCTCCTTGAGTCTGCCAAGGTCCACTCCATGTCCATCCCTATCATTGTCATCAGAAGTGGTGCTTGGAGAAGATGGTGCAGTAGTACCCTCACTTTTTCTTGCTGGAGATCTGGGAGCCATTGATTATAAAAGAGAAGCTCTTGCTCTGCAGAAAGCTCAATCTTCTGTTCTGCTCCAACTTTAGAAAGATCTACTATCACTGGCTGCAGCTGCTGTCCACTTTGCTCTGTTTCCTGAAATGATTGCAAAAGGGATAAATCCATTGCAACATCACTGCTCGTTGGCATCACCATGATTGCAGCGGATGCCTCACTGACAGACATGGGTATAGGTTGGGGTGGTGCTGTTGATGTGGGAGTGCTGCTCCCACGTTCCCTCCTGGAGGCGGGTGTTGCAGGCACATGTCTCCCGAAAGAGGTTATGGTTGGCACGCCAATGGTGGAAAGCTGCTTCTTCTTGATGGCACTTTCTTGGGAGAAACTTTCTTTGGGTCCTTCATAAGCACTAAGTTGGCAGTGGCACTAAGATGCGCAAGCGGAAGAGTTTAGAGGTTCTAAGTAACTGTCAGTACTCCGGGTGATGTGAGGTTGCTTCTCTTGTGCACAATAAAGCAACCAAGCAAGAAAAACAAATATTTAGTGAAATGTGGCATTGTTGCAGGTTGAAATAGTCCGGACAAATGCAATCTTAGTGTGGTTGGTTACTTATGTAAAAAATACCAATTTAATCAAAATTTTTAAGTCAAACAACACCAGCACAACATAAAATTTCATTTCAAATCAGGCAGCACAACATGCAGATATGGCTCTTTGCTCTATCTCCATCTGTTTTAAAGGAGACTCCTAGGGTAGTCAGAGAGAGGTTCATTGATAAATGGAATAATCCTTTAAAAAATCCATGGCAGCAAGTTGGTACTGGGGAAATGGAAAAATGATAAACAAAAATAAATTATGCTGTTGATTTGTCTGCTGTGCTTCGCAGCCAGGGTGCTGTAGTGCATCTTGGTATCTTTGATGGATGGATGGAAAAAAAGGATGTGGATCGATAGACCAAGGAAACATGCAGACAAATGAAATTAAAATTAAAAAGGAAAAATATAAACAAACTACAAAAACTAAAAAAAATTAAAAAAAGAGGAAATTAAGACAATTTAAAATAAAAAATAAAAATTTGTTAAACAAAATTTAAAAAATAAAATAAAAAATGAAATAAGCAATTAAGTTAAAAAAAAGAATAAAGAATTAAAATAAAAAATACAAATAAACATAAAGGACACAAAATAGCTGCAGCAACATGGTTATAAAACAACAAGGAGCAACAAGGCATAGCAAACAAAGAACATATGCAAGCTGATGGCAAAGAGACACTGGCTAGATGGACAAAATGGCTGCCAGCCACAAGGTCAAGGAGCAAGGAAGCATGGTAAGCAAAGAAATAACACATGCAAGCCTACGGCAAAGGGACACTGGCAGAATGAACAAAATGGCTACCAACCACATGGTCAAACAACAAGAAGGAGCAAGGAGGCATGGCAAACAAAGAACAAATCCAAGCCTATGGCAAAGGGACACTGGCTGGATGGACAAAATGGCGACAAGCCGTATGGTCAAACAACCACAACAAGGTGCAAGGAGGGTTGGAAAACAAAGAAATAACAAATGTAAGCCTATATCAAAGAGACACTGGCTGCATGCACTAAATGGCTGTCAGACACATGGTCAAACAACAAGAAGGAGCAAGGAGGCATGGCAAACAAAGAACACATGTAAGCCTATGGCAAAGGGACACGGCTGGATGGACAAAATAGCCACCAGCCACATGGTCAAATAACAAGAAGGAGCAAGGTGGCTTGGCAAATAAAGCACAAATGCAATTTTAAGCCAAGGGGATACTGGCTGGATGGAATAAAATGGCTGCCAGCAACATGGTCAAACAACAAGAATAAGCAAGGAGGCAAACAAAGAACACATGCACTCCTATGGCAAAGGGACACTGGCAGGATGGGCTAAATGGCTGATGGCCACATTTTAGGAAGCTGGCCCTCTATGTAATGTGCAAAGCTAGGCACACTGTGCAGGGTGTCCAGGCAAACACATGTTGGTTTACAGAGGTAGGTAAAAACTAGTGCTCTCATTTTTTATGGCATCTTGGTCGAGCAGTTAGGCCAATCTTGGAGAAGTGCAAAGCATTTGTTGTACACACCATCAATCATGAAACTCCCACATTCAAAGGAATAACTCAAGACCAATTTATGAAACTACTTCAGATTTGTATATAAACTTTTAGACCAAGATTATCATAACTGGTTACATACTTTTGGAGATATGGATTTTTGAAGTTTCATAAAAATAGTCTTTTTGTGCGTAGTTAAGCTCCATAATGGAAAGCCACCTTTAAAAATACCTATAAAATCACACAGTTGTTCAACCACGTTTCCCTTTTGCAGGGTGGTTGAGATCATCGGTTGGCACACAGTGTCAGCTGGAGAAGTTTGGGCGGCTCTTGGTTCTGGTGGGACCAGCAGGTAAAGTGTCTGGAGCTGGTATAGAGCCACTGCAGAGGACCACTTGAAAAAGGGCTGTGCAGGTAAGTTTAGAGGTAGTTCTTTGAGGTCCCCTTGGAGTGTCGAGGTCACGAGGGGGGAGGGACCCTTAGGGCACAACAGGTTCTTCATTGCAGGGCACAGGGTGCCCACTTGCAGAGCGAATTGGTGAGCCAGGAGCTTTGCGCAAAGATGCCTTAGGGATCTGAAGGTAAGTCACTTTAAGGCCACCTCCAGGACAATGTGGGCACTCTGGTGGGAGGTCCATGGTGTTCCTGAAGTCCCTCAATTGGAACTTCCTCCTGGTTTTCTTGGTGTCTGATGTCAACTGACCAGTACCCAGGGTTTTAATACAGTTCGGCCACTGGAGAACACAGTGTCACCAAACATTGTACATTTTTAGGGTTTGTCCTTGCGTTCATTGGCGTTGGGTCCAGCTGCAACTTCGGGTTCAAGAGTTAGCAGCCAGTCAATGAAGTAACCCTCACTTGGTTGCTGGTTTCTTCTTTGTTGCAGAATGGTACCTGCACTTTGGGGGAGGGCGTTGGTGATTGGAGAAGCTTGGCGGTCCCCTGGGTTTCTTGAGGTCAGTCCAGTTGTCCAGCAGCTCCTCAGCAGCAATTGTAGGGTCCTGGGTGTAGAAGGCAGGGTTTGCAGCCTTTTCTTTGTGCAGCAGCTCCACAGATCTTGTGCCTTGGATCTTCTTTGTGATGGTCTTCTTTGTGTCCTTTGAATCTGCTTTCTTGGTCTAGGGATGCTCACTAAATACTGAATGTAGTGGGCGTTTTAGGGGGAACCTAGTAGTGTCCAATGAGACACATACATTTGGGTGGCTACACCCACTATAATGGCCACTTCCTTTGGGAAGGGTCACTTTTCTATCCCTGATTGGCTATTTTCCTTCCATCTAAGATGGAGGAAAATTAAATGGAGTGTCCACCTCGCAGGCAACACCTTAGGGGTGGTACATGCCAGGTGGGGCCACTCCTCCTACCCTTTGTGTGGTTTCCTCCCTGCGCTCCCACTAAAAATGGGGGTTTGCAAAGAGTCTGATGATCTGCTTCTAGCAGCAAGCTTGGGGGTTGAGTTTCAAAGGTGGTAAGCCCTTTAAAGCTCACCGCCAGGACAGAGCACATTCCTGAGGAAGGGGGTGTTAGCACCTCCACACAGAAAGGGCATTGTTTTGCGAACCGAAGAAAAAGTGCCCTCCCCCAAGGTTTGTAGATTTGGGGCCATATTTATACTTTTTGACGCAAAACTGCGCTAATGCAGTTTTGCGCCAAAAAAATTAGCGCCGGCTAACGCCATTCTGAAGCGCCATGCGGGCGCCGTATTTATTCAATGACGTTAGCCGGCGTTAGCCGCCGGCGCTGTCTGGTGTGCGTTGAAAAAAACAACGTACACCAGGCAGCGCCGGCGTAGGGGGAAAATGGCGTATGGGCGTCCACAAATGGTGCAAGTCAGGCTGAGGCAAAAAAATCTCCACAACCCGATTTGCGCCATTTTTTAACAACGCCCATCCCCCATTGAAATGACTCCTGTCTTAGCAAAGACAGGAGTCATGCCCCCTTGCCCAATGGCCATACCCAGGGGACTTCTGTCCCCTGGGCATGGTCATTGGGCATAGTGGCATGTAGGGGGGCACAAATCAGGCCCCCATATGCCACAAAAAAAAAAAAAAAAAAACTTACCTGGACTTACCTTAATGTCCCTGGGGTCGGTCCCTCCATCCTTGGGTGCCCTCCTGGGGTGGGCAAGGGTGGCAGGGGGTGTCCCTGGGGGCAGGGGAGGGCACCTCTGGGCTCATTCTGAGCCCACAGGTCCCTTAACGCCTGCCCTGACCCAGGCGCTAAAATCCGGCGCTAATGCAGGTTTTTTAGACCCGCCCACTCCCGGGCGTCATTTTTGCCCGGGAGTATAAATACGACGCATATGCATCGGAGTCATTTTTTAAGACGGGAACGCCTACCTTGCATATCATTAACGCAAGGAAGGTGTTCACGCAAAAAAATGACGCTAACTCCATGAACTTTGGCGCTAGACGCGTCTAACGCCAAAGTATAAATATGGAGTTTTGCGTCAAATTTGCGTCGAAAAAAACGACGCAAATTCGGCACAAACGGAGTATAAATATGCCCCTTGGTGTCTGGAGGTGGCTGGCTGGATAGAACCAGTCAGAAACCATGCCAGGGTTAGTTAGCTTGTGCAGGGGGCACCCCTAAGGTGACCCCTGGGTACTTTTAGGGATACATCCAATACAGGTACCAGTTTGGATTTAGCATTCTGAGTTGTTTGATGCCAAACAACCCAGGGTTCAGAGTGGCCATCTTGTAGCTGGGAAACTCGTGTTGACCAGTGTCCAGTAGATGAATTAAATTGGCTGCCCTATTCATTCACTATGTCTCAGGTTTGGAAAGGACACAGTGAGGACATAGTGCTCATGCAGTTATGCCCTCACATATAATATGGTGCCTTAGGGCTGTAAGGCCTGCCAGAGGGGTGTCCGACCCATAGTAAATGCACTGTATGGTGGACAGGTTACATAGGCTGTGTGCCTTGTCGAGTTTGTGTTTTAGGTTTGCACTAGGCCACTCAGCCTGGAATGTCAGTGCTGAGTGCATCTAGATGCATGGCCCTAGAGGGTGTCACAATCATTGTTGCTGCCATCAGGGAACTACCCAAAGTACCTCATGCCCTAGGTACCTAAGTACCCTTTTACAAGAGACTTATACTGGTAGCTAAGTTTGTATCCCATTGTGCCAATGCATCACAACAATTTTAAGGAAAGAGCTCTGCCTCAAGGAACCTAGGGCCAGATGTAGCAAAGGTTTTTACCCATTCTGTGTCTATGGGAAAAAGTGTTCGTACATATGGCCCCTAGTTAGCAGGGGCCCTGGGCACTACAATTTCTAGACTACATCAAATATCAGGCAAAAAGTGGGGGCTAACCATGTCTAAAAGAGACCATTTCTCACACACGTGGTCAAACAACAAAGATCAAGGAGGCATGGGAAACAAAGAAAGAACACATGCAAGCCTGTGGCAAAGCATCACTGGCTGCATGCTCAAAATCAGTGGCATGGTTAAACAACAACAGTAAGGAACAAGGATAACAAAGAAGTACACATGCAACCCTATGGCAAAGACACACTAGCTGGATGTAGATAATGGCTACCGACCACATGGTCAAGCAACAACTGCCAACAAGGAGGCATGGAAAACAAGAACACATGCAAGCCTATGGACATAGACTACACAAAATGGCCCCTGGCCATACGGCATGGAGAACAGAGACAAATGGTGGATGATAACAAACACACACACACACACACAACAATGCAAAACATGAAAATTAACTCAGCTACAAAAATTTCACAACAGTAGTACACACATCCTCCTATTTCATCAAACATTACCACACAACATAAACACATTTGCAAAAAAAAAAAAAATGGAAATGCAAAAAATAGCCACCATTTTTAGTTTAATCCACAGCCACCCTTGCCTAAAATGAAGCTTAAAAAACATATAACACTGAAACATTCATTTGATGGACTGATGTCTGCTAGTACTTGGCCTCCTGGCCAGATAGCCTTTGGATATCTAGGCTACATAATAAAATAATATTGCAAATGTTACAAACATGTAGAAAAGGTACTGAGCTGTGCAACAATTTTCCTTTACAAAAGATGAAAAATCTATGAAATGCCACCCACCACTATAAAAGTTGTAAATGAAAGTACAAAACAATACTGGTGCATGCCCACTCAAACAAACAACACCTTATCAAATAGTGTTTTAACTGACGTGTGATTGAACAAAAGCAAAGTCCTTAAATCCAAAGGTCGATCCAGGAGACAAAGAGTGATCTTTCCACTTAGAAATCCAAGTGAAAAGTGACCAGGAGTTGGAAAAGCACCGGGAGGAGCCTGCTGGACAACAACACAAAGTTGGAGTCTCTGGGGAGATTCCTTCCTGTTTGGAAAAAAAGGCTTCTCAATCTAAAAAAAAAAGTGAAGGTTAATTGGAGAAGAAATTGCACTCAACAACCAATTCTCAACTACATTTAGAGGTATCTGGAGTAGAAAATACTCCAGGTGCATGCGTGCTCAGGAGCGGGACTGTTTTTTCTGCCAGCGTGGCCAGAAGCAGCGCAAGTGATGACAAAGTCTTGCGCCCATGGCTGGAAACTATGCGATCAAATACAAAGCCTCACGTATGCTTGCTTGCCCCCTGGGACTATCGTGGTGCTCGCGAGAGAGCACCAAAATCCAATCTCACGCACGCGAACAAACACTGCTTCATGGCAGATTGAAGAATTCAGGAACTCTGGGCTACTCCACGTAGCACGAAGTGCCCGAATTCTGTAAACTCCACCAGTGGAGCAGATATCTATGCCTGGCCTAATTCTTGGTGGAAGGAGGAATCTCTGTCTGCGTGGCCGCTTAAATGAAATAATCATCCAAAACCTGCTCCCACAAGTACAATTAGGAAGTGCTGGCTCACCTTGCTAGCTCAAATTGGATCACATTATAAATAAATGTAACCTTAATTTAACTCTGAGAGTCAGCACTGCTATTATAAGCATAAAATAAGCATTGTGAAACACACAAAACAAATAACTATTACTCACCGAGCCCTGCCACCTTGAAGCCCAGCAGGTTGGGCAGGTTCTGTTCACAGTGAATTATGTCCGCCCATGGTGCATCAACTGCTGCTGGGTGTGCTAGATCCCAGTGTGCCGATGAACCAACCCGTGCACCCTCCCCACAGCAATCAACGCTCCAGGAGATAACCACACCCAGGCCTGCCGCCTGCTGCCAACATGGAGGGGCGGTGGCTCTGCTCCAAAAGACAAGTGCTACCACATCAGCCTCTGCGAAAATGGGGCGGGGCTGCACCCCTTGGGAGCACAGATACCCAAAAGGTAAGTGGCTAGCAACTGCACTGGCGCTGCCACTCCATCTGCTTCCCTCTGCCATGGATCTGGGTGGGAAAATGAAAGGGGAATTTATAGAAAAAAACATATATAAAAAAGTAAAGGGAAAAGCAAAAAAAAATAAAGCATTCAAAAAGTCGCAAAAAAGACATAAAATAAATGACAGAAATGTAAAATACAGGAAAATGAGGACTGGATAATTTAGAGAAGAGTGGGATTGAAAATATTAAGAGTAGATGGAAAGTTCGGCCCAGAACAATGCACAGAGACAGTATATACCAAAAGGGCGCACCCATGCAAACCGTGAGATGCCGTTCTTGTGATATTTACAATGCAAGTATGCAAATCTTGCTCCTCAACATGAAAAACGTAGTGTGAACAGGGGCTTCGAGTAACTCCACCAGCTGGTGGAATTCCACAGAGCTCGCAGAGATTTTTAGCCACTTTGTGGATTCCATGTAGTGGGACTCCATGAGCTCCGCCCACCCCTTCTCAATACACCTCTGCATCCATCGCCCGTGGCCCATGAGGAAGAGTGCCCGAAGTGCCCCCACATCGCTGAACATCTCAAGATTGGAACTCACCTTTTGGTTCCCACCGAATGGATCCTCAGTCCTCACCTGCAGCACCTTTTCAACTGGACTGATCCCCATTGACTAACATGGGCACCCAAGGCTATACTACACCCCTGTACCCGGCCACCTAAGTGACACCTGGTGTGTCCTGTTGGTGTAGTCCTGGCCCTTGCCCAATAATTACATAAAGTCCAGGAGATTGGTCCCATAAGTCGCTGTACTATACCTGAATGTAGTACTTGTTTTTCTCTCCATAGGATAAAATTGCTGCTTCTGAAAAATTTGCTATCAACTTTTGAAACCTGAAATTTAGTTTTCTTGTGAAATGTACATACTCGATTGTATGGAGTCTGATTCCTGAACATAAATAAATATATTTGTTATTTTTATAAATTGGTGTTGATCTTCTTGAGTCATGTGTCTCATTGGTTGACAGTGTTCGTATTTGTAGACGTCTCACACTCCTCTATGATAAGCCTAACACTGCTCGACCACACTACCCCCTTAAAATAGCACCTTGGGATTGCTGGAGCCAGCACTTGTCCAATGGTATGGGAACATCTGGACTCTTTGTATGATATATCTCATTTTGATACATCATGTAAAGGTCCAGCTTCCCACATTGGTGGCAGCATTAGGATTTGAGCCCCCTCCCCTGAAGAGACTGAGGTTGGAAGAGGATGAAGAATCCCTCCACAAATCCACTGACAGTAATACCTTTAAAAGCCCTTTTGATAGTGCTACAGTAGATGGAGATAGTAAAGATGCTGAACTCCAGAAACTAGCTAAGAGGATAGAGTTAGAGTCTAAACTCTTGCCATAGAAAATGAAGGAGCTGAGATGGGCCTATGACACATCTCTGGTGGCAGCACATTTTAAATTGGGAAAAAGAAGACGCTTTTGATCCTAAGATCGCCAAAGGGATTTTCCCCAAATACTCAGAGGGTGATGATATCACCAAATGTTTAACTGCCTTTGAGAAGGATTGTAGCATGAGAAAACTCAGCCAGAAGTATTGCAGGTCTCTACTTTAAGAGCCATATGTACGAAATATTTTTCCCATAGACACATAATGGGTAAAAACCTTTGCTACATCTGGCCCTAAGAGCTGTATTCTGGAAAGTGTAGGGATAGACTCCTGACACTGACTGGAGCAGCTGCTGAGTCATATGACCACATGAAGAAGATCCTGATTGAGGGTTTTGGACTCACAACTGAGAGGAGTACAGGATCAGGTTCAGGGAAATTTGAAAAATCTCTATTCGATCCTGCGTAGATTTTGTTGACTTCTTAATCAAAACACAGGAAGGCTGGTTAAAAGGGAACCAGGTGCAAGACTATGATGGGCTTTATAGTCTTATTATGAAAGAGTATCTGTTAAGTAACTGTGTTTCTGAAAAATTGCATCAGTACCTGGTAGACCTAGGTCCAATTTTTCCTGAATAATTGGGAAAGAAGGCAGACCACATGGTCAAGACTAGGGTATCCAAGAGAACTCATGGTGAGGTGAGCAAACGAAAGGGGTTGCTAAGCCCCCCCAAGGGAAAGATGATGACCAGTCCAAAGATAAAAACAAGGAGTCTTCTAAAGCCCCCCCTAAAACCTGTTCAGGAGGGTGGGCCCCGAGACAAGACACAGAGCAAGGGTGGGTATCACGCTGAGAACTGGGACCCTAAGATGGGTTGGTGCTTTAATTGCAAAGCCAATGGGCACCAAACTGAAGACCCTCTCTAATCATAGTGCACCTGGAGCTCCAAGTGCAGTGATAAGTCTCCAGATGAGATTCCAGCTGTGCCCAGACCATGTCACAGAGCTCAAAGAAGCAACTTTAGTCTCTGACGGTGGGGTGGATGTAGCTGCTCTGGCTGTCCTCAGCATGAACTGAGGATAAAAGAAAGACTTATGCAGCTATACTGGCTGTACCTGGAAGGGTGTGTGTGAAAACCAGAGCACAATGCAAATCCCAGGGTGAAAAAGAGGTGCAGGAGCCTAGAACAATAGCCGAGCCCTTCAAGAGAAAAGGCAGGAAGTCTGATAAGCCAGCTTCTGAGCAGACCTAAGCTCAGGTCCCCTCTCCTCAGGGAGAAGACCTGTCAGCCCTTGAGGAAAATGAGGACTAGGAACTTGGGCCTTAGACAGCAGAGCTCCTATGCCCAGGAGGACCCTCTAGGTAAGATCTCGACAAGGGTCAGAGGACCTGTCCCACTCTGGAGAGCCTGAGACAGCAAGCTGCCAACTAGGAAAAGGGAGATGTCAGTGGCTCCCACTCTGCCAGATCTCTTTCCTTGAAACTGTGCAATAGTTTCCAATTGGCAAAACCTTTGCCCCCCCTAAAGTCCCTAGTAATTGGTACTCCGGTACCTAGGGCATGGGTACCAAAGAGGGTTCCCAATGTCCTACCCTCAGGGACTCCTACCTAGCAGATGCAGACTGCCATTACAGGCTGCGTGTGTTGGTGCAGCTAAAAGTGAAACGTCAACATGGCACACAGCCTGTGTGCCATGTCCCCTACCACTGCATGTAATAAAAATATCTCCCCTACAGCAGGCCTTAAATCGTTAAGGCAGGGTGCAATAAATTACATGTGAGGACATATCTGCAAGAGCAGATATGCCCCTTCTATGTCTTTGATGATGCTTAGACATTGTAAGTAAGCAGGAAAGCCATTTTAAGAACATGTGCTGAACACTAGTCACTACGAGTTCCACAGCTACATAATGGCTTCACTGATATAGGGATGTTTTGTATCAAACATCTCGTATTAATAAACCCTCACTGATGCCAGTGATGTATGTACTAATACAGGCAACCAGAGGGCACCTTAGAGGTACCCTCTGAAAGCCTACCGACTACTGATCTCTGGAATGACCAGTTTATCCAGCCTGCCACCACCAGACAAGATTCTGGCCCCCTAGGGTGAGAGCCTTTGCTCGTGGGTGGTCAGAGTAAAAGGCTGGTCTTGTCGAGGTGTTTACACACCACACCCTAAAGGATGATCTGTAAATCTGCATTCAAGAGCAGGGGATTCAAAGCCATCCATTGGTATGCAGATCTGGCTTCACTCAAAGGAGAGATGCTGCCACCGATTTGCGCCAAAGTTAAATTGTCCTGCTAGCTGCTGTTCCTCCAAAAACCTTGGAGGTCCACCTGCCTCCAACAGTAACCCAGGAACTCCCATGGATCAGATACCTGCTTTCCTGCATCTTGCAGACACTCCATGAAAAACTTCTAGGACTCCGGATCACCAAAAGCACAACACTGCAGCACAGGTTGAGTTGAAGTGGACCAACGGTGTCAGTGTGGTTCCCTAGACCTCAACAGACGAAGTCCACTTTGAACTTGCCCACTGTGGATGCTCTGAAGTTACCTGTGGCCTCTCTATGCAGTTCCCCTTAACTGCAAGTGCTCCAGTGAGATAAAACCCGATGCCTCAAGATACCTCAGAACCCATCGCCCCTCAACTGTGGAAAAGAGGACCCACGGTGTTCCCATGTCCCCAGAGCATAATACCATGGTTATGTACACACAAATGGAGATTGGTCATAAGACAAAGCCTGGTTTGGCACCTTATTTGAAAAGATCTGGACTGGTATTTCTTTAGAACTTGTAATGTGAAACTCATGCTATCTTTGAATACGTATTGACAAGGGATTAAATTGAGAAAATTGGTCAAAAACATTTACACATTACTGACTTTGTTGACTTCATTGGCTGTCCCCTGATGGTTTTGCATCCTGGGCCTCCTGTACTTACGTGTGCAAGCTATGAAAAGGTTTATTTTACCAGACCGAAGTGACAATTTAAAACTACACTACAACCTGCAGTGGTAGGTTTGAGACATGTTTAAAAAGGCTATTTTAGTGGATGGATGACCGAGTTCTGCAGCCCATATTATTTGCAGGCCTTGGGTACCATTTACTAGGGACATGTATTGAAATTAAGTGTGCCAATTACGTATACGTCAGTTTTGCCATGATTTAGGGAGGGAGAGCAAGCACTTACGCACTGGTTAGCAGAGGTAAAGTACTAATGCCAACAAAAACGTGTTCAGCAAAAACCAGATAGTGAAGGTAATTGCACCCATCAGCTTCACAGAAAGGAGAAAGAATGTTTCTCTTTTTTTTGGGTGTGAGGTTATGGCCATGCCCACGTTGGTAAGTCTCCACCCTATAATTTAAAAAAAGGTAAACCCTGGTGTCTAGTGAGGCTTCTGCCCCCCAGGGAGGCAGATGGGATAGTTGTTGCCATCTACTTCCAGGGTGAGAGGGGGCAGATAGACTGTATACAAAAATAATACCCGTGTCTAGTGGGCTTTCAGCCCCTGGGCAAATATTTAAGTAATTTAAGAGGAAGCACAAGCCCTTGCCAAGGGGCTGCTCCCCCCTCCCTGGTGTCTAGTGGGTAAATTCTTGCTTGGGGATCACCATCCTGCAGTGATCCCTAAGCAGGGATCCACTAGGGAAAGGTAGAGAGGAGATTCTCTGCTTTCCAATAATGCCTTCCCCATCTGAATCGGTGCTCAGGGGGGCGATATAGCTCCCCCTCAAGAACCAATGTAGTGAAAGTGAAATGAGCCAATCTTCTCATTTCACTTTCATTTTCATTGAAATTACTTCAGCGTGCCATGCGCTCCTATTTTCATTTCAATAAAAAAACTGAAATAGCCTTGCGTACTGGGGAAGTTTTCTCTAGCTCCAGAGGCTATTTACAGTTGAAATAAATCTCTCTGGTGCCCGCACCAGAGAGAATTCTTGCTTTGTGTGCCCTCCTCGGCAAATGAGGACTGTGACTGAGGATTGCTCTGAGACGTCCTCAGCGCTGAACCAGTTAAATGCTACTGGTGAACTTGCAGCACTAATTGTGCCACATGCTTAAGTAACTCTTTGAAATATGTTCCCAGCCTGCCATTGCTATCTTTGTGTGCAGTTATAAACTGGCATTTGCACCTGATAAAGTAAACATTGACCCAGTCCAAACCTTCCACTAGGTAGTTTTAGTTAGGACTATGTTCCCATAGGAAAAGCATTTTTGACTTGCCTATATCTTTGGCACTGTTTAATGAATCTTCACGAAGTTTTCTAAAAAAAAGTGTGCCAGTGATTCTTGTTGCCCATAGGAAGTTTTGGGGTGATCCATTACGCGGGGGCCGAGAAAAAGTAGGGGGTCAAAAACCATGTGTTTTCCATGTTAATCCCCATGGGAACTTTGAACATGACTACAGCCCGAACCACTGGAGGGAATTACACCAAATTTGGTGTAAATCTGTTCATTAGTTTTGCGATATTAAAGGATTGCCAAATTTATATGTCTGGCTACGACAACTTAGCGAATAATGATGAGCTCATGCTGGAAAATGCAGAGCTCTGATTGACTTCAAACAGGAAGTGTTAGCAGGCATCTTGGGACGCAGCTTCAGTCAAGTCCTAGAAAAAAAAGATTAAAAAATAAGACAAGGGGCCAGTGTACAATCACCCTGACCCCTTAGCTCTGTTGAGGGACCCCACCAGGTCTAAAAAACACTTTTCTACAAAATTTCAAAAAAGCAAAAAAAAAGAAGACCCAGGGTGGGCTAGGTCCCAAGGGGCAGTGACATTTTTAATGCAGGTGGGCTGCCCCAACCCACGCAGCCCGAGGACTGCCACTTCCCCGGGGCATTAAAGAAATTGAATGCGGTGGTGCATCTGGCCACCCTGCAGCCCAGAGGACTGCCACCACCCTGGGACTTTAAATAAACACAATGTTGGGGGGCCGCACACCCCCACAGCCCTTGGTACCACCACCTTCCCAGGACTACAATAAAAGAGGGAAGGTGGTCCATTTCGGACCCCTGAGCCCAAGGGATCACCATCTACCTGGGGCATTGCTTGTTGGAGGGTGGCCACGCAGCCTCCTTTGTCGAGCCAGTAATGGTCCTGGGGATCATCACCCCCCAGGGCCGGCTCCTGCTATGTCGCAGGGCTCCCACCCCCTAGACATAGCTGTTTCCTTGGTTGACAGGTCCCATTAAGCAAAAGCCCACAAAGTCCACTTTCTGACAGCTCCCGCTGACGAAAAGCAGAGTTTTCTTCTATTTGCCTGCACACAAATATGCCGAGTGCAGCATGGAGTTTTGTAGTAAGGGATAGTTAGGGGTGTTGGCCACAGCATCTGGCCACTAGCCATGCCCTGTAGCTAACCCCCACAGCGCACAGCCAGGGGGACAGGTTTGGGTGGTTATAGGGGTTGTCCTCATGGCCCGGCTGCAGGCAGTGGTGAAATAATGTATAGTAATGAAGATGACTATACGTTAAAAAAAACATAGAAATTCACTGAAAAAGCAAAGATTACAGGGATATTGTAGTTAGAAAATGGAATTTAAAAAAAAGTGGGGGTGCTAGTTAAAGTTACCTACCAGCAAGAGTCATAGGTGGTCATTCTAACCGTGGCGGTAAAAACCGCCAGGGTGAATGACCGCGGTAGCACCGCCAACAGGCTGGCGGTGTACCGCTGGGCATTCTGACCGCGGCGGTTCAGCCGCGGGCAGAAACGGAAAGTCGGCGGTGTACCGCCGACTTTCCGCTGCCCTTGAGAATCCTCCATGGCGGCGGAGCGCGCTCCGCTGCCATGGGGATTCTGACACCCCCTACCGCCATCCTGTTCCTGGCGGGTCTCCGGCCAGGAAAAGGATGGCGGTAGGGGGTGCCGCGGGGCCCCCCGTAAGAGGGCCCAAAAAAGAATTTCAGTGTCTGCCTAGCAGACACTGAAATTCGCGACGGGTGCTACTGCACCCGTCGCACTCCAGCAACTCCGCCGGCTCCATTCGGAGCCGGCTTCATCGTTGCTGGGTCTTTCCCGCTGTGCTGGCGGGCGGCCTTTTGGCGGTCGCCCGCCAGCACAGCGGGAAAGCCAGAATGGCCGCCGCGGTCTTGTGACCGCGGTGCGGTCATTTGGCGGTAACCGCATGGCGGGCGGCGACCGCCGCCCGCCGCGGTTAGAATCACCGCCATAGTCATTTGGGATAATCCTAACTTCAACTGGGGAATTTCTATGGTTTTGTACGTTTCAAATGTGAGCCTAACTGAAATGTCCTCGTAAACTTTGTATTGTTTTAGGTGAATTTATATACATATATATATTTTGTCCTTTTATAGCTCAACAAGGTTGACACTGTGTTAAACCAATGCTTAAAGACTTTGGGGGTCATTTTGACCTCGGCGGCCTTTTTGAAAGACCGCCGAGGGACCGCCGTGCTGAAGACCGCCAGTGGTGGCGGTTTTCCGCTCAGCGTATTATGACTGTTGGCAGCTCTCCGTCCTTTTACGGATGGAGAGCCGGCACAGCCATACTGGCGGGCGGCGGGGAAGTGGAGGTTGCTCCACCTCCACCGCCACGTCAACAGAACACCGCCCACGGAATCACGTCCTGTGATTCGGCGTGGTGGTTTTCTGTTGACGGTGTGGTGTCGGAGGAGCAGCCCCCATGGATCCCGTCCCCTCCCGGAGGATCGACAGACCAGGTAAGTCGATCGTCCATTAGGGGAGGGGGGTGGGGGAGTGTTGTGTGTTGTGTGCGTGCATAGGGGTGTGCGTGTGTGTAAGTAGAGGGGGTGTGTGAGTGCGTGTATGCTTGTGGGGGTGTTGTGTGTTTGGGAATGAGTGCGTGTATGTCTGTGGGTATGTCTGTATGGATGTGTGCGTTTATGTTTGAATGTGGGTGTGCATGTCTGACTGTGTGTGTGGATGTTGGCATGTATTTCGGTGTGTGTGCGTGTATGTGTGTTGGTGGTGCCTGCGTGCGTGTCGTGTGTGAGTGAGTGATGTCTGATGTTGGGGGTCGGGGTGGGGAGGGGGGTCCTGCCACCTTTGGGGGGTGGCAGGGGTGGTGGGGGGTGTAGGGGAGGGATTCGGGGTGGGGGTGGGGGGTGGGTGAGACCCCCTATCAGTGCCAGGGAAGGAATTCCCTGGCACTGATAGTGCTTACTGCCATGGATTTCATGGCGGTTCCAAACCGCATGAAATCCATGGCGGTCAGCCGGGTCCAAATAGCGCCCGCGGTATAGTGACGGCCGCCGGGCTGGATACCCAGGTCTCTACCCCGGCAGGCGGAACGGAGAACCGGCGGATGACCATGGCGGTAACTGCCGCTTCTCCGCCTTCCGCCAGGGTCATAATGACCCCCTTTGTGCTGAGCAAATGGCAAAAGACTTTGCCCCATTTTTGTACTTTTTGACGCAAAACTGCGCCGGCGCAGTTTTGCGTCAAAAATATTACCGCCGGCTAACGCCATTTCGGTGCGCCGTGCAGGTGTCAAATTTATACTTTGACCCACGGCGGCGCAAACCACAGGTGTAAGTTATTTTTTTGACGCACACCTCAGCGTCAAGTCGTAAAGCAAAACGACGTTAACGCGGCGGAAATGACTGTGGGTCGATTTACGACACCGCAAACCGGATATGCAGCGTTTTTTGATGCAATAGCATCAAAATTCCCCGCAAACACAGCAATTTCAGCAGAGGAGAGCCAAAATGGATCCAAGATGCCTGTACAGACCCCAGGAAGATGACAACAGACCAGGAACCAGGCAGGAGGACCCACACAAGACCCAGGGAAGTTTTAAGAAGAAAATAAAGTGTCGCTTCAGTGCAGAGGAACAGGAAATTCTGGCAAAAGAGGTGACGGAACACCAGCACCGACTGTTTGTCACCTCAAAGTTGCCAATCAGTAGGAGAGAGACAATATGGCAACAAATTGTTGACAAGATTAACAGTGTGGCAGAAGTACGCAGAACAGTCATCGAGTGCAAGAAACGCTGGCATGACTGCAAGCGCAGGACCAAGGAAAAGATGGCCAGGAACAGGAAGGCAGCACTGCAGACTGGAGATGGAAGTCCAGCACACCAGGAGGCCCTGGACCACATGGATGAGATGGTGGCAGCCGACACACATGCAGGGTAAGTCTCATGGGGAATTAAAATGCACTAATGTCAACTACAACCGGGAGGGGGGTTACCGACCACAAAATGCATAGAAGTCATGATATACATGGAGTGGCATGGGTAAAGGGGTAGGGCATGGGGGCATGGCCTGTACAGAGAGAAGCTGGGGCACACCTTAACACAACACCAACAACAGTTCCATGGGGGTATGCTGCCATGCCAACGATGGACCAAAGGTAAAGCCACGCCAGGAGGGAAGGGTACAACGTCAAACTGACATCCCGTCACACGTCAGCCACTATACCCCCTACATTAACTAGGGCCCAATTAACATCCTCTACCCATACCGACAACTGGAATGTAACAGTGACAACAGTTGCCACTACCACCTCCGCTGTGTGTGCTGGTCAAGTAGCCAATGGCAGTAACGTCCCCATGGATCATACACACCTAAATTAGTGGGTTGAGGATGACAACTTTAACAATCCACTGAAACAAGGCAAATTTTCCAGTCCTGCCAATTGTGAATGCCCATAGTTCCCGCAAACATCAGCCAATGTCATCAACAGAAGGAGGTACACAGCACTAAGGTCACACCTATGCTGCATATGCCAGGGTCCATCCTGTGCTTGGGTCACAATGCAATATCCCAAATGTCATACTGCTCAGGCAACAGCATTGAGGGGGAGGACACATGTAACTGGTCACTGAAATACACCTCCACAGTCAGAGGAGGAAATAGGACACTGCTATGACTATCAGGGCAATCCAATGTCCACACATTCCCCAACATCAGCTGTACACATTACCAATGCTAACATCCAGATTGTGCCATAACAATGCAATGCATAGGCTACACTACATTTAAGTGGATGTGAAAGATCAGAGACTGGGGCAGGTCCAGATTGTTAAGTGTGCTGCTAGTGCCATCAGACCACCCACAGCCAGTGAAAGGTCTCACCATGAGAATGGACGTAGACGGAGGGTTGAGTAGGACAAGAAGGTGGCAAATCACTATTTGGCCTAAACCAACACCTAGAGGAGATGATGCCGACAAGTCTAATAACTGACCACAATACATGTGGCGTGCAGGTGGGGCATAGGCCTGGGAGAATGCCCATCTGAAAGACTGGATCATTGAACAGGAAACAAGATCTCAATGTGAAATCATCACAAGGCAGGCATGTCACCAATGCCACAACACAGATACACTAATTGTACCCTATTTCATTGCAGAGCACGATGGACCTCCTGCGGATATGCCTGTCCAGGACTACCCTGATGACATGGATGACGAGCTGACAAACATCAGCCACCAGACCCTCCAAGATGTCCTTGGAACCCTCCAGACCCCACTTTCTGTCACAAGGAGGAGCCCAGAACAAGCACCCATCACAGAGGACCCACCCACAACCCCAACTGTAGGACCTGCCAGCTCCAATACAGCTGAGAACTCAGATGACACAGGTACCAGCTTTCAGAGAACTGTAGTCGGAGTACAGCCGGAGCCGGCCAAGGAGGTGCAAGTAGGGATGCAAAATATGGCAGCCAGCCTAGAGGGGGTGCGTTCATGCATGATGTCAACTGAAGAACAGGCAGCAGGTCTGCAAGGTCGAACAACTATCTTGCAGAAAAAAGGCTGAAGGAAATCAGCACAGCTGTAATACAGTTGACCCAACACTTACAACAGCAATCCTGTCAACAAATGCACGAATGCAACATTGAACCCCTCAGGGCCGACCTGGCTGTCTACCATCGTGATGTGGCTGCTATTCTCAAGAACCAGCAGATCCTCCTTGCAGCAGTACTGCCCTTAAGACCTTCACAGGTAGCAGCGACCGGGATGTGTGACTCCACGTCTTCAAACAGTGAGGTGTGTGTTGCCCCTTCACAACCACCACCACCAAGGACAGAGGAGGCAATACACACATCAGAAGAAGAAGACATGGAACAGATCACCTTCACACGTAAAAGTACCCGGAAGCACTAGTCCCTGCCACATGGCCACCTATTACAAAGGTCCAGCGCTTTGTAACATGCCAGTCTTGCAACAACTGTACTCAATGACTGTTCTGCACACCACTGTATATCTTGTCAGCCTGCCCAGTGATTGTCTCTCACTTACTCATTGGCAAATCCTGTCCCTCTGCACTGTCTGACACATCACCCCAGCATGTCAAATGCATTTTCCATTAGCACTTGTGTAGGATCACAATGGAAGATGTCACTATAATGGACTCACAATCATGGACAATGTACATATAGCAATACAGCACTTTTCAATAAATCGCACTTCCACAACCACTTTGTCTCTGTGTAATGTGACACATCAACCGTGCAGTAGATCACTGAAATTTGCCTCCTGTCAAATTACATAGCATGTCAATACAACTGTCCTGAAATAATGTAGTATGCTAACTATACACAGTGGCCTGGATTGCACCATACCCTGCCCTTGCTGAGGGTAATATCTGATGAAAAGAGAAACCATACACCATACTGCTGTGTTGGACAGAATAATGCTTCCTCAAGGGAAATCTAAACCATTAAATAGTGGCAGCAAAATGTTGCCACCATGCAATACTAACACATATAACATTGCCCACAAATCTAAGCAAACAGTCAACAAACTGCATGAATGAAGGTGTCTGAGTGTACATCCAAATAAGTAATCATGCTGAACAGTGTCACAAATGATCTATGTGAGTCATGAACACAATACTACAAAAGTGCTTACTACCACTCAGCTAATAAGGGTTTCCTTGAACATCACACTGCAGTCAGAAATAACACAGTGTCCCCAATACCAAATCTGGAAGAACAGTATGTGACATTGAAAACATACTTAACCCCTCCTGTGCCGCGGACGTAATCGTTACATCCCGCGGCACAGTGTTCTTGTGCAGAGGACGTAACCATTATGTCCTTGGCATGGAGCCCGGAAGGAGCGCTAGCATCTGACCTGCGGTTTGCATAGCTGCATGTTATAGGTAAGTAAAAACAATTTACTCCAAAGGAGTATTGTTGCCATGCATGAATGACATGTTTGTAGGTGGTGTACTAAATGCAGGTTTGTGTGAAATTGTCCTTAGCTTTGTGCACAATGACATTTGTGTTGTCTTATTTCTAATTTGCTTTTCTTTCTTTTTAGTGGGGTATCATTGGTGATTGCTGTGTCTGTGCAGAGTAGTTGCTGGTGATTCAAGCTTTTTAAGGCAAGTGAGCAGTATAGTTTTTGAGTTTATAACTCTTACTAATAAAGCTACACTTTATTACTTATCTTACACAGTGCTGGTTGTTGGTGGTGCATTTGTCCAGTTAATTTTCGTAGGAAAGATCATGGCTAGCTGCAGGATGACCGCTTAGCAGTTGGTTGGTATGCTTTTTGAGTCATTGTCTGATCATGATTATGAGACGGACTCTGCATCTGAGGCAGAGGAGGAAATGAGGGATTCTGGCAGTGAAGTTTCTGTCGGAGAGGAATCTTCTGATGAGGAAGCCACACTCAGTGCAGATGAAGGGCCTGTTTCAGAGGAGGACACTTATGTGCCATTAGTGCAGCAACCTGTGGCTGAAAGGTTTCCTGTTAGAAGACCTGAACTCTGGGTTGCCCCAAACATGGAGCAGCCAGAGTTGCCTGCCTTTACTGGTCTCCCGGGGTGTAGAGTCAATACTGATAACTTTTTGCCTGTCAATTTCTTTGAGTTATTTGTGGATGATGTGTTTTTGGAAGGGATTGTTGAGCATACTAATTTGTATGCAGAGCAGTATTTGAGGGACAACGCTGCTAGACTTAGGCCACACTCTAGAGCTGCCCAGTGGATTCCCACAAATTTGGAGGAGATGAAAAGGTTTTTAGAGTTGACTCTTTTGATGGGGTTGATAAGGAAGCTGTCACTGGCTTCTTATTGGTCTACTAGTCCCTTGATGGCAACAGCTATATTTCCTGCAACAATGAGTCGTAATCAGTATTTGCTTCTTCTTTGGATGCTGCATTTTATTGACAGTGCATTAGCCTTTCCACAAGATCACCCTGATTCTGACCGTCTTTTTAAGATTAGGCCTGCCCTTGATCATTTTGTAGATCAGTTTTCAGAGGTCTATGTTCCAGGCAAAGAAATAGCTGTGGACGAGTCTTTGGTCCTCTTCAAGGGTCGTTTGGTTTTTAGGCAGTACATTCCTAGCAAGAGGGCACGATGTGGAATTAAATTGTATATGCTGTCTGAAAGTAGTACAGGATATGTGTATAATTTCCGTGTCTACACTGGTAGGGATTCCAGTATTGACCCCCCTGGTTGTCCTCCCACTTTTGGAGTTACTGAGAAAATTGTGTGGGAACTTGGTAGACGACTGTTCAACGAAGGTCACCATTTGTATGTAGATAACATTTACACTGGAGTGCAGTTGTTCAAGCAATTGTTTAGAGTGGACACTGTTGCTTGTGGCACAGTTTGTTGTAACTGGAAAGGCTATCCAAGGGAGCTTGTCTGTAAAAAACTTGAGAGGGGACAGTGCAGTGCCGCGGAATGATGAGCTGCTAGCTTTGAAATTTTCAGACAGGAGGGATGTCTACATGCTAAGTACCATCCATGATGAGAGTACTTCCACCGTGACTGTTTGGGGCCAGGTTGCTGAAGTGCGCAAACCTGTGTGCATTTTATATTATAATAAGAACATGGGAGGTGTAGATAGAGTTGATCAAAGGTTGGAACCTTACACTGCTATTCGCAAGTCTTACGTTTGGTATAAGAAGTTAGTAATTCACCTCTTCCACTTAGCAACCTTTAATGCTTTTATTGTGTTTAAGGATAGGTCTCCAGAGTCAAAGAAGACATTTGTGAAATTTCAGGAGTCAGTGATAGAGAGCCTTATTGTAGTGGAACAGGCCAGAGTTCCTAGAGAAGCAGTGGTGGAGGATGTGGCTAGATTGAAAGATTGCCACTTTGCTGAGCACATTCCTCCCACACCAAAAAAAGACTTTCCAGCTGAGAAATGTAGAGTGTGTTTTTGAAGAGGTATCCGGAGGGAGACTCGAATGTACTGCCCAGATTGTCCTTCCAAGCCTGGGCTGTGTGTAGGTGGTTGTTTTAAGAATTACCACACCCAGAAGAATTAATGGGAACAATCATGAGTGTAAACTCATGTCTGTTTTGTATTTTCATGTGTTCAGTTTCATGGGTAGCATTTCTGTCATGTACTTAGAGCTTTTGTGTTTGTAGTTTTGTAATTATTTCTAATTAGTTAGGGGTTTCTTTGTTTTAAAAAAAACGGGATGCCATTGTGTGTGGAGTGGGGCTTGGCTGAGGGTGTACATAGTGTACATATTGACTTGCTGTTGGCTACTGCAACACTCTGTCAGCCAAACACCAGTCCACACACTCCCATCAGCTGGTGTGATTGCTGTATCAGGCATGTGGGTGTATGTAAGTGATGGGCCCTTGAGTGGCGCTGTCTGTTGATGCGAGTGTTGTAATGTGCTGGGCCCGTGGCTGGCGGCGTGAATGGTCTTGTGCGTGTCATGTATGAAAGGTGTGTGAATGGACTGTAAAGCGGTTGGTGCCTTGCTGTGGCTTTACAGCTCACAAGCTGTGAGTCATTGGTTCCAATTTTTGGCCCTTCAGTTATTAACAGTGCATTTGATCCACTGAACCATCACTCACCCTCGTGCCAAATCCAACCAGTATGTGTGGTAAAAATGACAAAACCTGCTCCGCTGTAATCAGGCATCGCAGCACACCTGTGACACGCTAAGTGCCTCGGGTGGGACCCCGATAATGAAGCATGCCACCAACTTACTTGGTGGGTGAGGGGTCTTTTTCACATAACCTAAGTGCGTTTCTTTTCACAATTTTAGTGTTTGGCACATCACAGACGTATGTGGACACATCAAAATGATATATTACAAAACTACCTGTGTTTGGGGGGGAGGGGGTACCTATGTTTTTGGTCCTGGGTGCGGCTTTCAGCTAGGAAAACCTACCAAACCCGGGCATTTTTTTAAACTAGACACCCCAAGGAGTCCAGGGAGGTATGGCTTGTGTGGATCCCCCAAAATGTTCTTACCCAGACTCCTCTGCAAACCTCAACATTTGCTTAAAAAAGCATATTTTCCTGACTTTCGTTTGTACGATCACCGCTCCAGTACAAAATTCCTACTCCCCAGCATTCCCCTCAGTCTCCCAAGTAAAACGACACGTCACTTGTGTTGGTCCCCAAAGCAGAGTCAGCCTAAAGATGTATAAAAGAAGAATATGTCCTTATCAACTCGCTGTGCTATCCCCTCTATCTCTACAAGTTTTGGGCCTTATTCTGTTGCAGGCACCTGGCCCACCCACACAAGTGAGGTATCATTGCTATCGGGAGACTTGGGGGAACGCTGAGTGGAAGGACATTTGTGGCTCCTCTCAGATTCCAGAACTTTCTGTCACCGAAATGTGAGGAAAATGTGTTTTTTTAGCCACATTTTGAGGTTTGCAAAGGATTCTGGGTAACAGAACCTGGTCAGAACCCCACAAGTCACCCCATCTTGAATTCCCCTAGGTCTCTAGTTTTAACAAATGCACAGGTTTGGTGGGTTTCCCTAGGTGCGAGCTGAGCTAGAGGACAAAATCTACAGGTAGGCACTTTGCAAAAAACACCTCTGTTTTCTATCAAAAAATTGGATGTGTCCACGTTGTGTTTTGGGGCATTTCCTGTCGCTGGCGCTAGGCCTACCCACACAAGTGAGGTACCATTTTTATCGGGAGACTTGGGGGAACATAGAATCGCAAAACAAGTGTTATTGCCCATTGTCTTTCTCTAAATTTTTTCCTTCCAAAAATAAGAGAGTGTGTAAAAAAGACATCTATTTGAGAAATGCCCTATAATTCACATGCTAGTATGGGCACCCCGGAATTCAGAGATGTGCAAATAACCACTGCTCCTCAACACCTTATCTTGTGCCCATTTTGGAAATAAAAAGGTTTTCTTGATAGCTATTTTTTACTCTTTATATTTTAGCAAATGAATTGCTGGTATAGAATGAAAACTTACTGCAGGGTGCATCTCATTTATTGGCTCTGGGTACTTAGAGTTCTTGATAAACCTACAAGTCCTATATATACCCACAACCAGAAGAGTCCAGCAGACGTAACAGTATATTGTTTTCCAAAATATGACATTGCAGGAAAAAATTGCAGAGTAAAACGTAGAGAAAAATTGCAGTTTTTTTCACCTCAATTTCAATATTTTTTTTTTAGTTGTTATTTTCAGTAGGGAACCCTTAGTAGGATTTACACAAATTACCCCTTGCTGAATTCAGAATTTTGTCTACTTTTCATAAATGTTTCGGTTTCTGGGATCCAGCATTGGTTTCATGCCCATTTCTGTCACTGACTGGAAGGAGGCTGAAAGCACAAAAAATTGTAAAAATGGGGTATGTCCCAGTAAAATGCCAAAATTGTGTTGAACAATTGGGTTTTCTGATTCAAGTCTGCCTGTTCCTGAAAGCTGGGAAGCTGGTGATTTTAGCACTGCAAACCCTTTGTTGATGCCATTTTCAGGGGAAAAACCACAAGCCTTCTTCTGCAGCCCTTTTTCCCATTTTTTTGAAAGAAATAAAATTTTCACTGTATTTTGGCTAATTTCTTGGCCTCCTTCTGGGGAACCCACAAAGTCTGGGTACCTCTAGAATCCCTAGGATGTTGGAAAAAAAGGACGCAAATTTGGCGTGGGTAGCTTATGTGAACAAAAAGTTATGAGGTCCTAAGCGCAAACTGCCCCAAATAGCCAAAGCCAGGTGCTTCAGCTGGTGGTCATTCCTCTGGCTCCGATATACACGTTGCAAGTGATGCAGAACCTTTCCCCACTGGATTCCCGTGCCTCAGTGTGATACCCCTGTATCACCTGCCCACCTGCCTCAATCATAAGGTGGAGGAAATGGCACACCAGCCATATGAAACCCCCAAGCTCCTCCTCACCCATCTTGCCAAGACGTGGACTACCCAACATCTTTGCACAGAAAAAGGGGAATAGGGGATAAAGAAGAACAAAGGAGAATAGGGGGAAAGTAGAATAAGAAAAAAGTAAACAAAACAATTAAAAGAGCCCAACTATCCCCAAACTATCACTACCCACAACAGACTCCCACAAACAACAAAGACAATACAATACTGGACAATAGTACACAATAAACACTCATACATGATACAACAACAATATTTAATTCACAAACTAACAAGTAATGGACCACACAAGAGACAAAAGCACAATTTGACTAGACAAAACTCAGAACACAGCCACATAGTCTAGAAGAATCACAGACTGCAAAGTGAAGGTGAAAGTCCAACCACTGTACATAATCTGTAAACAGGATATCCTATTACATCACTTCCTGCATAAAATTCCCGCCGTTTTTATCGTTATGAGTAAAAAAAAAATGACACATACAGTATGTGCGTAATTTTTTCCAACGCACAGGAGTAATTATGATGCCACTTCCATATATTTGGAAATAGTCTAACACTTAACCAATTTTCAGGGCATAATGCATAGTTTTTCAGGCATAAGCGTTATTTTTTGACGCATGTGCGTCACAATTTCAGGGCATTAACTGGGTTTGGGTCATTTTGCCATTTTAATGTAATGTTACATTTGTGACTTTGGTCTTTACGGTGTATGGGCACATGTGAGACATCATACTGCTGCGGACCATGATCCGCTACTTCCTTAACAGGATTTTCACTCTTGGCTGACGCATTAGATGGCAATATGTGTGGCCTACATATATGTATTGCACAAATTGGGCATGTTTGGCGTCCGGAGAGGATAGCTAGGAGACGCACATAAGTACAATACATCAATGCCTATGGCTCAATGTGTGTGTATTGGCTTCTAATGTAGTTGTTGAGCCAGTGTGTGTGCATCACAAGATACATTATTGAAAATAAGCTTGTATGAATGTGTCCAAACCTTAGATGCAAGTTAGTGTGAAAATGAGAGAAGACATGTGTTAGTCATACATGTAGCAACATCTGTTGTGTGCACTTCCAAGATTTTGGGTAACGTAGACACCACAAATGACAAAGCATGCACCAGATAGATGGCAGACGCTTGTTCATGTCAATGGTCCAAAAGTTGCCCATCCCATGTCCTGGAAATTTGGAAACTGCTTCCTAGGCACTTGTTGGTGAACCCACTGTGAGTCAGGCACATGTACAGACTAAGTGGGTACCATGTTATTGGCACAGACAGCCAAAGGTGACCCACAACTGTAATGTCACCACACAGTTGTGGTCATATGACTGAGCCACTACTCTCCTGTGGCAGCGGTGGACCAGCAGACGAGGCAGCACGTGGCCACATATTTCCAGTGATCAATTGCACAGATGTGTCTGGTTCATGTGTGTGGTCCAATGTTGATCCTGTATATTTTTAGGGGTCTATGTTGTCACAGTTACATCCAGGTCTCATCATGAGTCAGTGGTGGCTATTCCTGTATCTACTGAGTATCCTTCTGAGATCAATGGAAGTAAAGTTGATGAGGACATGAGAACCTACATGGGGATGGTCACACCCTGTCACTGCAGACGTGTTATGAGATTGTCAACAGGGCAACCTTGGTGGGCTGAGTGAGATCATATCTCAGGCGTCATGTTCCGGAATGTGTCATTACAACATTAGTACACAGGTTGGCCTGTAAAGTTCCCACTGCACCTGGGAGCATCATAGCCTCTGTGTTGATTAATCTTGTAGCTATTCAACATGCACAGGCCATCAATATGTTTTGAGCAATCTGATTCAGCGTGTGAACTGTCAGGGTCCTAACATGTATGGACTTTTCATGCACATTATCAGAGGTAGCTGGTTCTGCTGGAAGCACCATACCCAATCCCTGCATACGGCCCTGGTATACTGTCACACTTTGTCGTTCATGCATACATGAGACCCAGACAAGGGATAGGCCATGATTTTGGTATTCCGAGATAATTTTACAAATATGGTACGATTAAAAAGCAGATGATGCTATACAATGTATTTGGGTATGCATTGAGGAAGCACCTGACAAAATACCCCATGAGGAATGTGAGGTTTGGTAAAGCAAGTGTGGTACATATGTAGCCACAAGGAACCTTTAGGGTAACGCACAGACAGGTGCCAGTCAGGCTGACAGGATGCAGGGTCAATCAGGATCCAGCAATTTCACAAGGTACATACTCAGTGGTCTGACTTACACTAGTCGGAGGAAGAACAAGACAGTTGACATGGAAAACTGTGTTTGTTCCGTGTTTTGGAAGGTGACACATAAACCCAAGGGCTGTGTTACACATCTTAATAACTAGCAATGCATAACAGTGTATTTGACAAAATGGCAACTTCTATGCTGTTCCAAGCATCTGCAGGGGCAGTGCATGTTCAAATGGGTAGTCTGCATGAAGGTGATCACAGGTGTGTGCTGCATCAGTGTATCACAAGTCCTGTAGGTGAGATTCCAGTTCAAATGGCCAACAGTACCTTTCACACGGGAACCAATCCACAGGTGATAACAGGGCTTAGAAACTACAAGCCAGTCTGTTAATTGATCTGACGTCCATGCAGTCAGATGTGCTATGACAATGGCATACCACAGGAAAGGGTGTAGCACACTTGATTACTATTGTTAGTCTGTGTGTGTAGAGGAGGGAATATCGGGGTACACATATTACCATTCCAGGGACTGCTTCAGACAGGTGGGCTGAGACCAGGAGCATGGGTGTGTCAGGAGTTAGGAAATGGGCTGACATGTACATGGAATGTCATGTGCGCAATGCTTGTCATAGGTGTGGCACTTGTGCTGTCTATGTTCTGCTTCTATGGAACTCTAGTCACAGATAGTCCTTGCAAAGATAGGTGCTGTACGACTTACTGCTGTCAAGCGTCTGAGCATACATTCCTATTACCAATGCAATAGCACATCCACTGCCTCATGTATGAGGCATTTTTTCCCTTATAGACTGATGGTGTATTAATTGTGTGCCATATGCTGCGATGAACCATGTTGCCAACATGTATGTGTGAAATAGGTATGGTCCTCTGCTATTGCCCTTCAAAGGTGAAATGTACAGAATATATGTCATTTACAGTGTGTGTTTATGTGATTGTTGTATAATACGCATCACAATTGCTTTGGAAATTTCTGTGTCCTGATCGGTATATCAGCAATGCTCCATGAGGCTGCACTGTTATTCTGATAGTTAGAGATAAAGGTGAGCAAAAATGATTACCCAGACCATGATATGGTGATTATTATCAGTGTTTATTTACATTTGTTAATACAGTGGTGATCGTGAGTTGTTTTAAAAGAAATTGTTCACAATATGTTGGCGCCTACGCAATCCAGCAGCTGTGTTTTGTTGTTCCCCCTCATGTTGCAGGCCAGCATCCTCCTCTTCAGACATTTGTGGCTCTGGTTCTAAGAGGGAAATGTTAATTCGTATGCAAATGTTGTGCAGGATGGCACATGTTAAAATGATCTTACAGACCATTTCTGGTGAATATAGGAGGCTGCCACAAGTGATGTTGAGGCACCTGAATCTCGACTTGAGGATGCCAAAGGTCCTTTCCACTATGGTGCGTGTCCTCCTATGTGCCTCATAGTTGGCACACTCTGCTGCAGTGCTTGGGTAGCCAAATGGTGTCATAATCCATGGCTGGATCCCATACCCCTGATCAGCTAAAAAAGAAAATGATTGGGATCATGTTGATGTAGCTTGCCCCATTAATATCACCTTGCTTGGCAGTAGTTGTCTTGTGTTGTCTGTGACTCTTTTGTGTTATTGTGTTGCTTCCTAGGCTTGTAGGATGTACCATCTTCATTGGGTTGTTTCCTTGGCTGAACAAGTATTTACCTGCTGACCGGTTGTCAGCAGTATGTTTGGGTATTTGCAGTACAGTGTGCACTCCCTAGCATTGTGACTTGTGACAGGTGTCCCTGTGTCTTCACTGGGGGCGAGATGATAGTTCCATACACAGATTCAAATTGACAGTGGTGGAAACATGTTAGCATCTATGTACCCTGGACATCCCATACCTTGAGACATATACAATGGATCATCAGTGAGACGCTTACATTTTGCAAGGTGACAATTAGCCAAACCTCTCCATACGTTGTGATCATTGACGTATTGACATTAGACTGTACACTAATTTCAGATGTGTGACAGGTTCACTGCAGACCTACCAAATAATGGCTAGCGATCTCACGACCTCAGTGTGTTCCTGTCCACATGTTGCTATCGTGGTGTATGTGTTGTGAGTCCTAGAGGGTTGCTGTGCAATGTGTTCATAAGTAGGTTTTTGTGCTTACCAACAAGTAGTCCATTGCCATATCATCCATCCTGGAAGTGTTGATTGATGGTACAGTGACAGAAGATAAATGAGTCATGGACACTCCCAGGATACTTTGCCACGATGTTAGTGAACGATCCTTGGTGATCCACAGTGGCCTGCACATTGATGGAGTGTGTGTGCTTCCTGTTGCGATAGAGTTGTTCAGTTGCAGCAGGTGGCACAAGGCGTACAGGTGTGCAGTCGATGGCACCAAGGACGTGTGGGAATCCATTAATGAGATAAAACCCCTGTTTTGTCTCCTGCTGTTTCTGCAGTGTGTTTGGGAAGCAGATGTGGTGGGGTGTGAGTCCAATGATGGCATCCAGTACTTTGGGCAAGAAGGCAGAGAATGATGGCTGTGATATTCCGGAAACAAGGGCGCCGGTGCTTTGAAAGGAGCCACTTGCCAACATGTGAATTACAGCTAGCAGCTTGGTTTCTGTTGGGATGGTGCGGGGTGTCAGCAAGTTGGGTGCCAACTGTGGCTCTATGTTGCGCAGCAGCTGCTGAATGGCCTGCCAGTTCAACCTGTACCTCTGGATGATGTCATGTTCCCTGAGGCCATGAAGGGTTGTCCTGATGCGGAACATCCTCTCCTGCTTTCTGCGCTGCCTTTGGGGTCCCTGCTGGTGTTGTGGTAGCTGCTGTTGTTGTTGCTGGGCTCTGCGTCTGCGTGCACGCTGGATGAGAAGCACCTCCATGTCTCCCTTTTACTGCTCTGCTGTTGCTTCTGTGTGTTCTGATTAAATACAGGTGTGTTTGCCCCATTTTAATGCCTGCCCTGACCCAGGCATACATTTTTTAAACAAATCGGGCTGTGCGTTATTTTCCGACTCTGCCTCCCGGCCGTGCGGGAAATTGCCCGGAACCATTAATACGACGCACAGGCGTTTAAGTAATTTTTTTGGCGGGAACGCCTACCTTGCATATGATTAACGCAAGGCGGTTTCCCGCATACAGAAAATTATGCACACAGTGGGATTTTGTCGTCCGTGGGCTCCGGCGTCAAAGTTTAAATATGGGGCAAGGTTTGCCCCGAATGTGCGGCAATTTTTTTTACGCACATTCGGCACAGATGGAGTATAAATATGCCCCTTTGTCCCTATCTAGCTCGGCGTGTATAGCACTGTACTGATCCTATACTTAAAAACTTTGCTCGATAAACAGACATTTGAGGTGATCAGATCTAGAGTGTAGCTGGTGTTGCAGGGTGCTCCTTACTGGAGCTGCTCTCCACCTAAACTTGGGAACTACCCAGAGTTCCCTATTCTTTTTTGAATAATTTATGTGTCACCCTAACCCTGAAAGGGATTAGTTTTGACTTATACTGGGTGCTACCTTGTGTCTGGACAAAGCTAAATTTCTCTGATGAGCATTAATGAGAGTGAAACACGTGTCAGGGGTTGCTTTTATTCACTCCAGTTTGGCTTGGGTGGTATTTTACCCATCCAAAGCTGTAATACTGTGCTTGAAGTAGTAAATGTTTTTTGTCATTTTATAGCTCAGCAAGGTTGACACAATGTTAAACCTATGCTTAAAGACTTTGCTATACAAATGACAAAAGGCTTGGGGCCATATGTTCTAAAGTATTTTCCCATAGAGACAGGATGCGTATAACCCTTTGATACCTCTGGCCCAAAGTCCCTATCTAGCTCGGTGTGGAGAGCACTGTGCTGATCCTATGCTTAAAAACTTTGCTAGACAAACAGCCATTTGAGGTGAGCAGATCTCCAGCGGTGCTGGTGTTGCAGGGTGCTCATTACTGGAGCTTCTCTCCCACTAAACTTGGGAACTACTCACAGTTCCCTATTCTTTTTTGCATAATTTATGCCTTATTCCAACCTAGAAAGGGATTTGTTTTGACTTATACTGGGTGCTCTCTTGTGTCTGGACAAAACTAAACCTTTGTGATGACCTCTAATGAGACAGAAACACGTGTCTAGAGTTGCTTTTACTCATTCCAGGTTGGCTTGGATGGTATTTTACCAGTCCAAAGCTATAATACTGTGCCTGGAATGATAAATGTTTTTTGTCATTTTACAACGCAGCAAAGTTGACACTATGTTAAACCTATACTTTAAGACTTTGCTGTACAAAGGGCAAAAGACTTTGTCCCTATCTAGCTCGGCGTGTATAGCACTGTACTGATCCTATGCTTAAAAACTTTGCTAGATAAACAGACATTTGAAGTGAGCAGATACAGAGTGTCACTGGTGTTGCAGGGTGTTTTTTACTGGAGCTGCTCTCCACCTAAACTTGGGAACTATCTAGAGTTTACTATTCTTTTTTGCATAATGTATGTGTCACTCTAATCCTGAAAGGGATTTGTTTTGATATATATATTAACACACACACATACACACACACACACACACACACACACACCCACCCACCCCTTTAGAGTAGGCCTTAAACAGCCCACAGGGTGAAAGGTATGACATGTATTTTTAAGATTTACACATGTTTTTGTACGGACTACCTCACAAATGGGATAACAGTGCAATTATCTAATACATTCAATACGCTGAAAATTACACTTTTCGAAAGTTGCTATTTCCCTGCCTAGGCATTTAGGGCCAGATGTATCAAAGGGTTTTACCCATTCTGTGTCTATGGGAAAATGCTTTAGTACATATGGCCCTTAGGCCCACATTTATAACTGGTTTGCGCTGAATTAGTGTCATTTTTTTTTTAACGTTAATTCACGCAAACCTAACTCTATATTTATACTTCGGCACTAGACACTTCTAGCGCCAAAGTTATGGAGTTCACGTCATTTTCTGGATTTGAAAACCTACCATGCGTCAATGAGATGGGAGGTAGGAGTTCCTGTCCAGAAAAAGACGAAATGGCCTTTGTGTCATATTTAGGTAGGTCCCGGTAAGTATTTTTATTTTTTCACGCTCTGGGGCCCTGACTTAGGGCCCCCTGCACGGCACTGGATCCAGGGGACATTTGTCCCATGGGCATTGCCATTGGGGTGATGGGCATGGCTCCTGTCTTTACTAAGACAGAAGCCATGTCCATGGTGGTTGTGCGCCAGGAAATGGCGAAACTCTGCTTAGAGGCATTTTTCTGCCTCTAAACACTGTGGTGCCATTATTCGGCACACAAGCTCCGGTTTCCCCTACGCCTCCCCTGCTGTGTTAGCATCCTTTCCAAGGACGCTAACAGGGCATTAGTGCCGGCTAGTGCCATTCCATAAATATGGTGCCCGGCTGGCGTCTTGGAATGCCATTAGCCAGCGCTATACTTTTTCATGCAAAACTGTGCTAACGCAGTTTTACGTGAAAAAGTATACATCTGGCCCTAGGGGTGTACAGCCTGTCTCTGGTTCACATGACTGGGTGCAGTCTTTGTGTATTCTTTCTAGATAACTACACGTACAGGAGAGTTTAGGTGTGCCTGGATGGGCCATCACCAGCAGGATTGGAGGGCACATTCCCACTTACACCTGAACAGGCTGTGTCCTTGTTATGTTTATTTAATTACAATATAACATTTCAGGTTGTATTGTATTTAATTAACTTAGCTTTGTTTTTCCAAGTGTAATTGTTGATATACATGTACACTACATGTTTAATTTAGCAAAGTCCCTTCATTCCACTGCATGCTCCCCGTAGTGCCCTAGATTCATTCTGTGAACTGTGGGAGTTGCTGGAGTGAAGGGACAAAGACAAGGACTAATTTGTAGCTGCTTGTAGGAGGCTAGCCTGATTTGTATTGGGTACCTAAGGTACTTTCACCTTCTACCAGGTCCAGTCATACCTTGTTAGAGAAATGTAGGCAGTGTTCTAGCATCTTAGGCTGTCTAGAGCTAGCTGTAGCAGAGCAGCGTAGGCTGAAGTAGGAGACATGCAAAACTCCTACAATACCACTATAGTTACACAGTACCTATACAAAATAAAAGACAATATTTAGGCCCTCATTACAACCCTGGCGGTCGGTGATAAAGCGGCAGTAATACCGCCAACAGGCTGGGGGAAAAAAAATGGAATTAAGTCCATGGCGGAAACCGCCAACACAGACAGCCACTTTAACACTCAGACCACCATGGCGGTAGAAACAAACACCGCGGCGCTAACAGCCAACAGACAGGCAGAAGTCAATGTACCGCCCACACTATTACAAGGCACCAATCCGCCAGATTTTCCGGGGCAGTACCAACGCCATCAAAAGCACGGCAGAACAGACTGAGGGAGGGAAACCACTCACCTCTCGACAGTCAACGAACAACCAGGATGCCACGGAGCCCGAGTTACAGGTCCTGCCAAGGCTGGTCTTCCTCCTCATCCACCAGGAACATCAAAGACAGTGGCGACGACAACCATGAGTACTGTACTGCACCTAGCACACCGGGGAGGGGAGGAGGGAAAAGAGAGTGACCCATGCATGCAACACCCGCACCCCCACCCACAACAACACACACAAATGCAATCACATCACACATACACCCCGCCACCCCCTGGAAGAACGCAAGGACCAAATGAAATTAGTTTAATGAGTGTAATATTTGAACAATCAGATAGCCCAAGATAACTTTAAATCATCGGTATATACAAATATAAACAGCAAGTACACAAGTACGTACACTGTCCCATTAAATGTCCGTGGACCATTGGTGCCAAAAAGCATGGGCGTAGACCACACATGACACCTGCCTCAAAACGGAGAGAACACTGCAGGAGCATCACGTCGAAAAAAAACAGGCACCTGAGGGGGAAAGGGAGGAGGCACCTCAGCCGGATTATGGGATGACGCCACTGCTCCTCGAGGGGGCTCCATGCCCACTGCTTGGTCCTGGGGAGTGCAAAGCCACAGTCTGTCAAGTCTACCAACCTGGTGGTTTGCACACTGCATGGTCCTGTGGAGTGCAAAGCCACAGTCTCTCAAGTCTCTCAACTGGGTGGTTTTCCCAATGCATGGTCCTGGGGAGTGGAAAGCCACAGTCTCTCTTGTGGGTGGCGTCTTCTACTGTTTCTGGAGGGGGCTTTGTGCCAAGAGTGCTTCATCCTGCCAAGGACTGGGTTAGTGGATGCTTTTCTCCACTGGTTCTGGAGGGGGCTTGGTGCCCAGAGTGCTTCATCCTGACAAGGACTGGGTGAGTGGATGCTTTTCTCCACTGGTTCTGGAGGGGGCTTGGTGCCTAGAGTGCTTCATCCTGCCAAGGACTGGGTTAGTGGATGCTTTTCTCCACTGGTTCTGGAGAGAGCTTTGTACCCAGAGTGTTTCATACTGCCAAGGACTGCGTAAGTGGATGCTTTTCTCCACTGGTTCTGGAGTGGGCTTTGTGCCCAGAGTGCTTCATCTTGCCAAGGACTGGGTTAGTGGATGCTTTTCCCCACTGGTTCTGGAGGGGGCTTGGTGCCCAGAGTGCTTTATCCTGCCAAGGACTGGGTTAGTGGATGCTTTTCTCCACTAGATCTGGAGGGGGCTTTGTGCCCAGATTGCTTCACCCTGCCAAGGACTGGGTTAGTGGATGCTTTTCTCCACTGGTTCTGGAGGGGGCTTGGTGCCCAGTGATGCTGCACCAGAGGGTTGGTAATTCCCTATCCCTGACCTGGGTGTCTGAGACACGAGATTTTCTGGTAACAGGTAGCATGATACTCCATGGAGGCAGAGCCACATTCCACCTTGGGCCGACTTAGGCTGCAAACTGCTGGTAGTGCCAGTGCTGGTGGTGGTGTCTCATGTAGTGTGTGCAGGGCCCAGGACATCTCCTGAAGCCTCGGACGGCTGCCCATTGGGGATGCTACTGATGTCTGCTGTAGTGGCACTGGCTGGGCACGCCGTTGGGCAGGTGGCAGTGGCTGCGGCAGTGTCTGCGGCGGAGATGCTGTCGGTGGTGCCCGTGGTGCAGGTGTCTGTAGTAGTGGAGAGGAGACACCAGGCCGTCTCCTGCAGCCTCGGAAGGCTGCCCACTGGGGATGATGCTGGTGACTGTAGTTGTGGCAGCTGCCGTGCAGGTGGCGGTGCAGGTGGCGGTTGTTGTGGCGCTGCTCACCACGGTTGAGGTTGCTGGCCTGTCTTGAGAAATGGGGGTCACCAGTCCCTCACCCAGAGGCTCCCTGCCCTGAGGTGACTTTCCTTTGCTCTTGTGTCCCTTCCCCACCTTGGACGTCACTGCTGGGACCTTGGCACTGTCCTCTATGGTTCTGGATGAGGCCTTGCTGGGTGGGTGGTGTGGCTTTTCTCTTCTGCATGCTGGCCCCTTCTTTACCTTGGCAGGTGGTGGAATAGGGTGGTCCTTGGCTGCAGTAGGTGGCACACTGGCAGCCCTGATGGGTGCCCTCTTTGATCCTCCAGGACTTGCATGGACCACAGTGGATGATGATTTGGGGGCTGAGGTGCTGGTCTGGGCTCCAGACAATCTGGCTCTAGGGGAAGGACAGGCGGGGAGGCGTAGGGAAGAGGTTAATGGTAGCCAGGAAACGTTTTTTAGACACACTGGGACGGGAAGATGGAGGGGGTTTGGGAGTGGAGGAAGAGGTAGTGGTTGTAGGAGGGGTACATCTGCTGAGTTTGGGTGAAGGTGCATGGGTTGGAGGCTGTTGTGAGGTGGATTGCTGTTGAGTGGGTGTGTGCCGGCATTTGTGTACTTTGGGAGGAGGGCTCACAGACACACTGGGAGAGGACACAGGGGACGTGTGAATGGTAGTGGGGTGGTGATTGCACGTGAGCGGTGTGTAGTGATGGGCATGCTGGTGATGGAGGTAGTGGCTGAGGATGTAGTGCATGTAGGTGTGAGTGGAGACAAGATTGGGAGGGAGGTGGATGACGTGGAGGAGGGTGACACAGTGGAGGCAGTGGATGTTAGTGTGTCTGTATGGGTATGGTACTTGTGCGAGTGCCTGTGGGATGTGTGGTGCTTATGTGTGCCTGAGCCACTTTTGTGTGTTGATGTGTGTGCATGCTGGTCTGATGGTGTGCTTGGGACAGGCTGAGGTAGAGGGAGTTGGGTCTGGGTAGTGGATGTTGGAGTGGGGAGGCTGGACACAGGACAATGGCTGCCATAAGTGCTGAGGCCAGAGACTGAAATGCTCTCTGTTGGGCTGCCACGCCAGAATGAATGCCCTCCAGGTATGTATCTGTTTGCTGCAAATGCCTCTCGTCACCCTGGATGGCATTCAAAATGGTTGACTGTCCAACAGCAAGGGATCTCAGGAGGTCAATAGCCTCCTCACTGAGGGCAGCAGGGCTGACTGGGGCAGGGCCTGAGGTAAAGGTGACTCCTGGGTGAGCAGGCATGGGAAACACACTGAGGGGCTGCTGTGAGGGAGGTATTGGTAGGGGGGCGGCAGCTGTACCTGTTGTTGCGGTGGGCACAGAGGTGCCCGCCACCGCAAGGGAGCTCTCATCAGAGGAGGAGTCGCTGTCGCTGGTGTACCCTCCTGTCCCCGTCGTGGAGCTCCCCTCACCCTCCGTCCCACTAGGGCCTTCAGACTCCATACATTCACCCTCCTAGTCCATGTGGGTTGCAGCTCCCTCCTGCTCGGGTGCCACTGCTCCTCCACCAGATGATGCTAATGCGCACAAGGACAGGGTAACAAAACAAATAGGGGGGGAAAGACAGAGGAGACACATGGTCAATGCCGGCAACACCACTATCATTGGCGGACACAACACACAGGGAGAAGCCCTATGCACTAGGCCATGCACTAACAGTTTGTAGGAAAATCACCTGCCCATGGGGGAATATGCCTAACCCCATTTGCTGCACACCTGGAACCGACAGGAGCCCAACTAGTTGGAGATGGCCAATACCACTATTGAGCTTGGAGTGCCACAGAGCCTGCCTAACAAGGGACCTACCCAAGCAAGTTCGTCCTGGCCTAGGGGACCCCACAGCCCACATACCCCACCCAGACACCTAGTAAAGTGTGCAGTCAGCTGAATGAGACTGTACTCACCCTCTTGTGGCTGCTGTGATGCCCTCAAGCGCCCATCCAACTCTGGATATGCCACCACCAGGATCCGGAACATCAGGGGGGTCATAGTGCGACAGGCAACCCTTCCACGTTGGGAGGCCATCCCCAGCTGGGCCTCCACTGTCCTCTTGCTCCAGCTGCGCAGGTCCTCCCATCTCTTGCTGCAGTGGGTGCTCCATCTATGATAGACCCCCAGGGTCCACACTTCCTTGGCGATGGCACGCCAAATACCCTTCTTCTGGTGGGCACTGACCTAGAGGAAAGATAAAGTATGAAAGGAACTTTCTCCCCTGTCCGGTTCATCATACTCATTGGCCTCCAGTTCCCACCCATGCCCTGACACACATACACTCACCATCCTCACATGCAGGCATCACCCCCATCATGTATCTTCCATCCACACCACTCCATACGTTCATGTCCCACGCATCATGCTCACAGTGTACTTACCTGTTTGTCTGAAGGACTGTAGAGTAGCGTGTACTGGGGTTGGACCCCATCCACTAGTCTCTCCAACTCCTCCACAGTGAAGGCAGGGGCCCTTTCCCCAGACACTCGAGCCATTGCTGCTTCCAGACTAAGGTCACAGCAGCACTTGCAGTGTAGGTCCTCTCCTGTTGAAGGTCAGGTATCAAGTGAGTGAACATATAGCAAATGGCGATCACATCCACGGCGGTGAGTACCGTCATCGCCGGCGTACATCGTCATTGGCTCCTGGAACCCATAGGACCCAATGATAACCAATGCTGAACTGTGTGGCGGTCTTCGACCGCCTACCACAATGCTGCACAACGCCAGTGTAGTTACCTCATTTCCCCTTGTGCCTCATTACAGGTCAGGCAGCCGCCATTTCAGGGTGGCACATGGCAGGGCAGCTAACTGTGTCACAGCACATTCCGGCACAAATACGAACAGATAACGCCACACACAGATGTAATCACATTAGTGCAGAAACCCTTGTGCAACCTATGTGGTACATGACCGTCTGCTCACCATTCTCCTCCATAGGGCACATCCGCTGGGGCAGATGATGAGATGGCATCATCCTCCGGTGTACAGACCCCTGGTGGACCTGTTGACAATGGAAGACAGACACATCATTATCACCTACAGATTTGATCGTGCCACAATCCAAGAACTGTGTGCCAAGTTGGAGCCAGACCTGATGTCAGCTATCCGCAATCCGACAGGAATCCCCCCTCTAGTGCAGGTCCTGTCAGTGCTCCATTTCATGGCCAGTGGTTCCTTTCAAACAACAGTGGCCATGGCATCAGGGATGTCTCAGCCAATGTTCTCTAATGTGTTGTCCAGAGTGTTATCTGCCCTGCTGAAACACATGCACAGCTACATTGTTTTCCCCAAGGTGGAGGATTTGCCCACAGTGAAAGCTGACTTCTATGCCCTGGGACATATCCTCAACATCATTGGTGCCATTGATGGTACACATATGGCATTTGCCCCCCTCCCCCTGTAGGAATGAACAGGTGTACAGAAATCGTAAAAGCTACCATTCAATGAATGTGCAGATGGTGTGTTTGGCAGACCAGTGCATCTCTCATGTGAATGCCAAGTATCCTGGCTCTGTGCATGATGCTTACATTTTGAGGAATAGCAGCATCCCTTATGTGATGGGCCAACTCCAGAGGCACCAAGGGCCATATTTATACTTTTTGACGCAAAACTGCGCTAACGCAGTTTTGCGTCAAAAAAATTAGCACCGGCTAACGCCATTCTGAAGCGCCATGCGGGTGCCGTATTTAATCAATGACGTTAGCCGGCGTTAGCCGCCGGCGCTGCCTGGTGTGCGTGAAAAAAAAACGACGTACACCAGGCAGCGCCGGCGTATGGGGATATGGAGCTTGGGCGCCAAAAAATGGGGCAAGTCAGGCTGAGGCAAATTTTTCGCCTCAACCCGATTTGCGCCATTTTGTTCGACTCCCAACCCCCATAGAAATGACTCCTGTCTTAGCAAAGACAGGAGTCATGCCCCCTTGCCCAATGGCCATGCCCAGGGGACTTCTGTCCCCTGGGCATGGTCATTGGGCATAGTGGCATGTAGGGGGGCACAAATCAGGCCCCCCTATGCCACAAAAAAAAAAAAAAAAAAACACTTACCTGAACTTACCTTAATGTCCCTGGGATGGGTCCCTCCATCCTTTGGCATCCTCGTGGGGTGGGCAAGGGTGACAGGGGGGGTCCCTGAGGGCATGGGAGGGCACCTCTGTGCTCCTTCCGAGCCCACAGGTCCCTTAACGCCTGCCCTGACCAGGCGCTAAAAAACGGCGCAAAAGCGGCCGTATGTCTTTTTTTTTGACCCGCCCACTCTCGGGCGTGAATTTTGCCCAGGAGTGTAAATACGGCGCACATGCCTCAGAGTAAATTTTTTAGGCGGGAACGCCTACCTTGCATATCATTAACGCAAAGTAGGTGTCCACGCTAAAAAATTACGCAAACTCCATGGACTTTGGCGCTAGACGCGTCTAACGCCAAAGTATAAATATGGAGTTAGTTTTGCGTCGGAATTGCGTAAAAAAAAACTACGCAATTCCGGCGCAAACAGAGTATAAATATGCCCCCATGTGTGGCTAATAGGGGAGCCCAAGGTCCCTACACAGTATGAATAGGTGTCTGGGAATGGGGTAGTCCCTGAGGGTTGGTGTATGTCTAACAGATATCCCTCGACATTTACAGGTGACTCTGGTTACCCCAACCTCTCATGGCTACTGCCCCCAGTGAGGAATGCCAGGACAAGGGCAGAGGAACGCAACAATGAGGCACATGGGCAAACTAGGCGGATTATTGAGTGGACTTTCGGCCTCCTGAAGGCCAGATTCCGGTGCCTCCATCTGACAGGTGGCTCCCTATACTACTCACCCAAGAAGGTGTGCCAGATCATCGTGGCATGCTGTATATTGCACATCCTGGCTTTGCGACACCAGGTTCCTTTTCTGCAGGAGGATGGCCCTGATGTTGGTCTTGTAGAAGCTGTTGTGCCTGTGGACAGTGAGGAAGAGGAGGCAGAGGAAAAAGATATAGACAACCGAAACAACATCATCATGCAGCACTTCCAGTGAGACACAGGTAAGAGACTGGCACTGCTCATCTCATATCTGACTACTGTAGGACATTGTATAAGTCAGCCTTTTTACCTCTGTGTATGGACCCTGCCCGTTCACTTTGGCTTTCCTTTTCACAGATCTGGGTCCCACATTCTGCCTTCCGCTATGTTTACTTCTGACCAACAACTGTCATACTTCGGTATGTGCAAATTAATATTTACATTGATATTTGTCCAAGAGTTATACACTGGTGAAAGTACAGATTGACTCCAGATTGTTTTGTGATTCAAGGGTGTTTATTTAAGTGCTAATAAGTAGAGGGGGATGTGCAATGGGCTGGTGTGATGGTGGAGGAATATCCATGGTAGAGTACAGTCTCTTTGTATCACAGGTGCATTGTCCAAGGGGGCATAGAAAGTATGTCAGTTCGAGGTGGTCAAGGTGACAAAGTGGGACAGAAGGGTGAAAATCAGGAGAGTCTTATTTCCTGGCGGGGTCTTGGCAATGTTCTCTGTCTTGTGTCTGGATCGCAGGGGCTTTTTGCGGGGTGGTTCTCATTCTGTGGGGTTGGGGTGCTGGTGGCCTGTTATTCCTGTGGTGGGACCTCCCATCCACTAGCGCCGGCGGACGTGGAAGGCTGTCATCGTTCGGGCTGGTGTCAGGGGCCCGGTGGTATGCCACTGTCTCCCTCATGGTGTTGCCTGAAACTTGGCCAGTACCGTGCCCATGGTCTCCTGGGAATGGTGGTATGCTCCCATGATGTTTCAGAGTGCCTCATGGAGACTGGATTCCCTCGGCCTGTCCTCCCCTGTCGCACAGCAGTCCTCACAGTTTCCCTGTTATCCTGTGCCTCTGTCTCCTGAACCGTGTGCCCACTGTCACTCTCCCCAGGTCCCTGATCATCCTGTGTTAGTTGGTTTGCCTGGGGTCCCTGTAGTGGTGGACACACTGCTGATTGACGTGTCCTGGGGACAGTGGCATGGGCCCACTGGGTGGGTGCTGTGGTGGTGTTTCCTGAGGGGGGAGGTTCTGTAGTGGTTTGGGACTGTGGCATGGTAACCGACTGTCCAGAGGTCCCTGATGGGCTGGTCATCCTGATCCAGGTGTGCAGAGCTGCTGTCATCAATCTGGGCCTCTTCTGTGGAGGGACTGGATATGGCTGGCACCTCCTGTTCGGTGACGTTGTGTAGGGGTCCTGTTGGAGTGTAAGTGCATTGTTATTGTATCTGTGTGTGCCATCTTATGCAATGGGTGTGTTTCGCTCTAGTACCGTGCTTGCATTATCGCCTTGGCCCTTGTGTGAGTGGTGATTGTGTGACTTGGGTGAGTCTCTCCCTTGGACATGCTGTGGTGATGGGTGTCCATGCACTGTTGTCACATGCAGGGCTTGGTATTGGGATGTGTGGGTTGTGATAGTGGGGTATCTGTGAGGTGGTGGAGTGATGGATGTGAAGGTATGGGTTGGGGTTTGTGATGGCATGCAGGTAGGGTGGCGGGATATAATAGTAAAGATATGACTTACCAGAACCCAGTACTCCTGCTACTCCTGCGAGGCCCTCAGGATGCATGATTGCCATGACTTGCTCCTCCCATGTTGTTAGTTGTGGGGGAGGAGGTAGGGGTTCACCGCCAGTCCTCTGTACGACTACATGGTGTCTGGATACCACAGAATGTACCTTCCCCCGTAGGTCGTTCCACCTCTTCCTGATGTCATCCTGTGTTCTTGGATGCTTTCCCACAGCGTTGACCCTGTCCACAATTCATTGCCATAGCTCCATCTTCCTTGCAATGGACATCCGCTGCACCTGTGATCCGAATAGCTGTGGCTCTACCCGGATGATTTCCTCCACATTAACCCTGAGCGCCTCCTCAGAAAATCTAGGGTGTGTTTGAGGTGCCATGATGGGTGTGGGTGATGTGTGAGGTGATGGTTGATGTGATGTGTGGGGTGATGTGTTGGGATGTGTTCTTTGAGGTGCTTGGATGGTGTATGAGTGATGGTGTTGTGTGCCTCTGGATGCTAGTGTTGTTTAGCTTTTCTGTCTCTCTGCTTCTTTCAACAATGTCAATTTAAGGGGTTCTGGGTAATGTGGGTGTGTGTTTTATAGTGGTGTGAGTGCATCTGTGTGGTGTGTGTATGTGTATCAGATGTTTGTATTTTGAATTGTCCAATGTGGTTGTGTTTTGTAAATGTGTGTATATTTTGAGCGTAGCAGTGTGTACCGCCAATGGATTACTGCGGTTGAATGACCACCGCGTTGATTCGTGGGTCGTGATAGTGTGTGCGTATTCCTGTTGGCGTAATGGTGTGACCTTTGGTGTGGCGGACTTGTGTGGGTGTCTGTCTTGTGGAGGATTTCTAAGTGTGGATCATAATACCGTAGCGGATTTCCGCCGGTATGTTGGCGGCCGCCAGCACGGCGGTCAGCAGACTTTAACACTAGGGTTTTAATGAAGGCCTTAGTGTTGCCAACAATAAAGGAACTTTATTTTAGTGACACAAGGCCAAAAATATCTTAGAGGCAATACTCCTTCTGGAGGTAAGTATTATACACAATATATACACTAGTAACAAAATCAGGTAAGTAAACAGTCATAGAATAGTGCAAACAGTAGAAAATACAATAGATTGCAATGGGCCTAGGGGCAACACAAACCATATACTAAAATAGTGGATTGCGAATGTCGAATTCCCCCCTAGGCAAGTGTAGTGTGTAGAGGGGCACTGGGAGTGCAGGAAAACACCAAATGTAAGGATAGTACTCCGCCCCAGAGCCCAGGAAAGCAGGAGTAAAGTACTGCAAATTTCCTCAGGACACACTAAAAGTCATGATAAAAGATTTTGCAAGAACCAAGTAAGACTGCAAGAAACAAATGATGGATTCCTGGACCTGAAGACCTGTGGAGAGAGGAGACCCAGGCCCATATTTATATTCTGTTTGCACCGGATTTGCGTTATTTATTTTTTTTAAGCAAATTTGGCACAAACTTAACTCCAGATTTATACTTTGGCGCTAGACCCGTCCAGCGCCAACGTTATGGAGTTTGAGTCATTTTTTGGACGTGAAAACCTACCTTGCGCAAATGACATGCAAGGTATGCGTTCCCATGCAAAAAATGACTCTAATGCATGTGCGCCTTATTTATCCTCCGACATCAAAATGACGCACAGGTGGAGGCAGGCCTTAAACGTGGCGCCCAGCCGGATTTTTGCCGTTTTTTTATGCCTGGGTCAGGGCAGGCATTAAGGGATCTGTGGGCTCATTTCCATGGTCAGAGACCCCAGGTGCCCTTCCCTGCATCCAGGGACACCCCCTGCCACACTAGCCCACCCCTGGACGACACCCATAGAAGGGGGGACCCATCCATGGGGAGTGCAGATAAGTATAAAATTTTTTTTTTTTAAAGTGGCATAGGGGGACCTAACGTGGCCCCCCCTACATGGAACTGTGCCCAATGGCATGGCCATTGAGTAGGGGGGCATGACTCCTGTCTTTGCTAAGATAGGAGTCATTTCCATGGGGGTTGTGCATCACAAAATGTCGCAAGTGAGGTTAGAGCCAATATTTTTGACTCTAACCTGACTTGCACCATTCTTTAGTGCACAACCCCCAGTCTTCCCTTCGCCTTTGCTGCCCAGTTAGAGTCATTCATTTTGATGCTAACCAGGCCGCAGCGCATACTAACGTCATTCCATAAATAAGGCGCCCGGCTGGTGCGCTGGAATGGCGTTAGCCAGCGGTAAATCTGCCCTGGCGCTGATTTGCGTCAAAAAGTATAAACGTGGGCCCAAGTCCAGAAGTTGAAGAAGAGTCCAGGAAGGACAGGAACCTCTGCCAACCTAGAAGAAGGTGCACAAGTGGATTCTCCCATTAGAAGAAAAGTACAGAAGAGCAGCGAAGAAGAGGGAGTGTAACACCCCTCTCCTTAAGGAAATGCATTGTTCTGCCTTCCTGGGATTGAGCTGATAAATCCCAAGGAGAGCAGATACTTGTCTGTGAGGTGGCAGCAGCTGCAGTGTAAGCCTCAGAGAGATGGTTTGGCAGTATTGGGGGTCCATGGTGGAACTCTCAGGATGCATGGAATTGGCTCCCCAATACCAGATTTGGAAAGAGTGGACAATCCCATGATTTTAGACACCTTACATGGCCATATTCGGAGTTACCATTGTAAAGCTACATATAGGTATTGACCTATATGTAGTGCACGCGTGTAATGGCATCCCCACATTCATGAAATCTGGGGATTTGGTCCTGGACAGTGTGGAGGCACCTTTGCTAGGGCAAGGGTGCCCGCACACTTAGTAACTTTGCACCTAGCCTTCAGTAAATGAAGGTTAGACATATAGGTGACTTATAAGTTACTTCAGTGCAGTGAAAATGACTGTGAAATAGTGTGTGCACTATTTCACACAGGCTGCAGTGGCAGTCCTGTCAAAGGGTTTGTCTGAGCTCTTTCTGGGTGGCAAAAGAAATGCTGCAGCCCATAAGGATCTCCCCGAACCCCAATGCCCTAGGCACCTAGGTACCATATACCAGAGACTTATAAGGGGGGTCCAATGTGTCCTATCCTATAGTGACAAATTTAGAAGCAGAGAGAGCATAAGCACTGAGGTTCTGATTAGCAGAGCCTGAGTGACACAGTTAAGCACTACTGACTACACACACATTAGGCCACAAACTATGAGCACCGGGTTCCTGACCAGCAGGGTCCCAGTGAGACAGGCAAAAACATACTGACATACAGGTAAAAATGGGGGTATCATGCCAAGAAAGATGGTACTTTCCTACAACACCTCAGGCACACCCAGCACCAGCAAAGGTAAGAGCACTAAGGGTGCGTTTCCCCATATGTGCATGTACAAATGGCCCTTAGAAAATAGCTATGACACTATGCAGTAGTCCATGCCACATCTTACATACAACACAACAATGCATTATGGGAGTGGTAGTCCACATCCCTAAGGTGCATTTGACACATGCCTTTGGCCTTTGTTGTACACGTAACACCTGAAATCAACCGGTCAGGATTATCTATCAAACCTAAGTGAAAATGGATAGTGATAATAATAAACTGGCTCTTACTAAGTTACGTATGATGCCATTAGTGTGCCAGTCTGTAACGCTGCCACCAATAGTTAGTAGAGCAAATTAGTTTTTACTCCTTTTTATTTAAAACATTGAATTAGCATTTTGAATTAGCATTTTGTAAAGAGAACATGGTGTTGCTTAGACTGTTACATTTGTTCCAGAACTTAAGTCCCCCAAAAATGGTTTGATGGCCTTTGGGCTGGGGCGCTGTTGTTCATGTGGGCAGGCTGATTCGCAACCTCTGCAGATGTCAAATGTATTCAATTATTCCTCCACCGCTTTATAAGGTACTTATGCCTCCTTGGTTTTCCATTGTTTCTCAGGCTACCATTGTGTTTTTTCCAAAACCTATCTGCAGCCTAGCCCTCATTTTCCACTTTATTTGTGATGGTGTCCCAGCTGCTCTCCTTTGTTTGAAATGGCTCTTTTTTAAATCACTTGGCCCAATGCCACAAAAGTGTGCATATGAGTACCTACCCAAGGTGGCCAAGGATATTCAAGATCACTGTCTATGGGGCTAAAATTATTTTGCTCCCACTACTTTGGGGTTCCTACTGTCTTCTCCCAGCATTGCTTAGTAATGTTGCACCTCCACACCATGAGTCATGTTTCTGAGCCCCTTTGTGTCACTCTTGCATCACACAACGTGGTGCAAGAGTGACACAAGCTCTAAATGAGATTTTTGAAGAAACGCAAGGCCACCTTGCATTGCCCTGAGTGGCTTCATAAATCTTGAGTAAAACAATGCAGAGTAACTTGCTGCATTGCCGTACTCTGCCCCAGGGAGCCATTTCATGGGTATTACATGGGTGTTCCCATGCAACATCGATGGATTTTGGTGCATTTCCAGATTTACCAAAAGCGGTAGACCTGGGAAGGCATCAAAATTCTTTGCCTTCCAAGGTGAGGCGTAACGAGGAGAAATATCTTTGGTTCTTCTAGTTTTTGCTTCTTTCTATGTGTGCTGCATTGGGTGCCAGTGCTATGGAAAGGACATGAAGGGGATTTATTGAAATAAATACAGAAGATTCCTGCCCTTTCCCTGAGATGCAGGGCAGTAAGGTACCTTGCTGCATTGCAACACTTGACCATAAATTTGGCCCCTTGTGTTTAAATTCTCTTTCCCCAGCCTCCTATCTAAGGAAATTGAAAGAAGAGTCTCTTTGAACGTGATATAACAATTGTCCTTTGAGTTAATGCAATATAGGTCATGGCCTTTTATGTTTAAATGTTCTGGTCTTCGGTGTCTTTTGGCTCTCTGTGTCATAAAGTGGGTCTAGTCTACTTCCATATCTCCCTTTATGCAGCAGATGTGGCTGCAGTGTGCATCACCAAGGATCAATATATTTTGAATATCAATTCATCTGGTAATCATATGAGTGTAAGTTTGCCTGCCAATTGATTCAATTCTGGTATCTGTGTTGTCCCTGTGATCTACAGTTGGACTACATGTCTCATCTGCAGGTATTTAAAGATTTGGTAGTCTAAGGACCTGAGTCTGACTATATTTCTGAGAAAGACATCATAGCATTGGATGTAATTGATCCCATATCATGGAGATTCTTAATGTTTTCCATTCCTCAAAACCAGTCAAATCAGTCTTTTCCAGTGCCCTCCCACCAAAAGGACATCCTTGTCAACTTCCCTGTCCATCTCATTGTGTGAAAAGCTTCCCTCCGAAATGACATCAGTTCCTTCATCGCTCATGGAAGGGTGAGTGGCAGTCTGCTCCTATAAAAACAGTGAAGTGGCAAATGTTCGACAATTGCTCTTAGTTCACTGTAGTATACAGGTCAAGGTCCAGGTAAACAATAATTTAATTACAATTATCAAGTGGGAAGCTCGTTATTACACTTGAATTTTAAACATTTCTGGCCAACCATTAAACATGAGCTTTCATTGGTCATGAGCGCCCTGGTGCTACCAACACAGTAATTCCAGCTTGTGAATGTCGAATACAGTTACTCCTTCTATCACTACATGTCAACTCAAACCCTTGCATTAAGTCAAGGATGTTAATGAAGATCCAGAATTAGGGGAGAAAATAGGTGAGGGAGAGAGAGACATATGCTCCTGCAGGATGCGGTATACAAAATCCAAATTGGATATTGGGGGCACAATGCCTCCAGGCCAAACTATGAATTTCAAGGTCTCCAACTACAGGTGAGAAAACATGAATTATCAAAGGGTGGGATCAAAACTATAAGATTTACTCTTAGAGTAGAGAGATAACAAATTCGAGACTTACCTGGTACAAGCACAGAGGAAGCTGCAACTAACCCCCAGTGTACTGAAACACCTGCTCAGAAGTTGAAGCTGAAATACCAATGTTGCACTGATAGGAAGGAGGCCTGGGTAAGGAGAAAATCTGAAACCAGGGTAACAAAGCACTTAACAACCAACAGCAGGTAGGGAAACTGTATGACTGAAGGGAACATAAAAAAGGAGTCAAAAACAAAGGTGAAGGGACAGAACAGGCAGGGAATGAACTAGAACAAGTAGAAAGAAAATAATCAAAATTGCAGACAAAGAAACTCTATACAGATGGAGTCCAAGGGCCAGATGTACGTAGATGCAATTTTGTATTTCCTAAATAGCGACTCTATAGAAATCTCTATTTTGGAAATGCAAAAGCAAGGATGGCTATGAGCAAAAGGTCCCCTTGATGCATCCCAACAACAGTGGTGTACATGTAGAGCAGACATATGCCCTAGCCCTAGATAGGAAGGCCTTGGCAGTGGAGAGGGAAAGATAGGTGTTGAGTTAGTTCCCCATGGTGGTAGCAGCAGCAGTTTCAGGGATTATAGAGTCAGGGAGGACTCCATTGACTCCAGGAACCTGCACAACATTTTTCACCCATACAAGGTGGGGGTGGCATCTATAATGGTTTGCTGCACTTGAGAGGGCCTGTAAAGTTCAAAGGGTCCCTCAAAGGCAGTGGGCTGCTATTCTCTGGTTGTCCTTCTCTGACAAGGGGACTGCTCACTGTCAGAGAAGAAGATTCAGACAACCACAGTGCTCTTAAATCAACACTCTTGGGTGTTTTTGGTCTCCCTATTAAACAATATAGGGTCATGTTCAGGAAAACCAGAAAAGAGGCCTCACAGGATTGGGTTGATGTTGTGGACTGTTCTGTTTGAGAAGGCTGATTACATAGCAGCAACATGTCTGACTATGAAGGCTTGTGTAATCTGTTAGTGAGAGAGCATATTTTGAATAACTGTGTGTCTGACTTGTTGCACCAGTACTTGGTGGACTCAGATCCCCCAAGAATTGGGAAAGAAGGCAGGCAAATGGGTCAGAACAAGGGTACAGGGGGTGACAAGGACAAGACGAAAGAAGGTGGTAAGTCTCAGGACAAGGGTAGAGACAAAGACAAAAGTAAAGACTCCACATCAGGTCCACAAAACTCCTCCTCTTCTTCTTCTTCTTCTTCTTCTTCTTCTTCTTCTTCTTCTTCTTCTTCTTCTTCTTCTTCTTCTTCTTCTTCTCCTTCTTTTTCACACACCAAAAAGCCTTTGTGCTACTTGCTGCTATGTGCGCAGAAATAAAGGCCGTAGGCCAGAGGACAAGTCGTGCCCAGGTAAAGCCCCCTGAGCCTACCACCACTACTAACTCCACATCCACTTCTAGTGCCCCTAGTAGTAGTAGTAGTAGTAATAGTGGTGGGACAATTGGCAGTAGTCAAAGCAAAGGTGTAGTTGGGTGCACATTTGGGTCCATAGCAGAAACTGGGGTAGGTGTAGAAACCCCCAAGACAGTTTCTGTCTCACCAGGTGGCACTGGCCTTGCCACTTTAGCTGCTTCTCCCCTTAATATGGATAAGTACAAGCAGCTCATTCAGATAAATGGTGTTGAGGCCCAGGCCTACAGGGACACTGGTGTCACCTGTGTAACACCTACTTTGTCAGAAGTAACAAATTACTGATGTTAATAACTCCACTCAGTCCCTTCCCTTAGCTGTAGTGCAACTCAGTTGTGGTGGAGTTACTGGCCCTAAGAAGGTGGTGGGGTCACCTAGCTTACCTGTAGATTGTTTCTTAGGAAATGACCTAGAGGCCTCAGGTTGGGCTGAAGTAGAGTTTCATACCCATGCATCCATGATGGGTAGTCCCAAGGAACTCTTCCCTTTAATTAAGGTTAAAAAGAAAAGAAGAGAAGGAGCCCTGAAGCCTCAGGAACCTCCTCACACCACAGATAACAAAGATATCAAAGTATCTCCTACACACCCTACCACTAAGGATATCATTTCTGTGGGGGCAGACACCCCTCCTACAGTGCAGGCTGTATCCAGGGAGTCAAACGATACCACAGCTGAACTCCCAGAGGTGAAAGTCCCTCTCTGTGAAAAACCTAAGACAAAACAGCAACCCTGCCCTCTCTTAGAAAATGTGGAGCAACCATCCAGCCCTTCCAGAGAAACTATAGTGCAGCACCCCTGCACAACCCCTAAAACCATAGGAAAGCAATCCTGTCCTTAGGTAGAGTCCTTGGGACAGAAACCCTGCCCTGCTCTACCCCAAGAAGGATAGCAGCCCTGTCTTCCTTTGTAGCCATGGGGACAAATGTTTTGCCCTGCTCTAGCCGTGCCAAGACAGCATCCCTGTCTAGCATTACAACCCTTAGGACAGCAACCCTGTCCTAACATAGGGTCCCAGGGACAGTCATCCTGCCCCACTTTAAAACTTTTTCCTAATCTTAAAAATAGGTAATCTCAGTGTTCACAGCGTCACTGTTCTAAAGCTAAAAGTATCCAAACAGGGTTGTTCACCTCCCCACAGGGAAGGGACCACATAGTGGATGATAAAGGGAGTAACCACTCTATTGCAGAGCTACTTTCTACTTATCACCACTTAGACAATGAAGTTTCAATTGGCCAAGGTTAGCCTTTTTGTCCTTTATTGGGGGTGGGGGGTGTTTAGGAAAGTAGCCTCTTTATAGCCTGGTTACCCCCACTTTTGGCCTGTTTGTCAGTGTGTTTGACTGTGTCTACTGGGATCCTACTAATCAGGACCCCACTTGTTATGCTCTTTCCGTTAAATTATGGTTGTTGCATACTGGTAACCCAGTATTTCACCCACAATTGGCATACTGGTGCCCCTTATAAGTCCCTAGTACATGGTACCTAGGTACCCAGGGCATTGGAATTCCAGCGGATCCCTATAAGATGCAGCAGATCTTTTGCCACCCATAGGGAGCCCATGCAAAGGCTTCTGCAGGACTGACATTGCAGTCTGCGTGAAAAGGTGCATGCACCCTTTCACTGCCACTTACAGTGCACCAGGTCACTTATTTGTCACCTCTGTAGCAGCCCCTCAAGCCCCGAGGGCTGATGTGTGTGAGGGCACCCCTGCACTAGCAAAGGTGCCCCCACAACCTCCAGGACTATTTCCCCAGACTTTGTGAGTGCAGGGATGCCATTTTACGCATGTACTGGTTATAGTTCAATACCAATGTCCAGCTACATGATAACTCCGAACATAGGCATGTTTGGTATAAAAAATGTTGGAATCATACCCCAGGGCTTTTGCAAGCATTGATTGTATGATTCCATGTACTCTGGGGGCTCCTTAAAGGTCCCCAGTATTGCCATTCCAGCCTTCTGAGATTTTCTAGGCATCCCCAGATGCTGTCATCTCTCAGACAGGTTTCTGCCATCCTGTTGCTTGAGAAGCTCAAGCCCATGAAAGGCGAACAAAGAATTTCCTTTGGGAGAGGGGTGTTACACCCTCTCTCTTTGGAAACAGGTGTTACAGGATTGGGAGGGGTAGCCTCACCAAGCCACTTGAAATGCTTTGAAGGTCACATTTGGTGCCCCCTTGCATAATCCAGTCTACACCTGTTCAGCGACCCTCAGTCCCTGCTCTGGTGCAAAACTGGATATAGGAAGGGGGAGTGACCAATCCCCTGTCCATCACCACCCCAGGGGTGGTGCTCAGAGCTCCTCCAGAGGGCCATTGGTTTTGCCATCTTGGATTTCAAGTTGGAAGAGAAATCTGGGAGCAACTGAGCGGCCAGTGCCAGCAATTGACATCAGAGCCTTCCCATGATATGTGCTTACACTGTTTAGGTTAGGCTTAGTATTAGGTTAGTATTGGGTAGGCTATGTTAGGTTTATTATAGTGGAGGGGTGGTGTTCGAAAATGGGCTATTGGTAAGGGCAGGTAAGTACCTACACTTAGCAATAGGCCACTAACCTCTACTGAGTTCCAGTTAGGTCTCAATAAATTAAACCTAGCTCAACCCTTGGTAGCTTGGCAACGAGTGACAAGGCTTAACTTAGGAAACAAAGCTCAAAGCATTCAAATATCACAAAACAGTAATTAAATAAAACACAGGAAATAGTTTAAAAATCCAAAACCATTTTATTAGAATAGGAAATATGTTTAGCTTTAAAATGACACCAAAACGAATGAAATCGGATAAGGGGAACCGGAGATATGAATTTTGAAATAACCATCTGGTCATCTGGTCGCACCTCGACTGGGGCAAAGTCAAAGTTTGAGGCCGACCGCGATGGAGCCCAGCTTGGCTACAGCCCGCGAGAGGCCTCATTCAAAAGTTTACCTTAAGTTGTTTTTCTGGAGATTTTCTTCAGCGGAACGAACCTGCCAGTCCAATCCGACCCCCTGGAACTCTTCCTCGGATACGCGTTGCGGGAGCCCTCAGCGGAGATTTTTACCTTCGGATTTAGTCGTTTTTTCGTGGTGAAAATCCTTCGACCGGGGCAAACCTGAAGCTTGATCCGACGTCCGTGGAGCCCTCTTCGTACACACTGGCTGGGAGGTCCCAGTCAACTTCCTAAGTTCGGACTTAGGGCCTGATTTTGACCCTGGCGGACGGCCTCGCCGCTGAATGACCGCCGCGATCAAAAGACCGCGGCGGCCATTTAGACATTTCCTCTGGGCCGGCGGGCGCTCTCCAAAAGAGCGCCCGCCGGCCCAGAGGAAATGCCCCTGCAACGAGGACGCCGGCTCAGAATTGAGCCGGCGTAGTTGCAGGGGTGCGACGGGTGCAGTTTGCACCCGTCGCGTATTTCAGTGTCTGCTTAGCAGACACTGAAATACTTTGCGGGGCCCTCTTACGGGGGCCCCTGCCGTGCCCATGCCATTGGCATGGGCACGGCAGGGGCCCCCAGGGGCCCCGCGGCACCCCCTACCGCCATCCTGTTCCTGGCGGGCGAACCGCCAGGAACAGGATGGCGGTAGGGGGTGTCAGAATCCCCCATGGCGGCGCAGCAAGCTGCGCCGCCATGGGGGATTCTAAGGGCAGCGGTAAACCGGCGGGAGACCGCCGGTTTGCCTCTTCTGACTGCGGCTGAACCGCCGCGGTCAGAATGCCCTGCAGGGCACCGCCGGCCTGTCGGTGGTGCTCCCGCCGACCCTGGCCCCGGCGGTCTTAGACCGCCGGGGTCAGAATGACCCCCTTAGTCTCTTTTTTGGAGGTTTTCTTCACCGGGACGAACCTGCAAGTCAGGCCGGGTCACGGTTGAGGCACGCCGGCTAGAGTTGCTGCGGCAGGTCGGTCCCTCAATGGAGCTTTTTTCAAAAAGTTCTCCAAAGTTCTCCAAACTTCTGGATCTTCTTCCAGATGTCCATTTAAGGTCCACAGTTCACCCCAAGGTTCCAGAAGCTCTGAGACTTCCTAAGTTCGGACTTAGGCGGTCATTCTGACCGCGGCGGGCGGCGGTCGCCGCCCGCCATGCGGTTACCGCCGAATGACCGCCCCGCGGTCAAAAGACCGCGGCGGCCATTCCAACTTTCCCGCTGGGCTGGCGGGCGACCGCCAAAAGGCCGCCCGCCGGCCCAGCGGGAAAGCCCCTGCAACGAGGAAGCCGGCTCCGAATGGAGCCGGCGGAGTTGCAGGGGTGCGACGGGTGCAGTGGCACCCGTCGCGATTTTCACTGTCTGTTAAGCAGACAGTGAAAATCTGTATGGGGCCCTGTGAGGGGGCCCCTGCACTGCCCATGCCAGTGGCATGGGCAGTGCAGGGGCCCCCAGGGACCCCACGACACCCGTTCCCGCCATCCTGGTTCTGGCGGTGACAACCGCCAGAAACAGGCTGGCGGGAAGGGGGTCGGAATCCCCGTGGCGGTGCTGCAAGCAGAGCCGCAATGGAGGATTCCCTGGGCCAGGGGAAAACCGGCGGGAAACCAACGGTTCCCCTCCTCTGACCGCAGCTTTACCGCCGCGGTCAGAATAGCCCAGGAAGCACCGCCAGCCTGTTGGCGGTGCTTCTGCTGCCCTGCGCCCTGGCGGTCATGGACCGCCAGGGTCGGAATGACCCCCTTAGTCTCTTTTTTGGAGATTTTCTTCACCGGGACGAACCTGCTAGTCAGGCCAGGTCGCGGTTGAGGCAAGCCGGCTAGAGTTGCCGCGGCAGGTCGGTCCCTCAATGGAGCTTTTTTCAAAAAGTTCTCCAAACTTCTGGATCTTCTTCCAGATGTCCATTTAAGGTCCACAGTTCACCCCAAGGTTCCAGAAGCTCTGAGATGCTCCTTGGGGGTGTGGACTACAACTCACAGAGTGCACCTGGCGCAAACTCCTTTTTGGCCCCTGGACAGTGGTCAGCTGGTTGGTTTCTTCAGGAGTTGGTGCAGGAGACTCTGGTTAGCAAGTTTTCACCTGTAGCAAACAGGGAGTCCCTCCTTGAACCAGTTGAAGCCAGGCAAAGTCCTTCTTTTGGTGAAGCCCAAGTGTACAGCTGGTGCAGTCCTTCAGAGTGCAGGGTCCAGGTGCAGGCCAGGGGTCCAGCGGGCAGTCCTTCTTCTCCTGTAGTTCTTCCTCGTTTGAATCTGATGGGGATCTGAGGTGTGGGTGCAGGTCTGCCAGTTTTATCCCTGCTGCTGGGTGAAAAACAGGGGGGTCCTGGTTCTCCATTCAGGAGCAGGGTCTTTCCCCCTGTGATGACCACTTCCTGGAAAGTGTGGCAAAAATCAATCCCAGGGAGCAACATTCTTCAAAAATCCATCATGGCTGAAAGTGATTTTTGGAGGTTACATCTGGCTGAGCCTACCCACTGGTGTGGCTAAAATTCCTAAACACACACCTCTCCTAATCTAATCAAGGAGGCACCTAATTGTCTGGGTTTGCAGGATGTGAGGGTGTTGCTGGGTTGCTCCATATGTCCTTCTCTGCCTTTGAAGACCAGTTTGGCAGCCCTCCCCCTTCCATCTTCCCCATCTGCTGAGGGGCGATCTCCTCCCCCAGGCACAGCTCTTTGATCTGAGCCATGCCACTTCACACCTCATCAAGGAGGCCTGGCCAGGCTGCCAGAGGCTGGCCAATCAGAGCACAGAGGCAAAAACACTGCAGGGCTGAAGTTGGCAACTTTTCAGGTAAAGTTTAAAACTCTTTACCTGAACAAGTCATATTAAATCTAACAACTGGAAGTTGTGGGATTTATTTATAGTAATTAATTTGATACCAAACGTCTAGTATCTGTTACTTAAGGGGATTTTTAAAATTAAAAAAAAGTCTCCCCATTCTAGCCTATGGAGGCCATTCACTACAATGAGGGAAAAATGAATGTGGCTGTTTTACCTCACCAGGGCTTATAAAACTATTTTTATAAGGTCCCTGCTAATAGTTATATGGCACCCAGCCCGAGGGGCACAGAGGGGACACCTTAGGGGTGACGAATATGTAAAAATAAGGTAGTTTAAGACTTTGGAACTACTTTTAATTCCAAAGTCGAATTTGCAAATGACTTTTATTTAAAAGTGGCCAGCAAGGCAGGCCTGCCTTTAAAATGATACTGGGCACCTCAGCAGTGCAGCTAGGGGGGCATTACTTATGCTTGGGTCCCTAAACCTCCATACCCTACCATATACTAGGGACTTATAGGTAGGTTAATTTTGCCAATTATAATTAGTCTAATTTGCATATCCACTTTACACAGAGCACTGGCCCTGGGACTGGTAAGCATCACCCAGGGCACAGTCAAGCATCAGTAACCACCAGTACCTGTCCAAAAAGTTTGGGGGTGACCAGGGCAAAAAGGAGGACTTTCCTACAAGGGTGGTTTCTTATTATGTTTTTCTTGGTGGGTGCTCGTGTTGGGGTATATGTGTTTATAAATAAAAAATTAAATTAAAAATATATATACATATTTTTTTTTAAATGAACAAAAAAATATATATTTGTTTAGGCCATAGAATAAGTTAGTACATGTATGGTTATAGTAATTGTTGTCCTACTTTTATCTTGTTTCTTAAGGGGGTGGGGGGCAATGTTTAGAGTGTGGTGTTCCTTGTGTAAGATAACTTTAGATTAGGTTATGTAGATGTAGTTGTCTGATAAGTATATTTAGTATAGGTTAGCTTATGGTAGGGTAGGCTTTAGTTAATATATAGGATAATGGTTTTATAATAAATCCTCTTTATGATAGCGTACATTTTGTGTAGGTTGCTTGAGTATCTGGGTCTTCTCATGCTTGCACTGGGAAAATTAGGGGAATTGCCTATGTAATCCTTACTATCTTGATATCCCTGATTTACCATGTGCTGCCCCTATTGACAAAAGGAGCTGTCACATTGGCTGCAATATCACGCCTACTGGTCCATGCATTTGCCATCCAGTGTACCCGCCATTCACAATGTCTATGTATGCTTTGTCTTGGAAGGTAAGTCTGGTACTACAGCTGTCATTGGTGGGGTCCTGTAGTTACAATTTTGGGAATTGTGACATATCTGACAACAGGCACAGTTGGAACTATTTCCTGCAACACTGACAGAGTGACCATCACTGATGAGGTTAACTACCTCTGTACCACACACATGAGTTGTTCTGGGACTCCCAGCTGGCTATATTGCAGTTGACTTGGTTCTCAGCCATACCTCTCATATATCAAAAGGAAATGATATGTGCATCTATTTTTATACTCAGTTAATTGGTTGTATTAGACAACACCATCATACACCTTTCTCATGTTAACATCCTTGTGTGTAGCTTTGTTTCTCACAGTCCTGCACTCAGTACTGTTATGCTGTAATCATTGACATGGATTCACACAATACAATCGTTTAGCTGAGTAGATGGCTCACAGAAAACATAGACATGCAAATGTGTACAAGGTGTTTATATACAGGTGGAGGTGTGAAAGTGAATTATTTACAATGTCCAGGTCTGAAACCCCATTAGTGAAAGTCATGGATATGTGACACCATCAGAGTCCAGGGCTGTGGGACATGTCATGAGACATGCTTAGGAGTAGTGTCCACTAGTGAGGAGGAACACAAATTGCCAATTGGTATGTCACAGACAATGACAGTACATAGCAGACAATTCAACAGTGGGTGGGTGAAGAGAGCTCATTTCCTTCTGTCACAACACTGGCATGACCTCAATGTCAGAATTAAGGAGAATTGTCCACATGGTACGGACTGGTGCTACCTGGTACTTTCCCTACTGAAAGTTCTTTCTTCCAAATCTTCATCCTCTGATGTGTGTATTGTCTTCTTTGCCATTGGTGGTACTGTTGTAGAGGTAGAGGGGGCCACACACACTTCAGGGATAAAGGTATGAAGTCCAAGTTCCCAGCAGCTGCCATTTGGGGTAAGACGTAAGGCATCACTGCAGCAAGAACGAACTGCTGATTTTTCAATATGGTTGCAATGTTGCTGTGGTAGGCAGTCATATCTTTCTTGAGGGAGGCCACTTCTCACTGAATGGACTCCAGCCCATTGTCTGCTTTGCTGCTGCCAGTTTGGGAGGTCAATTGTTGTGGCCTCTTCCTCATGGGAGAAGCTATGTCTGCCAAGGACTTCTTGAGTCCATGCAGTGGGGAGTGTGTGCCTCGGATTGCAGCTGGATTTTCATTAGGTGTTATGAGGAACGTCCACACTCCCTCTAAGCTGCCTGTCATTGTCCTCAACCGCATCTGCTTGGCCAGCTCCCGCTGGACTCCTACCACTGTCCTCTGAAATCTGGTCTCTGTGGCCCCAAATCCCTGGGCTATTTCAGTACTGGAAGGTGGTATATTTGGTTGTCGGGTGGTTCATGTGGAGACCCCGCAATGTTGTGTTTCCTCCTTGCAACTGGAGGTGGTGGCTGGAGGGATCCTAGGACATCCAGGAGAGTCAGATCATTGATGGTTGTCAGCTGGACATCCAGGTCATCACTGAAATCCAGGGCAGGCAGGTCAGCAGAAGGAATCAATCAATCAATCAATCAATCACTGGATTTATAAAGCGCTCTGCGTACACGTGAGGGTTTCAAGGCGCTGGGGGAGGGAAGGGGGGTACTGTTACCGATCGAAGAGCCAGGTCTTGAGGAGTCTTCTGAAGGTGAGTAGGTCTTGGGTCTGTCGTGGCTTGGTGGGGAGGGTGTTCCAAGTTTTGGCAGTGAGGTATGAGAAGGATCTGCCGCCGGAGGTCTTTCTTTGGATGCGGGGAACGACGGCGAGGGCGAGTTTAGTGGAGCGGAGCTGACGGGTGGGGGTGTAGAAGCTGAGCCTATTGTTCAGGTAGGCTGGTCCGGTGTCGTGGAGTGCTTTGTGAGCGTGGGTAAGAAGCTTGAAAGTGATCCTCTTGTCCCGGGGGGCCAGTGATGGTTTCTCAGGTGGTGGGAGATGTGGCTGTGGCGGGGTACGTCGAGGATCAGACGGGCGGAGGCGTTTTGGATGCGTTGGAGGCGTAGTAGGCCTTTTGCTGGGATGCCTGTGTAGAGTGCGTTGCCGTAGTCCAGTCTGCTGCTGACGAGGGCCTGTGTCACAGTTCTTCTTGTTTCTGACGGGATCCACTTGTAGATTCTACGAAGCATGTGGAGTGTGTTGTAGCAGGAGGAGGAAACTGCGTTGATCTGTTTAGACAAGGTGAGGGAGGAGTCGAGGATGAAGCCCAGGTTGCGAGCATGGTCAGTCGGTGTTGGTGGGGTTCCTAGTGCGGTAGGCCACCAGGAGTCGCCCCGGGCGGAGGGGGTGGGTCCGAGGATGAGGACCTCCGTCTTGTCTGAGTTTAGTTTCAGGCGGCTGATTCTCATCCATTCGGAGATGGATTTCATTCCCTCGTGGAGGTTGGTTTTTCACGGTGCGCAGGTCTTTAGTGAGTGAAAGGATGAGCTGGGTGTCGTCAGCATAGGTGAGAATGTTGAGGTTGTGTTGTCAGGCCACTTGTGCGAGGGGGGACATGTAGATGTTGAACAGCGTTGGGCTGAGGGATGAGCATTGGGGGACGCCGCAGATGATGTCGGTGACTTCGGAGCAGAAGTGGGGGAGGCGGACTCTCTGGGTTCTGCCGGAGAGGAATGAGATGATCCAGTCTAGGGCTTTTCCTTGAATTCCGATTTCTTGGAGGCGTGATTTCAGGGTGCGGTGGCAGACTGTGTCGAAGGCGGCAGATAGGACCAGGAGGATGAGGGCTGATCTTTCGCCGTTGTCCATTTGGCGTCTGATGTCGTCTGTGGCGAGAAGGGCGGTCTCAGTGCTGTGGTTTTGTCTGAAGCCGGACTGGGAGGGGTCCAGGATGTCGTTGTCTTCGAGGTGGCTGGTTAGTTGTGTGTTGACGATTTTTTCAATCACCTTCGCTGAGAAAGGGAGTAGGGAGATGGGTCGGAAGTTCTTGAGGTTGTTGGGGTCTGCTTTGGGCTTTTTGAGGAGGGTGCGGATTTCTGCGTGTTTCCATTTTTCCAGGAATGTCGCTGTTTCGAAGGAGATGTTGATGACCTTCCGTAGTTGGGGGGCGAGGTGGAGCCGGCTTTGTTGAATACGTGGTGGGGGCAGGGGTCTGACAGAGATCCTGAGTGGATGGAATTCATGATCTTGTGTGTCTCTGTGTCGTTGACGTTGGTCCAGGACGTCAGGTGGTTTGTGCATGTGGGGTGTTCGGGGTGGGGTCTGGCATGGGAGTGGCGTTGAAGCTGACGTGGATGTCAGTGATCTTCCGGTGGAAAAAGGTGGACAGTTCATTGCAGAGTTCTTGGGATGGAGGGATGTCGTTGATGTTGGCGCTGGGGTTGGAGAGTTCTTTCACAATGCTGAAGAGCTCTTTACTGTCATGTGCGTTGTTGTCCAGGCGGTCTTTGAAGTGGGATCGTTTGGCTTGTCTGATGAGTTGGTGGTGATTGCGGGTGGCGTCCTTGTGGGCTGTGAGGCTGTCGGGTGTGCGTTTGAGGAGCAATTCCTTTTTTAGCTTTCGGCAGTCGCGTTTGGAGTTTAGGAGCTCGTCGGTGAACAAGGTGGCTTTTTTTCTGGTTTGGTTGTCGGTGGGTTTCTTGAGTGGTGCAAGGGTGTTGCCGCAATCGTTGATCCACAGAGTGAGGTTGTGGGCGGCGGTGTCTGGGTCGGTGGGGTCAGGGTGTGGCTTCTGGGCGAGGGTGTTGGTAAGCTGGTCTTCTGTAACTTTGCTCCAGCATCGGCGGGGTGGCTGTTGGGTGCGATGGTGCTCGGTATGTTTCTTGTAAGTGAAATGGATGCAGTGGTGGTCAGTCCAGTGGTGTACGGTGGTATGGTTGAAGGTGACGTGAGCGCTTGAGGAGAAGATGGGGTCAAGCGTGTGGCCAGCGATGTGGGTTGGTGGGTTGACGAGTTGTCTGAGGCCCTGGTTGGTGAGGTTGTCGATCAGGGTGGTGGAGTTTGTGTTGTTGTTGTTCTCCAGGTGGAAATTTAGGTCCCCGAGGAGGATGTAATCCATTGAGGTGAGTGCGTGGGTGCTGGTGAGGTCGGTGAGGGATTTGCTGAAGGTGCTCGTGGTCCGAGGGGTCTGTAGATGAGCGTTCCTCTGAGAGTGGTGTTGGGGTCGGTGTGGATGCGGAAGTGTAGGTGTTCGGCGGTCTTGAGGGAGTTGTCAGTGTGGGTGTCGACCTTGAGGGTGGATTTGTGGGCGATGGCTATTCCTCCTCCGTTGGTGCAGTCCCTGCAGATGATCTTGTAGCCATCCGGGATGGTTATTGCGATGTCGGGCGCCGAGGAGTTGTTCCACCAGGTTTCGGTCAGGAAGGCTACCTCTGGGGCGGTGGAGTCGAGCAGGTCCCAGAGCTCGATGGCGGGCTTGCGTGCGGAGCGGGTGTTGAGGAGTATGCAATGAAGGTGGTTTGTTCCAGTCTTTGTTGGTTTCATTGTTCTGTCGCAGGTGAATCTGCAGGTGCGGCATGAGAAGGGTCCGATGGTATTCCTTGGTGAGGACTGGAAGCATGCTGTGATGCGGCCAGGATTGAGGACGTTGAGTTGGTCGGCCATGTAGCGGCGTCTGGAGGTGCAGGGGTCTCGCGGACCAGGGGGTGTGGCGCTGGGTGCAGTCAAGGCGCAGATGGGCGCAGATGGGCTTGCCCCTGGCGCACAGTGACCTCCATTAAGAAGAGAGGGGGGAGGGAGGAGCAGCTGGGAGGCGGAAGGGAGCAGCGAATGGGGGAAGCGGATGCCTGCGGGTGGAGGAGGACCTCAAACACTCGATTGACAGCATGTGCGGGGTCAAGGACAAGGGGACAGCTTGGTGGTGCTGCGGACGTGGGGGAGGTCAGCCATCATCCTCTGCAACATAGTGTAAAATCAGTCTTAGATTGTTGTGGCAGTTGACATGTCACATCATTTATTTGACAGTGGAGACTCAATGACAAGTTAAAGGCCCAACGTTGTTATTGTACATTATGGAATATTTTTGAGCCCCTAGTGCCACAGGAGTGTCACGTAAAAGAACGCTCCGGTGGTGCTATTGGCTGCGTCATATTTACCATGGGGCATTAAGCCACTTATTGTGGCTTGACGCCACCTTGTAAATACGGCCCCTTCCCATGCAGAACTTTGTGTGGAAGGGGCATGCCATGGCTGTTGCTGTAGGTGGGCCACACCAACACATATTGCATTGACGCTACCCCAGATTTACATGTTTTTGTAAAGCGCCATTATCTAACACCACCTCAGGGGTGGCATTAGCAGGTTGCAATGTTGACATATACTTTAATTTTTCCTCATGTTTTCCTTTGTCTACGTGAGAACATTTACATAAACTTAATCATACACCATAGCTGCTAGGCATCTGTTTATCTTTATTATGTTGCCATGTGCTCGACAAACCTCCTGAACTTTGATGATTGACCTTGTGCTCTCAGCCTTGGGCTGCAATCTGCTTACCGCTGTAATTTACTTGTTCTAACCGTAGTTCCGAGAATGTTTGTGCTTAATCAGTAACTGCCAGAACAGGTTCGTACAGGTCGTTGCCACCTCCTGCCAGCTGCATCTGTACCTTCTCCCACCACACGTGTATCCCTGAAATATTCTGAAGGCCACAGAGAACCTTGAATACGCTAGGGGTGGAGTTTTCCTCTGACTAAGCAGTTTTGTGTGTATATAAGGTTGGGTGCCCCAGAGTGAAGGGGCAGCCTCCGTAGGATAGTCACTTGACTGTCCTGGGACTCTGTATTAGCTTGAGCTATAATCCATGTAAACTTCTCTTTATTCCTCCAGTTGGTGAATCCACTTGATTTGTGTACTCTCTGCTAAACGGACACTGAGGACTAGGGTGTCCCTCCACCGCTGGGAAGGAGACCCGGGGTGGGGATTCTATCTTTCCTGGTTCCTCAGTTGGCGCCCAAACAGGGACCCGAGTCAGGCATCCAGGGGACCGACCAGGTGATGGAGGACTCACGATTGGACTTCCAAGGGAGGTGCCCCACACCAGATTCTGAGCTTCATTCTCTGTTGTGGACTTTCGGATCTCCACTGTGTGTCTTCCAGCCGGCTCGACTTCTCCTGGCGCTCTCTGAATTCGGGTCTCTGTTTTCCGTGAACTACTGGAGTCTCCAACTGTCGGACTATAACAGAAGTGTCAGGTAAGGACGGGAGTTGAAAGATTCCTGTCTAAAAATAGGTCTGTGAGTATTGTACGGTTTCTATCACTCTTTGCAAAGATCGACGTCAGTCGTAAGACTTACCTCAGTTGTCATTTAAGTATATAGGAAGCAAAGGGCATATTTGCCACTCATTTGGTGTATTCAAACCACTGGTGTAAGATTTTTTTTTTAAATATACTGGAAGAATGCCAGCGTTCAGTTGTTTTAGGAAATTGTGTTGTTGTCTTTGCAGTACGGACTCCCGCCTGGAGGAAACATGCTCCGCTCCTCCGGCCGGGACTCCGAATCATGATATATATGTTAAATATGGCATAGGTCCGATTATCTGGTCTGATATATGGAGAAAAAGAACTAAAGGTAGTTCTGATTTACAATGGCCTATTCACGGGACACTTGATAAAGATTAATTAGACTATTTACAGGAACGTTTGTTTGAGACAAAAAGTAGACCAGGGATGTTTGATTCACTACGGACTTGGCAGAAAGAAGCAGACCAAAGACGTAGGGAGGCAGAGAAAGAATTACAGAGACATAAGACCAGAACGGTGACTGAAAAGGTATATGACTCTGACGTAGCTGAACATCAACAGAAAATTTTAGAATATGACCGAAGGCTTCACTAACAAACTGATAAGTGTTACCCTTCCAGGACAGTAGTGGATAAGCCACAAGAGGAAGACCCCCTTTTAAACGATATGTTAGATAAACCCCCGTTATATACTCCACCAATATATCCTACACTACATCCTCAACCTGCACCAGGTGACCCTATTGTGCCACCCCCGGTTGGATCTCAAGCGAGTGATCCGCTACCCACCACCACCCCTCCTGTCACCAGACCTATAGAAGATACACCCCGCCCGACTGTACCCACCCCTCGACAGGCCCCCGTTTGGCCCACCCCTGACTCCTGTTTAGACACCACACCACTCCTGTTTAGACACCGTCCCATGACCCCACGAAAGCGCACCCTCCGCGGACACCTGTTCTCTAATTCACAAGAAGAAGATGTCATTGAAGAGATGACACGGAGGTGGATGACTAATTGGAATGACTATGGGGTCAGGGACATTGTCCACACTATGAAACAATGGGATAGTTTAGTTCAGTTACATGCAGCTACCCTTATGTGCAACATTATAATACAAGAATATGAGGATGATGGTTCCTCAGCTCCCGCGGGACTGGTGGACCTCCGAAAACGCACCTCTAATGGACTGCCGTTTGGTTCTGGTCTACATGATTATGTTGTTACTGTTCTCGTATATAGGGACCACCTGTGGACATGTCGCCCTTCTATAAGGGCATCCATGTTTCCCATGAGAGAGGTTCCGCCGGTTTGGCGAGAGCCGGTGATGGATAACGCTGGCCAAGTTATTACTGCAGGGCATTTTCAACAAATGTGGGTACACACCCCATGGAAAAGATCTGAAACATATACCCTAAAAGCCGCCTTACCTGACCACCGTTAGAATCCTGCAGGATATTATAAAGAACTGCAACAAATTCTTGAATCCTGTACTATGACGTTGTCCGATATTGACATGTTAATGGCAGCAGTAGTCCCGCAGGAAGTATGGTCAAAAGTACGGAGGCATGACCATGTTGAACGAGGGGGCACGTGGGACCAATTGCAAGCAGCAGAAAAGGACAGGGTTAGGGGAGCGAAACCAGACCCACTTATATTGGCTCTCCCACTGCGTATTTTGGATTTAATGAAGACCATACTTGCACCACACAGGATAAATTGGGATAAATTGGCCGCCTGTAAACAGAAAAAGGACGAGGGTGTTTCGGACTTTTATACAAGGTTTGAGGGTGTCTTTTCTGATTACAGCGGCCAAGACATGACTACTGAAGGGGGGATAAGACTCTTTGTTGATAAATTCGTGGACAATTTATTACCAGACATAAAGGGAAAATTGAAATTGTGTGAAAGTACGTGGCCAGTCTCTACTGCCACTGGAATACTGACAATGGCCCAATATTATGAGAACAGGGAGATAGAAGAACAAGAAAAGAACGAGAAAAAAATGAGGAGTTGAAAACAAAGGTGTTATTTCAGCAGGCCTACCCTCAGCCCCGTCAACAGCAGTCCAGATCAAGGTGACAAGGACCTCCCAATGACAGAAGGCAGTCCCAACGCCCTCCCCGTTCTTCCCTCTCCTACAATCAGTGCGCCTATTGCAAGCAGGAGGGCCACTGGAAGAATGACTGCCCCAATAAGGACAACTCCACAGGCCGCCCCATACCCCACCGCAACAGGACTACGGACCACGCTGTAGGTCTGGTCCTGCAGACAGACCCCGCCAGCAGGCCCACAGTACCCCCGCCCTAATTATTTTGATGCTTCATCCCAGTGTCAATATTTTAATAACGACTATGATGAGTATGAAGGTCAGGGGTCCTCCTTTGACTAGGACAGCCATCGACAGAGGGGGGTGGGACCAGTTTCTATTCCTCTTAGGCAGAATGGCCCTCACGTTGAGGTAAAATTAGACGGTACTCCACATGATTTTTTGGTAGATACTGGGGCCAACAAAAGTTCTGTTAAACAGGAAGAGGTCCAAGGGGTCCCTATGTCTGGCAATATTAACGTCTCTATGGGTTTTTCTGATGTTCCGGTGGCTAACCCCGTCTCCCAGCCGCTGCATGTTGCTATAGGTCCTTACACCATTAGCTCCCCTTTCATTCTCACTTCGGCCTGTAGTGAGAATTTATTGGCTTTGGACCTATTAAAGAAATTGTACGCCACCATTTATTGCTCTCCGGATGGAGTTCATGTCACTTTAGGTCCAAATATTTCCCCATCACAATTTTTGTCAAAACCACTTCCACTGGGACTTCGAGATTTGCCAGACATTTTATGGGCCGCACATAAGGACGATGTTGGATGTCTGGACATACCACCGTATGTCATACACTTGAAAGCCAATGCCAAATTACCTTGTCTTCCCCAATACAAATTATCCCAACACATTGAACAACAACTCAAAAATATTGTGACCCAGTTGATTGATTTGGGTGTCATTGAAGAAACGCGTGGTAATGATTGTAACAGTCCTGTTCTTCCTGTTCATAAAAAATTATCTGATGGCACCGCGTCTCCAGGACTCCGATTTGTTATTGATTTACGGGCGGTCAATAAGATTGTAATACCCCAGTTCCCTGTTGTTCCTGACATTACGACATTATTAACAATGATACCTGCCTCCGCTACTTGGTTCTCTGTTATCGATCTTAAAAATGCATTCTTTAGCATTCCCATTCATCCAGATAGCAGACACATCATTGGGTTTTCACTGGGTGGTCGCAGTTTACGGTTCTGTCGCGCCCCACAAGGCTATACTGAATTGCCTAGCATTTTTAGCCAGGCCCTCAAGGGTCAATTAGATACCCTTGTTTTTCCTTGCTCCTCGACGCTGGTTCAATATGTGGATGACCTTTTAATAGCATCCACTTCAGAACAAAATTGTAAAACAGATACTGTAGCCTTATTGAAATATCTTGCACACCATCACCATAAGGTCTCCCCCTCCAAATTGCAATATTGTAGACAGGAGGTTATATACCTAGGACACCTCCTGTCTAAGGAGGGACGTACGTTGACGGCTGAGAGAATACAAGCTATACAAGACATACCGGTTCCAAGGACACAGAGAGAGGTTAGGGCCTTTATAGGTATTACCTCCTTCTGTCATCAATGGATTCCTAATTATTCTCTTTTGATAAAACCGTTTTTGCATCTCACCCACAAAGATTGTCCTGAAACAATTGAATGGAATGACGATTTTCAGTTTGGTTTTGATGAATTGAAAAATACACTCTGCACAGCACCTGTACTGGGTACGCCTGATTATCGTAAAGATTTTCAGTTATATGTGAGCGAGAGAAATGGATGTTCACTATCAGTGTTAACCCAAGAGCATGGTGGCAAACAACGCCCCTGTGCTTATTTTTCGGCCCTACTGGATCCAGTGGCCTGTGCACTCCCTAGCTGTTTACGGGCAGTAGCCGCTGCAGTGGTCGCAGTGCTCCAGTCAGCTGGGATAGTCATGGATTCACCCCTCACCCTGTTGGTCCCACACACTGTTGACACACTATTAAACAAAACAAAACACAGCATCTTACTAATGCACGATTAAATACTTATGAACTGACACTTTTAGCTAGTCATATAACATTAAAAAGGTGCAACACGCTCAATCCTGCCACTTTATTGCCAATTACTGACAAAACTGAAGATTCTTATGATGACATACATGACTGCATTCTCCGGACGGAGGATGAAACAAAAGGGAGAGTGGACTTACAGGAAACTCCACTGAAAGACCCTGATGGCATATTATATGTAGATGGCTCATGCATGAAGCTATTCGATGGCACTACCTCTGCAGCCTATGCAGTTACAACAGCTACCACTGTAGTTGAAACAGCTAGAATACCACATAACTCTGCTCAGGCCGCAGAATTAATAGCTCTAACACGAGCCTGTGAGTTAAGTAAAGGACTTAATGTGAATGTTTACACGGACAGTCAGTATGCATTTGGCGTAGCACACAATTTTGGTCGCTTGAGGGCACAACGAGGATTCCTCACCTCACATGGGACACGTATTCAACATGGACCCTTATAACTAACTTACTTTCTGCCCTAGCATTGCCCAAAACAATGGTTATCATGAAGTGTAGTGCACACAAAAAGGTGACAGATGAAACTGGATGGGGCAACGCCCTAGCCAATCAGACAGCAAAAGATACAGCGTATGCAAAGACAGGACACATGTATGTGGTAGATAGTACAGAGAAGGTTCGTCCCCATGAAATATTTGGGAACACGGTAGAGAGTGTCAGGAAGATACAGGATGAGGCAACTGAACAGGAGAAAAAGGAATGGGAAGAAGGGAAGGCCAAGTTAGATGAAAATACGCTGTGCTGGACAGATCTGTCACAGAGGGAAAGATGGATGTTACCCGATGCATTTGTTCTGCCAGTAGTGACTATGGCCCATGGTCCTGCACACGTTAGTGCGAAAAGCATCTGTGATTTGCTTGATCCGGTTTGGTCTAATAAAAATATCAGAAGAGTAGCTGACCAACTGGTTCAATCCTGCATGATTTGTTTTCAACATAACATAGGGAAGGGTGCCTCAGTCCCCGCTGGGCATTTTTCAACACCAACGTATCCCTTTGAAGTACTACAAATGGATTATATTGAGATGGAAAGGTGTAACAACTTGAAATATGTCCTAGTTGTGGTCTGTATGTTTAGTAAGTGGGTAGAAGCTTACCCTACTAAAGATAATACTGCCCTTACTACCGCAAAGGTACTTCTGAAGGAGTTCTTCCCACGGTTTGGGGTCCCAAGATGTGTCTGGTCAGATAATGGGAGTCATTTTGTAGGGCAGGTGATTAAAAGGGTGTGTGAAGGGTTGGGCCTCCGCCAGAAGTTTCATGCAGCTAACCACCCCCAGTCAGCAGGACTAGTTGAAAAATATAATGGCGCACTTAAATTGAAGATGTCAAAGATATGCGCAGAACGCGGTATACGGTGGCCGGACGTGTTGCCCCTGGCTTTAATGTCTGTCAGGATGACGCTTCACTCTAGATCAGGGTTGTCACCCCAGGAGATAGTGATGGGAAGGCCAGCAAATGTCTGGGAGGTCCCTCGACCTCACAAGTACTCAGAACTAGAACATCCTGTTTTGATGGACTATTTAAATGAACTCACTAATGCTTTGCGTTCTATTCACCAACAGGTGCGTGAAGCACTCCCATCTGTATCCACTGATCCAGGTCACAAGATACTACCTGGTTACTGCGTTCTCACAAACAATTTCGAGCGGAAAAAGAGTCTCGAACCTCGATGGAAAGGTCCGCGACAGGTCCTTCTTGCTACTCGAACAGCAGTTAAAGTCGAGGGAGCTAAGAATTGGATACATGCATCCCATTGTAAGAAAGTACCCCTACTCGTACCCTCTGATGAAATAAAAAGTGGTGACCATCCGACGACTGAGGACCATTTCAGCAACACTACGCGGAGTGATAAAAAACAGAACGACAGTGTGCTGCAGGAGGTTCCCTCAGATTTTGGTCACACTGAACAATTGTTTCCTGACCATACCATACCACAGTCCACAGAATACGATTTCCGCCCACGAAAATAGGAAAATGAACAATGAGCTGATTGCTTGTCCCCTGTACTATGTCTGATGATAGCTGCAGGGTCGTGATTTTGTCTGTCGGGGCGGACCAGAGTGTGTCAATAGGACTGCTGGTATCACCTCACAGTGAAGCAACCACCAGTCGCGGGCAGCACTTTGGTCGGACTGAACTGCTAGTGGGACAAGCAATAAAGAGAAATGGGTGTTATACAAGAAGACAAGAGGAAAAAGAAGAAAATAAGTAATTTAAAAAGACTATTAGGCCCACGTATCGCTTGTCTCACCATAACAATACTATTTTTGGTACTTCTGTCCTGCATTGGGTGGGTAATACAAGATTCTGATTCAGAGGTCTCACCAACTATGCCACCACCTTCAGAACACAGCCATGTTTCCTTACCACCCCATGAGGAAAGACGATGTAAGGAATATGAAAACAATACCTTCATATCTATGTTACATCAACATCAGCTGGCTGTAAATAGAACACATTGTTGGATATGTGGCTTGCTACCGAGTTCCGTGCAAAGAAGGTTGCCATATATTTCATTCCCTTTTTCTTTTGATGGCTCCTGCAGCGCCTGGTATGAACTATCAGCCATTTGGGCTACCTCAATGGATGCTACTAATTCCGAACTATTGGTCACCCACCTATACCGGTTATGCTGGCCCACTGGAACGAGAGTTTATGGAACAAAGGAAGAAAAGTCAGAATATGCTGACCGACAAAATAGGTCTACTGACATATATTTTTTATCCTTTAATACCACACCCCGGATTGGCCGAAGATTTTTTGTAACACAGGTCAAGGCTCCACTTTGTTTTCAGAAAAGTGGTAATAGAAGTGTAGGTGTCAGTAACTGTAATGCTACAGTAATATTAAATGGAACTAATTGGTCTACCATGATACCATCATGAAACTCGTATTTTGTTTGTGGTAATAATGCCTACACCTCCTTGGTACCCACCTGGACCGGCATGTGTTACATTGCTTGGTTACTACCACCAACTTACACAGCTGGCCCTCAACACCACAGGACTCGGAGAGGGGTAATATCGGCAGAAGATACCTCAGCCCAAGAAGCATTGGACTACTTTAAAGGAGTCCTTCCATTTTGGGGCCCTATGATGAACAGTAGGGATATCAGACATCTCACACGAGTCGTGGAAGCAACAATAAATGAAACCGCAGGAGCTCTGAGTAACATCACTGCAGAGCTCGCTGCTGACTGCCTTGTTACTCTTCAAAACAGAATGGTTCTTGACATCATCTTGGCGGACCATGGTGGAGTTTGTACTTTGATCGGATCGAGCTGCTGCATTTATATTCCAGACAATGCCCCTTCAGTGTATAAAGCTATTCAAAGGTTGCATACCAAAGCTTCCACAATACACCAAGACGAAGGAACATGGTCCTTGACCGACTGGTTTTGGGGCTTGATTTCACAATGGGGCTGGAAGATACTAATATTCCTTTTTGTGCTCGCTGCTGTATTCCTCACCTGTTGTCTTTGTGTACAGTGCCTACCTGCTTTGTGCGGTTGCTGTATGGCATCCCTTCCCCCCTGGCCTGTTCGCCCTCCTCAACACACGGCTATGCTGTCCCTTGAGCAGGAGATAAAAGACCTTATGTCCATTAACATAGACACTGAATGACGTTCAAACTTGCCTCACAATGGCAAAAGGAGGTATTGAGAAAATGTACATAAACTTAATCATACACCATAGCTGCTAGGCATATGTTTATCTTTATTATGTTGCCATGTGCTCGACAAACCTCCTGAACTTTGATGATTGACCTTGTGTTCGCAGCCTATTGCTGCAATCTGCTTATCACTGTAATTTACTTGTTCTAACCGTAGTTCTGAGAATGTTTGTGTTTAATCAGTAACTGCCAGAACAGGTTTGTACAGGTCGTTGCCACCTCCTGCCAGCTGCATCTGTACCTTCTCCGACCACACGTGTATCCCTGAAATATTCTGAAGGCCAGAGGACTTTGAATACGCTAGGGGTGGAGTTGTCCTCTGACTAAACAGTTTTGTGTGTATATAAGGTTGGGTGCCCCAGAGTGAAGGGGCAGCCTCCGTAGGATAGTCACTTGACTGTCCTGGGACTCTGTATTAGCTTGAGCTATAATCCATGTAATAAACTTCTCTTTATTCCTCCAGTTGGTGACTCCGCTTGATTTGTGTACTCTCTGCTAAACGGACCCTGAGAACTAGAGTGTCCCTCCACCGCTGGGAAGAAGGCCCCGGGTGGGGATTCTATCTTTCCTGGTTCCTCATACGTGTGCTGCATTCCACAGCACCTATGGACCAGGCAGATTGCCATTTCAGTTTCTTATTGTGCTGGAAGGTGCGCCTTCATACACAACAACGCAGCCATCCTTGCGGCATTTGGGACTGGAGAGCTACTTTACCAATGGCACAGGGGTGGACACAGGAATGGCATGCATGCTTATGATTTTTGGTCAAGACTGCATTTTCCAAATGACAGTGCGTGATCCAGCATAATTTGGTACAGAGGCATCCACCTTCATTTCTAGTTTGATCAGGGTCTCTATCTTGTCTGATGGTGTACTTACAACTACTTGTACTACTGCACACATGGGCCCTCATAACGAGTCTGGCGGTCTTATGACCGCCAGCCTTGTAGTGGCCCTCGGACCACCGCCAGCAGCACCGGTCCAACTGGCACATTAGGACCATGGTGAAAGTGCTGCAGTCCAATGGCCTGGCACTGCCAGGTTGCCACCAGCCTATGGGCTGGTGGTGCCATGGGTGTTAATCCTCCAGGTCAGCAGTGCACTCAGCACTGCCCTCCAGATTATGATCCCACTTTCCCACCATACTTTGCATGGTGGTCTGACCACCATGCAAAGGCAGGTGGTGATGGGGTGTGGGGAGCCCCTGCACTTAGCATGGGCAGTCCCTTTGAACTTTCCACTGCCCAATTTATGGGCTGTGATAAGTGCACCACAACATTAGCTATGGTTATATTACGAGCCAGTGTCAATGTTGCAGTGAGTTTCCCACAGAGCTGGCAGGCTGAAACATGGTTTTCACCCAACGTCCCAGCAGGAAACTCCTAATGCCTATTGTGGAGGGAAGACCGCTCTGGTGTTCTTTCCAACACAGGACTTTGTCAGGCAGCCTCCGCCGCCCGCCAGTGTTATAATGGACACCATAATGTTCACAGACATATACCAAGTGTTGTATTTGCTTTATTGTTTGCCCATTCCTGTGTGGGAAATATGGTTGTTTTTGAGTTGTTGTGAGTTCACCCCCTATGTTTTGTGTTCCAAAGGTTGCAAACTGTAGTGCAGATTTTTCTCTTTGCACGGTTCAGGTCAGCACCAATATGTGTAGCTCAACAATGCACAAGGTTAGTTATTCAGGCAAGTGCCATGTTTACTTGAATATGGGACAGCCCTGCAATTCCCCATGAAGATACACTGATTTGTTTTCCCTGCACTGAAACAGGCATTGTTGCAGCATGATGAAGGAGTGGCTGCCTTGAGGGATTGAATTGTTTATGTGCAAAGTGGTGTCCCTTCCTGCTCATATACAAGTCATGTTTGCTAAGGTGGAATTTCGATGTGTGCTGTAAGATGAAACACACATGTGTGATGGCAATGCAACAAGGATGTAGGGGAGCACTTTTGCGAGATAAACCACCCTGATCCCACTCAATGGTATTGATTTCCATCCTAGTGTCAGATGTCTATGTTTTGTGGGTACAGGAGCTTCACAAAAACAAAGAGGGAGAAGGAGGTTGTGGAGATGGGTCTGTCTATAGCCGATATAAAATTACTAAAGAGAAGAACTACTACAGGATGGATAGGAAAAAGGATTTTCCTGTTAGAAAAACACTCACCCACCAGGGTTACCCCTTGGTGGCATGCTTCATCATTGGGTTTCTTCCCCTTCCGCTACAGAGCGGGGAGTGCTATGACCTATGGGATACGTGGGAGCACTGATGTAATCTTGTCAATGTGAATCACAGAAGGGGTAGGAGTGGTGGGGTCTTGGGTGAGTTAAAAATACCTGTCTCTTAGTAATTCCAATGAATAAATAGATCTCTTGGAGGCGATATGATTAAGAAGGGGCTTGGGAAGTTGGGGGTCTCCCTGGTGACACTCCTTGTTTGACTACCTCTGATGAAAGCATAAATAATACATGCTCTGTGCTATGGTACAATTCACTTTACTAATGTGGTGTAATAAGATGATACCTATCGTTTATGGCGTCCGTCATTGATACCTGTAGAAATACAAGAGAGGCATAGTTATCATAGCCCCCATTTGTAATGGGCTGCTATATATGTTGTTTGTGGGTGACGTGCCACCTATTTACAAACTGCACCCCACCTGGCACTGGCCACTCAGAGGTCTCCAGAGGGTACCCACACCTTGGAATCCAAGATGGCTAACACCAAGGACACTCTGAAGGAGCTTTGGGCACCACCCCTGGGGTGGTGATGGACAGGGAAGTGGTCACTCCCCTTTCCTTTGTCCAGTTTCATGCCAGAGCAGGGACTGGGGGTCCCTGAACTGATGTAGACTGGAATATGCAAGGAGGGTACCATTTGTGCCTTTGAAAGCATTTCCAGAGGCTCTGGGAGGCTAGCCCTCCCAAACCTGTAATACCTATTTCCAAAGGGGGAGGGTGTAACACCCTCCTCCCAAAGGAAATGCATTGTTCTGCCTTCCTGGGATTAAGCTGCTCAGTCCTCAGGAGGGCAGAAACCTGTCTGTGAGGTGGCAGCAGCTGGGGCTGCAGTGGAAACCTCAGAGAGCAGGTTTAGCAGTACTGGGGTCCATGGTGGTGCCCCAGGGTGCATGGGATTGGCCCCCTAATACCAAAGTTGGATTGATGGGGCATTCCATGATCATAGACACCTCACAAGGCCATATTCGGAGTTAACATTGTGAAGCTACATATATATATTGACATATATGTAGTACACACTTATAACGGTGTCCCCGCACTCACAAAGTCCGAGGAATTGGCCCTTGACAACGTGGGGGTACCTTTGCTAGTGCAAGGGTGCCCTCACACATAGTAACTTTGGACCTAGCCTTCAATAAATGAAGGTTAGACATATAGATGAATAATAGGTTACCTTAGTGCAGTGAAAATGGCTTTGTAATAGTGTGTGCACTATTTCACTCAGGCTGTAGTGGCTGGCCTGATGAAAGGTTTGTATGAGCTCCTTATGGGTGGCAAAATAAATGCTGCAGCCCATTAGGATCTCCTGGAACCCCAATGCCCTGGGTACCTAGGCATCATATACTAGGGACTTATAAGGGGGGGTCCAGTGTGCTAATCAGAATTGGAATATGGAGTCAATAAAGTGTAGTGACAAATTTGGTAAGTAGAGAGAGCATAAGCACTGGAGTTCTGGTTAGTAAAACTTCAGTGACACAGTTAAGCATACTGACAACGCACATAGGCCACAAACTATGAGCACTGGGGTCCTGGCTAGAACTAGTGTGGGACATACATAATGACTGATCACCTTGAATATCTTACTGCTTCCATAGGAGGACCCAAAATCAGGGGTCTTGTAATAGGTGGTCCGTTTCGGTGATGAGCTGTGTGGTGTAGAAATTAGAGCTTTCAGGGTTGTCATGGGTTCTTGCATGTGCATTTGCAGTCACATATCCTCTCATTTATTGTCTGGATTTACTGCCAAATAAATTTCAACTGCACCTTACTGCAGATAGCTTGGCCTTCATTGAATGAGGTTTGTGTGGGACAAACCCATCTACTGTCATTTAACACTGTTTTTTTGTGATCAGACACTGCTGCCAGGGACATTTCACTGTCACTTGGAACATATGAAGAAAACTGCTTGATGGATCTGATGCTTTACTTTAAAAGTGTTGACTGACCTTGGTGTTTGGAATGTATGTGTCAATAACCAACCGTGATATCTCAATGCAGTCTATGTATTGGGATTTATTGCAGATGAGGTAGCATTCTAAATAACAGGGCCTGTAGTACATAATGTAAACACTGGAATCGCTAAGTTAGGGCAGAGGTCCAGATTTATCAAGGGCTTGTGTCTCCCTTGAGTCACACAAGGTGGTGCTAGGGCAACACAAGCACTTACATGAAATTTAGGCCCCTATTCATACTTTTTAGTGCCGCATTTGGCCACTTTTTGACGCAAAGTGGTGCAAACATACAAAATACAATTGTATTTTGTAAGCTTGTGCCGATTTTGCATAAACAAATGACGCAAATGAGGCACTAAAAAAGTAAAAATATGGGCCTTACTATCCTGCGTGACTCTTCATGGAATAGAAAATCTGAAGTAACACAAGGCAGCGCAAGTCGCTGCCCTGCATTACTCGGCCCAGGGAATGTGTTCCATGGGTGGAGCATTGCTATGCCCACTCAAACATACAATGGCTCGTAACAAATTCAAAGATTTACAAACACTAGTAAATCTTGGAATGTGTCAAGATGGTGTGCTTTCACAGGGGAGGCATAGTGAGGAGAAAGTTCTCCTTGTTTTTTCCTTTTTCTACATGTGCTGCATTTAGCAGCACACATAGAAATAGGAAACAGCCTTAGATGGTTGTTTTTGGGAAGGAACATCTCCTTTCCTGCACAAAAACAATCCAGGCTGTAACACAGGCACTCTTGCACCATGGTGGGAGGGTGGCTGCTTTGGCGCTTGGCAGCCGCAAGAGCACCTACTAAAGGGAGAGCAGGAATGCATTGTAACTTCATAGATAAGGCGCATTGCTGCCTTCTCCATTTGATGCGGCTGTAGGAAAGTAGTTTATAGCCTAATGTGTGTGTCTGTGTAGTGCTTAACTGTGTCACTGAGGATCTGCTAACCAGAACCTCAGTGCTTATGCTCTCTCTGCTTTTAAATTTGTCACTGTAGGCTAGTGACTTCATTTGCCAATTTCAATTGGCACACTGGACCCCCCTTATAAGTCCCTAGTATATGGTACCTAGGTACCCAGGGCATTGGGGTTCCAGGAGATCCATATGCAGCACTTCTTTTGCCACCCATGGGGAGCTCAGACAAACCCTTGCACAGGCCTGCCATTGCAGCCTGCGTGAAATAATGCACACGCTATTTCACAGTCATTTTCACTGCACTTAAGTAAATTATAAGTCACGTATATGTCTAACCTTCACTTGCTGAAGGTTAGGTGCCAAAGTTACTTAGTGTGAGGGCACCCTTGCACTAGCAAAGGTGCCCCCACATAGTTCAGGGCCATTTCCCCAGACTTTGTCAGTGTGGGGACACCATTACACGTGTGCACTACATATAGGTCAATACCTATATGTAGCTTTACAATTGTAACTCCGAATATGGCCATATAGGGTGCCCAAGATCATGGAATTGTTCCCCCATTTCAAATATTGTATTGGTGAGCCAATTCCATGCATTCTGGGGGCTCCACCATGGACCCCCAGCACAGCCAAACCAGCTCTCTGAGGCTTGCAGTGCAGCTACAACTGCTGCCACCTCACAGACAGGGTTCTACCCTCCTGTGGTCTGGGCAGCCCAGTCCCAGGAAGGCAGAACAAAGCATTTCCTCTGAGAGCAGGGTGTTACACACTCTCCCTTTGGAAATAGGTGTTACAGGCTGGGATGGGGTAGCCTCCCCCAACCTATGGAAATGCTTTGAAGGGCACAGATGGTGCCCTCCTTGCATAAGCCAGTCTATACTGGTTCAGGGACCCCTTGTCCCCTGCTCTGGCGTGAAACTGGACAAAGGAAAGAGGTGTGACCACTCCCATGTCTATCACCACCCTAGGTGTAGTGCCCAGAGCTCCCCCAGTGTGTCCCAGACGTACGGCATCTTGCTTTGCAAGGTGTAGGGGCACTCTGGAGGCCTCTGAATGGCCAGTGCCAGCAGGTGATGTCAGATACCCCTCCTGATAGATCCATACCTGATAAGGTAGCCAATCCCCCTCTCAGGGCTATTTAGGGTCTCTCCTGTGGGTTCTCTTCAGATTCTGCTTGCAAGTTTCCTTTAGGAATCCTCTGCAACAACTTCAGCTTCCTCTGACCTCGGATCAACTGCAGCCTGCTCCAAGAAATGCTGTAACTGCAACAATGTATCTAACAGAGATACTTTTCTTTAACAACCTCAGCTCCAAGTCAGCAACTGCAACAATTTTCACGGTGTGGATGTACTGAGGACTCCCTGTCCTCATCTTGCACCAGAAGGACCGAAGAAATCTCCTGTGGGGTGACGGAGTCACTCCACTGCTCCAGCGAGCACCTTTCAAGATGATGACCGGTACACTTGGACTCCTCTCACAGTGTCGGGCATGCTCCTAAGGACACAGAGGGTGGACATCATCGGCACCCACTGTCCTGAGGTCCTGCTGACGCAATTTGGAGGAGGGAAGACCTTGCCTTCCCAGAGAGTGACAGTACCTCTGTGTACTGCATCTTCTTCATCTCCTGAGGCCTCAGTGCACTATTGGCAAAATTCCATTGTGCAAAGCTTGGCCCAGGTTCCCAGCACTCCATCCTGCGATGCTCAACTCGCTGAGTTGTTCTCCAGCGGTGTGGGACCTTCCTTTGTTGTGCTACATCAACCCCCTTTTGCAACTCCTTTTTCCCCGTGACCTGGGATCTCCAGGGGTGCTGGCAGGCATCCTGAGGGCTCTCTAAAGTGCTGAGAACTTCCTCCTCACACAGAGTTGAGGCCCCCAAGTCCCTCCTGGTTCCATCCAGCACCATTTAGACGCAAAACCTACTTTTGTTGTAGCCAAGGGTTGTTGGTGACTTCCAACACCAAATCACGTCTGCAGCAATCTTCACGTTGTGGGACATCCTTGGCATCATACAGAAATCCGCTGGCATCTTCCTAGGGTGCATTTCTGCAGTCTTCAACAAACCGTGGACTCTTCTTTTGCACCCGCTTCTGGGTTGGCAGGGGCTCCTGTCCTTCCTGGAACTTCTTTCGACTTCTGGACTTCGTCCTCTTCCTTTGCAGGTCTTCAGGTCCAGGAATCCAGCAGTTGTTCTTTGTAGACTTGGTTGGCTGCTGCAAAATCCCAATCATGAGGTGCAGTGTGTCCTAAGGAAACTTCCAGTACTTTAGTCCTGCTTTTCTGGGCTCTGGGGTGGGGGAATTTACTTACCTTTACTGTATTCTTACCCTCCCAGTGATTCTGCACACACTACACTTGTCTAGGGGGGAGATCGTGATTCGTATCCCACTTTCTTAGTATATGGTTTGTGTTGCCCCTAGACCTATTTTCTCCCATTGCAATCTATAGCATTTCCTATTGCTTGCATTGTTCTATGACTATTTACTTGTCTAATTTTGGTGTCTAGTGTATATATTGTGCATAATACTGACCTCCAGAAGGAGTATAGTCTCTAAGATATGTTTGGTACTTTGCACCTAAATAAATACCTTTATTTTTGGTAAAATTAGTATTGTCTTTACTTGTGTATAAGTACTGTATAACTATAAGTGGTATTGCAGGAGCTTTGCATGTCTCCTAGTTCAGCCGAAGCTGCTCTGCTATAGCTACCTCTATCAGCCTAAGCTTCTAGAACACTACTACATTTCACTAATAAGGGATAACTAGACCTAGTATAAGGTGTAAGTACCCAAGGTACCCACTACAAACCAGGCCAGCCCCCTACATTGGTGGTGTAGCGGTGGGATAAGGACTTGCAATTGCTTTACCACTTAGTTACCTGTGCTTTTCACAAGAAAAGCTTGCACCAATACTTGGACCATATATAATATATACCTAGAAACAATTTTCTAACTTTCTAAAAAGTTCTTTAAACTTTGCAAAAGTTCTTACAAAGTTCTAAAAAGTGTTTTACTTTTCTCTAAAAAGTTAGCTCTGTTATTCTACTAACTTTTTACTCACTTTCCTAAACTGTTTTCTTTCAATAGGTCTCCTGTGGAAGCTACCCCTATAGTTCTTAAGACTACCTATGAGAATCTAAACTTTATATGTTTGAAGGGTCTCTGTATTGAAAGAAATGTAGGGATTGGGAAGAACCCCATTAAGGAGTTCCTCATAAATCTTCTCCTCCAAGATGACAGGGATTCAGCACTGGTCCAGATCAGACAGGGGAAGAGGTAGAGGATGTCTCCAACCAGGAGTGCTCAGAGGAGCAAGATGACAATCCTGGGGATGGTCCTTCCACAGACCTATCTGTCAACAAGCCCCCTAGTATAACTGGTAGTGGGAAGCGTTCACACACAAGTAGGGCTCCCTTCACCCCTAGAGGCCAGGTCTCTAGAGTGGCCCCTGTTAAAGATAGATCTGCCTCTGCAAACTCTCATGTTACCTCTGTTCCAGGGGGTTCACATAATTCTACCCCTGAGGGCCAGTCCCTAGATAGGAAACTCAGAAAGCTGAGGTTAAAGGAGGCCAGACTGAGGCTAATGCAGCAACAGTTGGCCTTAGACAGGGAATCCCTGGCTGTGGAGCAAGAGAGGCAGGGTTTGGGGTTAGTTCCCCATGGTTGCAGTAGCAGTTTAAAGAATACAAATGTTAGGGAACATTCCTTTGATTCAAGGATTCTGCACAAAGTTGTCCCTTCTTACAAGGCTAGTGATGACATCAACAAGTGGTATGCTGCACTGGAGAGGACCTGTAAAGTTCAGAGGGTCCCTCATGTACAGTGGGCTACTATCCTTTGGTTATCCTTCTCTGGCAAGGGGATATACAGACTTCTTATTGTCAGAGAGGATGATGCAGATAATTACCAAATTCCTAAGAATGCACTCTTGGATGGTCTGGGCTTAACCGCTGAACATTATAGACTTAAGTTCAGAGGGACCAGAAAGGAGGCCTCACAGGACTGGACAGACTTTGTAGACTGTTCTGGGAAGGTTCCAGAAGGTTGGTTACATGGCAGTGAGATGACTGATTATGAAAGCCTATATAACTTGATTCTTAGAGAGCATATCTTGAATAATTGTGTGTCTGACTTATTGCATCAGTATCGTGTGCACTCAGATCTGACCTCTCCCCAAAAATTGGGAAAGAATGAAGACAAATGGGTCAGAACAAGGGTGAGCAGAAAAGCTCATTCGGGGGGTGACAAGGATGACAAGAAGAACTATGGTAAGTCACATTACAAGGGTGGGGACAACAATAAAAAATCCTCAGAGTCTTCATCAGGCCCACAAAAATCCTCTGGGGGTGGGTGTCCAAATCCTCTTCTCACAAAGATAAAAAACCTTGGTGTTATAAGTATAAAGCCAAAGGCCATTGGACAACTGACAGTCAGTGTCCAAAGAAAAACACCAGCCCTCCCACCACCACAACCCCAACTGCAAACACTAGTGTCCCTAGTAATAACAGTGGTGGTGAGAAGAACACTACTAATAGCCAGTCAAAGGGTGTAGCTGGGCTCACCATTGGTAATGTAGTTGGGGTTGGTCTGGTTAGGGAGATCACTGAGGCTGTTTTAGTCTCTAATGGTGGCATTGACCTATCCACTTTAGTTGCTTGTCCCCTTAATATGTATAAGTACAAGCAGCTACCACTGATTAATGGTGTTCAGGTTGAGGCCTACAGGGACACAGGTGCCAGTGTAACCATGGTGATGGACAAAATGGTTGCCCCTGAGCAACACCTACTTGGTCACCAGTACCAAGTGACAGACGCCCATACCAACACTGTAAGCCACCCCATGGCTGTTGTGAATCTCAACTGGGGTGGTTTACTGGTCCAAAGAAAGTTGTGGCAGCCACTGATTTACCTGTAGCATGTCTGCTAGGCATTAATTTGGAGACTTCAGCTTTGGCTGAAGTGGAGTTTGAGGCCCATGCAGCAATGCTGAGCATTCCAGGGCACATCTTTCCTCTTACCAGGGCTCATGCCAAGAAGCAAAGAAGACAGGAAAACTTGGATCCTGGAACAGTGGACCAAGTGTTCCCAAAACTAGAGATAGGAAGGGCAAACCCTTGTCCACTATCCCTCCCTCCACAGATGATTCCCCTTTTGAGGAAGAGGAATTCTCTCCCTGTGCAGAACGTACACCAGAGGAGCTGGAAGCTGATACAGCTGAGCTTTTGGGTGCAGGGGGGCTTGCTAGGGAAGAGCTGAGTGTGGCACAGCAAACCTGCCCCACATTGGAGGGCCTCAGACAGCAAGCTGTCAAACAGCAAACTTGTGATATCATTGACACACACACAGAGTTTACTGGGAGAATAATCTCCTTTATACTGAAGCAAGGGACCCTAAACCTGGTGCCACCAGGAGACTGGCCATTCCCCTTCAGTACAGGGAATTCCTCCTAACCCTGGCTCATGACATCCTTTCAGCTGGGAATTTAGGCCAGAGTAAAACATGGGATAGACTTGTTCCACATTTTCACTGGCCCCATATATCAGAAGAAGGTATTTTTTCACTCCTGTGCCACCTGCCAAGCCAGTGGCAAGACTGGTGGCACCTCAAAGGCCCCCTTAATGCCACTACCAGTGGTTGAGGTGCCCTTTGAAAGGGTAGAGGTGGATATTGTTGGCCCCCTTGACCCTCCAACAGCTTCTGGCAATAGGTTTATCCTTGTGGTTGAGGACCATGCCACAAGGTTCCCAGAAGCTATAACCTTAAGGACCACTACAGCTCCTGCAGTTGCAAAGGCCCTCCTAGGAATCTTTTCCAGGGTGGGCTTCCCTAAGGAAGTGGTGTCAGACAGAGTTAGTAACTTCTTGTCTGCATACTTAAAAGCAATGTGGAAGGAGTGTGGTGTTACATACAAGTTCACCACCCCTTATTATCCACAGACTAATGGACTGGTTAGGAGGTTTATGGGACTCTCTGAAAAACTCAGAAGGACATGGGATGTCCTATTTCCATGCCTCCTTTTCGCCTACAGGGAGGTAACCCAATAGGGAATGGGCTACTGCCCCTTTGAACTCCTATTTGGTCACCCTGTTAGGGGTCCTCTTGCTCTTGTTAAGGAGGGTTAAGAACAACCTTTAAAAGCTCCAAAACAAGACATGGTGGACTATGTACTTGGCTGAGTACATGAAAAAGGCCAGCAAAAACCTTCAGGCCGGCTAAGAGCTCCAAAAGCAATGGTTTGACGAGAAGACTGTCCTGACAGAGTACGACCCAGGACAGAAGGTGTGAGTATTGGAGCCTGTGGCCCCATGAGCACTCCAGGACAAATGGAGTGGACCCCATCTAATCGTAGAGAAGAAAGGTGAGGTCACCTATTTGGTGGACCTGGGCACTGCCAGAAGCCCCCTTAGGGTGCTTCATGTCAGTCGCCTAAAGCCTTACTATGACAGGGCTGACTTAACCCTGCTCATGGCTACAGATGAGGGACAGGAAGAAAATGTGACCCTCTCCCTGATCTCTTCTCCACCACTGAAACTGATGGTTTAGTGGAGGAAGTAGTTCTGGCAGACTGTCTTACTGCTGAGCAGAAGAAAGACTATAAATATCTCCTTGATCAGTTTTCTGAATTCTTCTCCCTCACACCTGGTACAACTACTTAGTGTGAACATACAATTGAGACTGGAGACAGTTTACCCATCAAAAGTAAAAATTACAGGCCACCTGACCATGTCAGAGACTGCATAAAAACAGAGGTTCAGAAAATGTTAGACCTTAGAGTTATTGAGCCCAGTGGTGCTTGTCCTCAAACCACATAGCAAAGAAGGAAAGAGAGAAATGCGGTTATGTGTGGACTATAGAGGTCTCAATACAGTAACAAAAACAGATGCTCACCCTATACCCGGGGCAGATGAATTAATAGATACACTAACATCTGCCAAGTATCTAAGGGCCAGATGTAGGAAGCATTTTGCATGGTGCAAACTGCGAAAATCGCAGTTTGCGCCATGCAAAATGCTCATCGCGATGCTCATTCACAATTTGCGAGTCGGTACCGACTTGCAAATTTTGAATGCGACTCGCAAATACGAAGGGGTGTCCCCTTCCTATTTGCGACTCGCATTGTGATGCTAAATTGCTTTGTGACCGCGAATGCGGTCGCAAAGCAATTTGCAGTTACCACCAGTGTCGCACTGGTGGTAACCCATTCGCGGAAGGGGTCCCCATGGGACCCCTTACCCTTTGTGAATGTTCCCCAAAATGTTTTTTCAGAGCAGGCAGTGGTCCAATGGACCACTGCCTACTCTGAAAAAACAAAACCAAATGGTTTCGTTATTTTTTTTATTTTGCAACTCGTTTTCCTTTAACCAGTCGGGTGCCTTGGATGAGGTCACCTCGTCCAAGGCACGGGAACTGGGGGGAGCGCTAGCGCTCTTCCCCTGTGCTCCCCAGCCACCCCCCAAGGCAGGGATGGAAGGGAAAGCCCTTCCCCTTCCACCCCCGAACCCCCATCCCCCCTGTGACATCAGCGCGCGAGCAAGCGCTGATTTGTCAAAGGGCCTCCCCCTGAGCTTTCAGTGCGATTGAAAGAGAAATGCTCAGCATTTCTCTTTCGATCACGTGTGGGAGGCCCGGAGAGGCTTCAAAGGGAAGGAAATGTATTTCCTTCCCTTTGAAGTCTCTCCGAGCGTTTCAAAAGCATTGCTTGCAATCCGGCTTTTGAAACGCCCACTAGGCACCAGGGATTTTTTTTTGTGTGGAAACTGGCATAACGGAGTGACCCCTTGGGCAAGGGTCGCTCCCAATGGGGGGCAGAAACCTCTAGGCACCAGGGATCATTTTTCTTTTTTTTTTAGGTGGGGAGCGACCCCTTAGGCAAGGGTCGCTCCCTTAGGGGGCAAATTATATTTAGGCCATTTCTGCCCCCCTTGGGGGCAGATTGGCCTATTTTGATGAGGCCAATCTGCCCCCAAGGGGGGCAGAAAGCACTAGACACCAGGGAGTTTTTTTTGTTTTCGTGAATTTCACGCAAGGGGACCGACCCCTTAGGCAAGGGTCGCTCCCCTGGTGGGGGGAAATATTTTAGGCCACTTTTGCCCCCCTGGGGGGTAGATCAGCCTACTTTGATTAGGCCGATCTGCCCCCAAGGGGGGCAGAAACCACTAGGCACCGGGGATTTTTTTGTTTTACAGATGGGGAGTGACCCCTTGGACAAGGGTCGCTCCGCTGGAGGGGAAATTGTATGTAGGCCATTTCTGCCCCCCCTCGGGGCAGATCGGCCTATTGTTATTTTTTTTTGTTTGTTTGTTTTTTTAGAGATGGGGAGTGACCCGTTAGGCAAGGGTCGCTCCCCTGGGGGGCCAATTGTATTTAGACCATTTCTGCCCCCTTGGGGGCAGATTGGCCGATTTTAGGTCAATCTGCCCCGAAAGGGGCAGAAACCACTAGGCACCGGGGATTTTTTTTGGCACCAATGTCATGCAGGGAGAGCGACCCCGTAGGCAAGGGTCGCTCCAGGGGGGGTAGGGGGGTAAATTTATTTTAGGCCATTTCTGCCCCCCCTGGGGCCGGCTGAGCTAGAGGCCATAATCCACAGGTAGGCACTTTGCAAAAAACACCTCTGAAAAAATGTGATGTGTCCACGTTGTGTTTTGGGCCATTTCCTTTCGTGGGCGTTAGGCCTACCCACACAAGTGAGGTACGATTTTATCGAGAGACTTGGGGGGACTCTGGGTGGAAGGAAATTTGAGGCTCCTCTCAGATTCCTGAACTTTCTGTCACTGAAATGAGAGGAAAAAGTGTTTTTTTGGCCAGATTTTGATGTTTGCAAAGGATTCTGGGTAACAGACCCTGGTCAAAGCCCCACAACTCACCCCATCATGGATTCCCTTGGGTTTCTAGTTTTTAAAAATGCGCTGGTTTGCTAGGTTTCCCAAGGTGCCGGCTGAGCTAGAGGCCAAAATCCACAGGTAGGCATTGTTTTCTATGAAAAAATGTGATGTGTCCACGTTGAGTTTTGGGCCATTTCCTTTCATAGGCGCTAGGCCTACCCACACAAGTGAGGTACCATTTTTATCGGGAGACTTGGGGGAATGCTGGGTGGAAGGAAATTTGTGGCTCCTCTCAGATTCCATAACTTTCTGTCACCGAAATGAGTGGAAAACTTGTTTTTTTAACCATATTTTGAGGTTTGCAAAGGATTCTGGGTAACAGAACCTGGTCAGAGCCCCACAAGTCACCCCATCTTGGATTCCCCTACGTCTCTAGTTTTAAAAAATGCACAGGTTTGGTAGGTTTCCCTAGGTGCCGGCTGAGCTAAAGGCCAAAATCTACAGGTAGGCACTTTGCAAAAAACACCTCTGTTTTCTGTCAAAAATTGTGATGTGTCACGTTGTGTTTTGGGGAATTTCGTGTCACGGGCGCTAGGCCTACCCACACAAGTGAGGTATCATTTTTATTGGGAGACTTGGGGGAATGCTGGGTGGAAGGAAACTTGTGGCTCCTCTCAGATTCCAGAACTTTCTGTCACCGAAATGTGAGGAAATGTGTCTTTTTAGCCAAATTTTGAGGTTTGCAAAGGATTTTGGGTAACAGAACCTGGTCAGAGCCCCACAAGTCACCCCGTCTTGGATTCCCCTAGGTCTCTAGTTTTCAAAAATGCACAGGTTTCGTAGGTTTCCCTTGGTGCCGGCTGAGCTAGAGGCCAAAATCTACTGGTAGGCACTTTGCAAAAAACACCTCTGTTTTCTTTAAAAAAATTTGATGTGTCCACGTTGCGTTTTGGGGAATTTCCTGTCGCGGGCGCTAGGCCTACCCACACAAGTGAGGTATCATTTTTATCGGGAGACTTGGGGGAACGCTGCGTGGAAGGAAATTTGTGGCTCCTCTCTGATTCCAGAACTTTCTGTCACCAAAATGTGAGGAAAGTGTGTTTTTTTAGCCAAATCTTGAGGTTTGCAAGGATTCTGGGTAACAGAACCTGGTCAGAGCCCCACAAGTCACCCCATCTTGGATTCCCCTAGGTCTCTAGTTTTAAAAAATGCACAGGTTTGGTAGGTTTCCCTAGGTGCCGGCTGAGCTAGAGGCCAAAATCTACAGGAAGGCACTTTGCAAAAAACACCTCTGTTTTCTTTAAAAAAATGCGATGTGTCCACGTTGCGTTTTGGGGCATTTCCTGTCGCAGGCGCCAGGCCTACCCACACAAGTGAGGTATCATTTTTATCGGGAGACTTGGGGGAACATAGATTAGCAAAACAAGTGTTATTGCCCCTTGCCTTTCTCTACATTTTTGCCTTCCAAATAAAGGAGAATGTGAAAAAAAGAAATCTATTTGAGAAATCACCTGTAATTCACATGCTAGTATGGTCACCCCGGAATTCAGAGATGTGCAAATAACCAATGCTCCTCAACACCTTATCTTGTGCCTATTTTGGAAATACAAAGGTTTTCTTGATAGCTATTTTTCACTCTTTTTATTTCAGTAAATGAATTGCTGTATACCAGGTAAAGAATGAAAACGCACTGCAGGGTGCAACTCATTTATTGGCTCTGGGTACCTAGGGTTCTTGATGAACCTACAAGCCCTATATATCCCCGCAACCAGCGGAGTCCAGCAGACGTAACGGTATATTGCTTTCGAACATCTGACATTGCAGGAAAAAGTTACAGAGTAAATCGTAGAGAACAATTGCTGTTTTTTTCACCTCAATTTCAATATTTTTCATTTTCAGTTGTTATTTTCTGTAGGAAAGCCTTGTAGGATCTACACAAATAACCCCTTGCTGAATTCAAAATTTTGTCTACTTTTCAGAAAGGTTTAGGTTTCTGGGATCCAGCATTGGTTTCTTGCCCATTTCTGTCACTGACTGGAAGGAGGCTGAAAGCAGAAAAAATTGTAAAAATGGGGTATGTCCCAGTAAAATGCCAAATTTGTGTTGAAAAATTGGGTTTTCTGATTCAAGCCTGCCTGTTCCTGAAAGCTGGGAAGCTGGTGATTTTAGCACAGCAAACACTTTGTTGTTGCCTTTTTCAGGGAAAATACCACAAGCCTTCTTCTGCAGCCACTTTTTCCCATTTTTTAAAAAAAAACGAAATTTTCACTGTATTTTGGCTAATTTCTTGGCCTCCTTCAGGGGAACCCACAAATTCTGGGTACCTTTAGAATCCCTAGGATGTTGGAAAAAAAGAACGCAAATTTGGCTTGGCTAGCTTATGTGGACAAAAAGTTATGAGGGCCTAACCGCGAACTTCCCCAAATAGCCAAAAAAAAGCCTGGCACAGGAGGGGGAAAAGGCCTGGCAGCGAAGGGGTTAAGGAAATTGGGCTGCAAAATAAAAATAAAAAACTGCTTTATTTAAAAAGCAGTCACAGACATGGCAGTCTGCTGTCTTCAGCAGGCCACCATCCCTGTGAGTGCAAGGACTCGCTATAGGGTCGCAAAATGCGACCCCCCACATTAATATTAATGAGGTGAGTCTTTGCGACACCATAGTGAATTGCAGACGGTGTCTGAGACACCGTTCTGCATCCGATTTTGCGAATCGGAAATTGCGAGCGGCACCGACTCGCAATTTCCGATTCGCAAATCGGAACTTCCTACATCTGGCCCTAAACACTTTTGACTTGACTGCAGGGTATGGGCAGATCAAGATGTCAGAAGATGCTACAGCAAAAACTGCATTTTCTACCATAGGAGGGCATTATCACTTTACAGTGATGCCCTTTGGTTTGAAAAATGCACCTGCCACTTTTCAGAGGCTGATGAATACAGTCCTACAAGGTTTCAAAGCTTTTAGTGCAGCATATTTAGACGATATTGCTGTCTTAAGCTCCACCTAGGATGAACACCTGGTCCACCTCTGGAAAGTTTTAGAGGCCCTGCAAAAGGCTTCAAAGTGCCAGATAGGGCAGCGGAAAGTGGTTTATCTGGGCCACCTGGTAGGTGGGGAACAGATTGCACCACTTGAGGGGAAGATTCAGACCATTATGGACTGGGCTCCCCCTACAACTCAGACGGAGGTCAGAGCCTTCTTAGGTCTCACTGGGTATTGCAGGAGGTTCATTAAGAACTATGGCTCCCTTGCAGCACCTCTTAATGACCTCACCAGTAAGAAAATGCCTAAAAAGGTATTGTGGACAGCTAGCTGTCAGAAAGCTTTTGAGAAGCTTAAGCAGGCAATGTGCTCTGCACCTGCCTTAAAGAGCCCAAACTACTCCAAAAAATTAATTATTCAAACAGATGCTTCTGAATTAGGGGTAGGGGCTGTCCCATCACAGCTTAACTCAGAGGGCCAGGATCAACCTGTTGCTTTTATAAGCAGAATGTTGACCCCCAGAGAAAAGTGTTGGTCTGCCATAGATAGGGAGGGCTTTGCTGTGGTGTGGGCACTGAAGAAGCTGAAACCCTACTTGTTTGGGACTCACTTCATTGTTCAGACAGACCACAAACCTCTATTATGGCTTAAACAAATGAAAGGTGAAAACCCTAAATTGTTGAGGTGGTCCATTTCCCTTCAGGGAAACAACTATACAGTGGAACATAGACCTGAGAGTACCCACTCCAATACAGATGGGTTCTCCAGGTATTTCCACTTAGACAATGAAGACTCATCTAGGCAAGCTTAGCCTTACTGTCCCTCGTTTGGTGGGGGTGTGTGTAGGAAAGTACCATCTTCCTTGGCATGTTACCCCCATTTATACCTGTATGTCAGTATGTATTTGCCTGTCTCACTGGGATCCTGCTGGTCAGGACCCCGGTGCTCATACATTATGGCCTAATGTGTTTGTCTGTGTAGTGCTCAACTGTGTCACTGAGGCTCTGCTAATCAGAACCGCAGTGCTTATGCTCTCTCTGCTTTTAAATTTTTCACTGTAGGCTAGTGACTTCATTTACCGATTTGAATTGGCACACTGGACCCCCCTCTTATAAATCCATAGTATATGGTACCTAGGTACCCAGGGCATTGGGGTTCCAGGAGATCCATATGGGCTACAGCATTTCTTTTGCCACCCATAGGGAGCTCAGACAAACCCTTGCACAGGCCTGCCATTGCAGCCTATGTGAAATAACGCATGTTATTTCACAGCCATTTTCATTGCACTTAAGTAACTTATAAGTCACGTTTATGTCCAACCTTCACTTACTGAAGGTTAGGTGCACAGTTACTAAGTGTGAGGGCACCCTTGCACTAGCAAAGGTTTCCCCACATAGTTCAGGGCCATTTCCACAGACTTTGTGAGTGCAGGGACACCATTACACGTGTGCATTACATATAGGCCAATACCTATATGTAGCTTCACAATGGTAACTCAGAATATGGCCATGTAACATGTACGAGATTATGGAATTGTCCACCCATTCTAAATCTGGTATTGGGGAGCCAATTCCAGGTATCCTAGGGGCTCCATCATGGACCCCCAGAACTGCCAAACCAGCTGTCTGAGGCTTGAACTACAGCTACAGCTACTGCCACCTCACAGACAGGGTTCTGCCCTCCTGGGGTCTGGGAAAGTCAGAAAGTGGAATGCAAAAGATGGTCCCCTACCTAAGTAGTTGTAGTGTGTAGAGGGTAGCTGGGAGTACTGGTAAAGCCAAAGGTAAGGTACCATACCCCACCCCAGCGACCAGAATAACAGTTGTAAATAGCAGTAAGTTTCCCTGATCATACACAGAGAAGAGAAGAAGAAGAATGCAAAACCCAGAAGAGACTGTAAGACACCAACAGTGGATTCCTGGACAAGAAGACCTGTGGAAGAAGGGGACCAAGTCCAAGAAGAACAGCAGAGTCCAGGAAGGGCAGGAGCCCCTACCCACCAGGATGAAGGTGCAAAAGGTGAACCACCGGTGAGGAAGAAAAGTCAGTACTGCCCCTAAGAAGATGAAGTTGGGTTCCTGGAGGATGCAGGTGATGTCCCATGCCAGAAGAAACATTGCAGTTACGTCTTCGGGTTCCGCCAACAAGCCTTGGCACACGCAAAACTCACGGTTAGTGGCAAGTGGAGCTGACGGGGACCAGGAAGGACCAGGTGGACTCTACCCAGGAGGGGTAATAAGAGGGGGCACTCAGCAATACAGAGTGCCCACGGAAGCCCAGGCAGCATCCACAGGAGTCCCACAAGGCAGGGACAGGAGAGTCGCAAAAGAGGTTCATGCAGCACTACAAGAAAGGCTCCCAAGCTGCCGGAGACCCACTCAGGGAGCTATGCATCACAGGAAGGAGTGCTGGGGCTGGTTCTTCAGGATGACTGAAGTTCTTGGAGGAAGGACACCAACAAGCCTTGGCTGCTGCAAAGGACACAGTGCATGGGGTGCTGTCCTGCACAGGCAGGCAAGGGCTTACCTCCACCCAAGTTGGACAGTTGGAAGAGAGGACCGTCAGGACCACTTCAGTCTACCACCTGTGATACAGGATCCATGCATCTCAGCAGGAGAGGGGATCCACGCAGCCATTCATTGTCGTAGTTGGTGCCTGCAGAAGCAGGGGAGTGACTCCTTCACCCCAAGGGAGATTCCTTCTTCCTTCTGATCCAGGCTGAAGATGGGCTGTCCTCAGAGGATGCACGACCGGGGAAATATTAGAGATGATGGAAGGAGCCAGAGATACAATGTTGCAGGAGGCATCTTTCTTCTTTGTTGCAGATTGAAGGGTGCTGAAGAGTCCAGATGCAGTTTCTTTGGTCAGAAGTTGAAGTGGGGGTTGCAGAGGATTCCTGCTAGAGTCTTGCAATTTGAATCTGAGGAACCACCCAAAGGGGAGCCCTGAAATAGCCCTGAAAGGCAGATTGGTCACCTTGCTAAGTGACCTCCTATCAGGAGGGGGTCTAACGTCACCTGCTGGCACTGCCACTCAGATGTTCCCGGAGTTCCCTGCCAACCTTGAATCCAAGATGGCAAAACCCAGGGACCCTCTGGGAGAGCTCTGAGCACCGCCCCCTGGGTGGTGATGGACAGGGGAGTGGTAACTCCCATTTCCTTTGTCCAGTTTTGCACCAGAGCAGGGACTGGGGATCCCTGAACTGCTGTAGACTGGTTTATGCAAGGAGGGCATCAAATGTGCCCTTCAAAGCATTTCCAGTGACTTGGGGAGGCTACCCCTCCCAAGCCTGTAACACTTATTTCCAAAGGGAGAGGGTGTAACACCCGTCTCCCAAAGGAAATCCTTTGTTCTGCCTTCCTGGGCTTGAGCTGTTCAAGCAACAGGACGGCAGAAACCTGTCTGGGAGGTGGCAGCTGCTCGGGCTGCCGGAAACCCACATAAGGCTGTAATTACAGTACTGGGGGTCCTCTAAGGAGCCCCCAGAATGCATGGGATCATACAACCAATGCTTGCAAAAGCCTTGGCGTATGATTTCAACATGTTTGATAACAAACATGTCTATGTTCTGAGTTACCATTATGTAGCTGGATATAGGTAGTGACCTATGTCCAGTACACGTGTAAAATGGCATCCCCACACTCAAAAAGTCTGTATAAATGGGCCTGGAGTTCATGGGGGCACCTCTGCAGGTGCAGGGGTGCCCTCACCTCAGGTACTTTGCACCCAGCTATCTGGGCTAGAAGGCCTGCCATAGGGGTAACTTATAAGTGACCTGGTGTGGTAACAAATGGCCGTGAAATGGTACTTGCACCTTTTCACTCAGGCTGCAATGGCAGTCCAGCAGAAGCCTTTGCCTGGGCTCCTATGGGTGGCAAAATATTCACTGTAGCCCATAGGGATCCCCTGGAACCCTAATGCCATGGGTTCGTAGGTACCATATACTAGGAACTTAAAATAGGGCATTAGTGTGCCAATTGTGGGTGAAATACAGAGTTTTGGGAGAGAGAGCATAATCACTGGGGTTCTGGTTAGCAGGATTCCAGTGAACACAGTCAAACACACTGACATAAGCCAGAAAAAGGGGTAACCAGGCCAAGAAAGATGGTACTTTCCAACAATATGTCACTCCTAAAGTGTACCCTAGGTGCCTCAAGGGTAGGGTGCATTGTAATAATAAATAGGGACATTATAAAACATGTGTTATATGAACTGGTGAGGGAAAAACTCCCAATTTTGTTTTTCTCATTGCAGCACTGCAATCTCCACAGGCAAACATGGGAAGGCTCTATTAAACTCTAATAAAGTCTAATTTTTGACAGGAGTTAAACCAGTCATTCAATGTTTCAAAGTAACAATTTTCACAAACCCAACAGCGTGCCAAGGTTAGACTTGTTATAACTGTTGCAGAAAAGTAGTTTTAGAGCTACCTTCCTAAACATACCTAACTTCAGGCCTTTAGCAGCCTGTCCTAATTGGTCAGCCTTTGACAGGCTGAACCAAGCTGCTCTGGTGAGGTGTAAAGTGGCCTTGGATGAGATGGTGGGAGGAGATGTGCTGCAAATGCCAGGAATGGGGCTGAGTAGCCACACTGGTCTTAAAAGGGAGAAGGACAGATAGTGCAGGTTGCATGTTCACCCCAAGCTAGATTGGAGCCTCTCTAATTGGATTAGGAGAGGGGATGGAAGGGAAGTGCAGGAAAAGGTTAGCCACACCTGTGGGTTTGGCTAGCCAGACCTGAACCTCCAGGAGAGCTTTTCTCCATTTTGGGTTTTCGTGAAACATTGCTTTCTGGGACAAACATATGCCACACTTCTAAGGAAGTTGTCATCACAGAGGGTGGCACCCAGTACCCCATTGGTCAGGGATGCCCTCCTGCTTGCCAGTCCAGAAGCCTGGATAAACATGGGAGAGCTACCCAGCAACTTGGATCCACACCTGGAAATATCAAAAGAAGAAGGACTGCCTGCTGATCTCCTGGTCTGCACCAAGAGAGCACTGCACTCACATGGTCTGCACCTAATGCACACTCTTGGCTTCATAAAAGAGGACCTTGACTTGCTTCACAAATTAAGAAGCAGACTCCTTGAATGTATCAGGTATAAAAGAGCTTCAAGAATCACCTGCATCATCTCTACCAAGACAACCAAGACAAGTCCAACTAACCAGCTTCACCTGGAATTTAAAGAATTTAAACTGGTGTTTTGTGGAAATTGTAGTCCCAAATGTTCAAGAGGCAAAACAGAGCTTCCAGACTCTTGGCTGGTGTTGCAGAACCTCAAAGACCCAAAAGAAACATCTGAAGAAGAATGAGTGCCCTGCTGGACACTAGGACTGCACAAGAGAGGACTGCGCTAATAAGAACTGCACCTGATGCACTCACAAGACTTCACAACAAAAGGATTTTGCTTATCTTAATGGATAAGAAGTGAACTCCTTGATCAGCAGCATGTAGAAAAGGACAACTCCACCTGGCAAGCTTCACCTGGATTTTACTTGGATTGACCGGATGTATTAGGGGAGTTGCAGTCCCATATCCCATTAAGCAAACCAGACCTTCTGAACCCTTGACTGGTGCTGTGGACCACTTTACTGCATCAAGAAACATATTTAGAAGAAAATGTTAAAGTGTTACATCATGGGCGGCCTGAAATCTTAATTTTGTCTTGGCCCAGTGTGACATTTTTTTACGCTTCGAGTGCTATTTGTTTCTAAGCACTAGCTTTACTTTTCATATTTAAAAATTATATCTCCTGTTTCCTACATCGGATTTTGGTTGTGTTGGTGTCATTTCAAAGATAAAAATGATCTCTATGTTTGTAAATTGGTGTTGGATTTCTATTGTGTGTTGTGTCTTACTTATTTACATATTGATGTTTTTTAAATGCTTTACAAACCTGTCACCTAAATTAGGCTTGTCTGCGCGCAGCCAAGCTACCAAGGGCTAAACACAAATTTCTTTTTTGAGAACTTGACTGGGCCATATTTCTGCTTGTGAAGTTATTACTAGCTGTAAGTACCTAGCTGTACCTGCTAATAAATCACTTGCCAACATGTTGTCTAATATTTCCATCATACAAGAATAAGAGGAAAAATCAAACCCATTAAAGGTGTTAACCTACATACTCTTGCAGAAATTATAAAAAATAACTGCTATGAGTAATGGCAATCAATCCTTTCTAAATTGCATACTACATAACTCCAGGGCAGTGGAGAACCACAGTTTGATGATCTATGCCTAGTCCTCACGAACAATTCTTTTTCTTCTGCTTTTCCTCCTGCCTGAATATTCAGTCATTTAGGATTACTGACTGAAGAAAACATGAGGTAGGGTAGTAATCATCCCTGAAATTTCTTGAATACTTAGGAGCTGAAATAGCTACCACATGACAACATTTCAATGCTTCTCGGCCAAAATAATGCTCCCACTTACCTGAAATATTTATAATATATGATTCTCAACAGAACAATGCAACATTTGTGGAACGCTTTACTGAACTCCTAACTGAACATTTGCCTCTTAAAGTAAAAATATTTAATGGAGGACTTAAACCAACACTGGGAGACCCTCCAAATCCTACCAATTAAACAGATGTCATTTCTGAAAATAAACAATATTTCATTTTGAAATGAAGACACCTGAAGTTGAATCTCTGATTCAAATAAACTTGTGGCATAACCTAATGGGATCTCCTCTTCTTCTGTTATATCTACCTTTCCTAAAGTGGTTGCAATGGGTCAAGTTAAAAAACCTCAAGTGGGGGTCAGAGACAAAAAAAACTATAGCTCAGAACTCCTGATCTACTCCAGTATTCTCAGCACTACAGACTAATAGAGTAGATCAAGACTCTGAAATGCTATAGAATAAGACAGCCACAAACAACTGTGCCAAAACATATCTTTAAAGCATTTTTTTTTTATCAGATCAGAACTAAGTGCCAGGTGTATCATGATAGGGCCTTGCGAATCGCAAATAGTGATTTCTAAGAAATCGCAATTTCCGAGTCACAATAGGCCATGTATCACTATTGTGATTCGGAATTAGCGATTTCTTAAAAACGCAAATTGCAATTCGGTAATTGAAAATCGCAAATTGCAAGAACGCACACCTGGAGGAGCCTGATGACATCACAAGCAGGAAGAGAGTCATCCCAGGCAGTTTGCAGGTGCCACACCCAAAGTAACACTCAGAGAGACAGCCAGCCACAGGGAGCAACTCTGTGAAGAAGGCAGGACTGCAGAACCACCATGGACACCTCTGCACAGGGAAAGGAGAAGGGTTAAAGGAAAAGGAAACTAAAGTTTAGTGAGCAAGAGCTAGAGGTGCTCACAGAGGAGGTTGTGAGGAGCCATGACCGGTTTTTGGGGAAAAGCTCACTCCAGGTGCCTGAGAGTGAAAAGGGCAGACTCTGGGCAGATATTCAGACCAAAATCTGCACTGTTGGAGTAGCGCAGCGCTCTGTGGAGGAAATAAAGAAGAGGTGGTGCGACCTGCGGTCCCGTGCCAACGAGAGGGTGGCAAGACGACTGCAGGAGGCCAGGAGCACAGGAGGCGGCCCACCCACAGAGACACCCTCCACCCCGATGGAAGACCTAGTGGAGTCGGCACTCCTACCAGAAGTAGTCAGTGGGGTCACTGACATCGACACATCCGGCACACCAAGTACCAGTAAAGGTAAGTGCAATATTGAAATGTAACCCCATATGTGTATGTACAAAAGCCCATTAGGAATTAGCAAGTAGGGCAAAGCATTGTGATAAGTAGTCCATTCCACATCTTAGAAGCAGCACAACAATGCCTTATGGGAGTGGTAGTTCACAAGCCAGAGCAGAAGTAGCACATAGAATGTAATTAGGCAAAGCGACACCCAGAAGAACACAACACCCACAACATTGTGATGAGAAGTAACTGTACATTTTTACCATTGTGTGACCTTTGGTGATACATACATTACTGACATGCTGCATATTGTCGTTGCAGGTGGCCAAGTCCCAGCAGCTGGGGATACAGCAAGTGCCGTTGCGGGGGATACAGAAACCCACACTGCATCTGACTCTAACAACAGTGAGTCACAGAATATTGCGCCCATCCGATGCAGGGCTAGGGCAGTACGACTACCCGAACTTAGCCAGGACTCCGATGACCTGCAGGATGACTCACACACACCTTCCCCAAGTGGCAGATGCACTGGTATGCAGGAGACCCGGCCACAGCGAAGCACAACACCCCACAGGATGCCTACGTGTGCAGGCGCACAGGCTTTTGAAGCAGGTGAGGGACCATCAATGTTCGGTGGCCTGGAATCTGCTATGTTAAAGCAGCAGCACCTGCAAAACAAAAAAATCTCTGCTTTACAAAGGTAGATGCAGGCACACAATACAAACATGGGGGGGCTGCATCGCTACCTGGAGTGTCTCAATGCGAACCTCAATAAGCTGCATGAGGGACAGATCCAAGCATCTGAGAAAACCAGGGAGCTGACTAGTGCAGTGAGGGAACTGTGTCATGAGCTGTGCCACAACAGAGTTAGCCACTGCAGGCAGGAGAGACGTTTTATGGGGATGTTTGGCGTTTTTTGTTGCTCTGTCAATCGCCTGGCAAATTCAACAGCCCTCATATCGCGGTGTGCTGTGGCCATACAGGTGGAGGCAGCGCACAGCAGTAGGGATGTGGCACAAGGACGGGTGCAGATCACAAATGTGATAGACAATATGATGGGTAACCGCTCCGCCACACCAAGTGAACTGGGACTGGGGGACACTGAGGACACATCTAGCCTCAGCAGCTTAGCTGTGCCCACAACTGATGCTAGACGTTGCAGTGCCAGGCACAGCACTGTCACTGAGGCAGAAAACAGAGGTGCCAGTGAGACAACTGCGCACTCGAGTGGCTTGCGTGGCCGGAGGAAATGAGAGCATTGGCCACAGGGACTGTTAATGTTTGTGCCAAACAGGACACTATGAAGGAATAGTGAAACTCTGTTATCTGCTTTTGTTTATTGTTTCATTTACTTATTGTTGCTACCAGTGAAACTGATATTACCTGACATTAAGGTAATAAATGTACTTACTACCAGTACAATTGTAAGTGGATTTGTGTTGTTCATACTTACATCTGAAATAGTTGTGCGTGATGTCAGCACTCCTTTGCCTGCCCTCTGCTGCACTGGTCATGTCTGCTGGCTGTAGGGGTGGTATGGGATTGTCATCCTCATCAGATTCAGAATCACATATTTCCACAGGGATGCCCCTGGTGGTAGCTATATTGTGCAAGATTGCACAAGTAGCCACTATTCTACATGTTGTCTCTGGGCTGTACTGTAGTGCCCCTCCACTTTTGTGGAGGCACCGGAGGCGACTCTTCAGCAGCCCAAAGGTGCGCTCCACCACATTGCGGGTTGCCCTGTGTGCTGCATTGTATCTCCGTTCAGCAGGTGTTGTAGGATTAAGGTAGGGCGTCGTCATGTAGGTGCGCACTGCGTAGGCACTGTCTCCTGGAAGGAACAGAGGGTATATTGAGTAACTGAGCCATCTGACATCAGTGTACAGAGGGGCAATCCCTACTAGATATCCTTCACCAAACTCCCCAGCTAGCAGTCTTGTGTGAATCCCGCTGTGGCGAAAGATGTACGAATCATGTGTGCTCCCTGGGTAACTGGCCAAGAGATCAGTTATGATATAGGAGGCATTGCATATCACCTGTATGTTCATGGAATGTTGGTATTTACAGTTGTGGTACACATACTCTGTGGCTGATGGTGGACATATTGCAACATGTGTCCCATCTATGGCACCTAGGATGTGGGGGAACTGCGCTATCTGGTAAAACTCAATTTTTGTCTGCTGTATTTCATGTGGGGTGTGGGGGAATCGGATGTACTGATGTATTCTGCTCAGCATGGTGTTGATAAATGCATTGAAAAATCTGGAGAGGGTACTCTGTGATACTCCTCCAGCTGCTGCTATGACCCCTTGATAGCTCCCTGAGGCATGTAGGTGCAGGGAGCATAATACCTGCATATGGGTGAGTATGCTGTGAGTCCTATGTGTTGTACGCTGCAGTATGGGTTGTATCTCAGCTATCAGGTCAAGTGTCATGGCTGAGTTCAACCTGTACTTCTCAAATATTTCCTCCTCAGTCTGGTCAAAAAGTGTGATGCGTACTCTGAAAATGCACTCCTGTCTCCTCCTCCCTCTCCTCAAACCTGCCAAGATCCTCATTCTCCTCGCCATGAGTGCAGCCATTGTGGAAAAGGGTCTGAGGCATTCTGGACCTATTTATATAGGTTGCACCTGGTTACTACCTGGTTTCACTTAGTGGTATTTTGCATGTGCAAAATGCCATTCTGCGAAAAATCGCAATTTGCGATTTTTTGGTGCATCGAATTGCGACTTGGTTTTGCAAGTCTCATTTTGCATCTTGCAATTTCCTACTTGAAGCACCGAATCACTAATTGTGATTTGGTATTTCATGTCGCAAATAGCGAGAAGCAAAATGTGACTCGCAAAACCAAGTTGCAAGGCAAAAAATTGCTATTTTTGCGATTTTTTATTTTTGGTCTGTGAATGCCTTTCAAGCATCGCAGACCACGTTTTTGAATTCGCAAATGGCCAAATTTTGCGATTCGCACCATTTGCGAATGCAAAAACATTTGATACATCTGGCCCCAACTCTTGCTAAAAAGCATCTGGCAAAGCTTTTTGAAAGAGTAATAAGCTATACCCCCTTCCAAGAAGAGATCACAGTGGCAATTCGAAAGAAATGTATGAGAAAGAAAATCCTTGAAGAAAAAGTGAAAAATACTGACTGCTCTCTATTTCTCTCACAGAGAGCACACGCCCTAAAAAACATAATCCAAAACTCCAATACAACAGTATTTGTGGAAGTCTTATCCATGGAATTCATAGGGGGTTTATTTACAAGCCCCTGGCACCACCGGATTGTCACTTTCAGTGATGCTTTGGTGGCACTGTGCCCCTTTCCACATTTACAAGGTGGCGCTAAGCCACTTTGCGTGGCTTAAGGCCTCCTTGTAAATACGGACCACCCAATGCCATTTTCTGTGGTAGAGGGCGTGCAATGAGTGTTGTTGTGGGCGTTTCCATGCAACAGCCATTGCTGTTGACACTGCCCCAGATTTACAAGAAATCGTAAATCTGAGGTAGCGTAAAAAACTAACGCTACCCCAGGGGTGGCGTTAGAGTGGCGCAAGGAGGAGGAACACTTTTATTTTTCCTTTTTTTTTGCAAACACCATTATTGATTGTTTATGTGCAGGAAGGGAAACCTTCCTCCACATAAACAATCATTCTCTGTAAGTCAGACACCCTTGCAGTATGGTGCAAGTGTGCCCAAGTTGGCGCTAGGCAGTTAATTTTAGGGCCAGCACCAGGAGAGAGGACAGAAATGCACTGTATCTTGTAGATACAGTGCATTTCTGCCCTTTCCTGGTAGCGCAGGGCAGTGCAGCAAAACACTTATTGTGTCACCCTGCACCACAGGGGGCTTGTAAATAAGCTCCTAAATATCACTGCTAATGCCAGACCCTTGACCTAGACATTAACTCCATGGTTTAAGGATATTAGATATGCAGTAGCTCCCTCCTGATGAACATTTTCAATTCATATCTCTACCATATAATTTACCAGACTGTCTAGAAATAGGACAGGCATCTCCCTTTCTAAAATATCCAGTGGTAGATATAGAATATCTAAACAATTACTGATAACTGTCCAACCTATTTGGAGATAGTGAAAGTACTTGAAAACTGTGAATACGTTCAACTAAATCATTCCTGTGAGTAATTGGGTTAATACTTGTGCAGGATGCAAGACATGAGCAAATAACAGGTCCACAAATTTCATCTCAATGATTACCCAGTATTTAATTGTAACACTTGACTCTCTCAGGGTAACTAAGCAGGGCAGTCTAAGACCTACTCAGGGAAGGTGATGGGGGCTAGTGAATGGCTGGCACACAATAGGAACATTCAACAAATAGTTGTCCAATCAGTGTTTTTTTTTAGAAAGGGAATTTACATATATTACACACACACTACTGATACTAAATAATATGTATTAATATACATCAGGCAGGGGAACTACCTTTTGCAATATTATGAAATCACATTTCACCCCTAGTCGGTCATGATCCTCATAAACACAATACCTCCCCCATGCAACATCACAATATGAGGGTTTGTCATTGTAATTGCCTTGTGGTCACAACAATAAAATATAAGGCAAGACTATTGGCTTTGTCAAGGGCTCACCAAATTAAAATATAAGGCTGGGCTATTGGCTTTGTAAAGAGGTCATCATATCAATTTATAAGAAAGGCCTATTGACTTTATCAATGGGGTCATCACATTAATTAAAATATAAAGCAATACCCACTTCCTAGGATGTATCATTAAAGGCAATGGATTCACTAATCATGTTTAAATGCATTCATTATCAATAATCATTGCATTGCTCTCTAACAAAACTTATCAATAAAGCATTGGTATTGAGAATGACATTAAACTGTGCTAGAGTATTTCTTTTTACACTGCTCAGGCCAATGTAAAGCAGTCATATGACCAACCACAAGTGGCCCCAGCACTCCTAAGCCATTGAGCAAAAGCTACCACTCTGGAGTGGTTTGAAAATAATGAAAAACTCTTACGCCATAATGAGTTCAATTATCCAGTAGACTTATAGATAGTGTTTTGATTACTTTGCGGTGGGGACCGCAAGGATTAAAAAAACATTAAAAGAAGCCCTTGCCAGGCATTTGGGGAATTCCTTGTCCCAAAGCAGTGAATATTAGAACAGCGGGCTTTTCGCACTGTTCTGTCAAGGAGACTTCTCATTGAACCATATGTGCTTTTCTTTTTTCATTTTATGTTGAGGGTGACCGGCTCACCCAGGACTCTTAGATGCCAAAGTCACATTTGACCATGGGCAGCATTTGGGGCCTACATTTTCAGAAATGTGTTACAGGTTTTTCTGCACCTCTATTGTTGGTCCCTCTATTCTCTGGGTATGATTGGGGAGTAGGTCAACATGGTACCCCTCTTGAATCTGTCAACTTATATTTCACCAGCAATTTTAAAATTGAAGAAGCCCACCCTAAAAGGGATGCTGAATACAGCTTCAACAAGTTGTGGATTTTCAGAAAACTACACCAAGTTTTTTTTCTGAAAAATGTAATTTGCAATGCCTAATTGATCCCAAGAACTCAATGCATTGTGATACCAAAAATTAGCGACCTCTTAAAAGCTTATGCTTTCCCAACACTTCAGTTCTTCCCCTGAAATAACTAAGCCAAATGTAAAGTTGTCTTTCAATAAGAGAAATTCACCAGTCTGAGATGTTTAATTCCTTAACCCCTTCCCTGACAAGGACGTAAAGGTTAAAGGTTACGTCCGTGGCTGTGGCGCTCAGGAGAAGCGCTAGCGCTCCCACTGAGGGCCGCCACCCCACCCCACCAGGTCAGGGTTGGAAGGGGAATCGCTTTCACCTCCATTTCCACCCCGCCCCCCCATGACGTCAGTGCGCGATGGCACGCTGACATCATCAGAGGGTGCCAGACGCACTGGAAGCCAGTTGCTTCCAGCGCGTCTTCAGAGGAGGAGGTAAGTTTCTCTTCCGGCCGAGGTGGGATTGCTGCAAAAGAAGCATCAGGGGCAAGGAAAGGGTTTTCCTTTCCCTCAGTGTCTCGTTCAGCATTCCTCCTACCTAATTGCAATGCGATCAGGCAACAGGAATGCCAACTAGACACCAGGGACTTGTTTATGTGTGTGTGTTTATGTTTACTGTGTGGGGGGAGCGACCCCTTGGGCAAGGGTCGCTCCCCTTGGGGGGCCAATGTATTCATCACCATTTCTGCTCCCCTTGGGGCCAGATCAGCCTTTTATTCTTAGGCCGATCTTCCCCCAAGGGGGGCAGAAACCACTAGAAACCAAGGATTGTTTTTCTGTGTTTTGTTGTGGGGGGGGTGGCCCCCTGGGCAAGGGTCACCCCCAAAGGGCAAAAAGCATTATTGGGCAGTTCCGCCCTTGGGGGCAGATCCGCCTATTTGTTTTTAGGCCCATTGGGCAATTGTCACCCCCCAAAGGGGGTAATATATTCTATGCCATTTCTCCCCCCCTTGGAGGCAGATTAGCCTATTTGTTTAGGCCCATCTGCCCCGGGGGGGCAGAAGCCACCAAGACGCCAGGGATTTTTTTTCTTTCCATTGTTTTTTTATGTTGGGGGCGTCCCCTTTAGCAAGGCTCACCCCCAAAAGGGGCAAAGCACTGTTGGGTAGTTCTGCCTCCCTTGGGGGCAGATCGGCCTATTTTTCTTAGGTCCATCTGCCCCCAGGGGGGCAGAGAACACTAGACACCAGGGAAAATGTATAAATGTTATGTGGTGGGGTGTTTGGCAACTGGTGAAGTATTTGCATTTGTGATTATAACAGTTTATTTCTCCTTTTTGCTCTAGTTCAAAGCTTTTGCTTCCTTTGCTGTTGCTTGTTGCGGGTTTGGCAGTGGTTGTCCTGTGGTTTGAGTAGTTGCATGTTTTAGGTAAGTAAATAAATTTACTCCAAAGAAGTATTGTTACCATGCATGAATAACATGTTTGTACTTGGTGTACTAAATATAGGATTGTGTGTGAAATTATCCTTAGATTTATGCACAATGATATTTGTGTTATCTTATGTCTAATTTGCTTCTCTTTTTTCTTTTTAGTAGGATATCATTGGTAATGCTGTGGCTGTGCAGAGTAGTTGCTGGCGGGTCTAGCTTTTTCAGGCAGGTGAGTGGTATAGTTTTTGAGTTTATAACTCTTAGTGATAAAGCCACACTTTCTTTATCACTCATCTTATACAGTGCTGGTTGTTGGTGATGCATTTGTCCAGTTACTTTTCATTGGAAGGATCATGGCTAGCTGTAGGACGACAGCTCAGCAGGTTGTTGGTGTGCTTTTTGAGTCGTCTTCTGATCATGATTATGAGACTTACTCTGCATCTGAGGCAGAGGAGGAAGTGCAAGATTCTGGAAGTGAATTTTCTGTCAGAGAGGAATCGTCTGATGATGAAGCCACTCTCAGTGCTGATGAAGTGCCTTTTTCAGAGGAGGACACTGATATTGCAATGGTGCATAAGCCAGCGGTTGAAAGGCATCCCATTGGAAGACCTGACACAGTTGCCTGCCTTTACTGGTCTCCCAGGGTGTAGAGTAAATACAGAAAACCTTTTGCCTGTCAATTTCTTTGAGTTGTTTATGGACGATGTATTTTTGGAAGAGATTGTTGAGCAGACTAATTTGTATGCAGAGCAGTATTTGATGGACAATGCTGCCAGACTTAGGCCACACTCTAGAGCTAACCAGTGGATTCCCACACATCTGGAAGAGTTGAAAAAGTTCTTGGGTTTAACTTTTTTGATGGGGCTGATAAGGAAGCCATCACTGTCTTCATATTGGTCTACTAGTCCCTTGATGGCAACTGCTATATTTCCTGCAATCATGAGTCGTAACCGGAATGAGCTTCTTCTTTGGATGTTTCATTTTGTTGATAATGCTTTAGCCTTGCCACGAGATCATCCTGGTTCTGACCATCTTTTTAAGATTAGACCTGTCCTTGATCATTTTGTATATCAGTTTCAGAGATCTATGTTCCAGGCAAAGAAATATCTGTAGATGAGTCTTTGGTCCTGTTCAAGGGTCATTTGTTTTTTAGGCAGTACATTCCTAGCAAGAGGGCACAGTATGGTATTAAATTGTATATGCTGTCTGAAAGTAGTACAGGATATGTTTATAATTTCTGGGTCTACACTGGTAGGGATTCCAGTATTGACCCCCCTGGTTGTCTGCCCACTTTTGGAGTTAGTGAGAAAATTGTGTGGGAACTTGGTAGATGACTGTTTAACGAAGGTCACCATTTGTATGTAGATAACTTTTACATTGGAGTTCAGATATTCAAGGAATTGTTTAGAATGGACACTGTTACTTGTGGCACAATCCGCCCTAATCGGAAAGGCTATTTAAGAGAGCTTGAATGTAAAAAACGTGAGAAGGGACAGTGCAGTGCCTTGCGGAATGATGAGATGCTAGCTCTGAAATTTGTAGACAGGAGGGATGTGTATATGCTAACTAGCATCCATGATGAGAGTACTTCACCTGTGGGTGTTTGGGGACAAGTTGCTGAAGTGTGCAAACCTGTGTGCATTTTAGACTACAATAAGCACATGGGTAGTAGATCAGAGATTGAAACCTTACACTGCTGCTTGTTAGGCTTACATTTGGTATAAGAATATAGCGGTTCACCTGTTCCACTTGCCAACTTTTAATGCTTTTGTTGTGTTCAAGAATAGTTCTCCAGAGTCAAGGATGACATTTGTGAAATTTCAGGAGTCTGTCATAGCGAGCCTTGTTGTGCTGGAACAGCCAAGATTTCCTAGAGAAGCAGTGGTGGAGGATGTGGCTAGGTTGAAAGATGGTCACTTTGCTGAGCACATTCCTACCACAGCCAAAGAGGACTTTCCTGCTAAGAGATGTAGAGTCTGTGCTCGGAGAGGTATCAGGAAGGAAACTAGGATGTACTTCCCTGATTGTGCGTTGAAGCCTGGGCTGTGTGTGGGTGGCTGTTTCAGGAGCTACCACACACAGAATTATTGAGAAATACTGTGAGTGTAAACTGTTGTGTTATATTTTCATATGTTCAGTTTCACGGATGGCATTACTGTCATGTATTCATTTAGAGCTTTTGTGTTTGTAGTTTTGTACTTATTTATAATTAGTGTTTTCTTTGCGGTTTAAAAACAAAAAAAGTGATAGCGGTGTGTATGGACTGTGGAGTGGAGCTTGGCTGGCGGTGTGCATGAAGTGATGCTTGGCTGGTGGTGTGCGTGGAGTGGTGCTTGGTTGGTGTTGGGTGTGGCGTGGTGCTTGGCTGGCAGTGTGTGTGGAGTGGCGCTTGGCTGGCGGTGTGCATGAAGTGATGCTTGGCTGGCGGTGTGCGTGGAGTGGTGCTTTGCTGGTGGTGGGTGTGGAGTGGGGCTTGGCTGGCAGTGTGTGTGGAGTGGCACTTGGCTGGCAGTGTGTGTGGTGTGGCGCTTGGCTGGCGGTGTGTGTGAGGTGGCGCTCGGCTGACGGTGTGTGTGGAGTGGCGCTTGGCTTGCAGTGCCAGCCAATCGCCAGTTCACACACTCCCATCAGCTGGTGTGATTGCTGTATCAGGCATGTGGGCATATAAAAGTAATGGGCCCTTGACCGGCACTGTCTGTTGATGTGAGTGTTGTAATGTGCTGGACCCGCGGCTGGCGGCATGAATGGTCTTGTGCATGTCATGCATGAAAGGTGTGTGAATGGACTGTAAAGTGGTTGGTGCCTTGACGTGGCGTTACAGCTCACCAGCTGCGAGGCATTGGTTCAGTTTTTTGGCCTTTCAGTTATTAACAGTGCATTTCACTTTTGTGAAATCTCTTGTTAATAAAAGTTGATCTACTGAACCATTACTCACCCTCGTGCCAAATACAACCAGTATGCGTGATAAAAATGACAAAACCTGCTCTCCTGTAATCAGGTGTTGCAGCACACCCGTGACACACTAGGTGTCTCAGGTGGGACCCCGATGATGAAGCATGCCACCAACTTGATTGGTGGGTGAGGGATCATTTTAACATAACCTAAGTGCATTTCTTTTCACAAATTTAATGTTTGGAACATCACAGAAGTACATGGACACATAAAAATGATTGATGACAAAACTACCTGTGTTTGGGGGGGGCACCTATGTTTTGGTCCTGGTTGCGGCCTTCATCTAGGGAAACCTACCAAACCCAGACATTTTTTTAAACTAGACATCCCAAGGAGTCCAGGGAGGTGTGGCTTGTGTGAATTAGTGGATTCTTACACATTCTCCTCTGCAAAACACAACATTTGCTTAAAAAAGCATATTTTCCTCACTTTTCTTTGTAGGATCACCGCTCCAGCACAAATTTCCTACCACCCAGCATTCCCCTCAATCTCCCAAGTAAAATTATATCTCACTAGTGTGTGTCCTCAAAGCAGAGTCAGTCTAAAGATGTATAAAAGAAAAATATGTGCTTATCAAATCGCTGTGCTATTCCCTCAATCTCTACAGGTTTTTGGTCTTTTTCTGTTGCAGGCACCTGGGCCTCCCATCGGGAGACTTGGGGGAATGCTGGGTGGAAGGAAATTCATGGCTCTTCTCAGATTCCAGAACTTTCTGTCACCGAATTGTAAGGAAAAGGTGTTTTTTTGCCAAATTTTGAGGTTTGCACATGATTCTGGGTAATATAACCTGGTGGAAGCCCCACAAGTCACCCCATCTTAGATTCCCCTGGGTGTCTAGTTTTCAAAAATATACAGGTCTGGTAGGTTTCTCTAGGTGACAGCTGAGCTAGAGGCCAAAATCAACAGCTAGGCACTTTGCAAAAAACTGCTCTGTTTTCTTTGGGAAAATGTGAGGTGTCCACGTTGTGTTTTGGGGTATTTTCTGTGGCAGGCACTAGGCCTACCCACACAAGTGAGGTATCATTTTTATCGGGAGACGTAGGGGAACATTGGGTGGAAGGAAATTTGTAGCTCCTCTCAGATTCCAGAACTTTCTGTCACTGAAATGTGAGGAAAAAGTGTTTTTTTTTACACATTTTTAAAGGTTTGCATAGGATTCTGGATAGCAGAACCTGGTGGGAGCCCCACAGATCATCCCATATTGGATTCCTCTATGGGTCTACTTTTAAAAAATGCACAGGTTTGGCAGGTTTCCCTATGTGCCGGCTGAGCTAGAGGCCAAAATCCACAGCTAGCCATTTTGCAAAAAGCAGCTCTGTTTTCTTTGGGACAATGTGATGTGTCCTAGTTGTGTTTTGGGGCATTTCCTGTTGGGGGCACTAGGTCTACCCACACAAGTGAGGTATAATTTTTATCAGGAGACTTGGAGGAATGCTGGGTGGAAGGAAATTTGTGGCTCCTGTCAGATTCCAGAACTTTCTGTCAGCGAAATGTGAGGATTTTTTTTTTATTTTGGCCACATTTTGAGGTTTGCACAGAATTCCGGGTAACAGAACCTGGTGAGGGCCCCACAAGTCACCCCATCTTAGATTCCCATAGGCGTCTAGCTTTAAAAAATGCACAGGTTTGGTAGGTTTCCTTAGATGTGGGATGAGCTAAAGGCCAAAATCCACAGCTAGGCACTTTCCAAAAAATAGCTCTGTTTTGTATGGGAAAATGTGATGTGTCCACATTGTGTTTTGGGGCATTTCCTGTCGCGGGTGCTAGGCTTACCAACACAAGTGAATTACCATTTTTATCCGGAGACTTGGGGAATGTTGGGCCAAAAGAAAATTGTGGCTCCTCTCAGATTCCAGAACATTCTGTCACCAAAATGTGATGGAAAAGTGTTTTTTTTGGCTAAATTTTGAGGTTTGCACATGATTCTGGGTAACAGAACCTGGTGAGAGCCCCACAAGTCACCCCATCTTGGATTCCCCTAGGTGACTAGTGTTAAAAAATATACAGGTTTGATAGGTTTCTCTAGGTGCTAGCTGAGCTAGAGGCCAAAATCAACAGCTAGGCACTTTGCAAAAAACAGCTCTGTTTTCTTTGGGAAAATGTGAGGTGTCCACGTTGTGTTTTGGGGTATTTCCTTTCGCAGGCACTAGGCCTACCCACACAAGTGGGGTACCATTTTTATCGGGAGACTTGCGGGAACGCTGGGTTAAAGGAAATGTGTTGCTCCTCTCAGATTCCAGAACTTTCTATCACCGAAATGTGAGGAGAAAGTGTTTTTTTTTTACACATTTTTGAAGGTTTACACAGGACTCTGGGTAACAGAACCTGGTGTGAGTCCCACAAGTCACCTCATATTGGTTCCCTCTCTGGGTCTACTTTTCAGAATTGCACAGGTTTGGTAGTTTTCTCTAGGTGCCGGATGAGCTAGAGGCCAAAATCCACAGCGAGGCACTTTGCAAAAAACACATCATATTTCAATGTAAAAACGGGATGTGTCCATGTTGCGTTTCCTGTCGCAAGCATTAGGCCTACTGACGCAAGTGAGGTACCATTTTTATCAGGAGACTTGGGGGAACTCAGAATAGCAAAACAAGCGTTATTGCCCCTTGGCTTTCTCTATATTTTTTCCTTCCAAATGTAAGACAGTGTGTAAAAAAGATATCTATTTGAGAAATGCCCTGTAATTCACATGCTAGTATGGGCAGCCCGGCATTCGGAGAAGTGCAAATACCCACTGCTTCTCAACACCTTATCTTGTGCCCATTTTGGAAATACAAAGGTTTTCTTGATACCTATTTTTCACTCTTTATATTTCAGCAAATGAATTGCTGTAGACCTGGTATAGAATGAAAACCCATTGCAAGGTGCAGCTCAGATATTGTCTCTGGGTACCTAGGGTTCTTAATGAACCTACAAACCCTATATATCCCCATAACGAGAAGAGTCCAGCAGATGTAACGGTATATTGCTTTTAAAAATCAGGCATTGCAGGTAAAAGGTGCAGAGTAAACCGTGGAGAAAAATGACTGTTTTGGTCACCTCAATTTCAATATTTATTTTTTATTTTAGTTGTTATTTTCTGTAGGAAAACCTTGTCAGAGCTACACAAATGACCCCTTGCTGAATTCAGAAATGTTTAGCTTTCCAGGATTTTGGTTTCACACCCATTTCTGTCACTAAGGCGGTGATTCTAACCGCGACGGGCGGCGGTCGCCGCCCGCCATGCGGTTACCGCCAAATGAGACAAGACCGCTGCGGCCATTCTGGCTTTCCCGCTGTGCTGGCGGGCGACCGCCAAAAGGCCACCCGCCAGCACAGCGGGAAAGACCCAGCAACGATGAAGCCGGCTCCGAATGGAGCCGGCGGAGTTGCTGGAGTGCGACGGGTGCAGTAGCACCCGTCGCAAATTTCAGTGTCTGCTAGGCAGACACTGAAATTCCTTTTGGGGCCCTCTTACGGGGGCCCCTGCAGTGCCCATGCCATTGGCATGGGCACTGCAGGGGCCCCCAGGGGCCCCGCGGCACCCCCTACCGCCATCCTGTTCCTGCAGGATGGCGGTAGGGGGTGTCAGAATCCCCATGGCGGCGGAGCGCGCTCCGCCGCCATGGAGGACTCTCAAGGGCAGCGGAAAATCGACGGGACACCGCCGACTTTCCGTTTCTGGCCGTGGCTGAACCGCCGCGGTCAGAATGCCCAGCGGTGCACCGCCAGCCTGTTGGTGGTGCTACCGCGGTCATTCGCCCTGGCGGTTTTTACCGCCAGGGTTAGAATGACCCCCTAAATGTAAAGAGGCTGAAAGCAAACAAAATAGTAAAATCCCAAAATTGTGTTGAAAAATTGGGTTTTCTGATTCAAGTGTGCCTGTTTCTGAAAGCTGGGATGATGGTGATTTTAGCACCACAAATCCTTTGCTGATGCCTTTTTCGGGGAAAAACCACAAGCCTTCTTCTGCAGCCCATTTTCCCCATGTTTTTAAAAAAACTAAATTTTCCCTGTATTTTGGCTAATTTCTTGGTCTCCTTCAAGGGAACCCACAAAGTTTGGGTACCTCTAAAATCCCTAGGATGTAGGAAAAAAAGACACAAATTTGCCGTAGGTAGCTTATGTGGACAAAAACTTATGAGGGCCTAAGTGTGAACTGCTCCAAATAGCCAAAAAAAGTCTTGCCACCTGAGGGGGTAAAGGCCTGGCAGTGAAGGGGTTTAAAAGATTGTTTTTTCATCATATTAGGTTCTGTATCACCTTACACCAATTTTTCCAGTAGGTAAAATATTTTTATAAATACTTGCAAAGAAAAGCCAGTATCCTTCAACATGGAGTGGACTAAACAATAGTAAAAGAGCGGGGCAGAAAGAGTATTAGGTCTAACATTTCTGCCAAATAATATGATTACAGATTGTGAAGAGCAAGGCCACCATGTTCTTTTCCCAATTGAAAATTTGGAAAACTTAGCCAGCGCTGATGATTTTTACAGACAAACCTGTTTGCTAACATGTCAATATCTGGAATATATTTTTGAAATCTTATTCCAGACAGTTGAAAATAAAAAAATAAAAGGAGGCAAAACTGATATTTCAGTCAAGGCCACTCTGCCTCTAGTGGGTATTTAAGACCATTTGAGGAGAAGAGCACACACTTTGATTAGTGTGAACACATAGTTATGTTTATACAAATCTTCATAATTAGATGTAACATGAATTTTTTAAATTTCTAACTGGATGTAAGGGGTTATACTTATAGGCTAAGCCTAGAGTGATATCTGGGTGGAAACGTTGAAGAAGAACATTTCTGTTTTCCCTTAATTTATTTTGTATCACCCCATTGGGGTATATTTTGTTCTGAAATCAAGTAAGTTCTTGATATTACTCTTCTGTGCTTTCAGATAAATCACTAGATCATCTGTGTATAGCTTCAATTTAGGAATCCCGAGAAGAAGAGGAGAGATATTATCGTCCCCATTCATAGCAACGGCAAAAGGTTCAATAAAGAGAGTGAACACAGTGGGGACAGTAGACAACCTTGCCTAGTTCCCTTAAGTGATTCCAATTTGCCCACTTCCACAGAATGTATTATTAACTGTGCTCAGGCATACACATAAAGATCCTTCAGCATTGTCAAAAACCAAGGGGAAAGCAAAAAAAACACCAAATATGAAAAGTATCCTCCCTACTAATCACATCAAAGGTTTTTTCTGTGGCAAACATGTTGATTGCAAGATCCGTTTTACTCTGAGCCAAAAAATGTATACCCTAGATAAAATACTGAGTGCTAGTGAAGATTGATCCATTATCTAAACCCGCTCTAATCTTGATGAATCAGGGATGCAGCTACTGACACAACCCTAACTACTATCATTTTAATGTAAAGCTTGTAGTCTCAGTTTAAAAGAGTAATTGGGTAAAATGATCTAGGAAGGACTGCTGATCTATCTTTTTTCAAGATAATAATGACAATTGTCACTGAAAAAGAAGAGGGCTGGGGACCAACATCTAGGACTAAATTAAAAAGTGTAATCAATATTCCCCGTAATTGAGGGAAAAATATCTTATAAACTTCTATTTGGAGTCCATTGCTACAGATGGTTTTCCCACGCTCACAACTCTTTAAGCACAGCTTAATTTCCGCTACTCAAATTGGAACCAAAAGACCTGAGCTTTGGATACAAGACATCTTAGGAATTGTGAACTTTTGTAAAAAATAAGAGAACTTATTAGGATCCCTAGTATCATTTGCAATGTAAAGTGATGTGTGATGATCTAAAAAAAAAAAAAACTCTGTGTGTGATGTGACTCAAATACGAGCTGTTTAGTTAATGGGTCCTCAATCATTTTAACAAAGGTGGCATTGGTTTTAACCTGGACAAAGCATACTAGCAATCTGCCAGAATGTGCACTCTCTTCATAAAATGTATGTTTATATTCTAGTGTCTCAGCGGATCTTCTCACAAATGAAAAACTTTAATTTTTTGTTTTGACGAGTCCAGCTCCTGTAAATGGGTTCTGAAATCTGAGTTCCCAATACAGCTTACGGCATAAGTTACATGTTCAAAGTTCTCCTGAACTGTGGAGACCAAGTGCCTACTTTTTTCATTGTAGCTAAGAATGCCACTCACTGGCCTGTCAGAGCCACCTTGAAGATGTCCCAAACAATATGAAAAGAAGCAAAGGGCAAATTAATTTGAAAGAAGTTAATCAGAAATCCCCCATATTGATGTCGCCCTGTCAAGCTCTGATAACAGTGCTTTATCTAAACACCACCTTCTAACAGGGGAAAAACCTTGGTCCCACTTAAAATCCAGAGAAATCATTGTGTGATCGAAAAACAGTTCATATTAGTTGAAGACTTCAATCTCCCTAAAAGCTGGGAACCCAAAAAACCCAGGCTATGTCTAGCCATTTTACAAGTAAATTGTTGAAGGGGTGGGTATTGGAATCACCATGGATGTATGATATCAAATTCCACCTTAAAAATATCAATAAAATTTGCAATCTTGGGCTTAGCATGCCTTGCGTTCTTTCATAGTGTATCCAATTTTGGGCCTTGAAGCTAATTAAATTACCCTCCCAAAACAATATAGCCATTGAATTGTACTGCAAGGGGGTACACATGCAGTAGGGCTTAAATCTGGTCTGGGATTAGGCCATAGTAATTCACAAAATTAGAAACACCACATCACACCAGATACAGACCCAAAGCCACCTTAATAAAAGGTCATTAACTGAATTAATGATTACACTTTTAATGAATGCCTAAAAAAGATAGCCAGTCTCCTACAGCCAATGTTTACAGAGGCAAACTGAGATTTTGACATCAAATTATTCAGTAAATGTGTAGGATTATTGGATTTAAAATGAGTCTCTTTAAGAAATATAATGTCTGGGAAAAAGGTGGCCAACCAACACTTGGCAGTGTACAATATATGTATATTTTATTAGAGGAACACTTTATTAGCAGTTTACAGGCTAATATTACATGTGTTTTGCCTTGTACAGAGTAAAAACCAATAGAATTTGCATCATCAGAATCAGAGGAAATTGGAGCAAAACCCACCATGCAGTCTCCCTTTTTAATCCAGGATGGAGTAGATGACGGCTAGGTCACCAGTCCGTGATAGTCCCACCATTTCTTCCATGATTTATCATATTTGTAAGGGTAGCTCCGGGCCTCATAAATTGTTTCTTCCATTTTGTCACACCAATTCATCCCTTTAATCCACACCTTCACTGAAAGGGCTTAAGGGGAGGTCCAATTGTGAGGAATAACATGCTTAGCTAATAGCATGCCCATCTCCACCAGGGTCCTATCCTGCCTAGGCCCTCAAAACACATCCAAAATCCCAGGCAAATCAATTTTGGGATCAAGGTTTGTAGGCATGCCCAACACGGCAGACAACATGGGTTATCACAGCAGACCAAAATTTCTGTATCTCGGGTAGGCCCAGATGTAGAACTCCACATTGCCGGAGGAGTTTGTGGTATGTGGACGTAGAGTATCACATAGTTCTCAATTTCCACGATCAGGTACAGAGCAGAGTTAGTTTGCTTGCAGGAGATTTCATTTTGGCACTCTCTCATTAGTGCCACAATACTCTCGGGCCACTAGTGAGAACGTGTGAGGTTTTGCGTTTGCTTGTGCTGGTTCCAAACGTGTGCGCAAGACTGCCCATTTACCCATGTTGCTTTTGGCCGCAATGGCAGCCAAAACAGACCCAATCATGAGCCTGAATGCACCTGGAGTAGATTTTCTCTACAAGATACATCTAAATCTAGTCAAAAAGAGGTTTTTGAGTGGATTTTTTTCTACAATGGACCCTTCAAGTTATTGTTTAGTGTGAGAATCCTTTTCTTTTTTTTCATACACAACTCCAACTTCCTGTCCCTGTCCAGCAGGCTCCTCCCAGTGCTTTGCCTATCTTCTGACCATATTTCACTTGAATTTTGAGGTGGAAGGATCACTCTCTTTGTCTTCTGGATACACCTTTTGATTTAAGGACATTGTTTTTGTGAAATCACACAAGTAAGTTCCAAAACTGTTGAATAAGGTTGGTGTGTTTTGCTTAGGCATGCACCAGTATTTCTTTGTACTTTAATTTAATTGTAAAACTATATAGTGGTAGGTGGCCTGTAGTCTTAATATGGGCCTTGTTATTATTTATTTTGCATTTCACAAGGAAAATTGTTGATCAGCTCATTACCTTTTCTACATGCTGGTAACATTTGCAATATTATTTTACTACGTAGCCTAGATTTCCAAAGGGAGATCTACTCTGTAGGCTCAGTACTGGTAGTAATCAATTAATGAAATAAATGTTTCAGTGGTATATAATTTTAAAACTTAATTTAGGTTAGGGATGGCAATGGATTACATTTAAAAAGTTGGCCATCATTTATATTTTTTCTCAAAAAATGTATATGTTGTGGGATAATAGTTGATGGCATAGGAGGATGAGTACTGTTGTTGTAAAATGTTTATAGCTCAATATTTTGCATTGCTGAATTATTGTTAGAGTTTTTTTCAGTGTTACTACCATGCCTCCCTATGGCCAAGGTTTGTGTGTGTGTGTGTATGTATGCGTTTGTCATTATCCACCATTTGTCTTTGTTCTCCATGCCATGTGGCCAGGGGCCGTTTTGTGTAGTCTATTGCAATATACTTCCTTGTCCTCTTCCTTGTTCTCCATGCCTCCTTGTTTGCAGTTGTTGTTTGACCAGGTGCCTGGTGGCCATTTTGTGCATCCAGCTAGTGTGTCTTTGCCATAGGCTTGCATGTGTTCTTTGCTCTCCTTGCTACTTGTTGTTTGACGATGTGGCTGGTGACCATTTTGTGCATCTAGCCAGTGTCCCTTTGTCATAGGCTTACATGTATTCTGTGTTTGCCATACCTCCTTGCTCCTTGTTGTTTCACCATGTGGATAGCAGCCATTTTGCGCATCCAGCCAGTGTGTCTTTGCCATAGGCTTGCATGGGCTCTTCTTTGTTCCCCATGCCTCATTGCTTCTTGTTGTTGTTTGACCATGTGGCTGGCAGCCCTTTTGTACATCCAACCAGTATGTCTTTGCCATACGATTGAATGTGTTCTTTGTTCTACTTGCTCATTGTTGTTGTTGCTTGACCATGTGGCTGGTAGCCATTTTGTGCATCCAGACAGTGTCCTTTTGTCATAAGCTTGCCTGTGTTGTTTGTTTACTATGCCTCCTTGCTCCTTTCATGGGGCTGGGAGCCATTTTATGCATCCATCCAGTGTGTCTTTGCTGTTGACTTGCATGGCATCTTTTTGCTTCCCATGTCTCCATGCTCCTTGTTGTTGTTGTTTGACCATGTGTCTAGAGACCATTGTTTTGCATCCAGCCAGTGACCCTTTGCCATAGGCTTCCACATGTTCTTTGTTTCCCATGCCTCCTTGCTCCTTATTGGTCTTTTACTATATGGCTGGCAGTCATTTTGTTCATCCAGCCAGTGTGTTTTTGCCATAGGCTTGCATGGGTTCTCCTTTGTTTCTCATGCATTCTAGCTCCTTGATGTTGTTTGACGATGTGGCTTGTGGCCATTTAGTGCATCCAAACAGTGTGTCGTTTCCATAGGCTTGCATGTGTACTTTGTTCTCCTTGTTGCTGTTGTTTGACCATGTGCTGGCAACCATTTTGTGCACCCAGCCAGTGTGCCTTTTCTATAGGCTTGCATGTGTTCTTTATTCTCCTTCCTTCTTGTTTTTCTTGTTCGACGATGTGGCTGGTGGCCATCTTGTGTATCCAGTCGATGTCCCTTTGTCATGGGCTGTCATGTGTTAGATTGCCATGCCTCCTTGCTCTTTGTTATGTTTGACCATGTGGCTTGCAGCCTTTTTGTGCAGGCTTGCATGGGTTATTCTTTGTTGCCCATGCCTCATCACTCCTTGCTGTTGTTGTTTGACGGTGTGGCTGGTGGCCATTTTGTCCAACCAGCCTGTGACCCTTTGCCATAGGCTTGCACATGTTCTTTGTTTGCCAAGCTTCCTTGATCCTTATTGTTGTTTTACCATGCGGCTGTCAGACATTTTGTGCATCCAGTCAATGTGTCTTTGCCATAGGCTTGCATGGATTCCCCTTTGTTTCCTATGCCTTCTTACTTTTGGTATTTAACCATGTGGCTGGCAGCCATTTTCTTCTTTGTTCTCTATGTCTCCTTGCTCCTTGTTGTTGTTGTTTGACCATGTGGTCATTTTGTGGATCCAGCTAGTATGTCTTTGCCATAGGCTTGCATGGGTTCTTTGTTCCCCTTGTTCCTTGTTGTTGTTGTTTAACCATGAGGATGACGGCCATTTTGTGCATCCAGCCAGTGTGCCTTTGCCATAGGCTTGCATGTGTTCTTTGATTGCCATGGCTCCTTGCTTCATATTGTATTTTGACCATGTGGCATGCAGTCATTTTGTACATCTAGACAGTGTGCCTTTTCCCAGAGGTTTGCACACAAACATCAGAATTACTGATCATTTGTTTATTTTTAGCCTATATTTTAATTGTGTATCATTTTCTATTTTATTTTTTCTATTAATTATTATTATTTTTTTCTTCTAATGTTTTCTTTTCTAAATTTCTTGTTGTTTTACTTTTATTCTAGTTTTTTACTTTTTTACTTTTTTGATTTTGATTTTTTAAAATTTCATTTCATTTAATTCAACAATTTGCCTTGCTCTACCCATCTATCCACATCCATACCTACAGCCATCCATCCACCAAAGGCGCGCAGCCGCTCTACAGCATTCTCTTTAGATTTATAATAATTCAATTTCCTCCGGGACACTCTGGTTACGGAGCACTGCAGACAAATCAGCAGCATAATTCATTTTTTTATGATTATTTTATCCCCCTGGACCACCTTGCCATCATAGGTTTTTTAAGGATTATTTCATTTACCTTTGCACTATGCCTGGGGGGAGTGACCAAGAAACTCTGCCCTGCTACGCAGAGTTCTGCAAGTGGCATAGTCCATTACGTCGTGCCGTTCTCTCTGAATTTTAGCATCATGGTTGTCACTAAACTTAACAAGCGTGAACAAGTTTAAAACTCCTCTCCTCTCCACAGAGTTTTTCACAACTCCACATTCTAAGCGGAATGCGGAGGTGAAAAACTCTGCAAACCCCGCAAGCAGAGCGAAGTTCACCACCCACTTCAAACTTGCATCTCTCTCTGACTACCACAGGCGCCTCCTTTAAAACAGATGGGGATAAAGCAAAGAGCTATATCTGCATATTATGCTGTCTAGTTTGAAAGTAAATTTTATGGTGGTGGTGCAGTTTGACTTTATAATGTTTGATTACATAACTAACCAACCACACTAATATTGCATTTGCCTGCACTCAACCTGCGACAATGCCATGTTTCTTTAACTACATGTTTTTCTTGCTTGTTTTTTTTTTAGATGTGTAGGAGGCTGGCTCTCTATGTAGTGTGCAAAGCTAGGCACACTGTGCAGGGAGTGCAAGCAGCCACATGTTGGTTTACAGAAGTAAAAAGTAGAAGACCTAATGCTCTAATTCATATGGTAGCTTGGTTGAGCAGTTAGGCTAATCTTGGAGAAGTGCAAAGCATTTGTTGTATTCACAGTATCAATAATGCAAGACACACACTCAAAAGAATAACTTGAGACCAATTTACAAAAATACTTCTGATTTTTATGCCGTTTTTAATACCAAGATCATCAAAATTGGGTAAGTACTTTTTTAAGTTATGAATTATTTTCTTTCAGCAAAAATAGGCTTTTTGTGCATAATTGTACACCATAGGAATTGATGGGGAAACACTTTAAAAATGCATAGAAAACCAGGTAATGGGTTAACCTTTTGCAGATATGTTGAGGTTGTCGATGGGCACTATGGACCTGATGGAGAAGTTCTGACAGTTCCTTGTTTCGGTGGGAGCAGATGCAGAAAATAATTGGAGCTGGTGCTCAGCCACTGCGGGAGACCCCTTGGAAAAGACAGCACAGGTGGACTTAAAGGTAAGTCCAGTGGGTCCTCTTGGAGTCTCGAGGTCGGGTACCACTGGATCTTCAATGTAGGGCACAGGGTGGTCGGGTGCAGAGCGAATCAGTGAGCCAGGAGCTGCAAAGGTGCCCTTGGGAGCAGGACATAGGTCACTTTGAGGGTCGGTTTCAGGTCAGCAGGGGCACTTAGGTATGAGGTTCTGGTGGTTTCTGAAGTCCCTTGGCTGGGGCTTCCGCTTGGTCCTTTTGCAGTTTGGAATGGACTGTCCTTCTGGGCGTCCGATGTTAGTTGATCATTACCAGGAGCAATGGTGCAGTTCGGCCGCTGGAAGGTGCAGTGCCACCAAACGTGCCACACTTTCAGGGTTTGTCCTCACAGTCCATCGAATGGAATTTGGTCCAGCTGTGGCATCCAGTTCCTTGGTCATTAGCCAGTTAGTGAAGTGGCCTTCACTGGGTTTTTGTTCTTTGTTGCAGGAGAGTGATGCCTTCACTCTGGAGGGAGATTTTCAGTGATTCTTAAAGTGTGGAGGTCCACTGGGGGTGTTCAGAGTCCATCTGATGTCTGGGGAACCCCTCAGCAGTGATTGTCAAGTCCTGGGTGCAACATGCATGGTTTGACACCTTTATCTTGGTGCAGCAGGACTTCAGTCCTCGTGCCTTGGGTCGTCTTTGTTGCTGGTCTTTTTTTGTCCCTGGAATCTGATTCTCTGGCGTAGGGGTGTGAAAAAGTAGCCTCTTTTTATCATGGCTGCCCCCATTTTTGGCCTGTTTGTCAGTGTGTTTAACTGTGTCACTGGGATCCTGCAAACCAGGACCCCAGTACTTATGCTCTCTCTTCTCCCAAATTTGTCACTACATACTGGTAACCCAGTATTTCATCCCAAATTGGCATACTGGTGCCCCCTTATAAGCCCCTAGAATATGGTACTTAGGAAACCATGGCATTGGGGCTCCAGGGGATCGCTATGAGCTGCAGCATTACTTATGCCACCCATAGGGGGCCCATGCAAAGGCTTCTACAGGACTGCCATTACAGCCTGTGTGAAATGGTGCATGCACCATTTCACAGCCATTTACACTGCACCAGGTCACTTATAAGTCACCTATATGTCAGGCCTTCCAACCCTGAAGGCTGGGTGCAAAGTACCTGTGTGTGAGGGCACCCCTGCACTAGCAGGGGTGCACCCATATCATCCAGGATTATTTTCCCAGACTTTGTGAGTGCAGGGATGCCATTTTACACATGCACTGGACATAGGTCAATACCTATGTCCAGCTTCACAATGTTAACTCTGAATCTGGCCATGTAAGGTGTCTAACATATGGGAATTGTACCACAATACTGATTCTAGTATTGGTTTTACAACTCCATGCACTCTGGGGGCTCCACAGTGGACCCTCCTGCACTGCCATACCAGATTTCTCTGGTTTTCCAGGCAGCCCAAGCTGCTGCCGATTCACAGACCGGTTTCTGCCCTCCTATTGCTTGAGCAGGTCAATCCCAGGAGGGAAGAACAACGCATTTTCTTTGGGATAGGGGTGCTACACCCTCTCCTTTTGGAAATAGGTGTTACAGGTATAGGTGGGGTAGCCTCCCAGAGCCTCAGGAAGTGCTTTGAAGCGCACAGATGGTGCCCTCCTTGCATAATCCAGTATACACCGATTCAGGGACCCCAAGTCCCTGCTCTGGCCCAAAACTGGACAAAGGAAAGGAGAGTGACCACTGCCCTGTCCATCACCACCCCAGGGGTTGTGCCCAGAGCTCCTCCAGAGTGTCCCTGCGTTTTGCCATCTTGGATTCCGAGGTGGTGGGGCATTCCGGGAGCCTCTGAGTGGCCAGTGCCAGCAGGTGACGTCTGAGCCCTCCCCTGATAGGTGCTTAGCTGTATAGCTGCCCAATTCCCCTTTCAAGGCTATTTAGGGTCTCTCCTCTGGGTGTTTCCTCGATTTGGATTGCTCCAGCAGGAATCCTCTGCATCGTTTGCTTCACCTTCTACTGATGAAACTGCACCTGGCCCCTCCAGGAACTCTACAAACTGCAAAAAAGTCATAAAGACAACTTCTGCAACATTGAATCTTCAGCTCCTGCCAGCAACTGCAACTGTTTCCAGGTTGTGCATCCTCAGAGGACTGCCTGTCTTCAGCCTGCACCAGAAGAACGATGGAATCTCCCTTGAAGTGAAGGAGTCACTTCCCTGCTTCAGTAAGCACCCCTCTGCAGCGACGACCAGTGGTGTGGGTCTCCTTGCCTGATGAAGTGCGTAGATCCAGAAACAGGGGTGATGGACTGAAGTTGTCCTGACGGTGCTAAGGTCCAGCTGTCCAACTTTGGTGGAGGTAAAAGCTTGCCTTCACATGCAAGACTTACCCCGGTGCACCTCGTGATTTGCAGTTGCCAAGGCTTGTGTGGTACCTTCCATGAAGTTCTTCATGCATAGCACAGCCCAGGCCCCCAGCACTCCTTCCTGTGATGCACAGCTTCCTGAATGGTTCTGCTGTGGCATGGGATCCCTTTGTGTTGTGCTGCATGGGCCTCCATTTGCACCTTCTTTGTCCCCAGGCTGTGGGACTCCTGTGTGCACTGCCTGGTCTTCTGAGGGCTCTCCAAGTTGCTGAGACCCCCCTCTGTCTCCCCCTCCTGGGCAGAGGCCACCAGGTCTATCTTGGTCCCAGGTAGCACTATTTTTGGCTAACTGCGAGCTTTCCATGTGCCAAGGCTTGTTGGTGAAATCCAGTGATTTAAACAAAGACTACAATCTTCCATCTAGCATGGGATATCAGTTGCACCAACCAGAAACCCGCACCTGTCTTCCTGAGTGCAGTGCTGACTGTTCTTCTTCACCAGTGGTATTTCTTTTGCACCCTCATCTGGGATAGCATGGGCTCCTGTTCTCCCTAGACTCTTCACTGCTTTTTGGACTTGGTCTCCTTCTTCCACAGGCCTTCAGGTCCAGGAATCCATTGTTGGTGTCTTGCAGTCTCTTCTGGTTTTTGCATTATCTTCTGTCATGACTTCTTGTTTGCTCTAGGAAACATACTGTGATTTAGGGCCAAATGTAGGAAGGCTTTTGCGCCTCGCGCAAAAGCCCTTACGCGATGCAGAAACACATTTTGCAAGTCGATACCGACTCGCAAAATGTGTTTCAGACTCGCAAATAGGAACGGGTGTTCCCTACCTATTTGCGAGTCGCACCGCGATGTAAAGTTGATTTGTGACCGCGAAAGCAGTCGCAAATCAACTCGCAGTTACCATCCACTTGAAGTGGATGGTAACTCATTCGCAAACGGGAAGGGGTCCCTATGGGACCCCTTCCCCTTTGTGAATGCTCACAAAAATATTTTATGTCTTATGGACCACTGCCTACTCTGAAAAAAAACTAAACTAAAAGGTTTCGGTATTTTTTCTATTTGCAGCTCGTTTTCCATTAAGGAAAACGGGCTGCAAAGAGAAAAAAAAAAACTGCTTTATTGAAAAGCAGTCACGGACATGGTGGTTTGCTGTCTCCAGCAGGCCACCATTCCCGTGAGTGCCTAGACTCGCTATGGGGTCGCAAACTGCGACCCACCTCATAAATATTTATGAGATGGGTCTTTGCGACCCCATAGCGAGTCGCAGAAGGTGTCTGAGACACCTTTCTGCATAACATTTTGCGAGGTGCAAATTGCGAGTCGCTGGGACTCGCAATTTGCACCTCGCAAAATGTTTTCTACCTACATCTGGCCCTTAGTCCTGTTTTCCTAGGCTCTGGGGTGGGTTGTAGTACTTACTTTTGGTGTTTTCTTACACTCCCAGCCCCCCTCTATATACTACATTTGTCTAGGTGGGAAACCAACTTTCACATTTCATTATTTTAGTATATGGTTTGTGTTCCCCCACGCCCTTTGCAACCTATTGTGATTTTCACAATTTGCACTGTTTTCTAAATGCTTTTACAGCTATTACTGCATTCTAGTGCATATACTGTGTATATTACTTACCTCTTAAGGGAGTATAGGGCCAGATGTATCAAGGGTTTTTGCATTCGCAAACGGTGCGAATGCCAGTTTGCGAATGCAAAAAGCCAGTTCAGAATGTATGAAAGATATTCTGAACGCAATTTTAAGGAATTGCAAAAATAGCGATTCCTTAAAATTGCGATCCTGTTTAGAGAGTCGCAAATTGCGACTCTCTAAATAAGAAATTGCAAATAAGGATTCCTTATTTGCGATTTCTTAGCACATGTATGAAGCCATTCCTAAATGCGATTTGGGCATTCAGGAATCTCTATTTACCACCAGGTTGAACCTGGTGGTAACCATGTGCAAAATTTGAAAATGCATTTAAAATGCATTTTTAAAATGTACATGTAGAGCACACATGCCCTTTTGGCATGTGTGCACCTTACATGTCCCAAAAACAAATGTTTGGGTGCAGCAGAGGGGGCCTTAGGCCCCCAGCACCCTGGGGTTTTGCATTTCCAAATTTGCGATTTCTGGTTAAGAAATCGCAATTTTGGAAATGCAAAAAATTGGCAGATATGGGCCAACAGGCCCATAGGTGCGAATGGAGACAGATTCTCTATTTGCGATTCGGTAATAGCATTTGCGATTTTTAAGAAATCGCTATTACCGAATCGCAAAAATCATAAATACCTTTTTTCCATTTCTGAAATAGCGATTTCTTAAAAATCGCTATTTGAGAATCGCAAATCGGTTGTATGATACATCTGGCCCATAGTCTCTACAAGATTTTTGGCACTGAGTTACAAAAAATAAAGTACCTTTATTTTTGTAACACTGAGTATTTGCTTTCATGTGTGTAAGTACTGTGTGACTAGAGTGGTATTGCATGAGCTTTGCATGTCTCCTGGATAAGCCTTGGCTGCTAAGCTACAGCTACCCCTAGACAGCTTGGCTTCTAGACACTGACTACATTTCACTAATAAGGGATAACTGGACTTGGTATAAGGTGTAAGTACCTTTGGTACCCACTACAAACCAGGCAAGCCTACTACAAGGGGTACCCACTAAATACTGTATTTAGTGGGCATTTAGTGGAGTACCTAGTAGTGACCAATGAGTCATCTACCTTAGGGTGGCTACAACCTCTAAGTGACCACTTCCTGTGGCAGAGATCACTTCCCTAAACCTGATTGGCTATTTTACTTCCATCCAAGATGGAGGAAATTGAAATGGAGAGGTCACCTTGTATGCAATACCTTAGAGGTGGTGCAAGCTGGAGCGGACACCTTCTCTTCTCCTTTTTGTGTTTTCCAGTTGTTACTCCCAACAAAAGTAGAAGTTTGCAAGAAAGGTGGCCATCTGCTGCTAGCAGAAGGTTTGGGGGTCAAGTTTCAATGGTGGTAAGCCCTTTCCTATGGGGAAGTGTGAGGCACCTCTGATCTCAAGGGCTTTTTCTTGGGACACAGAGAGCAGGATCTCTCACCTCAGGGTTCTAGAATCTTGTCTGGTGGTGGCAGGCTGGTTGTGTCCGGCCAGCAATCAAGTCTGCGTAGTTAGCTTTTGCAGAGGGCTCCTCTAAGGTGACACCTGGGTACATTTTATAATAAATCCAATGATGGTACCAGTTTGAAGTTATCATTCTGAGGTGTTTGATGCCAAACAACCCAGGGTTCAGATTAGCCATTATGTAGCTGTGAAACTCTTACTGAACAGTATCAAGCACATGCATTTAAAATCGCTGTTCTTTTTACTTTCTATATCCCAGGTTTGGCAAGGGCACCGTAGGGGCATATTTCTCATGCATCTATGCCCACACATAAAATATAGTGCACCCTGCCCTAGAGCTAGAAGGCCTGCCAGATGCGTGACACACCTATATTGCATGCAGTGTAAAGTGGACAGGGCACACTAGCAGTGTGCCATGTCAAGTTTACATTTTAGGATTGCACCAAAACACTCAACCTGCAATGGCAGTGCTGGGTACATTTGGGTGCATGGCCCTAGAGGGTGGCACAATCTGTGCTGCTGCCCTCAGGGCCCTACCTTTAGTACCCTATGCCCGGGGTACCTGAGTGCAATTTGCTAAGGATTATAGTGGCAGCTAAAGGTGTTGCCAATCGTGCCAATGTATCACAACGGTTTTGGGAGATCTGGCCGAGGGATCCTGGTTAGCAGGGGTCCTGGACACTAACAACTTTGAGACCACAGCAAATACCAGGCAAAAAGTGTTTGGGGGGGTGGCTAACCATGACAAAAGAGGCCTTTTCTCACAAGGTGCACAACATAAGAGATGCCACATCACCTGCAGTACTGACAAAGAGTAGGACTGTATAGTTAGTCCTCCAAAGTCTTCCACTTGTGCCGCTTAGTGGCACTGCCAGCTGAAAGCGTTAATATGGCCTAAAAGAAAGTTGCTCTCAAGAATGTGGCCAGTGAGAAGCAGCAGCTTTCCACCTACCAGCCTCCTGCAACCTTTTTCAGGGGAAGTGTGTCTATCACACCGGCCTCTAGGGAGGAACCTGGGAGCAGCACACCCACATGTGCAGCACCACCCCAACCGAAGCCCAAAATCATGTCTGTCAGTGAGGTAGCCACTGCAATCATGGTGACATCGACAAGCAGTGACATTGAATTTGATTTGTCCCTTTTACAAAATAGTACTCAATTGTTTCGGGTAACAGAGCAAAATGGACAGAAGACACAACCAGCAATAGCTGAGCTTCCTTGAGGTGGTGCAAAACAGGAGGTTGTGCTTCGTGCTGAGCAAGAATCACCTCTATTGGAATCTGTGGCTCCCAGATCTCCAGCAAGGAAAGGGAAGGGTACTACTCTACTATCTTCTCCAAGCACCCCTTCTGACGATGATGATAGGAACATGGAGTGGACCCCGGAAGAGTCTGGGAGGTGCCAGAAGTGGCAAGAGAAAAGAAATATTCCAGAAAGCCTTAGACTCATGGAAGGGGTGATAGTGAGGAGGATGATGAGGATGAGCCAGTCATTGTGGAGGCTGGCACAAAGGAGTCTGATATTACTACACAACCTGCTCTGAGGGATGTGGCACAGGCAGCACCATCAGCTTCCATATTAGTAAGGCCCCAGCAAAGACCTGTACCAACCCATACCTAAGTACAAGTATGCACTGCAGAGAAGCAATCAACACACCCACCTACCACCAGTTCCTCTTCAGGCATTGGCAGTGGCTCAACAAGAAAGTACTTCTCCCCAGATTGGGACTTTTTTACAATTAGCAAACTGGAGGAGAACATAGCAATATTCTCCATTTGCCACACATGTGTTCCTCCATGTAAACCTGGTTCTCGTTATGTCACTGGAGTCCAGACGACCCATATGAAAAAACATAATTTAATCCGGTGGGAGGAGCACCATAAAAAGGTTGCTGAACGTTTTTGAAGTGGTGAAGGTGAGGAGAGCTGGGAAACATCAGCCACAACTGGTCAAACAATGGTGGAAGGCGAAGAGGGTGACATTGCCCTGCAAAGCAGCCATGTCCCCATAAGTGCACCAGACTCACCCACCTCAGAGAGCTCACAATTTCACAGGAAAACTCAAAGTCAAATTGGAGACACCACGGCGTACGGTGATTACACCACGATGCACATTGAGCCTACCACCACCTACATCTCAAAAGTAATCTCCAACAGTGGCCTCACAAAAGAATAAAATCCAGGAAACTATTATTGGCATGTTAAGGCACCCAATGGCACAGTTGTACAAAGGAAAGCAGCAAAAATGTTAGTGCTGGACCTCCTCCCTTCTTCTTTTGTGGCAGGAGTGGGATTCGTAGAGTTTGGGCAACCATCTGCTGGAAATGGAAGGTTCCAAGTTAGACCAATTTGACAAGGGTTGCTGTTCCAGTGCTGCACCATGATGTGCTGCAATTGGTTGGACCTGCTTTGCAGCAAAGTATTGTCCACACTATCCACCTGATGACAGACCAGTTTTCAGGTTACTGATTACATGTGCATCACTACACAATGGATCGCTTTTGCAGATGTAAAGCAAAAGCTATCTACAGGTCTTTGACCTGAAGAAATGTTTGTGAGCATTCAGCCGCATACAACATTAGCCATGTTCACCATGGAGAAATCACATCCAGCTGCAATGTCTTGGATGACTTTAGTAGCAAGGTGTCTGAATAGCGGAGACACAGAGGTCTCCGAATTGAATTTTCACGGACAAAGGCAGTAACATAGCCAAAGCCATGGCATACAATGGCTATTTCAGGGTCCTGTGTTTGGCGCACTGAATAAACCTGGTTGTGCACAACTTTCTCAAAAAAGAAGACATAGGCCCTCATTATGAACATGGCGGTCTGTTCCGCTCCGCTGGCGGTGGCGGTAGAAACCACCAACAGAGGAGCGGGCCGGACCGCCAAATAATGAAGCAAACGAAATACACGCATCCCGCGCACCACCCACCGCCAGGAAAGGAGTCCCGCTGACGACGGCAGAGTACGCCCACAGGCCGTCGGAAAGGCCCAACCCACCCATCAAATTATGAACCACCATTCCGCCGCCAGTTCCGGGGCAGGAACCGCCACACAAAGCCAGGTGGAAAAGAAACAAATAGAAGGAAACACTCACCGGAGTTCCACAAAACGTGCAGTGGCAGCCATGGACAGAGAGCTGCAGATCATGCCAGCCTTGCTCCTTGCCATATATCTACACGACCGAGACTGCCGACAAAGACAACAAAGGTAAGTACCGCAACCTACGACACAAGGGAGGAAAGGGCAAAGTTACATACCCACCCACTGCACCCACTGTGCAACGCCCCCCCAACCCTTCTCAGCAGCACAAGTCAGACACCCCACACCAAGAGGGACGTACCCGACCGAAGGCCACTGCAACTTGACCATAGTACATACAATAGCCCCACACTCATAAATAATTAAAACAAACACCAGGGTGGAACTGCATGCAGCCCAAACGGTGGCCACACAGAAACTTTAATATGTAGCTCACTGAGCAAAACAGTGCCAACAGGGCCAATGGACAGTCCATAAAAAGTCATTTGTCCTTGGCCACAACTGGCCACACCTGACTCCCACAAGTGCTTGGTACTCCACTGAACGGGGCACCATATGGGGATCCAGGCACCTCACGGAAGGGGGGGCAGGAGAGGTGGGACTTCGACTTGCGTGAGGAGGTTGGAGGGGGGTGGGCTTTTCCTTTGATGGGGTTGGGGGCTGTTTGGCTCGGGTGGAGCTGGATGTCTCAGGTTCTGAGCAGGCCTTCTTCTTCACCAGAGAAGGGGCACAGGAATGTGAAGGCTGGACCGGGGTGGGCTGTGATGTGGAAGGAGCGGAAAGGGCAAGGAGGTGGCCACATTTCGGGACAAGACGGGGTGGGACAGCGGGTTGGAACAGGTCTGCACGGGAGAGGAAACGTTTTTTGGGAGCAATTGGGGTGGGCGTGGATGAGGGCGTGAGAGTGGAGGCAGAGGGAGTTGATGTACAAGGTGTAGGTGTGAGTGTAGTGGGTGCAGGTGACTGCTCGGTATGCTGTAGTGTGGTGGATGTCTGATGGGTGGGTGTCTTGGTGCTTTTTAGTGTTTTGGGAGGTGCGGGGTTGACACAGTGGGAGAAGACAGACAGCTAGTTTGGATGTAAGTTGGGTGGGTGTCTGCAAGTCTGGTGAGTGTGCTGCTTGTATCAACTACAGTGGAGGTGGTGAGTGCAGGTGTGGTGTATGGGGTGCATTTATGGCTGTCTGCTATTGTGGTGAGTGCAGGAAGAGGAGCAGTAACAGTGAGTGAAGATATAGTGCATGAGGGTGTGGATGTTGAGGGGACAGACAGGGAGGCGGAATAGGCGGAAACACTGGGGGATGTGGACGTTGTTGTGTGTGCAGGTGTCTGTTGGCTGAGTGAATGCTTGTGGTGGGAGGTGTGGTGCTTGTGTTTGGAAGTGTGCTTCTTGTGTGTTGATGTGCCTGTAAGCGCGTCTGATTGTGTGCTTTGGACAGGTGAATGGAGTGGGATGCTGGAAGGGGTAGAGGAGGTTGGTGGGGGGACGGAATGGCCAGGGAAACTGGCTGCCATCCAAGAGGAGGCCAGAGCCTGGAAAGATCCCTGTAGGGCAGACACGGCACTGTGAATGCCATCCAGATAGGCATTGGTCTGCTGCACCTCAGAAGCTAGACCCTGGATGGCATTGACGATGGTTGTCTGCCCTACAGAGTTGGTTCTCAGGAGGTCAATAGCCTCCTTTGTGAGGGCAGCAGGGCTGACTGGGGCAGGGGAGGAGGTGCCTGGGGCAAAGGAGATGCCCACCTTTCTGGGTGGGGGGCACGGGAAACACGGTGGGGAGCAGAAGGGAGGGCACTGATTGTATGGGGGTGGCAGAAGATCTCACGGTAGTGGTTTGTCCACTAGGGTCCGCCAGAGAACCCCCATTGGAGGAGGTCTCAGAGTCACTACCTCCTGTGGTAGTAGCCTCCCCCGTGGAAGTCCCCTCGCCCTCCCATCCACTGGTACCTTAGCATCCGTTGTCTCTGCCTCGGAGGATCGGTGGCCCGCTGCCTCCCCACTTGCCGGTGCCTCAGCTCCCACGCCTGATGTTGATGCTGTACCAGACAAACACAAGAGAACAGGGATGGGGAGACAAAACAAGAGAGACACTTGTAAGTAGCTGAATGCTGATACACAATGGCCAGACATACACCTACCCAGCAGACACACCCAACAGGCAGCACCGTGCACTGTGCCCATGGCCATGGCCCTGACTACTGAGCAGTATACTGACCCACACCCATCCCCTGAAATTGTATTGGAGCTGAGGTAGGTGAAAACTGACAGGGACACCCCTACACCCTTTGGGGAGCAGACAATAGCTGGACACCAGTCAAATTCCCTGCTCTGAGCACCATGAGCCCTATCGCAAAGACACTCATCCTTCCAGGCTGAAGTATGGGCTGTGAGTACTCACCCCCTTGTGACTGCTGTGCAGCCTTCAAGCGCCCATCCAGGTCTGGGTACGCCACTATCAGGATCCTTCGCATGAGGGGGGTCAGCGCCCGATGGGCACCCCTTCCACGTTGGGAGGACTTCCCCAGCTTGGCCTCAGTGATCTTCCGCGCCCAGCGCCGCAGGTCCTCCAACCTCTTTCGACAGTGGGTGCTCCGCCGGTTGTAGACCCACAAGGTCCGTACCTCCTTGGCAATGGCATGCCAATGTGCCCTCTTCTGGTGGGCGCTGACCTAGTAGTGTGACACAGAAATGGAACACAGAGATCAGGCACCTGCATGATGGCAACAGCTGGAAGATTGTCAGACATAGGACAGACAGTACTCCCAGACATGAAGAACAGTGGCATGCAGCATTCCATGCACCAAGGCCCATCCTGGCTCACAGGAGCACACACCATTGCAATCCACTCCATCCATTACTCACACAGTGCCCCCCAAACCCGGACTCACCTGTACCTCTGTCCGGCCGTAGAGTCTGCCGTACAGGGGCAGGACCCCTTCCACAAGTTTCTCCTAAATGCTCGATAGCACGACGCGTATTTCATAGTGAAAACGCCGGTCAAGCAAACTCCATTTTATTCAAACAGTCATGTCTAAAAAGTTGCGTGAAAAGCTAATTGAATTATTTGATACCAATACAAACTGTTATGTGGTTTTTGAGGAATATCTATCCAGTTGTAATTATAGTAGCTCATAATCTTTGATTTACTCTACAGTATATATTTCCCTGCTTGAGCAACAATCATTAGGTCAGGGACCCCATTGGTTTTCTTTCTATGCCTTTGCAAACATTCCCCATGTCATAGGTGCCATCGATGGCACCCACATAGCTATCATCCCCCTAAGAGTGAGTGAACACGTGTACAGAAACAGTAAGAACTTTCACTTCATGAACATCCAATTGGTATGTACTGCAGACCAGTACATTTCCCATGTGAATGCCATGTTTCCAGGTTCTGTCCATGATTCATTTGTTTTGAGGAACAGTAGTGTGCCACAGAAGATGGAACAACTACAAGAGGACAGAGGGTGGATCATAGGTAAGTTTGCCTGTCACTAACTGACACATTGCAGAAAACCAGACTGTCTGACTAAGGACATTACAATGACGACTTTGTATTGACCATTTCTCTAGGTGATTCTGGTTATCCAAACTTACGTTGGTTTCTGACACCAGTGAGGAATCCCAGGACGGATGGGGAGAGGAAATACAATGAGGCCCATGGACGCACTAGGAGGTCGATAGAGTGTACTATAGGTCTCCTGAAGGCTAGATTCCGGTGCCTACATATCTCTGGGGGTTCCCTGGCCTATGGGCCAGATAAGGTGTGTAGAATAGTGGTGGCCTGCTGCATGCTGCACAACGTGGCTGTGAGACATTCAATTCCCCTTTTGGAGGTGGAGGTCCTGATCAGTTACCTCAGAGAGGTGAGGGGAGTGATGGTGAGAATGAGGAAGGGGAAATTCCAGGAACCAACTGATACAACTCTACTTCCAATAACTGTGTGGGACTTAAGCCTGTAATTGTGGTTAGTGACTTATACTGTAAGTGTGCCATGTCATATAGGGAGGATTGGTCATGATAGGTGAGACATGGACCTCTTCAGCATGGTACTGACAGACAATATATGCATTACCTCCTTGCATAATTTGAAACACACATTACCACCACCAAGCACAAATTGACAATAAAGTTGTTCCCTGCCAGTTGCATTCATACTCCACTTTGTTCAACATTGAATACAGGGGACTGTGTTACAGGGAGAAATGTTGTTTATTGGTCGAATACAGTGAAATGTGCTATGTACAGTGATGGAAGTCCTAAGGGTTGGGTGTCCTCAAAACCGACTTGGTGGCAGCCCTGTTGGATGTCATAGGTGGGTCCTATTTGTAATATAGTACTTCATTTAGCCCTCAGCTAAATGTAGTTGGTGAATGGGTGGAATGGTTGCTTTGCAGTAGTAGCAGTGTCAATTGTTGGAGTGGGGCTTGTTCTTAGCTGGGTTTCCAGTGCCATATCTTGGCCTAAGACTATGGCCCTCATTCCGACCCTGGCGGTTTCAAACCGCCAGGGTGGAGGACCGCGGGAGCACCGCCGACAGGCCGGCGGTGCTCCAATGGGCATTCCGACCGCGGCGGTAAAGCCGCGGTCGGACCGGCAACACTGGCGGTCTCCCGCCAGTGTACCGCCGCCCTTTGGAATCCTCCAAGGCTGCGCAGCTAGCTGCGCCGCCAAGGGGATTCCGACCCCCCCTACCGCCATCCAGTTCCCGGCGGTTCTCCCGCTGGGAACCGGATGGCGGTAGGGGGGGTCGCGGGGCCCCTGGGGGCCCCTGCAGTGCCCATGCCACTGGCATGGGCACTGCAGGGGCCCCCGTAAGAGGGCCCCTAAATGTATTTCACTGTCTGCTTCGCAGACAGTGAAATACGCGACGGGTGCAACTGCACCCGTCGCACAGCTTCCACTCCGCCGGCTCGATTCCGAGCCGGCTTCATCGTGGAAGCCTCTTTCCCGCTGGGCCGCCCGCCAGCCCAGCGGGAAAGTCAGAATCACCGCCGCGGTCTTTCGACCGCGGAACGGTATTCTGGCGGCCCCCGACAGGCCGGCGCCGACCGCCGCCGGCCAATGTCGGAATGAGGGCCTATGTTTTGGCACCTGCTGTGGAGCTTCTTGAGGTGGCATGGTTGGCCCTTATGATTCCTGGGAGGGTATTTCCTGTGCTGTTTCTGCTTCTTGGGTCATCTGTTGCTGGTTGTCCAGGGCTGTTGTGGGGGCCTCTTATCCGGTGTGGGTGTCTGACTGTTTGTTGACCAACTGCAGCAGTGCTCCAGCAATAGTGGCCATTGTGGCATTGTGTTCTTTCCACTGCTCCATGGTCTGTTGATGTTGTTCCAGCTGTATCCTCTGACTTTCCTCCAAGGTGGATACAATCTGTGCCAACCTGTCTTGGGTATGTTGGTAGGCCCCCAATACCTCTGCAATGACGTCCTGGGCTGCTGTATCCATCTGGTGCCCTACCCCCTGACCCACTGGGGCACTTGACCTTGGCCTGGCCACCTGTGCCTGTGTCCCCTGCGCAGGTCTTGACATGCCACTTGCACTGGGGCCCTCACCTTCCTGCATGTTGGTAGTGGGAGACTGTGGCCTCTGTAGCTGTGTTCCATTTGTCTGTGCCCTGGGTCCACTGGTGTGGGTACGCCTCCCCTGGCCTGCTGGTCTTGACTGGGTGTTAGGGGTGACAGTGTTTTCCTGGGTGGGGCTGCTGCATGGTGAGCATCCAGGGCTGTGTGAGGGGCCTGCCTGCTCATCAGTGTCCAGGGGTCCTTCGCCAAGGTCTTGTGATGTGCCTCTGTCTCCCTGGTGTGCTGTGGCACTCCTTATCCCCTCCATTAGGGTTGCATGGGTGGTGGTGCCTGTTGGGGGACAAGGCATGTCTGTTACATATGCATGAGGGTTTGAGGTGTACTGAACTGTGCAATTTTGTGCTGGTGTGCCTTTCAGGGGCCTTCCAGGGTGCCTTTGTGATGTGGTCATTGCATTTAGTGGCAGTGGTGGGGTTACATTGTGGTGGGGGTTATTATTCCATTGTGGGTACGTGCAGGGGTGGGTGGCAGTAACAGCGGGAGTGATGTGGGCCGGGTAGTGAGTTGTAGGTGATGCAGGGTGGTGGATGTGATGGGTAATGGCTGGGTGGGGTATGGGTCTAGGTGGGTGTGGGTGGGGTGGGGTTGGGTGGTGCATGCATTACAGGTATGGTGTATATGGGGTAATTGTAGATGACTTACCCGAGTCCATTCCTCCAGTGAGTCCAATGAGTCCTTCTGGGTGCAGTATGGCGAGTACCTTCTCCTCCCAAACGATGTAGTCGGGTGGTGTTGGTGGCGGTCCTCCCCCAGTCTTCTATACTGCGATGTGGTGCTTGGATGCCATGGCCCTGACCTTCCCCCCCAGGTCATTCCATCTCTTGCGGATGTCGTCCCTGGTGCGTGAATGGTGTCTCACTGCATTCACCCTGGTGACAATGGTCTGCCACAGCTCCATTTTCCGTGCAATGAGTGCGTGCTGCACCTCGGACCCGAATATTTGTGGCTCCATCTTTAGGATCTCATCCACCATGGTCCTTAGCTCCCTTTCAGTGAAGTGTGGATTTTTGGGGGGAGACATGGTGAGGGTGGTTGATGGCGTCAGGACTGGGGACGGGGTTTGGATGCTCCTGTGTGGGTTGCTATGCGTGTCCTGTCTGCTGGCGTTCTCTGTCTGGCTCTGGTGCTCTCTGTCTTCTGGTCCTGGTTGCATTGCAAGGGATTGTGGGGTGTGTCTGGGTGTGTTTTATGGTGTTCTGGGTGTGTGTCAGGTGTGTGGATGCTAGGCCTAGCCAATGTGTGCACTGGTTGCTGTTAGGCCCACTTGCTTGAAGAAAGGGCAGTCTTGTCTGACAGATGCCAACACCACCAACAAGAACATGGAGAACAATAGCATCAGAAGAATCAGACCCAACCTCTGCATTGGCTTGGTTTCAAGTGACAGGTCTTAAGTCCAGTGCAGAGGAAAAGGCAAAAGATGTTGAGCAAGTGGCCGCATCAATGACACTTCAGAGAATGTTCCAGAAGTATCTGGATGACCCAAATAAGATGTATGCGGGTCAAAACCCATTGAATTATTGGTATGGGAAGATCCGCCAATGCTGGCAATAAAGTATCTGGTTTGTCCTGTGGTGAGTGTGAACATGTGTTCAGTGCACCTGGTGCCTTTGTTACGGTGAGAAGGGCCAGTCTCTCACCTCAAAACAGGGGGAGTATAACCATGATCAAAACAAACCAGTATTTTACACCACCTGATTACACTGTTCTCGAAACTGTACAGGAGGAGGAAGTGGATGATTGGTCAGAATCAAGTGTGTTTGCTGACCAACTTCTGGATGAATAACCTGAGTTTGTGGATAAACTCTTCTTCCTGGACTGAGTATGCCAGTGCCACCATAAAACCTTTTAATTATTTCTCATTGAACTTCTTGCTTTCTTTATTTTTTTGCAAAAAAGTCTTTAGTTGAACATTGTTTATGTTGGATTTATGGTGCCCCACCATTCATAATAATCACATGTATGGTGAGATTTGGAGGTGGACCCATGTGCAGTGAAGAAGTCCCCACATTCCATTTAGGACGTTGAAGGCAATGCATGCCTCCCTCACAAGCTATTGTGTATCCTTTTTTTATTTTCACATCTAGCTGGGCTGCCCCAGAGGGTCATTGATTAAAAGACTACCAGTGCCAATGCTAAATTCTAATGTTTGCTACCATCAGCGAGGAGATAATATTTTGTTTCAACCACCATGCTTGGATTGAAAGAGGTAACTAGTAACTATTGCACCAATGAGTGGTGATATATTGAGTGACTATGAGTAATGATTAATGATGTATGTGGTGTCTGGCAGTGATGAGGGAGTTCAACAAAACTGTAAACTTGATTTTGATGATTTGCAATTATTGGGGGCTAATGAGTGATATTTGTTTCCTGAAAGTGATTGGCCTTTCAAAGTTAGTGAAATCTACCTGCCGGGTTCACTCCTTTTTTCTGGTTCCTCAGAGGCCAATCCAGTCACTTTAGTTACCAATGACAAATCTGCACAATATACTCCAGTTCTGTTTCTCTATTTGTTCTTCAACTGCAATGCACTAACAGGTCCACCTCGCTCAGTTTGGGACTGGGACAGAGTTACTCAGAATGAGGAGAAGGAGGAAGATGATAAAGGATTCAGGGCGGGACTACCTTAACAGCTAGAAGGAGAAAGTTAATGACTTCAAAGAGAAACCATGATAATGGTGAAGACTCTTATTCCTAGTACTCACTCAGCTCTGTGGACTGGAGAGAGGTGCGTTGATTTGAGAAATGCTGTTGAGTGTGTGTTTGCTGCATTGCTGACTCAAATGTGAAAATCCTCATTATGTTCTTGCTCTGTTTCTGAGTCTTCTTGGTACTCTCCTGACTCCTCATGAAGTGTACCTTGCTTCCCTTTATCCTTCTCCTTTACTCTATAACACAGTTACTGTTTTTCAATATACAGGCCTTCTCATAGCCCTCTCCTGGACAAACAAAACTTGGTAAAAGCTCAACACTCCAGCTTACCTACTGGACAGGTTCAGCCAGGCATCCAAGAGTAATGGACATTCCAAGACGAATGGTGAAGCACAGCCCAATTTGGAGATACAGTATCATTCACCTTAGTCTGTTAAATTCATTTCTTCATAATTTGTATTTTTCAAGCCTAAAAGACATAGGGGGTCATTCTGACCCTGGCGGTCGGTGTTAAAGCGGCGGCCAATCCGCCAACAGGCAGGCGGTAAAAAAAATGGAATTCTGACCCTGGCGGGAACCGCCAACACAGCCCGCCACTTTAACACTCCGACCGCCACGGATGGGCAAACAAACAGCGCAGCGGTCACTGGCAACAGACAGGCGGCAGACAATGTACCGCCCACCCTATCATGACCCACCAATCCGCCACCTTTTCCGGGGCGGGAGCCCCGCTGATAAAAAATCGGCGGAAACAGACCACGAACGGGAAAACGCTCACCTTTATACACTCCACGAGAAATCTGGACAGCATGGAACCCGAATTAAACATCCTACTAGCGATTGTCTACCTGCTCCTCTACCAGGAGCACGAACGCCGCCGCAGAAGACAACGGTGAGTACTGCACCTACGACACAGGGGAGGGAGGAGGAGAAAAGGTAACGGGCACACACATGCGCGACACACCCACCCCCCCCAAATCCCCACACACCAAAGCAGAGCAGCAACTCAGATTTACACCCCCCAAACCCCCCGGAATAATTCAAAGACACAATAAAATGATCATTAAAATAGAAGTATATTAATGCATATTTGAACTGAAGTGAAATATGAGATATTTAAAATAAATAAATCACAACATGAACAATGTATACATAGTCCAAAAGTCAGGCACATATTGGGTACATGCCATTGTTCGTGGGCCAATGTGCATTAACACATGGGCAAAGCCCACACACAAGACCCGATTCCATTGGAGAGAACACTGCTGGGGCATCAGATAATAAAACCACAGGCACCTCAGGGGGAAGGGAAGGGAGGGCGCCTCAGCCACATGAGTCCACGACGCCAGATCCACGAGGGGCATCCATGCCCACTGTACCATCCTGGGGAGTGCAAAGCCACAGTCTCTCAAGTCTCTACAGTGGGTGGGTTGCCCACTGTACCATCCTGGGGAGTGCAAAGCCACAGTCCATCTGGTGGATTACAGACTCCACTGGTTATGGAGGAGGCATGGTGCCCAGAGTGCTTCGTGAAGCCCTGCCCGACACAGATCCGGCCCTGCCAATGGGCCAGCGGTGCTTGAGATGAAGGGCCCAGCGGAGCGGTGCTTGAGAGGAAGGGCCCAGCGGAGCGGTGCAGAGACGGTGGGGCCCAGCGGAGAGGTGCTTGAGATGAAGGGCCCAGCGGAACGGTGCTTGAGAGGAAGGGCCCAGCGGAGCGGTGCAGACACGGCGGGGCCCAGCGGAGCGGTGCTTGAGAGGAAGGGCCCAGGGGAGCGGTGCAGAGACGGCGGGGTCCAGCGGAGCGGTGCTTGAGAGGAAGGGCCCAGCGGAGCGGTGCTTGAGATGAAGGGCCCAGCGGAGCGGTGCTTGACAGGAAGGGCCCAGCGGAGCGGTGCAGAGACGGCGGGGCCCAGCGGAGCTGTGCTTGAGAGGAAGGGCCCAGAGGAGCGGTGCAGAGACGGCGGGGCCCAGCGGAGCGGTGCTTGAGATGAAGGGCCCAGCGGAGTGGTGCTTGAGAAGAAGGGCCCAGCGGAGCGGTGCAGAGACGGCGGGGCCCAGCGGAGCGGTGCTTGAGATGAAGGGCCCAGCGGAGCGGTGCTTGAGAGGAAGGGCATAGCGGAGCGGTGCTTGACAGGAAGGGCCCAGCGGAGCGGTGCAGAGACGGCGGGGCCCAGCGGAGCGGTGCTTGAGAGGAAGGGCCCAGCGGAGCGGTGCAGAGACGGCGGGGCCCAGCGGAGCGGTGCTTGAGAGGAAGGGCCCAGCGGAGCGGTGCTTGAGAGGAAGGGCTCAGCGGAGCGGTGCTTGAGATGAAGTGCCCAGCGGAGCGGTGCTTGACAGGAAGGGCCCAGCGGAGCGGTGCTTGAGATGAAGGGCCCAGCGGAGCGGTGTTTGACAGGGAGGGCCCAGCGGAGCGGTGCTTGAAAGGAAGGGCCCAGCGGAGCGGTGCTTGAGAGGAAGGGCCCAGCGGAGCGGTGCAGAGATGGCGGGGCCCAGCGGAGCGGTGCTTGAGATGAAGGGCCCAGCGGAGCGGTGCTTGAGAGGAAGGGCCCAGCGGAGCAGTGTAGAGACGGCGGGGCCCAGCGGAGCGGTGTTTGAGAGGAAGGGCCCAGCGGAGCGGTGCTTGACAGGAAGGGCCCAGCGGAGCGGTGCTTCTCACGGCGGGGCCCTGTTCAGCGGTGCTTCTCACGGCGGGGCCCTGTTCAGCGGTGCTTCTTACGACGGGGCCCTGTTCAGTGGTGCTTCTCACGGCGGGGCCCTGTTCAGCGGTGCTACTCACGGCGGGGCCCTGATCAGCAGTGCTTCTCACGGATGGCCCTGTTCTGCGGTGCTTCTCACGGCGGGGCCCTGTTCAGCGGTGCTTCTCACGGCGGGGCCCTGTTCAGTGGTGCTTGTCCTGTGTTCCTAGGGAACCAGATCTGGGCAATCATTCCCGCTCAGTCGCCATCCGACCTATCGCTTGCGGGGCCCTCCTGTGCAGGACTCCTGGGCCCCTGGGTGTCCTCCGTCACACCCCAAATGGGGCTGGTGGGGCCCTCCTGGGCAGCTCGCCTGCTGCCGGACTTGTCCGCCCTGCTGCCCTTGCCCCCCTTGGCGGAATCTCTGGGGCCCTTACCTCCCTTTGTGGATGGGCCAGGTGACGGTGCAAGGATGGTGTCCTTGGGGGCAGCCGTCTCAGGCCTGTCGCGCCGGCCCTTCCCTTTTTTGGTTCTTTTCCCAGGGGGTGGGCTGGCTGGTCCCTTACTGCTGGCCGATGTTCCTGCCCTAGGAGCTGGTGGACTCCAATAGCCCTGAACGATGGTCTTAGTAGGTGCAGGGCTTGTGGTGGCTGAGGTGCTGTTTGGACTCTTACGAGATGGAGGGGGTGGGTCAGGTGATGCAAAGAGGTTAATTTTGGAGAGGAACAACTTTTTAGGAGCAATGGGACGGGTAGGTGCAGTGGATATGGGAGTGGAGGGAGAGGATGTGGTTGTAGGAGAGTCAAGTGTGCTGTCTTTGGGTGCAGGTGCTTGTGCTGGAGGCTGTCGTGAGGTGGATGGCTGTTGGGTGGGTGACTGCCTGCGTTTGTGTGGTTTGGAAGAGGGGGTGACAGACACAGTGGGAGAGGACACAGGGGGCGTGTAAATGGCAGTGGGGGTGGTGACTGCACGTGTGCGGACTGTTCTTGTGGGTGTGGTGGTGATGGACGTACTGGCTGATGGTGGTGTGCATGCAGGTGTGAGTGGAGACGTCACAGGGAGGGAGGAGGGAGACGAGGAGGAGGGGGACACAGAGGAGGCAGTGGCTGTTGGCATGTCTGCATGTGGATGTTGCTTGGGTGAATGCTTATGTCTGGATGAGCTGCCCTTGGGTGTTGAGGTGTGTGCAGGCTGGTCTGTATGTGTGTCTGGGATAGGCAGAGGAACAGGGGAGTGGGACTGGGTTGAGGAAGTTGGAGGGGTGAGGCTAGACACAGGGACAATTGCTGCAGTCAGTGCTGAGGCCAGAGCGTTGAACGATCGCTGATGGGCAGCCTGACCTGAATGAATGCCCTCCAGGTATGCATTGCTCCGATGCACCTCCCTTTCTATCCCCTGGAAGGCATTCAAAAGGGTAGACTGCCCAACAATGAGCGTCTGGAGGAGGTCAATGATCTCCGCACTGAGGGCAGCAGGGGTAACTGGGGCAGGACCTGAGGTGCCAGGGGCGAAGGAGATGCCCGGCTTCCTGGCCGAGCGGGCACGGGGCGAACGCTGAGGGGCTGCTGGGAGGGCGGGGCTGGTGCGCTGGGTGGCGGCTGTACCTGTTGTTGCAGTGGGCACAGGTGGTGCCGCCACCACAAGGGAGCTCCCTTCCGAGGACGTGTCGGTGTCGCTGACGTCTCCACGGGTCCCCGTTGTGGAGCCCCCGTCTCCCTCCGTCTCACTGGTGTACTCTGAGTCGGTTGCATGGCCCTCCGGGGCCATGTGAGATGCAGCTCCCTCGTGCGCCGATGCCACTTCTCCTCCGCCTGATGATGCTAATGCACACATGAACAGGAAAACCAAAAAAAGGGGGGGGAGAAGAAAGAAAGACATGTTGAGTGCATGCATTGGCGGCACCGTTGGCGGAGAGGACAGACACAGAAGCCCCCTGCACTACGCCCGCCACTCGGGGTACACTACTCAATTATTGTGACTTGGCCTACAAGTCAATGGACGACAAATGCACACATAGGTGAGGCCCAACCATGGATATCTGTACTTAGCACCCTACAGAGGTGGGGGGCGGGGCACAGGGCCATGCCTAACGGAGGGGCCTAGCCTACAGAAACCGCCCTGGCCTAGAGATAGCCACAGCCCTCCTCCCCAACCCAGACACCTCCACTGTGCGCTAATATAGCAGAATGTGCAGATACTCACCCCCTTGTGTCTGCTGTGATGTCCTCACGCGCCCATCCAAATCGGGGTAGGCCACTGCCAGGATCCGGGACATCAGGGGGGTCAATTGCAGTGTGGCACCCCTCCTAGGTTGGGAGGCCATCCCCAGCAGAGCCTCGGCGGTCTTTCTGCTCCCGCGGCGGATGTCCTCCCACCTCTTGCGGCAGTGGGTGCCCCGTCTGTTGTGGACCCCCCGGGCCCGGACGTCCTTGGCAATGGCACGCCAAATGTCGATCTTCTGATGGGCGCTGATCCATGTGACATGGACAGGATGGAACAAGAAATATCATCAGTTTCCTGCATGGTGGATGTGAGTGGCCCCCCCTCCCCAACCTTGCCATGTGGCACATGCTCTCATCTGTCGTGCGTTGCACTCCCCATTCGCACCCCTCCCCACCATCTTACACCCACCCCACTCAACACAGGCATAGCCCATACTACGTGCTCCCTGTGTACTTACCTGTTGGTCTGGAGGACCGTAGAGTAGCGCATACTGGGGGAGGACCCCATCCACAAGTTTCTCCAATTCCTCAGATGTGAAGGCAGGGACCCTTTCCCCAGTCGCAGCAGCCATTGTATCTCCCAGACCGAGGTCACAGCAGCACTTGCAGTATAGGTCCTCTCCTGTGGATGATCAGGTCTCGAGTGATTAAGCAGTTAGAAAATGGCGGTCACGCCCGCGGCGGTGCGTACTGCGGCGGTGCGTACCGCGCCCGCCGGCGCCCATCGTCATTGGCTCCTGAGACCCATAGGGTTCAATGTTAACCAATGCTGCTTAGCGCCGCGGTCTTCGACCGCCTACCGCCACGGTGTGCCACGCCAGCGCATTGACCTCACATCCCATTGTCACACTTCACAGGTCAGGCAGCCGCCATTTCAAGGGCCCACATGGCTTAATTTCTACTGCGTCACACAGGCCTAGGCCTTGCATTGCCTCTCATACAAGCCATTCAATGCATAGCGAATCGTGTTTTGTGCAAGCTGTGGTTACGTACCTGTGGGTTGCTTGACTCTGTGCTCCATGTTGTCCTCCTAGGCACCGTCCGCTGGGACTTGCGAGGAGATGGAGGAATCCTCCCGTGTACAGACCGCTGGTGGACCTGTCGACAATGGAAGAACGACATGTCATACTTACATACAGACTTGACCGAGCCACTATACAGGAACTGTGTGCCCAGCTGGAGCCAGACCTGATGTCCTCCATTCGCCAACCCACAGGGATTCCCCCTCTGGTGCAGGTTCTGTCAGTACTCCATTTTTTGGCAAGTGGCTCATTCCAAACAACAGTGGCCATATCATCAGGGATGTCTCAGCCTATGTTTTCTAAGGTTTTGTCCAGAGTGTTGTCTGCCCTGATGAAATACATGCGGAGCTACATTATTTTCCCTGAGGTGGGCGATTTGGCTACAGTGAAGGGTGATTTCTATGCCCTTGGACATATCATCAATATCATTGGTGCCATTGATGGGACCCATGTGGCTTTGGTTCCCCCCAGTGGAAGTGAGCAGGTGTACAGGATCAGAAAAAGTTATCATTCGATGAATGTCCAGGTGGTCTGTTTGGCTGACCAGTACATCTCCCATGTAAATGCCAAGTTCCCTGGGTCAGTGCATGACGCATACATCATGCGAAATAGCAGCATCCCTTATGTGATGGAACAGCTACAGAGGCACCGTGTGTGGCTAATACGTGACTCTGGTTACCCCAACCTGTCGTGGCTACTTACCCCAGTGAGGAATCCGAGGACAAGGGCAGAGGAACGCTACAATGAGGCCCATGGGCGAACTAGGAGGGTTATAGAAAGAACCTTCGGCCTCCTGAAGGCCAGGTTTAGGTGTCTGCATATGACAGGTGGATCCCTAATGTACTCACCAAAGAAGGTGTGCCATATCATCGTGGCCTGCTGTATGCTTCACAACCTGGCTTTGCGACTCCAGGTGCCTTTCCTGCAGGAGGATGGTCCAGATGGTGGTGTTGTAGCAGCTGTGGAGCCTGTGGAGAGTGAAGAGGAGGAAGACGATGGGGACGACACAGACAACAGGGACACAGTGATACAACAGTATTTTCAGTAGCACACAGGTACGAATCAACCACGCCATTTTACATTTACTTAAAGTCTCCTGCCTCTCTACTGTCTGAGTTCCCCCTCAGTTCCTGTTAACTGAGTTGTGACTTTCCCTTCCGTTTTCAGAGCTGTGGGCCCCACTGCATGACCTCTGCTTTGTTTGCCCATGGAGTACAGCTGTGTGACAGTGGTATGTTGTCATCACTATGTAACTGAACATTTTGGCACTGTTATGTCTAATACATTTGTTCAAAATACAAGCAGACTCCAGATTTTTTTAGTGCAAGAAGTGATTTAATTCACGTGCTAAATTTAAGGAACATGATTGTCAAACGGGGATGGGTGATGGTGGAGTAATGTCCATGGCAGAGTCCAGTTCTCAGTCGCACAGGTGCATTGTCCATATGCCTGTGGAAGGATGGAGCAGGGGCAGTTCAAGGTTGGACAGGGTGACAATGTGGGACAGTGGGATGACATCAGGGGGAATCGTTTGCTGGCGGGGGTCTTGCAATCCTACTCTGTCTTCTTGTGAGATCTCAGGTTCCGCTTGCGGGGTGGTTCTTCTTCTGCAGGAGGTGGGGTTCTGGTGGCCCGTCGTTGTGTGGGGGCCTCCTGCCCACTAGCGCCGGCGGAGGTGGTAGGCTGTTCCTGGTCCAGGCTAGTGACAGGGGCCCTTTGTGGTGCCACATGGTCCCGCTATGTGGTGACTATCTGGGTTAGGGCCACGACGATGGTCCCCATTGCGGAACTAATGTTCCTCAGTTCCTCTCTGAACCCCATGTACTGTTGCTCCTGCATGACCTGGATCTCCTGGAACCTGGCCAGTACCGTAGCCATCGTCTCCTGGGAGTGGTGGTATGCTCCCATGATGGAGGAGAGGGCCTCTTGGAGAGTCGGTTCCCTGGGCCTGTCCCCCCCCCGTCGCACAGCAGCCCTCCCAGTTCCCCTGCTTCCCTGGGCATCTGTCCCCTGGACCGTGTGCCCACTACCACTGCCCCCAGATCCCTGTTGTTGTTGGGGTGGTGGGTCAACCTGGGTGCCCTGTAGTGGTGGACACACCGCTGATTGACGTGTCCTGGAGACAGAGGCATGGGCCCGCTGGGTGGGAGCTGTGCTGGTGTTCCCAGAGGGGGTTAGGTCTGGTGTAGCCTGTGGCTGTCTGTGGGGAACCGACTGTCCCGAGGTCCCCGATGGGCCGGGCTGGTCATCGGGGTCCAGGGAGGCAGAGCTGCTGTCATCACTGGGGGCCTCTTCTGGGGGTGGGATGGACATCTCTGGACCCTCCTGGGCAGTGTGGTGGCGTTCGGGTCCTGCAGGGGTATAAGAGTATGGTTATTGCTTCTGTGTGTGGCATTTTGTGTAATGGGTGGGTGGCCGTGGCCCCCAGTGCTGGCATTCCCTTGTGGGGGCTTTTGTGACGGTGGCTTGTGGGGGTGATGGGTGTGTGCAGTGGGCATGCATTGGGGATGGGTGTCCATGCTTTGGGGACGCACGCAGGGCTAGGTTTTGGGATGGGTGGGATGTGATGGTGAGCCATTTGCAAGGAGTTGGTGTGATGGGGGTGAGGGTGGGGGTATGATTTGGCATGCAGGTGGGGTGGGGGGAATGAAGTAGTGGAGATTTGACTTACCAGAGTCCATTCCTCCGCCTACTCCTGCGAGGCCCTCAGGATGCAGGATATGCAAGACTTCCGCCTCCCACGCTGTGAATTCTGGGGGAGTAGGTGGGGGTCCGCCGCCAGTCCGCTGTACCGCGATGTTGTGCCTTGATACCATGGAACGCACCTTCCCCCGTAGGTCGTTCCACTGCTTCCTGATGTCGTCCCGATTGCGTGGATGCTGTCCCACAGCGTTGACCCTGTCCACTATTCTGCTCCATAGCTCCATCTTCCTGGCAATGGTGGTGTGATGCACCTGTGCACCGAAGAGCTGGGGCTCTACACGAACTATTTCCTCCACCATGACCCTGAGTTCTGCGTCATAGAACCTGGGGTGTCTTTAGGGTGCCATGGGGTGGTGTGGATGAGGTGAGGGGTGGTGTATGTGTTGTAGAGTGTGGTGAGTGTGGTGGTGTATGGGGTTTTGTGCATGGAAATTGTGTGGGTGATGTTGTGATTTGCCTCTGTGTGATGGTGTACTCTATGCTGTGCTCTCTCTCTCTCTGTCCTTCACTCGCAATTGTGGTCGTAGGGGTTTGTGGGTGATGTGGGTGTGTGTTTTATAGTTAATTGGGTGTGTGGGAGTGGTGTGTGTATGTGTCTCAGGTGTGTGTATTTTGAATTATCCAATGTGGTAGTGTTTTGTAAAGGTGTGTGTATTTTGACCGCAGCGGTGTGTACCGCCAATGGAATACCGCGGTTGAAAGACCGCTGCGGGGATTTGCGGGTCGGAATGGCATGGGCGTATTTCTGTTGGCGTGACGGTGGAGGTTTGGTCATCGCCAGTTTCCCGCTGACCTTTGGTGTGGCGGACTTTTGTGGATGTCGGGTTTTTGGCGGTTTGCCAGTTGCGGGTCAGAATGACCGTGGCGGTTTCCTGCGGGTGCGGCGGTGTTATGGCGGCCTTCTGGCCGGCGGTAAGCGACTTTTACCACCGAGGTCGGAATGACCCCCATAGCATTTGAGTGATAAACTATCTTGTGTCTGTCTGGGGCAGAAGGACTGTTGTAATTCATTTAACTGAACTGTGTCACACTTATCCCTTTATCGTTTCCTTCCACAACAGATTGATGACGATGTGCTGCTAAGTGCCCGTGAATATTATTGTTGTGGTTTCTTTTATGTAGTGTTTATCTTTGTCACGCCTTTTACCATATCCAATTTTCCATCTATTCATCGAGCACCTAGCCCTCTTCCCTGGGGCTGTGTGATTTATTGAAGTGTGACTTAATTTTACACCATAAATGGATCATGCACTTGCTGGGGTGGATGTAGTGAAAGTGACACCAACGCACTTCAAGACCTCCTATTACCTGAGCCACACCAGCCTCATCATCATTAAGGCCTTGTGTAGTGTGTTGCGTAAATGCTTAACCTTGTCCAACCACTCTTGACTCGGAGTCTACTTCTCCTGACTCAAGAATTTCATTTCCTAAGTTTAGATTTCTAATTTAAATTGTAGCTACCCATTTCTCAGAAGAAGAAGATATTGCTAGTTTTTATTATCATATCAGGTCTTCTTTGTTGTGTGTCAAATACTGTCATTGTGGTAGTCTGGTCTTGGTCTTCCTAAAGTTATATTATATGACTCACTAACTCTATTTTATTTCAATCTAGTTGCCAGTCATGAATAACCCTTTGATTAATCCTGTATTTAGAGTTTGTGTAGGAGTGAGTGCCACCATGTGTCTTCTCTCTTAGCAGACTGGACTGATACTACTACTACCCCCTTAAGATGCCACCTTGAGAAAAACCCTGCAGTAAGAAGATTGAGGTATTAGCCCTCGCTTCATCTATTCATGTAGGAGAATAACTATGGATTGTAGTGAACTATTTTGGTTAGTAATTACTTCTACTGAAGAAGATGTTGTTTAAGTGTATCTAGGTTTTGTAGGCAAAATAGGCAATGGCAATCGTCCCTTAGTGGTCAATATAGTTACAGAGAGCAATAGAGCAAGGGTATGAGTAAATTACATGCACTTATTTAGCAGATTTAAAAAAAGGCTACACTAAAAGATAGCAGTGCAAACTTAGACACCAAAATAAACAATTGAGGCATAAATCAAGTAAAATAAATCATCTCCTTTTATTTTTACAACTAGGACACTCACTCTTCCTACCCATAACAGGCTCACCACTCTCCACAAACAAATGGCCCTGTCCACAAAAGTCAAACAAAAGTCTACAACAGAAGTCTAAAGTCCAAAACATGGTCTCAACTCCCTTGCCACCCTCTCCACCCATAACAAGTCCCTCCCAACAAAACATAAAATGTAAAAAAGGGCTCAAGAGAGGGTGTTGTTCATTTGGGTCCCATGTGGTCCAGGCTTTGCTCAATCTTCTCCAGCCGGCTCTCCACCCACCTCTCCAAGTGGTCTCATTGCTGCAGGATGGACCTCAACAATGTCCTCTGTGTATCAGCTCCAGAGAGGGTGGCAGCAGTTCCTGGCAGCTGGCAGCGGCACCAGCGATGGAATGGCTGAGATGCAGGATATTGAGGCCGGCTTGCTTAACTGGGGCCTGGGTCAGAGGCAGCTTGTATTTCCACTTCTTCATCCTCCAGGACCACCAGCAGCTGGTATTTGGCCTGGGTTGTCTCCATCCTCTGCTGCCAGAGATGGGCCTCTATCTCCTGACTGGTGGGTGGTGCTGGTAGACCAGCAGGAGTAGTTATAGAGAGAAAAAGAAAAAGAAAAAAGACAACTTATGAACAATGCTCTATTCAAACACTTTTGTTTTTAATTAAGTAGTGGATGGCACTGTAGCAATACATTACTGGTCCCCTGAGGGAGTCACAGGCTCAATTGTTTTAACCCACACATGCCTCACATTTGTCGTTTAAAGGCTTTTCTAGTAACTAAGCAGACACTTTGAGTGGAAACTTAAAAGTAAATTACCTCTCATTTACAAGTAAGGCATTGTGCACTATGGAGTACAAGTTGTTATGCTGCTAAATTAATGGAAGCATGCTAGCCAGCACTAGTACTTAGCTAATATCTGCAGCTGGGGCAGCTGCAGTTGACAATTATCTATTTTTAATTCCAAAGGTCCTGCTGTTCTGTAAATACCTTTTGCGTTTTGTACCCTGACTCCAAGGAGGCAAATGAATAATAAATCAGATACTACGTCACACGCGTCACATATAAAATGTAGATAATACTATCATGTCCTTCATAAGTTGACAATGGGGACAATGATGCACTGTACTTCAGGGAAAGGAACTGTCTATATGAATTATATTTGGCACATTTGGCACAGAGTATCCCTTACGCCAAACATAAAATCAAATCCAGCACTTAATCCACTTTACTCACTGGCCTCAACCACTACCACGAAATACTTCCAACAAAATAATTTGCTGGGCAGTAAGGAAAGGAAACTTGACTTACTGTACTGCAGGGTAAGGTAGAGGGATTAGGCTGGTAAGTAGAGCGTTTGCTATAGAATTAAGTTGTGTCACTGATCATCGATTGGTCATGGGCCTAACCTTTGGCTTATTCAGTCACTGCAATAGACATAAGTCTGAAGAGAAAAATCTGAACAGGCATGAAATAAATCTGTCATGGGAAACCATGAAATATATTTTGTAATCACTTCTCATGGCAATAGAAATGTGGCACATGCCAGCATGAATTTTTCAAAATTTTGGTAGGCTAGGATGGAAGAACTTAGAAAATAATAAAGGGAAACACACCTTGTGAGTTCGGTATGCTGTGCATTGAACACTTTGGAAATGTTGCATTAACTCAAGAGACATACATTGCACAGCCAACACTGCAGTGGCAAATTGAACCATACTGCATTTCAGTCATGGGTGGTGAAATGCCATGGACAGGAAGGGTGTTGACAAATGATGATGAATGGGATACATATCTGCCTCGGTTAACAAATACAGTGAGTCAAGGGATTAGAACAACAATTAAAATACTCCCCATTTTGAACCATAGCTTTGATAACCATAAAACAAAGTAAGCAAAGTAGATGACCAGCATGCGCCTCTTCAGAAGAGTTCCCTTGTTTACTCATCCAAGCAATCATTCAATAACTCTTTCATTCCTACTACTATATTGACCCATAGCCATCAAGATTTAAGCTTTACTCTCTCTCATCCAGTCTTTCACCAACATTTTCAATCCATTATACATCCATTCAGTATCCACCCTTTCTTTCAATCATCCTTTCACCCATCCATCAATTTACCCACTTCTCTCCCAAGCATCATTTCACCCACCCATGCATCCTTTCTTTTCACTCATTTTACCCATGCTTTTAATTTTCTGCTCGATCCTGTTTCCAAGAGGCCATCATTTTCTGTATACATTATGTGAGCTTTTGCTCAGTTGCAGATAGAAGATGCCATAACTTAACCATCATTGTAGCTGGTAAAGCAGGCGATCACGAGTCACAATGATGCCCTTGTAGCTAGTGAGTATAATAGTAATTGTCAATAAGCAAGTAATGTGATTCAACAAGCCCATCTTTCATTCTGCTTCTCCCCTTCCAACTGACACTCCTCCTGCAGCAGCACTTGAGCCGGCAGCACTGGTGGTCACTGTGGCTAGAAAAAAGCTTTATACATTTTCTAGATGCCAGATATGCCTCTCCTTAATTTTTTAATTCCAAAACATAGAACTGCAATGCATCACTACAGTTTAGTTAACACTGCTGTATCTCCTATCAAAAATATCACTCTGGACATTTTGTTGGTCCACAATGTTAGAAAAGCCAGGTAGTGAAGCCAACCAAAACCTATTTGTAGTGGAGGGGCAGAGCTATAACCTGCAATGAAGGGGTGGAATAGTAATTGTCAATGAAAGACATATAATTGGTGTTGGCTGGCAACTGCAATGGGACCTCATTCTTATCCGCCATGCTGCACTGTCATGGGAACTGCTGATAAATTGTATAAATTAATTACACAACACAACATTGGAGGTTGTTGGGGAGGTGGTCCATGACCATGGCCACACTCTTGTTAACTGTTAGAGCATGAGGAAGAAAAATAATGTTTTCTGAACAAACATTTTGGGCCACCATGAAAGATGTGGGGTACGTTGTCACGTCCTAGTAGGGCCAGTTCACCTCTATAGGGCAGATCTGTCCCACCCCGTGCATCCCATTATTGGTAAGAAGCAGTTAGGTTGCCCAATAGCATAATCGAATGTCCACCATGGCCAAGCCACCATCACACATTGTTCAGATACTTTTTCCAGAGGCCACTGTGGGAGTATCTCTCACCAACATGAATCTCCATCCCATGGCCAAGATTGAATCAAACCATTTTTGTACAATATGGAAGGGGTAATTTTATAGAGCGTGAAGGAATTTGGGCGAAATCATCATCTTATACAAGGCTATTCTACCCATAGTGTTGAGAAGAAGTTAAAGCCAGCATGAGAAGCTCTCTTCGGACCTGCGCGTCATGGGGCGAGGTTTAGGTTCCATGCCATGTCTGGGACCCCCAAGTATTGGAAACTAACCTGATGCATTGGGATTGTCAATTGCCAGGCCTCGTCCTGGCGGTCCCCTTGTATCCGATCCAACAGAGACTTGCCGCACCTAACCCGAAGTCCAGAGCCTTCCTCAAAGACACTAAGGATTTAAAGCACTCTAGGCCCTGTCTCAGCCAGTCTAGCTAGAAGAGGACAGGGATCTGAGGTCCTTTATCACCAGCCCTGAGTCAAATCCCCATTCTTGGGCATCAAACCAAATCTACACCACCTGCAACTCAATGGCAAGCACAAATCAAAGCTGGGAAAACAGACACCCCTGCTTAGTGTCCCTGCGCACAGGAAAGGGTCTGATAGGACACCGCTAAACTGCACCCATTCCCTGCCTATAAAGGACCCTCACATAAGCCTGTAACTGAGGGCCAAGGCCCATACCTCCATGTACCTCATCTAAGTGGGTCCAGTTCACTGCATTAAACACTTTTTCACAGTCTAGCAGCAGAAGGGCTGCAGGACCTCTGAGAGCTCAGATACAAGATGATTTTTGTGCACACAGAGGAAACAGTGTCTAGTACCTCATCAGGAAATTAACCCACATTGGTCCAGGTGGACCAGGATGTGGAGGACCTTTAGTAGTTGAATGGCCAAGATCTTGGTATACAACTTAACCTCTCTCTTTTGATGAGGGATGTGGGCTGAAAAGAAGCTCAGGTAGATGGTGCACGATCCGCTTTGGGTGAAACCAGTTATGGCTTAGTCAATCTCTGGGTAGAAGTGGCAGTGAGGTATTGCCTTAGTATACTGTTTATGAAGGGTCAGGAACAAATCAGAGCCTAGTCTACATTCTAACTCGACTAGGAATCTGTTATGTTTCAGAGTTTTTCTAGAGTTGAGGTACTTCAGTGCCTCCACAGTCATAAGTGTGGTAATATCATGCTCTAAAGCTATCCTGTTCTGAGGAGAAGAATGTGCATGGGAAGCTTCTCCACCGGGGGACAATGTGGCTTCCTCAGGACATGGTTTATTGGCATAAAGCTCCTTATAGTTTTGGACAAAGACAGAAATTTCCCTTGAGTCCTTCCCCCATTCCCTGGATCTCCCCCACAACAGTGGGTATCACCCTGCTCTCTGCTTGGTGTGTAACAAGCCAATGCAACATCTGACTCAACTTGTCACCTCACTCATATACCTGGCACATGGACACCATCCAATACTTTCAGGCTTCGTCCAGACATAGTTGGCACAACAATGTACTATCTAGTTCTACTTGACATATTTCTAGGACTGTAAGTGTCCATGGGTCATTGCGGTCAATATTTGTTAACAAGGTTTCAAGCTCAATCCCCCAATGATGTTTTTTGCAGTCAGGCCCTCAAATAAAGGAGCGGGCCACACCCTGATAAAAGCCTTGCCTACCTATGATAGAGCTGTGGCAGAGTCCACAGAGCCCCATTAGACTCGAGAAAGGCTTGGGATTTGACGGATAAGTGTTTTGTGAACTCTTCATCTTGAAGGATCCAAGGGTTATGATACCCAATAGGGCCCCCTGTGGGACATTTCAAATCAGAGCATAACAGGTGCATCGTCTGATATATCCTGTGGAAGGATATCAGATCCTGAGCTATGAAGGAGGTGATTGTGTGGCTAGAGCCGGTACTCTATATGAGTGAGTGAGCCTTGAGTGGTGGAGTTTTGCGTAGAGCCCGAGTTGGTAGGATGCCTCACCCGCCATGAATCACTGAAACCAAGTCCCCTTGTCCAGTCCTTCAGGCCCAGACTGCGTCTGGTGATAAGACCCTGGGGCCCAAACCAATCTTGTGAATCCGTAATGTCATTGAAGTCAACCCCTATCATTGTCATCACCTTTGGAAGGGCGTCATCGCCTTTGGAAGAGTGACAACTAAATCCCTGATGTAGGGGAGCATAAATGAATAAGATAATATACATGAGTCCTTCCAATGAGCCCTACAGTAAGAGGTATCTACCTTGAGTGTCTCGTGTGACATTGGCCATAGAAAGAGATCTGTGAAGGTGGATGGTGACCCCCCCTAGTGCCCTGTGCATACCTTGCATGTTATACCCTGTTGTTAACCTAACAGGCCAGAAAGTGATAATTGGTACCTGGGAGGTGTGTCTCCAGCATCATAACATTAAAGGAATTGAAATACTGCCCCCTCTTAATGTGGTATAATAGGCAATTACCATTCCATGTTAAAACCGTGCGTGCATGAGTCATGGCTTCACTTAAAAAAAAGCAATTCTAGTGCACACATGCTGGGTGTAGGAGAGTCAGTGAAGGCAGTTGATGGGGGCATGCTGCAAGGACCATCAGCCAGAGACCCGATCTGGGATTCTGCAATATCTGTGCTCATACGAAGCGTATGCAAGGCAACAGAAAATCATAATGCAAACATATCCAATGTATGTTGAAGGCAAAAGAAAAACACAATGCAAACGTAACTAAAGCATGGTGAGCAAAGTCAACAGAAGCATCTCTTTCCCATTCCCACCATTGAATAACCAGGAATAACTAGGGGGAGATGATTCTAAGTGGACCAAAGGGCCCCCCACGACTGTTGCTCCTAGTACTGCCTTTGACAACGTCTGTGTAGGATACTGCGGTGCTGGTGTGCAAGCTGAAGTTCAACAGCAGATGGTCTATTCATCCAGAGTTTGCATTAATGGTAGAGTCCGGGCCTGTGTGTCTCTCAAACGTGTTGCCACCCAGTTGTTAACCACTCTTCCCCATCTGAATATGTATTAGCATCCAAATCTCAATGGCCTGTCGGTTGACAGCATGACTGCTTTAATTGCATTGGCCTTTGGGTCTTGCCCCTTGGTGCTTATCATCCATCCGAGGATAGTCGGAAGAGCCCGAGAGGAGTGGAAAGTTAGTGGCAAGTGGACATTTTTTAATGAGTCACGAGTAAGGCAGCTTTGAAATGGTGAATAATTCTTAGTTTTGCAGGGTATATGAACATATAGAAAATTTGCATGTTCCACATCTTGGCTTTGACCTGGTCGCAGGATTTGCGCTGTGCTTGTACCTTGCAAGTATAGATCAGAAAGACCAGTATTCGTCCTGACTGACACTTAAGTTCTCTGACCTGATGAGCTCCCCGTAGGACAACGTTGTGATCCCTGTAGTTCAGGAAACATGCAATTAGGGGCCAAGGTTGAGACTCCTAGAGCACGTTTGGCAGCCAGGTATTGATGTGCCTGCTCAAGACCAAAACAGAAGGAGATCTCCTCAGGTTTTAGCCAGGTCCTGATCCATTGCTCTAGAAGGCCTCTGAAGATTGGCCTTCGGATCCCTCAGGAAAGCAGATAAAGTGCAGGCTGTTGCGCCGTGCTCTGTTTATGGCATCTTCTGTGCGGTGTTGGAGGAGCTTTGCTTCATGGGACAGTTGTGACCTCAGAGGGAAGAGAAGTAACGGTATCCTCTACAGTGGAAATCCTTGCCACCACCCCCAAGACTCTTTCAACAGTTTGGCGAAGGTCCTGGTGCAGCAGTGATGCATTCGTTCACACCTCCTCTATCTTGGTTTTAAGGAGTGTTTTGAAATCATTAATGATTGTAGGATGAAAGATGTGTTATTCTCGATTGGTAGGGATCCTGATCTGGACCCCGATGCACCCGCTGTGATCCCAGGAAAGCTGTGTATTTATTCATCCTGGCCTGGCCCATTTGACCTTTGTCCCAGTCCATCCTGAACTGTTGATGTTAAAGGGCATGTGTCCGTTATAAGCCACAACTGACCCACTTGCTCCAGGCACAAAACCTGTGCAGCACAAGCAGCAAGCATCAGGTCCCATGCACACTGTCAAAGGCGTGTTGAGTTCCCAGTAGTGTGGTGCATAGATGAGCCCTTGTTGGAGTGGGGTGTATCCAGTGCAGCCACAGGGGTCCTCCTCCTGACCTGGAGACATCACGAGTGAGCACAAATAAGGTGGAGGGCCCTGGCCAAATTGGTGCTGTGCCTGCAGGTGAGGTATAGGTCCCCCCGGGCCCAGCCCAGCCACTGCACACAGATTTAGCAGCAAATTCATGTGGCCACCCTGTGTCGAAGTTAGGAGTGCTGTCAATGTACTGTCCAAAACAGGGTTGACAGGACAGACCCAGCTGGCGCCACTCATCCCGGGGTCCACTTGGAGAAATGGTAAGGCCACTTTTGTAACGGCAAAATTGCTAATGTGGTGCCCTGATCGCTGACACCATGCATCCAAAGGGGATCCCACAGAAATCTACTAGGAACTGTGAAGTCTGGGGGCCCCATGTGGAACCTAAAACCAGATAGGACTTGAGGCAGTGTGGGCACCATGCTGGCTGCCATCTCTCCGAGCCAGCGCAACCCCAGCCAGGAGTGAGTGGCACTAGGACCAGAAAGAGGGAGACAGTGACCCCTGTGATTGTAATGGTGGGCTGCTGAAAGATCCAGCAGCACCATCCACGGTACAGGCTGCGTCCCATGCCAACCCTGCCATGGGCCCCACATAGTCAAATGTGGTTGAGTAGATCCTTATGGGGGGGGTCTACTGTTGGGGCAGCATGTACAACAGAGTCACCCAACTCACCATAGTCTTGGCAGGGCAGCAGCAATCAGCCTCAGGTCACCATTTTGGAGGCAATGTGCCTCAGGCCGAGTCCTCAGTGTTGGATGGGTGCCAAGAAAAAGGCTCTGGAATCTGGATCACTTTAGAAGGTCACTGGTGTCCACCGGGGGGGTACCAGCACCCTACCCCCGGCTTTAGACACATCAGCACCTGCCAAAGGAGGTGGAGGAGCAGCGTGGCTTGGAGCTCACAAACTTGTGCCCGCCATCTTGGCCATTCAATCCACACAGAGAAGAATTTCCACTTTTTATTTGCCCCATTGATATTGCAAGACACAACCCTAATTATTGCCATGATATACATTTCACATTTCAGCCTAGGGTGGTGCCGCTGTCCAAGTTAAACATTGACATTTAAGAAAACCAGCAAAATACCACCTATACGACAACAATAACCTTCCACCATCCATACTATTCCCCTCAAAGTTAACCAAGGATAAGATGGAATCTAAACTGAATTAAAAAAATGTCTCAGGCCAGAAAATTAATTAGGGCTCAATCTGGTATAAATGTGACTTACTTTTCTCTGCTATTTTAAACAGATTCATAGCACCATGGATCAGATTTCAAAATATTAGATATAAAATTATTTTACAACATTATACACATCCAATTACCCAGACCAGTTTACAAAAAATATTTTGATTTGACCAAAACAGTTACAGAGGAAGAGCTAGTATTGGTTGTAGGTAGGTTAGTTAATGGTAAGGTTGCTGTTAATGATAGCATACCCACAAGTTTCAAAACCTATTTTCTTCTGAGTTAGTATCAATGCCTAAAATCTACATTATGAAATACTGCCAATTCTGGTTATTTCGCAATTGTTTTCTGATCCTATATTCCTTTGCTTATTTAAACAAAGATCATTGCTGTGAAGACCGTAGCTCATATTGACCTATTAGCATCCTCGGTTCGGGGTATATTAGCTAAAATCGTGGCATATCATATCAAAGAAGCCACCCAAAAATTCACACATTCTGATCAGAAAGTGCTTTTACATGGGTGACAAACAATGACAAATAGGATCTATTTTATTCGAACAATTGATTACCTATCCCAAAATCAATATAAAGCCACTGGCATTATGGTCAATGATGTGGAGACCATTGGCTTAATCAAATGGCAAGTTATTTTTATTATTTTGGACAGATTTGGTTTCCCAGCATGTTTCGTACAAGCCCTTAAAAAATCTTTAAATTCAAGCCAAGGGCGTAAGGAAACTTGAGCCCCCCCCCCATGCAAAGTACACAAAAGGCCCCCCACCCCCTGAGCCCAGTCAGGAACCCAGTCAGTGTATTGTGTTGAGTGAATCACCTGGTGCTTGGGAGCCACCACCCCCATACTGCTGAGGTTGCAGTGGCTAATGCTATGCGACAGACTCAAGTCCAAGCTATGGTAATTACAATTCCCTGTATGCTGGACAAGCCAAGGTTACTAGGAAAAAGTATTAGAATGATAATTTTCACTCCCCATAGTGCAAGGGTACCTGTGTTGCATGCAGGATTGACGGGGCACTTTGCTGCACAAAAACAATTCGGAGAGGATTTTTCCACTTTCTGTGTGTGCTGCAGAATGCAAAATGCAGCACACATAGAAAGAGGAAAAAAACTGAAGAAATAAATATATTTCTCCTTGTTATGGCTCTCCTGGGAGACGTATGTTTTTGGTGAAGTCCCAGATTTACCTGTTCTTGTAAATCTGGGAATGCATCAAAATCCATGGATGTTGCGTGAGAACAATGACGCAATACCCATGGAAATACCTCCTTGTCGCAGAGTAATGTGACACAGTGATTTGCGTTGTGTTACATTACTCAACACTTATGAAGCCACACAGGCCACGCAAGGTGGCCTTGCGTGGCTTCATAAACCTAATTTTTCATTAGCATCATCCTTGCACCACATTGCATGGTGCAAGAGCGACGCAAAGGTGGCCGTAAATATGACCCTGCTTTTTAAACTCCTTCCTACTAATGTAGTGCAGCGTGTCTACCTTCTCAAAATATTCAATGCAACCTAATTCCAGACATGTCTGCATTATACATTTCAACCAAGGGAGGTGCATTCACGCCTAAGTCCATAGCGAACCCTGGTCCTGCTCCCTTTTGCATCCCTCTAAGAAAATATATTCTTGTGGTCTATCCCTAGTTCTGACAGCATTTTCCAAAATTTTTGTGCAAAGCACAATCAAATGCACTCTTTAAGTCAACAAATGCAAGATACAGTTCCTTTTTGATTTGGGTATACCTCCCAATTAGCAGGTTTAGATTATGTCCCTGTTTAATCCTCTACAGGCCCCTGCAAGAGCCATAATGTAGATCTGAATGAATATCATTATTTTGCACCCATTCTTCCAGTCTGCTCAAACATATTCTGCCAGTAACTTTCACCAGTAATCAAGTAAGAAGAATAGGCAGTAGCAAGATGGATTAGACAGTCACCCTTTTTATAGATCAGGATTAGAATTAGACCATGTGGTAAGTATACCTGTTCGGCAGTGTTGGACCTGGCCCTTGTGGCAGGTTCATCCCCTGACTTTTTGGCTCCTTCCTCCTATTTTTTCTGACCTCTCGTTGTTGGCTCCAGGACTCTGGGCACTTTATCACTGCTGATTAGTGCTAAAGTGCTGGTGCTCTCCCTTCTAAAGTTGGTATGATTGGCCTATACCTAATTGGCATATTTAATTCACCTGTAAGTCCCTTGTACAGTGGTATCTCTACACCCACGGCCTGTAAATTATTTGCTACTAGTGGGCCTACAGCTCTACTTGTGCCACCCACTAAAATAGCCTTTCAAACCTGTCTCAGGCCTGCTAGCGCAGGGCCTCTATGCACAGTTTTCTGCCACAGGGACCTGGCATCTAAATTTACTTGCCAGGCCCAGAACTCCCCTTTTACTACATGTAAATGGCCCCTAAGATAGTCCCTAGCTAGCCCTATGGGCAGGGTGCTATGTATGTAGGAGGCAGGACATGTGCCTAGTAGCGTGGCCTGTCCTGGTAGTGACAAACAGCCTATTTAGTTTCTCACTGCTGTGAGTGCTGCATTCTCATAGTGTTGCATTGGAAATTCCCTGCCTTATATGCAGGGGGGGATTTATGAGGGGAAGCATAGGCATGTTTGCTATGGTTGTAATGGTAGTGAGAAATGCTGCTTACTGGTGTAATGGATTGTTTATTACTATTACAAAAATGCTACTCCTAGAAAGTGAGCATTTCTCTGTGCTTATGACTCTGGTGTTTTGCAGCTTAACTCCAATCCACGTCTGGGCAAAGTGACAGTTGGGCTTTGTGCATACTTTTTAGACAGCCTGTACACAGGGAGGGTGGAGGTGTCACAGAGGTGCATCTGCATATTGAATAGTCTTCCTGGGCTGAGAAAAGGGAGAGGTGGGGCATTCCGGAATTTGTAAAGGCTGTGCCCTAACAAAATAGGGTTGTTTACCCCCAACTGATGTTTGGAGCCTTTGCTAGAGGAGAAAGGGGCACTCCCAGAACGAGTTGTAACTGGTTGGAACCTCCTCTCCCCTTCTTTGTAAACACACTGTAAAACTGAGTATAAGTACAGAGGAGTTTTCCCCACAATTTGGGAACCCTTTTGAACTGAAACATACTTGTAGCTGGACACAGAATGCTGCTGGGAGGACTCACCAGGAACCACCTTGGACTACTGCTGTTGTGATGACCTGTGACCTGCTTGGTCACCTGGAGGAACTGCCACTGACTACAACTCTTTGTGCTGGCCTGCTGCTGGGTCCTGCTGCCCTGTTCTCCATCTGTGTCCCCCACAGGGGCTGAGTGCTGTCGCACCTGCCCCCTGCAATTGTCCGCCTGAAGCGCAGGAGCACTTAATTTTAACTACAAAGCGCCTGGAATGCACTCTGCTTCAATTACCTTCAACCACCTTGAGAGCACTTTCGTTTTACTCATGGCACGCTTTGGAAAGTGATTTTGCTGATTTCAGAATCACCGCCGCGACCCAAGCATTGTCAATCTCCCAAGCGCAAGTGACACGCTGCTGCTGGGACCCCCCGGGGTGCCTTCAGTTGACAAAAAGGAGTGTGCGCGCTCCGACCGTGCCCCCGTGGTGAAGCATGCTCTCAAAAGCACCCCCCGGGGCACCAGCAGGCCCACACTTAGGCCTAGTCACCGCTGCGACCCAGCCTGGAGCAGAGACACTCGTGCACCAAATTGGGTGCGGGCGAGTGCTCAATGATGGCCCCAGGAGGGAGGAAGACCTTATCAGAGGTCTCCTCCGGATCTCTGGGCCACCCGGACAGCAGGACACAGAGGAGGTAAGGGAAGGACCCCTCCTCCCCGGTCGCCTAAACAGGATCATTAGGCTCTAGTGATCCTTGGGCACGGTGAAGGGTGGGCAGGGTGGAAGTCTCATCGGAGGCTTCCTGTGCTGCCAGGCCCCCTATTGTGGTGTATGCTGACTTTGGCCCCCCTCTGGAGGGCCAGTTGAGTCCCTGGGTGGCCCCCAGAAATCAAGGGCCCCAGTTGGTGCCCATTATATAAACTGGAGGGGGTGCGTGTCGCCCCCTCCTCCCAAAAGTATTGCAGGGCCCCAGAGTGGGAGCACAGAGCACCTTTTGTTCTTCACATCATACAAACAGATACTTTCTAAAGGGCCTAGCTATTTCATATGTTTCTTGGATGGACATTCATGACTTATAGGTTAACCTGCCTAGTTTTATGAGGTTTTTCATGCATGTATGTGCTGATGTTCATCCTTTGGGCATGACATGCTGATGTGTTTTATGACTTGCCATGTGTTTTACAATGCTCTCAGTGTAGGCATTCCTAATACTCTAATGACAAGTGCATTTGTGTTGTAATGTGATTCCTGACTACTGCTTATGTTGCAAAATAATAAGTAACTTGTGTGTTATATATGACTTCTGCTGGTTCTGCACAGTAAATAATGTGTAATGTTCTGACAACTGATTGGGTAGCAGGATATTACTGACATGTTGTGTTTGTTCTAATAATTGTGTTCTATACATACAGTATATTTTCAAATAATTTGGTGTTGTGCTTCCTTTGCGGTGGGGATAGTGTGTCACATGTGTGTTGTGCAAACGCTTTAACCATTGCCTCTGGGATAGACATGACTGCTCGTGCCAAGCTACCAAGGGGGTGAGCAGGGGTTATTTTGGATGTGTAACTCTCTTGCCCTGACTAGAATAGGTGGGTTCTACCTGGCTTAGGTTCATACCCTAGCCAACTTGAAACCCCACTTCTAATAGGAAGTCCCTATTACATTTGTCAGAATTGGTTCCCAAAATCGTATGTTAGCCTTAAATACAACAATGGGGATACTGGCTGTCATTACAACATTGGGGTTAAAAGCCACTTACCGCCGTGCAGAAGACCGGCAACACACCGCCACGGAATTCCGCAACAGCTATTATGACCCACATGTCGGAATCCGACACAAGTCCGCCACACAGAAATACGCCCACACTATCACAACACACGAATCCACGCTCAAAATGCACACACACACATATACAAAACACAGCAACTTCCAAATACACACACCTGACACACAAACACACACCACTCCCACACACCCATTAAAATATAAAACACACACCCACATCACCCACAAACCCCCACGACAAAAAATTCCGAAAGAAGGCCAGAGTGAGAGCACCAGCAAGAACAACAGCAACCACAGGCACACAACACCATCACCCACAGAACTTCCACGCACCTCACACAACACACCACTACATATCAGCACACTTATCACCACACACTCCACCTCACACATCACCTACACGACCCCATGGCACGGCAAAGACACCCCAGGTTCTCAGAGGAGGAGCTCAGGGTCATGGTGGAGGAAATCGTCTGGGTAGAGCCACAGCTATTCGGATCACAGGTGCAGCACACCTCAATTGCAAGGAAGATGGAGCTATGGCGAAGTATAGTGGACAGGGTCAACGTAGTGGGACAGCACCCAAGAAATCGGGAGGACATCAGGAAGAGGTGAAACGACCTACGGGGGAAGGTGCGTTCCGTGGTCTCAAGACACCACCTGGCGGTTCAGAAGACTGGCTGCAGACCCCCACCTCCTCCCCCACAACTAACAACATGGGAGGAGCAGGTCTTGGCGATTCTGCATCCTGAGGGCCTCGCAGGAGTAGGTGGAGGAATGGACTCTGGTAAGACAAAGTTAATTATTACATCCCCCGCCCTACCTGCATGCCATCACATACCCCACGCTCACCCCCAGCACCCCAACTCCCCAACATCACAAACCACCCATCCCAGCACCAAGCCCTGCATGCAACAACAAAGCATGGACACCCATCACTAAAGCATGCCCACTGCACATACCCATACAACCCCCTAAACCATCCTCACACAAGGTCCCACACAGGAATGCAAGCACTGGGGTACACGGTCACCCACCCATTGCACACCATGACACACAGATGTAATAAACATCCTTTTATACCCCTGCAGGACCCCTACCCAACATCACCGGACAGGAGGGTCCACACATGTTCACACCACCAACAGAAGAGGCCCACAGTGATGACAGCACCTCTGTCCAACTGGATCCAGATGACCAGCTTAGCCCATTGGGGACCTCTGGACAGTCAGTTCCCCTCACCCAGTCACAGGCCACCACAGACCTTCCCCATTCTGGAAACACCAGCACAGCACCCACCCAGCGGGCCCATACCTCCGTCCCCAGGACACGTCAATCAGCTGTGTGTCCACCACTACAGGGAACCCAGGATAACCCACCACCCCAACAACAACAGGGACCTGGGGCAGTGGTAGTGGGCACACAGTCCAGGGGATGGAGGATCAGGAACACAGGGGAACTGGGAGGGCTGCTGTGCGACAGGGGGCGGACAGGCCAAGGGAACCCACTCTCCACGAGGCCCTCTCCTCCATCATGGGAGCATACCACCACTCCCAGGAGACAATGGCAACGGTACTGGCCATGTTTCAGGAGACCCAGTGGCTGCAGGAGGAACAGTATATGGGTTTCAGGGAGGAACTCAGAACCATCAGCTCCACCCTGGGCACCATCGTAGGGGTGCTGAAGGAAGTACTCAACACCAGGAGGGACACTGTGGCACTACAAGGGACCCCTGACACTAGCATGGACGATGAACTGCCCACCACCTCCGCCGGCGCTAGTGGACAGGACGCCCTGCCACAGGACCACCACACCAGCACCCCACCTCCTGCAGAGGGAGAACCACCCCGCAAACGGTCCCTGAGATCCAGAACAAAGAAAGAGCACAATGCTAAGACCCCCGCCAAGAAATGAGACCACCCTAATTGTCATCCTACTGTCCCACTTTGTCACCCTGTCCATACTTTAACTGCCCCAGCTCCCCTTCCTATGCCCATTTGGGCAATGCACCTGTGAGACTAATAGACTGGACTCTGCCGTGGACATTCCTCCGCCATCACCCCTCACCATTTCACTATCCCCTCCAATATTGAGCACTTAAATAAACACACTTAAAGCACACAACTATCTGGAGTCTGTCTGTGATTTCGAAATGTTGTATTAGCAATTACGGTGACAAAATGCTCTTCCAATTGTAATGCCAACATACCTATGTCACACAGCTTTAGTCCATGAGGAATCTAAGCAGAAGTCACACAGTGGGACCCACATCTGTGAAATCGTAAGGGAAAGTGACAATTCAGTGACCATACACTGAGTGAAAACGACACACAGTAGAGAGGTAGTAGTGTTGAAGTACGTGTAGAAGACAGGTCTGTACTCTTACTTGTGTATCACTGGAAATATTGCTGGATCACTGAGTCCTTGTTGTCAATTTCTTCTTCCTCTGCTTCCTCGTCTTCACTGTCCACAGGCTCCACAGCTGCAACAACACCGCAATCTGGACCATCCTCCTGCAGAAAAGGCACCTGTCGTCGCAAAGCCAAGTTATGAAGCATACAGCAGGCCACGATGATCGGGCACACCTTCTTTGGTGAGTAGAATAGGGATCCACCTGTCATATGGAGGCACCTGAACCTGGCCTTCAGGAGGCCGAAGGTCCGCTCGATCACCCTCCTAATCCGCCCATGGGCCTCATTGTAGCGTTCCTCTGCCCTTGTCCTGGGATTCCTCACTGGGTTCAGTAGCCATGAAAGGTTGGGGTAACCGAAGTCACCTGCAAATGGTGAGGGACAACTGTAAGACACGCATTAACCTGGAGGGATATCCCCAGACCCAGACAACCATTCCCACTGACTTGCCTCCAGGTGCTCACCTAATAGCCACACACGGTGCCTCTTGAGCTGACCCATCACATAAGGGATGCTGCTATTCCACAGGCGTCATGCACTGAGCCAGAGAACTTGGCATTCACATGGGAGATGTACTGGTCTGCCAAACATACCATCTGTACCTTCATAGAATGATAACTCTTCTGGTTTCTGTACACCTGTTCACTCCTGTGGGGGGGACCAAAGCCACATGGGTCCCATCAATGGCACCTATGATGTTGGGGATGTGTCCCAGGGCATAGAAATCCCCTTTCACTGTAGGCAAATCCTCCACCTGAGGGAAAACGATGTAGCTCCGCATGTGTTTCAGAAAGGCAGACAACACTCTGGACAATACGTTGGAAAATATAGGCTGGGACATCCCTGATGCTATGGCCACTGTTGTTTGAAAAGACCCACTTGCAAGGAAATGGAGCACTGACAGCATCTGCACTTGAGGGGGGATTCCTGTGGGGTGGCGGATTGCTGACATCAAGTCTGGCTCAAACTGGGTCCACAGTTCCTGGATTGTGGCACGGTCAAGCCTGTATGTGATAATCAAATGTCGCTCCTCCATTGTCGACAGGTCCACCAACGGTCAGTACACCGGAGGATGCCGCCATCTCCCCACATGTCCCAGCGGACGGTGCCTATGAAGGACAACAGCGAGCAGAGTCAAACAACTCAGAGGTACGTACCCACAGCTTACCCAGAACACCAAACATACACAAAATGTGGCCTGTATGTGTGTTGAGTCTAGGCCTAGGTATGTGTGACGCAATTGGAAATGAAGCCATGTGCGCCCCTGAAATGGCGGCTGCCTGACCTCTAAAGTGGGACAATGGGATGTGAGGTAATTGCGCTGGCGTTGTACACCGTCGCGGTAGACGGTCGAAGACCGCAGCGCAATGTTGCATTGGTTAACATTGGACCCTATGGGTCCCAGGAGCCAATGATGATGTACGCCTGAGGTGATGGTACGCACTGCCGCGGACGTGACCGCCATTTTCTATCTGTTCAATCACTCAATACCTGATCTTCGACAGGAGAGGACCTACACTGCAAGTGCTGCTGTGACCTCGGTCTGGAAGAGACAATGGCTCGAGTGTCTGGGGAAAGGGCCTCTGCCTTCACATCGAAGGAGTTGGAGAAGCTCGTGGATGGGGTCCTCCCCCAGTACACGCTACTCTACGGTCCTCCAGACAAACAGGTAAGTACACAGGGAGCATGTTGTATGGGCTATGCCTGTGTGGAGAGGGCTGGATGTAAGAAGGAAGGGGGGAGAGTGCTGCGTGCATGAAAGACGGTGAATGCATGTGCCACATGGCAAGGGTAGGGATGGTGGCCACTCACTTTGACAGTGCAGTTGGTAATAACTTCTCTTTTTCCCCTGTACATTTCATGTAGGTCAGCGCCCCCCAGAAAAAATATATTTGGCGTGCCATCGCCAAGAAGGTCCGGACCCTGGGGGTCTACCACAGACAGAGCACCCACTGCCGGAAAAGATGGGAGGACATTCGCCACTGGAGCAAGAAGATGGCGGAGGCTCAGCTGGGGATGGCCTCCCAACAGCATGTAGCACCATGACCCCCCTGATGGTCAGGATCCTGGCAGTGGCCTACCCGGAGTTGGATGGGCTTTTGAGGGCATCACAGCAGCCACAAGGGGGTGAGTACACTCTCATTTTGCTGACTTTTCGCGCAGTGGAGGTGTCTGGGTGGGGGAGGTGGGCTGTGGGTTCCCCTAGGCCATTGCGAGTTCCGTAGGCAAGGCCCCTCCGTAAGGCACGCCATGTGGCACCCCAGCCTACCTCTGTAGAGTGCCTAGTACACTTAGTCATGCCCCTATGTCATCTATGTGTGCAGATGTTGTCCATAGCCTTGTAGGCCATTTCCCAGGAATTGAACAGTGGAGCCCAAGAGCGTGGCGTAGTGCAGGGGGCTTCTTTGTCTGTCGTGTCCGCCAACGGTAGCGGTAATGCATGCACTCAACATGTCTTTCTTCTGTCATCCCCCCCTTTTTGTGGTCTCCCTGTTCTTGTGTGCATTAGCATCATCAGGCGGAGGAGCAGTGGCACCGGAGCATGAGGGAGCAGCATCCCACATGGCCCTGGAGGGCGACACTACTGAGTCTGAATTCACCAGTGGGACGGAGGGCGATGGGAGCTCCACGGCGGGGACAGGAGCTGACACCAGCGACACGGACTCGTCCTCTGATGGGAGCTCCCTTGTGGTGGCGGCCACATCTGTGCCCCCGGCATCTACAGGTACTGACGCCACCCCCCCTACCAGCACCGCCCTCCCAGCAGCCCCTCAGCCTTTGCCCCATGCCCGCTCACCCAGGAGGGTGGGCATCACCTTCGCCCCAGGCACCTCAGGCCCTGCCCCAGTCACCCCTGCTGCCCTCAGTGAGGAGGCCATTGACCTCCTCAGGTCACTAACTGTTGGGCAGTCTACCATTTTGAATGCCATCCAGGGTGTAGAGAGGCAGTTGCAACAAACCAATGCATTCCTGGAGGGCATTCCTTCTGGTCAGGCGGCCCTTCAGCAAGCTTTTCAGACTCTGGCCTCAGCACTGATGGCAGCCATTGTCCCCGTCTCTAGCCTCCCCCTCCAACTTCCTCCACCCCAACCCAATCCCCTGTACCTCAGCCTATCCCAAGCACACCTACAGACCAACATGCACACACCTCAACACCCAAGGGAAGCTCAGGCAAACATAAGCACCACACATCCCACAGGCACTCACGCAAGATTCATACACATGCACACACACCAACATCCACTGCCTCCACTGTGTCCCCCTCCTCCTCGTCTCCCTCCTCCCTCCCAGTCTTGTCTACACTCACACCTGCATGTACTACCTCTACAGCCACTACGTCCCTCTCCAGCACACCCACCCCCACACTCCGCTCACGTGCAGTCACCACCCCCACTACCATTCACACGTCCCCTGTGTCCTCTCCCAGTGTGTTTGTGACGCCCCCTCCCAAGATACACAAACACAGGCACACACCCACCCAACAGTCATCCACCTCACGACAGCCTCCAGCGCATGCACCTTCACCCAAAGTCACCAAACGTACAACCACCACCTCTTCCTCCACTCCCAAACCCCCTCCAGCTACCCGCCCCAGTGTGTCCCAAAAACTTTTCCTGTCCAACCTTGACCTCTTTCCCACACCTCCCCCACCCCATCCGTCGCATAGGTCCCGAACTAGCACCTCAGCCACAACATCTCCGGGACCAGTGGTGCCTGTAGTCACCGGAATCTGGAGTGCACCAGCCACCAGGGCAGCCAGTGTGGCACGGAGCCACAGCACAGACAGTCCCCCACCTGTGAAGCATCAGAAGTTGGCCAGTGCCCCCAAGGTGGGGAAGGGCCACAAGAAACCCAGCAAGTCTGGGAAAAGCAGCACGGCGGAGAAGATCGCCATCATCCCCGATGCCCAGGAGGCCACCGCCAGCATCAGCCCAGCTGCCCAGGAGGCCACCGCCAGCACCAGCCCAGCTGCCCAGGAGGCCACCGCCAGCATCAGCCCAACTGGCCAGGAGGCCACCGCCAGCACCAGCCTGCCTGGCCAGGAGGCCACCACCAGCACCAGCCCACCTGGCCAGGAGGCCACCGCCAGCACCAGCCCTCCTGGCCAGGAGGCCACCACCAGCACCAGCCCCGCTGGGCCATGAAGGACCGCCAGCAAAAGCCCTGCTGGGCCATGAGGGACCGCCAGCAGCTGAGACCCTGCAATGGAGACCGCCGTCTCAAGCACCGCTGAACAGGGCACCGCTATCTCAAGCATCGCTGAACAGGGCACCGCCATCTCAAGAACCGCTGCACAGGGCACCACCATCTCAAGCGCCGCCGTCTCAAGCACCGCTGAACAGGGAACCACCGTCTCAAGCACCGCTGCACATGGCACCGCCGTCTCAAGCACCGCTGAACAGGGCACCGCCGTCTCAAGCACCGCTACACAGGGCACCACCATCTCAAGCACCGCTGAACAGGGCACTGCTATCTCAAGCACCGCTGAACAGGGCACCACCGTCTCAAGCACCACTGAACAGGGCACCGCCATCTCAAGCACCGCTGAACAGGGCACTGCCGTCTCAAGCACCGCTGCACAGGGCACCGCCGTCTCAAGCACCGCTAGCCCATGAGCGGCAGGGGTGCTTAAGCAACTGAGTCTGTCACGGGGTGAATAATGCACTCTGGGCACCATGCCCCCTCCAGAACCAGTGGAGAGATGCATCCACTACCTCTGTCCTTAGCAGGATGATGCACTCTGGGCACCATGCCCCCTCCAGAACCAGTGGAGAGATGCATCCACTACCTCTGTCCTTAGCAGGATGAAGCACTCAGGGCACCATGCCCCCTTCAGAACCAGTGGAGAGATGCATCCAAAACCTCTGTCCTTAGCAGGATGAAGCACTCTGGGCACCAGTGGGGAGATGCATCCACTACCTCTGTCCTTATCAGGATGAAGCACTCTGGGCACCAGTGGAGAGACGCATCCACTACCTCTGTCCTTAGCAGGATGAAGCACTCTGGGCACCATGCCCCCTCCAGAACCAGTGGAGACTGTCATCCACTTGTGAGACTGTGGCTTTGCACTCCCCAGGATTGAACAGTGGCAACCCACCCACTGTAGAGACTTGTGAGACTGTGGCTTTGCACTCCCCAGGATGAAACAGTGGGCAACCCACCCACTGTAGAGACTTGTGAGACTGTAGCTTTGTACTCCCCAGGATGGAACAGTGGGCAACCCACCCACTGTAGAGACTGGTGAGACTGTGGCTTTGCACTCCCCAGGATGGAACAGTGGGCAACCCACCCACTGCATAGACTTGAGAGACTGTGGCTTTGCACTCCCCAGGATGGAACAGTGGGCAACCCACCCACTGTAGAGACTTGAGAGACTGTGGCTTTGCACTCCCCAGGATATGGCAGTGGGCAACAAACCCACTGTAGAGACTTGTGAGACTGTGGCTTTGCACTCCCCAGGATGGAACAGTGGGCATGTGGTCCCCTCGTGGATTTGGCATTGTGCATTCAAGCGGCTGAGGTGCCCCTCCTTTCCCTCCCCCTGAGGTGCCTGTTTAGTTGCTCTCTGATGCCCCTGCAGTGTTCTCTCCATCATGGTTGGGGATCTTGTGTGCGCCTCGCCCATACCGTGTGGTCCCAGTGTTCCACAGACCTTCTTAGTACATTACCTGGACTACTATGCTTGGTATATATTTTGTACATGGTGTATATATATATATTTCCGCCTACTTGCTTTTGATATATTACAATGGTAACACTCATTTTCTATTGTCTTTTCATTCTTCCGGGGGGTTTGGGAGGTGTAACTGTAATGTATTGCTATGCATTAGTGTGTGTGTTGTAGTGGGTGAGGGTGGGGGTGGGGATGTTGCGTGTGTGTTATAAGCTCCATGGTGGTGGGTTAAGTACTCACGAACAGCAGTGTCTTTGAAAAGTGGGCCAACCAGTCTGTTTCATTATTCGCAACCTCCCATCTAGGCACACCATCATCCCTTAATATGGAGCCATTGACTACTCACCAGAAGGCTGAGCATGCGTTGGTCTTTCTTGCTTCGAGTAGGGACTCCCAGGCAGCATTCTTTAGCTTGCGTTTCCTTTCTTTGAACGGTAAACCGTAGTCATGCTGACATAACTTCACTTCAAAGTTACACCTAGGAAATTTATGGAGAGCTATTTTAAGTCACCTACTGGATTTAGAACATTTGTGGTCAAACCATCCTGAGCTTTTCTGTGTTGCCTGAGGCACAGATCTAATTAGGCATTCTTTTGTCCTACTTGAAATACCAAGGACAGCTGCCTTAATATCTGTGTCTCTGGAAGAATCTCCTAAGCTTCCCCTAGACCAATGACCAGTTTTACAAAAACGTTTTCTGGATCTGCTGGGGTCCAGTTATTTTCTTGGCACCTCGTAAGAATGACCTTGACAGTCTGAGGATAATGGTCACTCATTGATATGGAGTGGGTAATGACATTTGATATCTGTGTAATAAAATTGTGAGAGAAAAGTGTATAGTCAATATTTTGACTCCAGACATTAAATGTACAGTTAAATGGGGTGGGAGGAGTACACAGTTAATTAGCAAAAACCAGATCGTACTTAGGCCTTAAGTCATTCAACTTTGCTCCATAAATGTTATGGAGAAAACAGGATTGATCCATATCATGTATGTCCACCATACTGCAGACCTATTTGGATGGAGGTTGACATAAATGTACATTAAAATAATCTCCTTAAGGAATAAAAACTTCCTTTCCTTAATAGCAGTATATGACTTCAAGATCATGGTCCAGATGAGATAATTCATTAAGTGTATCATGTAGTAATGCATTATTGCAGAGTTTACCTAGTGCAAAGCTAAACTTATTAGAAGTTTAAATCACACTATTTTGGTAATATGAAGAGCTAAATACTTATTTCATAATTGATGCAGACAATTGATTAGACATATAAATGTATACACCCGCATTTCGCTCTACCTGTCGTAAAATGTATGGCAGACAGGTGGAATGTCATAAAACCATTGATATGTATGCATTCAGAGGCCCTTATATCCTGGAAACATAAAGTAGAAGGTAGATCTTGGTTCAGAACTAGGCCACATTAAAAAAAAAATATCATAGTAGGTATGGCACACAGGTGCTTTTACAGTTGAAGTTAGGGTGGAGACATTATGGTGGTCATTCCAACCCTGGCGGTCCATGACCGCCGGGTTGGAGGACCGCGGGAGCACCGCCGACAGGCCGGCGGTGCTCCAATGGGCATTCCGACCGCGGCGGTAAAGCCGCGGTCGGACCGGCAACACTGGCGGTCACCCGCCAGTGTACCGCCGCCCATTGGAATCCTCCAAGCCGCCGAGGGGATTCCGACCCCCCCTACCGCCATCCAGTTCCCGGCGGTCCGCCCGCCGGGAACCGGATGGCGGTAGGGGGGGTCGCGGGGCCCCTGGGGGCCCCTGCAGTGCCCATGCCACTGGCATGGGCACTGCAGGGGCCCCCGTAAGAGGGCCCCTAAATGTATTTCACTGTCTGCTGCGCAGACAGTGAAATACGCGACGGGTGCAACTGCACCCGTCGCACAGCTTTCACTCCGCCGGCTCGATTCCGAGCCGGCTTCATCGTGGAAGCCTCTTTCCCTCTGGGCTGGCGGGCGGCCTGAAGGCGGCCGCCCGCCAGCCCAGCGGGAATGTCAGAATTACCGCCGCGGTCTTTCGACCGCGGAACGGTAACCTGACGGCGGGACTTTGGCGGGCGGCCTCCGCCGCCCGCCAAGGTCAGAATGAGGGCCTATGTCACAAACTACTCATTGTCTATGTCTGTGGCCCACTGGAAATGCGGTGAGGTCTTGGTTCCTATAGGTTCTGCCTTGACCCAAGTAGGGGCGACCCTTTCTGGTAGCCACACTGCTGCTGATGGAGGGAACGCCAAAGACAGTCCGTGCCCTCCAGAAGGAGTCCCAGAGGGAAAACCCCAAAAAGGGAAAAAACCTCAAAGCAGGAACTCCTGGAACAATATCAAAAAGTAAAAAGTAAATCTGAACAAAAGACAAAATGACAATGAAAAAAGCTGGAACAGGCTAAGAAAAAATATAACTGATGCAGAAGAAATATGAGCGAAGATCACCACCCAAAGGAGGTGTTGCAGCGCAAAGAGAACAGGAATCACACACCATATATACCCAAAGAACAGGAAGTCACCAACAGGAAGTAAAAGACACCATATTGGGTTGAGAATATAGCATAGAAACCTATAGAAAAGTCAACATGTTAAATATGGTTCCAAAGGCATGCAGGGAGAAGGAAGGCATGCTGGGAAGGAGAAAGGATCATGGCAACTAAAGAAGGGCATAATTATAGGGTGAAACAAGGAAAGCAGAAAAGAAGAAAGAAAAAGAAGAATAAGGTAAGTGGAGGTGAGTTGTGTTTGGAACGAGGCAAGAACTAGCAGGGGCGCGCCGTGCCCGTAACTCGTCGAGGCCAATTTGGGGCCTTGATGAAAATATGGAATGGCAGTGGTGTGGCACGTCATGCTGCCGCTGTTCGCGGGCGCGTCCCGAACTGAATGCTTGGCTTGCGTCGCAGCTTGCAGCGCGACAGTAGGTTCCCCCCCAAGCCCTGGGTTTGTGCTGAAACAGCCGATAAAAATGACAAATCAAAAGAGGGGCGTGAACAGAAGTGGCATCTCCCCAAGAACATTCACTAAGAGGATAGCCTTTCCAATTAATAAGATATTGGAGATGGTTCATAAATATACAAGAGTCACATATTTCTTGTACTTTATATTCAGGTTCATTATCCACCAACAAAGGAGGAGGACATGTGAAATGTCGGGACAAAGGATCAGGTGTATAGTGTTTCAATTGAGAGACATGGAATAGTGGATGGATATTCCAGGTTCGAGATAAACGGAGACGGAAAGTTACAGGATTCATTTTTTTGAAGAATACAAAAGGGTCCGTCGAAACGGGGTTTTAACTTATTTTGGGAAAGACGTAGGGGTAAAAATCTTGAATAAAGCCAGACTTTAGCTTGGACATGATAAGCTGGAGCCTCACTTCATTTCTTATCGGCCTTCAAGTATCATTTAGTGACTAGTAGATTAGATCGAAGAAGCCGCTGGATTTTATGTAGTCTCTTGTAAAGAGAGGTGATAGCAGGAAGTGTAGAAGAGGTCCTAGGAGTGGTAGGAAAAGATGTGGGATGGAATCCATATGAGCAGAAAAAGGGAGTGCCTTTAGAGGCACTATGGACGGTATTATCGTAAGAAAACTCTGCAATGGGAAGGTAAGTGCTCCAGTTGCTCTGAGTGGAGTTACAAAAACAACTAAGACATTGTTCAAGTCCCTGGTTAAGGCGTTCGGTCTGCCCATTGGTTTGGGGATGAAATCCAGCAGATAAAGCTACATTGATATTCAAGATTTTACAAAAGGGTTTCCAGAACTGTGATATGTATTGAGGTTCCCTGTCTGACACAATACTTTGTGGGAGACCATGGAGACGAAAAATGTTTTGAATAAAGATTTGACTCAATTCTTGAGATGTGGGTAATTTCTTCAAGGCTGTAAAATGAGCCATCTTAGTAAATTAATCTAGCGTCACCATTATAACTCGGTTTCCCACTGATGGAGGCAAAGAACACATAAAATCAGTTGATATTGTATGCCAGGGGGCTGGTGGAACTGGTAATGGTTGAAGTAGTCCTGCGGGCCTAGTACGGGGTACTTTCACTTGGGTACAAATGGAACAATATTCCACATATCTTTCTGCGTCTTGCTTCAACGTAGGCCACCAAAAAGAGCGGAGAAGTAATTCCTGCGTGGCTTTAATACCCCGATGACCAGCTACAGGGGAATCATGACACATCTGAAGTGCCTTTTCTTCCACTTTTTTGGAAGGTAGAAATAAGGTGTCCTTGTAATAGTAGTATTCTTTATGTTTGTGTACTTTGGGACGTAGATCCTTTAGTTCTTGTTCTGAAAGGGTTGAGTATTCAGATTGTACTTCATCGAGGAATGACTGGACTACACCAATTATTTTGTCTAGACCAGTAGATATTGTGAAGGTGTATAACAACTATTAGGATAACGCCAAGATAGGGCAAAATATTTTGAGATCCTGGAATATAGGTGATATAGAAATCGTATTGACTAAATAAAAAGGCCCAATGAGCTTGTCGACTGTTTCGACACTGAAAATTACGTAAGCATTGTAGATTATGATGGTCTGTTCTTACTTCAAAAGGTTCTTTTGAACCCATGAGGAATTGTCTCCACTCTTGACAGGCGGTTTTTATAGCCAAAAGTTCTATTTCCAGTACTGAATAATTTTGCTCAGAATCAGAGAGCACATGGGATAGATAAAAGATCGGATGTTCTAATCCATCGTCGTCTTGTTGTTGTAGTGATTCTGCCCCAATAGCTCTTTCTGAGGCGTCAGTAACAACTATGAATTGTTTATTGGTGTCCGGATGTCTCAGCATGGGTGCTTGGGTGAAGGCCTGTTTTACGTTTTGGAAAGCAGTCTTAGCCATGTCCGTACAGATGAAACCATTTTGCAAACTCTCTTTTTTGAGAGTTTGTGTGATTTGACGGGTTTGTTTAGCAAAGTCCAGGATAAATTGATGGTAGAAGTTGGCCAGCCCTAAGAAACATTGAGTTTCCTTGATTGAGGAAGGGGATGGCCAATCTAGAATGGCTTGAACTTTTTCCGTATCCATAGAGATACCAATCCGATTAATGTGAAAGCCTAAATATTTCACCTCAGTCTTCTCAAATTCACTTTGCTCCGGCTTACAGTAGATTTGATGTTGCCTAAGACTATTTAAGACTTTCTTTATGTGTTTAGGATGAAGTTCAGGTCATGTGTAATTTATGAGGATATCATCTAAATAAATCACTACAGTGTGATTTAATAAGTCGGAGAATATTGAATCCATAAATCTTTGAAAAACTGAGGGGGCATTTGTTAAACCAAAAGGCATTACCTTATATTCGCAATGTCCAAAGGGTGTTCGAAAGGCAGTTTTCCACACATCTCCCTCCTTAATACGCAAGAGATGATATGCTCCACGAAAATCTAATTTTGTGAACATTTGTGCCCCTCTGACAGCCTCCAAAATGTCTTTGATGAGCTGTAGTGCCTATCGATCTTTTATGGTGATTTTATTTAATCCATTGAAGTCTATACAGAGACGAAGATCTTTCGTCTTTTTAGGTACAAAGAAGAGGGGAGCCCCCACAGGAGAAGAAGATGGTGTAGTAAGACCACTCTCTAGATTTTCTTGAAGATAGTCCTTGAGAATCTGTTTTTCTGGTTCAGTGAGAGAATACATTCTTTCAAAAGGAACAATCGCTCCAGGTTCCAGGAGAATGGTACAATCGTAGTCTCTGTGTGGAGGTAGTACAGGCTTTGATGGTTTTTGAAATACGTCTATAAATTCCAAATAATGACTTGGTACCCCTTGGACTGAGTTTATGGAGTGTCCTAAATTTGGTTCTGAGGCTCAAACACAAAATCGGCAAAGATCTAAATTTTGTTATTGCATACCAATGTTTTAATTAAGGCCACCAATCATCTGTGCTACATCCTATTTGCTGTACTGGTTCTGCTCCCACAAACTAAGAATACTAACTGACTATTTAGGCTTAATTTTTTCAAATTTCTTCACATGTATAAAGAGAGTTAAGATTTAAAAAAAATTATGCTTGCTTTCTTAGCTATAAGTGCTTTATTACTATGCTATTATTATTTATTTTCAAAATAAACCCACAAATCTAAGATTAGTCAGTGTCTTCTTCATAAATCTGTGGACTCCAGATTAAGAACCACTGTTCCACGCTTCAGATCAATAAGAAAAAAGGGGGGGCTATCATTTTCTTACACGCACTTATATTACTTTACAGCATTTGCTAAAACGTTCTCATGATATATTAGCATTGAACTCTGTTCAGGTTTGTATGCATCTACAATCAGATTAATGGTCAGCAAAATCACTACTGATTTAGCAACTTAAAAAAATTACTTCTGAGTGTCAGATACAAGGCAATTCAAAGTACAGTCGTACAGTGAATTTGGTAAATATTTTAAAATCCATGAGGTTCATGAATTTACTTGTTTACAAGATGGTATGTTTTTATTCAACATTGCAACTGAGACAATTAAGAAATGAGAAAAGGCAGCTTCCAGCTAATTGATTTCATTCTACATGAGACTTGGAAAACCTTGAGAGAATGCTGTTGTCTTAAAATTCAATCCTGTTACTGGCTATCCTTCTCCAAAAATAATTTATGTATAAGACCATACTTGAACATCCAGCACAATTATTCTTAAAAAAACATTTAAAAAGCATATGAGGTGTCTTGCAAAGGTATTGGTTTTTGGTACAGCATTTGTATGGAATATTCAGACAAGATTGCACTTTAATAGATGGGAAAAAGAGAATGGGTCAGGTTAAGTTACAAAATGAGACATGAGCTTACTTAGTTCAGTTATGAATCCATTTAGACATGTGAATTTTCACCCCAGAGGGATGGCTTATTATTCTCTGAAACCCCATAACACATTTTATCTCAGTATGCACCATTCTGTTGTTGCTGTTTAATTAATGCATTAGAAGACAGGACCCCATGTTTGGGAACAACCCTATGTTAACCGTATTTTTGGGATAAAATTTGCAATTATGTTAGCATGAAATGAAAAATGTGTGGAGGCGTGGCTTGAAGAGCGAACATGGTGGATGTGTTTTAGCGGAGCTCCGCTATGCCGCCCTTTTATCCTGTTAATTCAGCTGCAGTGCAGAGAGAGGGAGTCTGGCAGAGATGCGGCGGGCCCTGTGGAGTGAGAGAATTAAATATTGCAGCAAGCCTCTCTTTCCAAACCCTGGGGGTCTGAGAGGTCCAGCAGCGTCAGTGCAGCCTCCATGGCAAAATGGCATGCAGAGGAGTGAATCGTGCAGCAGAGTGCCTGTGACGGCCTTGAGGCAGTAGAGGTGACAGGAGCGGTGCAGAGAGCGCTGAAGGCACTGCGAAATGTTGGGGGCTGGGCCACAGGGCTGAATGAAGTGTGCTTTAGGTGGCACCCCCACAGGTGAGGCGAGCATCACCCGCCTGGGGTGTGAGCCAGGACCAATCAGGGTACCCTGGAATGGGGGTGCTGCCGCTACGGTGAGGACTAAAAGGGGGGACCCCTTGATGGCACGTGGGTCCCCCGAGGCTGCATTGGCTGAAAGAGTGGCGGATGCAATCGTGATTGGACCTGTCGCAATGGCTCTCTGAGGACAGGGCTGCGGTGCAAGCCTCGTGCCTGCAAAGGTTGAGCTGCTGAGATTGAATGCTGCAGAAACTGCCCAGGCCCGTAACTACACTGAAACGCTATTGCCTGGATGAGGGGAACTAGTGCTGGGTGTGAGATGAGACAGTAGAACGGACTCTATGGAACAGATATTCTCCCTGACTACTACTACTCCCAAGCTCCAGAACGCCCTATAGCAGCGGAGGTACTACGCTAGAGGAGCTTGATACTGCAAGGTAGCCTCAGTCGCCTCTTATCACAGATGTTATGGTCCCTCAGGCTCTGGCCTGACCCTTGTGCGACTGGATCTCTGTTAGGGGGTTCTCACTGCGGGAGGCAAACGCAAGCTGTAGCAGATAGGTCCTGTTACCTCGCAGACGACTTCAGGTGACCAGCCATGGGCCGCCATCGAACTGGGGGGCTGCCGCCTGTGCCTCACCATAGGGGATCCCCTCCGCGGTCGAGGCCACCATGGATGCTACAGAACGACCCAAATCATTAGAAGTCAAATTAGATGCTGAACTGCTTGCTATTGATAACACACAACCTTTTTTGAAGTCTAAAATTTACATGGTCTCCTCTGATTTGAGTCTCCTGCATGCAGACCATAGGAAATTGGCAGACAAAGTGACATTGATGGAACGAGATGCCCAGACGTTATCACAATAAACCTGGAAACCTCGCAGAAGGCGCTTACAGACAGAGTGCGAGTACTGGAGCAACATGCAGAGGATACAGAGGGCAGATCCCTTAGAAACAATGTCTGACTGGTGGGTCTGCCTGAGGGAGCCGAGGGAAATGATCCTGTGCAGTATATGGAGAACTGGCTGCAAACTGCCCTTCCGTCAGGCACGCTCTCCTGCTTTTTTTCCATCCAGCGAGCCCACAGGGTGCCGGGCAAGCGACCTCTGGTCGGCGCTAATCCAATATAGATTACTCTGAACAGCCCCCTTCTGCTTCAGATGGTTGTGGAGATGGATTACTTGGGCCGTACTCACTCGGCTTACAATACTCAATACCTTCAACTCAACTGGAGTGGGTCTGCACAGTCCCCTGTTTCTACGTGGAGAATGCAACCAACTGTGTTGGAGGACTCTGCATTCCGTAAGTCAACTGGCCAACAGATCATTAGCTATTTTGATCTAAATGCTGACACAGCATCCTCCCGTTCGATAGAATGGGACACGTTTAAGGCTGCATTGAGGGGTCACTGTATAGGGTTCGGTATTGGAGCATGCAGGCATCTGGAACGGGAGGTGTCCGCGATTGAGCGGCAGCTGTTGCGCCACGAGTCGGAAGTTGTGCAGAACCCCAGTGTCCTTTCCCGATTACGAGATGTGTGGAAAACCCATGCAGAGCTCCTGGAATGACTGCGATGCCTCAATTACGCTGCGCCCTCTGTTAATGTACATGCGCAGGAGGATAGAGCCGGCGCTCTACTTGTCCGTTTAATAAGACAGGAGACCACCCCTAGCTCGGCGCTATCTATTCTGACATTGTCCAGTTATTTATTATACACACAGGACTTGATACATGCATCATTTCATACTCATTATGAATCTCTATATGCCTCTATCTCTCCTCCTCCTCTACAAGTTGTTGAGCGGTTCCTCGCAGGAGTGTCTCTGCCCCGGATCACGGCTGAGCAGTGACTGGAATTAGATGATCCTTTATTATTATCTGAGATATGGGAGGCCGTTCAATCACTTGTAAAGGGCAATGCACCTGGCCCAAATGGGCTTTCGGCTGAATTTTATAAAGCCTACGCAGTCCAGCTGGCCCCTTGGCTGCCTCACTTTATACGAGAAATCGGAAACAGATGGGAGCACCCTGCCTCACACTCCAGCATGCAGTCAGCCACATTGCATCAAGGTAAATGCAGTACAAATTTGTTTTTACTCAATAAAGGAGATTGTAGTTTTTCATCTTAGTGGGTGCAGCTAGTGCTGTATATCTCTGGACACATGTTTCTGGGTTTAGCCCTTCGTCAGCAGAGAGCAGCTTTGTCTGTGGCATTGCTGGAAATGCTGCCAAAAGTCCTCTCAATATTCTGTACCACTCACTGGCAGGCAGGTGCTTCAACCAGAGCTCATCAACTCACTGGCTCAAGCAAACCTTCTAAAGAGGAAACAGATGAGAGCACCCTGCCTCACACTCCAGCATGCAGTCAGCCTCATTGCATCATGGTAAATGCAGTACAAATTCATTTTTACTCCATAACTTAGTCTGTAGTTTTTCACCTTAGAGGACGCAGCTAGTGCTGTATACGTCTGGGCACGTTTCTGGGTTTAGCCCTTCATCAGCAGAGAGCAGCTTTGTCTGTGGGTTGCTGGAAATGCTGCCAAAAGACATCTCACGTTTCTGTACCATTAACTGGCACGCAGGTGCTTCAACCAGAGCCCGTCAACTCACTGGCTCAAGGGAGCCTTCTTAAACGGGAAACACATGGGAGCACCCTGCCTCACACTCCAGCATGCATTCAGACCCATTCCATCATGGATAAGTGCATTACAAATTTGTTTTTACTCCATAATGTAGTCTATAGTTTTTCACCTTAGTGGGTGCAGCTAGAGCTGTATATCTCTGGACACATGTTTCCGGTTTTAGTCCTTCATCAGCAGAGAGCAGCGTTGTCTGCAGGGTTGCTGGAAATGCTGCCAAAAGTTCTCTCAGGTTTTTGTGCCACTCACTGGCATGCAGGTGCTTCAGCCAGAGCTTGTCAACTCATTGGCTCAAGGGAGCCTTCTAAACAGGAAACAGATGGGAGCACCCTGCCTCACACGTCAGCATACAGTCAGGCCCATTGCATCATGGTAAATGCAGTACAAGTTCATTTTTACTCACTAAAGTAGTTTGTAGTTGTTCACCTTAGTGGGTGCAGCTTGCTCTGTATATCTCTGGACATGTTTCTGGGTTTCGCCCATCATCAGCAAAGAGCAGCTTTGTCTGGGACATTGCTGGAAATGCTGCCAAAAGTCCTCTCAGGTTTCTGTACCACTGACTGGCACGCAGGTGCTTCAACCAGAGCTCGTCAACTCACTGGCTCAAGGGAGCATTCTTAAACAGGAAACAGATGGGAGCACACTGCCTCACACTCCAGCATGCAGTCAGCCCCATAGCATCATGGCAAATGCACTACAAATTTGTTTTTACTTCTTAAAGTAGTCTGTAGTTTTTCACATTAGTGGGTGCAGCTAGTGCTGTATATATCTAGACACATGTTTCTGGGTGTAGCCCTTCATCCGCAGAAAGCAGCTTTGTCTGTGGGTTTGCTGGAAATGCTGCCAAAAGTCCTCTCAGGTTTCTGTACCACTCACTGGCACGCAGGTGCTTCAGCCAGAGCTCATCAACTCCCTGGATCAAGGGAGCCTTCATAAACAGGAAACAGGTGGGTGCACTGTGTATCACACTTCAGCATGCGGTCAGCCCCATTGCATCATGGTAAATGCATTACAAATTTGTTTTAACTCCATGAAGTAGTCTGAAGTTTTTCATCTTAGTGGGTGCAGTTAGTGCTCTATATCTCTGGACACATGTTTCTGGGTTTAACCCTTCATCAGCAGAGAGCAGCTTTTTCTGTGGGTTTACTGGAAATGCTGCCAAAAGTCTTCTCAGGTTTCTGTACCACTCACTGGCATGCATGTGCTTCAACTAGAGCTCATCAACTCACTAGCTCAAGGGAGCCTTCTTAAACAGGAAACAGATGGGAGCACCCTGCCTCACACTCCAGCATGCAATGAGCCCCATTGCATCATGGTAAATGCAGTACAAATTTGTTTTTACTCCATAAAGTAAGCTGTTGTTTTTCCCCTTAGTGGTTGCAGCTAGTGCTGTATATCTCTGGAGACATCTTTCTGGGTTTAGCCCTTCATCAGCAGAGAGCAGCTTTGTCTGTGGGGTTGCTGGAAATGCTGCAAAAAGGCCTCTCATGTTTCTGTACCACTCACTAGCTTGCAGGTGCTTCAACCAGAGCTCGTCAACTCTCTGGCTCACGAGGAGTCCTTGGCACTATCGTGTTTGCCTTATACATTACGAGAGGCCATGTTAGTCTCCCTTCTTAAGCCGCATAGGGACCCCACTGATCTAGACTCCCATAGACCGTTGGCGCTTTTAAACACGGATTATAAAGTATTGGCCAAGGTGATTGCAAGATGCCTAGCCCCACTGGTGCCCTCCTTGGAACATGAGGATCAGAATGTCTTTGTACCGGGTTGCATAACATCTCTCAATCTACATAGATTCTTTCATGTTCTATGGTATGCTCTCTGAAATTGGCCACGGTGTGTTGCTTGGTGATTGACTTCAAAAAGGCGTTTGACTCGTTGGAGTGGCCTTACCTTTTTGCAGTCCTACCGAAATACAGATTTGGCCCTCGCTTTATCTCAGTGGTTCCCAACATGTGGGCCAGGTAACCCTGGGGGTCCGTGAAGCCTCCTCAGGGGGTCCGCGACTGCTTAATTATTTTTATAATAATAGGTCCCAGCTATCAGTAATGACTCAGTGGGGGTCCCCAGGTTCCAATAATGATTCAGTGGGGGTCCCTGGGCTCCAGTATTGATAAAATAGGGGTCCACAGAAATCAAAATGTTGGGAACCACTGCTTTATACAATTGGTAAGGCTATTGTACATGTATCCATTGGCCCATAGCAGAATGGGACGCTTGGTGTCGTCCCCTATACATGTTAGGAGAGGCACACGGCAGGGATGCCCATGTCCCCTCTCCTTTTTGCTCTTGCAGTGGAGCCACTGGTGGCTGCACTCCGCGAAGTGGGATGCCATTGGGGGATACCACTGGGTGATGGGACACATGTGGTCTCTCTGTACGCAGATGACCTTCTGGTGTATATTAGAGACCTGGCGAATTTTCCTAGTGACATAATGCCTCTGCTCAACGAGCATGTGAGGGTTTCTAGACTGCAAGTTAATTGGACCAAGTCCTGTATTTTCCCGTTGTCACCTCTGACTTCTCTAAAGCATCTATACCTTCAGATATTACGTTGATGCCTGCCACATTCAGGAACTTAGGTACACAGGTATACCATGCAGAGTTAGATATATTCAACAGGAAGTTGACATGTACCATGTCCAACCTTTGTCGTCAAATGGCATTCTGGAAAACATCGCCATTGACGGTTATGGGAAGGTTGACCCTTGTTAAAATGATAGTGCTACCTAAACTATTATATTACTTTGTCAACCTACCTCTCTATATTCCAGCCTCTTTTTTTCGATCCATAGAACAAGAAGTGCGCAGATTGATATGGAACATATCCCGCTGCAGAGTGGCCCTCTCTAAGCTTTATCGCCCATTGAAACAGGGTGGTTTAGTGCTAAAGAATCTAGACACTACTATATAGCTGCGCAGTTGCAATGGTTGGTCCGTTGGCTCTCATCGAAGCAGTTGGCGAACATGGCCATGGATCGTCTGGCGTGGCCATGGAGTAAGTTGCTACACCGCTTATTTCATCCCTGCGCTAAGTCCGCAGTACCAACTCCTATATTACTAATTCTAGCATAGCGTTGTTCCCCAGATTCTGTTACCTCATCAGAGACACTGTGCCCTATGCACCAGCCATACCATTGTTGGGAACACCGTGTGACATGTGTGACATGTGGCACGTCAGCTGCAGAGATGGACATAATATATACCAAGCATAGTAGTCCAGGTAGTGTTCTAAAAAAGTCAGAGGAACACTGGGACCACACGGTATGGGCGAGACCCACACAAGATCCCCGACCATGACGGAGAGAACACTGCAGGGGCATCAGACATCAACTAAACAGGCACCTCAGTGGGAGGGAAAGGGGTGGCACCTCAGCCGCTTGAGTGCACGACACCAAATCCACGAGGGGGCCACATGCCCACTGTTCCATCCTGGGGAGTGCAAAGCCACAGTCTCTCAAGTCTCTACAGTGGGTGGGTTGCCCACTGTTACATCCTGGGGAGTGCAAAGTCACAGTTTCTAAAGTGGATGCCTTCTCCACTGGTTCTGGAGGGGGCTTTGTGCCCAGAGTGCTTTATCCTGCTAAGGACAGAGGGAGTGGATGCCTTTCTCCACTGGTTCTGGAGGGGGCTTTGTGCCAAGAGTGCTTCATCTTGCTAAGGACAGAGGGAGTGGATGACTTTCTCCACTGGTTCTGGAGGGGGCTTTGTGCCCAGAGTGCTACATTCACCCAGTGACGGACTCAGTTGCGTCAGTGCCCTTGCTGCTCATGGGCCAGCGGTGCTCGAGATGGCAGTGCCCTGTGCAGCGGTGTTTGAGATGGCGGTGCCCTGTTCAGCGGTGCCTGAGATGGCAGTGCCCTGTTCAGCGGTGCTTGAGATGGCGGTGCCCTGTTCAGCGGTGCCTGAGATGGTGGTGCCCTGTGCAGCGGTGCTTGAGATGGCTGTGCCCTGTGCAGCCGTACTTGAGATGGCGGTCTCCATTGCAGGGTCTCAGCTGCTGGCGGTCCTTCATGGCCCAACGGGGCATTTGCTGGCGGTCCTTCATGGCCCAACGGGGCTTTTGCTGGTGGTCCTTCATGGCCCAACGGGGCATTTGCTGGCGGTCCTTCATGGCCCAACGGGGCATTTGCTGGCGGTCCTTCATGGCCCAACGGGGCATTTGCTGGTGGTCCTTCATGGCCCAACGGAGCTTTTGCTGGCAGTCCTTCATGGCCCAAAGGGGCCTTTGCTGGCGGTGGCCTCCTGGGCAGCTGGGCTGGTGCTGGCGGTGGCCTCCTGGGCAGCTGGGCTTTTGCTGGCGGTGGCCTCCTGGGCAGCTGGGCTGGTGCTGGCGGTGGCCTCCTGGGCAGCTGGGCTGGTGCTGGCAGTGGCCTCCTGGGCAGCGGGGATGATGGCGGTCTTCTCCGCTGTGCTGCTCTTCCCAGACTTGCCGGGTTTCTTGTGGCCCTTCCCCACCTTGGAAGGTGTCACAGCTGACTCCACACTCCCACTGGGACCCCTGGGAGTGGCTTTGGTGGCTGGAGTCTTCCCTCTTTCCCGCCGGGCACTGGCCAACTTCTGATGCTTCACAGGTGGGGGATTGTCTGTGCTGTGGCTCCGTGCCACACTGGCTGCCCTGGTGGCCGGTGCACTCCAGATTCCGGTGACTACAGGCACCACTGGTCCCGGTGATGTTGTGGCTGAGGTGCTAGTTCGGGACCTATGAGATGGACAGGGTGTGGGAGGTATGGGAAAGAGGTCAAGGGTGGACAGGAAAAGTTTTTTGGACACATTGGGACGGGTAGCTGGAGGGGGTTTGGGAGTGGAGGAAGAGGTGGTGGTTGTAGGAGGTGTTTGTTTGGTGACTTTGGGTGAAAGTGCATGCGCTGGAGGCTGTTGTGAGGTGGATGGCTGTTGGATTGGTGTGTGCCTGCGTTTGTGTATCTTGGGAGGGGGCGTCACAGACACACTGGGAGAGGACACAGGGGATGTTTGAATGGTAGTGGGGGTGGTGACTGCACGTGAGCGGGGTGTGGTGGTGGGTGTGCTGGAGAGGGAAGTAGTGGCTGTAGAGGTAGTGCATGCAGGTGTGAGTGTAGACATCACTGGGAGGGAGGAGGGAGACGAGCAGGAGGGGGACACAGTGGAGGCAGTGGATGTTGGTGTGTGATGCTTGCGTGAATGCCGGTGGGATGTGTGGTGCTTATGTTTGCCTGAGCTACCCTTGGGTGTTGACGTGTGTGCATGTTGGTCCGTAGGTGTGGTTGGGATAGGCTGAGGTACAGGGGATTGGGTTGGGGTGGAGGAAGTTGCAGGGGGGAGGCTAGAGACGGGGACAATGGCTGCCATCAGTGCTGAGGCCAGAGTCTGAAAAGCCCAGTGAAGGGCCGCCTGACCAGAATGAATGCCCTCCAGGAATGCATTTGTTTGTTGCAACTGCCTCTCTACACCCTGGATGGCATTAAAAATGGTAGACTGCCCAACAGTGAGGGACCTGAGGAGGTCACTGGCCTCCTCACTGAGGGCAGCAGGGGTGACTGGGGCAGGTCCTGAGGTGCCTGGGGCGAAGGTGAAGCCCACCCTCCTGGGTGAGCGGGCACAGATGGTGCCACCACCACAAGGGAGCTCCCATCAGAGGACGAGTCCGTGTCGCTGTTCTCAGCTCCTGTCCCCGCCGTGGAGCTCCCCCTCGGCCTCCGCCCCACTGGGGAATTCAGACTTCGTAGTGTCGCCCTCCAGGGCCACGTGGGATGCAGCTCCCTTGTGCTCCGGTGCCACTGCTCCTCCGCCTGATGATGCTAATGCACACAAGAACAGGGAGACCACAAAAAGGGGGGGAAGACAGAAGAGAGACATGTTGAGTGCATGTGTTACCGCTACCGTTGGCGGACACGACAGACACAGAAGCCCCCTGAACTACACCGTGCTCTTGGGCTCCACTGTTCAATTCCTGGGAAATGGCCTACAAGGCTATGGATGACATCTGCACGCATAGATGACACAGGGGCATGACTAGGTGTACTTGGCACTCTACAGAGGTGGGCTGGGGTGCCACATGGCCTGCCTTACAGAGGGGCCTTGCCTACGGAGCTCGGCCTGGCCTAGGGAAACCCACAGCCCTCCTCCCCCACCCAGACACCTCCACTGCACGCAAAGTCAGCAGAATGAGAGTGTACTCAACCCCTTGTGGCTGCTGTGATGCCCTCAAGCGCCCATCCAACTCCAGGTACGCCACCGCCAGGATCCGTAACATCAGGGGGGTCATGGTGCAATGGGTACCCCTCCCACGTTGGGAGGCCATCCCCACCTGAGCCTCCGCCGTCTTCTTGCTCCAGCGGCGAATGTCCTTCCATCTTTTCTGGCATTGGGTGCTTCATCTGTGGTAGACCCCCAGGGTCCGTACGTCCTTGGCGATGGCACGCCAAATATCTTTTTTCTGGTGGGCGCTGACCTACATGAAATGTACAGGGGAAAAAGTGTTGTTATTACCAACTGCACTGTCAAAGTGATTGGCACCCATCCCTACCCTTGCCATGATGCACATGCACTCACCGTTGTTTCATGCACGCCTCAATCTCCCCCCCATCTTTCATTCACCCCACTCCACACACTCATAGCCCATACAGCATGTTCACAGTGTATTTACCTGTTTGTCTGGAGGACCCTAGAGTAGCGTGTACTGGGGGAGGACCCCATCCACGAGATTCTCCAACTCCTCCGATGTGAAGGCAGGGGCCCTTTCCCCAGACACTCGAGCCACTGTCTCTTCCAGACCGAGGTCACAGCAGCACTTGCAGTGTAAGTCCTCTCCTGTCAAAGATCAGGTATCGAGTGATTGAACAGATAGAAAATGGCAGTCACATCCGCGGCGGTGCGTACCGTCACCGACGGCGCACATCGTCATTGGCTCCTGGGACCCAGATGGTCCAATGTTAACCAATGCAGCATTGCGCCGCGGTCTTCGACCGCCTACCGCGACGGTGTACAACGCCAGCACAGTTACCTCACATCCCATTGTCCCACTTTAGAGGTCAGGCAACCGCCATTTCAGGGGCCCACACGGCTTCATTTCCAACTGCGTCACACATACCCAGGCCTAGACTCAACACACATACAGGCCACCTTTTGTGTATGATTGGTGTTCTGTGTAAACTGTGGGTACGTACCTCTGAGTTGATTGACTCTGTGCTCGCTGTTGTCCTTCATAGGCACCGTCTGCTGGGACATGTGAGGAGATGGCGGCATCCTCCGGTGTACCGACCGTTAGTGGACCTGTCGACAATGGAGGAGCGACATGTCATAATCACATACAGGCTTGACCCTGCCACAATCCAGGAACTGTGTACCCAGTTGGAGCCAGACCTGATGTCAGCAATCCGCCATCCCACAGGAATCCCCCTTCAAGTGCAGGTGCTGTCAGTGCTCCATTTCCTTGCAAGTGGGTTGTTTCAAACAACAGTGCCCATAGCATCAGGGATGTCCCAGCCTATGTTTTCCAACGTATTGTCCAGAGTGTTGTCTGCCCTTCTGAAACACATGCGGAGCTACATCGTTTTCCCTCAGGTTGAGGATTTGCCTACAGTGAAAGGTGATTTCTATGCCCTGGGACATATCCCCAACATCATAGGTGCCATTGATGGGACCCATGTGGCTTTGGTCCCCCCGCAGGAGTGAACAGGTGTACAGAAACCGGAAGAGTTATCATTCTATGAATGTACAGATGGTATGTTTGGCAGACCAGTACATCTCCCATGTGAATGCCAAGTTCCCTGGCTCAGTGCATGACACCTACATCCTGCGGAATAGAAGCATCCCTTATGTGATGGGTCAACTCTAGAGGCACCGTGTGTGGCTATTAGGTGAGCACCTGGAGGCAAGATAGTGGGAATGGTTGTCTGGGTCTGGGGTTACCCTACAGGTTAGTGTGTGTCTAATACTTGTCCCTTGCCATTTGCAGGTGACTCTGGTTACCCCAACCTGTCATGGCTACTGACCCCAGTGAGGAATCCCAGGACAAGGGCAGAGGAATGCTACAATGAGGCTCATGGGTGGATTAGGAGGGTGATCGAGCGGACCTTCGGCCTCCGGAAGGCCAGGTTCAGGTGCCTCCATATGACAGGTGGATCCCTCTTCTACTCACCAAAGAAGGTGTGCCAGATCATCGTGGCCTGCTGTATGTTTCATAACTTGGCATTGCGACGACAGGTGCCTTTTCTGCAGGAGGGTGGTCCAGATGGCAGTGTTGTTGCAGCTGTGGAACCTGTGGATAGTGAAGACAAGGAAGCAGAGGAAGAAGACATGAACAACAGGGACTCAGTGATCCAGCAATATTTCCAGTGAGACACAGGTAAGAGTACATACCTGCCTACTACATGTACTTAGACACTATTACCTCTCTACTGTCTGTCCTTTTCACCCAGTGTATGGTCACTGAGATGTCTCTTTCCCTTACGATTTCACAGATGTGGGTCCCACTGTGTGACATCTGCTTTGATTCCTCATGGACTTGAGCTGTGTGACATAGGTATGTTGACATTACAATTGAAAGAGCATTTTGTCACTGTAATTGCTAATACACTATTTCGAAATCACAGACAGACTGCAGATTGTTTTGTGTTTTAAGTGTATTTATTTAAGTGCTCAATATTGGAGGGGGTAGTGAAATGGTGAGGGGTGATGGCGGAGGAATGTCCATGGCAGAGTCTAGTCTATTAGTCTCACAGGTGCATTGCCCAAATGGGCATAGGAAGTGGAGCTGGGGCAGTTTAAGGATGGACAGGGTGACAAAGTGGGACAGTAGGATGACAATCAGGATGGTCTCATTTCTTGGCGGGGGTCTTGGCATTGTGCTCTGTCTCTGTCCTGGATCTCTGGGACCGTTTGCGGGGTGGTTCTCCCTCTGCAGGGGGTGGGGTGCTGGTGTGGTGGTCCTGTGGCGGGGCGCCCTGTCCACTAGCACCGGCGGAGGTGGTGGGCAGTTCATCGTCCATGCTAGTGTCAGGGGCCCCTTGTAGTGCCACAGTGTCCCTCCTGGTGTTGAGTAGTTCCTTCAGCACCCCTACGATGGTGCCCAGGGTGGAGCTGATGGTTTTGAGTTCCTCCCTGAAGCCCATATACTGTTCCTCCTGCAGGCGCTGGGTCTCCTGAAACATGGCCAGTACCGTTGCCATCGTCTCCTGGGAGTGGTGGTAGGCTCCCATGATGGAGGAGAGGGCCTTTGTGGAGAGTTGGTTCCCTTAGCCTGTCCGCCCCCTGTTGCACAGCAGCCCTCCCAGTTCCCCTGTGTTCCTGGGCCTCCGTCCCCTGAACCGTGTGCCCACTACCACTGCCCCCAGGTCCCTGTTGTTGTTGGGGTGGTGGGTTATCCTGGGTTCCTTGTAGTGGTGGACACACTGCTGATTGACGTGTCCTGGGGACGGAGGTGTGGGCCCGCTGGGTGGGTGCTGTGCTGGTGTTTCCAGAGGAGGGAAGCTCTGTAGTGGCCTGTGACTGGGTGAGGGGAACCGACTGGCCCGAGGTCCCCGATGGGCCCGGCTGGTCATCTAGATCCAGTTGGACAGAGGTGCTGTCATCACTGTGGGCCTCTTCTGTTGGTGGTGTGGACATGTGTGGACCCTCCTGTCCGGTGACGTTGGGTAGGGGTCCCGCAGGGTTATAAAAGGATGGTTATTATATCTGTATGTGTCATGGTGTGCAATGGGTGGGTGAGCGTGTACTCCAGTGCTTGCATTCTTCTGTGGGAGCTTGTGTGATGGTGGTTTAGGGGGTTGTATGGGTATGTGAAATGGGCATGCTTTAGTGATGGGTGCCCATGCTCTGTTGTTGCATGCAGGGCTTGGTGTTGGGGTATGTGGTTTGTGATGTTGGAACATATGTGAGGAGTTGGGGTGCTGGGGTGAGGGTGGGGGTATGTGATAGCATGCAGGTAGGGTGGGGGATGTAATAGTTAAGATTTGACTTACCAGAGTCCATTCCTCCGCCTACTCCTGCGAGGCCCTCTGGATGCAGAATCGCCAAGACCTGCTCCTCCCATGTTGTTAGTTGTGGGTGAGGAGGTGGGGTTCCGCCGTCAGTCCGCTGAACCGCCAGGTGGTGTCTTGAGACCACGGAACGCACTTTCCCCCGTAGGTCCTTCCACCTCTTCCTGATGTCCTCCTGATTTCTTGGGTGCTGTCCCACTGCGTTGACCCGGTCCACTATTCTTCGCCATAGCTCCATCTTCCTTGCAATTGAGGTGTGCTGCACCTGTGCTCCGAATAGCTGTGGCTCTACCCAGACGATTTCATCCACCATGACCCTGAGCTCCTCGTCCGAGAACCTGGGGTGTCTTTGCCGTGCTATGGGGTGGTGTAGGTGATGTGTGGGGTGGTGTGTGTGGTGATCAGTGTGCTGATATGTAGTGGTGTGAGGTGTGTGGAAGTTGTGTGGGTGATGGTATTGTGTGACTGTGGATGCTGTTGTTCTTGCTGTTGGTGTCTCTCTCTGGCCTTCTTTCTGGATTTTTTATCGTAGGGGTTTGTGGGTGATGTGGGTGTGTGTTTTATATTGTAATGGGTGTGTGGGAGTGGTGTGTGAATGTGTCTCAGGTGTGTGTATTTGGAATTGTCCAATGTGGTAGTGTTTTGTATGTGTGTGTGTATTTTGAGTGCGGCGGTGTGTACCGCCAATGGAATACCACGGTTGAAAGACCGCCACGTGGATTCGTGGGTCGTGATAGTGAGGGCGTATTTCTGTTGGCGTGACGGTGGAGGTTTTGTTTTCGCCAGTTTATCACTGACATTTGGTGTGGTGGACTTGTGTGGGTGTCTGAATTTTGGCGGATTGCGAGATGTGGGTCATAATAGCTGTGGCGGTTTTCCGCGGCCGCAGCGTTGTGTTGGCAGTCTTCTGCGCGGCGGTAAGCGGCTTTTACCGCCAATGTTGTAATGACCGCCTAAGTGTATACATTAATTTAATGTATTTTAGTTATTTAATAAATATTTTTTTAAACTGCTATTGTAATGTAACATTTTATTATATTAGTGCAGGTTTAATAATAATTATTTAGAATTAAGTTAAATGTTTTTTATTTAAAATAATGAATATGTTTTATTACTTTTTCCTAATTTTTTTGGGAGGATGATAGCTATTCCTGTGGTGGAGAGCTGTGTCTATGTGTGAAAAGGTACTCATAGTAATTTAATGCTCACAAATTCAGTCTTAGATGTCTCTATCACTTGAACTGAGGGGGTGGAGACATTTAACTCTACACCTAGGTGTAAATATACACTCAAATATGGTGAACAGCCAACAGTGTAGACATACACTGAGCTGCAGGAGTAGATTCACACATGAGCACTTCTACACATGTAATTTTACCATTATGAATAGGCCCATTAGTGTTTTTCAGCCTATAAGACAACCTAAGAGAAAATGATCCACAACATATTACATAACATACCAAACTGGATATCAAGCTTGAAAGAGGTCACACTATTCAGTCAGCAAATACAAAGCACCAATTTGACATGCACTTCCTAAGACATGAGTGCACCCACCAAATCTTGTGGTCAGCTTAAAATCAGAAAGGTTCCAATTTATTTCTACAGTTGCATTTTATACTATGCAAATGTAACCTGAAATCCAGGCAGCCATACCCAATTGTAATAAAAGCAACGCAAAACAATGAAGTCATGGAATTTGCAGAAACCTCAAACATCTTGTCATTTTTTTGATCCTATATTAGAAATATCCAGCAGTGGTGATAATCAGCTATTTATAGAAGCCATTCAATGGCAGTTTTAAGAGACCATAAAGGATATTAGCGAACTCCTAGTTAACTGTCAGAGTCTACCTCTAATGATTTTCATCAGTGAGTGATAAAAAGGTTAATCTATTCTTTTTTTGGCAATTCCATTGTATGTAGAAAAAAGGTTATAACTGAACCTCAGGAGAGATAAACAGCTTTATATGAGTATAGATCTGTGCACAAATGTTGTAGAAAAAACCTGCCATGGAATCTAAAGAACGGTGGGTGGTACTGCTTGATTTACTGCCTTCACTCTGCGCATTTGATCTAAAATATGGTCTCTCTGTTACAAGGGAGACATCACTTTCATCTGTAAAAAGTAAAATGTTCCTATTTACTCTCCCAATCAGAATGTTTTATTACTTTTCGTCCCAGCCATAATATATAGATGATAGCCACACATTTCATTCTTTGTACTTTCTGGCAGCATACAAGTATAAAGATTTAAAAAGTCTTGGGAGGCAGTTTGAGATGAGTATTAAATCAGTAAAGTTTTGCGTGTATGGAAAAAGGGATAATACATATTTTTGCTGTGCAAAACACAGCTGTTTTGTGGAATGGAGCAGGCTAATGAATAAATAAAATTAGATGAGGTGATGGGAAAAAGTTGAAGAGAATGAGACTGAAATATTGGATGGAAGTAAATGAGTAAACATATGTTGGAAGGTCTGTAATTCAGAGTGTATTACAATGTCTCTCTCTCTTTTTCCTTCATAAGCCTTAATTCTCAAAAAGTTTGTGTTTCAGTTCTCTTTGTGTTTTTTTTACACCATTGAGATACATTTTTGTTTTTGAGTATATGTATGCTGTGTTCGACAAGCAGCTCTGCTGGCAATAATCTACCAGCTTCCTGAAAGGATTGCCATCTACTCTATAGGCTGATTCCTGACACCATTTCCAGGTATGGGGCTAAGGCTAATCCTATAAATTGGGCAGGCACAAGGGTACACCCACTATGCTCTCAGTATAGTCTTAGGTAGGAACCTCTCGAACTCATTTACCATAGTTGGTTGTTCACTGTCTTTCCCATGTCCATTATGCTGGTGACTTTGCTTTGTTTCATCTGCCTAATTATCGCAGCTCATTCTCTTTATACAAGATTATGATTGTTTCAATAAATATATTGAAAACCTCTCTTGTGTTTCGCCTAGGAATGTATGAGTTATACTACAAATGGGTGAGATCTGTTTCCATGACTTTTTGAGGAGTCAGAGTGTCATGTTCTGGTTGTCACAATCAACTTTCACCCTGCCAGGACATATACCAACTTTTTCTGACGGTGTGGACAGACTTAGGGCCTGATTTACATCTTGTCAATAATAGTCCCTCATTCAATTTTCCATCTGAATACCCGTCCACTACCATGATGGTTCGCCCACCCAATTTAGATGTTAGCCGGAGCCTAGGCAAAAGACTGCAGACGGTCCGCCATCACCGCCAAGAAACTCCACTAGCGTAGATGGTGCCATAGGCTAAAACGGCTGGTGATGGCACTCCAGCACTTTTCCCTCCAAGCCAGTCACAATGTGAATTGATGCCAATGCAACTGTTGTGCCTAACCCTCCACACCTGAGTTGGCAGATTGGGAGGGATAAAAGGACAAAACACCTTTTCCCACTTTTCCTATTTCCTGCTGCCATGAACATAGGGGGTCATTCCGACCCTGGCGGTCCATGACCGCCAGGGCGGAGGGCAGCGGAAGCACCGCCAACAGGCTGGCAGTGCTTCCTGGGCCATTCTGACCGCGGCGGTAAAGCCGTGGTCAGAAAAGGGGAACCAGCGGTTTCCCACCGGTTTTCCCCTGGCCCAGGGAATCCCGCCAGAACCAGGATGACGGGAACGGGTGTCGTGGGGCCCCTGGGGGCCCCTGCACTGCCCATGCCACTGGCATGGGCAGTGCAGGGGCCCCCTCACAGGGCCCCATACAGACTTTCACTGTCTGCTTAGCAGACAGTGAAAATCGCCACGGATGCCACTGCACCCGTCGCACCCTTGCAACTCCGCCGGCTCCATTCGGAGCCGGCTTCCTCGTTGCAGGGGCTTTCCCGCTGGGCCGGTGGGCGGTCTTTTGGCGGTCGCCCGCCAGCCCAGCGGGAAAGTTGGAATGGCCGCCGCGGTCTTTTGACCGCGGGGCGGTCATTCGGCGGTAACTGCATGGCGGGCGGCGACCGCCGCCCGCCGCGGTCAGAATGACCGCCATAGTCATATAAGTCCTGCCGTTGTTGCTGTACCTGGGCCAAGAAGAAAATCAACCCCGTCATCACCAGACCAAAGGGAAAGTCACTGTTATACCTGTCAACCTTGAATTGTTGCTGAACAATAGCACTGGATTTGGGCATGGATAAAAGCTTTTTGTAAATAACACCATAATGATATGCAATGCATATGTGTGTAATGTTGTAGTTAGAAAATTGCATTGTAACACTTGAGATATTAGAAGCACCCACCAATGTTGGATAAAGTGCTGTCATGTCAATGGTAACCTACATAAAATGTTACAGCAATCACAAATAGAAATGCGTCCACACAGTTATGTGCAATATTTTCCCAATTCATTCAAAATCATAAACTGAAACAGTATACCCAATAAGAAGTACTCAACCCCAGGATAATGTAGTAATTGCACTTCAACATGCTACAAGTGGGTGTACACAGAATGTACTATCAATCTTACCTCTCAACTCCAAAGATGGCTGAGATGTATGAAGGTCACATGTCCCCTTGGTGTGTGCAATAAACACACATGCATTCAGAACCACATATCATTTTGGTGTAAGTGTCCAGTAGCAAGATGAATGCTGGCACCAAAATTTACATGTTCATAACAAACGTACAACACTAATGTATGCATTTAAAAAACAATAACTAAAATATACAACCCAAGCTTGTTATTTTCACAGATTAGAGTAAGTGCATGGCATAGACATTAGCAGAAATAACATTATCAGCAAACATTCAGTAACAATTATTGAATAAGGCCAGGACAAAGGTATTCTCAAAATATTTTTTTAATAGAAATGAGATAACTCTTTGATAAGTAAATGTAATGAAATTATACAGAAAATCAAAGGCACTAGGCCAGTAGGCCACAACGTGCCTCCTAATGTCACTGGTAATATAAAACGCCTTTTGAAGGGGCATCTATGGAGCAGAGAGCAGGCACCTAAATGATGTTTCTGGGGGGGTGGGTCTTTGGGATTGGGAGGGCTGGTTTTGGGTTTGGGAGGGTCAAGTTTGGGTTTGTAATGGGTGAGTTTGGGTTTTGGAGGGGCAGGATGGGATTTAGAAATTGTGAGTTGTGATTTGAAAGGGGTACTTTGGGATTTGGAAGGGGTGGTTTTGGGTTTGGGAGGTGTCGTTTCGGGTTTGGGAGGGGTGGGTACGGGTTTAGAAGTGGTAGGTTTCAGTTTAGAAGGGTTGGGTGGGTTGGGATTTGGAAGGCATGAGCTGGGATTTAGAAGGGGTAGCCTGGGATTTGGAACCAGTGGGTTAAGATGTGGAAGGGGTGGGTTGGGGTGTGGAAGGAGTGGAAAGACATTTGGTAGGGAAGGACTTACATTTGGGAGGGATAGTTTGGGATGTGGAAAGGGGAGGGTGGATTGTGTGGAAGGGGTGGAAGGACAATTGGGAGGGGTGATTTGGGATGTGGCAGGTGTCAGGGCCTGGTAAAAGAGAAGGTCCTCCTTGGGAAAATGGGTAGAGTAGTTGGCAGGGAGTTCGGGTTGAGAGGTAGAGTGTGGGGTAGAGTCTCATGTGCATGTGCTTGTTGAAGGTGTGTGTGTGTCTGTGGGTCTAGTGTATGTACTGTATGTTTTACTTTGTGTTTTCTACTGGGTGTCTGTTGTGTGGGTGAATGTGGGCGGTTGTGTGTGTGTGTGTGAATGTGTCTGTTGTGAAGGTGGTGTATAATTCTGTGGTGTCTGTGGGTGTGCTGGTGCATGTGTGTCTCATGGTGGGTGGCTGACTGCAGGTGTGCTGGTAACGTATGTGGATGTTTGTGTTGTAGTGGGTATGCTGACAGTGGTATGCTGGTGGTGAGTGCAGATATCTGTGTCATGCAGGAATTCTTGTGGTTGTGGTGGGGGTGACGTATGTGGTGTCAGCATGTTTGTGGGAGCTTTTTATGTGTATGTGAGGATATGCTGCTTGTGTCTGTTGATGTGTGTGTGTGTGTTTGTATAAATGTGTGCATGTCTCTGGGTAGGGCTAGGTAGAGAGACTTTGGGGAAGGGTTGGGAGTTGGAGCACAAGGTTTGGGTGGGTGGGAGGCTGTAGTCAATGAGGAGGCTGGACCTTGGAATGACCACTGGAGATGAGACAGGGTACTGTGAATGCCATTAAGGCAAGCCAGCATCTGGGTGTTCTGACCACTCAGCCCCTGGATGGCATTCAGGAGTGCAGTCTGGCCTACAAAGATAGTTCACAAAAGATCTACAGCCTCAACATTGAGCACAGCCTGTGATAGGGAAAGTGCCTGCAGCAAAGGTGATACCATCACTTTTAGGGAGGCTGCTGCAGCCTACTAGGGGGCAGCAAGAAGGAGGGTGGAGATTGGAGTGTGGGTGGCAAACAATGCAGGTTTAACAGTTGTTCCAGGGTCTGCCATGATTAGGGACTGGTCTTCATTGGGGCCTCCAAAGAAGATGTAGAGTCACTGGTGGCCTCTATGCTAGTCCCTTCACGCTCTATGCCACTGGGTCCCTTGGTCTCTGTGACATCTACACCCGAGTGGCTGTTACCTAGATGATGATGAAAACACAGATACAACAGTTTGAGTGTATCTGTGTAAATACAATTGAACATGAAGCTGATCACACAACATGTGTTTAAGGTCTAAAAATTCCCCATTCTAGCTACTATATCATCTACGCCTTTTTGCCTCGTATCCACAGTTCTCTCCATGACAAACGGTTTCAACAGCATGAGTGAACACATAGGCCTTGGGTCATTTCAAGCCCACTGAAGTACAGAGCTAAAATATATTCTCATTTCCAAAAGATACATGTTTTGGGCCAGAAACTGAATTCTTAAAATGGGATACCACAACATCTATGTGATGTGACCTTCCATCTGTAAATGTTCCTTTAAGCATCACATTTCTCTCAATCATTGATTTCCGATTTGGAAAGTACTAAGGAAACCAAGTTGTTGTTTGGTGTGCCTATAACTCTCTCCCCAATGTGGACACTTTCCTGTCTTTTTGTAATCAATACAGTTTGTCATGCAAATTCATGTTGTGTGACACAGTCTGGCTTAAATACACATTTGTGAAAGAAGGAGGCTCTGTGACAATCTGATGCTGTCCACATGAAGCGACTGGAATTTTGCTGTGAAAACAGGTTACAAGCATGTTTCAGATGAGGGATGATGCCATTCTACACATTTCTACTCCTTTTGGTGCAAATCCTCATTATCATGTCATGATAGCACCAACTTACCAATGTCAAGCCTTATACATTAACTGTATCATATGAGCCCATTTTGCCATGACATCAGTAATGGGCCTATGTTATCTATTCTCATTTGTTATGGAGCATCACACCTGAACCAATCCACAATTGGGGCATGTTTGATCCAACTGTCCCTCATTACATAGAGTAAATGCAGGTACCTGTTTATTCACACAGTGCCACGTGTCTGCTCAGAATGCATGGCTTGTGATAAGGAATCTAGGGCCAGATGTAGCAAACGTTTTGCGACTCGCAAACGGCAAAATTTGCCGTTTGCGAGTCGCAAAACGCGTATCCCAATGCAGAAATGCATTTTGCGAGTCGTTACCGACTCGCAAAATGCTTTTCAGACTCGCAAATAGGAAGGGGTGTTCCCTTCCTATTTGCTAGTCGCATTGGGATGCAATACCATTTGCGACCGCATATGCGGTCGCAAATGGCATCGCAGTTACCATCCACTTCAAGTGGATGGTAACCCAATCGCAAATTGGAAGGGGTCCCCATGGGACCCCTTCCAGTTTGTGACTGGAGCCCAAAATATTTTTTCAGGGCAGGGAGTGGTCCAAGGGACCACTCCCTGCCCTGAAAAAAAACCGAAACTAAAGGTTTCGTTTTTTTTTTAAGTGCAGCTCGTTTTCCCTTAGGGAAAACGGGCTACACTTCAAGAAAAAAAAACTGCTTTATTTAAAAGCAGGTCGCTAACATGGAGGTCTGCTGACGTCAGCAGGCCTCCATGTTAGCGAGTGCCTATACTCGCAATGGGGCCGCAATTTGCGACCCACCTCATGAATATTCATGAGGTGGGTCATTGCGACCCCATTGCGAGTTGCAGTCGGTGTCTGAGACACCGTACTGCATAGCAATTTGCGACTTGCAAATTGCGAGTCGCAGGGACTCACAATTTGCAAGTCGCAAATTGCTTTTTTCCTACATCTGGCCCCTAGTGGCAACTTTTAGCACAGAATAATACACCACGCACAGCATCAGACACTGTTTGATAAACGTACACCTCAAGAAATCCTCATGTACATTGGATGTGTTTGAACCGCCATGGTGAAGCAATACAATATTGCTGGAAATAAAAAAAAGTTAGACAGCAAACATACCTACAAACAATACCTTACCCCTTTGATACTGCTTTTGGGCCTTCAACTACCCATCCAGCTCTGGGTATGCCACAACAAAAATGCAGGTGATTTGAGGGGGTCAGGTTGCAGCACAACCTCTTGGATCATTGAAAGGATTGGCCATGCTGGCCTTCCACTGACTTAAGGGTCCAGCGTCGGAGGTCCTCCCTCCTCTTCCAGCAATGCAGTCTGTGCCACTTATGGACCCTAGGGTCCACACCTTCGTAGCAATGGAACCTCAGGTATTCCACTCATTAAGAGCATTGACCTGTATGGATGACAGAAAAAAAACAAGAAAATAAGTTTTGAGTGATGTTGTTTGTCAGTAATGCTGTGTTGCAATTTTTGTCACATCACTCACATGCCTTCACCAAGCAGAAAGTGATTTTCTTGGAAAACATTTAGAGCTTCTTAGAAATTACTGATTTGCTGTGATTTGTTGAGTACCCTCAACACTTTCTCTTTCCTCATGTTACTAATCCAAGCCACAACTATCATCTAGGCCAAGGCTATGAAACCCTTCCTGTTGTGAGACCCACTCCTGATTAGCCACAATCATTGTGTGCAACTAAAGGGTAAACAGCCCGTATATTTTGTGCACATAACCCCACTTACAGCTACATTGGTTTCATGCCTAGACGTCTAGGAGTCAGAAACTCTGTTTGTATTACAGACAGTGACTAAGGGCAGTATGGAAGTTCTGCTATGTGTCAGCCAGATCATGTATTTGGAAGATGTATGAACAAGTGTGTGTGTAGGAATGGGTCACGCTTTTATGGATGATTGACCATATATGGTACCATGACATGTTTCAACCATGTAGTTAATCCTATTCCACAATTTTGCCTGGAATCCCACTCGAGAGGACAGTATCAGACAACTCCATAACTTTAGAGAATTTGCTTGCACTTAACATTTCTTGTCACGTTGACAGGGGCAGCATGTTTTCACTTCTACCACTAGTAAACTGTCTACTGGCCACTGGTAGTAAGGGGCCTGCGGTTTGTTTGATGAAATCTGGAATTGTGAGATACATGGACAGATATGTCTGCTTCTCCTTTTTGGTGACTTTTCATTTCCATGCTAAATCATTTAGTTCATACACTCCAAATACAACAATGCACAAAAAGGGACTAACTAGCCTGTGGCTAGAAAAGGGCCCAGTTACTTAGTCAAACTTATCCCAGTCAAACATGTACCTGTTCATAGCTGGCTGTGCATGGTCAGGACCTCCTGGCAAGTAGCAACAGCTCCTCTGTGCTAAAGACAGGTGCTCTGTCACCTGCTTTGCCCTTCATCCTAGCTCCCATAGGTCAGTAATAGCAGCACAGAAATGAGGAGAAATTGTTAGCTGCAGTGTTGAAAGGCAAGTGAGCTTTTTTTCAATACGCCATGTACAAGTACATGGCAGATACGATCCGTGATGGAGACAGGCACATCCATTGTCTTTTGTGCATTGCTGTCACACACGATAGCCCATGGGGGGTCTGTCGCAGACTGATCCATCTACTATTCTGACAGCTTCAGCCGATGCCCTTTGAGTAGCAAATGTCCTGACAGAAAGGTCAGGCATCTGCCATTTTAGGGTGTAAAGCTGTATATTTTTAAATTGGAAATGCATCCCCGTCACTCAAAATGGAGGCTATACAAATGTCAGATATGAATAACACAGTTTTTGGCAAAATATGACACATTAAATGTGAACTGTGACTGTATTTGACATTGATAGTGTGGCGGGCAAAGTAATGCCTCCATTGACAGTATTTTTTTAAATTAAATACATTAAGTGCAAATAATTCAAATGTATTATTTGCACACAATAAACAAAAATGAAAAATGAGTTTTGAAGTAATTTTTTTTTAAAACAATGGGGGTCATTACAACATTGGCGGTAAAAGGCACTTACCTCCGTGCAGAAGACCGCCAATACACCGCCGCGGACACGGTAGACTGCCACAGCTATTATGACACACATCTCGGAATCCGCCGAAATTCAGACACCCACACAACACCGCCACACCAAAGGTCAGTGATAAACTGGCGGAAACAAATCCTCCACCTCCACGCCAACAGAAACATGCCCATGATATTACAACCCACGAATCCACATGGTGGTCTTTCAACCGCGGTATTCCTTTGGCGGTACACACAGCCGCACTCAAAATACACACACATCTACAAAACACCGCCACATTGGACAATTACAAATACACACACCTGATACACATACACACACCACTCCCACACACCCAATACAATATAAAATACACGCCCACATGACCCACAAACCCCTACGACCAGAAATTCTGAAAAAAGGCCAGAGAGACAGCACAGCAATTGACAACCCCATCACACAGAGGCACACAACACCATCACCCACACAACATCCACGCACAAAACACCACACACCACTACGCTCACCACACTCATCACCACATACACCACCCCACACCTCACCCACACCACCCCATGGCACGCCAAAGACACCCCCGCTTCTCCGAGGAGGAGCTCAGGGTCATGGTGGAGGAAATCGTCCGGGTAGAGCCACAGCTATTTGGCTCACAGGTACAGCACACATCAATAGCCAGGAAGATGGAGTTATGGCGCAGAATAGTGGACAGGGTGAATGCCGTGGGACAGCACCCAAGAAATAGGGAGGACATCAGGAAGAGGTGGAACGACCTACGGGGGAAGGTGCGTTCTCCAGGCACAACATCGCAGTGCAGCGGACTGGCGGCGGACCCCCACCTCCTCCCCCACAATTAACAACATGGGAGGAGCAAGTCTTGACCATCTTGCATCCTGAGGGCCTCGGAAGAGTCAGTGGAGGATGGTAAGTCAAATCTTAGCTATCATATCCCCCACCCTACCGGCATGCTATCACACACCCCCCACCCTCACACCCTCCCCTCTCACTCCAATTCCTCACTAATGTACCCATAACACAAACCACCCATCCCAACACCAAGCCCTGCATGACACAACTAAGCATGGTCACCCCTCACTAGACCATGCTCACTGCACATACCCAGAACAACCCCCCAACCATCATCACACAAGACCCCATCACAGGAATGCTTGCACTAGGGTTCACGCTCACCCACCTATTGCACACCATTACACACACACATGCAATAATCATGCTCTTATGCCCCTGCAGGAACCCGAAGGACCGTCACCACACCAGAGGGACCAGACAACACCACTCCACCCACAGAAGAGGCCCACAGTGACGACAGCAGCTCTGCCCTACTGGATCTTGATGACCAGCCTGGGCCATCGTGGGCCTCGGACAGTCGGTTCCCCTTGCACAGGCACAGCCCAACACCGACCTTCCACCCTCTGGTAACACCAGCACAGCACCCACCCAGCGGGCCCAAACCTCCACACCCAGGACAGGTCAATCAGCGGTGTGTCCACCACTACAGGGCACCCAGGGTAACCCACCACCCCAACAACAACAGGGACCTGGGGGCAGTGGTAGTGGGCACACGGTCCAGGGGACGGAGGCACAGGAACATAGGGGTACTGGGAGGGATGCTGTGCAACAGAGGGAGGACAGGCCAAGGGAACCAACTCTCCACGAGGCCCTCTCCTTCATCATGGGAGCATACCACCACTCCCAGGAGACGATGGCGACGGTCCTGGACAGGTTGCAGGAGACCCTGTGCCTGCAGGAGGAGCAGTATTTGGGGTTCAGAGAGGAGCTAAGGACCATCAGCTCTGCCCTGGGCACCATCGTAGGGGTGCTGAAGGACATACAGCAGACCTTGAGGGACACCGTGGCACTCCAAGGGGCCCCTGACACTAGCCACGACGATGAACTGCCCACCACCTCTGCCGGCGGTAGTGGACAGGACGCCCCGCCACAGGACCACCACACCAGCACCCCATCCTCTGCAGACGGACAACCACCACGCAAGCGGTCCCTGAGATCCAGGAAACAGGACAGAGCAAGATGGCAAGACCCCCGCCAGGAAATAAGACCACCCTGATTGTCCTCCCACTGTCCCACTTTGTTACCCTGTCCATATTCGGACTGCCCCAGCTCCACTTCCTATGCCCAGATGGCCAGTGCACCTGTGAGACTAATAGACTGGACTCTGCCATGGACATTCCTCCACCATCCCCAATCACCATTTTACAACCCCCCTTCATTTTTTGAGCACTTGAATAAACACCCTTGAAACACAAAACAATCTGTAGTCAGTCTATGATTTGGTACTTTGTATTATCAATGACAGTGTCATAATGGCTGTACCATTGTAAGGCTAACCTACCTATGTCACACATCACAAGCCCATGAAGGATGCAAACAGTTGACACGTAGGTTACCACACCTCTGAAACTGAAATGGAAGGGTACAACTCAGTTAACAAATAGTGATTGAAATGGAGGAACAGGATAGAGGTAGACATGTGAAAGTTAATGTAATGTAAAACCAGAAAATGTTCTCACCTGTGTGTCACTGGAACTATTGCTGTATGACTGACTCCCTGTTGTCGTTTTCTTCTTCCTCAGCTTCATCCTCATCACTGTCCACAGGCTCCACAGGCTCCACAGCTGCTACAACACCGTCATCTGGATCATCCTCCTGCAGAAAAGGCACCTGGCGTCGCAAAGTCAAATTATGGAGCAGGCGATGATGATGTCGCACACCTTCTTCGGTGAGTAGAATAGGGATCCATCTGTCATATGGAGGCACCTGAACCTGGCCTTCAGGAGGCCGAAGGTGCGTTCGATCACCCTCCTATTCCGCCCATGGGCCTCATTGTAGCGTTCCTCTGCCCTGGTCCTGGGATTCCTCACTGGGGTCAATAGCCAGGAAAGGTTGGGGTAACCAGAGTCCCCCAATAGCCATACACAGTGCCTCTGGAGTTGACCCATCATATCAGGGATGCTGCTATTCCGCAGGATGTAGGCGTCATGCACAGAGCCAGGGAACATAGCATTTACCTGCGAGATGTACTGGTCTACCAAACAGACCATCTGTACATTCATCGAATGGTAACTCTTCCTATTCCTGTACACCTGTTCACTCCTGTGGGGGGGGACCAGAGCTACATGGGTCCCATCAATGGCACCTATGATGTTGGGGATATGTCCAAGGGCATAAAAGTCACCTTTCACTGTAGGCAAATCCTCCACCTGAGGGAAAATGATGTATCTCCTTACGTGTTTCAGCAGGGCAGACAACACTCTGGACAAGACGTATGAAAACATAGGCTGGGACATCCCTGATGCCATGGCCACAGTAGTCTGAAATGACCCACTTCCAAGGAAATGGAGCACTGACAGCACCTGCACGTCAGGGGTGATTTCAGTCGGATGCTGGATTGGTGACATCAGCTCTGACTCCTACTGGGTACATAGTTCCTGGATAGTGGCACGGTCAAACCTGTAGGTCACGATGACATGTCTTTCTTCCATTGTTAACAGGTCCACCAGCGGTCGGTACACCGGAGGATTCCGCCATCTTCTCATATGTCCCAGCTGACGGTGCCTACGAAGGACAACAGCGAAGAACCAGTCATTATTCATCCAGGTATGTACCCACAGTTACACACAAGACTACACCAGACACAAAACCCTTCCTGTATGTGTGTTGAGTGAAGGCCTAGCTATGTGTGACGCAGTCGTAAATGAAGCCATGTGGGCCCCTGAAATGGCGGCTGCCTGACGTCTAAACTGGGACAATGGGATTGTGGGGTAACTGCGCTGGCGTTGCACACGTCGCAGTAGGCGGTCGTAGACCGCGGCGCAATGCTGCATTGGTTAACATTGGACCCTATGGGTCCCAGGAGCCAATGAACAGGTGCGCCGGCGGTGATGATGCGCACCACCGCGGACGTCACCGCCATTTTCTATCTGTTCAATCACTAGATACCTGACCTTCGACAGGAGAGGACCTACACTGCTAGTGCTGCTGTGACCTCGGTCTGGAAGCGACGATGGCTGCTGCGTCTGGGGAAAGGGCCCCTGCCTTCACTGCACAGGAGTTGGAGAAACTTGTGGATGGGGTCCTCCCCCAGTACACGCTACTCTACGGTCCTTCAGACCAACAGGTTAGTACACAGGGAGCACGTTGTATGGGCTAGGCCTGGGTGGAGAGGGCTGGGTGGAAGAGGGAAAGGGGCAGAGTTCATAGAACATTAATGCATGGGAATGAATGGGCCACATGGCCAGAGTAGGGAGGGGGCCACTCACATTGACGGTGCAGTTGGTAATGACTGTTCCTCTTCCCTTGTGCATGTCATGTAGGTCAGCGCCCACCAGAAGAGGGACATTTGGCGTGCCATCGCCAAGGAGGTCCGGACCCTGGGGGCCCACCAGAGACGGGGCACCCACTGCCGTAAGAGATGGGAGGACACTCGCCGGTGCAGCAAGAAGACGGCGGAGGCTCAGCTGGGGATGGCCTCCCAACGTGGGAGGGGTGCCCGTCGCACCATGACCACCCTGATGTTCCGGATCCTGCCGGTGGCCTACCCGGAGTTGGATGGGCGCTTGAGGGCATCACAGCAGACACAAGGGGGTGAGTACAACCTCATTCTGTGGACTTTGCGTGCAGTGGAGGTGTCTGGGTGGGCAAGGTGGGCTGTGGGTGTCCCTAGGCCAGGGCGAGTTAGGTAGGCAAGGCCCCTCCGTAATGTAGGCCATGTGGCACTCAACCCCACCTCAGCAGAGTGCCAAGTCGAGGTATAGTTGCCCCTGTGGCATCCATGTGCGCAGATGTCCACCATTGCCATGTAGGCCATAACCCAGAAATTGCATGTGCAGAGTGCAGGAGCACGGTGTTATGCAGGGGGCTGCTGCATCTGTCTTGTCCGCCAACGGTAGCGGAATGCCATGCACTAAAACTCTCTTTCTTCTGTCTCCCCCCCTTTTCCTGCTCTCCCTGTCCTTTTGTACATCAGCATCAACAGGCGGAGGTACAGTGGCACCGGAGCACGAGGGAGCTGCATCCCACATGGCCATGGAGGGCCACACCACGGACTTTGAATGCACCAGTGGGACGGAGGTGGAGGGGAGCTTCACGTCGGCCACCGGATCACCAACCAGCGTCACGGACTCGTCCGCCGATGGGAGCTCCCTGTGGTGGCGGCACCATCTGTGCCCCCCCACTTCAACAGGTACAGCCGCCACCTCCCCTACCAGCACCGCCCTCCCAGCAGCCCCTCAGCGTTCGCCCCGTGTCCGCTCACCCAGGAGGGTGGGCATCACCTTCGCCCCAGGCACCTCAGGCCCTGCCCCAGTCACCCCAGCTGCCCTCAGTGAGGAGGCCATTGACCTCTTCAGGTCACTCACTGTTGGGCAGTCTACCATTGTGAATGCCATCCAGGGTGTAGAACGAGAGTTGCAACACGGTAATGCATTCCTGGAGGGCATTCATTCTGGTCAGGCTGTCCTTCAGTGAACCCTGCAATCTCTGGCTTCAGCACTGATGGCAGCCATTGTCCCTGTGTCTAGCCTCCCCCCTCCAACTTCCTCCACCCAGACCCAATCCCCTGTTCCCCAGCCCATCCCAAGCACACCTACAGACCAGCATGCACACAAGTCAACACACAAAAGTAGCTCAAGCAAACATAGGCACCACACATCCCACAGGCACTCACACAAGCATCACACCCATACAGACACAGCAACATCCACTGTCTCCACTGTGTCCCCCTCCTCCTCTTCTCCCTCCTCCCTCCCAGTCTCGTCTAAACACACACCTGCATGCACCACATCTACAGGCATCATGAGTCTCACAAGGAGACCCAGCACCCCATGCCGCTCACCTGCACTCACCACCTCCACTGCCATTTACACGTCCCCTGTGTCCTCTCCCAGTGTGTCTGTGACGCCCCCTCCCAAAGTACACAAACGCCGGCAATCACTCCAACATCCATCCACCTCACGACAGCCTCCAGTACCTGCACCTGCACCCAAAACAGCTAAAGTGACATCTCTGACAACCACCTCCTCTTCCTCCACTCCCAGACCCCCTCCAGCTACCCATCCCAGTGTTTGTCAGAAACTGCCCCTCTGTAAAATTGACCTTTTTGCCCCCCCCCTCCAATTCATCAGTCCCGTCGTAGCGCCTCAGCCAAAAAGCCTCCAATACCAGTGGTGCGTGTTCAAGGCTTGTGGAGTGCACCGGCCACTAGGGCAGGCAGTAGGACCCGGAGCCAAGGCACTGGCAGCCCACCCCCTGTAAAGGCTCTAAAATTGGAGAGTGGACGACGGGACCGTGTTAAGACTCCTGGTGGGACAACAACTGACATGGGTTCGAAGGGGATTGGTGAGTCAGCTGTGACTCCAACAAAGGTGGGGAAGGTCCAGAGGAAGTCTGCCCAGCCTCTTGTGAGTGTCACGGTGGAGAAGTGCGCCATCATTTCCGGCGGTCCAGACACAACCGCCAGCACCGTCATCACTGGTCACGAGACCACCGCCGGAGTCACAGCCAAGGAGGGCCCAAGTATCGTCACTGGTCCAGAGACCACCGCCAGAGTCACAGCCCGGGAGGGCACAAGTATCGTCACTGGTCAGGAGACCACCGCCAGAGTCACAGCCCAGGAGGGCCCAAGTATCGTCACTGGTCAGGAGACCACCGCCAGAGTCACAGCCCAGGAGGGCCCAAGTATCGTCACTGGTCCAGAGACCACCGCCAGAGTCACAGCCCAGGAGGGCACAAGTATCATCACTGGTCAGGAGACCACTGCCGGAGTCACAGCCCAGGAGGGCCCAACTATCGTCACTGGTTCAGAGACCACCGCCAGAGTCACAGCCCAGGAGGGCCCAAGTATCGTCACTGGTCCAGAGACCACCGCCAGAGTCACAGCCCAGGAGGGCACAAGTATTGTCACTGGTCAGGAGACCACCGCCTGAGTCACAGCCCAGGAGGGCCCAAGTATCGTCACTGGTCCAGAGACCACCGCCAGAGTCACAGCCCAGGAGGTCACAAGTATCATCACTGGTCAGGAGACCACCGCCAGAGTCACAGCCCAGGAGGGCACAAGTATCATCACTGGTCAGGAGACCACCGCCGGAGTCACAGCCCAGGAGGGCCCAAGTATCGTCACTGGTCAGGGGACCACCGCCGGAGTCACAGCCCAGGAGGGCCCCGGCTGCCACAGCCCCGCTGGGCAATGATGGAACGTCATGCCACACACCAATGCCCAGTGCAGAGAACGTCATGCCACACACCAATGCCCAGTGTAGAGATCGTCATGCTACACACCAATGTCCGTATCAGAACCGCCATGGCAAAGCACCGGTGAACAGGGCAAAGATCGCCATGGTGAAGACCGCTGAACAGTCCTGAACCGCCATTGCAAAGCACCGGTGAACAGGGCAAAGACCGCCATGGCAAAGCACTGGTGAACAGAGCAAAGACCGCCATGGCAAAGCACCGGTGAACAGGGCAAAGACCGCCAGGGCAAAGCACCGGTGAACAGGGCAAAGACCACCATGGCAAAACAACAGTGAACAGGGCAAAGACCGCCATGGTGAAGACCGCTGAACAGTCCTGAACCGCCATGGCAAAACACAGCTGAACAGGGCAAAGACCGCCATGGCAAAGCACCGGTGAACAGGGCAAAGACCACCATGGCAAAGCACCGGTGAACAGGGCAAAGACCGCCATGGTGAAGACCGCTGAACAGGGCAAAGACCGCCATGGCAAAGCACCGCTGAACAGGGCAAAGACCGCCATGGCAAAGCACCGGTGAACAGGGCAAAGACCGCCATGGTGAAGACCGCTGAACAGTCCTGAACCGCCATGGCAAAGCACCGCTGAACAGGGCAAGCACCATGTAGGAATGAAAAGGCCGTCACATCAGGCGTCCTTATCCCATGTGCAGCTGGGACAGTGACAGGACATGAACTTTCACGGGGAGACTCATCCAGTCTGGGCACCAGTCCCACCCAGTACCAGTAGAGAACTGCATCTACTTGAGAGACTGTGGCTTTGCACTCCCCAGGATGGCACAGTGGGCAACCCACCCACTGTAGAGACTTGTGAGACTGTGGCTTTGCACTCCCCAGGATGGCACAGTGGGCAACACACCCACTGTAGAGACTTTTGAGACTGTGGCTTTGCACTCCATAGGATACATCAATGGGCATGGAGCCCCTTCGTGGATCTGGCTTCGCATTCATCTGGCTGAGGTGCCCCCCTTCCCTTCCCCCTGAGGCGCCTGTAGTATTTCGATCTGATGCCCTGGCAGTGTTCTCTCCGATAGTGGTCAGGTATCATTTGTGGGCCTCGCCCATGCATTTTGGACTGTTGGTGCACGGACATTGTTGTGTACATATCTGCACTTCTTCTCGTATTGTATTGTGTATATATAATTATGAGTGATTTTGAAATATATATCTGTATATTTTTTTTATGACATGTATATTGGCACATTATAATGTTTGTGGGTTGTTACTGTGATTTTTTGTGAATGCATTGGTGTGTATGTTGTAATATGCGAGGGTGGGGGTGGGGGTGTTTGGTGGGTGTCCCCCTAACTTTTGCCTCCCCGTGTCGTAGGTGCAGTACTCACAGGTGTCTTCGGCGCCTACGTAGCTGTTGGTCGTAGAGGAGCAGAAAGACAAGGGCAGGGAGTATTTGTAATTCCGGCTCCATGGTGGCCTCCTTCCTCGTGGGATGTGTTCAGGTGAGCGTTTTCCCATAGCAAAAGCTGTTTCCGCCGTGTTTTTATCCACGGTGAATCCGCCCCGGAAAAGGTGGCGGATTGGCGGGTTGTAATAGTGTGGGCGGTACATTGTCTCCCGCCTGTCTGTTGGCGGTAACCGCCGCGCTGCTTGTCTGTACCGCCGTGGTGGGCGGTGTGTTAAAGTGGCTGTCTTTGTTGGCGGTTTCCGCCAGGGTCATAATTCCCTTTTTTTGTCCTCCGGCCTGTTTGCGGTATTTCCGCAGCTTTAACACCGTCCGCCAGGGTTGTAATGACCACCAATGTGTTTACATGTATGACCCCATGACATTCATAATGTCACAAAGACTCAAAATGTCTGTTGATCATCGAAGTATAGGGTGACAATTTAAGCTGATATTTTATTTTCCATACATACAGACCTTGGAACCCAGGGATAGGTAGGAATTAATGGCCTCAGGTCTTCCGGCCATTTCCAGACCTTACCACCTTGAAAGAAATGTATGTCATTAAGAAATTACTGTTAAAAAGGCAAACTAACCTGGATTTGTGTCACTAGCTGGAGGCGGATCTCCTGCCTTACTGTAGGAATAAAACAGCAATAACACCAATAGTGAAACCTATGGATTATTTGATTTTGTGGCCACCGGCTCTTTTCAATACGCTGTGGCAGTATCTGGGGGCAAGTCTCAACCAACTTTCAGTGGTGTGCTACAAGATGTCCTTGCTTCAATGATGAGACACATAAACAGCTACATCTGGTTCCCTCAACAACAGGATTTGGCCACCCTGAAGGGAGAATTTTATGCTTTGGGTGGACTACCACATGTGGTTAGAGCAGAAGAGGGCACGCATATTGCATTGGTGAAACCACATGCAATAGAACAGGTCTACCACAATCGAAAGAACTACCATTCAGTCAATGTGCAAGTTGTCTACTTACTGGATTTATAGATCTCAAATAAGTGTGCCCATTTTCCTGGGTCAACACAGGATTCATTTGTTCTAAGGAACAGGACCATACCCCTGCAAATGTCACAACTTGGACCGGAGAGGGCAATATCACTTTATGATCATTTGCTTGAATCCTAGTTTAAGAAGGCACAATGGCTTCATATGATAATAATCTATTGCAATGTTGCTTCCATGTAGGAAACTAAGCTTATCCTAACAGACCATGGTTGTTAGCACTACTGAGGAATCCAACAACATATGGGGAAGTCCGCTTTCATGAGGCCAACGGAAGAACACAGAGGCCAGTGGAGTGGGCATTTGGGCTTCTTCAGGCCAGGTTTAGGTGCCTGGACAAGACCGGTTGAGTCTTCCTTTATTCCCCTGATAAGGTGTGCCAAATATCGGTTTCCTGCTGCATGCTCCACAACATTGTCCTGCAATGGTGCATCCCAATAATCACAAAGGAGGGAGCCAATGAAGAGTCTCCTGGTAAAGCAGTTGAAATGCCCAATGAAGATGACAGTGGTGAAGAAAAATGAATTGACATACGTCAAGAGGCTATTGACCACTTCTTCACCTGAGTGTAAGTTTATCTCTACATACTGTATCCTCCAATGTCAGAACAACTTGTGGCATTGGGAACATATCAGCAATTGTAATTCAGTAGGAATGTTCAGTTCTGGAAAGTCCAAGGCAAGGATATTAGTGGATTAGAGTTTCCCTACATTGACTACTGTGGTCATTGGCATAGAATATATTTGCTCATGCTAAGTAGATGTGTCCACCTAACAAATTTAATATGTGAAATCATTATCTCTTATTATTCTGTTTCAGGGTCTTTCACTATGTCATTTTTATTTGGACATATCAAAGTTGTGACTTTTGGAGTGATCAGTTGCTGTTAGAAACTACAAAGTGAACATGTGTTGCTCCAGGGACAGACACCAACTTGGGATGGACAGATCTTGTACAGAGACAACTTGCACTGTGATTAGAAGTTCAGGAGGTTGTATCAGAACTGTTTTCTGTGTGCTGTTGCCATTAAGGTAATATGTGCAACTTACCATGCTCAAACCACGTTTGTATGTCAAGTCATAGCATACTGTTCTTCCTTCACATTGGCTAAATCTTCAATTTGTGTCCCATGGGGTTAGCTATTGATGTGTTTCCTCATAGTTCATAGAACCTTTTTTAGAACCCATGCAATTTTCTTTTTCTTTCATGGTGTCAAGGTTATGGAACACCCACCCCTAAATGGCACAGACTATTGGGGTTATGCATGGTCTGTAAAATTCAGCTTTCATTTTGCCTAAGACTTGTTACCTACAGATCTATGTGATCAATACATTTAGATTTTGATTTGTTTTGTTTTAGTGAAATGGTTAACATATTACCTTTGTGTCATTTATAATTTTACTAGATTTGACAAAATTATGGTGGAAGACAGATATGAAAAATGAAATGCCATAATAAATGTAAAAAGAGTTTTGCAGTTTATGTCCAATTCATTTATTTGCATGACACAAAGGAACAGGAACGTTTCAAATAATGAGAAAATGAACTAAAAAAGGACTACCATGGTGGATAAGAGTATGGTAGTAAAGGCAAAAACAGTTTGGAGTCTAAGGCCCATATTTATACTTTTTGACGCAAACCTGGGCCAGCGCAGGTTTGCGTCAAAAAGTTTAAAGCCGGCCATTCCAACGCGCCAGCCGGGCGTCATATTTAAGGAATGATGGTAGCCGGTGCTGTAACCTGGTTAGCATCAAAATAAATGACTCTATCCGGGCAGCGAAGGAGTAGGGAAGACTGGGGGATGTGTGTCAAAGAATGGTACAAGTCAGGTTAGAGTAAAAAAAATGACTCTAACCTGACTAGCGTCATTTTGTGACGCACTAACCCCATGGAAATTACTCCTGTCTTAGCAAAGAAAGGAGTCATGCCCCCCTGCCCAATGGCCATGCCCAGGGGACTTCTGTCCCCAGGGCATGAAAGTAGGGCACAGTGGCATGTAGGGGGCCCAAGTTAGGCTTCCCATGCCACCTAAAAAATATATATATATGTATTACTTACCTCTACTTACCGTAGATGGGTCCCCCATCCATGGGTGTCCTCCAGGGGTGGGAGAGGGTGGCAGGGGGTGTCCCTGGGGGCAAGGAAGGGCACCTGTGGACTGCTTCCATGGTCAGAGACCATGGAAATGAGCCCACAGGTCCCTTAATGCCTTTCCTGACCCAGGCGTTAAAAAACGGAGCAAAACCGTCTGAGCGCCATTTTTTAAGCCTGCCTCCTCCTGTGCGTCAAAATAACGCGGGAGGATAAATAAGGCGCACATGCCTTAGAGTCATTTTTTGCACAGGAATGCCTACCTTGCATGTCATTAGCGCAAGGTAGGTTTTCACGTACAAAAAAAGACTCAAACTGTACAACTTTGGCGGCTGGACGGGTCTAGTGCCAAAGTATAAATATGGAGTTAAGTTTGCGCCAAATTTGCAGAAAAAAATATGACGCAAATCTGGCGCAAACAGAGTATAAATATGGGCCTAAGTGTACAAAATACAACTATCCTCAAAAAAGGTAAATGTGTCGATGAAATAGTCAACAGAGTGAATTCTAGACACACACTGAAGGAAATTAGGATCTTGGAGGTGGTGGTGGGGGTATTGCCATCCTCTCCTGGTGGTCTGGATAACCGTCCCCTCCAGGGAGGAGGGGGATACTGGTTCAGGGACTGGGGTGGTTCCTCCTTTGGCAGGGCCTCACTGTATGTTGCTAGCAGTAGTGTTCTTTGTCCAGATGTAGAAGTGCCACAGACAGAGGCAGATGGTATGGGAAAAGCCCTGTACATGTGGTTGTAGATGTCAAAAGGTCTCCCAATCAGGGAGCTCATTTTGTCACTGTGGTTGCGTATTTCCAACTTGATCTCCCTTGATACCTTCTTGATCTCCCTGACCTCAGTAACGACATGGCCCATCACATCTTGGGACTCTTGCACTGCTCCCAAGACTTGGTCTATGGTGGTCTGGCTGATAAAAACATCAGTGACCTACCTTTCCTGGCCCATTGATTCCCTATCACAATGTCTACCCCTATTACCTTGTGCCCTGGAAGCAGTGTGTCCCATCTCACTGGGTCCTGGCACAACTGGAGGCAGTGTTGTTGTCTCAACAGAAGCCCAGACTGAGGGGCACAAGATTGGGGTAATGTTCCTTTTTAAATAGGAAGTAGAGGTATCCATTGGCTGGCTGGGGTGCTGTTGCAGCTATGGTGGGAGATATAGATGTGGGTTGAGTGCAACTCATTGGAGCTGTCTGGCCAGACAGACCAGATGGACCAAGCTGCTCCCAATCATCCGGACGTGCAGGAGTGGAGTCCTCACTGGAGGCTTGATCTTGGTCTGGAGAGGATGTTTCTTAAGTGCAGATGGTGGTACTCTGCCCCGGGGAGTTGGACCTGAGAAGTAAGCATACAATATGAAATTATAATCTGGTTTGTACCTCATATGTGCCTTTAGCTACAAATGGGGCAACCTAAATAAAGTAAAATCAGAATAATAGAATGATTAGGCTTTTTATGTGACTTTCATAGTTTTACACATGCAGGCTGATTTACAAAGATGCAAACTCCAGTGATGATGTTGTAGAGATGTCCTGAAACACAAAGTGTTATTTCAATAACTATACATTAAATGTACCGGACATCCAACCTAACACAGTGATGAGTAGATTAGAGTACTGTACCATTCCAAGGCCTAGCAGGCTACGAAAAACTGTGGTTCAGCTTACTAGTAAAACTGACATTGGTCATCATATGGACAATGCAAAGTAAATTGTGCGTGGATACTACTTCTGTTCAGCATGCCACACAACATAGTAGGAAATCTTGGATTCAACAGCCAATGAATTATGCTAGCATTTACATCACTTCAATGTAACTATGTAATGGTGTCAACCTGATTGAGGTACACAACAACTGACATTTTCATCCATATCATGACGTGGTGACGTCAAATGCACACGTGTTTGAGATAAGTGCACATATAAAAGAAGGTATAGCAACATTACATTGCACTATTGTTTCGCAGATACAAAAACAGGGCATCATGGTGGTAATAGTCATCTGTTGACACCATAGACAATAGTTGTTTCAATAACTATAGGGGAGATGAACACACATTCACAACATGTACACTCTGATTAAACATATTGCAAATTGTTAAACAGAGAGATTCAACCATGATGCTAGTAACTGGTATGAAACAAGATAATTTGTGGAGTCAAGTTTAGGTATGTCTGTATTGATAAGGTTGCTGGATCTAAATGGCTAACTTAAGGCCATAACTCCATTTGTGATTTTTGATTCATTGCGAAGTGCAACCTACTAGTCTCCAATCCACTAAGGATTCCTGTCAAGCTTTCAGGATGTAGGATCTGCAAGACCTTCTTCTCCCAGAAAAATAGTTTTAATGAGGGAATGGGAAAACCACCGCCAGTCCTCTGGGGCACCAGGTGATGCTTGAAGGGCAGGCAATGCACTCTCCTCAATCGCATAGTGTATGTGCAGGTTGTGAAACACAACATTCAACCTGTCCTCTATTCTGGACCACAATTGCCTTTCCTGAGATAAGGTTGTATTTTGTACTTGTGATCGAAACAATTGTGGCTCTACTCTAATTATTTCATCCACAATGACAGACAAACCTACCTCTATGAAATGTGGATTTCTCCTCCCTGTCAAGTGAATAGATGAATGATAATCCAAAAAAAGTAATATTAACAAAATAATAAAGGGAGAGAAACACAGAGAAAACACCTGGGTTCTGTGTGGCAGTTCCTGCATCCATACGGTCTGCTGCAGAATAGTAGCAAAGGATCATGGTCTGAAATAGAATGTGTTTTATGGTGTGTTTTATAGATGTTCACAATTGTCCCATATGCAACAGGTGTGGGCTGTTAGCATCCATTCAATGGCCACAGTCATAGTACTATGCTGAACTGGTTCCGTGATTGACTCCCACCATCATGGGCCTGCTTCTGATACATTGAGAATACAACTGTGTTATCTAAATAGGTTCTGTGGGATCCCACCGACAATACAGTGACGGTGGCATATTCATGGGTGTTTGGACAAATTATCGGAAACACAAATATCCTGGTGTTGCTCGAATGCAGATCTACCTTAAATAAATGAAAGACAAGAGGCATTTGATAAAGCAGGAACAGCCTGTTAATTAAATGCAAAGGACGGGGAGCACAGTACAGAATTTGGGTCTGATGGTTGTCTCTCAAAGTTACAAAGCTTTGAGCGTCTTTTAATATATTGTCTTGAGGAGAAATAAAGCGATTGAATACATTATTTAAAAAAGCAATCTGGGCCTAGTCATGAGGCCGTAAATCTGACCAGCCGATAAAGTGTGCAGGTGGATCTCGACCCTGCGTGGACATAGTGTGGGCAAGTCAATAACATGTCCAGATGTCCGACATGGAAAAGGCGTGATCACTGAGCATAGTGTATGTGTGCTGTGTTCTAATTGGCTGTGTGTTCCTAACCGCATCTGGCATCTAACTTTATGGTGCTTTGGGAATGAATAACCCTCCAGCCAAATGTGTTTTTATTGGGGGCCAATTTCCTAGGACCTTTGTGGTGTTGCTGCCTATCTCAGCAAAGAGTATCTCCTTTCACCTTGAAAAGTGGTCTCAGTGATAGACCCAATGTCATATACAGTCGGTGACGCACACTAAGAGATCAGTTGTGTCATAGCTTCTTACCTGGTCGCACTAACAATGACTGGATTCCTAAACCACCTCTTGGTTTCTACAAATGTGGCCAATGTATCATTTGTCAATACACTATTGACAAAATTAAAACATTTTGTTACAATACGGGTGTTACGCATCATATCAAAAATTTCATAAACTGCAACACCAAATATGTGGTGTATTGTCTGATATGCGTTTGTAATCATATATATGTAGGGAGCACCATCAGACCCTACAAGGAAAGGCTACAGGAACACTTTCGAGCAATCAAAAACAACCATAAAGACTATCCGTTTGCTCAACATTTCAATTCTGTACACACACAGCAGGACTTACATCACATTAAAACACATGGGATTGCCACGCTAGGTGGCTGTGCAAGGGGTGGCAACAAAACACTATTACTTAGACAACTGGAAAGTAAATGGATAATTAAGCTGCGGGCAGTGGAGGAGGGACTAAACAAGGAAAAAGATTTGCATGTTTTTTTGTAATTGTTACTTGACAGTTTTCATAATAACAACATATGCATTACTATGTTAGTAAATATGCGGAGTTAAGATATGATATTTTCAAAGAGGATGCTTCATAATGATTTGCAACATTATGCATTGCTAATAAATATATGTACATAGTATTGAGTAACACAGTATGTTGTATGTGGATAACATTGTAACAATGTCTGGGTTTACATTCTGGCCATCAACAATTACCCTCAGACTAGGATTTACATTCCCCAACACATAAGCATGTGGGTCACAATTCAGTATCTCGCTTCATTTCTACTTTTTCACGCTCTCACTGTTCGTTTTTTACACAATTTATACTCCACATCTTTTAGTAAGTTTTTATATTGAGATACTTACTACCATTGATTTCCATTTATCTTTGGTGCTTTATGTCCATTCTAAGATGGCCGCCACCAAGATCGGTAATTTATGTGTCCCTTTTCCATTTCCATTGCTCGTGAAACTATAAAACTGGTTCAGACCAGCACAAGCGTTTCTGACCACTACAAACAAGAAACGGGATCGAACACACGACTGGTAGGAATCCATGTCCGCTTTACCTAAATCTTTAACAATATTCTCTATTGTTTAACTAACTAACTAGACATTACGTGTCTTGATAAACCAACCGTTATTTCTCTGCTGCCCTGGCCAATATATTTGGCTTTAAGATGTGCTAGTTGCTTAAATACAATACGGAAAAGAATGCTCATAGTATTGTGCTCGCTTTTCTCTTTTTTTTCTCTCTCCACGTTTTCAACACACGTTCTTGGCATTTCTCTAAAAAGATATGACTCATGAATAACATTACCTTATGTTTCTTCGAATATGGGAAGTCACAAACTCCTTGAATCTTTACGATTTGACTGTATTGCAGACTGCAAAACAAAATAAGAGGATACACATTAAGCTCAATGCCTCCATATTTTACCGCATTTATAAATATGCGGTGTACATGTTTTTCTAAAGGTTTTACCGTTGTTAGTCAGAGTTGTGTGGCAACAACATAATGGACACTCCATGTGCAGGTGATTTAATTTCAAGCTCTATATATTTATTTTCTCCACTTTGGCAATCTGTTTTGAATATTCCCTAGGAGGGAGATAGGACCAATATGCTATGCTGCATTTACAGATCGAATCCTAATAGTTCAAATTGTCTACTTTATTCTTACCACCATATCAGGAGATGGATGTTTTTGTACTATGAACACGCATACCTTTTCTCCAGATATAGAAGGACATATCACTCACCTCTAGATCGTTACTGTATATGATGTCACTATTCTCATTACTCATCTTACTAGTATATGGCACTGAGCTTTTCTTTTGATTATTTTCTTTTCTCAGTTGGACTTATCATGGTCCTGGTACAAACCTTGATTCATTACCAAGGTGTACCGTCAAATATATATTGATATATCCACACAGGTGATAAGCAACTTCTACACCGAATATTACAAGACGACCATATTGTGACACAGATCAAATAACTTACAGTCTTTAATGAGGTATGATTCTTTAGTATAATCCTTGGTGGTTCTTTTATTGCTTCTATATAGATATCTTCTCTCTTCCTCTCGTTTGTTCGCCACTAGGGTCACTGATATGCATTTTTGTAATCTTGTACACTTGGTGGTACAACGACTCACTCCATAAAATTCTTATCTATGGGCTATATCCATTCAGCATGCCTATTATTCCTTTCTCTAGCAATCTAGGCGATCACTAATCGGTTATTTGCTAACCCACCTCACACAAAAAGAGGGGTACATTATTTTTTGGTGATGGCAAAGATCGTACACTAGACATTGGAACTATTGGCTGACCATGATATGTTTTGGATATTGTTGCACAGCCTTGAAAAAGTCATTTTCATGACGAAACACGTGTCGGCTGTGTATACATGGATTGGTACAACGTTTGCTGTTTTTCTTGAATACCCAAGAAGAATAAAGGACTTACATTTGGAATGCTTGGATGTGCTGTGGTTCTTTCAACTTAATTCACTCATTGTGGACCTTCGGGATCACAATCTACACACCTTGTGGCTGGGTGTGGAGCCACTCTGGCACTCCGTATATTATATATGTCTAACTGTCAATAATATGTATTTTTGGGGATTTTATATACCAGCAAAGAAGAAATATTTTTGGAAATGCGCACCATCTTAGGACACATCCACTGGCTACCTCTATGATAACGTGCAGAGTGTCACACTGCAGTTACCGATGGCACAGAGCACAGATAACAGCCAAGATGCATAACATCTCACATGGAAGCAGTAACTAAACCAACCACAATTGCATAGGTTCTATGCTTTTCAACTGTTTCTTCTTCTCTATTTCTGTAATTGTGAACCTTATTGGGATCCAAGCTTTCTGAATCTAGATAGGCTGTCCATGGTTCTGCTCTTGGAGGAGATCAGAGTTACACAGTGTTATGAACCATTTTTTTGAGTTCTTCAAAGACCAGGGGGTTGAGATAAGTAGTTGAGCAAATTTAAAAAAGGTGACACCTTAGCAGGAAGCTATATTCCAGTTAGTAAGCCATTTTACTGTATATCTGAAACACAATCTGACACACAATAAGGAAACAGATTTCTGAACAGTATTGTGACAGATGATATCAGGGATAAAGTACCCCAGCTATGTATATACACAGCATAATGCTTAGAATAAAGGAGTTCTATGAAGTGCTTTATAAGGTCATGGAACTCCATGATGATTTGCAATATCAGTATTACTTACATTTAGGAGTATTTTATAGGATGTGCTCTCCTAAATTCTGTATGTAGTTTTGAGCGGATATATAAACAAACACTGGCAAAGCCAAAAGTTCTCTCCCATGCAAGATTAATTGGCTTTGTCTGTTTTATATACATATTGCACAGCAGCAAATCACTGTGACTACTCCATCATTGACCACGTCATAGTGCTTTTTTAATCCATGTTTCTCAGCATCCCGCTCTGCTGTGCAATATGTTTAAAAAATGATGGGGGGAAGTATGTGGAAAGCAAAACAATGCAAACGCAGGTGAGGCAGGAGGGAGCATTAGAAGGTAGTTGGGCGGGGAACAAGAAAAAGTTCCTCAACCACACTGTGACAGGCACTAATTAAGTTGAATGAATTTTGTGCTTGGCCCATGCTACAGAGAAAGAAACCAAAGTGATGTTTGGCCTGCTCTTTCCAGCAAAAACGAGTGGCAGTAAAGGAAACATAAGGTAATCAATGGGCAGGCTTCAAACCCTTGTAAACAATAATGCATGCGTTGTCGAGGCTCAACCTAAAAATTAAATATGCAAACCCTCAGAACTGACCAAAAACAAAACTGACCTTCTGTCTGTAGCTTAAAACACATACACACATGGAAAGGAGCATGATATAAAAGTTCATAACAGTCAATACTCCATTTATGGGATCTGGCATCAAAGCATCCTTCCAACAATCGATATTTAAATTTTAGGACCCAGCGTTTCACTAAAAAATAAATTAGCTTAATTTTCAAAACAAATCGTAAATCTGTATCTGTACTCAGATGCATTTGAACAGCACACTATCACTCCAAAGTTGTCCATTTGTTAAATTGTCAGAAAACATACCTTTACAGTTACACTAGTCAGTCATATTCAAGTTACCACCGTCAGAAAGAAGAAGGGCTGAGTGGACCAAATGTGATGTAAATCCCATTGTTGGAGGCCTTACACAGATACCGGCAATGGATGTGTTAATCCACCATATCACCAATAACACCTTTGTTCGTACACAGCCAAAAAGATTTGTATATTTACCTTTGTTTCCTGAATGGGCAGAATAATTGTTCTTCTTGAAAAACCCTTAGCCTTCACCCAAAACAATTTTGGGTTCAGTTTTCCACTCCTTTATACTTCACTGGTATTTATTTACTCATGCATCTTCCATTGTACCCAGGGTGGAAATGCATCAATACAAAAAATTTCCTGCGGGCAGTGTTTCCGACTGCCGGCCAAGCCGGAAACAGAGCCTTTTCATTAACGTCGGCCCCTAATGGAGCCTGCCCCAATGTGGCTGTGCGGCAGCACCCATCACACATTTCACTGCTCAGAATTTGGGCACTGAAATGCACGATGGGGTCCCTCGAGTCACCTATTTCACCAGCCTTCCCTGGCGGTGTAAACCACCAAGAAAAGAATGGCAGAAAGAAACTCATAATCCCCAGGGTGGTGCTGCATGCAACCCTGGAGGATTACAAACGCCATCAGCAGCCTGGCGGTGGCGGCGTTTCGAACATGGCGGATCCACCATGTTCATGATATGGCAGGCGGACCGCCACAACCGCAGCGGTCCGCCCGCTACCACATGTCTGACGGTCCCAGGTCCACCAGACTCATAATGAGGGCCTTAGGCCCATATTTATACTTTTTGACGCACAACTGCGCCAACGCAGTTGTGCGTCAAAAATTTTAACGCCATTCCAAAGCGCCATGCGGGCGCCTTATTTATTGGATGACGTTAGCCGGCGTTGCGGACTGGTGTGCGTAAAAAAAAAAGACTCACACCAGGCAGCGCCGGCGTAGGGGAAAATGGAGCTTGGGCGTCAAAAAATGGGGCAAGTCAGGTCTGAGGCAAAATTTTGGCCTCAACCCGATTTGCGCCATTTTTTTTTACGCCCAACCCCCATTGAAGTGACTCCTGTCTTAGCAAAGACAGGAGTCATGCCCCCTTGTCCAATGGCCATGCCCAGGGGACGTATGTCCCCTGGGCATGGTCATTGGGCATAGTGGCATGTAGGGGGGCACAAATCAGGCCCCCCTATGCCACAAAAAAAATACGAAAAAAAATACTTACCTGAACTTACCTTAACTTCCCTGGGATGGGTCCCTCCATCCTTGGGTGTCCTGTTGGGGTGGGAAAGGGTGGCAGGGGGTGTCCCAGGTGGCATGGGAGGGCACCTCTGGGCTCCTTCTGAGCCCACAGGTCCCTTAACGCCTGCCCTGACCCAGGCGTTAAAAAATGGCGCCCATCAGGCTGGGCGCCGTTTTTTAAGGCCTGCCCCCTCCTGTGCATCAAAATGACGTCACAATGACGTCACAGTATAAATATGGGGCACAGGCCTTAAAGTCATTTTTTAGAAGGGAACGCCTACCTTGCATATAATTAACGCAAGGCTGGTTCCCCCTTCTAAAAAATGACGCACATGGTGGAACTTTGACGCCTGCGGGGTCGGACGTCAAAGTATAAATATGGGGCATTGTTTACTCCGAATGTGCGTCAAAAATGTTGACGCACATTCGGCGCAAACAGAGTATAAATATGCCCCTTAGTGTTATCTGCATTCCTGCCCTGAACGCTCTCTCCTACCCTTAGGATCAGCTTATTTGCCAAAGAATATTACTCCCTAATGGGTTAACTTGATGAGTCAATAAATCCGTTTTGTTTGAATGTTAATTGTTATATTCGCATTTTAAATGTTATGAAACCTATATTTTTTTGCTCAGTTTGAATGCTTCTAATAAAATAGGGAAAGAAATGTTTGGATTTGTCTGTTTCCCCAGTGTGTTAGTCTGCTCGCTTCACAAATCCACTTTAAGAGTGTACTGTTATATTCAGCGTACACCAAGGTGTTTGTTTATTTCAAAAACAATTCACCAAACTCCACCGACAGCACATGGTAAATGACCGAACAAAATAAGATTACGAAGTAAAGTGCTCTAATATATCCAGCCACCGGACACTGAACAGCACTGCATTAAGGGGCGAAACAGTGAGGCGAACGTAATGTATTGTTTAATCTTTTCATTTTCCTGCCGAATTGCCTCTTTAAATCACTCTGACAACACATAAAGTATATCAGAGCAGAAAGGAATCCTAGGCTATATTTCAGTCAGAGAGCCCTATGTATTTTTTCAAATGGTAGTGCTGTAGCAGGAGATGAAGTATGATCACATTGTGTGAGTCCACCTAGTGTTATTTACAATAGATAAAGACGCGTTCACATGTTTAAGGCGTTTCTGAAATGTCTTTTTGTGTGAGAACGAACTGAAATCATTTTACTGCAATCAATGACACACAATACTGATTTTGATGAATCTTTTCTTTGGAGGGAAGAAGCAGTCTTTTATTTGGTTGGTAATGTCTTCACAACTGCTGCACAATAACTATGTCAACATAGAGTCAGAGGTCACAAACTAAACTGTGTAATAAATAATCAAACAACACCCTGCATATAACAGTATGTGTAATTGTCGAAGGTCAACTTTGAATATATCAAATAGGTGTTTAATTGTTATATGTTTCTGCACAGTTCACATTTTCACTGACATTCAAAAAATAGTAGATTAGAATATTTTTCCTCTCATAGAAATGTTTGTGTTCTCTCTAAAAAAAAGAGAGCAGATGATGGGCGGAACGCAAAACAAATCAAACATTCGTCCCCACAGATCTGGGTTTAATCCATCCTATTTTTGTCAGTCTTGACTCTCTTCCCCTTGGCAACAATCCAGCCTGAATTGCCATGCCAAGCCCTCCCTGGACTGGAAGCAAGCATCCTGGGACCGGTTTTGGGGTATCACCCCCTCACCAGCCAGGCCAGCTTGAATCCAGTGGCACAGTGAGCACGGGACCCAGGTCTCGGCCTACTATTCTCACTTAGGGTAACAAAAGGAAAAAGAACAGATGGAGGACAGAATGTGGAACAAATCAAACATTCACCCTCAATCACAGATCTGGATTAATCCATTGTTTTTTTGCTTGCCATGCAATCAATCTTGACCCTTTTCCCAATGGGAGCAGTCCAGCTCGAACACCCAGGCAAGGTCCTCCCTGGAACGGAAATAAACATCCTAGCACTGGGTTTGGGGTATCACTCGTCATCAGCCAGGCTAGCTTGAATCCAGTGGCACAGTGAGGATGGGACGCCTGGGCATGCCATTCCCACTTAGGGTGACAAAAGCAAAAAGAACAAATGATGGACAGAATGCAGAACAAATCATTCGCCCCCATTCACAGATCTGGGTTCAATCAATCTTTTTTCGCTCACTCTGCCAACCCCGGTTGGATACAGCCATATGCAAATCAGTCTTGACCCTGTTCCTTATGGGAACATTCCAGCCTGAACTGCCAGGACAGGTCCTCTTTGGACAGGAAACAAACATTTTGGACTACAAAGCAGTGTTAAACGCTTTCATTTTCTTACTTGGTTAGCCGGAAAATGTCTTCACCTATGAATACCGCAAATCAACTTAGAACCACACATTTGTGCCCTCCATGCGAGAACAAGGTTAGTGATAACGCTTCCCAACCTTGATAATTTACTTGCATAGGAACTCGTTTTAGGCCAATGAACCTTTTGACCCTGACTGAAGACTCCTGAGGACGAGATATCTCATTAACGTCTCATGAAATGGATCAATAACCTGATCAATATTTGCTATGGCTAAAAAATCCAACTAATCAATAACATTTAATAAGGACCAAACACACCATGACCTTTCAGCCATGAATATTCATACAAAGCTAGTAAGATTTGGGATATTTATTCCCTATTATTTACAACCTACCAGCATATTCATTAGTCTCAATACCAATAAGCACATCAATAAAACTACAATATGGCAACTGGAATAAGACTTTATCAAAGCAAAGATCATGAACATTGGGACAAAGCACGACGTCAACATAGATCAAACTTTAACAGAGTATCATTAGTACATTATTCAACAAAGCAAATATTCACTCATTTGTCTATTTACACCCGATTTAGTAAATTCCTCAACTAACCTCTAATTAGCATCAGCATGTTGGGCTTCATGCAAAACATTTTAGCAACATGAATTTAGAAAACATCTAACTATGGCCTCTGTCAAAAGAGCAGTTGGTACCTAGAAAGAAAAGGAAAACAGACAATCACAATTTATCATCAGATAGTTACCCATCCAAATAGGGCGGCATACAGTGTCAGCCTTTGTCCTCAGGACCTCAGTCGATTCGCCATCAGCCCGGATAAGGCTCAACGGAGTGTAAAGGCTCTTCCCCCATAAGGAGGAGAAGTGCAAATCGGGAAGAGGGGTATGGCGAGGATGGTTTAGGGCATCAAACAGCTAAAGACAAAGGCCCATATTTATACTTTTTGAGCGTTGCATTTGCACCGCTTTTTGACGCGAAAGCGACGCAAGCTTACAAAATACAATTATTTTGTAAGCTTGCGTCGCTTTCGCATCAAAAAGCGGCGCAAATGCGACGCTAAAAAAGTATAAATGTGGGCCAAAGTCTCTTCAAGAGTGAAGACAAGTAACAGCATCAAAGTGGCGGGGAGGATGGCTAAGAATGGCTGATTTCTCCTTTTGTCATACCGTTATATTAAACTTGTCCAACAAGTCTCTAATTTCCCATTGGGCAATATTTGGTGCATCGTTATCTCTGTCCAGTAATCTGTTGCTCACCTTACTAGAATTTTCACCTAAGACAGTTCTCATGCAGTTTATTGGCTCCTGTGATTGACGTCTTCAACGGTTAGAATGTCAGGTAAGAAAAGTTACACTCGTTGCTCCAGTCAGTTGTTCCATTGTCATTACCAGTTTAGGCGACCTTGTACCTGTTGCGAATTACACTGTTGCGTTTGGCAAGAATGTCTCTATGAGCAAGTTGGGTCTCATGAGAAAGAATTTACTACTGTTACACACACATCTCTAGCTTCTGGAAAAGTACAGCTTCATGTCCTTCAGGAAGACAGCACATTGCACGTTAGAAAAACACAGTTAATATGAGGCCAGGCAGCTAGGCCCAGACCCTTGCTACCTAAGGCCTAATGATTATTTTAACAAAACCTTAATACATAACTCTTAATGCTAATACAAAATCATACATTAGTAAATTGTTAACTCATTATTAGTCAGTTTCATTAATCAACGTATACATTGGTGGCCACTCCCCGTGGGCACATTTCACACGCGTGCATTACATTAACACAATTTCTATGCGGTTTTATTCAACATTATTATGCAAGCTTCACGTGTTAAAATTGATTAAAAAAGTTACAGTCCAACAATCCCTCCTCTGATGACTCTTGTCATCACACAAATCCCTTCTTTCACAAATTTCTTCACCTTCGAAGTTCCTCCTGAACATTTTTTCCCTTTTCTTTTCTTCCCTCCTCGCATTACGTTTTGCCAATTTTGCTCAAATTCTTTTACTAATTTTACATGATAACCATATTCAAAATAAACAGGCCAAAACAATCAATATTCCCTGTATTATTTTTGCCAATATCCCATGCCAAATATTACTAAACCAGCTTCCCACTTTAGCAAGTCCCTTTCCAACCTTTTCCCAAACTCCTGGTTCTTTCAATTCTCTCAAATCGGTACTATCTCTTGTTAGGTTAGTAAGCATACTTCTAATCTCATTACTATTGTCAGGTATGTAGGCACAGCAGTGACGCTCATTAAGCATCTTACAGACTCTGCTATTTTTCGCCAAAAGAATGTCTAAAGCAAGCCTGTTTTGAAGAGTCATAGCCCTCTCCGCAGCAAGTTTAGTATCCATCAGTAGTATAGCTCCTGTGAAATTTGTCAGCATGTTATCCACAATAGTAGAAAACTTTCAAATCTTCATTATATTCAAGATAACTCCCACTGAATGAATTATTGCTCCAAATATGTCTCCTACTACACCAGCAGCAGTTTCTCTCTTTTGTCTAGTACGATGTAATTCAGACACCTTCGGAAACTTCTTCAAATCCTCTAGCTGATATATCTTTGGGAAAACTATCCCCAAATAACATGTCCTGTACCATCCCTTTGGAAGACGATAATAAGCATTAAGTCCACAAATATAATAGACCCCAGGGATCGCTTGATCCTGTCCATTTAACATGAATGTCCACTTACTCTGAAACAAAAACACATGCTTACATTCACTCGTTTCCACAAACACATTGTCATAGTATGACTTTGGTTGGGTAATGCAAAGCTTGCCTACGTGTAGTGCATCTAAAGCTAATTTCCCTTGTTCCCTAATTGCACTATAGCTCTCACTATTTACAAAAGCTCGCTACTGCAATCCTTTCTCCAACTTCCCCTTCAATGCCCTCCTTCTATCTTCTGTGTGATCTAAAAAGCTTTTCTCTACAGTTATAAGCAAACATGTCATATTATTGAGGTGTGGATAAGATGTACTAATTGTCAATGTCACTTCAAAGAACCCTTTAACTAGTTTTATGGCATAATATTTTGCTACACTATTCAAATCTTCTATGATAGGCACATAAGAGAACACAAGGTTGTGATTAGAATAAAAATACTGTATCTCTTCCTGGTTATAGAACCAGGTTAGTAACAAACTACAGCTTATCCCATAAGTTAAAGGGAAACTATGGTAGGTATCTCCCTCTTGCACTGAAACAGGAATCTGGGTACATACATAACAAGCTTTCGCATCCATAGTATCAACACACTCACTCAGCAAGCGATAGAAAACATTAGTGGACAGTTCCCCTTTTGTGTTAGTGCCTTCATGCAAATACTTTGTATCTTGCTCAAACCTCTCCCAAGGTGTTAGCGTAGCAGTCTCAGGAATTGTATCATTGTTAGTTTGATTCCCATCCACCAATCGCATTTCCACAAACAGAGGTATAATGAATATCACACATACAACACCCAAAGCAATACCCAAACATTTACAGCACTTATTTCCCCAGTTATCATTTCCAGTGTCATCCATGATCTGTAAAGAATCAGAAAGTGAAGTAATATCATTTTGAACAACAACTAACAGAAGATGGTTGTAGCTTGTTAATATATATATATATATAATTCTCTTCAACAAAGCAAAGCAAAGTCTCTCTCTCTTTTTTTTTTTCTTCTTCAGCAGTTATTTACAGCTCTCACATTCACTCTCAGGATCCATGTCAACTTCGGTTAGCAGCTTGTCACAATCAGTTTTCAAAAGACTATTCAGGTTACTCATGTCACATCCAGTGATTTTTCAGTCTCTTTTCTCAACTTTCTTTAGCTCAAATTTTTATGTCAATACAGCCTCTTTTCTTTCTAGCTAAACTCAGGTACCATAGTATTGACCTGGAACTTCTCAATCAAAACAGAACGCCAGGAACTCTTGTTGGCACTCAGCTGAAGTTGCATATGCCCATTCAGGACCTGCGTACCTTCTGTTTGCTACTGTCTTTCTTTTTAACTTGCGGTCACCTTGTAATTCTCCTTCGCTCAGGTCTTCTTTCCTTGTTGTGTCGACCTCTTCCTCAATGGTCTCATCAACAACCACCTTTTCCTTTGTCACTTGCGATTCTGGCCACTTATCTCCCTTTAAAGTTCCTCTGTTGTTTGATTTTCCGTGTGGCCGCTCAATGCCCTCCTCTTGTTCTATAGTGTTTTCTCTTGCTGGACCTACAATTGGCTCAGTAGGCGTCCGGACGCTCTGACTTTCTTCTTCCTCAACTCCTTCGCCTTCTGGGTCTGTCAGGGGCATTACTTCAAACCCATATCCATCTGCTTATGGGAGAACCTCTCTTTGGGTCGGTCCTCCTGGCGCCTCAGTTGAGACAGGCTCACTGTCACCCCTCTGGGTCTCGTCTCTTACTGAAGTGACCAAGCCATCCTCAACGGGCTCTCCTTCCATCTCAGTTTCCCTTTGACTACTCTCCGGCCCTGAGACTTCCTTTTCTGTAGATGTTATTTTCAACAACTCAATTTCCTCATCAGTTGGACACATTACCTTTTTCGTGTGACCGACATGGATCCAGTTTGGAATTCCCGCACACTTCACTGCAGTAGTAGTTGTCAGTATTATTTGATATGGCCCCTTCCAATGTGGCTCCAAACACAACTTCCTCACGTGTTTCTTGACAACAACCCAGTCACCAGCTTTCAAGTTGTGACCTGGATCATTTATCGGTGGCAATGTGGCGGCCTCCACCTGGTGAGAGAAAGAGCAGACCACATCAGCCAGACCCTTGCAGTACTCCAACACCATATCATCTGTGATATTCACAAGAGCATTTGCAGGCACTGCGGGCAACCTCATAGCTCGTCCCTTGAGAATGTCATGAGGAGACAGTCCTGTTTTCTTGTTGGGTGCATTTCTCATTGACATTAGCACTAAGGGCAATGCATCAGGCCATTTCAAATTTGTAGCTGTGCACATTTTTGCCATTCTCGACTTCAGGGTACCATTCATCTGCTCCACTAGTCCTGATGCTTCAGGGTGGTAGCTACAATGCAACTTCTGTTCAATGTTCAATGCTGCACACAAGAGCTTAACCACCTCGTTGTTGAAGTGACTTCCTCTATCTGATTCTAAAGAGACCGGAAACCCGAAACGTGGAATCAATTCCCTAAGCAGCAACTTTCCTACTGTGAGACTGTCATTTCTATGTGTAGGGTAGGCTTCAATCCAGTGACTAAATATATGCACACAATCACCAACACATACCTCAAACCTCCACATACAGGCTTCTCAATAAAATCCAATTGCATTCTGCTGAATGGACCTCCTGCTCTCCTAATGTGGCTCAAATTCACCACTGTCCATTTCCCCGCATTCATCTGTAATATTGTGGTCACTCTTTCCTTGGATATTTTCCTCGACCCCTTCTCAATCAGATGACCTAAATATTTCAACTCCTTCTGACAGTAGCACAGCTTGTTTGGGAACACCTTATGCCCATTCTTTTCCAAGTGGTTCAGTAAGGCAATAGTATCGTACTTGCAATCATCTCTCGTTTTAGATGCAATCAACAAGTCATCAATGTATTGCACTAGTGTCTATTGAAAAGGCAATTCCAATGACTTCAAATCCCTCTTCAGGATTTGATTGAAAATAGAAGGTGATTCTGAAAACCCTTGGGGAATTTGACACCAACTGTAAACCTTGTTCAAGAATTTGAAACTGAAGAGAAATTGGCTGTCCTCATGAAGAGGCACCGAAAAGAATGCTTGGGACAAATCAACTACCGTAAACCACTCAGCATCGCATGGGACATGAAACTTAATTACAGCTGGATTTGGCACCACTGGGCAACACTTCACCACTATGTCATTGATCTTTCTTAAGTCTTTAACAATTCAAACTTTCCCACAAGGCTTTCTCAACCCCATTATAGGTGAATTACATGGGCTGCTCATCACTTCCTTCAGGACCCCTTGCTTCACAAAGTCTGCAATGATCTGTGTTACCTGTATAAGAACATCCTGCACCATGTGGTACTGCAGTACCTGGGGGAACACAGCATTTTGCTTCACATTGACTTTTACTGGTTCTACTCCTTTTATCAACCCTACTTCCTTTCCTGTCAGGTCCCACACTTTCTCTGTGATTGTCCCCTGTAGGTCTGCGGGCAGATCAGTCACTGTGAACATTGGGAAGAATCTTATCAGGGGGTACTCCTCATCTGTTGTCTTGGTCTCAGGCTCTGAGATCTGACTGTCATCCCCTTCATCATCACTGTTTGACTGTACCTCAGTCCCTTCATTGGAACAGGTGATAGAATACCTTGTCTTACACAGTAAGGGACATATTTATACTCTGTTTGCGCAGGAATTGCGTCGTTTTTTTTTACGCAATTCCGACGCAAAACTAACTCCATATTTATACTTTGGCGTTAGACGCGTCTGGCGCCAAAGTCCATGGAGTTTGTGTAATTTTTTAGCGTGGACACCTACTTTGCGTTAATGATATGCAAGGTAGGCGTTCCCGTCTAAAAAATTGACTCTGAGGCATGTGCGCCGTATTTACACTCCCGGGCAAAATTCATGCCCGGGAGTGGGCGGGTCAAAAAAAATGACGTCCAGCCGCTTTTGCGCCGTTTTTTAGCGCCTGGACAAGGCAGGCGTTAAGGGACCTGTGGGCTCGGAAGGAGCCCAGAGGTGCCCTCCCATGCCCCCAGGGACACCCCCTGTCACCCTTGCCCACCCCAGGAGGACACCCAAGGCTGGAGGGACCCATCCCAGGGACATTAAGGTAAGTTCAGGTAAGTATTGTTTTTTATTTTTTTTGTGGCATGGGGGGCCTGATTTGTGCCCCCCTACATGCCACTATGCCCAATAACCATGCCCAGGGGACAGAAGTCCCCTGGGCATGGCCATTGGGCAAGGGGGCATGACTCCTGTCTTTGCTAAGACAGGAGTCATTTCAATGGGGGTTGGGAGTCGAAAAAAATTGCGCAAATCGGGTTGAGGCGAAAAATTTGCCTCAGCCTGACTTGCCCCATTTTTTGGCGCCCAAGCTCCATATCCCCCTACGCCGGCGCTGCCTGGTGTACGTCATTTTTTTTCACGCACACCAGCCAGCGCCGGCGGCTAACGCCGGCTAACGTCATTGAATAAATACGGCGCCCGCATGGCGCTTCAGAATGGCGTTAGCCGGCGCTAATTTTTTTGACGCAAAACTGCGTTAGCGCAGTTTTGCGTCAAAAAGTATAAATATGGCCCTAAATCTCTTCCCAGTAGGGACGCCGGACTTGAGTCACAGACTACAAATCTGTTTAATCTCTGGAAGGTACCAATCTCAACTTGAACTAGATCTGTAATCGGGTTGGTCAGGAGCTGGTTTGCCACTCCTACCACCTTTATTGTAGGTCCCGAAAGAGGCAATTTCGGAACCCCTGCACTTCTGACTGTAGAGCGTTTAGCTCCTGTGTCAACCAAGAATGACACTTTGTGACCCATCACGTTCCCTTGCACATAGGGTCCTCTCTGATCCACTTCTAGGGAAGCTGCAAGTCTCCACTCCTCACTATCCGAACTGTCATCCGACCATTCCTCGTTTATTCCATTCTCACTAAGCAATGGGAACTGTTGTACTGTGTTACTTTGACCCATTTCTTGACTTGTGACCTGTTGAGGAAGCATCACCTGTTGCTGTCCCATTGGTGCTAAGGGAAACTGCATTTGCTGTCTAGGTACCACAGGGATCTGTTGTTGCATTTGATGCATTTGTACTGGCTGTACACGTGGCATCTGTACCTGTTTCATGGGTTGAAGACCCTGCATCTGAACCATGTTATTCTGAAAGTTTGGATTTGGACCCCTCATTCTTGGTCCTTTAACATTTTGGAATGCATTTACATCATTGCTTTGTTGAACAACACCCTCCTGCACCATCATCTGGCACTCCCGCTTCCAGTGTCCAACACCCCCGCACGCATGACGAGGTAACACCTTCTTCAATCCTTGCACATCATTTTGAACTACTACAATGTTCAAATCTGGACCACGGTTAGCAAACCCTCCTTGACCTTTGCCCCTTACTTGCTTCTGAAACATTCAGTTTCCTTGCGGATGTTGCACCATCTGCTGCATACCATTTCCTTGCATCCCTGCTTGTGCTGTCTTAATTTGCATCACCATCACTTTCTCCTTCAACTTTCTCTGCTTCAACGCAATTTCTTCACTACAGTATTTTGCATACTGCAACTCCTCGTTAATTGGCTTTGCTTGCCAACAGATCAAATGATTCTTGATCATCTGGCTAATCTCTGGCCTCAGTCGTTCAACAAACCTGAACACAAGGTCCTTTGCCACTATGACCTCTGTACCACTGTAATGCTTGAACGCTTTCAACAACCTCTCATAGTAGGCATGTATCGATTATTTGGCCTCCTGTGCCGTTCGATCAATCTTTTGCCAATCAATATTTTGCGGCAACAACTTTTGTTTCAAAAACTCGATCACCTTATAGTAGTATCTCATTACATCAGGAGAAGGTGCTCCTGTTGTTCGGTCCCTTGCCGGTTCCGCTGTCGGCCAATCATCACTTCTCTTGCATTCAATCCACAAATCAGCTGGAACTATAATCTCAAACAGGGTATTCAGGTCTTCCCAAAGACACTTCGCAAGCTTCACAAACCAATCTGTCTGCTGATACCACTCTAATGGCTTCTCCCTCAGCCTCGGGAAATCATTTGTGAAAGACAAAATGTCACCTCTGGCCCATCTGCCTTCCCACTTTTCTAATGCTCCCCAAACTTGTGCGCTCTGCAGTATTTCTTTGAGGTGTGCCTTCATCACAGTAGACCTCATGTGATCAAAATCCTTCGGCTCAAATCTAACCTGTAAATAGTCTTCAGATGCTTTGTATTGTCTAAGTCTATGCCATATTTTTCTGCTAGGTTTGCCAACCTCTGATGCACTTTGCTCACCTCTTTAGTTCTTTTTGGGCAAAGATACCTCAATTCCGCCTCAGTGTAGGACTCTAGTCTGTTTACTCCCATGCTTCCTTCAACTAGCTCAGCTGCTTCCATGCTCAACCTAACAAAATTCAGGTACTCTTCTCTTTCCGACGGCTCTGCTGTCGCAGTGGTAGTCTGTGGTGAATTTAACTTGTCTAACCACTCATTCAGTTGTTGCGCTGTCAACCCTTGCAATGAGATATGACCAGCCTGCATCGTCGGTGTCTGTGGTACATTCGCACTTGAGAGCTGTAACTCGGAACCATCTGTTGCTTCGGCTGGGGCCGTAAAAGTGGAGTTGGCTCAATCTGTACTAATTTTGGTCTTGTATATGCCAGATCAGACGGCACCATCAAGCTCGTAGCTGTCTCCAGTATTGGGACATCAGGATAGAGTCTTTGAACCGGTGGTGGCTGCAACTGTGTCTGCATCTCGGGGGCAGTAGACACACTGACACTATTTTGTATCAGAGCTGGAGTTGCAACTGTATTTACCTTTGCTGTATTCGCTGTTCCCTGGTTCTGTGTTGAATTTAGAGGACCTGCACTAGTACTTGGGGGGTCATTACAACATTGGTGGTAAAAGCCACATACTGCCATGCAGAAGACCGCCAACACACCAGCGCGGAATTCCACCTTGGTCATTATAACCCAAAGGCCGGAATCCGCCAAAATCTAGACACCCACACAAGTCAGCCACACCAAAGGTCAGTGATAAAGTGGCGATAACAAATCCTCCACCGTCACACCAACAGGAATACGCCCACATTATCACGACCCACGAATCCACGCAGCGGTCTTTCAACTGCGGTATTCCATTGGCGGTACACACTGCCACGCTCAAAATACACACACATATACGAAACACATCCACAATGGACAATTCAAAATACACACACCTGATACACATACACACACCACTCCCACACACCCAATACAATATAAAACACACACCCACATCACCCACAAACCATTACGACCACAATTGCAACTGAAGGCCACAGAGAGACACCACCATTTACAAACGAGCATCCACAGGCACTCAACACCATCACCCACAGAGCATCCACGCACCTCACACAACACACCTCTAAAACCCCCCACACATCACAACACACACCAAACCACACATCACCCACACCACCCCATGGCACGGCAAAGACACCCCAGGTTCTCTGAGGAGGAGCTAAGGGTCATGGTCGAGAAAATCATCTGGGTAGAGCAACAGCTGTTCGGATCACAGGTGCTGCACACCTCCATAGCTAGGAAGTTGGAGCTATGGTGAAGAATCGCGGACAGGGTCAACGCAGTGGGACAGCACCCAAGAAATAGGGATGACATCAGGAAGAGGTGGAACGACCTACAGGGGAAGGTGCGTTCCGTGGTCTCAAGACACCACATCACGGTACAGAGGACTGGCGGCGGACCCCAACCTCCTCAACCTCAACTAATAACATGGGAGGAGCAGGTCTTGGCTCTTCTGCATCCTGAGGGCCTCACAGGAGTAGCTGGAGGAATGGACTCTGGTAAGTCCAATCTTTACTATTACACCCCCCACCCTACATGCATGCCATCACATACCCCCACCCTCGTCCTCACCCCATCACTCCTACTCCTCACACATGTCCCAATATCACAAACCACCCATCCCAACATCAAGCCCTGCATGCAACACCAAAGCATGGACACCCATCACCAATGCATGGCCACTGCACATACCCATACACCCCCCTAAACCATCATCACACAAGGTCCTACACAGGAATGAAAGCACTGGGGTACACGGTCACCCACACATTGCACACCATGGCACATATAGATGCAATAATCATGCCTTTACACCCCTGCAGGACCCCTACCCAATATCACCGGACAGGAGGTCCAGACATGTCAACTCCACCCACAGAAGAGGCCCACAGTGATGACAGCAGCTCTATCCAACTGGATCTAGATGACCAGCCCGGCCCATCTGGGACCTCGGGACAGTCGGTTCCACTCACACTGGCACAGGCCACTACAGACCTTGCCCCCTCTGGAAACACCAGCACCGCACCCACCCAGCAGGCCCATACCTCTGTCCCCAGGACACGTCAAGCAGCAGTGTGTCCACCACTACAGGGAACCCAGGATAACCCACCACCCCAACAACACCAGGGACCTGGGGGCAGTGGTAGTGGGCACATGGTTCAGGGGACAGAGGCCCAGCAACACAGGGGAACTGGGAGGGCTGCTGTGCAACAGGGAGAGGACAGGCCCAGGGAACCCACTCTCCACAAGGCTCTCTCCAACATCATGGGAGCCTACCACCATTCCCAGGAGACGATGGCAACGGTACTGGGGCAAGTTTCAGGAGACCCAGCGGCTGCAGGAAGAACAGTATTTGGGCTTCAGGGAGGAACTCAGATCCATCAATTCCACCCTGGGCACCATTGCTGGGGTGCTGAAGGAACTCCTCAACACCAGGAGGGACACTGTGGCACAACAAGGGGCCCCTGACACTAGCCTGGACGATGAACTGCCCATCACCTCCGCCGGCGCTAGTGGACAGGAGGCACCGCCACAGGACCACAACACCAGCACCCCACCCCCTGCAGATGGAGAGCCACTGTGCAAGCGGTCCCTGAGATCCAGAACAAAGACAGAGAACAATGCCAAGACCCCCACCAAGAAATAAGACCACCCTGATTGTCATCCTTTTGTCCCACCTTGTCACCCTGTCCATCCTTAAACTGCCCCAGCTCCACTTCCTATGCCCCTTTGGACAATGCACCTGTGAGACTAATAGACTGGACTCTGCCATGGACATTCCTCCACCATCACCCCTCACCATTTTACAACCCCCTCCAATATTGAGCACTTAAATAAACACCCTTAAAGCACAAACCAATCAGGAGTCTGTCTGTGATTTTGAAATAGTGTATTAGCAATTACAGTGGCAAAATGGTCTTTCAAATGTAATGTCAACATACCTATGTCACACAGCTCTAGTCCATGAGGAAACAAAGCAGATGTCACACAGTGGGACCCACATCTGTGAAATCGTAAGGGAAAGTGACAACTCAGTGACCATACTCTGGGTGAAAATGACAGACAGTAGAGAGGTAGTGGATTAAAATCAGATGTAGCAGGCATTGTTGTCTTCTTACCTGTGTCTCGCTGGAAGTATTGCATGATCATCGTGTTCCTGTTGTCGATGTCCTCTTCTTCTGCTTCCTCATCTTCACTGTCCACAGGCTCCACAGCTGCCACAACTCCTCCATCTGGACCATCCTCCTCCAGAAAAGGCACCTGCCGTCGCAAAGCCAAGTTGTGAAGCATACAGCAGGCCACGATCATATGGCACACCTTCTTTGGTGAGTAGAATAGGGAACCACCAGTCATATGGAGGCACCTGAACCTGCCCTTCAGGAGGCCGAAGGTCCGCTCTATAATCCTCCTAGTTCACCCATCGGCCTCATTGTAGCGTTCCTCTGCCCTTGTCCTGGGATTCCTCACTGGGGTCAGTAACCATGAGAGGTTGGGGTAACCAGAGTCACCTGCAAATGGCGAGGGACAACTGTTAGACACACACTGACTCATAGGGACATCCACAGACCCAGACAACTATTCCCATTGATTCTGGTCCAGGTGCTCACCTAATAGCCACACCCGGTGCCTCTGGAGTTGCCCCATCACATAAGGGATGCTGCTATTCCACATGATGTAAGTGTCATGCACTGAGCCAGGGAATTTGGCATTAACATGGGAGATGTACTGGTCTGCCAAACACACCATCTGCACATTCATCTAATGGTAACTCTTCCGGTTTCTGTATACCTGTTCACTTCTGCGTGGGGGTACCAAGGCCACATGTGTCCCATCAATGGCACCTATGATGTTGGGGATATGTCCCAGGGCATAGAAGTCACCTTTCACTGTAGGCAAATCCTCCACCTGAGGGAAAACGATGTTGCTCCGCATGTGTTTCAGCAGGGCAGACCACACTCTGGACAACACGTTGGAAAACATAGGCTGGGACATCCCTGATGCTATGCCCACTGTTGTTTGAAAAGACCCCCTTGCTAGGAAATGGAGTACTGACAGCACCTGCACTTGAGGGGCGATTCCTGTGGGATGGCGGATAGCTGACATGAGGTCTGGCTCCAACTGGGCACCCAGTTCCTGGATTGTGGCACGATCAAGCCTGTAGGTGATGATCACATGTCTTTTCTCCATTGTCCATAGGTCCACCAGCGGTCTGTACACTCGGAGGATGCCGCCATCTCCTCACTTGCCTCAGCGGACAGTGCCTATGGAGGAGAACAGAGAGCAGAGAGTCAACCAACTCTGAGGTACGTAAACACAGCTTACTCTGAAAATAAAAATATTAATACATTTGAAATTTGCCTGTATGAGTGGTTAGGCAAGGTCTAGGTATGTGTGACACAGTCAGAAATAATGCCATGTGGGCCCCTGAAATGGCGGCTGCCTGACCTGTAAAGTGGGACAGGGGGATATGAGGTAACTGCGCTGGCATTGTACACCGTCGCAGTAGGCGGTCAAAGACCACGGCGCAATTCTGCATTGGTTAACATTTGGCCCTATGGGTCCCAGGACGATGTACGCCGGCGGTGACGGTACGCACCTCCGTGGACGTGACCGCCATTTTCTCTCTGTTTAATCACTCGATACCTGATCTTCGACAGGAGAGGACCTACACTGCAAGTGCTGCTGTGACCTCAGTCTGGAAGAGACAATGGCTCGTGTGTCAGGGGAAAGGGCCCCTGCCTTCACTTCGGAGGAGTTGGAGAAACTCGTGGATGGGGTCCTCCCCGAGTACATGCTATTCTACGGTCCTCCAGACAAACAGGTAAGTACACTGTGAGTATGCTGTATGGGCAATGCCTGTGTGGAGGGGGGTGGATGAAAGATAGGGGGGGTGAGAATGAGGCATTCATGAAACGACGGTGAGTGCCTATGCGTCATGGCAAGGGTAGGGATGCGGGCCAATGACTGTGATGGTGCAGTTGGTAATTACTTCTCTTTTCCCCTGTACAATTCCTGTAGGTCAGTGCCCACCAGAAAAAGGACATCTGGCGTGCCATCACAAAGGAAGTCCGGACCATGGGGGTCTACCACAGACGGGACACCCATTGCCGGAAAAGATGGGAGGTCATTCGCCACTGGAGCAAGAAGACGGTGGAGGCCCAGCAGGGGATGACCTCCCAATGTGGGAGGGGTTCCCGTCGCACCATGACCCCCCTGATGTTCCGGATCCTGGCAGTGGCCTATCCGGAGTTGGATGGACGCTTGAGGGCATCACAGCAGACACAAGGGCTTGATTACATTCTCATTCTGCTGATTCAGCGTGCATTTTAGGTGTCTGGGTGGGATAGGTGGGCTGTGGGTTCCCCTAGGCCAGGGCGAGTTTGGTAGTTAAGTTCCCTACTTCAGGCAGGCCCTGTGGCGCCACACCCCACCTGTGTACAATGCCAACTACACTTAGTCAGGCTCCTGTGACATCCATGCATGCAGAAATCGGCCATAGCCTTGTAAGCCATGTCCCAGGGATTGAATAGTGGACCCCAAGTGCGCGGCATAGTGCAGGGGGCTCCTGTGTCTGTCATGTCCGCCAATGGTGGCGGTATTGCATGCACTGAACATGTCTTTCTTCTGTCTTCCCCCCCACTTTTTGTGGTCTCCCTGTACTTCTGTGCATTAGCATCATCAGGCGGAGGAGCAGTGGCACCGGAGCAGGAGGGAGCTGCATCCCACATGGCTATGGAGGGCGATACTATGGACTCCAAATTCACCAGTGGGATGGAGGGCGAGGGGAGCTCCACTGTGGGGACAGGAGCTGACATCAGCATGACGGACTCCTCCTCTGATGGGAGCTCCCTTGCGGTGGCGGCCCCATCTATCCCCCCGCATCTAAAGGTACAGCCGCCACCCCTCCTACCAGCACCGACCTCCCAGCAGCCCCTCAGCCTTTGCCCCGTGCCCGCTCATCCAGGAGGGTGGGCATTTCCTTCACCACAGGTACCTCAGGCCCTGCCCCTGTCACCCCTGCTGCCCTCAGTGAGGAGGCCATTGACCTCCTCAGGTCCCTCACTTTTGGGCAGTCTACCATTTTAAATGCCATCCAGGGTGTGGAGAGGCAGTTGCAACAAACCAATGCATTCCTGGAGGGCATTCTCTCTGGTCAGGCAGCCCTTCAGCGAGCTTTTCAGACTCTGGCCTCAGCACTGATGGCAGCCATTGTCCCTGTCTCTAGCCTCCCCCCTCCAACTTCCTCCACCCAGACCCACACCCCTGTACCTCAGCCTATCCCAAGCACACCTTCAGACCAGCATGCACACACGTCAACACACAAGGGAAGCTCTGGCAAACATAAGCACCACACATCCCACAGGTACTCATGCAAGCATCACACACATGCAGACACACCAACATCCACTGCCTCCACTGTGTCCCCCTCCTCCTCGTCTCCCTCCTCCCTCCCAGTCTCGTCTCCACTCACACCTACATGCACTACATCCTCAGCCACTACGTCCATCACCAGCACACCCACCACCACACCCCGCTCATGTGCACTCACCACCCCCACTACCATTCACACATCCCCTGTGCTTTCTCCCAGTGTGTCTGTGATGCCACCTCCCAAGGTACACAAACGCAGCCACACACCCACCCAACAGCCATTCACCTCACGACAGCCTACAGCCCATGCACCTTCACCCAAAGTCACCAAACGTGCACCACCTACAACCACTACTTCTTCCTCCACTCCCAAACCCCCTCCAGCTACCCTTCCCAGTGTTCCTAAGAAACTTTTCCTGTCCAGCCTTGACCTCTTTCCCTCGCCTCCCCCACCTCGTCAGTCTCCTAGGGCCCGACTCTCCAGGTCCCAACCTAGCACCTCAGTCACAACATCGGCGGGACTAGTGGTGCCAGTAGTCACCGGATTATGGAGTGCACCAGGCAGCAAGGCAGGCAGTGTGGCAAGGAGCCAGAGCACGGACAGCTGCCAAGCATAAAAAGTTGGACACTGCCCGGCAGGAGAGGGGAAAGAAACCAGCCATCAAACCCGCTCCCAGGGGTCCAGTTGGGAGTGTGGAGACAGCTGCGACACCATCCAAGGGGGGAAAGGGGCACAGTAAAAGCGGCAACTCTGGAAAGATCAGCACGGTGGACAAGACCGCCAGCAGCCCCGCTGCAAAGGAAGTGACCGCCAGTAGCAGCCCCGCAGCCACTGACAGGACCGCCAGCAGATGGGCAGCAACCTCCAGCAGAAGCCCCTCAGACAGGACCACCAACAGCCCGCTGCCCAGGAAGCGACCGCCAGAAGCAGCCCCGCTGCCACACACAGGACCGCCAGCAGCCCCGCTGTCCAGGAGGCAACCACCAGCAGCAGCCCCGTTGCCACAGACAGGACCGCCAGCAGCCCCGCTGCCCAGGAGACGACCGCCAGCAGCAGCCCCGCAGCCACAGACAGGACCGCCAGCAGCCCCGCTGCCCAGGAAGCGACCGCCAGCAGCTGCCCCGCAGCCACAGACAGGACCTCCAGCAGCCCTGCTGCCCAGGAAGCGACCGCCAGCAGCAGCCCCGCAGCCACAGACAGGAACGCCAGCAGCCCCGCTGCCCAGGAAGCGACCTCCAGCAGCAGCCCCGCAGATACAGCGGGGACCGCCAGCAGCTGAACCGCTGCCCAGGACACTGCCGCCAGCAGCCCCGCAGGGCAAAACAAGACCACCAACAGCTGAACCGCTGCCCAGGACACCGCCGCTACAAACAGTGCTGGCAAGGCCACCACTGCCCAGGACACCGCCGCCAGCAGCCCAGCTGGCCAGTCAGAGCAAATGATTCCGACGCTACTGAGTCCGCCACAGGCAGGATGAAGCACTCTGGGCACAAGGCCCCCTCCAGAACAAGTGGAGAGATAAATCTACTTCCTCTGTTCTTGGCAGGATGAAGCACTCTGGGCACAAGGCCCCTCCAGAACCAGTGGAGAGATACATCCATTACCTCTGTCTTTGGCAGGATGAAGAACTCTGGGCACAAGGCCCCCTCCAGAACCAGTCGAGACTGTTATCCACTTGAGTGACTGTGGCTTTGCACTCCCCAGGATTGAACAGTGGGCAAACCACCCACTTGTTAGACTTGAGAGACTGTGGCTTTGCACTCCCCAGGATTGTACAGTGGGCAAACCACCCACTTGTGAGACTTGAGAGACTGTGGCTTTGCACTCCCCAGGATTGAACAGGGGGCAAACCACCCACTTGTGAGACTTGAGAGACTGTGGCTTTGCACTCCCCAGGATTGAACAGTGCGCAAACCACCCACTGTAGAGACTTGAGAGACTGTAGCTTTGCACTCCCCAGGATTTAACAGTGGGCAAACCACCCACTGTAGAGACTTGGGAGACTGTGGCTTTGCACTCCCCAGGAAACATCCATGGGCATGGAGCCCCCTTGTGGATCTGGCATCGTGCACTCAACCGGCTGAGGTGCCCCCTCCTTCCCTTCCCCCTGAGGTGCCTGCTTTATTTCTATCTGCTGCCCCTGCAGTGTTCTCTCCGTTTTGATCGGGTATTGAGTGTGGGCCTCGCCCATGCCTTTTGGGCCCAGTGATTCACGGACTATGATGGTAGAATCCCTTGGACTTGTGTTCTTGGTGTATATAATTGTTCATAGTGTAAATGTACATATATGTAAATATTTTTGATTACTGTATTTGAATATATTACAATCATTCAACTCATTTCCTTTTGTCCTTGCATTCTTCCAGGGGGGGTTGGGGGTGTAACTGTGATGTATCAACATGTACTTGTGTGTGTGTTGTAGTGGGTGAGGTTGGGGGTGGGGTTTTTGCGTGTTGCGTGTGTGTGTCACTGTTTTTTCCCTCCCCCTCCCCTGTGTCATAGGAGCAGTACTCACCATGGTCTTCGCCGCCAGCGTTCGTGCTCCTGGTAGAGAAGCAGGAAGATAAGGACTGGAAGAATCTGGAGCTCCGGTTCCATGGCGTCCTGGTTCCTCGTGGGGTGTGTAGAGGTGAGCGTTTTCCCTTCGAAGTCCTGTTTCTGCCGTGATTTTGTTCACGCTGAATCTGCTCCAGAAAAGGTGGCGGATTGGTGGGTTGTAATTCTGTGGGCGGTACATTGTCCTCTGCCTGCCTGTTGGTGGGTAACCACCGCGGTGTTTGTTTGTACCGCCGTGGCGGTCGGAGTTTTAAAGTGGCTGTCTATGTTGCCAGTTTCCACCACGGTCGTAATTCAATTTTTATTACCGCCGGCCTGTTGCCGGTTTTACCGCCACTTTAACACCCACTGCCAGGGTTGTAATGACCGCCACAGTCTATTGTCATCCATGGCATATGGTGGTGGACGATCATGTAACAACTGATTAAGGAACTCATCATCATCTGAGTCATCTGCATCTGCCCAGGACTTTTTAGTCTCCTTTTCTTTACTGGACCCCTTATCCGTTTTACAAGTGGCCTTTCTTCTTTGTGTTCCAGTTTCTTGAGTTATTGCCGGAAACATCCTAACTCCATCTATTATCTCCCTTCTCCACATCATGTGTTCACTATCCCACTTAGCCTCCGCCAGCGTCTTTTCTGCTTTCCTCATTCTCCTCTCAAATTTCTGTTGCCATTGTCGTATGGCCATCAGTTCCCAAATTGCTAACGCCTCAAACTGTGCTGCCTCAGAGGTGGCTTTTGCTCATTTTACGCTTTCCACAAATTCTCTAAAATCATTATATTGAACGATCGGTGCTCAGGAAACGCCAAACACCCATCTTTCTCTGTTAGTTTGCACCATTGTTTTAACCAATGACATGGCGCGACTCCCCTTTCCTCCATCACGGCATGAGCCAGAGTATCCTCTGGCGGTGTAGGCTCCCCCACACTCGCGGTAATGTACACATCTCCCCTCTAATCACTCCTTAGACCCTTGACAAACTTAATTTGTGCGTCTTTTATTTTGTTCACAATTGAATCAGGAAGTGACTTTAATTCCCAGAACTCTCTTCGCCCACTTTCTCAACCAATTGCCTCTCACAGACGGCTGCCAATCTGTGCGCGACCCTTCTCACTAACTGACCTATCCCAGCGCGGCTCCAATGACGTCACACTCACACACACTGCGGCTGACAAAGTCTTGCGGCTTGTCCTCCTCACTCTCGATTTGCACAAAACTAATGCAATATATTGCGAGCACTAACAAAACTCAAATTTGCCGGTTTACTACAGGAAGGGGAACACAATCGCTTCAGAGCTTTACAGAGATTTCACTTTAAGCCTCGGGCGCTACTCTCCCCTTCTCGGCTCCCGCATTCGCAAGCAAAATTCGACCCGCAAATTTTACTCTCGACTTGTCAATGGTTTGTCCTAGTGCACTTTAGAACTCCCCACATCTCCATAGAAGTTTTCATTCACTCACTTTTGACTCAAACTAGACTCGTCAACCACGCCCGATTGACCTATTAAACCCTGCAAATTACAAAATAAACCATCAATATACTCCGGAGTCTTAGACCACGCAGGGTCCGTACATCATCAACAACCACATGGACAATTTTTTAGCACAAAGCGCCACACTCACATGAAGTTCGCCAACTTCCCTACTCTCATACTGCGGAGTACGCCCACCCCTACTAAAACATCACCTGACCAAAAATTCTCACAGCCCTCAGAATTCACCTGCGGTATGCATAAGTGGTGCAAGCGCAAACCCTACGTCACTCACACTATCACTGGAACGCTGAGAACATACCCAACTCACTTTGGCAAGCTCCGAGATTCCGGGAAAGTCACTTGGGACTTAGGGGCACATCATCTCTTCAATTTGCATTATCTCAGAATCAATTTGCAAACAATGGTCCTTCGTCCTAGGGCCCCTAAAGGCCTAAACTCGTCCTCTGCTACCAGAACTGATAACACATCCCAACCTTGATAATTTACTTACATAGGGACTCGTTTTAGGCCAATGAACCTTTTGACCCTGATTGAAGACTCCTTAGGACGAGATATCTCATTAACGTCTCATGAAATGGATCAATAACCTGATCAATATTTGCTATGACTAAACAATCCAACTAATCAATAACATTTAATAAGGACGAAACACACCATGACCTTTCAGCCATGAATAATCACACAAAGCTAGTAAGATTTTGGATATTTATTCCCTATTAGTTACAACCTACTAGCATATTCATTAGTCTCAATACCAATAAGCACATCAATAAAACTACAATATGGCAACTGGAATAGGACTTTATCAAAGCAAAGATCATGAACATTGGTACAAAGCACGACGTCAACATAAATCAAACTTTAACAGAGTATCAGTAGTACATTATTCAACAAAGCAAAGATTCAGTCATTTGTTTATTTGCACCCGATTTAGTGAATTCCTCAACTAACCTCTAATTAGCATCAGCATGTTGGGCTTCATGCAAAACATTTTAGCAACATGAATTTAGAAAACATCTAACTATGGCCTCTGTCAAAAGAGCAGTTGGTATCTAGAAAGAAAAGGCAAACAGACAATCACAATTTATCATCAGATAGTTACCCATCCAAATAGGGCGGCATACAGTGTCAGTCTTCGTCCTCAGGACATCAGTGAATTCGCTATCAGACCGGATAAGCAGTGAAGGCTCAACAAAGTGTAGCAAAAGGCTCTTCCCCCATAAGGAGGAGAAGTACAATTCGGGATGGTTTAGGTCATCAAACAGCTAAAGACAAAGGGGGTCATTCTGACCCTGGCGGTCCGAGACCGCCAGGGCTAGTATGACTGAAAGCACCGCCAACAGGCTCGCGGTGCTTTCTTCCCCATTCTGACCGTGGCGGTAAAGCCACGGTCGGACCGCTGGGGCCGGCGGTTTTCCGCCATTTCTGCCCCGGCGGCGATAATCCGCCAGGGCAGCGCTGCCCTGGGGATTATGACCACCTTACCGCCAGCCTGTTTCTGGCGGTTTTCACCGCCAGGAAGAGGCTGGCGGTAAGGGGTGTCCAGGGGACCCCTAACAGGGCCCCGGCCAGCTTTTCACTGTCTGCTAGGCAGACAGTGAAAAGCACGACGGGTGCAACTGCACCCGTCGCACGGCCGCAACACCGCCGGCTCCAATCGGAGCCGGCTTCTGTGTTGCGGCCTCATTCCCGCAGGGCCGGCGGGTGCAAACTTGGTTTGCGCCCGCCGGCCCAGCGGGAATGTCGGAATGGGGGCCGCGTGAGTGCCGCCACATTGGCGGCCGCATGGCGGTTTCCGCCTGGCGGGCGGCGGTAGCTGCCCGCCAAGGTCGGAATGACCCCCAATGTCTCTTCAAGAGTAAAGACAAGTAACAGAATCAAAGTGGCGGGGAGGATGGGTACGAATGGCTGATTCCTCCTTGTGTCACGCCGTTATATTAACTTGTCGAACAAGTCTCTAATTTCCCATTGGGCAATATTTAGTGCATCGTTATCTCTGTCCAATAATCCGTCACTCACCTTACTAGAATTTTCACCTAAGACAGTTCTCATGCAGTTTATTGGCTCCTGTGATTGACGTCTTCGACGGGTGGAATGTCAAGTAAGAAAAGTTACACTTGTTCCTCCAGTCAGTAGTTCCATTGTCTTTACCAGTTTAGGCGACCTTGTACCTGTTGTGAATTACACTATTGGGTTCAGCAAGAATGTCTCCTTAAGCAAGTCGGGTCTCGTGAGAAAGAATTTACTACGGTTACACACACATCTCTATCTTCTGGAAAAGTACAGCTTCATGTCCTTAAAGAAGACAACACGTTCCACGTTAGAAAAACACAGTTAATATGAGAAAAGGCAGCTAGGCCCAGACCCTTACTAACTAAGGCCTAATTATTATTTTAGAAAAACCTTAATACATAACTCCTACTGCTAATACAAAATCATACATTAGTACATTGTTAACTCATTATTAGTCAGTTTCATTAATCACCGTATGCATTGGTGGCCACTCCCCGTAGGCACATTTCAAACGCGTGCATTACATTAACACAATTTCTACACGGTTTTATTAAACATTATTATGCAAGCTTCTCGAGTTAATATTGATTTAAAAAGTTAGACTCCAACACTAGTCATAGTAAGGATATTAGTTTTCAGTATTGCTCTGATTCTTATCACTTTACAATGGTTTGCAAATGAGATATATTTATGTTAGCTTATGCAACTCAAAGAGCCATAGTCCTAATCTCACCAAACCAACAGAAGGTGAGCTAAATTTATCTAGAGGACCTCACTTTCTTTTCCAGACTGATGTCAATCTTCTAGTGGCACCAGTTTTCTAAAAGCATTAGGCCTTGTTGAACCGTATAAAATGTATAAAAAATGTAAAACAAACTTTGGGATCGTTTGTCTGACCACAAATCCCTGGAACAGGCACTCAGACATTTTGAAGGAGTACTATGTAGAATTTCATTGTAGAGGGAAAATAGTGTCCCACTGGGACGAAAAGCACTGACATTGTTCCTACCTGATCATGTAAAATGTATCCCTCATGATTGTGGAGTCCATACGGTCATGTAGACAAAAGGAGCTGGTACTGCTGCTGTAGAATCCTGGGAACTAATTGGAACTGAACATTTTGGTTTGGATCTGAAAGTAAGTTGTAGATTCTGGGGGTCATTACGACCCTGGCGGAAGGTGGAGAACCGGCGGTAAGACCGCCAACAGGCTGGCGGTCTTCCTTCATGGAATTATGACCATGGCGGTTACCGCCATGGTCATCCGCTGGATCTCCGTTCCGTCCGCCAGGGCGGAGATGACCGCCGGGCTGGAGACCTGGTTCTCCAGCCCGGCGGGCGTCACTATACCGCCGGCGGTATTTTGGCCCGGCTTCCCGCTGTGGATTTCCTGCGGTTTGAACCGCCATGAAATCCATGGCGGTAAGCACTATCAGTGCCAGGGAATTCCTTCCCTGGCACTGATAGGGGTCTCCCCCACCCCCACCCTGACTCCCTCCCCTACCCCCCCACCACCCTACCACCCCCCAAAGGTGGCAGGGCCCCCCTCCCCACCCCGACCCCCAACATCACATCACCCATTCCCACACGACACGCACGCAGGCACCACCTACACACTCACACACGCCAACATACATGCCTACATACACACACAAAGGCAGACACGCACACCCACATTCAAACATTCACACACACATCCATACTGACATACCCACAGACATACACGCACTCATTCCCATACACACAACACCCCCGCAAGCATACACGCACTCACACCCCCTTCACATACACACACGCACACCCCCATGCACGCACACAACACCCAACACCCCCCCGCCCCCCTCCCCTCACAGACGATCGACTTACCTGGTCCGACGGTCCTCGGGAGGGGACGGGAGCTATGGAGGCAGCTCCGCCGACACCACACCGCCAACAGAACACCGCCACGGCGAATCACAGGATGTGATTCGCTGGGCGGTGTTCTGTTGGCGTGGCGGTCGAGGTGGAGCAACCTTCACTTCCCCGCCTCCCGCCAGTGTGGCTGTTGGCGGCTCTCCATCCGAAAAAGGACGGAGTGCTGCCAACAGTCATAATAGGCCGAGCGGAAAAACACCACCACTGGCGTTCTTCCGCACGGCGGTCCCTCGGCGGTCTTTCAAAAAGACCGACGAGGTCAAAATGACCCCCTTTTTGAAGCGGAATTGGTTATGATATCTAACCTTGCTCCACCTAATACTTCAACCTCCAGAAACATGTACAAGTCTGAAAGTAAAACATTAAACTGGGACAAGCCACCAACATTTTCCTTTATTTTTAAATGTGCTTGTACCCAAGATGCCTTTGAAATCTTCTTTTATATGTGAGAGAGCGTAGCTTATATAATCTATATTAACATGAAATGTTTATGTACTAATGTATAATAATGCCGTCTAGAAACTGTATTAATGTATTTTGCTAAAACATGCGCTTGAAATGTGCCCACAGGGAGTGGCCACCAATGTATACGGGGACTAATGAAACTGACTAATAATGTTAAAGTGATATGTTATGATGTGATTTTACACTAATAATAATAGGTATATGTTAAGGTTTTGCTAATAAAACAATAGGCCTTTAGTTATCATAAGTCCAGGCCTAGCTGCCTGGCTCTCATGTTAAAGGTGTTTTTCTAACGTGCAATGTGCTGATTTGCTGAAGGACATGAATTCTTGTTTTTTCCCTAAACTAGAAGCTGAATGTAACTGTAGTAGATCTGTTCTCATGAAATTCGACTTGCTTATAGAAACGTTTTAGCTGAATGCAACACTGTAGACCAGTCATAGGTAAAAGGTCGCCTGAACCGGTACAGACAATGGAGCCACTGACCGAAGATGTGCAAAGGACCACAAGACTATGAAATCATACCGGACACTCCACCCGCTGAAGACGTCAATCATAAGGACCAATAAAATATGTGAGAACTGTTATGGGGTGACAAATTCAATGACCTAATGTAAAGTTAATTGGTTAAGATAGTGGGGTGCAACCCCTTGTCCAATAACATTTTAGGGGAATGCACAATGAAAAGGGGATAAAAACCCTTGACACAAGGAAGTAAATTAGAACTAGGGAGTAGGAGACTAGGAGAGGGGGAGATGCTGATGCATTTTGCTATGATCCAGAGACTTTGTCACTTTGCTTAGTGACTTGCTAATTTTACTTAGAACCATCCTTGCCCTTAGATTGCCCATTTACACTTTACCTCCTTATGAGGGAAGTGCCCCCTTTTACCCGATTGCTGAATTCCTGATGGCAAATCAACTGATGTCCTGAGGACGAAGACCGAACCTGAGCGCTGACTCCAAACGGAGGGTAACTCTATGACAATGAAATTGTGATTGTCTGTTTGCTATTCCTTTCTAGGTACCAACTGCTTCTTTTGACAGAGACCATAGTTAGATGTGTACCAAATTGGTGTTACTAAATTGTTTTGCATGAAGCCCAGCATGCTGATGTTAATTAGAGGTTCGTTGAGAGGGGTTCACTAAAACCGACGTAAATAGACAAATGATCCAATCTCTGTTTTGTTGAATAGCGTGATGATGATACACTGCAAGAATAACCTATGCTGACGCTGTGTTATATTCTGATGTTTGTGATTCTTGCTTTGATGAAATCTTATCAGAGTTGCCATATTGTGACCATGCTAATGTGTTTCTTGGTTTTGGGACTAATAAACTTACGAGTAGAATTGTAATCAATAGGGAATAAAATCCACAAAACTCATATCATTCTGGTGTGGTTATTCATGACTGAAAGGTCATGGTGTTTCTGAGTTTCATTAAATGTCATTAACTAATGTGAATTGCATTGTTATAACAAATATTGATGACGTTATTGACATATTGATTGACATGTTGATTAGCTATCTCGTCCTAAGGTGTCTTCAATCAGGGTCAAAAGATTAATTGGCCTAAAACGAGTCCCAAAGTGAGTAAATTAATCATAAAGGGACGCGTTAACATATGCACAGATGAGTTCAAATTTGGTCACAAAGTGTAGATGCTCTCAGCCTCCCGATGTTCTAGGTTATGTGGTGTTCATAAATGCACCTTTCATAACACTTGCTATTAAATATTCAGAAGTCTCCAAATTAATTCTTCAATAGGTGTTTCCACTATCAGATTGAAAAAGATCAGACCATGATTGTCACCTTTGTTCAGAAGCAGATTGATTGGAACACATGGCAGCATCAGAATGTGATGCAAACATCACAGTAGATACTTGAAAATATACCAGCAGCTCAATAGATTGGAGCATGTGGCAGACATGTGGATCCTCTATGATGCATATCCATCAAATTGGGGGCAAACGAGCTGCTAAGTTGCTTAGGTAGTCCAACCCTGATTTCAGACCGGGAAAAGTTACAAGTTAAACAGAGTTTGATACTACAGACAATATTGGGAATAACTATTGGCATCACAAATCATTTTTTCTCGAGTTACAACACAAAATATCAGTAATAGCATTTGAGGGCTCATTGAGCTATTTTCTTATCATTGTGTCATCGTCCAGTTAGAGGATGTCATGACAAACTGTATATCTGTTTGTTATGCCTAATGTGAACTGTAGGGAAAAAAAAAACTACAGCTGGAGTTATGTGTGACCTGGTAGTCATAATCCATCAATTTGTAAAATTGATCGCAAAATACACTTAAAAGCATTTGCAAGTCACAAATCCTTTGACAGAATGGTTATAAAGCAGTGAATGAATATACTGAAAGCTGGTTGAAGTCCCACCACGCTTACTATGTGTTCATATTATATAGCATGAACTGAGCTGGGTTTCCTCCTAACATCACTCCTCCCGCTACATTTGGGACCTTTTGTAACATAATGATATATCATCATACTTTAGAAAACGCTTCAACTATCCTACACTTTGTTTATAAAAGGCAGAATCTCGAATTAACAAACCACCTAGTGTGTCCTGAAATACTCAACTATGGAGGGAGAGCAGAAAAGTTTGTGAGCTTGGACAACCTTCTTCCATGAGTGGCGCATTAAACTGAAAATTAGGCAGCAGTGCTCACCTTCCTTTCGCTGGCCCATTTAAAACAAATAATTTGCAACAGTCAGGCGCACAAACACATTTTTCAGAAAATAAATAAGTGAGGCTCTGAACCATCTTTACCAGATTAGTGTGACCCACACGTCCGACAGGAGTAATTGCACTACAGGAGCTTTTGGGGATTTTATGATAGCAATCTTCACTGCCTGTAATCTAGTACAAATAGCTGCATTTTCTAGTTGGACATACGTCAATACAGGGAGCCAAATGTGTCCTCTGCATGTCCTGATGTGACTTGTATCTGCCCTTTGTTTAGACAGCTAATTCTGTTGGTAATATCTGGGAAAACAATTCTCATCATACTGTCATTTGAGTCACCAGAGTTGATGATGTTGATTTTGTCTACTTGTTCCACGGGACTAAGTTATATAGATTGTGAGATGCATGTTGTTGCCACATGTTAGATGTGACATCCGTGATGTGATGTTTTCCTAGATATTTGCTTTCAACCCCTGATTTTTCCTCAAAACATTTTTGTTAGCAGGAGGACTCTCTGCATTTCCCCCCTGATGTGTAATGGCAAAGTGCTTCGCTCTCTCCCTTAAACATGGTAAAATTGGCATACACCTAATTGGATAATTTAATTTATTAGTAAAACCCTAGTATATAGTACTATCTGTGACCAGGGGCTGTAAATGAAATGCTACTAGTGGACAGCGCACTCATTGTGCCACCCACTAAAGTATTCTTGTAAAACATGTCTCAAGCCTTCGACGTTTTCAAATTGCCATTTTGACCTAGCACAAAAACCCATTTGCCAGGACTAAACCTTCCTTTTTAATACTTATATGCCACTCCTAAGTTAGACCCTAAAGGCTCATAGAGCAGGGTGCAAGGTATTTAAAAAGTCAAACATTTGTACTTAACTTTTACATTTCCTGGCAACATAACATCTAAAGTATATTTTTACTGCTGTGTGGCTGTCTCTCCCATAACCTCAGACTGAGTTACCTTTTTTCAATTGCTAAGTGCTAATTTCAGTTTGGGATCAGATATAGGCATACTGTTCCCACTCAAATGAATGCTAATTTAAAATCCTTTTTAATGGTGAAGTCTGATTTTAGGTTACAATTTTGAAGGTGCTACTGTTAGAAAGCTGGTATTTTTATGCCTTTCCACCAGTGTCTTGTGTCTCATAAAAGTCAATGGCTCTCCTTTTGTGGGTTGTGTATTGCTTCCAGACATTGAGGCAAAGGAGGCCTAGGTTGGAGGTAAGACAATCTTCCTGATAGGATGTTTGGTGTGGAGTTGCTGCTGATTAGCCCTGAATGCAGCACACACAAAGAAACCTGGGACCAGGCCTGCCTTTGCCTTTACCACCCTGGACAGTTTGGAGCCAGGACCAGTGCAAGGGGAAGAACAAACCACAACCACTTTTAGTGGTAGACCAAAGAATTCCCCCACTCTAAGGCTAGCACCATGTATACAAGTGGCAACATCAGATGTCTCTTCAGAATACTACTGGACCTGTGGTAGATGCAGAAGAATAACTACCTGATGTCTGAAAAAGGAAGAATAAAACTGCTTGCTTTGAACCCAAACACTCCAGAAGTGACTCTCAGGCTCATTTGGCTGACCTCTGGTTTGAGATACAGTGATGCAACAAGCTTCCAAAGGTCTCACTGCAAATGCCTATAACTAACCAGCCCCAATATGGGCCTGACTGAGCCCTGCTGGTGGCCTCTTCTGAAGTGAATTGTGATCCCCCAAGAGGTGCCCTCACAGGACCTGGACCCCTGGCTGGCATCCAAGTGTACTTCTTCTGAAGAAAAGATGAAGATACAGAAGTCTTGCGATTCTTGTGACCTCAAAGTGACCTCTTCAAGCTGAGAATCAAGAACCTGTGATGACCACAATGTGATGCTCCAGTGAGATCTGCTCTTCACGCTGACAGCAACTGTCAGCGATGACCACCAAAGCAAAACCTGCATTCCACACGACGGTGACAGCCCATGACAAGCATTCATGCAAAGCTTCTGTGATGACTGACTCCTGAAAGAAACTGTCTGCAATGCCTGACCTACTCCTCACACTGTCGATGATCTCCTCATGGCCCCAAATAACTTGACCTGCACCCTTTGAAGATAACACTTCAGCGGGATAAATCTATTCCCTTAAACTGTGCTCCATTGTGGTTAGCCTGAACTTGTGATACCATGTCCCCCTTCCCTATGTCCAGCAAAACCAGATAGCTCTGAAAGGCACTTTATGCCCTTTGGTGCTATTGTCACCTGAAACTGTAAAGACTCATACATCCAGTTCTACTGATTGGATTTTTGTAATTTTATTTATTAAATTTGACTCTATTTTTAAAGTTGTACTGTGTTTTCACTTTACTACTGTTTGAATACTACATACATACTTTGCACATTACATCTAGATTAAGCGTGACTTCCTTGTGACAAGCTACCAGAGGATTAAGCACATCTTTATTTATTGACGTTTGTGGTTGACATTGGCAAGCACTGTGTTTAATATTTGAGTTGGGCTTCTACCCTTCTCAACAACCTTAAATCTTACATCACCCTAAGAGGAGTATAAGTCATGCTCCAGGACTACAGGGCGCAATACTGATGTTAATAATTATTGAGGAAAAGTGTTTCCTGGCTTGTGAGGTAGGGTTCTACCTGGATTTGCTGTAGTGACTGCTTAACTCAGCTGATGTGAGCAGCTGCCTTGATTAAGAACTATGTTCCCATCTATCTACATCATCCTCATTTCACAGACACCTGCAGAAGAAAACCTTGGCATTTGGTAGGGGGACTGTTAGACTTTTCATTCTTGGCTTGGTCTCCCTCAACGTTTTGCCTGTTTCCCAGGTTGTTGATGTGTGCTGGACTCTAATTGGTTTATCCATGATTGGCATATTTGATTTATTAGTAAGTTCCCAGTACAGTACACTAAAGGGGCCCAAGGCCTATAAATCAAATGCTACTAGTGGGCCTGCAGCACTGGTTGTGCCACCCACATAAGTAGCTCTGTAATCATGTCTCAGACCTGCCACTGCAGTGTCTGTGTGCAGTTCCAAATATAAATTTGGCTTGGCAAGTGTACCCACTTGCCAGACCTAAACCTTCCCTTTTCTTACATGTCAGACACCCCCAAGGTAGGCCCTAGGTAGCCCCAAGGGCAGGGTGGAGTGTATGGTTAAGGTAGGACACAGAGGTGGTCATTGCAATCCTGGCAGACGGTGTTAAAGCGGCGGTAAGACCACCAACAGGCCGGCGGTAAAAAATTTGGAATTACGATCGTGGCGGAAACCGCCAACAAAGACAGCCACTTTAACACTCCGACCGCCACGGCGGTACAAACAAACAGCTCAGCGGTCACCGCCAACAGGCAGGCGGAGGACAATGTACCGTCCACACTATTATGACAGGCCAATCCTCCACCTTTTCCGGGGCGGATTCACCGCGGATAAAAACACGGCGGAAACAGGCATTTCGACGGAAAAACGCTCACCTCCACACACTCCACGAGGAACGAGGACATCATGGACCCGGAACTCCATATTTTTCCTGCGATAGTCTTCCTGCTCCTGTACCAGGAGCACCAACGCCAGCGGCGAAGACCACGGTGAGTACTGCACCTATGACATAGGGGAGGGGGGAGGCAAAAAACAGGGACACTTACACGCAACACCCCAACCCCTACCCCCACCCTCACCCATTTCAACACACACACCAATGCATATCTAAACATTACAGTAACACCCCCCAACCCCCCCCCTGGAAGAATGTAAAGACAAAAGGAAATGAGTGTAACCATTGTAATATATCAAAATTCAGTAAGCAAAAATATATACATATATATACACTATTAACAAAATATACACCACGATTAGTAGTCCAGGTATTGCACCATTCATAGTCCGTGGACCACTGGGCCCAAAATGCATAGGCCAGGCCTACACTCGATACCAGATCAAAACAGAGAGAACACTGCTGGGGCATCAGACAGAAATACAACAGGCACCTCAGGGGGAAGGGAAGGGGGGGGACCTCAGCCTGATGAGTGCATGACGCCAGATCCACGAGGGGGCTCCATGCCCATTGATGTATCCTGGGGAGTGCAAAGCCACAGTCTCACAAGTCTCTACAGTGGGTGGATTGCCCACTGTACCATCCTGGGGAGTGCAAAGCCACAGTCTCTCAAGTCCCTACAGTGGGTGGTTTGCCCACTGCTTCATCATGGGGAGTGCAAAGCCACAGTCTCTCAAGTGGATAACAGTCTCCACTGGTTCTGGAGGGGGACTGGTGCCCAAAGTGCTTCATTCTGTGCAGGACAGAGGTAGTGGATGCATGTCTCCACTGGTTCTGGAGGGGGACTGGTGCCCAGAGTGCTTCATCCTGTGCAGGACAGAGGTAGTGGATGCATGTCTCCACTGGTTCTGGAGGAGGACTGGTGCCCAGAGTGTATCACTCACCCCGTGACGGTCACAGTTGCGTCAGTGCCCCTGCCGCTCATGGGCTAGCGGTACTTGAGTTGGCGGTGCTTGCCCTGTTCAGCGGTGCTTGCCCTGTTCAGCGGTGCTTGACATGGCGGTGCTTGCCCTGTTCAGCGGTGCTAGTCCTGTTCAGTGGTGCTTGACTTGGCGGCCCTTGCCCTGTTCAGCGGTGCTTGGCTCGGCGGTCCTTGCCCTGTTCAGCGGTGCTTGCCCTGTTCAGCGGTGCTTGACTTGGCGGTGCTTGCCCTGTTCAGCGGTGTTTGCCCTGTTCAGCGGTGCTTGACTTGGCGGTCCTTGCCCTGTTCAGCGGTGCTTGCCCTGTTCAGCGGTGCTTGACTTGGCGCTCCTTGCCCTGTTCAGAGGTGCTTGACTTGGATCTCCTTGCCCTGTTCAGCGGTGCTTGCCCTGTTCAGCGGTGCTTGATTTAGCGGTCCTTCATTGCCCAGCTGGGCTGGGGCTGGCGGTCCTACATTGGTCAGATGGGCTGTGGCTGGCGGGGCCCTCCTGGGCAGCTGGGCTGTGGCTGGCGGGGTCCTCCTGGGCAGCTGGGCTGTGGCTGGTGGGGTCCTCCTGGGCAGCTGGGCTGTGGCTGGCGGGGTCCTCTTGGGCAGCGACGATGGGGCTGGCGGTGGCCTCCTGGGCAGCGACGATGGGGCTGGCGGTGCCCTCCTGGGCAGCGACGATGGGGCTGGCGGTGGCCTCCTGGCCAGCGGGGATGATGGCGGTCTTCTCCGCTGTGCTGCTCTTCCCAGACTTTGCGGGTTTCTTCTGCCCCTTCCCCACCTTGGGAGGAGTCACAGCTGAGTCCACACTCCCCCCTGGACCCCTGTGAGCGGCTTGGGTGGCTGGAGTCTTCCCCCTCTCCCGCCGGGCACTGGCCAACGTCTGGTGCTTCACAGGGGGGGGCTGGCTGTGCTGTGGCTCCGTGACACACTGGCTGGCCTGGTGGCCGGTGCACTCCACATACCTGTGACTACAGGCACCACTGGTCCCGGAGATTTTGTGGCTGAGGTGCTAGTACAGGACCTATGAGTTGGACGGGGGTGGTGGGAAATAGGTTAAGGGTGGACAGGAAAAGTTTTTGGGAGACACTGGGGCGGGTAGCTGGAGGGGGTTTGGGAGTGGAGGAAGAGGTGGTGGTTGTAGGAGGTGTAAGTTTTGTGGCTTTGGGTGCAGGTGCATGCGCTGGAGGCTGTTGTGAGGTGGATGTATGTTGGGTGGGTGTGTGCCTGCGTTTGTGTATCTTCGGAGGGGGCATCACAGACACACTGGGAGAGGACACAGGGGACGTGTGAATGGTAGTGGGGTGGTGAGTGCACGTGAGCAGGGTGTGGTGGTGGGTGTGCTGGTGCGGGACGTAGTGGCTGTAGTGGTAGTGCATGCAGGTGTGAGTGTAGACGAGACTGGGAGGGAGGAGGGAGACGAGGAGGAGGGGGACACAGTGGAGGCAGTGGATGTTGTTGTGTCTGTATGTGTGTGATGCTTGCGTGAGTGCCTGTGGGATGTGTGGTGCTTATGTTTGCCTGAGCTTCCCTTGTGTGGTGAGGTGTGTGCAGGCTGGTCTGATGGTGTGCTTGGGATAGGCAGAGGTACAGGGGATTGGGTCTGGGTGGAGGAAGTTGGAGGGGGTAGGCTAGACACAGGGACAATGGCTGCCATCAGTGCTGAGGCCAGAGTTTGAAAGGTTCGATGAAGCGCCACCTGACCAGAATGAATGCCTTCCAGGAATGCATTGGTTTGTTGCAACTCCCTTTCTACACCCTGGATGGCATTCAAAATGGCCGACTGCCCAACAGTGAGGGACCTGAGGAGGTCAATGGCCTCCTCACTCAGGGCAGCAGAGGTGACAGGGGCAGGGGCTGAGGTGCCTGGGGCGAAGGTGATGCCCACCCTCCTGGGTGAGCGGGCACGGGGCGAAGGCTGAGGGGCTGCTGGGAGGGCGGAGCGGGTAGGGGGGGTGGCGGCTGTACCTGTAGAAGTGGGGGGCACAGATGTTGCCGCCACCACAAGGGAGCTCCCAGCCCGTGTCGCTGGTTGCAGCTCCTGTTACCGTCGTGGTGCTCCCCTCGCCCTCCGTCCCACTGGTGTATTCAGAGTCCGTAGTGTTGCCCTCCATGTCCATGTGGGATGCAGCTCCCTCGTGCTCCGGTGCCACTGCTCCTCCGCCTGATGATGCTAATGCACAGAAGAACAGGGAGACCGCAAAAAAAGGGGGGGGGTGAAACAGAAGAAAGACAGGTTGAGTGCATGCCTTACCGCTACCGTTGGCGGACAAGACAGACACAGCAGCCCCCTGCACTACGTCGCGCTGTTGGGCTCTACAGTGCAATTCCTGGGAAATGGCCTACAAGGCTATGGACAACATATGCACACATAGATGACACAGGTGCATGAATAGCTGTACTTGGCACTCTACAGAGGTGGGGTGGGGGGCCACAGGGCCATGCCTTACGAAGGGGCCTAGCCTACAGTACTCACCCTGGCCTAGGGAAACCCACAGCCCTCCTCCCCCACCCACACCCCTCCACTGCGCGCAAAGTCAGCTGAATGAGAGTGTACTCACCCCCTTGTGTCTGCTGTGATGCCCTCAAGCGCCCATCCAACTCTGGGTAGGCCACCTGCCAGGATCCGGAACATCAGGGGGGTCATGGTTCGACGGGCACCCCTCCCACGTTGGGAGGCCATCCCCAGCTGAGCCTCCGCCATCTTCTTGCTCCAGCGGCGAATGTCCTCCCATCTTTTCCGGCAGTGGGTGCTCCGTCTGTGGTGGACCCCCAGGGTCGGGACGTCCTTGGTGATGGCACGCCAAATATCCTTCTTCTGGTGGGCGCTGACCTACATGAAATGTACAGGGGAAGAAGAGAAGTCATTACCAACTGCGCCGTCAAAGTGAGTGGCCCCCATCCCTACCCTTGCCATGTGGCACATGCACCCACCGTCTTTCATGCACTCAGAACTCTGCCCCCTTCCTTCTTACAACCAGCCCTCTCCACACAGACATAGCCCATACAACATGCTCCCTGTGTACTTACCTGTTGGTCTGGAGGACCGTTGAGTAGCGTGTACTGGGGGAGGACCCTGTTGACTGGGCCCTATCCCCAGACGCACAAGCCATTGTCTCTTCCAGACCGAGGTCACAGCAGCACTTGCAGTGTAGGTCCTCTCCTGTCGAAGATCAGGTATCGAGTGATTCAACAGATAGAAAATGGTGGTCACGTCCGCGGTGGTCACGTCCACAGCGGTGCGGACCATCACCACCGGCGTACATCGCCATTGGCTCCTGGGACCCATAGGGTCCAATGTTAACCAATGCAGCATTGAGCCGAGGTCTTCAACCGCCTACTATGACAGTGTACAACGCCAACGCAGTTACCTCACATCCCATTGTCCCACTTTAGAGGTCAGGCAGCCGCCATTTCAGGGGTCCACATGGCCTAATTACCAACTGCGTCACACATACCTAGGCCTACTCTCAACACACATACAAGCCAGATTTTGTGTATGAATGGTGTTCTGTGTAGACTGTGGGGACATACCTCTGAGTTGTTTGACTCTGTGCTCGCTGTTGTCCTTCATAGGCACCGTCCGCTGGGACATGTGAGGAGATGGCGGAATCCTCCGGTGTACCGACCGCTGGTGGACCTGTCGACAATGGAGGAAAGAAATTTGATAATCACCTACAGGTTTGACCGTGCCACAATCCAGGAACTGTGTACACAGTTGGAGCCAGACCTGATGTCAGTAATCCGCCATCCCACAGGAATCCCCCCTCAAGTGCAGGTGCTATCAGTGCTCCATTTCCTTGCAAGTGGGTCTTTTCAAACAACTGTGGCCATGGCATCAGGGATGTCCCAGCCTATGTTTTCCAACGTATTGTCCAGAGTGTTGTCTACCCTGCTGAAACACATGCGGAGCTACATCGTTTTCCCTCAGGTGGAGGACTTGCCTACAGTGAAAGGGGACTTCTATGCTCTTGGACATATCCCCAACATCATAGGTGCCATTGATGGGAACCATGTGGCTTTGGTCCCCCCCCCACAGGAGTGAACAGGTGTACAGGAACCGGAAGAGTTATCATTCCATGAATGTACAGATGGTATGTTTGGCCGACCAGTACATCTCCCATGTGAATGCCATGTTCCCTGGCTCAGTGCATGACGCCTACATCATGCGGAATAGCAGCATCCCTTATGTGATGGGTCAACTCCAGAGGCACCGTGTGTGGCTATTAGGTGACTCTGGTTACCCCAACCTGTCATGGCTACTGACCACAGTGAGGAATCCCAGGACCAGGGCAGAGGAACGCTACAATGATGCCCATGGGAGAACTAGGAGGGTGATTGAGCGGACCTTTGGCCTCCTGAAGGCCAGGTTTAGGTGCCTCCATATGACAGGTGGATCCTTATTCTACTCACCAAAGAAGGTGTGCCAGATCCTCGTGGCCTGCTGTATGCTTCATAACTTGGCTTTGCGACGACAGGTGCCTTTTCTGCAGGAGGATGGTCCAGATGGCGGTGTTGTGGCAGCTGTGGAGCCTGTGGACAGTGATTAGGAAGAAGACATTGACAACAAGGACTCAGTCATCCAGCAATATTTCCAGTGAAACACAGGTGAGATTACATTCCTGCCTACTACAAGTACTTTTACACTTCTACCTCTATCCTGTCTGTCGATTTCACTGTGTGTCATCTGCTTAGATTCCTCATGGACTAGAGCTGTGTGACATAGGTATGTTGACATTACTATTTCCTGAAAATGTTGTCACTGTAATTGCAAATACACTATTTCTAAATCACAGACAGACTCCAGATCTTTTAGTGCTTTAGGTGTGTTTATTTACATACAAAATATTGGAGGGGGAAGTTAAATGGTGAGGGGTGATGGCGGAGGAGTGTCCATGGCAGAATCCAGTCTATTGGTCTCACAGGTGCATTGCCCATATGGGCATAGGAAGTGGAGCTGGGGCAGTTTCAATATGGACAGGGTGACAAAGTGGGACAGTGAGATGACAATCAGGGTGGTCTCATTTCTTGGCGGGGGTCTTGGCATCGTCCTCTGTCTTGTACCTGGATCTCAGGGGCCGTTTGTGGGGTGGTTCCCAGTCTGCAGGGGGTGGGGTGCTGGTGTGGTGGTCCTGTGGTGGTACATCCTGTCCACTAGCGCCGGCGGAGGTGGTGGGCAGTTCATCGTCCATGCTAGTGTCAGGGGCCCCTTGTAGTGCCACAGTGTCCCTCCTGGTGCTGAGTATTTCCTTCAGCACCCCTACGATGGTGCCCAGGGCAGAGCTGATGGTTCTGAGTTCCTCCCTGAACCCCAAATACTGTTCCTCCTGCATGCGCTGGGTCTCCTGAAACTTGGCCAGTACCTTTGCCATCATCTCCTGGGAGTGGTGGTATGCTCCAATGATGGAGGAGAGGGCCTCATGCAGAGCGGGTTCCCTTGGCCTGTCCGCCCCCTGTCGCACGGCAGCCCTCCCAGTTCCCCAGTGTTTTTGGGCCTCTGTCCCCTGGATCGTGTGCCCACTACCACTGCCCCAGGTCCCTGTTGTTGTTGGGGTGGTGGGTTATCCTGGGTTCCCTGTAGTGGTGGACACACTGCTGATTGACGTGTCCTGGGGACGGAGGTATGGGCCCGCTGGGTGGGTGCTGTGCTGGTGTTACCAGAGGGGGGAAGGTCTGTGGTGGCCTGTGCCTGTGTGAAGGGAACTGACTGTCCCGAGGCCCACGATGGTCTGGGCTGATCATCTAGATCCAGGTGGACAGAGGTGCTGTCATCAATGTTGGCCTCTTCTGTGGGTGGAGTGGAGATGTCTGGACCCTCCTGTCTGGTGACGTTGGGTAGTGGGCCTGCAGGGGTGGAAAAGCATGATTATTGCATCTGTGTGTGTCATGTTGTGCAATGGGTGGGAGACCGTGTACCCCACTGCTGGCATTCCTGTGTGGGGGCTTGTGTGATGATGGTTTAGGGGGGTGTATGGGTATGTGCAGTGGGCATGCTTTAGTGATGGGTGTCCATGCATTGGTGTTGCACACAGGGCTTGGTGTTGGGATGTGTGGTTTGTGATATTGGTACATTTGTGAGGAGTTGGAGTGATAGGGGTGGGGGTGAGGGTGGGGGTATGTGATAGCATGCAGGTAGGGTGGGGGATATGGTAGTTAAAGGTTTGACTTACCGGAGTCCATTCCTCCACCGACTCCTGCGAGGCCCTCAGGATGCAGAATCGCCAAGACCTGCTCCTCCCATGTTGTTAGTTGTGGGTGAGGAGGTGGGGGTCCGCCGCCAGTCCACTGAACCGCCTGGTGGTGTCTTAAGACCACGGAACGCACCTTCCCTCGTAGGTCGTTCCACCTCTTCCTGATGTCGTCCCGATTTCTTGGGTGTTGTCCCACTGCATTGACCCTGTCGACTATTCTTCGCCATAGCTCCATCTTCCTTGCAATTGAGGTGTGCTGCACCTGTGATCCAAATAGCTGTGGCTCTACCTGGGCGATTTCCTCCACCATGACCCTGAGCTCCTCCTCTGAAAACCTAGGGTGTCTTTGCCGTGCCATGGGGTGGTGTAGGTGATGTGTGGGGTGGTGTGTGTGGTGATAAGTGTGGTGATATGTAGTGGTGTGTGGTGTTTTGTGCGTGGAAGTTGTGTGGGTGATGGTGTTGTGTGCCTGTGGCTGCTATTTTGTGGATGGTGGTGTCTCTCTCTGGCCTTCTCTCTGTAATAGTGGTCGTAGGGGTTTGTGGGTGATGTGGGTGTGTGTTTTACATTACAATGGGTGTATTTGTATCAGGTGTGTGTATTTCGAATTGTCTAATGTGGCGGTGTTTTGTAGAAGTGTGTGTATTTTGAGCGCAGCGGTGTGTACCGCCAATAGAATACCGCGGTTGAAAGAACGCCGCGTGGATTCGTGGGTCGAGATAGTGTGGGCGTATTTCTGTTGGCGTGATGGTGGAGGTTTTGTTTTCGCCAGTTTATCACTGACCTTTGGTGTGGCGGACTTGTGTGGGTGTCTGAATTTTGTCAGATTCCGAGATGTGGGTCATAATAGCTGTGGCGGAACTCAATGCGGTCAGCAAGACTAACGCACACCCCATCACCCGAGCTGATAAGCTCATTGACCAGTTGGGAGCTGCAAAGTACCTCAGTATGTTTGACTTAACATCTGGGTACTGGCAGATTGCCTTAACTGAGGGGACCAAGGAAAGTTCAGCATTCTCTACCCCAGATGGACACTTTCAATTTAAAGTCATGCCATTTGGGATGAAGAATGCCCCTGCCACCTTTCAGAGGTTAGTAGACCAGGTGCTGGCTGGGCTGGATGAGTTCAGTGCCACCTACCTGGATGACATTGCTGTTTTTAGTTCCACATGGAAGGAACACCTGCAACACCTCTGGAGAGTGTTAGAGGCCCTGCAGAAGAGAAGCCTCACTATTAAGGAGAGCAAGTACCAAATAGAGCAGGATTCTGTGGTGTACTTAGGACACCCGGTGGGGAGTGGCCAGGTGGCACCCCTGCAGCCACAAATTGATACAATTCTGGCTTGGGAGCCTCCCAAGACCCAGAATTAAGTGAGCTCCCCTTAGGTCTCAGATGATACTACAGGAGGTTTGTCAAAGGTTATGGTACCATTGTTACCCCCTTGACTGAGTTGACTTTGAAGAAGCAACCCAGAAAAGTGATCTGGACAGAGGCTTGCCAAAACATTTTTGATGTCCTGAAGGCTGCCATGTGCACAGCACCTGTGCAGAAGGCACCTGACTATCCCAAGGAGTTTGTTGTGCAAACAGATGCCTAAAAGCAAGGCATTGGAGCAGTACTTTCACAGCTTAATGAAGAGGACCTAGATCAACCCATAGCATTCATTAGCAGGAGGTTACTTCCCAGGGAACGTAGGTAGAGTGCCATAGAACATGAAGCGTTTGCTGTGGTCTGGGCACTGAAGAAGCTAAGACCCTACTTGCTTGGGACTCACTTCTGAGTTCAGACTGACCACAGACCCCTCAGATGGTTACTGCAGATGAGGGGTGGGAATCCAAAACTGTTGAGGTGGTCCATTTGCCTACAGGGGATGGACTTCACAGTGGAACACCATCCTGGTACAGAACACGCCAGTGTTGATGGTCTGTCCAGGTTCTTCTGCCTTAGTGATGAGAACTCCCATGAGGTTGGGTAGTTGCTCTCCTCTTTCAACTGGGGGGCACACATGTTAGACTTTTCATCCTTGGAGTGGTCTCCCTTAACTTTTTGCCTCTGTTTCCCAGGTTGTTGATGTGTGCTGGACTCTGATTTTGCTATTTTTGTTACTCTGGGCAATTTACCACTGCTAACCAGTGCTAAAGTACAAGTGCTCCTTTACAAAATGTGTATGTAATTGGTTTATCCATGATTGTCATATTTGATTTATTAGTAAGTCCCTAGTACAGTGCACTAGAGGTGCCCAGGGCCTGTAAATCAAATGCTACTAGTGGGCCTGCAGCACTGGTTGTGCCACCCATATAAGTAGCTCTGTAATCATGTCTCAGACCTGCCACTGCAGTGTCTGTGTGTGCAGTTCTAACTGTAAATTCGACTTGGCAAGTGTACCCATTTGCCAGGCCTAAACCTTCCCTTTTCATTCATGTCAGACACCCCTAAGGTAGACCCTAGGAAGCCCCAAGGGCAGGGAGCAGTGTATGGTTAAGGTAGGACATATTGGCCCTCATTACAACCCTGGCGGTTGGTGTTAAAGCGGTGGTAATACCGCCAACAGGCAGGCAGTAACAAAAACAGGATCACGACCATGGCAGAAACCGCCAACACAGACATCCACTTTAACACACCGACCGCCACGGCGGTAGCAACAAACACCGCGGCTGTCACCTCCAACAAGACAATGTGCCACCCACAACATTACAACCCGCCAGTCTGCCAGCTTTTCTCGGGGTGGTACCAACGCCATCAAAAGCACTGCAGAAACATTCTTTGGAAGGGAAACCACTCACCTTCTGACAATCAACGAAGAACCAGGACACCATGGGGCCCGAGCTGCAGGTCCTCCCCATGCTGGTCTACCTCCTCAGACACAAGGAATATCACAGGAGGCGGCGGCAATGGCCACGGTGAGTACTGCACCTAGCACACAGAGGAGGGGGGAGGAAAAGAGAGTGACACACACATGCGGTTGTATGTCGAAACAACAAGTGCTTCAACCACCCATGCCTGAACATCGAGGTCAGAACAACGACCTTGTTGTTATCACTAATGCCTTGACCAAAATGCCTTAACAATGATTTTTCATTGTCAAGGCATTCCTGGTAAAGACATTAGTGATCAGCATGCATGGTTCCAGCATGCGTTCCCCCTGGCCCCCACCCCTAAAAATTACCACAACCCCCACACTCCCACAACCACCCCAACCCCCACCCCCACTCCCCAAAATTACCACAACCCCAACCCCCTTCCCCTAAAACCTAAAGCAACCCACCCCACCCTAAAACATACAGCACCCCACCCCTAGAACCTGTACCCTGACCCCACTCCCTCGGCCCTAAACCTTACTCACCCCGAGCCCCCACCCCACCCCCAAAAAACACAGCCCCAGTCCCAGCCCAACTTACCTCCTCCTTCATCGCGTCGACTCCCTTCTTTTGTGCCTTAACCACACTGTATGTGGTTCACACATGTGTGGTTAAGGCCCTGAACGAGGAAGTCGTGGAAAATGAAAGTGTTGTTTCGCTTTCATTTTCCACGACTTCGTGGTTCAGGACTGGTTGTTCGGGATACTTCTCCACACATGCAACACGCAACACCCCCACCCCCACCAACAACACCATACACACAAACACATGCCTCAACATTACATTTACACCCCGTTACCCCCTGGAAGAACGCAAGGACAAAAGGAATCAAGTTGAATCAGCAGATATACTTAACAAATCAAAAAGCAGTATATACAATTATTTACAATATGTACAGAAGGCCCTACACTGTCCTTTGCAAAAGGCCGTGGCCCACTGGGCCAGAAATCAATGCCAAGACCACACTTGACTCCTGCCTCAATACGGAGAGATCACTGCAGGTGCATCAGGTTGAAAACACACAGGCACCTCAGGGGGACAGGGAAATGGGGGCACCTCAGCCGGAAGATGGTACTACACCACTGCTCCTCGAGGGGGCTCCATGCCCACAGCGATGTCCTGGGGAGTGCTAAGTCACAGTCTCTCAAGTGGCTGGGTTGCCCACTGCTTGGTCCTGGGGAGTGCAAAGCCACAGTCCCTCAAGTCTCTCAAGTGGGTGGGTTGCCCACTGCTTGCTCCTGGGGAGTGCAAAGCCACAGTCTCTCAAGGAGGTGGCATCTCCACTGGTTCTGGAGGGGGCTTTTTGCCCAGTGTGCTTCATCCTGACAAGGATAGGGGTAGTGGATGCATTTCTCAACTGGTTCTGGAGGGGGCTTTGTGCCCAGTGTGCTTCATCCTTTCAAGGATAGGGGGAGTGGATGCATTTCTCAACTGGTTCTGGAGGGGGCTTTGTGCCCAGTGTGCTTCATCCTTTCAAGGATAGGGATGCATTTCACCACTGGTTCTGGAGGGGGCTTTGTTCCCAGTGATGCTGCACTTGGGGTGTTGCAGTTCACATTCCCTCACCTGGGTGTCTGAGGCACAAGACATGCAGAGAACAGGTAGGATGATACTCCATGGAGGTAGGGCTAAACTCCATCCTGCGGCGACTAAGGCTGCATACTGGTGGTAGTGCTGGTGGGGGTGCTTCCAGTGGTGGTGGGAGGCTCCAGGACGTCTCCTGAAGCCTCGGACGGTTGCCCACTGGGGATGCTGCTGCAGACAGTTGTTGTGGCTGTGGCGGCGCAAGTGGCGGTGCAGGTGGCGGTGCTTGCGGTGGTGCTTGTGGTGGTGCTTGCTGCGGTACAGGTGGCGGGGCAGTCGGTTCTGATGGGGGGCACCAGGCCCTCATCTGGAGCCTCCGAGGCCTGAAGTGCCTTGCTTTGGCTTTTTTGCCCTTCCTCGCCTTGGCAGATGCTGCTGGAACCTTGGCACTGGCAGCTTGAGATTTGGAGGAGGCCTTGCTGGGTGGGTCGTGCTCCTTGGCCGTGCTGCATGCCGGCCCTTTCTTCACCTTGGCAGGTGGCAGAATGGGTTAGTCCTTTGCAGGGGTCGGTGGCACACTGCCTGGCCTGACGGGTGCCCCCTTTGATCCTCTGGGAGTTGCAGTGACCACAGTGGACGCCGACTTGGTGGCTGAGGTGCTGGCCTAGGATCTGGACATCCTGTCCCGAGGGGAAGAACGGGGAGGGGGAGGGCTAGGGAAGAGGTCAACGTTAGCCCGGAATAGTTTTTTAGACACACTGGGACAGGAAGATGGAGAGGGTTTGGAAGTGGAGGAAGAGGGATTGGCTGTAGGAGGTGTCTGTCTGCTGAGTTTGGGAGAAGGTGCATGGGCTGGATGCTGTTGTGAGGTGGATGCCTGTTGGGTGGGTAGATGCTTGCATTTGTGTACTTTGGGGGAGGGGTCACAGACACACTGGGAGAGGACACAGGAGACTTGTGCATGGTTGTGGAGGTGGTGACTGCCAGTGAGGGGTGTGTTGTGATGGACATACTGGTGATGAATGTAGGGGATGAGGATGTAGTGCATGCAGGTATGAGTGGAGATGATACTGGGAGGGAGGTGGACGATGAGGAGGAGGGGGACACAGTGGAGGCAGTGGATGTTGGTGTGCGTACATGGGCATGGTGCTTGTGTGAGTGCCTGAGAGATGAAGTGTGGTGCTTATGTTTGCCTGAGCCACTTTTGTGTATTGATTTGGGTGAATGCTGGTCTGAAGGTGTGCTTGGGATACACTGAGGTTGAGGGGATTGGAACTTGGTGGAGAAAGTTGGGGGGGGGAGGCTAGAGAAAGGGACAAGGGCTACTGGCGGTGCTGCCAGCAGTGCAGGTGGCTGAGCTGGCCGTTCTCTGGTGGCCACCAAGCCTTTACCTGCAGCCTCCGACAGCTGAAGCGCCTTGCCTTGGGTTTTCTGCTCCTTCCTCACCTTGGCAGATGCTGTTGCAACCTTGGCTCTGGCAGGTGTAGTTTTGGAGGAGGTCTTGCTGTTTGGGATGTGCTCCTTGCCCTTGCTGCATGTCGTCCCCTTCTTCACCTTGGCAGGTGGCAGAATGGTTTGCTCCTTTGCAGGGATTCATGGCACACTGGCTGGCCTGACGGGTGTCCCCTTTGAGATTCTGGGAGTTGGAGGTACCACAGCGGACGCTGACTTGGTGGCTGAGGTGCTGGCCTGGGTTCGGGACAACCTGGCCTGAGGGGAAGGATGGGGGAGTGGTAGGGACAGGTCAATGTTTGCCAGGAAAAGCTTTTTGGACACACTGGGGTGGGAAGAGGGAGAGGGTTTGGGAATGGAGGAAGAGGGGGTGGTGGTAGGAGGTGTCTGTCTGCTGAGTTTGGGTGAAGGTGCATGTGCTGGATGCTGTTATGAGGTGGGTGGGTGCTTGCGTTGGTGTACTTTGGGAGGAGGGGTCACAGACACACTGGGAGAGGACACAGGGGACATGTGAATGGATGTGGAGGTGGTGACTGCCAGTGAGGGGTGAGTAGTGATGGGCGTGATGGTGATGGAGGTAGTGGATGAGGATGTAGTGCATGCAGTTGTGAGTGGAGACGATACTGGGAGGGAGGTGGACGCGGAGGGGGACACAGTGGAGGCAGTGGATGTTGGTGCGTCTGCATGGGTATGGTGCTTGTGTAAGTGCCTGTGGGATGATGTGTGGTGCTTGTGTTTGCCTGAACAACTTCTGTGTGTTGATTTGGGTGGATGCTGGTCTGAAGGTGTGCTTGGGATAGGCTGGGTTTGAGGAGATTGGGACTGGGTAGAGGAAGTTGGAGGGGGGAGGCTAGACACAGGGACAAGGGCTGCCATCAGTGCGGAGTCCAGAGCCTGAAATGCTCTCTGTTGGGCCGCAACACTAGAGTGAATGCCCTCCAGGTATGCACTTGTTTGTTGCAAAATCCTCCCGACACCCTGGATGGCATTCAGAATGGTTGACTGCCCAATAGAGAGGGATCTCAGGAGGTCAGTAGCCTCCTCACTGAGGGCAGCAGGGCTGACTTGGGCAGCCGGCACGGGAAACATGATGAGGGGCTTCTGGGAGGGCAGTGCTGGTAGGGGAGGTGGCGACTGTACCTGTTGTTGGGGTGGACACATAGGTGTCCACCACCGCCAGGGAGCTTCCATCAGAGGAGGAGTTGCTGTCTGTGGTCTCCCCTCCTGTCCCCGTCATGGTGCTGCCCTCGCACTCCATCCCACTGGTGCCTTCACCCTTGGTGGAGTTGGCCTCCAGGCCCATGTGGGATGCAGCTCCCTCCGTCACCGGTGCCTCTGCTCCTCAGCCAGATGATGCTAATGCACACAAGGACAGGGTGTCAAAACTAAAAGGGGGGGAGAGACAGAGGATACACTTGATCGATGCCAGCAACAACACCACAGTTGGCGTGCACTGCACACGGGGACCTGCCCTATGCACTAGGCCATGCACTACCAGTTACACAGCTAGCCACCAGACCATGGGGTACAATGCCTAACGCCAGCACCTGCGCACCAGAAACCCATAGGACCCTGCCAAGTAGTATATGGCCACTTACACTATTGGGGTAGGAGTGCTCCAGAGCCTGCCCAACAAGGGACCTACCCTGCCATCTTCGCCCTGGCCTAGGGGCACCCACAGCCTACATCCTCCCACCTTAACGCGTGCACAGTCATGATTCTGAATCTGTACTCACCCTCTTCTGGCTGCTGTGATCCTTCAAGCACCCATCCAACTCTGGCTAGGCCACCACCAGGATGCGGAACATTAGGGGGGTCATGGTGCGACGGGCACCCCTTCCACGTTGGGAGGCCAGCCCCAGCTGGGCCTCCGCTGTCTTCTTTGCCCAGCGACGCATGTCCTTCCATCTCTTGCGGCAGTGGGTGCTCTTCCTGTGAAAGACCCCCAGGGTCCGCACCTCCTTGACGATGGCAAGCCAAATACCCTTTTTCTGGTGGGCACTGACCTGGAGGGAAAAGACAGCAGAAAAGGAAATCACACACATACACCGACCACCTTACATGCTGCACTCTGGCCAGGACGCCTCAGCACCCCCCAACATGTGGCTTACATCCACTGCACTCCATACATTCATGGTCCACGCATCATGCTCACAGTGTACTCACCTGTTTGTCTGGAGGACCGTAGAGTAATGTGTACTGGGGTAGGACCCCATCCACCGGTTTCTTCAACTCCTCCACGGAGAAGGCAGGGGCCCTTTCCCCAGACACATGAGCCATTGTCCCTTCCAGACATAGGTCACAACAGAACTTGCAGTGTAGGTCCTCTCCTGTTGAAGGTCAGGTAACAAGTGAGTGAATAGTTAGAAAATAGCAGTCATGTCTGCGGCGGTACGTACCGTCACCGCCGGCATACATCGCCATTGGCTCCTGGAACCCATAGGGCCCAATAATAACCAATGCGAAGTTGCACGGCCGTCATCGACCGCCTACCGCGATGGTGCACTACGCCAGCGCAATTACCTCATTTCCACTTGTCCCACCTCACAGGTCAGGCAGCCGCCATTTCAGGGGGGCACAGGGCATGGCACCTAACTGCGTCACAGCAGACATTGGCACATCAACTGACTCTCGAGTTCATATACTGCTTCTGTAAAGTCAATTATTCAACATTAGTGCAAAAGATGTGGAAATATGACCTCTGCTCACTGTTGTCTTCCATAGGCTTCAACCGATGAGGCAACATGTGAGATGGCGGCATCCTCCGGTGTACAGACCCCTGGTGGACCTGGCACCAATGGAGGACAGACACATTATCATCACATACAGACTTGATTGTGCCACATTCCAAGAACTGCGTGCCCAATTGGAGCCAGACGTGATGTCAGCTATCCGCCAGCCCACAGGAATTCTCCCTCTAATGCAGGTCCTGTCAGTGCTCCATTTCCTGGCAAGTGGTTCCTTCCAAACAACAGTGGCCATGGCATCAGGGATGTCTCAGCCAATGTTCTCAAATGTGTTGACCAGAGTGTTGTCTGCCCTGCTGAAACACATACGCAACTACATCGTGTTCCCCAGGGGGATGATTTGGCCACAATGAAGGCTGACCTTTATGCGCTGGGACATATCCCCAACATCATTGGTGCCATTGATGGTACACATGTAGCATTTGTCTCCACCTGGAGAAATTAAAAGGTTTACAGGAATAGAAAAAGCTATCACTCGATGAATGTGCAGATGGTGTGTTTTTTGCGGACCAGTATATCTCCCACGTGAATGCCAAATATCCTGGCTCTGCCTTTATCTTGAGGAATAGCAGGATCCCTTATGTGATGGGCCAACTCCAGAGGCACCAGGTGTGGCTAATAGGTGAGCCAAAGGTCCCCACACAGTAAATGTTGATGTCTGGGTATGGGATTGCCCCTAAGGGTTAGTGTGTGTCTTACAGTTATCACCCTATATTGACAGGTGACTCTGGTTACCCCCACCTCTCATGGCTACTGACCCCAGTGAGGAATGCCAGGACAAGGGCAGAGGAACGTTACAATGAGGCACATGGGCGTACAAGAAGGATCATAGAAAGAACCTTTGGCCTCCTGAAGGCCAGGTTCCGGTTCCTCCATCTGACAGGTGGCTCACTGTACTACTCACCCAAGAAGATGTGCCAGATCATTGTTGCATGCTGCATGTTGCACAACCTGGCCTTGAGACGCCAGGTGCTTTTTCTGCGGGAGGATGTGCGTGGAGATTGTCTTGTGGCAGTGGTGGAGCCTGTGGACAGTGAGCAAGAGGAGGCAGAGGAAGAAGATGTTGACAACAGAACACATATAATACAGCAGTACTTCCAATGACACACAGGTAAGACACCGTAACTCCACTTAACATTTCAGTAATCTGTTGGACATTGTACAAGGTAGCCTCTTACCCTATGTCTATGGCCACTGACTGTTCCCTTTGGATTCTCTATTTTCAGATCTCTGTGCCCCATTCTGGCTCCTGCTATATGTACTGCTGCCCACCAAAGGTCATCCTGTAGTATATTTCACTGTCAGATAGGTTGCATTGCTTTGATGATCTTGTACTAATATATTTGTGAATAATTAGACTGACTCCAGATTGGTATTTGTTTCGAGGGTGTTTATGTATGTGCTAATAAATATAGGGGTATGTGCAAATGGCTGGGGTGATGGTGCTCGGTCTCCTCCAACTTGCCCAGTATCTGGCCCATGGTCTCCTGGGAATGGTGGTATGCTCTTAGGATGTTGGAGAGTGCCTCGTGGAGAGTGGGTTCCCTGGGCCTGTCCTCCCCCTGTTGCACAGCTGTCCTCCCAGCTTCCCTGTTGTCCTGTGCCTCTGTCCCCCAGGAACCGTGTGCCCTCTGCCACTGACCCCAGGTCCCTGATCGTCCTATGTTTGTGGGGATGCCTGGGGTCCCTGTAGTGGTGGACACACTGCTGATTGATGTGTCCTGGGGACAGTGGCATAGGCCCGCTAGGTGGGTGCTGTGCTGTTTTTTTCTGAGGAGGGAGGCTCTGTGGTGGGTTGGGACTGTGGCAGGGGAACTGACTGTCCAGAGGCCCATGATGGGCCAGGTTGGTCATCCTGATCAAGGTGTGCAGAGCTGCTGTCATCACTGTGGGCCTCTTCAGTGGGGGGACTGGATGTAGCTGGCCCCTCCTCTCCAGTGATGTTGAGTAGGGGTCCTGTGGGGATGCAAATGCATTGTTAATGTATCTGTGTGGGCCATATTGTGCATGGGTGCGTTTCCATCTATGATTGTGATTTCCCTGTAGGCTTGGCCTTATGTGAGTGGTGATTTTGTGGGATGGGTGAGTCTCTCTACTGCGCATGCTGGGGTGATGGGTGTCCATGCAGGTCTGTGATGAGGGTCCGTGCATTAGTGTGGCATGCAGGGCTTGGTATTGGGATGGGTGGGTTGTGTTAGTGGGGTATATGTGAGGTGTTGGAGTGATGAGGGTAAGGGTAGGGGTAGGAGTTAGTGATGGCAAGCAGGTATGCTGGGGTTGAAGAAGTTCAGATTTGACTTACCAGAGTCCAGTCCTCCTGCTACTCCTATGAGGCCCTCAGGATGCATGATCACCAAGACTTGCTCCTCACATGTTGTTAGTTGTGGGGGTGGAGGTGAGGGTCTGCCGCCAGTCTTCTGTACAGCAATCTGGTATCTTGCAACCATGAAACGCACCTTCCCCGTAGGTCATTCCATCTCTTCCTGATATTATCCCTGGTTCTTGGGTGCTGTCCCTCGGCGTTGACCCTGTCCACTATTCTCCGCCATAGCTCCATCTTCCTTGCAATGGACGTCTGCTTTACCTGTGAGCCGAATAGCTGTGGTTCTACCCTGATGATTTCCTCCACCATTACCCTTAGCTCCTCCTCAGAAAACCTGGGGTGTCTTTGGGGTGCCATGGATGTGGTGCGAGTGATATGTGTGAGGATGTGTGGGGTGACGTGTGGTGTGATGTGTTGTGGTGTATGCTGCTTTATGACTTTATCAAAAATGGGTGCCAGACTTCCTCAAATTGTTCTGTTTGGTCCTGTAAGTTATAGATCACTCGTTCATGTGTGGCTGTTTGATACATGGCAGTCATCCATTCTGTCGGCGTGGGGGCAGTACTAGCCCTCCAGTGCTGAAGCACACATATTTTGGCCGTGGCAAATGCAGTGTGTAGTAACCTTTTTTGGGCACGTGTTAGGGAGGGGAACAGGCGTATGTCATGTAGGAGAATAAGTGATGGAGGAGTCGGGTTTGGGATCTGGATAACATCCAGCAGGGTCTGGCGTACTGCATCCCATAGGGGCTGTATCTCCGGACAGTGACATGGGATGTGGAGTAGATCGCAATGGGGTTATATACATCTCCAGCACTTTGCATGTGTTAGCAGTCCTGCCCTAAAAAGTTTAACGGGGGTCCAGTACCAATCTTGTAGAACTTTAAATAGGCAGAATTTCAGTTAGGCTTCGCGTACTCCCCTGTCTAGGGCTTCTAGTATGTCTGACCATTCTTCTTCTGTGTAGGTTAACCCAAGTCTGTCCTGCCATTTTAAACGTAAACGTTCAAGGAGGGGTTGCGAGTAGAGATGATTTGTTAGATCGGCGTAAAGGCCCGCCATAACGCCTTTGTGTCGCCCCATTTCTGAAGGTAAGTGACAATGGGTGAGGTTTTACATGTCCATGGGGGAGCCCCTAGCGAGCTGAGCATACAATGTTTAAGCTGCAGGTATCGCCATTCTTGATTATTATGGATGCCGAACTCCTCCTGGAGAGAGGCGAAAGTTCGTAAATTATTTCCGTCTATTATATGGGATATGTTATGGATTCCTGCCTCGGACCATTGGGGCCACAGGAGGGGGCTCCCTCCTATTTTTATGTTTTTATTCCCCGCTATAGGGGCCTGGGCGTGCAGAGAGGGGTGTATGTCCAGCAGGCGATGGGCTCTGCGCCATGCTGTGTCGGTGGCTTTGAGGATGGGATTAGGCGGGAAGGGTGGTCAGTGTATATCCCTCCCATCGTGTGTTGTCCTCTTAGGAGTCTCTCTGTGACTACCCATTGTGGTGGATCCAGCGTGTCTGGGAGAGTGTATGCTAACTGTGAAAGTTGTAAAGCTAGTGAGTATTGTTCTATTGAGGGTAGGCCTAAACCTCCGTTGGGGCGTCGGGCTAGGATAGTTGCCGGTTTCAGTCTCGGGCGTAGGGAGCCCCACACAAAGGCCCTCATAGTTGCGTCAATCGAACAGAGTATGGGGAGGGGTACCTGTAGGGGGGGCATGCCCAAGATGTATGTAAAGCGTGGTAATGTAGTCATTCTAACTGCTTGTGTCCTTCCCCACATAGACAGACCCAATAATGACCATTTAGCAAAATCCTGTTTCATTTTTGATATAAGGGGATCTAGGTTATCTCTAACTATATGTTCCAGGCCTCGGTTGATATACGTTCCCTAGGTATTTGAGGCGAGTCGGCGTCCATTGGAATGGCAGACCATGCACTGCTGCTCTCGTTGTCATTCAGGATAGAGGCAGTGCTTCACTTTTGTCCCAGTTTACCCGGTATCCCGATAGAGGCGCGAATTCCTCTATGGTGGAAAGCAGTGTGGGTAAGGATGTTTCTAGGTCAGTCAGGGTTAATAGGATATTGTCTGTATATAGATACATTTTAGATAAGCCCCCGGTTATTTGGATACCTTTTATCTGTTGGGAGTTCCGTATAGTAGCTGCCAGGGGTTCCATGGCCAATAGGAATAGGAGTGGCGACAGGGGACAGCCCTGGCGAGTGCCTCTTCCAATGGGGAAGGGGTCTGATAGGAAACCCCCACAATTAACTTGTGCTGAAGGATGGTCATATAATAAGCGTACTTTAGAGATAAATTGTTCCCCTATTCCAAAGTGTTTCATGGTGGTGAATAAATAGGGCCATTCGATGCGGTCGAATGCTTTCTCTACGTCTAAGGATAATGCAAGGGCTTCGTCAGGCATATTTAGAGCTTCCAGTAGTGTATGATAGAGAGTGTGCATGTGGTTTCTGGAGGAGCAGCCGGGCACAAACCCCACTTGGGTGTTATGGATCAAAGGTGGTATCACTTTACGCAGGCGTGCTGCTAGAATGCTGGCTAGGAGTTTGATGTCTCCATTCAAGAGGGTGATGGGGCGATAGCTGCCACAGAGGAGGGGATCTTTCCCTGGTTTAGGTAGAACGACAATTGTGGCCCTGTTGGATAAGGCTCCTAGGGAGCCTTCCTGGCATGCTTCGGTTAGTGCTCCGTGGACTGCATTGATTGCCTCTTCCCCGGACCATTTATAGAATTCCGCAGGGAATCCATCCTCTCCTGGAGATTTATGATAGGGGAGATTTTTTACAACTTGTGTTATCTCCTCTCTGCTGATATCACCGTCTAAGAGGGTTCTGCCTGCTTCCGTCAAGCGGGGTAGGTTGGCCGTCCTAAGAAATGTCTCTATCTGGGTCTGATCAGACGACGTTTCCGGCGTGTAAAGGTGCCGGTAGTACTTAGCAAATTTGTTCACGATATCTTGTGGACGATTTAGCACTGCCCCAGATGAGGATGTTATGGCCAAAATGGAGGAAGCTGCCTCTCTTTGTCAGAGCTGGGCCGCTAGGAGGCGTCCTGATTTTTCTCCTTGTTCGTAATGACGGTCTAGCAGTTTTTGTAGTGCGAATTCTGCCTGGGACGTGAAGAGCTCATTGTGTGCTATTCTGGCTTGTTCTAAGGAACAGCGTAGTCTAGGGGACGGTTGGGTAGTATACTGTTTAGTGAGATTCTGGATTGTGGTCTCTAGGATGGTTTGACGGGCGATTCTGTCTTTGTTGGCCAATGCTGCGTCTCGCATCATATTGCCTCTCAGTGTCGCCTTTGCCGCTGCCCATAAGATCCTTTTGGAGGTCACAGTACCTTTGTTCTCTGTCATATATGTAGATACGTGTGCTCTTAATTGTTCCTTCCCTCGGGGGAGCGATATCTGCGCACCGCAAGGCGCCACGGTTTCCGGCCCGGGGGGGACAGGCCTATCTGAATCAAAGTTAGTACTGGGGAGTGGCCTGAAAGGCCGCTGTCCAGAATACTGGAATCCAGCACTCCGGGGATTACAGTGTGTGACACCAAAAGTAGTCCAAACGTGATTGGGTGCCGTGGACGGCTGATAAAAAAGTGTATTCCTTGTCTTTCGGGTGTTGTATTCTCCAACAGTCCACTAGCCCGACATCCTTCGTTATGTCTGTCAGGAGTGCTCTGTCGTGGTTGTTGCCTATATCAATGGGGCCTGTCATGTCCAGTATTGCGTCTTGGGCAAGGTTCCAGTCTCCCCCGATTATATACCGGGCTGTCCCGATTTCTGTTAAGATGCGGTTTAGTTGTAGGAAGAATGTGCGTTTTGAACCGGTTGGTGCATAGACGGAACCCACGCATAGGAAAGTATTTCCTATTTTTAGTTTAACGAATGTGTATCTTCCTTCCGTATCGCTACATGTTTTAATTATTGTAATCGGGACAGATTTTTGCATTAATATCGCCACCCCACACTTGCGAGGTGTGCCGCTCCCAGGTTCTTGGTTCACTTGGTAGCAGCTATGAACATCCCTCCCTACCCAGTCCCGCTTAAGTTTGTCGGATTCTAAAGTATCAAGGTGAGTCTCCTGTATTAAGGCAATGTCTGCTTTTTTGGATTGAAGGTAGGACAATATTTTTTTCCGTTTAACATAGCTCGTCATGCCATGTACATTCCATGAGATGATACGCAGTGGCCGTGTCCATTGTAGAGTTCTTCTCAACATCTTTGAACAGGTGTACCGGGTCGTGCTTGTTTCAGTACCAACCCTAGCAGGGGGGGAGGGAAGTGCCACCTATCCCTTTTGTTCAAATAAGAATTGTGTTTGTTATAGTACAATGAGTTATGGGAGGAGGGGTTGCAGCTGGCGGGGGTCGGAGATGCACTCTTTGGAAGAGAAAATGAGAGAGAAGGTAGAGGTTGGAGAGGGGAGGGGAGAGGCGAAATATAAGAGGGAGATATAAGAAAGGGAAGAGAGAAGAAAAAAAAAAAAGAAAGAAAAAAGGAAGGGAGAGAAGGCTGGGGGACCTGCCTCCTTAGCTAGTTCTGTAGACGGTGGGTCCGGTTCCTCTCGGGGCTCACGCGTCGTCGGGATGATCCCTATCGGGGGGGCGGAGAGGGGGCCGGGAGGGGGAGGGCAGTTGACAGTCGGCTATCCACATGTTAATGACAATGAGATGCGTAGGGATCTTGGCTGTGTATCAAGGGTCAAGGGGCAAGTCTAACACTTATTGCCAATGGGTTGTGATGGTTGTCATGTTATGGTTAATCGTTTATATGACTGGGATATGTGGTTTTGGGGGTAGGAAGGGTGGGAGAGTAGTGGGTTATCTTGTGGCTAGGTGGTATTGCCGCAGGTACGGTTAACTGTTTGTGAGAGGCGACAGCCGGCTGGGGGGGGAGGAGGGAGGGATGGACGGGAAAAGTTTGTACAGGGTGAGACTTGGTGTATGTTACATGATTTCTGGTGTTTCTGAAAATAGGGGAAAGTGAGGGTGTGCAGGGATGATGTAATGGGGGTAGGGTCCTGTGGTGGTATTGTCGGGCGAGGACAGGGTTTACAGAAAGGAGAGGGTATTCAATTAATGGAAGATTGGGGTGGGAAGGGAGTGGAAGTAGCAGAGGGGCGGACGGAGTTATGTAACGTTAGTACCTTTGTGGATAGAGGTGCAGAGAGTTTTAGGTACACAATATTCCCCGGAACCCTCTCCCTCGCCCCAACATCACATTTTTATCTACTTCAACATTTTTATAACCTATTAATTCTTATTAATATTATACATCCTTATGACTATTATTACTTTATTATGTTATAAGCTGTGGATCTGGGTATCGGTCTATGCATCGTGCGGTGAGCGGTGAACGCAGCATAGTTCCATGGTGTGCGAGGGAATTGTGTGGCCTGCCTCCTTGCTGATGTCCTGTCAAGTATTATTACTTCATAATACTGTTATGGGGTGCATAATAAACGGGTGCCGACCATTTAGTAGAGTGGTGCATATTACCCTTATAGTCGTCCTTCCTAGAGGGAGTTCACAGGCGTCCGTGGTGGATGATCTGTGGGCGGTTGAGTACATCCCGGAAGGTGGTATGTACCTTATATGTGTTGCAATACCTTGATGTGTGGGTTCCCGTGTAATTGTGCTATGCTGTATTGTGTCATCTTGTGTGGGTTTGGTGTGTGGTGCTAACTGGTCTATTGGTATTCAATGGGTCATATTATGTTGCATGTGTCTCGGGGGATAGATTAGAATATCCTTTTGTATCCTAATCGCGGTCCCATAGGTCCTGGTCTAGGCTCTTATGGAGTCCAGGAGAGGGGGGGAAGTCTAGCCCTTACGTGGGTATGTGTGTTCTGTCATACACCCAAGACGGGTAACAGTTTTTACCCATTGTAAGACCTTATACCAGGTTAGAGTGTACATGTGCTTTTGGGATGGCAAGTGTAAACGACTATATTAACGATCATAATGCAATTATAAACAATTATAAAGATTATAAAAAAGGCACGCATGTATATGAACTGATTAGGTACTCATCCGTCCCCAGGTTCAAGAGTTTCTGCTATTGTCTTGGTTTAGGCAAATGTCTTTTTTGTGTGTGGGATCATGTCTTCTTCTCAAGGGGGCTTAGTCGTTGGTTTCAATGGGGAACGAGATTTGTCCCTTTCCGATAACTGGGTGTGGGTTACCACTGCGTGCAATACTTGGCCCCTGTCATCATGAGATCTGGCCATTCTCTCTATGTCTCTACCTCTTTGTCTGACTCCAGTGTCACATGGGGCCATGTCCATCTTTTCCTGTCCTGGGGGTAGGTTTCCTTCATTGTCGCCTCCGTTGTCATGCGAACCGTTTGTGCTGGTAGAGTCCATTGATTGGGGTTGGAAGGAGTCTAGAAATAGTTGCAGTTCTTCGGGGTTGTAGAAATCCTTAGACACTCTGGGGGTGATTCTGACCTTGGCGGTCTTTTCGCAAGACCGCCGAGTTACCGCTGCGGTAAAGACCGCCGACCGCGGCGGTATGCCGCGGCGCGTATTCCGACCGCTGGGAGCGTTCCGCCAGAAAACCGCCAGCAGCCACACTGGCGGTCGGCGGGAAAGTGGAGACTGGTCAACCTCCACCGCCACGCCAGCAGAACACCGCCCACAGAATTACGACCCACATATCTGTGTGGCGGTCTTCTGTTGGCGGTCTTCTGTTGGCGGTCACGTCCCTATGGCTCCCGTCGCCTCCCGGAGGACCAACGCACAAGGTAAGTTGATCGTCCGTGAGGGGAGGGGGTGGGGGGGGTGTTGTGTGATGTGTGCGTGCATGGGGGTGTGTAGAGGGGGTGTGTGAGTGCGTGCATGCGGCGGGGGGTGCTGCTGTGCCTATGGGCAATGTGTGTAGTTCGGCGGGTGCGCATGTTGGCATGTATGTGTGCGGGTATGTGCCCCCGTTGTGTATGTGTGTGTGTAGGGGGTGTGCATATGTGAATGTTGGGGGTGCGTGCATGTCGGGGTGCGTGTATGTGCATGTCGGGGTGGGGGGGGCAGGGGGTTTGTAACATCTCTGGGGGGTGGCAGGGGGTGGAGGGTGTGGGGGGGGGACTCGTGGGGGGCAGTGGGGGGTGGGGGAGACCCCTATCAGTGCCAGGGATGGAATTCCCTGGCCCCGATAGTGCCTACCGCCATGGTTCGCATGGCGGTTCCCGACCGCCAAAAACCGCGGCGGTAAGCAGGGTCATGATGCGGTTGGCGGTCTTGGGTCGACCACCGGGCCGGAGTGCGCAAACTCCAGCCCGTCGGTCATGACCGCCGTGGCGGTCGGAGTGGGAAAGTGGCGGTCGATCGCGGCGGTGACCGCCGCGGTCAGAATGCCATTTTTTATTAGAATCACCCCCTCTGTTTTTAGTGACCCACATTCTTGTGGGGTTGAAGAGGCCGTATTTTATCTCCAGTTGACGCAGGTGGGGTCGTAGAGCTAGGAAGGCCTTTCTGCGGTCATTAGTTTACTTAGAGTAGTCGGCAGTTATGCGGATGTCATGCTGATCCATTTGGAAGGGTCCATGTTTGCGTGCCACTTGTAGTATTTGACGAGTCTGGTTGTGTCGTAGTAAGCATGCAATGATTGGTCGGGATCTTGAGGGGTTGCCGGGGTGCTTTGGTCCTACTCGATGCGCCCGTTGGAATTCTATCGGTGGGTCGAACTCCAATGAGGTCAGTTTTGGAAGGGCAGATCTCAGGAAGGATTGCACATCCACGCCTTCTTCATTTTCCGGTATCCCATGTAGGCGTATGTTATCTCTCCGGCTCCTATCCTCCATGTCCGTTAGTTTACTCCTCAGATAGAGGAGGTCTTGGTCTCGGTCCCGGGACATGGTGGTCTGTGTCTCTACCAATCCCATGCGTTGTTCCAGTCCAGTTACTCTGGATTGAAAGCCTGCGATTTCAGCTCGCATAGATTTGGACTCTAGCGTTAGTGAGGTTATAGAGGCGTCCATCCCCTCTATGCGGTGAGTGACAGTGGTGATTTCCTGTAATATCCTGTCCATTGTTGTGGTATGGCTCTTTTCTGCCATTGTGGGGGTTTCAGTTGGAGGTGATGATGTTTGGGGGTTGGTTGTGGTAGAGGCTAAGCGTTTATGTTGGAGTGCTTCCGAGAATAATAACTGTTGTGCGGGCTTACTGGCGGATTTTTGATTCAGTTTGTTAGTGGGCATCGCCTCGACAGTCTGCCCGAGTCCTCTGCTTAGTGTACTATTCTCCCTCCTCTAAGTCCATTAGGGGCATGGGCTTTCTGTGACCGTTGGTTCTTACTTCTATTCTTTCCTTCCTTTTTTTTCCCCTTTTTTCCCCGTCTCCTTGCCCTTCTATGAACGTTTTCTCTCATTGGTGGTTCATCGTTTTTTTCCTTTGCCTGTTTCCCCTTTAGTTGCTATGTCAGAGTGGATCGACCTGACTTTGTATTCAGTTGAGAGAGGAGGCTATATCTTTGTCGGTTCCGTTATGATAGAACCGGTGTGGGGGTTGTCATAGCCCAGAGTATTTATGTGGGTTTAGTCACTTTTCCCTATACCTGGCTCTTTTGTTGTTGTTGTTACGTGCAGGGAACGATGGGGGAGTGTGGCCTCCTCTGAGCCCTTCGCCTGTCGTCTGGGCTGGTCGGGGTTGCACGTGGCTGTGTTCCTGTGGGGAGAGGATTGAATGCGGTGTGTGTGCTTGTCGTCGCCTCTCTGTTCCTTGTCTGTCTCACTGCCCCTTTTTTTTTCTCCACTTTGCGCTTTCCTTTCATCCCCTCCGCGCCCTCTCTTTTTGTCTCTCCACTTCATCCTCCTCGTCCCCGTTTGTTCCCCTCTTCCCCTCTAGTGTCTCCTCTGTCCTCTCACAGTTTACAGTTTTTCAATGTTATTTATAGTTTATGAGAGAGAGAGAAGAAGTAATTGCGCTTGATATCTCCGTGGGGGGGGGTGTTCCGATCTTCCGGTGGTTTTCGGTTTATGGAGAAGGGTGGCAGAGGAGGTGGGGGGGAGATCGTACCTCCATTGGTTTGCACTTTTTCGGTCGTCCCGGCTCTTTTACCTGGCCGTCGTGTAGAATGCAGGTCTTTGATGCCTCAGCAGATCTCCCCGGGAGATCTGTGTATCCCGTGTAGACTACTCCTCACGGTCCCGCGGCTCGTCAGTTTGTTCCACGGCCGCGCCATACCCGGCTCTCCTTTTACGCGACTCCGCCTTTCCAGCCAGGCCCTCTCTGTCGGAAAGGAGGGGACACGGTCAGGTCGCGATTTCTTGGCCTCCCGGCGCGCCCTCACGGTGTCTCCAGGCTTCGGTCTGGGGCACAACGGCTGTCGGAACGTGTCACCGTGCATAGTATGTTTTCCTGCCATCTCAGCGCCCCCGCCACCCCCCGTATTTGCCGCGACGCGGAACTCTCGTATTAGGCGGCCATCTTTCTTCGTGGCCCGGCCACGCCCCCCTGTCTGGGTCAGTTTGACAGTTGGGCTGGATGCACCTCACACTAGACAGTGACACAAAGGGAGCTGTGGTGTAGTCTGCATTTCCTGATGAGCCAACTGTGCTAGGAGGAAGGGGAGGAGTGGTCACTCACACGTGAAAGGGGCTCTGCCTGCCCTCACACAATGCAGTCTCCAACACCCTGGTGAGTGTCTGGGGCCTGGCCTGGGCAAGGCAGGATTTCACATTCAAAAGAGACTTTGCTTTAAAGTAGGCCTACTTCAAAGGAGAAATTGGGTAGAAGAAGGGCACCCAAAACCACAGACTTTGGAACACTTCTGGAACCCAAGAGGAACCTCTGCCTGGAGAAGAGCTGAAGAGCTTAGGAATAAGAGCTGCCCTGCCTGTGACTGTGCTTTGTGGAGCTATCCTGCAGTTGCTGCTTCTGCCAGAGTAAGAGGCCGAAGACTGGAATTTGTGTGCCTTCCATCTTGTGAAGATCTCCAAGGGCTTGATTTAGAGCTTGCCGCCTGTTGTTTGAAGCCTCAGGGACTGCAAAGGCTTCTCTCTTCCAGCACCTGGAGTCTCTGGAGAGACTCCTACTCTGCCCTGTGGTGCCCATCCAGTTCCTGAGACCCTGAAAGGAGAAGCTGGCAGCAGAAGAGGAAGAAATCCACACACAGAGCTGGAGAAACGAGGCGCAGCATCGTTGACGGAGGCTGGTGAGATTGCAACCTGTGCTGCGTGGTTTTCGGATCATCGTGCGACTGGATTTCCGAAGCATGCACTGCTGGCCATGTAAAAACAACGCAAGGCCTGCCCTGACCCGAGAGTGCTGACCGGATCGACGCATCGCTCTTCTGCGGAGAGAAGGTACAACGCACCCAACCGGATAAAAGGAGAAACAACGCAAGGTCTCGCTCGTGAGTGAAATCGACGCATCTCAAGCCCTTTTTGAAGCACATTCGCTGTGCGGGGTTATTTTTGACGCACCCAAGGTACATTTTCACGCTAACTGTGTTAGTGTGTGTTTAAAACTACATGAAGACTCTATTCTCTTTTTAATTGATAACTTGACTTGTGTATTGTGGATTTTTGTCATTTTTTTCTTGTTTTGTTTAGATAAATATTCTCTATTTTTCTAAACCTGTGTTGTGTCATTTTGTAGTGTTTTCTTTAGGTTACTGTGTGTGTTTGTACAAAGACTTTACACCTAGCACTCTGAAGTTAAGACTACTGCTCGTGCCAAGCTACCAAGTGGGTAAGCAGATGTTAGCTGAGGGTGATTCTCTTTTACCCTGACTAAAGTGAGGGTTCTTGCTTGGACAGGGAGTAACCTGACTGCCAACCAAAGACCCCAACAGGGACCTTTAAAGACTTGGTGGAGTGGAACAATTCTGGATGAAAGTCTGGCCAGGTGCTCTTTCTTCCTAATTCATGCAGCTTTTTATGCGGTTGTGTCTACCCATAGCCAAATCCAAACCTTCTGAAGTGAGCACTGAGTTTTCTGATACCAAAATTCCTCTTAAACTCAAAGGCATTAACAGTTGAGGCTAACTGTTTTCAGGGTACTTGCACAAAGCATCACATGCTATGACAAGCAGTGCAAAATTCTTGGAGAGCACACCGAACTTTGTAGCCAAAATGTCAGCCATACAACACCTAGGCCACTCAGTCAACCTCCTGGGTCTCACTATTCCATTGTGCAATTAAGTTTTTAGTTGGCAGTGGAGGCAAGTCAATGGCTGATTGGAAAAGTGGCTGGAGTGGAAGTAGACTGTTACACTGTCATTATGTAATGTTCTGTAAAGAGGTGTGATCTCAGCTCTTTCCTCAATTAGTTCAGGTTTGGGTTTGAGCTAAGGAATATAGTAAACACTCTTCAGAGCCTGGCTGCAAATATGAATCATTTGGTAATCCCTGACAAAATGATCATCCAGTCATTCTTCAGATCCATTGACCTTTAATAATTTCCTCACATCACCTTTAAACAGATAAGTGCAAACTGTGCCATCAAATGTACTCAGTCGAATAAGCAGTAATCAGGTATTTGCCTTCCTGTCAAAAGTGACCACAGTTATATTTTAAACTAAACCCTATATTGTAATGCAACAATAGTCAGACTAATGTATTTGCCACAAAAACATAATCTGACTTAAAAATGCTTCATGAAGTACGACTACTTTTTTAGTTGACATAAACTTCAATATGTTTATATAAATGAATGTGTGGGACAGTAGGCTCATAATCTTGATGATTCACTTTTTCTTCAGTTGCAAGCTAGAATAAGAAAGTGACTGAAATTATGGTCCTTTGATAGATGATCCATGCTACCAAGGCATTTGACAATTGAGTGCTCTACATGTTCATAACATTTTATGGTAGGGGGTGACTTCAGTTGAGCCAGACCCAAGCTCACATAAAAAATAATAGTGCAAAGGCAAGGAGTAATTGTTGTGCTAAAAAGGAATGTATACTTAAATATTCATTGAGCTTCTGCATCACATATATGTATTTACATTTAACATTACATTTAACATATTTATATAACTTACATTTACGTACTTTATTAAAGTGCATAACAATAGCTCTGAAATTGATTATTGTTGTACATTATTTTTTAAGCTGATATTGAATAGTGAATTATACTCATAGAGGTCTCAGAGGATTCTGTAAAGTATTTAAATCACACAACAGTGAGAACCAAAAAGAAATCTAGATTAAAGCAATCACATGGTAATTTTTCGTACACCCCAATATTATTACTTATTTGCAGACTGAAATTGTAGTGTTATTTTTTTTAGGAATGAAGGAAACATTTGCCAGAAGATGTTCTCAGGTGTACCTAAGACTTACAGTGGAGGAACCATAATTGTCCATCCCACCTGGAAATATACAGAAGACATGGTGACACTTACAGTTTAACTAAAAATGACTACAAAAGATGTTAAAGCCCTCAGTACTGTGACATTGACAGGTTTATTGGCAAATCCACCCATCTACATTATCAAGGTTCTTTATCAGTCTTATGCACAAGTAAAAAAGAAATAATTTTCAATTTCCCATCAAGTCTGGTGGGTTTTCAACGTCCTTTCTTTGCGGTTATTGCAACTTTGAAGTTGCTTGAAGGTAACCTTGTTTAAATATGTGGTTGTAGTTAATAAAGTATTGTTTTTTTATATACTGTGCTATAGAGTGTATAAATATATAGGTCCCGTTCACAAAGGTAGGTTTACACAACTGGGTTCGCAAGGCACCACTATCCACACTTCCAAAGATCCTGGTCTGGAGCAGAACGACTTAGGGGTTAGGACTCATAGCAATCAAAGTCCAAGTGCAAGATTTAAGGGAGTTGGAGTCATTTCTGTCCCACAAGTTCTGATAAGGTCAGCCATTTAGCCCTTGGGTCACTCTTGTGGTCCGGAGTGCAAGATGCAGGTCCAATTCTTTTCACTCAGGCAGAAGAGCAGCAGAGTAAAAGGCCAGCAGAGTGGCAGTACTTCATACAGCAGAGCAGCACTCCAGTTCTTCTGGGTATTCCACAGGTCCAGAGGTGAAGAGTTGAGTTTGAGGATCCAATATTTATTTATGGTGACAGCTTTGAAGTAAGAGACATTTACAGAGGGGTCAACCTCCGTAGGTGTTTAGAATATCCTGCCTCCCTGCCCTGTACCCAGCTTGACTGGGGGCACAATAGAATTTTGTGAAATCCTTTGTGAGTCCTGTAACAAAGTATTTGTGTTGTACAAGTATGGTAGGTGATAGCTCTGCCCCCCCTATCAAGTCAGAGATGGCCCATCCTTCCAACACCTATTCCTATACACAAAGTACAACTGAGTCATGTGATCCAAGATACAGGCTGTAAGCACCAAAAGGTTAGGACAAGAAAATGTCAACTTTCTAAATGTGACATTTTCAGAATTATGACTTAAAATTAAACGTTATAATTAAAGAGGGTTTTAAATTACAATTATTTAGACATCAAACACAACATCCCTAATTGCTCCCAATTGAAAGCTGCCACTTATTAAATGTAGTAAGGGAATTCAATACTATCCTATCAGAGAGTAGGCCTTGCAGCAGTGAAACATGAATTTAGGACTTCTTCATTATTAGGATATGTGAAACCTAAAAGTACATGTCCAACATTTTAAATATACTGCTCTCTGTCCTATGGGCTGTGTAGGCCTACATCACAGGTACCTTACATGTTTTAAAAGGGAAGGTTTAGGCCTGGTAAAAGGTTTATTTTGCCAGATCAAAATGGCAATATAAACTGAACACACAGGCTGCAATGGCAGGCCTGAAAGAGGTCCAAAGTAATACTTAAGTGGGTGGCGCAATCAGTGCTTCAGGCTCACTAGTTACAACAACAAAATGAAGAATGCCAATCTACTGTTTTTTGCCTACCATGCCACCTCCGTTTGGACCCATCCACCTGCTACCCAGTCTTGACCCTGCTCCAATGGGAACAGTGTCAACACCAGAGCAATACGCGCTCTATTGGCGACAAAAATGAAAAAACCAAGCACTCTCAAAACAAAGTAATTTATGCATTGTGCTGATATGTTGTGGTTTAACCTTTTACATTGCAGAGTTCAATCCTGAAAACTTTTTTTTAATATGCCTACAAATACTGTCCCTTTGCAATGTATTGCTGCAGATTTTCAGAGTGTGTTAGGGTGTGGCCCCTTTCCAGGGCCTTCCAGAGACTTTCCCTGCAACATGCCTGGGCGTGGTTCTGGGCTGCGCCAAGACTCTATAAAAGAGAGCCAGCCCAACTCCCAGTGCTCACTATTCAGAGGTCCCAGTGCAGAGCAGCAGCTTCTTCCTGAGCTCCTGTCCCGGCAGCCTATTTGGATCTTCCAGTCTTCTACCCTAATCCTTCATTGGTGATCATTGTTCCAGGCGGTAAGACGGTGGTTGGACTGTCCCGACACCGTTATTCAGAATTTTCATATTCTTGGTTTAAATTCTTAAATGAGTAACAGATTACTTGCGCGCTACCATTTCTTGACATTTATATGGTAGTTTACAAATAGGCAAGACGCGCAATTTATTTCATAAAGGTTTGACTTTGTTATTCATTGCGCGCTACCATTTCTTGACTTTTGCAGGTGGCTTAAGAATCGGCAAGACGCGCAATTTATTTTATGGTGTTTAAACATTGTTGTCCATTGCACGCTACTATTTCTTGACATTTACATGATGTTTTACGAATTGGCAAGACGCACAACTCGTTTCATGAGCATTTAACTTTGTTGTTCATTGCGCGCTACCATTTCTTGACATTTTACATGGTGGCTTAAGAATCAGCAAATGAAGCGCGATTCATTTCATTGTACTTTGATCTTGTTATTTATTGTGAGCTGTTATTCCTTGACATTTACATCGTGTTTTACGAATCGGCAAGACGCGCGATTCGATTAATGATGATTTGACTTTGATATTCATTGTGTGCTACCATTTCTTGGTATTTTACATGGTAACACTCGAATTGGCAAGACGCACGATTCTCTCCTCGAGTCTAATTCATGTTGTTTATTGTATGCTACTATTCTAAGATATTTATTATGTAATATTCGAGTTGACAAGTTATGTGATTTGTTTCCTGAATCCATATTGTGTTATTCATGGTGCACAATCCTTTTATGGTGTTTACTATATATATGTATATATCTGCAATATGCACAATTTGTGTTGAAACATTTTAAGAGTACACAGAAGGCCAGAGTTTCTAGATGCAATATTGTATGGTCCTAATATACATTCTCAAAACAGGATTTATATGACTGGTTTAAAATGTTGTCAGAATGTTTTTTCTGATTCTCATGTAAAGGAAAGTACTTGACTAAGAAAGTTTTCATTTAATTCATCTTGATTCCCCTACAGGTATCCGGCCATCTTTAAACTTAGTCATTTTAAACTTGACTCTTAGATTGTTCATGTTTTCAGAGTGACTAGGCTTAGAATCATAAGCTAGTATTGATTTCAGGAGATATAATTTTCATACTGTGTGTTCTAACCTTTTTCTTACTACAGGTCTCCTTTCCAGCTGTTCCTTTCCTAATCCCTTCTTCCCCTCTTGGACTCTCTCCGTCTCTGTGATTTATCTATCAGAGTCTTGGAGCTGTTCAGTGGTGGACGTGTTGGGAACGTGCACAGACCCCGAGGATCTGGTGACTCTGACAAACAGTCAGACCCAAACTGCCAAGTCAAGTCCTCCTCGAACAAGAATGTAAGCAACCTAGGACTGGTTTCACCTTTATTATGTATTATAGACTCTTCAGCCCCTTATTACTTGATACTAGTGGCGTAGTGAACATAAAACCCTTGTCTCAGCATGCATGTCATACTTAGAGCATCAACTGGAATAAGAAAAACTTGATTAATGGAAAGCTTGAATTAATCTCAGCCAGCGGATGGTAACAAAGTCACAAGTTCAGGCTAACCTCAATGGAGCATGGAACAGCAACAGAGACCCAGGTGGGCCCACTGAAGAAGAGTACCCTAAGTCCTGGTTGAGGAGCGTTGTGAGGTTTGGCATCAAAATGAATTGGGCAGTAGAGGCACTGCCTTGGTTCAGGTGGAGCTGCGAGGCTGTGATGTGAGGTCTTGCATCATCATTGAGGAGGCTGTCAATGAGGCAACAATGCAATACAAAGTCCTGCATCGAGGTTGCGCTGCACACCAGCTGGTTCTGAAGAGACTGTGGGGCTTGAAATGTGAAGTCCTATGTTTCCATCAAGGATGAAATGGACAAAAGGTTTGCAGTGCAAGAGCCTGTGTCAAGGATGTGTTGCACACTCGCAGTTCTGATGCCGGCTGCAAGGTTGATGTGGTGTCACTGTGTTAGAAGAATCAGTGTGTCAACACCAGGACAGTGCGCGCTCTACGGGCATCTAGAATGCAAAAACCCAACACTTGCAAGACAAAGTAATTTATGCATTGTGATGATATGTTATTGTTTAACCTTTTGCATTGCAGAATTCCATCCAAAAGATTCATTTTTAAGGTGCTTATAAATAATGTACACTTACAATGTATTGCTGCAGACATTCAGAGTGTGTTAGGGTGTGGTCCCTTTCCAGGGCCTTCTGGAGACTTTCCCTGCAACATGCCTGGGCGTGGTTCTAGGCTGGGCCAAGACTCTATAAAAGAGAGTCAGCCCAACTTCCAGTGCTCACTATTCAGAGGTCCCGGTGCAGAGCAGCAGCTTCTTCCTGAACTCCTGTCCCGGCGGCTTATTTGGATTTTCCAGTCTTCTGCACTCATCTCTCATGGTGATCACTGTTTCCAGGCGGTAAGACGGTGTTTGGACATTTCCCAACACCGTAATTGAGAATAACATTTCCCAACACCGTAATTGAGAATCTTCATATTCTTGCTTTTAATTCTTAAATGAATAACAGATTATTTGTGTACTGCCATTTTTTGACATTTGTATAGTGTTTTGCAAATAGGGAGGACGCGCAATTTATTCCATAAAGATTTGACTTCGTTATTACATTATTGTTCATTGCGCGCAGATATTTCTTGACATTTACATGATGTTTTACGAGTTGGCAAGACGTGCAACTCGTTTCATGAGCATTTAACTTTGTTGTTCATTGCGCGCTATCTTTTCTTGACATTTACATGGTGGCATTCAAATCGGCGAAACGCGCGATTCACTTCTCGTGTGTAATTCATGCTGTTCACTGTGCGCTACCATTTTCTGGCATTTACATGGTGGCATTCGAACCGGCAACACGCACGATTCTTTCCTTGAGTGTTTTTTCATGTTATTCATTGTGCGCTACCATTTTCTGGCATTTACATGGTGGCATTCGAATCGGCAACACGCACGATTCTTTCCTTGAATGCTTTTCATGTTGTTCATTGTGTGCTACTATTTCTTGGTATTTGTATGGTGGCATTTGAATCGACAAGATGCGCGATTCTTTCCCTGAGTGCTTTTCATGTTGTTCATTATGTGCTACTATTTCTTGGCATTTGTATGGTGGCATTTGATTCGGCAAGATGCGCAATTCTTTCCTCGTGTATAAATAATGTAAGTTACTGTGCGCTTCCATTCTAAGACATTTTCTTGGTAGCATTTCAAGTTGACACGTCGGGTGATTTATTCCTTGAATCTACGTTGTGTGATTTCATGGTGCACAAACCTTTATGGTGTTTAATACTCATATAAAAATCTGCAATGTGCACAATTTACTTCCAAATGTTTTTTTCTGAAATGAACACAACAATACCAAAGTTCTAGATGTAATGCTGTGTGTTCCTGATATGTATTCATAAAAGGAGATTCATATGGTTGTTTAGAAATTGCTCAGAGTGTTTCCTGATTCTCATGCTAAAGAAAGTACTTGAATCTGAAAGTCCTATTTAACTTTTCCTGTTTCCTCCTCAGGTATTCGGTCATCTAAAGCCTAGTCAGTTTTAGGATTATTCCAGGGTTGTTCATGTTTTAGCATGGTACTGATTTCATGAGATGTAATCTTGATGTTGAGTTTTAACCTTTTGCTTCCTACAGGTCTCCTTCCCAGCTGTTCCCGTCCTAATCCCCTTTTCCCCACTTGGACTCTCTTAGACTCTGTGATAAATCTAATCAGAGTATTGGAGCTGTCTTGTGGTGGAAGTGTTGGGAACGTGCATGGACCCCGAGGATCTGGTGACTCTGACACAGTGCATCAGATGTGATGCATGGGTTCTGTTTGGGGATGCGCTGCACAGCAGAAGTGATGCATTTATCCTGATGAATACACAGATGGCCTGGCAGAGCACTGTCAGAGCCCCTTTTAAGGGCCCAGGACTGGGGTGGCACCACTTGCATGGTAGGTCTCCCAATGACAGAATCCAGGTGCTAATTACAAGAGACTGGCCCTAGGAGTCACTCTGGTAGTCCTAGTTTCTGTTTACAGATCCACCTCTTCTCAATCAGACATGAGACAGCAGGCAGGAGTTCAGCACAGCGGACAGCAGTCCTTCAGGGGAGTAGTCAAGCAGAGTGGCAGTCTTTGCAGCAGCACAGCAGTCCTTCTTCCTGGCACAGTCTTCCACAGGCCCAAAAGATACTGAATAGTTATACTTGGTAGAAGCTTCAAGAGGGTTCCCTTTGAAGTGTGCAGGATTCATGCCCCACCTGCACTGGATCCAGACTAACTACAGGGGGTATGCAATCCTTTCTGTGAAGGCAGGACAGCCTATTCAAGTGTAGTGGGGATTTCCTAACTCCTCCCTCTGATCTTGCAAGCGATAGCCCATTCAGGCAAAACTAAGCTATCTTTTAATTATGGCTGACTAGGAGGAATACACAAAGACCAACTGCCAACTGCATCCAGTCATATGACCCAGGGACAGGCTGCGGGCACAAAATGACTAAGACAGGGAACTGCCATCTTTCTTAAAGTACAGGTCTCAAAACTGTAATTTGAAATCCAACTTTATCATAAAAAGGATTTTTTCATTCCATTTCTAGGGACACCAAACCTGAACTATTCCCCTGCTCCCATTTGGATGTTACAGCGTATTAAATGTAATAAGGTAACTCCAATGTTATTCTGCTAGAGCAGCAGGCCTTGCAGTAGTGAAAACTGAATTTAAGGGTTTTTCATTACCAGAACATGTAAAATGTGAGATTTCATGTCCTACTATTTAAATACCTTGCACCCTCTACCGTGGGCTGTTTAAGGCCTACCCTAGGAGTAACCTATGTTTTAAAAAGGCAGGTTTGAGTCTGACAGAATGACTTATTTTCCAGGTTGAACAGGCTTTTAAAACTGTACCCATAGGTTATAATGGCAGGCCTGAGACAAGTTTGCTAGCCTTCTTACGTGGGTAGCACAACAAGAGCTGCCGGGCCATTAGTAACATTTAATTTACAGGCCCTGGCTCCATGTACTACCACATTACTAGGGAGGCATATGTAAATTAAATATTTCAATTGTGGAAGAGACAAGGATACAGTGTTTCAAGCAGTAATCACATCCACTTTAGCACTGATTAGCAGTGATAAAGTGCAAGGGGTCCTTCTGCTAATAAAACTGAGATTGAAAAGTATGGAGAAGCAAGGCAAAAAGTTTGGGAGAAGACCATCCTGAGGCTGACAGATGTTACCGGTAAGTATGCCTCTCCAGCTATTTCTTTGTTTATGATGAACACCATGTTTGCAAAGGTGATCTTTTATCAGATGCTGGCCTTTGTTGTGCATTTCAGTGACGGCTAGTTGTGTGTTTTTTCACCAGGGATGCAGAGTGACTTCAAGTGATTTTGGTATGACAGCATAAGGAGACAAATACATATCAGAAAGTCTGAGGCCTGTTTGTTACACAGGCAAAACTTCAGAAATCAGGATGGTGGAGGACCTCAACTATGCCATCCTGATGTACAATGTCAGTCAAAGTAAGAGAACCATCAGCCCAGTGTGAATCTCTGTATCTTGAGGTACAAACAGTTTGGTGGATGGCCACTATCAGTTTTGATGCCACTCATCAACTTTTAACATTCCGAAAATTGAAAACCTGACAATATACATTAACTTCCCCACCACTGGCCATCTATTAATATGTGTGACTCAAAAGAAGTATATATAGAGTCTATACAAGTTGAGATTTCTTCTTTGTTATCTTGTGAAAGAATAAACTCAAATAGAGTTAGTAATCTCTGCAAAGGATGACTTCAGGACTATATTGCAAATCAAAGATAAAGGCCTGATTTATATATTGGTGGATGAGTTACTCCGTCACAGCAATGATGTATATCGCTACTGCTGACATCTAAATCCCATAGAATATTATCAGATTAAGATTTCAGTGGAAGGGATATTCGTCACCATTGTGAGAGAGTAACCCATGCGCCAATATCTAAATCAGGCCATAAGTTCTTGATATCCAGTGCTATCCCAGAAAACTTGTTTCTATCCATTAAGTCTTTGATAACTCCAGATGAAGGGTGAGGAGTTTCCAATCTCCTGGCAATGAGGGTCTGGCTGCAGTAACTATGTATCTTGTTTGACAGCAAGGAATGCTCTAAGCACAAGGAACTTTCACTCCAAAGGCCTGACTCTCATACTGCACCTTGAAGTAAGTTCAAGAAAACATACTACAAAATGTTCATGATATGCTTATGTGTGTGGAGTTCACCAAGCCTGCTGCTGAGTCTCTGCACATATAAGTATAGATTTTAATAGTAAGTCTGGGAGGTACAGGGACGAGTGGGTGAGAAAAGGGGTTGACGTACTACTAAAGGGGATGGAATAAACTAGGAGCAATATGGATTTAAGGAGAGTCACAGATGGTTTCTGAAAGGAATTGTGAAGAGACACCCTCCCGATTGGTCTCCTTAACTGTTTCAAGGGTGCAGCATCCGTCCTATTTGCAGTGCACTCTGGAGGGGTGACAAGACCTAGAAACTGAAAATACAACACATCAATGGTGGGAGGGGGCTAAGAAACACTGGAAAGTAACAAAAGACTTTCATCAGCAGGAAGAACAGGCAGTTTCAATTACTTTAAAAGACTCACTGATTGACTGGAAGGGGGAGAGGCAGAAACTGACAAGGGGATCATGCAAGAAGGAGAGTGCGAGCTGAGGAAACAGCGGAGTGGAAAGAAGCAACGAGGAGAATCAATGCTGAATCTCAGGCACCAGCATCAGAACCCATAACAGTAGACCCTGAAGGTGTGAGGTGAGCGGAGGAACAAGAGAAATACACTAACCTTAATGATCTGGATGAGGCCGCTCATGATTGGGAGGATGCTGAGGCCAAGAACCACCATAGATGCTGCAGCAACCTGGTACAGTACCGGGGGACTGTTGCTCAGGTGTTTAGTGTATGGGGCAAAGTGGGGAAGCCTCAGGGTCTTAAGGGGAATGCATGCTCTGAGTGGACACAAAGTAGGACACCTCAACTGAAGATGATGGTGTCCTCAATGAAAACAAGCCTCTCCACTAATAACTCTGAATTTGTTACATTAGCGAGTCAGTTATCACAAGTTGTTGGTATTGACCAGAGTTGTTTTATTTTCTTTTTGTATAGACTTACCGAAGAAGCCTTCATACACAGACCATGTCACTCTCTTTTTGCCATGAAACACTGCAGAAGAAAGAATAAGAGAAAGAAGTCAATATTACACAGCACAGGTGAAGTGGTGACAGGGGTTAGTGTAGGAGAAAACAATACACTTACCGTTTTGTTCTTTCTCTTTGCCGTTTTCCCTGAGGGCTCTTTTGGCTGTCCTTTGTCTTGGTGACCTTAGGGAGAAAACAGAAAAGAATATTAATCTCTGCGCCTGTGAAGGTGTGGGAAACAAACATCACTCTCACCCTTCTCTTTTTAAGGACCACGTTTGCAATTACATATCCTCAGATGGAGCAATCCATATCTCTGTTTGTTTGTTCTTGTCGTGCCTAAATAAGTAATAAACTAACACCATTCATTGACCAACCAAGCCTCCTAAGCCATATTTCCTGCATCCCTCCCACTAGTGGTGTCAGAAGTTGGATCAGGGGAAATGGAGGCTTGGATGACCAAAATGGCAGAAGGACATCAAAGACTTGGAAAAATCATGAAGGGTTTTTTTTTTTACCACACGGGGCGACAGAAAAACCTTCCACATGGCCCTGACTGGACAGACAGAAAAGAGGGTGAAAGTAGCCTATTCGCAAGACAAAACAAAAGGTAGATTTGCTAACATGATAAGCCATTAGAGAGGGCACACCACCCTTCCCTCAGTAGTCCTACAAAAGTATGTGGAGGGGGAGGACCCTGATTTCTTTTTCAATAATTTTGACCATATGGCACAAGTAGCTGCCTGGCCTACAGATTGGTGGAGCCAATACCTAGGCCCTCTCCTCACTGGAGACCTTAGATGGCTTATCAAGATGCTAATCCTAGAGGAACTACCCCATGCAAAGAGATTAACAAGCGCATTTTAGAATCATTGGTGGTTGATAGTGAAACATATCGGGTTTGCCTGAGGCAAATCAAAGAAGGACTCCAAGAGCCTCCCCAAGCCTTGTATTATCGGGTTAGAGACATGGCCAGTAGATAGCTACGACCTGACACAACCACAAAATAAGAAATTATGGAAAATATCTACTTAGACTAATTTCTATCATCTTTACACTGTCCCATCCTTCAATGGGTAACACAACAAAGCAATGTTACCCTTGAGTCAGCGGTGGAGATCGTGAGTACATATAGTCCTGCACAAGACCTCAGTGCAGGGAAGGAAGACAGTGGCTGTGAGGGCAAGGCGCCTGGACCATCATGGCCACTGAAAACCAAGGGTCCCCACATACCAGACACTACTCCCGTGGTGATTGGGGCCAGCACGAAGCCCCTACAAATAGGACCACAATGTTATTGGTGCACTGAGTGAAGACATATCGCCCAAAACTGCCCACATAAAGAAGAACCTATGGGTATTGGGCTGGTTCATCCTTCATATTAAACTACTACGGGGTCCAAGCCAACCTATCAGTTTACCATGAAAGTGAATAGGGATTCTGTTGCGCCCCTCTTAGATACAGGATGTCATCAGAGTGTTACTCATCCTTAAGTCATTCCAGGAAGATCTCCTATACAGGAAGGCACAGTAAATTTCTAGTACATACATTTGGACAAGAAAATGTATCCGCTTACCACTGTCAATGCACAAAGTGAACAGGATTCGGTAGTTACCCTACAAGTAGTATGGATAACCCAGCTCCCCAAACGTCTCATTGTGGGAACCAGTTACCCCAATTTAGAATCCTTTGTGCAGAAAACTTGGAGAGAAGAAAAACCTGGTGAAGAGACATTCCCTTCTCCCAGGAAGAGGATATGAGATGGAAAATCAACCCCTAACAGAGGAAAAGTAGGAGAATGATAAGGGCTGACAAGAAGAAGGTGTCCATGGGATTATCAATATATCGAGAAGAATATGCCCGGAAAATAGATATGGACGCTCAAAGAGAGGAACTCCAATTCCAGAAGGCATAGAATCAGACTGAAGTAGAGGAAGACACGCAAGGGTAAGGACCACAGTTCTTCACACAACATAGCTTATTATACCAGAAAGAGGGAGCATCATAACCTAAATAACTGCTCACACACTTCCCCTTTAGAGACTAGGGACCAGATGTATTAAACAGTTTTACCCATTTTGTGTTGATGGGAAAATGTGTTTATACATATGACCCAAGGTCTTGTTTTTAGCACATAGCCATCAGATGGAGTGTCACCTTGGGCTGGAAAAAACTGAGAAGGTAATACTAGATAGATTCTTTTGGCCAGGCATTCACAGCCACATAAAGAAATACTGTAAGGAATGAACAATCTGTCAAGTACATGGCCGATCCCTACCACATAAAGCACAATTATGTACCTTGCCTATAATCGATTAACCGTTTTCCTGGGTTGGGATAGATTCCTTCACATAGTGGGTATATATATGTCTTGGTCACAATTATTAGAAAGCAGTACATCGATAAATACTAAGGTGGTCATTCTGACCTCGGCGGTAAAAGGCGCCTACCGCCGGTCAGAAATCCTCCATAATCCCGCCGCGGTCGCGGAAACCCGCCACGGTCATTCTGACCCGCAGAAGGCAAACCTCCGAAAATCCGACAGCCACAACAGACCGCCAGACCAGCGGTCGGCGGAAAAGTGGAGGTGACAAAACCTCCACCGTCACGCCAACAGAAATACGCCCATGCCATTACGACCCACGAATCCACGCGGCGGTCATTCAAACGCGGTATTCCATTGGCGGGACACACCGCCGCGGTCAGAATACACACAAACGAACAAAACTCAGCCACATTGGACGATTTGAATCCCACACACCTGATACACATACACACACCACTCCCACACACACAATACAATATAAAACACACACCCACATCACCCACAAACCCCTACGCCAAAAAATTCTGAAAGAAGGCCAGAGCGAGACACCACCATCCACAAACTAGCAGCCACAGCCACTCCACACCATCACCCACACACTATCCACACACAAAACAACACACACCACCACACTCAACACACTTAACTACACATACTCCACCCCACACATCATACACACCACCCCATGGCACCCCAAAGACACCCCCGCTTCTCCGACGAAGAACTCAGGGTCATGGTGGAGGAAATCGTTCGGGTAGAGCCCCAGCTGTTCGGCACACAGATACAATACACCAGCATTGCCCGGAGGACGGAGCTATGGCAGCGGATTGTCGACAGGGTCAACGCTGTGGGACAGCACCCCAGAAATCGGGAAGACATCAGGAAGCGATGGAACGACCTACGGGGGAAGGTGCGTTCCATGGTATCCAGGCACAACATCGCCGTGCAGAAGACTGGCGGAGGACCCCCACCTCAACCCCCACAATTTACATCATGGGAGGAGGAAGTCTTGAACATCCTGCATCCTGACGGCCTCGCAGGAGTCGGCGGAGGAATGGATACTGGTAAGTTGAAGCTTCACTACTGCTTCCCCCCCACCTGCATGCCAAATCATACCCCAACCCTCACCCCCATCCTCGAACCCCACCCTCACCCCCACCCCCATCCTCACCCCCACCCTCACCCCCACCACCATCCTCACCCCCACCACCATCCTCACCCCCACCCTCACCCCCACCACCATCCTCACCCCCACCACCATCCTCACCCCCACCCCCAGCACACCTATTCCCTGCCAATGTCTCACCATCACAACCCACACATCCCAAAACCTAGGCCTGCATGCGTCCACTAAGCATGGACACCCATCACCAAAGCATGCCCAATGCATATACACATCCCCCCCACAAGCCACCCTCACCAAAGCCCCCACACACGAATGCCAGCACTTGGGGACACGGGAACCCACAGATACACCCATATGCCACACATTGAAACTATAACCATACCTCTATACCCCTGCAGGACCCGACCGTCAACACACCGCCGCGGAGGGCCCAGAATTCTCCACACCCCCCACCCAAGAGGCCGTCAGCGATGACAGCAGCTCTGTCGACCTGGACACCGATGACCAGCCCGGACCATCGGGGACCTCTGGACAGTCGGTTCCCCTCACACAGGCCCAGGCCACTACAGACCCCAACCCCTCTGGGAACACCAGCACAGCTCCCACCCAGCGGGCCCATGCCTCTGTCTCCAGGGCGCGTCAATCTGCGGTGTGTCTACCACTACAGGGCACCCAGGATAACCCACCACCCCAACAACAACAGGGACCTGGGGGCAGTGGTAGTGGGCACACCGGCCAGGGGGCAGAGGCCCAGGGAAACAGGGCAACTCGGAGGGCAGCTGTGCGACAGGGGGGGGACGGGCCCAGGGAACCCACTCTCCACGAGGCCCTCACCACCATCATGGGAGCATACAACCGCTCCCAGGAGACGATGGCGACGGTACTGGCCCGGTTCCAGGAGATCCAGGTACTGCAGGAGGAACACTATCGGGGGTACAGGGAGGACATCAGAGCCCTCACCTCCACCCTGGTTACCATGGTAGGGCTGCTGCAGGACCTCGTCAACACCAGGACGGACACTCAACAACACCCAAGGGCCCCTGCCACTAGCCTGGACCAAGAACAGCCAACCACCTCCGCCGGCGCTAGTGGACAGGAGGCCCCCGCACAGCAGCAGCGCACCAGACCCCCACCTCCTGCAGGAGAAGAACCACCCCGCAAGAGGGCCCTGAGATCTCGCAAGAAGACAGAGTAGGATGTCAAGACCCCCGCCAGCAATGGATACCACCTGATGTCATCCCACTGTCCCACATTGTCACCCTGTCCATCCTTGAACTGCCCATGCTCCATCTCTCCACAGGCCTCTGGACAATGCACCTGTGTGACTGTTACTCTGGACTCTGCCATGGACATTCCTTCACCATAGCCCCCACCCACTTGAAACCCCCCATCCCATTTTGAGCACTTAAATAAACAGCTATTTTGCACAAAACTATCTGGAGTCTGGCTGTGATTTCAATATATTGTAATTGACATGACAGTGCAAATATGTCCTTGTACATGGTGAAGTCAACAAACAGCTGCCACAAAGCTGTAGTCCATGGGGAAACGAAGCACAGGACTCGTAGTGGGGACCCCAGATCTGAAATAGGGAGGGAAAAGCCACAACTCAGTCATCATACACTGGGGCAAATAGACAGGCAGCAGAGATGCAGGAGAGTAGTTCACATTTACTAAATTATCTTTGAATTGTTACCTGTGTCCTATTGGAAGTACTGTTCAATCATTCTGTCCCTGTTGTCTGTTTCAGCCCCGTCGTCTTCCTCCTCGTCACTCTCCTCAGGTTCCACCGCTGCCACAACACCACCGTCTCGACCATCCTCCTGCAGGAAAGGCACCTGGCGGCGCAAAGCCAGGTTGTGAAGCATGCAGCAGGCCACGATGATGTGACACACCTTCTTAGGTGAGTACATTAGGGATCCACCTGTCATATGCAGGCACCGAAACCTGGCCTTTAGGAGGCCAAAGGTGCGTTCGATCACCCTCCTAGTACGCCCATGGGCCTCATTGTACCGTTCCTCTGCCCTGGTCCGGGGATTCCTTACTGGGGTCAGTAGCCACAACAGGTTGGGGTACCCAGAGTCCCCCACTAGCCATACACGGTGTCTCTCTAGCTGTTCCATCACATAAGGGATGCTGCTATTCCTCAGGATGTAGGCGTCATGCACTGACCCAGGGAATTTGGCATTTACATGCGAGATGTACTGGTCAGCCAAACACACCACCTGGATGTTCATTGAATGGTAACTTTTTCTGTTCCTGTACACCTGCTCCCTGTCTCTTGGGGGAACCAAAGCCACATGGGTCCCATCAATGGCACCAATGACGTTGGGAATATGTCCAAGGGCGTAGAAATCACCCTTCACTGTAGCCAATTCGCCCACCTCAGGGAAAATGATGTAGCTCCTCACGTATTTCATCAGGGCAGACAACACTCTGGATAACACCTTCGAAAACATGGGCTGAGACATCCCAGAAGCAATTCCCACTGTTGTCTGAAATGAACCACTTGCCAAGAAATGGAGTACTGACATGACCTGCACCAGAGGGGGAATCCCTGTGGGTTGGCGGATGGGGGACATCAGGTCGGGCTCCAGCTGGGCACACAGTTCATGTATAGTGGCACGGTTAAGACGGTAGGTCAGGATAATGTGGCGTTCTTCCATTGTCGACAGGTCCACCAGCGGTCGGTACACGGGAGGATTCATCCGTCTCCTCGCCAAACCCAGCGGACGGTGCCTAGGAAGGACAACATGGAGCACACAGTCAAGCAACCCACAGGTACGTACTCACAGCTAGCACAGTAAACGATTCTCTATGCAGTGAATGGCGTGTCTGAGTGGCTATGCAAGGCCTAGGCCTGTGTGACGCAGTTGAAATTGAGCCATGTGGGCCCTGGAAATGGCGGCTGCCTGACCTGTGAAGTGTGACAATGGGATGTGAGGTCAATGCGCTGGCGTGGCACACCGCGGCGGGCGAAGACCGCGGCGCGAAGCCGCATTGGTTAACATTGAAGCCTATGGGTTTCAGGAGCCAATGGCGAAGGGCGCCGGCGGTGGCGGGACGCACCGCTGTGGTACGCACTGCGGCGGACGTGACCGCCATTTTCTATCTACTTATCCACTTGCGACTTGAACTTTCACAGGAGAGGACCTATACTGCAAGTGTTGCTGTGACCTCGGTCTGGAAGGGACAATGGCTGCTGCGACTGGGGAAAGGGCCCCTGCCTTCACTGGAGAGGAGTTGGAGAAACTTGTGGATGGGGTCCTCCCCCAGTATGCGCTACTCTACGGTCCTCCAGACCAACAAGTGAGTTTAATTCAATATGGATTTGGGGCCACTGGCTGGCTTGGGGGCCTGGCGGGGGGCCTGGCGGGGATGGGGGGCATGTTGGGCCTGGCGGGGGGCATGGCGGGGGGCATGGCGGGGGGCCTGGCGGGGATGGGGGGCATGTTGGGCCTGGCGGGGGGCATGGCGGGGGGCATGGCGGGGGGCCTGGCGGGGATGGGGGGCATGTTGGGCCTGGCGGGGGGCATGGCGGGGGCATGGCGGGGGGCCTGGCGGGGATGGGGGGCGTTGGGCCACTGGCAAGGAAAATGCAGACAAACTTGAACGTGGTATTTCTCCCTCCCTGTACGTGTCACATAGGTCCGCGCCCATGAGAAGATCGGGATTTGGCGTGCCATCGCCAAGGAAGTCCGGACCCTGGGGGTCCACCATCGACGGGGCACCCACTGCCGCAAGAGGTGGGAGGACATCCGCCGCGGGACCAAGAAGACCGCCGAGTCTCTGCTGGGGATGGCCTCCCAACGTAGGCGGGGTGCCTGCCGTCAACTGACCCCCCTGATGTTCCGGATCCTGGCGGTGGCCTACCCTGATTTGGATGGGCGCGTGAGGGCAGCACAGCAGACACAAGGGGGTGAGTACAAGCATTATCTAGTCTGTTGTCGCGCAGTGGAGGTGTCTGGGTGGGGGAGGAGGGCTGTGGGTCCCCCTAGGCCAGGGCGATATCTGTAGGCTGGGCACCCCCGTAAGCCCCTGTGTCCCCAGCCACCACCCTCAGTAGTTTGTCAGTACAGCCATCCCTGGGCCGTGTCATCCATGGGTGCAGTTGTCAACTCTAGGCGTGTAGGGCATGTTCCACGGAATGCGTAGCGGACCCCAAGTGCGCAACTTAGTGCAGGGGGCATCTGTGTCTGTCATGTCCGCTAACTGTACCGGAGATCCATGTACTCAATATCCCTTTATTTCTCTCTCCCCCCCCCTTTTTGTTTGTCTTTCTGTGCTTGTGTGCATCAGCATCATCAGGCGGAGGAGAAGTGGCATCGGGGCAGGAGGGAGCTGCATCTCACATGGCCCAGGAGGGCCATGCCACAGAGTCAGACTGGACCAGTGAGACGGAGGGCGAGGGGAGCTCCACGACGGGGACGACTGGAGCCTGCAGCGACACGGACACGTCCTCGGAAGGGAGCTCCCTTGCGGGGGTGGCACCATCCGTGCCCCCCGCCATTACAGGTACAGCCGCCACCCAGCGCACCATCTCCGCCCTCCCAGCAGCCCCTCAGCGTTCGCCCCGTGCCCGCTCTGCCAGGAAGCCGGGCATCTCCTTCGCCCCAGGCGCCTCAGGCCCTGCCCCTGTTACCCCCGCTGCCCTCAGTGAGGAGGTCATTGACCTCCTCCGAACGCTCATTGTTGGGCAGACTACCCTTTTGAATGCCATCCAGGGGGTGGAGAGGGAGGTTCATCGCAGCAATGCGTACCTGGAGGGCATTCATTCGGGTCAGGCTGCCCATCAGCGATCGTTCCAGGCTCTGGCCTCAGCACTGACGGCAGCCATTGTCCCTGTCTCCTGCCTCCCTCTACTAACTCCCTACTCCCAGTCTCCTGTTCCTCTGCCTGTCCCACCCACACCATCAGACCAGCCTGCACACACCTCAACACCCAAGAGAAGCTCATCCAAACATAAGCACCACAGATCACGCAGACATTCACACACGCAACATTCCGATGCAGACATGCCAACAGTCACTACCACCTCTGTGACCCCCACCTCCTCGTCTCCCTCCTCCCTCCCTGTGACGTCTACACTCACACCTCCATTCACCTCACCATCAGCCAGTGTTTCCATCACCAGCACACCCTCCACTCCAGTCCGCACACGTGCAGTCACCACGCCCACTGCCATTTACACGTCCCCTGTGTCCTCTCCCACTGTGTCTGTCACCCCCTCTTCCACACCACACAAACGCAGCCACCCACCCACCCAACAGCCATCCACCTCACGACAGCCTATCCCTCCTGCACCTGCACCCAAAGACAGCAAACGTGACTCACCTCCAACCACATCCTCTCCCTCCACTCCCATTCCCACTGTACCTACCACTCTCCATTGTCCCAAGAAACTCTTCCTCGCCACTGCTAACTTCTTTCCTGACCCTGAGCCCCCCCCTCCTTCTCCTCGGGGTAAGAAGAGCACCTCAGCCACCACCAGCCCTGCAGCCCCCTTGACAAGGGTGCAGGGGTATTGGAGCCCACCAGCCCGCATGTCTGGATCTTCGCCCAGCAGCAAGGGGACAGCCAGCCCACCCCCTGGGAAGAGGAGCAGAAGGCGGAAGGGGCGCTGCAGGAGCCCGGCTTCTACATCCCCCCCGGACACCACCCAGAGACAGTCACCAGCCACAGCTCCAAAGGGAGGAAAGGGCCACAGACTCCCGACTAAGGAGGGCAAGGGCAGCAAGTCGGAGAGGTCAGGCAGCAGGCCTGCTGCCCAGGAGGAGCCCACCACCCCCATAGCCGCTGCCCAGGGAGGACCCAGCCCAGCTGGCCAGGAGGGCCCCACCACCCACAGCCCAGGTGGGCATTGAAGGAGCACCATCCCCGCTGCCCAGGAGGGCACCACCAGGCAATGAGCAGTTGGCCATAGACCGGCCGCCGTCTCAAGAACCGCTGAACTGGGCCCCGCCGTCTCAAGCACCGCTCCGCTGGGCCCCGCCGTCTCAAGCACCGCTCCGCTGGGCCCCGCCGTCTCAAGCACCGCTCCGCTGGGCCCCGCCGTCTCAAGAACCGCTGAACTGGGCCCCGCCGTCTCAAGAACCGCTGAACTGGGCCCCGCCGTCTCAAGAACTGCTGAACTGGGCCCCGCCGTCTCAAGAACCGCTGAACTGGGCCCCGCCATCTCAAGAACCGCTGAACTGGGCCCGCCGTCTCAAGCACCGCTCCCCTGGGCCCCGCCGTCTCAAGAACCGCTGAACTGGGCCCCGCCGTCTCAAGAACCGCTGAACTGGGCCCCGCCGTCTCAAGAACCGCTGAACTGGGCCCCGCCGTCTCAAGCACCGCTGAACTGGGCCCCGCCGTCTCAAGCACCGCTGAACTGGGCCCCGCCGTCTCAAGAACCGCTGAACTGGGCCCCGACGTCTCAAGCACCGCTCCCCTGGGCCCCGCCGTCTCAAGAACCGCTGAACTGGGCCCCGCCGTCTCAAGAACCGCTGAACTGGGCCCCGCCGTCTCAAGCACCGCTCCCCTGGGCCCCGCCGTCTCAAGAACCGCTGAACTGGGCCCCGCCGTCTCAAGAACCGCTGAACTGGGCCCCGCCATCTCAAGCACCGCTCCGCTGGGCCCCGCCGTCTCAAGAACCGCTGAACTGGGCCCCGCCGTCTCAAGCACCGCTCCGCTGGGCCCCGCCGTCTCAAGAACCGCTGAACTGGGCCCCGCCGTCTCAAGCACCGCTCCGCTGGGCCCCGCCGTCTCAAGCACCGCTCCGCTGGGCCCCGCCGTCTCAAGAACCGCTCTGCTGGGCCCCGCCGTCTCAAGCACCGCTCCGCTGGGCCCCGCCGTCTCAAGAACCGCTGAACTGGGCCCCGCCGTCTCAAGCACCGCTCCGCTGGGCCCCGCCGTCTCAAGAACCGCTGAACTGGGCCCCGCCGTCTCAAGCACCGCTCCGCTGGGCCCCGCCGTCTCAAGCACCGCTCCGCTGGGCCCCGCCGTCTCAAGAACCGCTCCGCTGGGCCCCGCCGTCTCAAGCACCGCTCCGCTGGGCCCCGCCGTCTCAAGAACCGCTGAACTGGGCCCTTCAAGGCAAGACCCGCTGAACTGGGCCCTTCAAGGCAAGAGGCGCTGAACTGGGCCCTTCCAGGCAAGAACCGCTGGCCCTTTGGCAGACGTGGCAGGGCAGGATCTATCTCGGGCAGGGCTGCAGGATGTCCTCTGGCCAACATGCCTCCTCCAGTGGCAGTGGGGTCTGTTATGGACTGTTTGGACTGTGGCTTTGCACTCCCCAGGATGGCCCAGTGGGCAGGCCACCCACTGTATGGACTGTATGGACTGTGGCTTTGCACTCCCCAGGATGGCCCAGTGGGCAGGCCACCCACTGTATGGACTGTATGGACTGTGGCTTTGCACTCCCCAGGATGGCCCAGTGGGCAGGCCACCCACTGTATGGACTGTATGGACTGTGGCTTTGCACTCCCCAGGATGGCCCAGTGGGCAGGCCACCCACTGTATGGACTGTATGGACTGTGGCTTTGCACTCCCCAGGATGGCCCAGTGGTCATGGAGTCCCCTCGTGGATCTGGCGTCGTGTACTCAAGTGGCTGAGGTGCCCCCCCTTCCCTTCCCCCTGAGGTGCCTGTCCTATTTTCTTTCTGATGCCCCTGCAGTGTTCTCTCCGTGGAGTTCTTGTCGTGGGACTGGGCCTTGCCCCTTTGCACAGGACCCCTGTGGTCCACGGACAGTGGTTGGACTACATTTAGTAGCTGTATATATTTTGTACATAGTTTATTTATTTATTGGGATTACTGGTGTCCATATTTCAATATATCTGCCCGTTTATGATCTCTTCTTTTGGTCTTTGCATTATTTCGGGGGGGGGGGTTTGTGGGTTGTGACAGTGATCTGTGGGAATGCATTGATGTGTGTGTTGTAGTGGGTGTGGGTGGGTGTGTGCCGGTAATCTTTTCCCTCCCCTGTGTCGTAGGTGCAGTACTCACCGATGTCTTCCGCGCCGCCGGGCGTGCTCCTGGTATATGAGCAGGTATAGGAGTGCGGGGATGACCTGCAGCTCGGGTTCCATACTGCCGGAATCTCGCGTGGAGTGCGTAGAGGTGAGCGTTTTCCCGTTCGTAGTCTGTTTCCGCCGTGTTTTTATCGGCGGTGCTCCCGCCCCGGAAAAGGTGGCGGATTGGAGGGTCGTGATAGGGTGGGAGGTACATTGTCTGCCGCCTGGCTGTTGGCGGGGACCGCCGCGCTGTTTGTTTGTTCCGCCGTGGCGGGCGGAGTGTTAATGCGGCGGGCTGTGTTGGCGGTTCCCGCCAGGGTCAGAATTGCATATTTTGGACCGCCGGCCTGTTGGCGGCTTGGCCGCCGCATTATCACCGACCGCCAGGGTCAGAATGAGGGCCTAAGTTCAAAATCCAAAGTCAAAAAAATATCAGGAGGAAATCAAGGAAAAGAAAAAAATTAGGTTCATATGTGATGAAAGAGACTATAATTCTGGGTGCATTTCTTTGTGCACAAGAAAACCCCATCAGTGCAAAGTGTATCACTATCAAATAACTTGTGTTTTGTCTCCAGGAGCTAAAACACTTAACCCAACTCAAGCTCCACTGTTAGATTTCATTTTTTTAAGACAAATCGAATAAAATGAGACTAGCAGAACATTTTTAGACTCAAGAAAGTAAGCAACAAAAGGAGAGAATTCAAAGAGAGAAATCAGGGGTGGACAGAAATGCACAAGGAGGTGATCAGCCAAATACAGGAGTACTAACACGATCAATGACCAAAGAAAGGAGGAGCGTGCCAAACCTTCCCTAATCATGTATTTGTCATATAGGCAGCTCAGCCAGGAAGAAATGTCTTGGAAAAAGGTCTTTCCTTCTCCCCCACCTTCCACTTTGACAATTTTCAAATCAAAACAGATTTAGATAAATTTGCGACACTTCTCAAATTTAAACAAATCTTTCTCAATAGAGCTGTTATTCATCAACCAGTTGAATTGGAACCTAATATTGCTTCGCTCACCATACAAGATTTGTCCAATACCCATACACTTATGGGTTTAGATGATTGAGTACTATGGAGATAGAGGATTTAGCTAAAGATTTGTCTGTAGAGGAGCAAAATGTAGAGGACAGTGGACTAGCCAGGAAATCCACTTCTGTTCCCATGATAGTTATGATCTAACTGTGAAAGAATTTGTTTAGATGCATAAAATACCTCATAACACCAATTTATCTAATAAAGAGATTATGGTTATGAAATGAATAACGTAATTTGATCATACGTGATGCAGACAAAAAAGTGTAATGTGGTGCTGATGGATTTTATTAATTATGAAATGGAAGCTCTTACACAACTCAATGTTGCTATGGATTATGCAAGATGTACACAGAAGGATTACACTGAAGCTATTAAAAAATGTCATATATTGCTAAATTGATGGTTTAAAAATGTTTTTTTGATGTGGAAGAGTGTAGATAATTAGTTGTCAATGATCCTACCACACCCGTCATCTATTTCCTTTGCATCTACTTCAGTGCTTTGTTTTCTGACCAGTTTTGCTACATTAGTGTTACAATTGTTGCCGTTCACTGATAAATCCTTTTACTTCAGTGTTATAATTGACTTGAGTAATATAATGTAGCAATTTAGATATTCAGAACTTTTATATATGTATGATCTGTTAGTAATAAGTCTCAGCGCTACTGCTATTTATTCATATTTTTTATATGTGTGACTAATTGTCATGATACAGTCTGTACGTATCAGACACAAAGGGCCTTATTTATACTTTTTGGTGCAAAACTGCACTAAGGCAGTTTTGCCCCAAAAAGTTTTGCACCAGCTTGCACCATTTTTTAGCACCAGCTGGGCACCATATTTATGGAATGGTGCAAGCCGATGCAAAGGGTAGGCTAGCTTTAAAAAAAATGACGTTAGGCAGTTTTGAGTCACAATAAATTAATCTGACCAGATTAGCATCATTTTTTGATGCTAAGGGGCATATTTATACTCTGTTTGCACTGAATTAGCGTCCGTTTTTTTTTACTCTGATTCAGTGCAAAACTAACTCCATATTTATACTTTGGTGCTAGACCCGTCTAGCACCAAATTTATGGAGTTAAAGTCATTTTTTGAAAGTGGAAACCTACCTTGCCTTAATAAGATGCAAGGTAGGCGTTCCCGTGCAAAAAAATGACTCTATGGCTTTAACACCATATTTATACTCCCATGTAAAAATGGTGCAAGGGAGGGAGGAGGGGTCAAAAAATGGGGCAAAGCAAGCTTTGCCCCATTTTTTAAGACCTGGGTCAGGGCAGGGGTTAGGGGACCTGTTGGCCTATTTCCATGGTGCAACACCATGGAATAAGCCCAGAGGTGCCCTCCCCAGGCCCCAGGTGCACCCCCACCCACACCATAGGGACTGCGGAGGATGGGGGACCCTATCCCAGGTAAGTACAGATAAGATTGTATTTAATTTTTTATTTTTTTGTTTAAGTGCCATAGGGGGCCCTGAAATGGGCATGGTAGGTTTAGCACCATAAAATGACGCTAATCTGGTTAGAGTCATTTTTTTTTACTCTAACCTGCCTAAAGTCGTTTTTTGGTGCTAAACCCTCTTCTTCTATACTACCAGCCCCACAGGACTAAAGTCATTTTTTTTTTACTTTAGCCTACCCTTTGCACCGACTTGCACCATTCCATAAATATGGTGCCCGGCTGGTGCACAGAAATGGTGCAAGCCGGTGCTAAACATTTTGGTGCAAAACTGAGTTAGTGCAGTTTTGCAGCAAAAAGTATAAATAAGGGCCAATATTTTGTAAGTTTGCGCCACTTTTGCGTCATAAAATGACGTTAATGCGGTGCAAAAAAAGTTTTAATCAGGGCCTTGATGCTAGATGGGTCTAGCACCAAAGTATAAATATGGAGTTAGATTTGCACCGAATTAGAGTAAAATGACGCTAATTCGGTGCAAACGGAGTATAAATATGCCGCAGAGTATAAATATGCCCCTAAATATGGCGTTAAGGCCATAGAGTCATTTTTTGCACGGGAACGCCTACCTTGCATCTCATTAAGGCAAGGTAGGTCTCCACTTTCAAAAAATCACTTTAACTCCATAAATTTGGTGCTAGAGGGGTCTAGCACCAAGTATAAATATGGAGTTAGTTTTGCACCGAATTAAAGTAAAAAAAAATGACACTAATTCGGTGCAAACAGAGTATAAATATGCCCCAAAATACTGTAATATTAGACAAGCTTTCTTTGTCATTTATATATTTTCAATGTGTGGCTATGTAAACTCCCCACGATCTCAATTATAACTTTTTGTCAGCTGGATAAACTGACATTTGTGGGTGAAACCGCAGGGTAATTTATCAGTTTATACACTTTGGCCCTCATTACAACCCTGGCGGTCAGTGTTAAATTGGCGGTAAGACCGCCAACAGTCCGGCGGTAAAAAAAGGGAATTATGAACATGGCAGAAACCGCCAACATTTTAACACTCCAACTGCCACGGCGGTACAACCAAACATCTTGGCGGTCACCGTCAACAGACAGACGGAAGACAATGTCCCACCCACACTATTATGAGATGCGAATCTGCCACCTTTTCCGGGGCGGATTCAACACGAACAAAAACACGGCGGAAACAGGACTTGGAAGGGGAAACACTCACCTCTACACAACCCACGAGGAACCAGGACGACATGGAGCCAGAACTCCACATCCTCCTTGCGATAGTTTCCCTGCTCCTCTACCAGGAGCACGAACAACTGGAGCGAAGACCACAGTGAGTACTGCACCTACAACACAGGGGAGGGGGAGGGAAAAGAGAGTGACACACACACGCAACACGCAACACCCCCACCCCCACCCTCACCCACAACAACACACACACCAATACATGCTGCAACAATAGATTTATACCCCCCCCAGACCCCTACCGGAAGAATGCAATGACAAAAGGAAATGATTGTAACGATTGTAATCAATAAAAATCCATTAGTCAAAACTTTAAATACAGTATAAACCATTATGTACACCAACTATACAAGTCCGGATAATGTACCATTCAAAGTCCGTGGACCACTGGGCCCAAAATGCATGGGCAAGGCCCACACTCGATACCAGACTGCAAACGGAGAGAACACTGCTGGGGCATCAGATCTAAATAAAACAGGCACCTCAGCAGGAAGGGAAGGGGGAGCACCTCAGCCGGATGAGTGCACGACACCAGCTCCACGAGGGGGCTCCATGCCCATTGATGTATCCTGGGGAGTGCAAAGCCACAGTCTCTCAAGTCTTTTCAGTGGGTGGGTTGCCCACTGCTCCATCCTGGGGAGTGCAAAGCCACAGTCTCTCAAGTCTTTTCAGTGGGTAGGTTGCCCACTGCTTTATCCTGGGGAGTGCAAAGCCACAGTCTCTCAAGTCTTTTCAATGGGGGGGTTACCCACTGCTTTATCCTGGGGAGTGCAAAGCCACAGTCTCTCAAGTCTTTTCAGTGGGTGGGTTGCCCACTGCTTTATCCTGGGGAGTGCAAAGCCACAGTCTCTCAAGTCTTTTCAGTGGGTGGGTTGCCTACTGCTTTATCCTGGGGAGTGCAAAGCCACAGGCTCTCAAGTCTTTTCAGTGGGTGGGTTGCCCACTGCTCCATCCTGGGGAGTGCAAAGCCACAGTCTCACAAGTGGATAACTTTCTCCACTGGTTCTGGAGGGGGCTTTGTGCCCAGAGTGCTTCATCCTGCCAAGGACTGAGGTAGTGGATGTGAATCTCCACTGGTTCTGGAGGGGGCTTTGTGCCCAGAGTGCTTCATCCTGCCAAGTACTGAGTTAGTGGATGTGATACTCCACTGGTTCTGGAGGAGGCTTTGTGCCCAGAGTGCTTCATCCTGCCAAGGACTGAGGTAGTGGATGTGAATCTGCACTGGTTCTGGAGGGGGCTTTGTGCCCAGAGTACTTGATCCTGCCAAGGACTGAGGTAGTGGATGTGATACTCCACTGGTTCTGGAGGGGGCTTTGTGCCCAGAGTGCTTCATCATGCCAAAGACTGAGGTAGTGGATGTGACACTCCACTGACGGTGGTGCAGCATGCAAGCTGGCCAGGCTCCTGGAAGTGACCACCAGCCACATACGACTGACCACTGGGATGGCAGCCATGTCTGTGGTGGTGCCACTGGCTCAGGATGTCGTGTGGCCTCTGGCGGTGCTGGTGGCGGTGTCAGTAGCGGCGGTGCTGGCGGAGGTGTCAGTAGCGGCGGTACTTGCGGCGGACTCTGTGGCATTGGTGCTGGCGGCGGGCTCTGTGGAAACGGTGCTGACGGCGGTCATTGTGGCGACGGTGCTGGTGGCAGGCTCACTGACTGCAGTGCTGGTGGCGGGCACACTGACTGCGGTGCTGGTGAAGGGCTCAGTGTCTGTGGTGTTGGCGACGGTGCTGGTGGCGGGCTCACTGACTGCGGTGCTGGCGGTGATGCTGGTGGCAGTGGTGCAGGTGGTGCAGGTGGCGGTGCCGGTGGTGGTCTTGCCCGCCGTACAGGTTGGCGTGGACGTGGACCTGCCTTTGATTTTTTGGCCCTTCCCCACCTTGGAAGGTGGTGCAGCTGTTTTGCCACTTTCCACTTTTGTTTTGCCTGAGCCCTTGGTGGCAGGTGTTTTCGCCTTCTCCCTCTGGGATGTGGGCAACTTTTTCTGTTTTGGAGGTGGGGGAATGTCCTTGCCCTCGCTCCTTTGGACACTGGCAGCCCTGTTGCTTGGCGCACTCCAGAATCCCGCTATTACTGGCACCACTTTGACCGGTGACGTGGTGGCTGAGGTGCTGGGTTGGGACCTGGAAAGGCGGCCCTAGGGGACGGACGGGGGGGAGGTGTAGGGAAGAGGTCAACATCTGATGTGAAAAGCTTTTTAGAGACACTGGACGGGTAGATGGAGGGGGTTTGGGAGTGGAGGAAGAGGTAGTGGATGTAGGAGGTGTACGTTTGCTGACTTTGGGTGAAGGTGCATGGGCTGGAGGCTGTTGTGAGGTAGATGGCTGTTGGGTGGGTGTGTGACTGCTTTTGTGTACTTTGGGAGGAGGGCTCACAGCCACACTGGGAGAGGACACGGGATGTGTGAATGGTAGTGAGGGTGGTGAGTGAACGTGAGTGGTGTGTGGTGATGGGCGTGCTGGTGATGGAGGTAGTGGCTGAAGATATAGTGCATGCAGGTGTGAGTGGAGACGAGACAGGGAGGGAGGAGGAAGATGTGGAGGAGGTGGACATAGTGGAGGCAGTGGATGTTGGTATGTCTGCATCGGGATGGTGCTTGTGTGAGTGCCTGTGGGATGTGTGGTGCTTATGTTTGCTAAGCCACCCTTGTGTGTTGAGGTGTGTGCATGCTGGTCTGATGGTGTGCTTGGGATCAGCTGAGGTACAGGGGATTGGCTTTGGGTGGAGGAGGTTGGAGGGGGAGGCTGGACACATGGACAATGGCTGCCATCAGTGCTGAGGCCAGAGCCTGAAATGCTAGCTGTTGGGCTGCCTGGCCAGAATGAATGCCCTCCAGGTATGCATTTGTTTGTTGCAAATGCCTCTCTACACCCTGGATGGCATCCAGAATGGTAGACTGCCCAACAGTGAGGGATCTCAGGAGGTCAATAGCCTCCTCACTGAGGGCAGCAGGGCTGACTGGGGCAGGGGCTGTGGTGCCTGGGGTGAAGGAGATGCCCACCCTCCTCGGTGAGCGGCGACGGGACACATGCTGAGGGGCTACTGGGAGGGCAGTACTAGTAGGATGTGTGGTGGCTGTACCTGTAGAGGCGGTGGGCACAGAGGGGCATGCCACCGCAAGGGAGTTCCCATCAGAGGAGGAGTCGGTGTTGCTGGTCTCTGCTCCTGTCCTCGCCATGGAGCTCCCCTCGTCCTCCGTCCTACTGATGACTTCAGACTCCGTTGTCTCACTCTCCAGGGCCATGTGGGATGCAGCTCCCTCCTGCTCCAGTGGCACTGCTCATCCGCCTGATGATCCTAATGCACACAATAACAGGGAGACCACAAAAAGGGGGAGGAAGAAAGAAGAAAGACATGTTCAGTGCATGCAATACCGCCACCGATGGCGGACACTACAGACACAGCAGCCTTCTGCACTATGCCATACACTTAGAGTTCCCTAATTAATCACAGGGACATGGGGTACAAGGCCTATGCCCGATTGCTGCACACATGGAAGTTACAGGAGCCTGACTAGGTGTAGATGGCTCTTCCACTGGTGGGGTTGGGGTGCCACATAGCCTGCCTCAAAAAGGGTCCTTGCCTACAAAGCTCACCCTGGCCTAGGGTAACCCACTGCACACCTCCCCGACACAGACACCTCCTAATGACCGCAAAGTCAGCTGAATGAGAGTGTACTCACCCCATTGTGGCTGCTGTGATGCCCTCAAGCGCCAATCCAATTCTGGATATGCCACTGCCAGGATCCGGAACATCAGGGGGATCATCGTGCGACGGGCACCCCTCCCATGTTGGGTGGCCATCCCCAGCTGGGCCTCTCCCTTATTCTTGATCCAGCGGCGAATGTCCTCCCATCTTTTCCTGCAGTGGGTGCTCCGTCTGTGGTGGACCCCCAGGGTCCGGACGTCCTTGGCAATGGCACGCCAAATATCCTTCTTCTGGTGGGCGCTGACCTAGAGGAATAGTACAGGGGAAAATAAAAAACTTTAACCGTCCGGACCGCCACAGTCATTGGCCCACGTTCCCACCCTTGCCCTGACGCACATACACTCACCGTCCGCTCATGCAGGCCTCATGCAGGCCTCAGTCACCCCTCCCTGTACCTTCCATCCACATCACTCCAAACAAGTATTGCCCATACAGCATGCTCACGGTGTACTCACCTGTTTGTCTGGAGGACCGTAGAGTAGCGTGTACTGGGGAAGGACCCCATCCACTAACTTCTCCAACTCCTCCGAAGTGAAGGCAGGGGCCCTTTCCCCAGACACATGATCCTTCATCGCTTCCAGATACAGGTCACAGCAGCACTTGCAGTGTAGGTCATCGCCTGTCAAAGGTCAGGTATCAAGTGAGTGAACAGAGAGAAAATGGCGGTCACGTCCGCGGCGGTGCGTACCGTCACCACCGGCATACATCGTCATTGGCTCCTCGGACCCATAGGGCCCAATGTTAACCAATGCAGGAAGACAGACAAATCATTATCACTTACAGACTTAATTGTGCCACAATCCAGGAACTGTGTGCCCAGTTGGAGCCAGACCTGATTTCAGCCATCCCACAGGAATCCCCCCTCTAGGGCAGGTCCTGTCAGTACTCCATTTCGTGGCAAGTAGGTCTTTTCAAACAACAGTGGCCATTGCATACAGAAACAGGAAGAGCTTCCATTCAATGAATGTACAGATGGTGTATTTGGCCGACCAGTACATCTCCCATGTGAACGCCAAGTTTCCAGGCTCAGTGCATGACGCTTAAATTTTGAGGAAAAGCAGCATCTCTTAAGTGATGGGGCAACTCCAGAGGCACCATGTGTGGCTAATCGGTGAGGACAAGGACCCTATACCATGTGAATAGTTGTCTGGGTATGGGGTTGTCCCTAAGGGTTAGTGTGTGTCTGACAGTTGTCCCTCGACATTTGCAGGTCACTCTGGGTACCCCAACCTGTCATGGCTACTGACCCAAGTGTGAAATCCCAGGACAAGGGCAGAGGAACACTACAATGAGGCACATGGGCGAACTAGGAGAGTGATCGAAAGGACCTTCGGCCTCCTGAAGGCCAGGTTCCAGTGCCTCCATATGACAGGTGGTTCTCTCTACTACTCACCAAAGAAGGTGTGCCAGATCATCGTGGCCTGCTGTATGCTGCACAACTTGGCTTTGCGACGACAGGTGCCTTTTGTGCAGAAGGATGGTCCAGAAGGAGGTCTTGTGGCAGCTGTGGAGCCTGTGGACAGTGAAGAAGAGAAGGCAGAAGAAGAGGATATCGACAACAGAAACAACGTGATCCACAATACTTCCAGTGAGACACAGGTAAGAAGACATCACTACCTCCTACATCTGATAAAATTGTTCGACCTCTCATCTGTCTGTCACTTTCGCCCAGTGTATGGACCCTGACCTGTTACTTTGCCTTTCCATTTCAAAGATGTGGGTCCCACTGTGTGACCTGTGCTATGTTACCTCATGATCTAGAGCTGTGTGACATAGGTATGTTGACAATACAATGGACATTGCTATGTTCCTTAGTTATAGCTAATAAACATTTTTGAAAGCACAGACTGACTCCAGATTGATTTTGTGATTCAAGGGTGTTTATTAAGTGCAAATTAGTGGAGGGGGTTGTAAAATGGTCAGGGGTGATGGTGGAGGAATGTCCATGGCAGAGTCCACTTATTTGTCTCACAGGTGAATTGTCCAAAGGGGCATAGGAAGTGGAGCTAGGGCAGTTTAATGATGGGCACGGTGACGAAGTGGCACAGAAGGATGACATTCAGGGTGGTCTCATTTCTTGGAGGGGTCTTGGCATTGTTCTCTATCTTTGTCCTGGATCTCAGGGACCGTTTGCGGGTGGTTCTCCATCTGCAGGGGGTGGGGTGCTGGTGTTGTGGTCCTGTGGAGGTGCCTCCTTTCCACTAGTGCCGGCGGAGGTGGTGGGCAGTTTATCATCAAAGTTAGTGTCAGGGGCCCCTTGTTGTGCCACAGTGTCCCTCCTGATGTTCACAAGGTCCTTCAGCAACCCTACAATGGTGACCAGGGTGGTGTTGATGGACTTGAGTTCCTCCCTGATCCCCAAATACTGTTCCTCCTGCAGCTGCTGGGTCTCCTGAAACTTGTCCAGTACCATTGCCATCGTCTCCTGGGAATGATGGTACGCTCCCATGATTTTGGAGATGGCCTCGTGGAGAGTGGGTTCCCTGGGCCTGTCCTCCCCCTGTCACACAGCAGTCCTCCCAGTTCCCCTGTGTTCCTGTTTTCCTGTTCATCTGTCCCCTGAACCGTGTGCCCACTGCCACTGCCCCCAGGTCCCTGATGTGTTTGAGTTTGTGGGGTTGCCTGGGTTCCCTGTAGTGGTGGACACACTGCTGCTTGATGTGTCCTGGGGACAGAGGGATGGGCCCGCTGGGTGGGTGCTGTGTTGGTGTTTCCTGAGGGGGGAGGCTCCGTGGTGGCATGTGCCAGTGTGTGGGGAACTGACTGTCCCGGGGTCCCAAATGGGCCGGGCTGGTCATCTAGATCCAGTTGGACAGAGCTGCTGTCATCACTGTGGGCCTCTTCTGTGGGGGAGGTTGACATGTCTGGAACCTCCTGTCCGGTGACGTTTGGTAGGGGTCCTGCAGGGGGGTAAAGGCATGATTATTGCATCTGTGTGCGCCATTGTGTGCAATGGGTGCATGACCCTGTACCCCAGTGCTTACATTCTTGTCTAGAACCTTGTGTGATATTTGGTTTGGGGATCTGTGTGGGTATCTGTAGTGGACATGCTTTGGTGATGGGTGTTCATGCTTTGGTGTTGCATGCAGGGCTTGGTGTTGGGATGGGTGGTTTGTGATAGTGGGACATGTGTGAGGTGTTGGAGTGATGGGGTGAGGGTGAGGGGGGTATGTGATAGCATGCAGGTAGGGTGGGGGATGTCATAATTAAGATTTGACTTACCGGAGTCCATTCCTCCTGCTACTCCTGCAAGGCCCTAAGGATGCAGTATAGCCAAGACCTGCTCCTCCCATGTTGTTAGTTGTGGGATAGGAGGTGGGGGTCCGCCGCCAGTCCTCTGAACTGCAATCTGGTGTCTTGAGACCACGGAATGCACCTTCCCCCGTAGGTCGTTCCACCTCTTCCTGATGTCATCCCGCGTTCTTGGGTGCTGTCCCACTGCGTTGTCCCTGTCTACGATTCTGCGCCATAGCTCCATCTTCCTAGCAATGGAGGTGTGTTACACCTGTGATCCGAATAGCTGGGGCTCTACCCGGACGATTTCCTCCACCATGACCCTGAGCTCCTCCTCAGAGAACCTGGGGTGTCTTTGCGGTGCCATGGTGTGGTGTGGGTGATGTGTGAGGTGGTGTGTGTTGTGATGTGTGAGGGGATGTGCTTATGTGTGTTTTGTGAGGTGCGTGGATGTTGTGTGAGTGATGGTGTTGTGTGCCTGTGGATGGTGTCTTTCACTGAGCTTTGTTCAAAATTTTTGTCGTAGGGGTTTGTGGGTGATGTGGGTGTGTGTTTTATTTTGTATTGAGCATGTGGGTGTGGTGCGTGTATGTGTCTCAGGTGTGTGTATTTCGATTTGTCCAATGTGGTTGTGTTTTGTAAATGTGTGTATATTTTGAGCGTGGCGGTGTGTACCGCCAATTGAATACCGTGGTTGAAAGACCGCCGCGTGGATCGTGATAGTGTTGGCGTATTCCTGTTGGCGTGACAGTGGAAGTTTAGTTATCGCCAGTTTATCACTGACCTTTGGTGTGGTGGACTTGTGTGGGTGTCTAGATTTTGGCAGATTCCGGCCTGTGGGTCGCAATAGCTGCAGCGGATTTCCGCGGGCGCAGTGGTGTGTTGGCGGTCTTCTGCACGGTGGTAAGCGGCATTTACCACCAATGTTGTAATGAGGGCCTTTGTCTTTAGTCCACTACGACCTAGAGTTAGATCCCATCCAAAAACAAGAGCTGATAGAAAGGCTAAAACCCTATCAAGAGGTATTCCCCACAATACCAGGCAGAACCACACATACGTGGTCATAATGAGTCTGGCGGTGCTGGACCGCCAACTGGGTGGCAGTCTGGACCACCGTATTATGAGTCAGGTAGAAAAGTATGAGCAGAGCAGCCACTTCACCTCTGCTACCGCCAGAGTGGGAGAGCTGCCGATGACGGCAGGGGTCATCTTCAGGCCAGCGGAAATCCCTTTCTCGCCCACTGTTTTACGGAACACCACACCGCCAAGATTTCTGGGGCAGAACCACCACCACACATAGCCTGACGGAAGTAAGTCATACTTAAGGAAACACTCACCGTAGGGACAAAGACAACGCTGAGGCTGACATGGAGCGTGAACTGGAAATCTTCCTAGTTCTGATCCTTGTGACATTCCTCCATGACTGTGACCGCTGACGAAGATGTCAATGGGGAGTACAGCCACCTAGCACACAAGGGAGGGAAGGGGACATTACACACCAACAATCCACACGCATCCCACACACACCACCACACTCACACACGCACACCAACACCCCTACACACACAAACCCTTACCACCAACACCCCAACGCAAACACCCCCCACAACTAGGTACACAATCTGTACAGGTAGACACTTACCTGACACATGCACAGAAAAGAAATGTGAAGCACATACCTGTGTGCACGACCCTCCCACATGAAAACGCAGGACTACAGAAGAACATTGCACCAACATTTCTGTTGGCCAGATATATTGATCCAGATACTGGAGGCAGAAACATAAGTACAGACAAGGCCATGGGCCAGTCCACATCAAATATTCCTGTTGGCATTGTTCTCTATCTTTGTCCTGGATCTCAGGGACTGTTTGCGGGTGGTTCTCCATCTGCAGGGGGTGGGGTGCTGGTGTTGTGGTCTTGTGGAGGTGCCTCCTTTCCACTAGTGCCGGCGGAGGTGGTGGGCAGTTCATCATCAAAGTTAGTGTCAGGGGCCCCTTGTTGTGCCTCAGTGTCCCTCCTGATGTTCACAAGGTCCTTCAGCAACCCTACAATGGTGACCAGGGTGGTGTTGATGGACTTGAGTTCCTCCCTGATCCCCAAATACTGTTCCTCCTGCAGCTGCTGGGTCTCCTGAAACTTGTCCAGTACCATTGCCATCGTCTCCTGGGAATGATGGTACGCTCCCATGATTTTGGAGAGGGCCTCGTGGAGAGTGGGTTCCCTGGGCCGGTCCTCCCCCTGTCACACAGCAGTCCTCCCAGTTCCCCTTTTTCCCTGTTTTCCTGTTCATCTGTCCCCTGAACCGTGTGCCCACTGCCACTGCCCCCAGGTCCCTGATGTGTTTGGGTTTGTGGGGTTGCCTGGGTTCCCTGTAGTGGTGGACACACTGCTGCTTGATGTGTCCTGGGGACAGAGGGATGGGCCCGCTGGGTGGGTGCTGTGTTGGTGTTCCCTGAGGGGGGAGGCTCCGTGGTGGCATGTGCCAGTGTGTGGGGAACTGACTGTCCCGGGGTCCCAAATGGGCCGGGCTGGTCATCTAGATCCAGTTGGACAGAGCTGCTGTCATCACTGTGGGCCTCTTCTGTGGGGGAGGTGGACATGTCTGGAACCTCCAGTCCGGTGACGGTGGGTAAGGGTCCTGCAGGGGGGTAAAGGCATGATTATTGCATCTATGTGCGCCATTGTGTGCAATGGGTGCATGACCCTGTACCCCAGTGCTTACATTCTTGTCTAGAACCTTGTGTGATATTTGGTTTGGGGATCTGTGTGGGTATCTTTTCCTGACATGCTTTGGTGATGGATGTCCATGCTTTGGTGTTGCATGCAGAGCTTGGTGTTGGGATGGGTGGTTTGTGATAGTGGGACATGTGTGAGGTGTTGGAGTGATGGGGTGAGGGTGAGGGGGGTATGTGATAGCATGCAGGTAGGGTGGGGGATGTCATAGTTAAGATTTGACTTACCAGAGTCCATTCCTCCTGCTACTCCTGCAAGGCCCTAAGGATGCAGTATAGCCAAGACCTGCTCCTCCCATGTTGTTAGTTGTGGGATAGGAAGTGGGGGTCCGCCGCCAGTCCTCTGAACTGCAATCTGGTGTCTTGAGACCACAGAATGCACCTTCCCCCATAGGTCGTTCCACCTCTTCCTGATGTCATCCCGCGTTCTTGGGTGCTGTCCCACTGCGTTGTCCCTGTCTACGATTCTGCGCCATAGCTCCATCTTCCTAGCAATGGAGGTGTGCTACACCTGTGATCCGAATAGCTGGGGCTCTACCCGGACGATTTCCTCCACCATGACCCTGAGCTCCTCCTCAGAGAACCTGGGGTGTCTTTGCGGTGCCATGGTGTGGTGTGGGTGATGTGTGAGGTGGTGTGTATTGTGATGTGTGAGGGGATGTGCTTGTGTGTGTTTTGTGAGGTGCGTGGATGTTGTGTGAGTGATGGTGTTGTGTGCCTGTGGATGGTGTCTTTCACTGTGCTTTGTTCAACATTTTTGTCGTAGGGGTTTGTGGGTGATGTGGGTGTGTGTTTTATTTTGTATTGAGCATGTGGGTGTGGTGTGTGTATGTGTCTCAGGTGTGTTTATTTCGATTTGTCCAATGTGGTTGTGTTTTGTAAATGTGTGTATATTTTGAGCGCGGCGGTGTGTACCGCCAATGGAATACCGTGGTTGAAAGACCGCCGCGTGGATTCATGGGTCGTGATAGTGTTGGCGTATTCCTGTTGGCGTGACAGTGGAGGTTTTGTTATCGCCAGTTTATCACTGACCTTTGGTGTGGCGGACTTGTGTGGGTGTCTAGATTTTGGCAGATTCTGGCCTGTGGGTCGCAATAGCTGTAGCGGATTTCCGCAGGCGCAGTGGTGTGTTGGCGGTCTTCTGCACGGTGGTAAGCGGCATTTACCACCAATGTTGTAATGAGGGCCTTTGTCTTTAGTCCACTACGACCTAGAGTTAGATCCCATCCAAAAACAAGAGCTGATAGAAAGGCTAAAACCCTATCAAGAGGTTTTCCCCACAATACCAGGCAGAACCACACATACGTGGTCATAATGAGTCTGGCGGTGCTGGACCGCCAACTGGGTGGCAGTCTGGACCACCGTATTATGAGTCAGGTAGAAAAGTATGAGCAGAGCAGCCACTTCACCTCTGCTACCGCCAGAGTGGGAGAGCTGCCGATGACGGCAGGGGTCATCTTCAGGCCAGCGGAAAGGCCTTTCTCGCCCACTGTTTTACGAAACACCACACCGCCAAGATTTCTGGGGCAGAACCACCACCACACATAGCCTGGCGGAAGTAAGTCATACTTAAGGAAACACTCACCGTAGGGACAAAGACAACGCCGAGGATGACATGGAGCGTGAACTGGAAATCTTCCTAGTTCTGATCCTTGTGACATTCCTCCATGACTGTGACCGCTGACGAAGACGTCAATGGGGAGTACAGCCACCTAGCACACAAGGGAGGGAAGGGGACATTACACACCAACAATCCACACGCATCCCACACACACCACCACACTCACACACGCACACCAACACCCCTACACACACAAACCCTTACCACCAACACCCCAGCGCAAACACCCCCCACAACTAGGTACACAATCTGTACAGGTAGACACTTACCTGACACATGCACAGAAAAGATATGTGAAGCACATACCTGTGTGCACGACCCTCCCACATGAAAACGCAGGACTACAGAAGAACATTGCACCAACATTTCTGTTGGCCAGATATATTGATCCAGATACTGGAGGCAGAAACATAAGTACAGACAAGGCCATGGGCCAGTCCACATCAAATATTCCTGTTGGGCCCATAAGGCCCCACTTGACTCCTACCACGACCATGACCTCCACAGGGAAAAGGCATCAATTGGGCAGGCAGGCACCTCAGGGAGTAGGGGTAGGGGATGGTGAGGGTGGGGACTCAGGCTTGGGAGGGGGCTTCCCTGGCTTAGGTTTTGGAGTGAGTGGGGTTTTGGACTTACCCTGGGAAGGAGTGGGAGTGGGCTTGGACTTGGGGTGGGAGTGGGAGTGGGATCAGACCTCCTACATGTCCTTTTCCTCCCTGGATCTCCTACATGTCCTTTTCCTCCCTGGGGATGGGTCACAGGACTGTGAAGGATACTGTGGAGGATACTGACTATTAAGGAGTGGATTTGGTGAGGGCAAGGGAGCACTTAGGGACAAGACGGAGGGTGCCAGTGGGTTCAAAAAGGTCAACACAGGAAAGGAAAAACTTCTTAGGTGCACATGGAGGGGTTTTGGAGACAGGCTTGGGAGTGGCAGTAGAGGGAGTGGAAGAATGTGGTGTAGGCATGCTGTCAGCGAATGCAGGTGCATGCTTTGTCTGCTCATGCCTGGTGGATGGCTGTTGCATGGATGTGTGGGTACGTTTGCGTGTACTGGGAGGATGGGCGGTAACAGTGGGAGCAGACAGGAAACTAGTGTAGATGGGTGTTGTGCGTATGTCTGCAGGTTTGGTGAGTGTGCTGCAAGTGTCTGTGAAAGTTGTTGTGGTGACTGCTGGTGTGGTGTCTGGGGTGCATGAGTGGTGACTGTGAGAATGATGACTGGACCAGTGACTGAGGGTGCAGAGAATGTGGGTTTGCATTGTGAGGTGACAGAGAGGGAGGAGGGGGTGGGCTACACATTGGGGGAAGTGGCTGTTGTGGTGTGTGCAATTAGATGTTGGGTGTGTGCCTGCTTGTTTTGGGACGTGTGGTGCCAGTGTTCCTCTTTGAGTTTCTTGTGTGTTGGCTTGGGTGCCTGCTTGTCTGTATGTGTGCTTGGGATGGGTGAAGGGAGTGGGGTACTGGAAGGGGCAGAGGAGGTGGGAGAGAGGACGGAAGAACCATGGACACTGACTGCCATCAAAGAGGAGGCCAGAGCCTGAAAAGATCTCTGTAGGCCAGACATGGCACCGTGAATGCCTTCAAGGTAGGCATTGCATTGCTGCATCTGGGAGGCCAGCCCCTGGAAGGCATTCATAATGGTTGTCTGCCCTACAGAGATGGTTCTGATGAAATCAATAGCCTCCTCATTGAGAGCAGCAGGACTGACTGGGGCAGGGGCAGAGGTGCCTACAGTGAAGGAGACGCCCACCCTCCTGGGTGAGTGGGCACGGGCAACTCGGTGTGTAGCTACTGGGAGGGCTGTGCTGATACAGTGGTGGCAGAACATCTTGTATATCAGGTGTTTCAAAAAGTGTCCGCCACCACCAGAGAGCTGCCATCGGAGGAGCTGTTAAAGTCACCTCATGCAGTGGTAGTTGCCCCCCTCACGGTGCTCTCCTCGCCCTCCATCCTACTGTTCCCTTCGGCATCGGTGGTCTCTGCCAAGGTAGGTACCTCTGAGTGGTGCTCTAGTTCCCACAATACACTGACCTACCTACACTTCACTGCCCAACTACATCACCATCCATTCTGTATGTTTCCAAATAGGTTGAGTTTGACAAGGTAGAGGGATGCTGTCCCACCACAATGTGTCCAGTCTCAGACGACATACATCAGACCCACTAGGCCACCCATGGGACCTGTGACATGGTAAAATACCAATTCCTTCTAAGAAGAAACCACAATCCCAATGAAGGAAAGGGGGACGCCTGCATAGATATACCTGAGCACCACCCAGCCACTACTTGCCATCCACCCTTTTGCACCCAACTATACCTCACAATAAGCAATGTTAGCAGTGGTGGTACTCACTCCATTGTGGATGCTGTGTTGCCTTCAAGTGCCCATCCAACTCAGGATTGGCCACCGCCAGAATGCAGGCCATTAGGGGGGGGTCATAGTCCGACCGGCACCCCTTCCTCGTTGGGAGGCCATCCCCAGCTGGGCCTCTGTGGTCTTCCGTGCTCAGCATCTCAGGTCCTCCCACTGCTTCCTGCAGTGGGTGTTCCGCCGGCTGTATACCCCCAGGGTCCGCACTTCTTTGGCGATGGGTCACCAGTATCCCTTCTTCTGATAGGCACTAACCTGCATGTAACACACAGAGGAAAAAGTAGCTGTGAGTGGAGGTGAACCATTAACACATGGACAGAACAACACCTGCAAATGTTCCATTCAAACTTTCTGTCATGCATGAACCTACACACATACGCCCTGGCACACTGCACCTACCCATGCCCACATTCTCCAGTCACTCGCACAACCCTCCCATGCATTAGCACACATTCCTACGACCCAGGAATACCACTCAACTGGTCCTCTGGTCACCCATACTGCTTTACGTACAAGGGTAGGACCCTGTCCACCAGCTTCTCCAACTCCAACGATGTGAAGGCCGGGGCCCATTCTCCTGTAGCCCTTGCCATATCCAGGACCAGAGTCAGGACACAGCAGCACACGCAGTGGAGTAGTGGCCGTCTTGAGGTGCAGGAGTCAAGTGGCATGGGCAAACCGAAATGGCGGTGTAGACCATGGCCCTGTGCCCTGCCACAACTGATGATAATCTTGTTTGGCCCCTGTTACCATAGACAACAATGTTATCCAATGAGCATTTGCACCGTGGGGAACACTGCCTACTGCCATGACAACATACACCAGCAGTATGATGTAACTTCCTACTCGCCACAACCTGTATGACTGGAGGCTCCCAGTTTGTGTACAAAATGTTTACCCAAACAGTACAGGGGCAGTGTATATGGCACCATTTTGTCTACTGTCAGGGAGCTAGAGGTGACATGATTAATGCTTATCCCCATATCATGGTTGTAAGTATGCCTACACAGTTGAATGCCCCATCCACAGCAATCACAACACATTGTCCATTCAGGGTTAGATCTTTCTTCGGGACTGTTACTGTGTAGTGTGTGTGGAATACACATGGAATGGATGTGAGAGGTGAATGTAGAGTAATCAGTCCTACACAACATCTGTCTACCTTTTTCCCAACATTGCTTCCGATCCATGTGGAGAGGGAGGGCTCCATCTGTCTACAGACCCTGGTTGATCTGGCTACCATGGAGGAGCACCACATCATCATCACTTATAGCCTGAACCGTAACACAATCCGTGAGCTGTGTGACCAATTCGAGCCTGAGCTCAAGCCTGCAATAAGAAACCCATTTGCCATCCCTCAAACATTGCAGGTACTATCAGTCCTACATTTCTTAGCAACAGGGTCATTTCAGGTGACCGTGGGCATGGCATCCAGTGTATTACCGCCAATGTTCAGCAACATCCTTACAACATTCCTGCGTGGATTCATACGACACATGCAGAGCTACATCCTGTTTCCCCAAAGCCCTGATCTCACTACTGTGAAATCAACAAATTTGTATGCCATTGCCACCATACCACATGTGATTGGTGCAATGGATGGCACCCACATACCCCTAATTTCTGCCCGAGCCTATGAACAGGTGTACAGGAATCAAAGAACTACCACTCACTGAATGTACAGTTGGTCTGTCTTGCAGATCAGTATATCTCACAGGTGGCTGCACGATTTCCTGGATCTTTCCATGATGCCTAGATACTGAGGAACAGCCGTGTGCCACACATAATGACACTACTACGGGGGGGAGAACTTGGCTAATAGGTGGGTGTGTATTACACGGATCTGCACCATACATGACTGTCAGCTTGTTAGCATTGAAGCAAAGTGTGTTTTTAACTACCTTTTAGTCCTCTTCTCAGGTGATTCTGGATATCCAAAATGCAGTGGTTCCTGACACCTGTGAGAAATCCCAGGACAGATGCAAAAAACTGGTACAATGATACCCATGGTCGCACAAGAAGGGTGATTGAGAGGACCATTGGGCTCCTGAAGGCCAGATTCTGCTGCCTGCACATGTCTGGTGGATCACTGTGCTATGCCCCTGACAAGGTGTGTCAGATTGTACTGGCCTGCTGCATGCTCCATAATTTGGCTCTGAGGAAACATGTTTCACGACTGGAAGAGGAGGATGCTGCACTGCCACCCATGGGATCTCAAGGGATGGATGACAGTGATGGAGATGATGAGGAGGATCAATTTGACTCAAGGAGCCAGCTTATACAGCTCTACTTCCAATGACTCTCAGGTACACGTTGCAGTGTTCTGTTAGCTAGATTGGGCTGGATGTCAGTGGCAGACGGTGACTGTACCTACAAAGTGCTGTGTGGATAGGAGTATGTATAGGTGTGGATGTTTGGGGATCCACTTTCAGCCATCTGCAGAGTGTTGAACATAGTGGTCACAATAGTTTTACACATCATCATTACCTGCATGACACTGTGGTGGCTTTATTCTCCACATACCTTTGACAGGGCTGGTGTCTTCAGGACATCAGGATATTTGTAATGGATGTGACACATGTGGTGATGCAAGGGCTGACAGTTGTCCTGGCAGGTTGGCATTCCTAGACACTATGGTGGGTGATATAATGTTCTGTTTTCATTTGCCATTCTACATACATATACATGCAAATATGTGTTTTTATATGTCTGAGTAGTGTTAAGCCCACATTAGGTATATGTGCTACCTTTAACCTAGTTCCCTATGCTGTAATGGGGTGGAGGGGTATGTCTGGCAGCAAACGAGGCAACAGTTGTGTTGGGACAGTGCAGTTAAAATTGTGTTGCATTTCTCTTGCTGACAGATGCTGCTATGGTGTCCTACCCTGACATATGGCTACATCATGGATGTTGATGGGATGAGTTTAACACTGCTGGATTGTACACTGTCACGTACTTACCATCCACCTCTCTGTACAATGATTTCCTGCAAGATGTGTGTACTTAGGTTCATGTTTTATGATGTAAGTTACACATAGATCAGAAACATTGGTATGAAATGATAACAATATTTTGGTGTAATCAGGTACTGTTTATTGATGTTGCGCATGACAAGAGGGATATGAATGTGGAAGGTAATGGGCACATGGTGAACAAAATACTCTGTTACATTTCCACAAACTGTTGGTAGCACAGAGGCAGAATAGATTGGGCCAATGTGAAATGGGCTAATGGCAGTGGATAGACAACAAGATGGCTCAGTTTGGGAGAGTCACTTCTTGACGGTGGGCTTGGTCTTGGCTACTGAGTCATTGGGTTGTCTGGGTCTCCAGCCACGTTTGCAAAGTGGTTCCTGGGCTACAGGGGAAGTGGTGCTGGTGTCCTGTGAGTCCTCTGCCAGTGCCATCATTCCACTGACTGGTGCAGATGTTGATGGCTGGGCTGTGTCCTAGGTAGTAGAAGGGCACTGTTGGTGGGTGGTGGACTCTGGCAAGATGTAAGGCAACCTCTGCAGCACCCCATGGTGGCATTTAGTTATCTCCACTGCTCCATGGTCTCCTGGTGGTGTGAGACATGCAGCCTCTGGTTGTCCTGCAACGTGGCCAGGATCTGGCCCACCCTGTCCTGTGAATGGTAGCATGCCTCCAGGACTTCGTATATGGCCTCATGGGCATCCGCATCCCTCCTTGGCCCACCCCCGTGCCACTGACACCCTCCTGCTGGGCCTAGCCCCCTGGGCCTGTGTCTGCATCACAGGTGGGCAAGTCCTGCTTGCACTGGGGCCTTCATCGTCCTGCCCGGTGGTGGATGTTGACTCTAATCCCTGAACAGGTGGGCAGACAGTCCGTAGCCTGGAGACACTGGTGTGCATACGTTGGGCCACTGGTGATGGTGGTGGTGGTGGCTGAGTGGTGGTGGTGGCAGTAGTATCCTCAGTGGGGTTTCTGGAGGCTGACTCCCCTGGGTTGTGGGATGGACCATGGAACTCCTCTTGGTCCAGACGTGCTGTTGCACTCTCCTCACTGGGACCTTCTTCTTCTAGTTGGGGACTTGCACTTCTTAGACCGGGTGTCATGGCCTGTGGTACCTGTGTGTCACATCAATGAGTATTTAGTTTCCTGCAATGTGTTTTGACTTGTTGCTAGCAGGTGATGGTGCAGTGGCAGTGCTGTAGAGGATTTGGCATTGACAGTAGTGTGCCACAGTATTTTTGTTGTTTTCTATGTGTTTGTTTTTTAGTTTTTGCCATTGTCGTATTTCTCTTCTGTTTTATGCCCCCTATGCTGTCATTGCCATTTCCCTTGCAGGACTAGCCAACTGTTTGTTGTGCTTCCATTCCCAGTAACTTGCATGCAGGGGCACTTCGGGATAGGTGTGATGCATTTTTGGATTAAGGGATTGGTGGTATAGTGTGGGGGATGTAGTGCAGCATACATTACATGCAGGGGTAGGTGACTGTGCTCACAGGGAGGTGTTGTGAGTTGGATGGGGTGTTGTGGGCATGCAGGGATTCTGGGTACAGTTGAATTTGGGATGTTGAATTGCCATGGTATAGGGTGTTTAATGGTAGTGAGAGGGGTAGGGTGAGACATCAATTACAGTTGGGATACACCTTTAGGGTAGATGATCTGACTAACCCAAGTCCAGTCCTCCAGTGAGACAAGTGACGTCCCTCTGGGTGCAAGATAGCCGAGACCACCTTCTCCCAGTCGGGGTATTCAGGAGGTGGAGGAGGGGCCACCACCAGTCTTCTGTACTGCAACTTGATGTTGTGATGCCATGGACTGTACCTTCCCCCACAGGTCGTCCCACCTCTTCCTGATGTCGTCCCTTGTGCATGGATGGTTTCCTACTGCGTTCACCTTGTTGACAATTCTCTGCCATAACTCCATCTAACTGGCGATTGACATCTGCTGTACCCGTGCCCCAAGCAGCTGCGGCCTCGTCCCTGAGTATTTCGTCCACCATGGTCCTTAAGTCCCTGCAAGTGAAGCTTAGGGAGAAAACAGAAAAGAATGTTAATCTCTACACCTGTAAAGAGAAGGGAAAAAATATCACTCTTACCCTTCTCACCTAAGGACCATGTGTGCAATTACTTATCTTCAGTTGGAGTAAGCCATATTTCTGTTTGTTTGTATCTGTTTGTTTGTTCTTGTATTGCCTAAATAATAAACCAACGTCATTCATCGACCTATCAAGCATCCTAAGCCATATTCCTGAGGTCTCTCACACAGGGGTGTTATCCATCACTCCAAGAATAAGTTCATTGAATTACTCTGTGGGTGGAGACATGTAACATACACTTTTTTGGTAGGTTTCCACTCTGAGCTTGTGAATATGAAAATCAATATAGCTAAAAGAAAGTGTAAACTTTCTCAAAGTGTAACTTATCTTTGTGAATCAGGCCCATTGGATGCAAGAGGCTGCCACAATTTCAAGCCTTGTGAGAGTCCCATGGATCAGAGGACATGTAGCCTATTTTGCCACTACTTATGTGTTTATGCAGTACAAGTATCAGTGCTGACAATCCTTACAAGTGGTGCAAAATATTCTGTGTTCTACTGGCCTCCTTTGCTATGGGTGACTGGATCACCTAATAGGTTTTGCTGTCTGCTTGGCATATACACGTGAGTATGGGCCACAGATTATGGAGGCTTTTCCTGCGGTGGCTATTTTGCCTGCTAAAGTTAATATCTTTTTATCACCACATATTTTGAGTTTTGGGCTATCCAGCATTTGTTGTGCATTTTAGCAAGCATTTTTTCGGAGAGAAGATTAATTTACTATCCTGATGACTACAATTTCTTGTAAGAGGGCCAGATCAGAAACCAATATCATTTATAATGCTTCCAAAGAAGCATTTTTTCAAAGGCAACAACAATTTTAGGAAAACCTGCCTGCAGGTTGCTAATGATTATACAAGGAACAATGGGCCAGATGTATCAAACTATTTTGCGCTTTGCAAACCGTGCAAATAGCAAAATTCACTGTTTGTGAATGCAAAATAGCCTTTCACAATGTATGAAAGGCATAACAGTCCCATTTTAGGGAATCACAATTTTTTCCATACATTCCATACATTGTGAAAGGCTATTTTGCATTCCCAAACAGTGAATTTTGCTATTTTCACGGATTCCCTAAAATTGCGACTCGGATTAAGGAATCACAATTTGTGATTCCCTTAATAGAAAATCACAAATAGGGAATTCCTATTTGCGATTCCCTATGCACATGTATCAAGCATTTCCTAAATGCGAACTGGGCATTTAGGAAATGCAATTACCACCAACTCCAAGTTGGTGGTAACCATGTGCAATTTTTAAAAATGCATTAAAGATGCATTTTTAAAAGTACCATGTAGCTCACACATACTTCTAGGGCATACATGCACTTCACATGTGCACAATAAAATTTTGGGGTGCCTCAAAGCGGGCCCTTAGCACCTTTGGTTTTGCATTTCCTAATCTGCGATTCCTTAATAAGGAATCGCAAATTTGGAAATGCAAAAACATTCACACCTATTGGAACAAAAGGAGTTGCATTTCTTAATAGTGATTCCCTAATAGCAATTGTGACTCAGTGGAAATCTCTACTAGGGAATCGCTATTTTCTTACATACCATTTTGCATTTCTTAAATAGCAGTTTCTTAAATTTGCTACTTAAGAATGCAAAACAGTACTTTGATACATCTAGCCCAATGTCTTTTAGATTTAGGCATAGGGGTTATTTCTGGTAGGAGGAAAGTATATTTTCTGCAGTGCATTTTTTTGTTCAATTCGCGCATTGTCGTTTTCAGAAATGATTGTATGGTTTTACTGAATCATTTTGTGAGCATTTTAGCAATTATTTGTTCTGAGGCAAGTGAAAGCATGTGGTCTGAGAATTTTTCAAAAATAACATTTTAGGCACACTTCCTCTTTTAAGGTGTGTTTAGATTGTTGCTGAGGGAGCATGTAGTAATTGATCTATCTTTTAAAGACCTGATGGAAGATTATCCTGGGATGATTTTTTTCCACAGTGATGTCAGTGTCTATGCTGAAAATTTCTGTTATTTTTTTCTCCTCCCCCACCACAATTGCTCCTGTGGCAAGGCTTGGAAATGAAATGTTTATCGGGAGTCCACTATATTTATCTTTCTTTTATCCTCTCTTTTTTATCTCAATTCAACTAGCAAGACAATAAGCCTTTTGATTGGTTGATAGCCAGCCACACAGTTGTTTGTGACCCTCGTCTAGGCCTCTCCAAAGCAGTCCTACCTTTCATTTGTGGTCAATGTCTGTTAGACCTGGCATCCCTAGGGTTGTCTTACCCATCATTTCTGCTTTTTACCTCCAGTCTGCTTTATCTTTTTCTTGCCATAGGGCTCTGATCACTTTACCAACAGTGCTAAAGTGCATGAGCTTCTCCCCTAATCATGGTGACACTGGTTTATCCACAACTGGCCTACTTAATTTACACGTAAGTCCCTTAAAAAATGCCATACAATATATACCCAGGGCCTGTAAAATAAATGCTACTAGTGGGCTCCAGGACTGGTTTGCCACCCACTTAAGTGGCCCTGTAAACATGTCTCAGGCCTCCCACTGCAAAGCCTGCATGGTCAGTTTCACAGCCACCTTGACTTGGTATGTAAAAGCTCTTGCCAAGCCTTGAACTCACCTTTTCTTACATATATGTCACCCCTAAGGTAGGCCCTATGTAACCCATAGGGCAGGGTACCATGAAAGGAAAAGGCAGGACATGTACCTTTAAGTTTTACATGTCCTGGTAATGAAAAACTCCCAAAGTAATTTTTCATTGCTGTGAGGTGTGCCCCTCTCATAGGTCAGTATTGGGGACTTCTTAAAATACCTTTAAGCTGTAATTCCTGATCAGAGAGGAGTAGCTACTTCATGTTTAGTATCATTGGAATGATAATAATAAATCCTCTAAATGGTAAACTCAGATTTAATTTTAGTATTTTAGAAATGCCACTTTTAGAGAATGGGCATTTCTATGTCCTCCCAGCCCTGTGTGCCTACATCCTGTCTCCAATACACTTGGCCTGGGCTAGGTGACAGCTACGCTTATGCATTCCCTTCGGACACCCACAGCACAAGATGCTTTACTGCATCTGCATTCATCTGCACACTGATGGGTCTTCCTGGGGAGAAGGTTGGGAAGGGCTCACACATACACTTCAAAGGGTATTGGCTTGAGCCACCACAATGGGTTGATTACATCCCACTGGTAGTCTGGAGCCTGGGCTGTGCTGAAAAAGTGACCTGTGCACTTCAGAGAAACCTTTTGAAATCACCTCCCACATCTAAAACACTTTTTGGTTAAATACTGGTTCTCTGACCCCCTAAAATGCAGTACACTTCTAGACCTGATACGAAATCCTGCTGGAGTAAAGGCTGATGTGCTGGAGAATCAGCACTTTGCTGTGCCTGACAGTTTCAAGGAACTGGTGTCCTGCTTTACTGAGATGCCTTGCTGCTTGCTGACCTCTCCCCTGTAGCTAAAGAACCGATAATTGTTTCCAGAGTGACTCCAAGTTCTTCCTGACTTGCCCCTAGTTCTTCTAAATGTCTCTGGGACATCAAAGCCGCTTCAGAGCTGCTTCATTTCAGCCTTACACCTTCTTTACAAGGACTTCATAGCTAGCTGTTTAATTTCAGCCTACCACCTGCTTTGCCAGGACTTCAGAGCGGCTTCATTGCAGCCTACTGCCCGGTTTGCTAAGACTTTGGATCAGCTTCGTTGCAGCCCACCACCTGCTTTGGAAGGACTTTGAAGTGGTTTCCTTTCAGCCTTCTTCCTGTTTTGCCAGTTAGCAGAGACATGCTGTATGGCTTGCACTTCCCCAGCTGGGGAGGCACACTCTGGTGCAACCCTGCTTCCGGCCACAGCACTGGCCGGCCTTGATACTGCCTCACCTTTAATCTGCAGTTGGGATGGTGCTTTCCCTGACAACGGAGGCCTGAATGGCCGTAGAGCTTCTACTGCACTGCCTGCAGTAAAGAGACAAACACCATTTGAATTTGAATTTGAATTCAATATTCAGGCCAGTCCCAAATGGCCCAACAAGTCTTTGCTACACACTTCTCAGAGGGATATATGTACTCTTCCAAAATACTGTAAAGACTCTAAAACAAGCCCTGTACAAAGTGTGCTTATTCTTGAAAAAAAAATTAAAGTGACTGTTCATTGATTTTTTTGTTGTTTTGGTCTTATTCTACTCAGGTAAATAAGTTATATTTTTAAAAAACCTCTGTGGAGGTTTTTTGTGGTGTTTTCATTGTAGTTGCTACAGGTGTGTTGCACTAATACTTAACACATTGCACCTTAAGTTGAGCCTGCCTTCTCTGTGCCAAGCTACCTTAGGGTGAGCACAGGTTAATTTAGATTGTGTATTTGACTTACCCTGGCCAGGATTGTGATCCCTTCTTGGCCAATGTGCATACTGCCACCAACTAGAGACTCGGGCCCATATTTATACTTTTTTTAGCATCACATTTGAGCCGCTTTTTGACCCAAAAGTGGCGCAAACTTACAAAATACAATTGCATTTTGTAAGTTTGCGTCGCTTTTGCGTCAGAAAACGACACAAATACTGTGCTAAAAAAGTATAAATAAGGGCCTCAGTTTGTAACAACGCCCAAATAAACTAATGACAATAGCCTCTGAGGTGAATGTGGGGCCATGTTTGGGTCTCTAACATTCCTAATGCCGCAGGCATAGTGGTAGAACATCAGCCTATGTCATCATGTGCCACACAACCTATTTCTGATCCAACCCTTCAAATGCACACTCATGAAACAAGTTCTCAGAACACCACTTCCTAACGTTCTGGATACAATTCTACCTTTACATTCCTCCCCAGCATAATGCGGATTAATTGAGTCTCACAACTCTAGGACTCCTTGTTCTTCCGTCATGACTGCAAGAGGTACACCAGCAGCAGGAAAGGGATGTGACAGGGAAAAATACAAAATCATGATAAATGCTTCCCATCTTTTTCATCCTTTTGGAGAGACCAAACTGTTTGGAAGTTGGAGGAAGGGCATCATTGGCTTTCTAGTGTTCTTTGTTCATAGCAAAAATTTGCCACAGAGCCCAGCATGTTTGGTGGCCAGGTATATCATTTATGGACCCTGTATTAGTTGGTTCACAGACCAAACATTGGAACCGTGGACTTGAAATGGTCAACAGCTTAGCGTTCTTTATCCAAAGTTGCATTTTATTTTTTAGTGTAGCTCCACGGATGCCTGAAAACGTAGGTTCGTGGACAAGGTCTATACTCACACTAATGGTCTTGCTGTAAAATATGCTGAGTCCGCTGAAGCAGGAATTTCTACTGAGCAGTGAAGATAATCAAACAGATCACGTATCTTTATTAATTGGGTAATACTGCATTATTTGGAAGCACAGCGCATATGTATCTGTGTTAAAATCACATTGCACTACAGTGTCTCTTTGCAACGCACTATAGGGACTGTGCATCTTTTGCCTACAGTTAATATGTTTCTTCATGAATTACTGTGATTATGGCAACCCTGAAAATTGAGAACAGATACTTTTCATAGTGAGCTAATGTATAATAATTGGGAGAAGATAAGTAAATACCAAACCATTTATTTCACTCAACAGCCACTATGTAATGCCTTCGTCATAAAAGCTACAATTGTGCATTTTAAAAAGTAAACATTTAATAAGGCCCGAAAGGCAGATGAATATGCACATGAACAAATTTATTTCCACGACTTCAAAACAGGCTGCGCACAGCAATCATTCCCTGCTAAGGGTAAGTAGTACACTGAGGGGCATATTTCTACTCCATTTGCTCCACCTTTGTGTCATTTTGTTTTACACAAATTCAGTGCAAAACTAACTCCATTTTTATATTTTGATGTTAGACACGTCTATCGCCAAATATTCGAGTGTCATCATTTTTTAGATGTGTGAACCTACCTTGCGTCAATGAGATGCAAGGTAGGCATTCCCATCTAAAAAACGGTGCTAACCCCACAGCCCCATATTTATCCCCCTTGCTAAAATGATGCACAGGTGGGAGGAGGGGTTAAATAATGGTGCAAACCTTGCTCTGCACCATTTTTTAACGCCTGGGTCAGACCAGGCATTAGAGCACCTGGGGACCCATTTCCAGGGTTAAACACATGGAATGGGTCCACAAGTACCCTCCTCAAGCCCCGGGAACACCCCCACCCACACCAGAGGGACACCAGAGGATGGGGGACCCTATCCCAGGTAAGTAGGGTAAGTATAGGTAAGTATTTTTTTAACACTAGCCCACCCTTTGCACCGGCTTGCGCCATTCCAAAGATATGGCCCCCGGCTAGCGCAAGTCTGTGCTAAACTTTTTGATGCAAATCTGCGTTAGTGCAGTTTTGCATCAAAAAGTGTAAATATGTCCTGAGTGCTTGTTTTGACTAGACATGCATATGGCTTTTGCTGTAAGCGGTAGCTGTTTATACTTAATAGGAAATGAGTTTAGGTTGGAAAAACAACATGAACCTTGTGGACCCAGTACTTCATCCCAGCTCTAATTGAAATTTCAGTAAAACGTAATTTATCGGAATACCTGGTGAGATGGAAAATGAGTAATTATGATGAGGTAAAATAGTTTAAAGATGGTTTGGAGTTTAGGTAGTAGTTGATTTCAGTTATGGTAAGTGGATTTTGAATGTTAATGTTTTACGACACTCAAGGGATATCACAAAAGTGGCCTCATTGCACCTGGAGAACAAGCCAAGAGAAACAGCAAGCAGATGTGAGATAGAAAACAAAAACCTTAAAAAGTGCAAAGGTCCTGACGTGCCTCCATTATTATAGTTTGTTATCAAAGTTCAAAGTTTAGATTGTACTTAGTCCAGCCGGGAGTCGAAATGCAGAGAAAAATCTTTCCCATAATTTGCTCGGTCTTGTAGACAATCAGCAGTGGTGGGTAGAATGTCAGCAGCACGAGATACTGGAAAAACAATTATTTGATTGTCAAACCAGCAATCTCATAGTTCAATTGTCAAACGATATTTATTAAAATAGTAACCAAAAATATGATTGCTTTGCAGCTCATGCAGGATTTCTTTATTTTAGTAGGCATCTATTTCCTTTTCATTCAACAATATACAAGTGCAATAATGAATTCTCACAACTAGAACCTTATGGTGGCCATCTTTTTGATAAACTTGTCATGTCACTCTTTTGTACTTTGGGACTTATTTAATTTCACAAAAGAGAAAATTCATTTCCTGATCTTCAGTTTCTATTACAACAGATTTCTAAAAACCATTGTAAGCTTTCAGTTCATTTTATGCAATAAAATATTTTATCACTTCTCCTGGACCATAAGCCACTTGCTTACTGTCACCACCAAATCAGAAAAATCCCAAAGACCGTCACATCATGCTCTCTGATTTAACTTACACCTCAAATCCATCAACACGTTCAAAAGGAGAACGAGGCTATGTATTGGAGACACAGACATCAAGTTGATTGATTAACAAAAACACCTTAAAGAATGTAGACTGTGTCGCCACACATACCTGCTAAATTGAAATAACAGGAAAACCTAAAACTCAGTCCTCCTCCCTAGTCTGTGATGATCACAATCATTTGTTTATTGAAGAAGTAAACATGATAACGCAAGGATTAGTTACAACTGCCACACAACTGCTTTAGGCCCGTATTTATACTTTTTTTTAGCGCCGCATTTGCGCCGCTTTGTGACGCAAAACAGCGCAAACCTACAAAATACAATGGTATTTTGCAAGTTTTCGCCGTTTTTGCGTCAAAAAACCACGCAAATGCGGCGCTAAAAAAGTATAAATACGGGCCTAAGGGCCGTATTTATACTTTTTGACGCAAAACTGCGCTAACGCAGTTTTGCGTCAAAAAAATTAGCGCCGGCTAACGCCATTCTGAAGCGCCATGCGGGCGCCGTATTTATTGAATGGCGTTAGCCGGCGCTAGCAGACCGGCGCTGCCTGGTGTGCGTGGAAAAAAACCACGTACACCAGACAGCGCCGGCGTAGGGGGAAAATGGCGTATGGGCGTCTTAAAATGGGGCAAGTCAGGTTGCGTCGAAAAAATCGTCGTAACCCGACTTGCGCCATTTTTTTTCGACGCCCATCCCCCATCAACATGACTCCTATCATTGTAAAGATAGGAGTCATGCCCCCTTGCCCAATGGCCATGCCCAGGGGACTTATGTCCCCTGGGCATGGTCATTGGGCATAGTGGCATGTAGGGGGGCACAAATAAGGCCCCCCTATGCCACAAAAAAAAAAATACTTACCTGAACTTACCTTAATGTCCATGGGATGGGTCCCTCCGTCCTTGGGTGTCCTCCTGGGGTGGGCAAGGGTGGCAGGGGGGGTCCCTGGGGGCAGGGGAGGGCACTCTGGGCTCATTTTGAGCCCACTTGTCCCTTAACGCCATCCCTGACCCAGGCGTTAAAAAGCGGCGCAAATACGCCGTTTTTGGCCACGCCCACTCCCGGGCGTCTCTTTTGCCCGGGAGTATAAATACCACGTAAAGGCCTGGGAGTCATTTTTTAAGACGGGAACGCCTCCCTTGCATATCATTAACGCAAGGAAGGGGTTCACGCTAAAAAATGACGCACACTCCGGGCACTTTGGCGCCCGAAGCGTCTAACGCCAGAGTATAAATATGGCGTTAGTTGGCGTTAGTTCTGCGTCGAATTTGCGTCGAAAAAAACGACGCAAATTCGGCGCAACCAGAGTATAAATATGGCCCTAAATGTCTAAAACTCTGTGAAGTCACGCATAAGGAATTCTCTTTTAAGTCTGTCTTCTAATTAAGGGTTTGAACTTATCCCAAGTGTGTTAAAGCCAGCTCACTATCCATTAGAAACGCTACCACTGTGGCGTTTTATAAGGCACGGGCTTTGTCCACGACTGTCATCTGAAGTGAATCAATAGCTTCTTCCCATAGGCCGTTTTGTCTAGCGACTTGAAAAAAGGCTTGCCATCCTCTTTATTTCTAATCCTATGATTCTTTCCAACTTCAAACCCATCACCAAATTGCCTGGTTAGCAAAGAGTTTAGAGATAACTGTGATCACCCAACTTCAATCTCATCTGACTACAATAATTGTCTCTCCTCACTCCACTCTGGATTCCATGTAAATCCAGCACTGAATGTGCTCCCATTGGATTCCGGGATAACACCTTCAGATGGTGGACAAAAGGAAAAGTATGCCTATTAGTCATAGTGAATTTGTATGTGGTGCTAAGTACCAGTGGCCACTCTTTCTTACTAGACAAGCTCTCCAGCACAATTTTCTTAATGTTTTTAATCCTTTTGTCCCACTGGCCCCAAAGTGTATCAGGGGGCTAATTTCTCCCCCAAGGGACTCCTTCCTGAGAAGTTCATCAGAGCTCCTCGTTGTTACCTGCCTCATTTAATCCCTCCTAACCACATTATATATCATCATTGAACACTCCCATGTTGGGGGACCGTCATACGGAGATGATGTGCAAATTCTTCATAGATGACCTGTTTATAGATTTGAGGAAGGAAGGAGCCTAGATGAATGCAAACGATAAGCAGATTATTAACACTAATACAGAAATTATTTTTTGAAGCCGGAGACAGGACAACACCTTATTGACACTTCTAACTCTGTACTTTTCAGGGAGATGGTCAAGAATATCGGTGTGGCTTTTAATATATCCCTTTTCTTCCAGGAATGTTAAGCAGTAGGAAGTTGTTACCATCAAGTTGCCAGATATTAATATACTCTGCCACTGCTATCCCTCACATACCAATCATCAGCGTGAGGTGCAGCCTATCAGCCTTACAGATCACTCAGCTAAAGTGACTTCCCAATGCTGCTTGTTGAGTCTTTGCAGCTTTCTGAAAAAATGACTTTTTATCACTCAGTAGATCAGTGCACTAACTCCTGGTGCTAGATGATCTTCTTTAGTTTGTGAAACTGGATATTAAAGTGAAAAATTACTAAGCACCATTGTGTGTGTGGCTAACCATGTTTCACTCTACCATGCACTGCAACAGCTTCAGAGCCAAACTAAGAACCTCCAAAATCACTCTCAGGTCCAAAAGAGGAAGAGACTTTCATTATTAAGGATCTGCATTCTGGAATTCCTCCCCAGAGCACCTTAGACACTTACCAATCCCCTGTGCATTCACAAAACACTGGTCAAATTTACTTTTGGGTGATCTGCAAGACCAATGACAAGCAAATCTTTGGGAAGCAGGCACCATAAATTTCACATACCATATAGTGCTGAAAACAAGACGTTAGAAGGGAGTTAGAAGTGAAATGGAGAGTATCAGCAAAGTGAGCACAGGTTTAATATTTGAGGTTGGCATAACTCGAGTAATTCTGTGTAGCATAATCACATGGAATCACCTAAGAATTCCAAGAGATTACACAAGAGGAGTAATTCTGCATTTAGAGCTGTTTCTTACCACAAAATGTCCCCTCTGCATCCAAAATGGACACAGGGATAGATTTTGCCCTACGAAATAGCACTAAATCCAACAGAACATGAGTAGTGAGCTGCTTGCACCTGCTAAATGTGTTCTTTGGGTAGTATTTTTACCTAACGTACTTTAGGCATGTAGGCCCTCATTACAACCCTGGCCGTCAAAAACCGGCAGGGCTGTTTCGTCGGAAGCACCGCCAACAGGCTGGCGGTGCTTCCCATGGAATTACAACTGCGGCGGAAGCGCTGCGGTCGCACCGCTGCGACTGGCGGTTTCCCGCCACTTTGGTCCCAGCTGTTTCCTGCCACTTTAGTCCCAACGGTTTCCCGCCACTTTGGTCCCAGCGGTTCTAATCCCCCAGGGCAGCGCTGCTTGCAGCACTGCCCACGGGATTACGAGTCCCTCTCCCGCCAGCCTTTTCATGGCGGTATGAACTGCCATGAAAAGGCTTGCGGAAAGGGGAGTCCCGGGGCCCCTGGGGGCCCTGCAGGGGCCCTCCTGCCACAGCCCCATGGAGCTTTTCACTGTCTGCATAGCAGACAGTGAAAAGCACGACGGGTGCAACTGCACTCGTTGCACCGCCTCAACACCGCCGGCTCCATTTAGAGCCGGCTCCCGTATTGCGGCCGACATCCCGACTGGGCCGGCGGGTGGAAACTAGGTTTCCGCCCGCCGGCCCAGTCGAGATCTCGAAATGGCCACCGCGGGAGTGCGGCCGCCTTGACGGCCACACGGCAGATACAAGTTGTAATGAGGGCCTTAGTGCCCTATTATTAGCGCAAAAGGCACCCTTGAATCGAAAATGGACATGAGGGTGCATTTTTGCACTAAGAAATAGCCCTACATGCAGCAGAACATAATAGTGAGATCCAACGGCTGCTCATGCTCACTAAAGATTCTCTCATGGTAGGATTGTTGTCCCCAAACTATGCAAGCAGCAGTAATCATGTAATTATTAGCAACTCTGCATCAAAGAGTAATGTGGGATTACTAATCTTATCTGTCGTATTTGAAATTGCATCCAGGCCTTCATAATATACCCGCAGTAGATAACTGGACCTCACAATTTCTTCAGGAGAGACCAACCTTAGGCATCTTCCAAAAATGAGTCACTTAAATAATTATCTCATACCTAGAAGCTCTCCTTGCTTTTTTCTTCATTTGTCTCCCTGAAATAGCTAGCAGTTCGCAGTTGTTATGATGTTAAATGAACCAGCACTTTGTGCACCAGCGGAGAGGTATTTGTGTGTAATAGAATGGGCACAAGTTTGAATCGCCATATGACTTATAACTGCTAAGAACTGGATACGATAACTGTCATTGAGATGGCCAATTAAACACCTTGTAGTCAAGAGAAAACTTGTTTTGTGTATTGTCCCATAATCTTATTAATATAATTATGCATCCGAGGACGATTGCATCCATTGCGTTTAACCCCATGAGTGCATGTTTGAGTCCCACGAATTCCCTTTAACGTTTCAGATCCTGTTGTCGACTTAATAACTTTCATTCAGTTGAGTAACAATAATTTATTTAAGTTCCATAAAGCCTTCGGGCTCATGTAAAATTAGATTTCTCTGGATTGCTCCCAAAACTGTTTATGTATTTGAAATGTGTATTTTCAATTCTCTAACATATGGGAGCTAAGTATACCTGATGTTTCCTTCAAATACCATGCTAACGATGGAAGCTGCTAATTTCTGTGGGAATCTTTCCTGCTCTGTACTGATATCCCTACCGGAACCTGTGGCATTGACAAGTCTGCCATTTCCAAATGCCTTGAAGATTTCCCTTTTGCTCCTTCTTTTGCTAGCAGATAAGATGGGCAAAATGAATCTTTTTTGTGCTGTCAATAATTAACCTATAAAATCAAATTAAATATCAAAAGAAGGACAAGTCAAGCACTTAGGAATTACGAACTCAAAAACCGAATTTATGTGCTTCTGATTACCTAGGTCCTCCCTGTTTACCTTGCGGCATATCAATCTTTATACACATTGTTGTTTCCATTCGCAGCCTGATACAATTTAAGGGCAGAACATTAGTCTCCGAATTTAAGTCACTAGTAAAATGTTGAGATATAATAGCAACCTGTTTAAATGTTATTGCCCTTATAAAAAAACGTTCATTAATAAAGTTTTTCAGCTACAAAGTTCTCGTTTAGGCGTGTAATTTCCTCACAATATGAGTGATCTCTGCAGATTAGAATATTAATATGGCGAACCGTTATAGAAGTCTAATGGATAATTACACCAGAGGGAACTGTCTGAGATACTTAACAGTCATTCAACATGATGTATTCTGAAAAATGAGGTACTCAATTACCCGTGACCAATTATTGTCCTTATGAAAGCACGCTTCAAGGAATACCTGACCGGGTAATTATCATGTATTTATCATCTGAATATTTCCCATCTTAACGACCTGCAAACACGAAGCTGATTTGCAAACTTTGCATGCCATGTAATGACAAAGTAAGGTTCATATTCTGCTTTTAAGTTAAGTAAAGTCTATTCTCAATGCACTTTGTTGCTGCCATTTGAAAGTCATTCGATGCTTTGAATTTTCAAACTATTTTGGAATAAATTACATTTTTAGTACATATATGAAGATAGTAAGAGCTAAATATGCTTTCTTTTACATTTGCAAATTTAAAAATGAAAACATGGTGACTATAGTGGCGACAAGAGAGAAGAACCTTTGTATGGGTCATGGGAGACACAGGAGGGACTTAGAGTTGGCATTTGTCCATAAAAACTAAGTAATAGAATAGCCTTAAGAACCACCCTATCCATTTTTTAGGGGTTTCTATCAGGCCCGACATTTTCCCATCTTGCTGTTTACTCCCACGCATGCCATTCACTCTGTTCCAGAGGAATTGATAGGGCATCGGGACACAGACAAATGAGGAGTGTGGAGAAAACAGACTGGACTGTGGCTTGAATTAGTTTGACACCATGAAAGGCACTATACTACTTATGGAATTGCTGAAGTCTGGCCGCAGATTCACTAGCTGTGAGTCACAGCTGAATCTCATAAAACAACAAGCAAGAGGAATGATAATCAGTCATCTAGAAGTGTGCCGTAACAACAAATGCTTATGGTGTTTCTCTTGCGTCATGAAGTATTCCAATCTTTTCCTTATCTCCATGGAGGACCATGTCAGTGGCATCCATTCATGACTGCCCTTTGCTGCCAAATGAGATGTTGCTCATTGGAAATGGGGTACGGGACATCTGTTCTAAAACTCCTAGCCCTGTGAATTGGACTGAAACTGAGGAAAAAGAATACAAAGACTGAGCAATGCTTGAGGGGATGACTTGCCATTACAGCTGTGATCTGGATCTCTGTATGTATCCCAAAGCAACCTGACCTTGCAACTTACATCCTCCATTCCACAGCCAAGAGAACTGAAAGAGATTGCACCAGAACCACTTGGGAGGATCTGTTGTGCAGAACCCATTAAAGACGATCTTCATTGCATAACTCATAGATGGGCAAAACATGTCTAGACCAGTAAGATTCACTAGTGCAGCATTTTAACCCTCAATTTGATCTGAATCTCTAACTCTGTTGCAAGGAGGAAAATGCCTCTGAGGATTGTTTGTGTGTGGTAAGGTTCGCCTTAATGCACAAAACAATCTTGCCTACAGTGCAGAGACCCTTGCACCGTGGCACAAGGGTGCCTGTGTTGGCACAAGGCAGGACATTGTGCACTGGTACAAGGAGAGGACAGGAATATGCCATATAATGTAAATATAGCACATTTCTGCCCTCTCCCTCTCATGCAGTGCAGCACAGCAAGGTGTTTTGTTGTGTTGTGCTGCCTGAAACCTTGATAAATCTTCCTCCTAATCTTGATATATTATACAGAAGAAGGAAAGACAGAAAGGAAGTATAAAGGAGCTTTATTGAGGCCAGGGTGCAGTCCTTACCTACCTTCTGGTATCTGTGATGGATAAGGATCACCACAATATTTTTGGTGACAATGGTAATTCCAAAACGCAATAATTACCAAAATGTACTTTGTAAATGTTACCATTATTTTTTCAATTTGTTACATATTTTGTTTAACATAAATCTCAATACAAGAAGTATACATAAAAAAGGGATAGAATTGTAAATATGTTTTTCAATTACATATGACTATAAAACAATAATTATAAAGTTAAAAGGCCGTGGCACAACATAAAAAAATAAATCATAACAAAATAGAAAGCTCTAGAAGTCTGAGTGCATAAAACTTGTTTAATAAACATTGTCAGTAGTGTTGTGTGCAATAAAATACATTGACTTAGAAACGCCTGGAACCAAAATCTCATTGAAATCTCACATATTTGAACAGATATCCATTCAGGATTAGAAGAGTTCTAATTAGCTCTTCTAAATAAAAAGTAACTTTTTTTTTCAAACTGAATGTTGAAAGGATACTTCCTCAAGTAAGGCAAGGACAAATTAATGATAGTTGAAATTGGAGTCAAAGGCTGATATTTAAGGGAATAGATAGGATTCTAACCAGAGTCTGTATGCTTGAAGTCCCATGATTATTTTTCGATTAGTGCAATTTAATTTCATTATTTCTTATATCTATTGCTGTGAAAAGTGTATTCTTCAGACAAGGAGAAAGGGAAAAATGGAGCACCATGTTTCAGTAATAAATGACATACCTAGGAAGAGTGAGATTAATTCTCCCCAATGTTCCACCTAGGTCATCTGGTCCCTTGGTTGTATATCATGTGACTGAGGGCCTCTCTGATTAGTCTACACTTATGGAATGCCTTCAATCTGTTCATATTCCATGAAAGGATATGAATCTTCTGGTAACACCCCCCACCCTCTGCTGGCTAGCTCTTGGAATACACAATCAGGCATCCAGCACCCCCTGTTGAAAAATAACAACACAATATCATGTTTAGCCCCAATTGTCCCAGCCACAGGTAGTCACATAAGACCTTATTTTTACTTTTTTGAACTAAACCCACCCCTGACACCGACACAGAAAATCTATATGTAAAAAAAGTTACCCAATACCGCCCCCACCTCTACCACCACCCCAATCCTCCCAACGAAAGAACAAACCTCTGATCTTCTGAGAAATCCACCCCCAAAACAAAGCCCGAAAGTAGGGCCCCCCTCCTCCCACAAAGCAGAAGCACAGACACTACCATTTTTGTGAGTGCTGATCTCCCCCAAAACCCCAAACCGAGGAAAGAATTGAGCAGACAAACACCCAAAAAGTAGAGGCGAGAGCACCTCACAGCCCAGTATCTCCCAATATTAATCACAATATGTAGCTAGATGGAGCTAGGCCAGTCTGAAGCAATAGGTTGCCATCCCCCTGACCCAGACAGGAAGCCATAGACTGGAAATATAAGAAAAGCAGGGAGAAGGGGGAGGAGAGCATACATGGACATTGTAAACCATAAGGCTTACGAGACAAGAGTGGTAGGTCAACTGCTTGACCACTCAACAACACTCAATAGCTTCATGTGAAAAGGAGAGAAAATGAAAAAAAGGAGAGATTGTAGGATACTCAGCCAGTAGCTCTTAGAGTTTTGAAGCTTCAAAACATGAATATGTTTGCCCTTCAAACTGAATACACAAAGTTGCATGCTCAGACAATGAGACTGAGGCTTCAAGTTGCTTGAGTGCTGGGATCTGTTCTCTTAACTGCCAACGTCGAACCACAGTTTTATGACAAAAGTCAGATTGTATGAAGCAATCCACACCAGCCACATTCACTGGGCATCTGGGGCGAGCTGCACAACATATCTCTTGTCAGAGCAGGAACTTACCCACAAATATTAAGATAGCCCGTGGATAGCAAGGATGTGGGAGGACAAATTGAATAATGATGGGCTCTCCGAATCATGCATTCCACATCCCAGTCCCCCAGTGCAAGGAAAGCCCCCTTAATAGGGGAACTATGTAGCCTCCAAAAACATCCCCCTCTGCTCCTTCTGGAACCCCCAAACCCCTGAGGTTGTTCCAGCAACACAGGTTCTCCAAATCTTCAGCCAGTGATGAGAAAGTGCTAGCTGGACAACCATTAGCCTGAAGTCTTTACTGCACATTCTCGACTTTCCCTAGTAGTAGATTAAGGGGGTCATTCTGACCCTGGCGGTCTATGACCGCCAGGGTCGCGGATGACTGAAGCACCGCCAACAGGCTGGCGGTGCTTCAAAGCCCATTCCAGCCGCGGTCAGAAAACCGGGTCCGGCGGTTTCCCGCCGGATTTCCCCCAGCTGGGCAAATCCGCCAGGGCAGCGCTGCAAGCAGCGCTGCCCAGGGGATTCTGACCCCCTTCCCGCCAGCCTGTTTCTGGCGGTTTTTACCACCAGGAACAGGCTGGCGGGAACGGGTGTCCGGGGGCCCCTGGGGGCCCCTGCACTACCCATGCCACTGGCATGGGCAGTGCAGGGGCCCCCTAACAGGGCCCCAGCCTGCTTTTCACTGTCTGCCTAGCAGACAGTGAAAAGCGCGAGGGGTGCAACATCACCCGTCGCACACCTGCAACACCGCCGGCTCCATTCGGAGCCGGCTTTAGTGTTGCAGGCCGCCTTCCCGCTTGGCCGGCGGGCGCTAACAATGTTAGCGCCCGCCGGCCCAGCGGGAAGGTCGGAATGGCCCCAGCGGTCTTTCGACCGCGGAGCGGCCATATGGCGGTTCCCACCAGGCGGGCGGTGACCGCCGCCCGCCGGGGTCAGAATGACCCCCTAAGTGTGTCCATATTCCTCATGAGTTTCCTCAAGACCACTCCCATCTTTAGGTGAGCTGTTTAAGTGCCAATGAGTCTTTAAAATACTCTTCACTATGTTGGACTAAAAGGTTGTAAATGACAGCAAGATTTGGAGGATCAATTGTAGCTACATTAGGAAGAGGCATAGCGGAGGTGACAGGTGTTGGGGGGGGGCTTGGTTCCACCGGTGTGGGAATAGAAGCAGGTGTGAGAGCATCACTGAGATCAGAAACAGGAGAAGAAATAGTTGGAGTGAGTTTTGTCTCCCCAGGATCCCAAAGCAGGTCTTCCTCCAGAATAGTTGTAGGGTCTAAAGTACCCTGCACAAAGACCTTGGTTAAAAAAAGGTCTTCCATATTCAAAGCTTTAGAGCCATAGTTATTCACCTCATGTCGTTCCCTGTTTGAGCTTATCTCAACTTCTAAATGATGGCTTAGGGGCTGGATCTTAGGAGCAGGTGGTCCACGTTTTTTAGAGTTTTCCAAATTGGATCGTGATTCTCATTCTGAGAGACTCCCCAACTCAGCGAGAGAGAAGAAATTCTCAGGCAGTTCAATCAGAGTAGGTCAGAAGCCACCTCCTCAGGTTGAAGCTGCTTGCCCCTCGATCAACCAGAGTCAAGCTGGGAGTCTGCTCCCACAGCACCCCCAGATGTAGTCAGGGGCCCTGTGTAGACAATATCTGGATTGGTGACAGACTTTCATAATGGCCAGCCTGTCAGATTGCATGGGAGCATCAAACTCACGGGACTGAGCAGCTCCCAGGCGGGCCGACCCTACAAAACACCTATCAATCAATCCATCAATCAATCAGGCTCTTGTAAAGCACAGCTGATCACGATGAGGGTCTTGAGGCGCTAAGGGGTGGTAGTAGCAGTTCAATCAAAGAGCCATGTCTTGAGGTTCTTCTTGAATTGAGGTAGTGAGGGTGATTGCCTAAGGTGTAGCAGAAGACAGTTCTGTCTCTCAGCAATGAGGTAAGAGAAAGATCTTCCTCCAGCTGAGCTCTTGCGGATCCTAGGGGTGGTAGCAAGGTCTAGTTGGGTGGAGCAGAGGTGTCTGGCGGGTATGTAGAAGGACAGTCAGTGGTTGAAGTATGATGGTCCGATGTTGTGGAGGGCCTTGTAGGTGTGCGTGAGGAGCTTCATTTTTTTGTTGACCAGGAGCCAGTGAAGATCTTTCAGGTGAGTGGTGATGTGGCTGTGGCGAGGGATGTCCAGGATGAGTCTGATCAAGGTGTTCTGAATTCTCTGCAGTTTCTTTTGGAGCTTTTGGGTGGTGCTGGCATAGAGTGCTTTGCTGTAGTTCAACTTGCTGCCGACCAGCTCCTGGGTGACTGTTCTCCAGGACTCGATGGGGATCCATTTGAAAATCTTTCTAAGCAGGCAGAGCATGTAGAAATAGGAGGATGACACAGCATTGATTTGGAGGTTCATTTTGAACGAGGTTTCAAGGATGATGCTGAGGTTGTGTGCGTGGTGTGTGAGTGTGGGGGGGTTTCTGATCACTGAGAGCCACCAGGAGTTACCCCAGGCATAGGTGTTGGAGCCTAGGATGAGGACCTCGGTTTCGTTGGAGTTGAGTTTCAGGAAGCTGACATAGGAGACAATGTTAATTCTGTGGTTTCTGATGATGTCCGCAAGCGGGCCATGTAGATGTTGAAGAGAGTGGGGATCAGAGAGGAGCCCTGAGGAAATCCACAGCTGATCTGTGTCAGTCTTGATGAGAACGTTGGGAGCCTGACTCTCTGGGTTCATCCGGTGAGGAAGGAGTGGATCCACTATAAGGCTTTGTCATGGATTCTGGCATCATGGAGTCTGGTGCAGAGAGTGTGGTGGGAGATGGTTTCCAAAGACACACAGGCCACAACAATGAGCACTGGGGTCCTGACCAGCAAGATCCCAGTGAGACTGGCAAAAACACACTGACATACAGGTAAAAATGGTGGTAACATGCCAAGGAAGATAGTACTTTTCTACACTTTCCTCTGGGTGTTTCCTCAGATTCGGTTTGCAAGATTCCTCCAGGACTCCTCTGCATCCTCTGCTTCAGCTTCTGACCATCAGATCAACCGCAGACTGCTCCAGGAACCGCTGTAACTACAACAAAGTATCCAGGAAGGCTACTGTGACCTGCAACTTCAGCTCCAGCTGACATTTGCAACAGTTTCTAAGGTGTGCATGCTCTGAGGAATGCCTGTCTTCAACCTGCACCAGAAGAACTGAAGGAATCTCCCGTGAAGTGATGGAGTCACTTCCCTGCTTCAGCAGGCACTTCTCTGCGATGACTACTGATACTCTGGGTCTCATCTCCTGTCGACGAGCGTGATCCCTGGAACACAGATAGTGGACCAAAGTAACCCTGACTGTCCAAAGGTCCAGCTGTCCAAATTTGGTGGAGGTAAGAGCTTGCCTCCCTGTGCCAAACAGTACCCCTTTGCAACACGTCCTCTGCAGCTCCTTGGGCTTCTGTGCACTTCTTCCAAAAGTTATTCGTGCAGTGTAGGCCAGGTCCCCTCACTCTGTCCTGTGATGCGCAGCTCTCTGAGTTGTTCTCTGGCAGTGTGGGATCCTTCTATGTAGTGCTGTGGCAACCACACTTTGCAACTCCTTTGTCCCCGTGTCCTGTGACTCTGGTGGGTGCTGCCTGATCTTCTGAGGGCTCTCTGAAGGGCTGAGAGACCCCTCTATCTCCTCAGTCCAAGTTGAGACCCCCAGGTCCCATCATGGGTCCGGGCAGCTCCTCTTTGACGCAAAACGCATACTTGGGTGAACCAAGCCGGAATCCATCGACACAAACAGCCAGCAATCAATAACTTGACGTGAGACATCTCTTGCACCAAGCAGGAACCCACAGCTATCTTCTTTGGTGCATTTCTATTCTTTTCTTCCAACCAGAGAATCCGCTTTTGCACCTTCTTCCAGGTGGGCAGGTGCTCCTGTTCTTCCTGCACTCTTCATCGACTTCTGGACTTGGTCTCCTCTCTCCACAGGTCTTCAGTTTCAGGAATCCATTGTTGGTTGATTGCAGTCTTGCTTGGTTCTTGCATAATTCTTTATCACAACTTGTAGTGTGTTCTGAGGAAACTTGCTGTACTTTACTCCTGTTTTCCTGCGCTCTGGGGAGGGGTACTTTACTTACCTTTGGTGCTTTCTTACACTCTCAGCTCCCCTCTACACACTACACCTGCCTAGGGGGGAATCTGAACTTCGCATTCCACTATTTTAGTATATGGTTTGTGTTGCCCCTAGGTCCAATGTAATCTATTGTGTTTTTCACTGTTTGCACTATTCTATGACTGTTTACTTACCTTATTTTGGTTACTAGTGTATATATCGTGTATAATACTTACCTCCAGAAGGAGTATTGCCTCTAAGATATTTTTGACCTTGTGTCACTAAAATAAAGTACCTTTACGTTTGGTAACACTGAGTTTTGTCTTTTATTGTGTATAAGTACTGTGTGACTATAGTGGTATTGCAATAACTTTGCATGTCTCCTATTTCACCCTTGGCTACTCTGTGACAGCTACCCCTAGACACCCTAAGCTGCTAGACACTGCCTACATTTCACTAATAAGTGATTACTGGGCCTGGTATAAAGTGTAAGTAGCTTAGGTCCCCACTACAAACCAGGCCAGTCTCCTATAATCTTGAGTAGCGAAGCTGTCGTCTGAAATCTTGTTGTTGAAGAATTTTGCAAGGTTGTCGCAGAGTTCTCGGGAGGGGGGATGTCTGTGAAGTCTGTGCTGGGTTTGGTGAATTTCTTGATCATGATGAAGTTGCTACTGTGTGCGTTGGCATTGATGCTTTCCTGAATGGCCATTTTTGTGTGGTTCTGATGAGGTGGTGGAGTGTGGTGATGGCAGCTTAAAAACTTTGTGGTCAGCTGGTGTCTTGCTGTTCTCCATCTTCTCTCAAGCTGTATGTCAGTGCGCTTGGACTCTTTGAGGGGGGAAGAACCAGCTGGCTTTCTTGGGGGGTTGTTTGTTGGAGGGTTTCCTGAGGGGTGTCAGTGTGTTGGTGCAGTCAGAAATCCATTGCTGGAGGTTGCGTGCTGAGGTGTTGGTGCCCGTGGTTGGTGCCCGTGGTGTTTGGTGGAGGGCTGTGACAAATTGGTCTTTGGAGACCTTGTTCCAGGTTCTGCATGGGTGGGTGTGGGTGTGGTGGTGTTTTGGGGGTTTGGTGAAAGCGAAGTGGACACAGTGGTGGTCAGTCAGTGCAGTTCGGAGGTGTGGGAGATGTTGTTGCTAGCAGAGAAGACTCGGTTGAGCATGTGTCCTGTGGGTTGGGGAAGTGGCCAGTTCTTTGAGTCCCAGGGTGGCGAGTTTCTTCAATAGGGATGATGTGTTGTGGTAATTGAGGTTTCCCAGGTGGAAATTGATGTCACCAAGGAGGATATAGTCCATTAATGTGAGGGTGTGGTGTGAGATAAAACTGGCTATGGATTCGTTGAAGAGGGACGGGGTCTGTGGTGGTCTGTAGATGAGGGTGCCATGGAGGGTATAGGGTGGTGTTTGGGTTGGTCTAGATCTGGGAGTGGAGGTGATCCATGTCAGGAGACCGGTTGTCAGAACTGGTAGTGAGTTGGAGGGTGTTTCTGTGGACAGTGGTGATGCCTCCTCCCAGTCGATTGATGCATTCTTTGTGGATGACTTTGTAGCCATTGGGAATGGCAGTGGCGATGTCCTGGGCTGAGGTGAGGGTCATCCAGGTTTTGGTGAAGAAGGCGATGTCTGGAGCAATGGAATCAAGCATGTCTCAGATCTCCAGTGCATGTTTGATGAGGGAGCAGGTGTTGAGAAGGATGTAGCTGAGATGGTCGAGTCCGGTGCTAGGTGGGTGTGTGGTCGGTGGGACTGGTGTGAGGGGACAGGAGAAGGCGTGGTTGTGGCAGGTGAACGGGCCTGTGTGTCCTTTGGTACCGCGAAGTGGCAGGTGGTGGATTGTCCAGATTTGAGGGTGTGGAGGGTGCTGGCGTCATCCAGACCCATCCAATATGGATACCAGGTTGCTGCCTCGAGTAGACCTTGGGGGGGCAGTCCATCTTTACTCGCAGAGATGCTGGTGGCAGAGCTCCTCCTAATGCCTAAGGCTGAACCAGCATCCCCCTTGGACGTTAGGTCAGCTTTGGATGAAGTGGCAGTCGTTGATAAGGCACTCACTTTGACAGACTTAGGAGGCATCCCAGCAGAAATGGGAGGGCAGAATGACCCTCAGGACCCAAATAGTTGTCTACTGCCCTAGTTCAGGGCAGTCTTGAAAGAAAATGAGCACCTGTGCCAAGCCTGACAGTGGTTTCAGTCGCAAGAAGCCTTGAAAGTTCTGACGATTCCTTTCCAGATATCCACAAAGTAGGACAAGAGGATTGTAGCAAGAATTATAATGACTGGGCCAGTACCTTTTGTATCACAGCCCCTGACGTTAAATAGAGAATCATGTCAGTATCAATTGAAACAGCAGGGAAAGTGAAAACTGATACCTGCAACTCTGTGCCTCTTATGTCTCCTGGAATTCCTCCCCCAGAACAACAAGTCCAATCAAAACTCCCCCTGCTGTTCACAGAAGCAGGGCAGGGCTGCCTTGTTACAAGTCATGAAATCCTATCCACTGGTCAATATCTGTCTCTGCTCCTCGCAGAGTGAACATGGGTTTACATATTTCTCCACTCCGCATAAATCATATTCAACATGTTCCTGGCTAGCCACACTCTCTTGTCTTATCTTACTATTTCTATGAATCCTAGAGTTATCTTGGATCATAATTCATTGTCTCTTTTTATCAACATTATCTAATCTGAAGCTCCCGCCTTGGGCAGTCAGTTGGATTCTCCTCTTGGAGGACGCATTTATCCATTGTCTGGGTAGGGAGTCAAATTCTTTTTTGGAGTGTAATCTGGGCTCGTCCTCCCTACTTACTGTTTCGGTAGCTTTCAAAGCCGTTTGTAGGGGTCATATCTTACAGAATTCCTCCTTCTGTTGGCCTGCAGGCTGCCCAATTCGGGGCTAACATTCGGCTTACCCTCACTCACTTAGAATCTCTTATGGTCAACATTTTAATTGGCAAGACCGGGAAAATTTGTGTCATTGATGAACCAGTTTATGTGAGCCCAAGACTCCTTTAGGGAACGCATGCTTGATAATGCTATGAAGGAGGCCTGGGAAGAACAAATCTCTTCATATCAAAATAGCGAGGAAATGGGCATGGCAATTTCTTTTTTGTGTCTGTGACAAAGCGAATGCATCTGTTATCTCTGGGATCAAGAATCTCAAAGGCAAAATTGTGATTGATCCAGCTCTAATTTGAGAGGAGTTTCTTAGTTTCTATTGAAAACTTTATAACGAGGAATCCTCCAATGAGCGTATTGCCCAGTTTCTCCAAACATATCATTATCGGACACTGTCTACTGCACAGCAATCTAGGTTAGAAGGACCAATAATGGCATTGGAAGAGGAAGTCACAATTGGCCAGCTGGCACGGGCAAAGTTTTGTGGTCCCGAACAACTTCCACTGGAAATCTACGGTGTGAGAATGTAGCCTCTTTCTAGCACGGTTACCCCCATTTCTGGCCTGTTTGTCAGTGTGTTTTAACTGAGTCACTAGGATTCTGCTCATAGTTTGTGGCTTATATGTCAGTATGTTTTACTGTTTTGTCAGTATGCTTGACTCTGTCACTGAAGTCCTGCTAATCTGAACTCCAGTGCATATGCTCTCTCTGGTTCCAAATTTGTACTTACATACTGGTAACCCAGTATTCCACTCAAAATTGTTATACTGGACCCCCCCTTATAAGTCATTGGGGTTCCAGAAGATCCTTATGGGCTGCAGCATTTCTTTTGCCACTCATTCAGCTCTCATAGAAACACTTTTTCAGGACTGCCATTGCAGCCTGAGTGAAATAGTGTAAGAACTATTTTCACTGCACTAGGTCACTTATAAGTCACCCATATGTCTAACCTTCAGACCCTGAAGGCTAAGTGCATAGTACCTATGTGTGAGGGCACCCCTGCACTAGCAGAGGTGCCCCCTCATCGTCCAGGCACATTTTCCCGAACTTCATAAGTGCGGGAACACCATTATAAGTGTGCACTACATATAGGTCAATACATATATGTAGCTTCACAATGGTAACTCAGAATATGGCCATGTGAGGTATCTAACAACTGGGAATTGTACCCCAATAATGATTCCAGTATTGGTTGCTTAATCCCATGCACTCTGGGGGCTCCACCATGGCCCCCCAGCACTGCTATACTAGTCTTATGAGGTTTTGACTGCATCCCCAGCTGCTGCCACCTCACAGACAGGCTTCTGCTCTCCTGGGGCTTGAGCAGCTCAATCTCAGGAAGGCAAAACAATGCATTTCTGTTAGAAGAGGGATGTTACACCCTCTCCCTTCGGAAATAGGTGTTACAGGCATGGAAGGGGTATCCGCCCAGAGCCTCTGAAAATGCTTTGAAGGGCACAGATGGTGTCCTCCTTGAATAATCCAGTCTACACCGGTTCAGGGACCCCCAGTCCCTGCTCTGGCATGAAACTGGACAAAGTAAGGGGCGTGACTACTCCCCTGTCCATCATCACCCCAGGGGTGGTGCCCAGAGCTCCTTTAGAGTGTCCCTGGGTTCTGCCATCTTGTTTTCAGGATCGTCAGGGAACGTTGGGAGCATCTGAGTGGCCAGTACCAGCAGGTGACGTCAGAGACCCCTCCTGATAGGTCCATAACTGGTTAAGTAGCCAATCCGACTCTGAGTGCTATTTAGGTTATCTCCTCTTGGTGTTTCTTGAGATTCGGATTGCAAAAGTCCAGCAGGAATCCTCTGCATCCTTTGCTTCACCTTCTACCATTGGATCAACTGCAGAACTGCTCTAGGAACTCTACAACTTGCAACAAAGTATCAAAGATGGCTACTTCAATAACTCTGTAACTCCAGCTTCTGCCAGCAACTGCAACAGTTTCCAGGTTGTACACACTCTGAGGACTGCCTGTCTTCATCCTGCACCAGAAGAACCAAAGGAATCTACTGTGGAGTGACGGAGTCACTTTCCTGCTTCAGCAGGTACCTCTCTGTAGCAATGACCAGTCCTCTGGATCCCTTCTCCTGATGACAAGCCTGGATCCTGGAACACAGGTGGTAGACCTAAATGACCCTGACTATCCAAAGGTCCAACTATTCAAATTTGGTGCAGGTAAGAACGTGCCTCCCTGTGCCAGACAGTACCCCTGTGCAACACATATTTTGCAGCTCCTAGGGCTTCTGTGTACTTCTCCGAGGAATCCTTCATGCACCTCCTAGCCGAGGTCCCCAGCACTCTATCCAGTGACACTCTGCTCCCTGAGTTGTTTTCCGGCAATGGGGGATCTCTTTGCGTAGTGCTGTGACAATCGTGATTTGTGACCCCTTTGTCCCTGTGTCCTGGGACTCCTGTGGGTGCTATCTGGTTTTCAGAGGGCTCTCTGAAATGTTGAGAGACCCCTCTGTCTCCTCAGTCTGCGTTGAGTCCTCCAGGTCCCTCCTGGGCCCAGATAACACCTTTTCCAACCAAAGGCATCTCTTTCATGAGCCAAGGCTTGTTGGTGGAATCTAATGGCAAAAACCAGCCTGCATTCATCTACTCGACGTGGGACATCCCTTGCAACAAGCAGGAACCCACAGCTGTCGTCTTTGGTGCATCTCGGACTTTTTCTTCCACCCGGATGTTCCACTTTTGCACCTTCATCCGGGTTAGCAGGGGCTTCGGTTTTTCCTTGACTCTTCAGCGGTTCTTGGACTTGGTCTCCTCTCTTCGCAGGTCTTCAGGTCCAGAAATCCATTGTTGGTGTCTTGCAGTCTTGCTTGATTTTTGCATTATTCTCTATCACATCTCCTAGTGTGTTCCATGGAAACTTGCTGTACTTTACTCCTATTTTCCTGGGCTCTGGGTTGGGATTTTTCTTAAATTTGGTGTTTTCTTACACTCCCAGTGCCCTTCTACACACTACTCTTCCATAGGCTAGAAACCGACTTTCGCATTCTACTATTTTACTATATGGTTTGTGTACCCCTAGGCCCTTTGTAACCTATGGTGATTTTCATTATTTTCACTATTTCATGACTGTTTACTTACCTGATTTTAGTTACTAGTGTATATTTTGTGTATATTACTTACCTCCTAAGAGAGTATAGCCCCTAAGATATATTTGGCATTGTGTTAGTAAAATAAAGTATCTTTATTTTAAGTAACACTGAGTATTGTCTTTCATGTGTGTAAGTACTGTGTGACTACAGTGGTATTGCAAGAGCTTCGAGTGTCTCCTAGTTCAGCCTTGGCTGCTCTGCCTACAGCTACCTCTAGACGGCCTGGCTTCTAGACATTGACTACATTTCACTGATAAGAGATAACTGGACCTGGTATAAGGTGTAAGAACCTTAGGTACCCACTACAAACCAAGCCAGCCTCCTACATACGCTTGATTCTTGCATATCTTAGTGCTGATCCTCTGAAACTAAAATTGTCATCTTTCCTAAAAAAGGGAAGGATCCACTTCTTTGTGGCTCATTTTGGCCCATATCCTTGATCAACACTGACTCTTAGATTTATACCCAGATCTTGGATAATAGGCTCGCTGCTGTCATCTCTGATCTTGTAGATTAGAACCAACATGGTTTTGTCACAGGGTGCAACACTACTGCTCGTGCTAACACCCTTATCTTAGCCCTGTAGGCCAGTTGTGTTCTGGGAAACCCGACCGGCATGATAATGTAAGATACTGAAAAAACCTTCGACCGAGTTTCATGGCCCTTCCTATGGGACACAATGGTGGCTTCTGGGCTTGGACCTCACTATATTGTTATGGTTCAGCAGCTTTACCAGTATCTCACGGCCAGAGTCTCATGTCTTGTTTCTTGAACTGGCATAATCCAGATTAATCGGGGTACCCATCAGGGATGTCCACTTTCACCTTTGCTCTTCACGCTTTATATTGAACTGTATGTTCAAGCCCTGAAGCAGTCTAGGAATATCACTCCCCCACATATTCACCAATATGAGCTTAAAGTTCTCACTTATGTGGATGATATTACCATTTTGACAGCTGCTCCTGAGGACTCCCTAGTTGCCTCTGAACGTACGGTGGGTGTTTATGGGGCTATATCAGGGTATAAACTTAACCCTGATGAGACCCAGGTACTAGCAAATGTTGCTCCTTCTCGGGATGATAGACAAAAGGTAAAATTGGCCACTTTTCCGAGGAACGATGTATCTCTGGAAATGGAAGAGGTGATTGATCTTAATTTTGGTGCACTCAGCACTGGAGATATTTAGCAAGTGGCACTGCCTATACATCAACCTGATTGGATGATGTAATGTAATCAAAATAATTATCCTCCATCGTTATTTTTGTCTGATTCAGTGCAACCCTTGTATCTTGCAAAAGGGTTCTTTACCGCAGTCAAGGCCACTTAGCAGAAATTCATTTTGGGGTATAAAATTCCCAGGGCTAGTATACCTTTGTTGCAGAGACCACAATGGAGGGTGGGTTTTCACTACCCAATCTTTGAACATACTTTCTAGTGACATTCATATTTCGATTAGCAAAAGTGCTGGGGTATGAACCATGGGGGCTTGGATGGCTATGCCTGAAATATCTTCCCTGGGGGGCGGACATTATACCACACACTGGTATTATTGATACTGTCTACTTCAAGAGGACGCGATTTAAGACACTTGGGCCCAGATTTAAACTTTTTTTGCCCTGCATTACCGTCATTTTTGGACGCAAAAGTGGCGCAAACTTACAAAATACAATTGCATTTTGTAAGTTTGTGCTGCTTTTGCGTCAATAAATGATGGTAATGTGGCACAAAAAAAGTATAAATCAGGGCCTGGGGGTCTTTGATTCCATCTGGGCTTTTTTTAAAACATGGATCTCGGGAACAACATTATTTAATCTATATTTCTACTTAGGCTATAATCCCAACTTGCCTCGTCATGTCCATGAAAGTTTTATAGATTCCTAGCAGGTTTCCTATCTACGTACACTGGGCTTCTTTTATGAGGGTGACTGCTTTCTCCCCTTCAATACTTTATCACAGTGATATTATCTTCTGCAAGTGTTTTATTTTTCAATACCTTCAAATTTGGCACTTCATCAGAACTCTGAAGGTCTCTGAGATAGATTGTTCCGCTAATGCCTTTCTCAAACACTTGCACTGTGGTCCATCATAGAAAAGCATCAGTCGTGCTTATAAAATGATTCTGGACGGTGAGGTTTCACAACATCTGGATATTTTTCTGCATATGACCGATAAGTGGAACCGCCACCTTGGGGCCATAGTTACCCAAGATGAAAGAAGACACACAACTGTCTTCTCACACACTGTTCTGAATGTCTCTTGGGTCAAAACTCACCAGTTCAAATTTATTAATGATTTTTATTATACCCCGTACCATTTATTTATCATTAATTTGAGGCAGAACTCTAAGGGCCTCATTATGACACTGGCAGTCTTAAGACTGCTAGGACCACGGTGGCGGTCCAACCGCTGCCAATGTGGCGGTCCGATAGTCACATTACGACCGTGATAGTTGCGCCACGGTCAGACCGACAGCACGGCCACTTCTCCTCCACTGGAGGTGCTGGCGGTGCTGGCGGAGCTGGCGGTCCTAATCCTCCAGGGCAGCGCTGCAAGGAGCACTGCCCTGGGGATTACGAGTCCCTTCTCTGCCAGCGATCACATGGCAGTAGCCCCACCATGTAAAGGCTGGCAGAGAAGAGATCTAGGGCCCCATCAAACTTTTCACTGCCAACCCCATCAAACTTTTCACTGCCTGCCTTGCAGACAGGGAAAAGCATGATGGGTGCTGGTGCACCCTAAGCACCGTAGCATAGTCGCCGGCATCATTGTTGTGGGCAGTTTCCCGCTGGGTCAGCGGGCGGAAACTTTCCCCCCGCTGACCCAGTGGGAAACTCGTATTGGGGCCTGCAGGAAGGGGACCGTACTGGCGGTAACCTGACCACGGGAGTTTGGAGGACAACCTTTTCCATCTGCCAAACTCATAATGACCCCCTAAGTGTTTTTGGTGTTCTAAGGACATGGCTGACTCAGTCCTGACTCAGTCCATATCTTCATCACTTGTCTATCTATTTCACATTAATGGCAGTCAGTTTGCAGTAACTTGAAACTCCTCGGTCCTATTACTCTGGGGTGGGATGCCAAATTAATCATATTGGGTCACTCTCCTGTTTTACCTAGCAATTTAATTTAAGCGGTATTTACTTTTTTGCTATTGCTGTAGCTTAACTGATTCTGGCTCGCCATTGGCTATTAGCCCAGGCTCCCCACTCATTAAATTGGTGGCATGAATTCATCAACACTGTCCACTTGAAGTCCTCGATTATAGATAACGAACACTGTAAATTATGTGCAGGTCCAATAAACATTCAAAATGTCAGAGTCTGTTTTGTGACATCTGATAATTAGTCAGTGCCCAAGCCAGCAGAATGGAGCAAAAGTAGCCTATCCAGACACCTTTCGTGAAGTTTATGCTCAAGTATTGCTGCTAAATGTCTGTAGGTAGGATATCGTCTCTGTTGAGAAAAGATTGTCAAAGATTGTGTGATGCCATCCTGATGTTCTGTGATCCACAGATGATGTGGTGCAATTTTCATCACAGAGTTCAGGGTCCCGAAACTTCCTCTTCAAGAAAGCAGTACTACAGCTGCTGCCGGGCTACAGGTCTCCAGGCACAGTGCTTGGGACAAAATCCTTTGTTGGAGGCTGGTGTCCCTCATGAGTGACCAATCTGGGCTTTGATGACACTCCTGGGTCCGGCAGAATCCGGTGCACCTTTTGACCACGGAGGATCAGTCTCTTAGGGCACCCAAAGGTGGGAGATGAGGATTGTTAGACTTTTTCATCCTTGGCTTGGTCTCCCTTAACTTTTTGCCTCTGTTCCGCAGGTTGTTGATATGTGCTGGACTCTGATTTTTCTGTTTTTGTTACTCTGGGCACTTTACCACTGCTATCCAGTGCTAAAGTGCAAGTGCTCCTTTACAAAATGTGTATGTAATTGGTTTATCCATGATTGGCATATTTGATTCACTAGTAAGTCCCTAGTATAGTGCACTAGAGGTGCCAGGACTTGTAAATCAAATGCTACTAGTGGGCCTGCAGCACTGGTTGTGCCACCCACATAAGTAGCTCTGTAATCATGTCTCAGACCTGCCACTGCAGTGTCTGTGTGTGCAGTTTTAACTGTAAATTCGACTTGGCAAGTGTACAAACTTGCCAGGCCTAAACCTTCCCTTTTCTTACATGTAAGACACCCCTAAGGTAGGCCCTAGGTAGCCCCAAGGGCAGGGTGCAGTGTATGGGTAAGGTAGGACACATAGGGCCTGATTACAACTTTGGAGGAAGGTGTTAATCCGTCCCAAATGTGACGGATATACCACCAGCCGTGTTACGAGTCCATTATATCACTATTGCAAGGCCTGTCCCTTTCATAGGTTAACATGGGGGCTACCTTTAAATCTGATTAAAGTGTAGATTCCCTTTGGGAGCGGATGGACATGTGGAGTTTGGGGTCTCTGAACTCACAATTTAAAAATACATCTTTTAGTAAAGTTGATTTTAAGATTGTGTGTTTGAAAATGCCACTTTTAGAAAGTGAGCATTTTCTTGCTTATACCATTTCTGTGACTCTGCCTGTTTGTGGATTCCCTGCCTGGTCAGTTTGACAGTTGGGCTGGTTGCACCTCACACTAGACACTGACACAAAGGGATCTAGGGTGTAGCCTGCATTTCCTGATGAGCCATCTGTGCTAAGAGGAATGGGAGTTGTGGTCACTTACACCTGAAAGGGCTGTGCCTGCCCTCATACAATGCAGTCTCCAACCCCCTGGTGAGTGTCTGGGGCCTGGCCCCATTACATTTTGTAACATTTTGGTACGCATTCGGGTGCACGTTGTTGCCACAATACAGACGCGGAGGTAGAGCAAGGTTTTCCCAGACATCAGGTTTCTTAGACACGCATGCGGGTACTGTTTTGCGACTGAGTTTGGTGTCCGGCGCCCAGTATAGTTTCCATGGCCAGTTTATTCTAGATAATAACGGCTCTGCAGAAGTAAATAAGGTTATAACTTCCAGCAGCTCTTGTCCAAATGAATTCAAGAGATGGTATTGCCCTTCTCCAGTCCTGATGAGGCCCTGATTGACGAGGCCGAAATGCATTGACATTTCCCCTGCAAGTTTGTGGGCTTGTTAAACAATACACTATAATTAAGAGACTTGAGATGCACCATACAATACCTGTGGAAAGAAATATATAGGTTTGTGACAGCTAAGTGCAGTAAAAGCCCACATCCATAGCATTTTGAGTGGATTACAACTCTAATCTCATGATAGTGACCACAATGAAAATATGTGGGGCATAACTCTCTTTTGTGTTTTGTATACCGTCAATTTTCAGAGATCTAATCAGTTGTCACAATTGTGAGTGTCATTTTGTATATTTTGATGTTTTGTATATAGTATGTATGTTTGTAATGATGTAGTGTTTTAAGGTTTACTGTACAACCATAGTTGACCCTCCCTTTTTTAGAATAATTGAAATAAATAAGAGAAAGAAATTACCCCAAGAAAACTAGAATTGAGTACTGCTTTCTTTAACTAATCAGTGTATTTGTCCCTATCTGCCGCTCTTTTGTGTTTATGATTAGTGGTTGGCCCTGGGCAGGATAGGGTTATAGGGCCCCCCCTTTTTCAAGTACCTGGCCTGGGCAAGGCAGGATTTCACATTCACAAGAGACTTTACTTTGAAGTAGGGCTACTTCAAAGGAGAAATTGGGTATAAGAAGGGCACCCAAAACCACAGACTTTAAAACACTTCTGGAAACAAGAGGAACCTCTGCTTGGAGAAGAGCTGAGGAAGAAGAGCTGCCCTGCCTCTGACTGTGCTTTGTGGAGCTATCCTGCAGTTGCTGCTTCTGCCAGAGAAAAGAGGGCAAAGACTGGACTTTGTGTGCCTTCCATCTTGTGAAGAAATCTCCAAGGGCTTGATTTAGAGCTTGCCTCCTTTTGTTTGAAGTCTCAGGGGCAGCAAAGACTTCTCTCTGCCAGCAACTGGAGTCTCTGGAGAGACTCCTGCTCTGACAAGTGGTGCCCTATCCAATCCCTAGGCCCTTGAAAGGAAAAGCTGGTGAAAATTTGAGGAAATCGACTTTGGACGACTCCGGACCGACACCGCTGCTGAATCCGGTGACGCTGTCTGCAACCAACTCCACGATCGACGACCTTCACAGGCCCAACATCTGTGCAGCCCCGCCAAAGTCCCTGACTCCGTGGAAGTCACCGCACCACATTGTGACCGACGCCACTAGAAGAGCGCAGATTCAACGTTTCACACAGACGCCGCGATCCCTGACTTTGCGTATCAGCTTCTTTGCACTCTTCACAAAAGGTACTGTACTTGGGAGTCAACGCGACGTCGTGTCCGGCGCTGCTGCTGTCGTACTGTTGGGAATGACTCCGTCACGACGCCGTGTTCACACCTCATCGAAGTATTCTGTGTTTCTAAGTGCTACTTTGGAGTTTAATCTTTAAAAATTCATAAATTGACTTGTGTATGTCAGATTTTTTTTCGTTTTGGTCTTGTTTTCTTTAGATAAATATTTCCTATTTTTCTAAACCTGTGTTGTGTCATTTTGTAGTCTTTTCATTAAGTTACTGTGTGTGTTGTTACAAATACTTTACTCTGAAGTTATGCCTACTGTTCTGCCAAGCTACCAAAGGGGTAAGCAGAGGTTAGCTGAGGGTGATTCTCTTTTACCCTGACTAGAGTGAGGGTCCTTGCTGGATCGGGGGTAACCTGACTGGCAACCAAAGACCCCATTTCTAACAAGGATCTTCTGCGGAGGCTATTTTTCCTTGAAGCTAGTTCCAGGGGATCAGCCAACTTGTCCTTGGAATCACTGCTTTGGTCTGGGGCATGACTTTCCCCCAAGTCAGCACCCACAAACACAGTCCTAACTTTACTAGCCAAAAGTGCAGTATGTGCAGTCCAGCAGACAGTGCAGCCTCCCTTTGTGCAGGTCCAAGGGCAGCAGAGCAGTCCTTCTCCCGTCTTTGTTCCAGTTCTAGTTTGATCTGAGGTTCAGGGTGCTAGGGGTGCCATATTTATCCCAGAAAAGTGCCCGGAGGAACCATGCGGTCACTAGCCATTGGGCTACGAGGTTCCCTCTGATCGGGTGATGACGTTCTGGAGAATTGTGGCATGTGGGAAACCTAGTATGCATTATTCCAGCTACCATCAAGATGGCTGACCCTTCCCTTGGCTGTGAGGAACTCGACAGCCAACCCCTAAAGGTGTGGCTACCTGGAGGCAACATGCCCATGGGATAACTGGTTTGAGCTCTGCTCATCCCTCTCTGACCTTGTCTCCAGCCAGTATCCCTGAACAAATGGGAGCCTCTTGGCATAATATTGCCACTTGCCTATGAAAGGCAGTTTCCCTTTTGAAGCGTGCTCTTTGGGCTAAAATTGTAAGTGCTTCCTGCTAAGGGGAAGTAATACCTTGCCCTTTTGCGGATGTCTATTGTTCCTGTGCCTGGAAGTCATTCTTACCACTCCCCAGGCAGGCAGTAAGCTATCTTTTGGCCAGGGACCATGTGATGCCACTCGAACAGCTGGGCAACTTTCTAAAAGTTGCATTAATTTAATAATAACATTAAACTTGACCTGGGCATCAGGTTAGGTGTAATGCTACAGTTAATTTGATACCTTATGGTACCCAGTTAGGTAATCCCACTCAGAGGCTAGCCAGACTGGCATGGCAGCTGGTAACCTTGTACTAGTCAATGGGATTACTAACTTTTCCACAGCAAAACAACAATTTAGAAAGTGTTGCTGCTGAGACATATGACAAATATATGTCTCACTTAACAATATACAGCTCCCTGCCAGAGGGCTCTATAGGCCTTCCTTAGGGGAGACGTACATATATTGTTAAGGGAAGGATTAGCTTTGCCTTGGTGTGGGTGGCAAAGTCGAACTAAACACAGGCATTCCAGTCTGCAGTGGCAGTCTGGTATCCATTCTGTATCTTTTCACACATAGGGCAGCACATCCAGTGTTGCAGCCCTAGGTGGACACTCTGAATGCATGCACTTGGTAGCCTTGCTATCTCCACTAGGGATTTTATGAAAGCCAGTACATCCCAATTGAGTATAGCCAGTTCAAGGTACACTTTGAAAGGGGTCACAACACTTTCACTGAGGTCTTGTTAGCACTCTCAGACAGTATCATCAAAATGTGGAAGTGAACATGCAAAGAGAGGCATTTCCTTACAGATACGATCAAGGGCGATATTAGTAACTAACCTGCCCTGGTGCAAGTGTTGTGAACAAATGACACAAATGTATATCCCCTGTCCCTAGTATGACATGGTCTCCATTGAGCTCAACTATAAGGGCATGGCCAGACATGAGATATTTCATTAGGCATCTATCTTTCCTATTTGCTTGGCTTCCAGTAAAACCTAAGGGCTTTTACACCTGTCATGGTTGTAATGTTTGTATCTTTGGTCGTGATAAATCAAGGACTTTTGCTATCATAATGTGAAGAGTTTTACTATTCACCAATTTATTAATTGTAACACTAAATTTGTTGTTTACACTTTGGGTTGTGCATGTAATAAGGTTTACGTGGGCAGTGAAACTCAGAATTCAGGAACATTTGCGAGCCATATAAAAACATGACTTCACATATCCACTTTCCACACATATGGTACTCGTTCATCCTAATGATCCAACAATTTGGTTCCATGGTATTGAACATGTTCCTGCCCACCCTAGAGGGGGCAATAGAGAAATGACTCTGCGCCAGAAAGAGGCAGCCTGGATCTGTCGCCTACAAGCGGTAGAGCGAGGCCATAATACGGACCACGAATTTCATTACTTCTTATAACCTGCTAATTTCTCTTGAAAATCATCTCTTTTATGGCTATACAAAAGTAATTCTTCCATTTACTTGTTATGAACTGATCCCTACTCATTTTGTTACATTTTACTGTTATTTGTTTTATTTGTGCATCATGTTGTATTATTGTGGGTGCTCGGACCTATATGTCGTCTCAAATGTTTTGGCATCTATTTTTGGTATGCTCTATGCAAATGTTTACATGGTTCATACATTGAATTACATTCGCTTTAATTTGTGTCAAATTGATATATCATTCCCGGTGGGGTCCTTTTATGGTTCCACTTTTCCTTTGCTCTCATTTCTCTTCTTTGTTACTTTCTTCCCTAATATTATCACAATCATTTGTGGTTTATTCTCTGTTACTGTTACTTTCTGCTTGTTCACTTTTCACATTCCACTATTTTCTTTAATAGTGTTGACTTATTAGAGGCTATTCTCGACACACTAATTAATCACTTCTTCAATCTCCCGGCCATAACAATACTGGTTATACATATATTTTTCAGTATACACACTTTTTCTATCCTCTTATTTTTCAAGAACATATTTCTTGCCCCTCTTTTATTTGTACTTTTACTCTTATTTTTATTATTATTATTATTATTGTTTTTATTTTGAGGTTTCTCTTTTTCACTTTTGGTCTCTCTATAAAACTCATGCCAATTTGGTGGATGTTCTTTTCCTCATATAACCATTCCTAACATGGCGGCTTTTTTGGTCCATCTTCTTTTTTTACTTTTATTCCCACGTCATGGAGACCGGCACTTCTACTTCTGGATTCCGGGCACATAATTTGTGCCTTTCGGGACCGGCTCTCGATACGCGTATGGTTCCCTCGCAACGCGGCCGGCTATTCGGCTATTAGCCGGCCACACGCGTGCTCTGGTGGCCGTTTGGACTTCGTTTCGATTTAAACTTGTTGGGAGCCAAACCATACTCTACTTTTAAACGGACGGTAAGTCCTTGTGGAACCTTACATGGTTCCCACTGTTTATTGTTTCTCGGGCATTCTTTGCGGATTACTCAATTCATATATAATTCATAGGTGGTTTTCTGATTTCTAGGTATATTTTTCCTTCCCTGTGCCACATATAGGGCTGGCTACAGGTTACTTTCTGTGATTTTCGGATTGCTTACTTTGCGGAGTTATTTTCTGAAAGACCACACAGTGGTAAGCCTCTCTCTCCTCATTCGCTTTTTACTTTTTTTTCTTTCTTTTTTGAATTAAGGGAGTCTATTGTCCCAAAAGCCCACTAGTCCTTTACTCAATTTAATTATTATATCCATTTTGAAATTTGTCCTTTAGGTTACCGATATACCAACACACATTGTGTTACTATTGATTGGATACCCTTTAGGGTATGTTTTTCTCCAGATTTTTCTCCTTTCTTTGCACAATCTGACTAACAGCTCCCCCTCACTGTCGGCTTGTTTACCTTTTATTACACGTACTACTAATCTGCTAATTACAATCTATTAAAATCACCTTTCCTCTGTTTCGTTATGCACGGGTTTGCTAACATTAAATATATGTTGGTATACACATTTTTAACTGTTCTTTTTTGATTGATCGTTTACTATACACTTATTCTCATCCTTATTTTGCTTTTTGGCTGTTGTATTTTTACTTTTATATATCTATTCACTTTTTTTGCACTAGTGTATAGAATATACATGTCTTCTCTGGTTATGTTACAGCCCTGAAGAAGCCCTACGCTGGGCGAAACGCTTTGGCCATTCATCGTGAGCTCATCACCTGTTTATGAATCCGTTACGATTGCAAGGACATAAGCCTCTTTTGTGTTTTGTTTGTATATCATTTGTGGTCATAATCTACACTGCCCACTTGGTGGGTTCAATAGACAATATTTTGGACTGTTAACGAAACATTAAATTAGATAAACTTTTTCTTTTCTTTTACATTGTTACACTGGCTCTGCCCATTTGTATATTGTCCTCTGTACAGTTTGCAGTGCACCGCCTTTTTGAGCACTACTTTATGGTACCAAATTCTGTGGTTACCTTGGAGACATTAGAAAGACATGTAGCTTTCAAGCCGGTAGGGGTACAGAGCAATCCTAGCCCTAATTATGTATCATGAATTGTCAGCTTATTAAAGGTGAATCAGCCTCCTGGGCCACATCACAATTTGCATTGAGATAGACAAGGACTTTGTATTGAAACTGGACTTTTTTTACAATCCGAATATTTGTGTGTAATAGGTGTCATCTGCAGACTAGAGTCTAACAGTATCCAGTCGCCCCTGTTCAATTATAGGAACCATCTCAGACATTACATTTTTCGTCAAAGTTATCTGATGTAAATTCTGAATTGGTCTGGAATGCGTCCATATATGAGCATTCTATTGATTCCAGGAATGTTAAGCACCTCAGATTCTCTTAAGTATTTTTAATTCAAGTTAATGTGATCATCTCTTTTCGCTGAGAACTAAGATCAGATTTCTTAATCACTGGTCTCACAGTAGGAAATTTCTTAAACTTTGTGTTGATTCTAATCCACTGATAAGAATGGAAAATACTTACCCATTTTTTTTTCACCATAATTGGGATTTGTCACACCTGCTGATGCCTTAGAAGTAGGATATTATTGACTATGGGACATTGATCTGCTGTTACCAATGGAAATTAACTCTACATCCTTTGTGGCATTCCACAGGAAAGGAGATGCTTATTCATCAGTAATTGTGGACAGAAATTTCCACTTATCACATTTTTGATCTCTCTCTGAAATCCTCGATATCTGAATTTTCCCAAGAACCTGAATCCCAGTCCATGGTGTGATACAGTTAGTCCATATCCTCTTGCATGCTTCTCTCCCATGAGTTACAGAAGTTTGTGTATATTGAAATTTCAGAACACATAGATTTCACTTCTGATGCCGTGATGGGCCAATAAATGTTTTATGTGAGGATAATTATTTAAGAGTGACAACAAGATCACAAGATCATCACCAACATTGTTCATCTGTGTTGTGTTTCTTTTTTGCCTACTCTTGTTTGCTATAAAAATAAGAGTTGTCTCTGTGATATTCCATTCAACATCTATAATGTCACAGTGAATGGGTCCTGTTGAAGGTTTGATTGTCCTCTTTATGTTTTCAAGTGTTTCCCTCCTGCTGTTTCTGCTTACATAATATGATGCATCTCCACTGATTCTCCTAAGATCCCGCAACAAGAGATTGTTATAGCTAGATTTATGGACAAGGCCAAAGCGCTTCGTGGAGAAAAACTTTAATTGTTTATGTATATCAAAGAATTCAGAAAACTTAATTCACCATGGGGCCATGTTGTGGTTACTCCTCTGCCTTCCTATTCATGTTGTTATTCCCTTCAGTGCTTTAGGGATTCTATGGCACTGTTGACAAACCATACAAGAATGTGGCACTATCTGAGTCCATTAATAGTGTCATATTGCTGGCACCAGTAAGGAAGTATCATAACACCTCACCATGTTGCAGATGCAAACTTCATACACCTGTCTAATATATTTGTACCACTTCAACAAGAAATGCAGTGCATCAACTGATTCCATCAAAGACAATGGTGGGTACAACTGGCAGAGGCAGCATCATGTCAGAGCCCACTGTCTGGACTGCTGGTATCGGCACCTCTCAGGAACTTGGATATGCCACTGGTTCGTCTGTGGCTTGCAGTGGTGTGTAGTAATAGAAATGGTCCCCCCGGGGCTGTTTACTTTGGCCCTCCAGATCAGATCTTTTCTTTGCAGCCTCGCTCACTGGTCCTCCCCACTGCCTGCCTCCACCTTCAATTACTGCCATTTCCTTGCTTATTCATTGTTGTATGTTTATTTCATAGATGCACGTCACTCCGCACCGTGGAAGGAAACAGTTGGAAAAGGTGCCAGTCTTCTCTAAAAGTATATGACAGTGTGGGACCAAACTAGGATGCTCATTACGATTTTGGTGGTCACCAGATCACCATGCCAGCAGTGGCAGTCGCACCGCTGCCAGGCCGACAGTGCAGACCACCATATTACTACCACAGTGGTGATCCAACCACAACACAGCCAAGACACCGCCAGTACTGTCAGCACCGCAGGACCGACGCCGATGGCAGTAGCCATCTCCAGGCCTTTGGGGATCAATTCACCGCCCACCATATTACGAGTCAGCAGACCTCCAGGATTTCCATGGTGGTGCCACTGCCACGAAAATTCTGGCGGAAACCAAAAGAAGAAAAGGAAACACGCACCTCCTGGTACGTAGATGCATTCATGGCTGCCATGGCAAACGAACTGCAAATCTTCCCAGCATTGTATCTCGCCATACGCCTTCAGAACCAACGATGAGGATGCCTAGCACACACTGAAGGCAAAGGCAGCATTACACACACAGCACACTCATCAGGCACGTACAGCGAAGGCCACACACACACGCAAACAAACACACCGTACCAGCACCCACATCTACATACACACACGGACACACAAAATACACAAACGTAACTGGAAAATACACACACCACGCCAAACAGACATGTGTCATACACACAGCACAATGCACATGCACACCACCAACACAGTCAAACACCTCCATACACAACACCTCACAATCAAACGACAATAACATCACAAACACACAGATGCAGTCATAGACAGGCACATCGAGAAACACCACATAACCACACAAACAAAAAGCTGTACGTGGCAGGAACCCACAATCAATATCACCGAACAGACATCCAAACAATGACACAGGTGAGATACCAGGTACAACCAATATACAAAGAAATACACAGATGCAGAACCACACACATGGACTCACACACCACTACTATACAATGCCACAAGCCAGCATACAAACACATCACAACATACACTTTGCACAAGTCATCTACCCAGCGTATGCAACAACACAGACACAACCCATACACAAACAACACACACTGTAGCACACAGATATCACACCACCATGTAGAAGGAAACCAGGAAAAGTACTGTACCTTGACACCCACATTTCTGTAGGCAGATGTATTCAAGTTTAAAAATAAGAACTATTTACAAAATGGGCCTACTGGCCAGTCCACTGTCCAAATGTGCGTAGGGCACATAAGGCACATTCCATAGGCCCACATTGACTCCTGACTGGAAACAGACCTTCACGTCTAAGAGGCATCAATGGGGTAGGCAGACACCTCAGGGGTAGGGGGGCTTGGGTTTGGAAAGGGGGCTCCTTGCATTTGGGTTTGGGAGGGCGTGGGGCTTCTGGCTTCGGTCTGGATGGTGGGGGGGGGGGTTTGGACTTTGGGATAGGAGTAGGTGCCTTAGATTTGGGTGAGAGTGGCTGTTTTGTAGTGGAATGGTCATGAGCGGACTGGGAGGTGGAAGGGCTGGGTAGGGCCATGGAGACATGCCGTTTACGGGCAACTTGGGGTGGGACAGGAATAGGGAACAGGTCAAGGGGGTAAGGAAGACTTTCTTAGGGGTTTAGCAGTGGAGGTAGAGGGAGTGGTTGTATGGCGTGTTGGTGTGCTGATGTGGATGCAGGTGTGTGCAATGTGTGCTTGTATGTGGTGGGTGTATGTTGGGTGTGTGTTGGGTGGGTGAGTGAGGGCATTTGTGTTTCTGGGAGGAGAGGAAGAGATGCAGGTACAGGGAATGGAAGATGTGTGAGTGTATGTTGAGGTGGTGGCTGCAAGTGAGGTGGATGTGCTGCATGTGGTAGTGAAGGTGGTTGTTGTGAGTGTGGATGTGGTGTGTGGGGTGGGAGTCTGCATGTCTGTTCTTGTGGTGTCTGAGGGTATGACAGGACTGGTGGCAGGATCAGGGTGTTATGAAGCAATGACAGTAGGTGTGGGTGCTTATGTGACTGTAATGGAGGAGGTGGTGGGGAGACAGTGTAGGAAGTGTCTGTTGTTATGTCTGCTGATGTGTTGTGTGTGTGCTTGCTTGTGGTGTTGCTTGTGGTGCCTGTGTCTGTCTTTGTGCAGCTTGTCTGTTGTAGCGGGTGAATGCTGGTCTGTCGGTGTGTTCTGGATGGGTGAAGGGAGAGGAGTCTTGGAGTGGGAACAGGTAGCTAGAGGGGGGACGGAAAATGACGAGACACTGGCTGCCGTCAACCAGGAGGCCAGAGCCTGAAACAATCTCGGTAGGCTAGCCAAGGCACTGTGAATGCCTTCCAGCTAGGCATTGCTCTGCTGCATCTGGGATGCTAGTCCCTGGATGGCATTCACAATGGTTGACTGCCCCACAGAGATGGACCTCAGGACGTCAATAGCCTCCTCATTGAGGACAGCAAGGCAGATGGGGCAGGGACAGAGGTGCCTGCGGTGAAGGAGACGCCCACCCTCCTAGGTGAGCAGACACGGGCAACTGGGTGGGGAGCTACAGGGAGGGCAGTGCTGGTAAGGGAGGGCAGACAAGGATGATGCTGGACTGGTCCCAGATTGGTCTGCCACTGGCAGGGAGCCACCATCGAAGGAGAAATCCAAAGATTATGTAGTAGCTGCTCCAGTCCCCCCCATGATGCTCCCCTCGGCCTCCCTCCCACTGGTCCCCTCGGCATCGGTGGACTCTGCCTCCTGGGTCCTGTGGGTTGGAGCTTCCCCACTTGCCGGTGCCTCCACTCCTTCACCAGATGATGCCAATGCACCCATAGCCAAAGGTGGAGAGAGAAGGAGGTGGAGAGAGAAAGAAAGGGAGGAAAGGGTCAATCCCTACCCATCTATTACACATACCAACATGATATCTACTCATTCCGGCTGTGACAAATAGTGACTATGATACATTTGCTATCAACATAGTTCAGGTAGCCATGTCCATATATGTTGCCTATTACCTCACCTCTTCACCAAAGAGACAATATTGAACATCCTACATGCCTGTCAAGGGTCGTACTCACATGTCAACTAATTCACTCCATGAACTTACATACCTACATGCCAATCATAACACAATTAAACAAAAGTGAACTACAAAGGTACTATATACACAGACATTATGACAAGAATTTGTGGAATACATTTTGTACACATGTCTGTCTACATTGCAGTGATTCATCTTTCTATGTACACTACACACACTTGTCATAACCCAAATACTGAGCAAAAAAGATAACTTTGACTGAATGAAGTAGAATCAGGGATAAAGAATAAAGGTTGAAGAATGCCTCAACATTGAAGTTTGTCTTCATTGCAGTATACAATTTGGTACAGCACCACCACATCAATGCTTGCATGGCTTTACAAAGCTAACGCACATCACTGCAACACAATTGGAGTGACAACCATGACTGTATGCTCCTCTAATTCTATAAGACCTCGTCAATACCTAAGTCCAGTAAGGGACACAGTAGAAAACCATACAAATGTCACCTAATAGTCTGCACTTTCCCCTTTGTTGCTGCTTTGCTGCCCTCAAGCGCCCGCCACCACCAGTATGTGGTTCATTAGGGGGATCAGGGTCCGACTGGCACACCTTCCTCATTGGGAGGCCGTCCCCAACTGGGCCTCTGCGGTCTTCCGGGCCCAGCGTCTCAGGTCCTCCCAAAGCTTCCTGCAGTGGGTGATCCACACTTCTTTGGCTCTGGCTCTCCATAACCCTTTCTTCTGATGGGCGCTGACCTGCATGGGAGACATAGAATAAAGGAGAATGTCATGTAGATGATACAAATCATCAGCATTTTCTGACATACAACATTCACAGCACATGCACATACCCAGTACACTGTATACCACATACATGATTAGCATACTATTCCACCTTTCAGACATCCCATTTCAATGTGCACAAATTTCACCATCAAACACCATCAAAGATGTAAGTAATCAAATGTTGTACTGACCTGTTTATGTGGAGCCCCATACCACTGTCCATACAGGGGTTAGACCCCTTCCACCCGTTTTTCCAGTTCGTGTGGAGTGAGGACATGGGGCCCTATCCCCTGCTGTATGTGCAATTGTGGCTCCCAGATACAGAACACAGCAATTCACGCAGTGGAAGTCTTGCTTGCTCCATTGTCAGGAGTCAAGTGAGCTGGGCTATACAAAATGGCGGTCACGGTCACACAGTCATTACCGTCACCACCGGTGGTGTTCATCATTGGACCCAGTTTCCCATAGACATCAATGTTAACCAATGAGGAGATGCACGGAGGTTCCAACCGCCTTCCACCATGACCACTCCTGCAAGCAGTATGAATTCACTCCCATCTGTCATCTGCATGCAGGCACATGCAGCTGCCATTTTACATTTTTAGATGTATTTTATGTGATCACACTGTGTCCTTACTTAAATATTTACACAATATGCTTGACGTTCGATACTGTGTAACATATGGGAAGCTATTTTTGTTCATGACTTCATTTCCTCTACATGTCCCTCTGTCACAAGTATGGCAATATGAGGTACTGACATAATGTCTGGATGGGAATGACGTGTGGATAAATGTTTCCATCTGCAACATGCCTAACAATTTACCGGACAATACCTACCAGATTGTCCCATGATATTCATCGGTCACAGCACTGTAAGAAATGTACTGTTTGTCTCCCCGCCTAGGTTCGGCCAAATCGGAGTGATGAGGAATGTACCAGTCTACCAGCCCTTAGCAGACCTGGAAATCAGGAAAGAGAGGCACATTATGATGACCTATTGACTGAACCATCTGACCATCAGGGAACTGGTTGCCCAGGTGCCACCAGACTTCTTGTCAGCCTTAAGGAATCCCCATGCCATCCCTCCAACAGTACAGGTGTTGTCTGTCCTGCATGTTTTGGCTAGTGGCTCGTTTTAGACGACTGTGGGACTGGCTGCAGGAATGTCACAGACGATGTTCAGTGTAGTGTTACAGGATGTGCTGGATGTCCTACTAAAGCATATTGACAGGTACCTAAGGTTCCCACAGCATCCAGAACTGAACACTGTTAAGGCTCCCTTTTACAACATTGCTCATGTGCCACACCTAATATCGGCCGTTGATGGTACTCACATCGCCTTGGTACCTCTGAGGGCCAATGAACTGGTGTACAGAAACCGGAAGAGTACTTATTCGCTTAATGTTCAAATGGTGTGTCTTGCAGACCAGTATGTGTCACATGTGACTGCGAAATTCCCATGTTCAGTATATGATTCCTACATCCTGAGGAACAGCGGTGTCCCAGCACTGATGTTACATCTACAGGGAGAAAGGATCTGGATCATTAGTAAGCGTACTGCTGACAATGTCAGCTGTCTGCCCTACCTCTCTACACAGTCAGTTCTGTGCCTAACACAGTTCCCTAATATTCTGTTCCCATGTCGACACAGGTGACTCTGGATACTCCAACCTTCCCTGACTCTTGACTCCCAACTACAGACGGGGAGGACTGGTACAGTGAGGCACACGGCCGGATGAAGTGTGTTATTGAGAGGACTTTTGGCTAATGAAAGCAAGATTTTGTTGCCTCCATGTGTCTAGTGGTGCCCTACAGTACTGACCAGGAAAAGTCTGCAAGATCGTTGTTGCATGCTGCATGCTATATAATTTGGCCCTCAGAAGGCACATTCTACTGTTGGAGTAGGGGGACATTGATGCAGGAGCTGTAGCTGAGGCTGGTGACCCTGATACTGATGAGGAGGCAGATGAGGAGGAGGCAGCTGACAACAGGACTGACCTAATACTCAAATACTTTCAATGATGCTCAGGTATGTGTGGTCTAAAGTTTAATGAACAGTTAAGCCCTGTTTGGGAGATGTGATTTTGCCCTTCAATGTTGTATGCATCAAGGTGTGTGAGGACACTACTACCTTCCATCTTGGTTTACCACTTATAAGGGATGCTGACTTAACATGAGGGGAAGTGTAAATGCAATGCTGACCATTAAATGTGATGAATGCTGGTGTCATTACATCTCATCCTTATAAAGATACTCAAGTTGTATGGTTCTAAGTCTGAATTGATTAAACAATGGAATGTACACATCTTTGATTTGTCCTGTTCAGCAGACCTATCATTTTGTACTCTGTCTGGCATCCAAATGTTATTGACAATGCAAGGTGGTGCACTGTGGGGATGTCACCTATATGGAATGATACCATTACTTTGTATGTGACTGGCAGTTCTAGCCTATAGATATGTGGTGTCCTACTTGTTGCAGCATATTACCTGTGTATGTGAAATAGTGCTGCATGTATACATGGGTTACTTAATTTAACCTTTTTCCCTATGTTGGTTCCTTATCAGGTCATATGTGTGTTTACAATCTGCTTCCTGACATGGCTGTTGGCACCCTTGCCTTTGGATGTTACTACCATCTGGATGTACTGACACACGTGTTAGATATTCATACTACATACGTCACTCTGACAAACTTGTTTACAGATATGTGTATTGCCTTACTGTTTGTTACCAAATATATCACTTTAAACAATGAAGAAACATACGCCATTCCTTGTGCTCATTAGTATTTATTTTGTGTTTCACATCACAGTGCTGAGGAGTTGGGTCATGGTTTCTGAAATCATCAGAGTGGGTGGTCCAGCTGTTGGTTTCATAGGTCCTGTATCCATGAGCCTGGGGATATTGGGTTTTGGCAATGGACAGTCAATAGGGTGTATCAGTGGCACACAAAGGAGAATGTTCAGGCGAGGGATAACTTCCTGATGGTTTGTTTGGTCTTGGCCTCAGGTCCTGTAGGAAGTATTGATGGTTGACCTCTTTTGCTGATGGGGGGGGTTCAGCTGCAGGAGCGGGGGTGCCAGTGGTCTGTAGGTCCTCTTGCTGGGCCTCCATTCCAGTAGCTGTGGCAGATGTTGAGGGCACAAGTGTTGTAAGACTACTGGATCAGGCCTGCTGTTGGGTGTGAGAATGCATGCTGGATTCTTGTGAGTTCAGTGAGCACCCCTACAGTAGAGACCCTGGTGGCATTGCGTGCCTGCCACTGCTGCATGGCCTCCTGATGGTATTCCCTCAGCAGCCTCTGGTTCTCATGCAAGGTGGTGAGTATCTGGCCCATAGTGTCTTGGGATTGCTGGTAGGCTCCCAGGACCGTTGAGATGGCCTCCTAGCCAGTAGTGTGGTGTTGTTGCCTCATCCTTTGGCCCACAGTTGCCCTCCCACTGACCCTTTCACCCTGTGCCTGTGGCCCTGGCACAGTGTGCTCATTACCACTGACACCAGGACGTTCATTGTCTTGGGTTTGGGTTGACGACTCCGGTCCCTGTACTGTGGGCTACACTGATGAATGATCTCTCCATGGGACACAGGTTTGGAAAGGTGGACTCAGCTGTGCTGTAAGTTAAACAAGGGAGGGGGATTCAGTTGTGGGCAGGGTGAGGCTGGTGATGGTGGACTGACCAGTAATGCCTGATGGGCCAGGAAAGTTGTCTCTTTTCAGACATCTAGGGTATTGTTCCTCTATTGGACCGATGTCCAGGGGCTGGCTTTCAGTCCCTGTATCCTCTGCTGTGTGGCAGTACTAGGGATACCTGTGGAGTGAGAGGAAGCATGTTACATGATGGTATAGTAGCTGTGGTACACATGGTTGTTTACTATCATTGCCTGCAAATTCTGACCAGTAATGGCATTGACAGTTTCTTGACAACTGCTAGTTTTTGGTTGGAAGTTGCTATTGTAATTTTGTGCTATACAGTTGAAGGTGGTCTTGACTGCTGTCATTGCCATGTACTAAGTTGCATTCAGGTTCTAAGGGCGAAGTGGCGATCCCTGATACGATTTGCATAATGGTCTAATCCAGCAAGCCCTCTGTTTCTTGTATGCCTGGCAAAAAAATAAAACATGGGCAATATTCTCTTGGGCCATGCATCCCACTGGACACAGATCGGTTGGGTTTTCTGTTTGTTCCCATCTGGGAGTAAAAGCCTGCAATGGTAATGATCCAACTCTAAATCTAATATAAAGTGTGCATGCTAAAGGTGAAGTTATTATGTCTAAGTATTGCTCAAACTCTTGGTTGATAAGAAATCATCCGCCAAGCTAGAGGGCGGGACTAATGCCAACCCGTCTACTTGCCAGTTCATCCAATAAGCATCCTTCAAGATCTGAGCGGCATTCTTTGTAAGATGCGCAGAATCTGACCAGTACTGACCTAAACCAGGTTTGTAAAAGGCTTTTTTCACATATTTGCACCATGTAATTCTCTCTATTCGGGGGACTACTAACACCGGTCTAAGCCAAGCTCTATACAAGTCTAGAGTATCTATGGACCATAGTCTGATCCAGTATTGGAGTGGCCTTAGGGCAGCTATCTTTACAATGTAATGTAGGTTTAGGTCCATTCGAATGGGCAGTGTGGGAGAGCTCAAATGAACTTTTAGCAATGCTTTTAAATATACGTTTTCCGCTCTCTCTAAGGGCCATATTTATACTCCGTTTGCGGCGGATTAGCGTCGTTTTTTTTAACGCAAATTTGACGCAAAACGAACTCCATATTTATACTCTGGCGTTAGACGCGTCTAGCGCCAAAGTCCATGGAGTTTGCGTCATTTTTTAGCGTGGACACCTACTTTGCGTTAATGATATGCAAGGTAGGCGTTCCCGTCTAAAAAATTGACTCCGAGGCATGTGCGCCGTATTTACACTCCCGGGCAAAACTGACACCCGGGAGTGGGCGGGTCAAAAAAAATGACGTCCAGCCGCTTTTGTGTCGTTTTTTAGCGCCTGGTCAGGGCAGGCATTAAGGGACCTGTAGGCTCGGAAGGAGCCCAGAGGTGCCCTCCCATGCCCCCAGGGACACCCCCTGTCACCCTTGCCCACCCCAGGAGGACGCCTAAGGATGGAGGGACCCATCCCAGGGAACATAAGGTAAGTTCAGGTAAGTAATTATTATTATTTTTTTTGGGTGGCATAGGGGGGCCTGATTTGTGCCCCCCTACATGCCACTATGCCCAATGACCATGCCCAGGGGACAGAAGTCCCCTGGGCATGGCCATTGGGCAAGGGGGCATGACTCCTGTCTGGGCAAAGACAGGAGTCATTTCAATGGGGGTTGGGAGTCTAAAAAAATGGCGCAAATCGGGTTGAGGAGAAAATTTTGCCTCAACCTGACTTGCCCCATTTTTTGGCGCCCAAGCTCCATATTCCCCTACGCCGGCGCTGCCTGGTGTACGTCATTTTTTTTAACGCACACCAGGCAGCTCCGCCGGCTAACGCCGGCTAACGTCATTGAATAAATACGGCGCCCGCATGGCGCTTCAGAATGGCGTAAGGCCGGCGTTAGATTTTTTGACGCACAACTGCATTGGCGCAGTTGTGCGTCGAAAAGTATAAATATGGCCCTAAGTCTTTCAGATTGCTTTGCCCCCATAGCTCTGAACTGTATATGGCTCTTCCTCTAACTTGGCATTTCTAAATTTCCATTGCTGGTGTAATAGAATATCTAAATGATCTGGCAATCTCAATATGCCACCTGCTTTTTGTTTCAATTACATAGTTCACTTTAACAGGTGAGCTGGCCATTTGTGTGAATCCTCCAACCTAACTCCTAAATAATCAAAATCCAATACTCTTTCTAGAATTTTGCCATCAAGCATTATCGTTTTCCTCATTGTACGATTTGTATCCCCAAACACTATGGGGGTCATTCTGACCTCGGCAGTAAAAGGCGCTTACTGCCGGTCAGAAGCCCGCCATAACACCGCCGCGGTCGCGGTAAACTGCCACGGTCATTCTGACCCGCAACTGGCAACCCGCCAAAAACCCGACATCAACAAAAGTCCGCCACACCAAAGGTCAGCGGGAAACTGGCGATGACCAAACCTCCACCGTCACGCCAACAGAAATACACCCATGCCATTCCGACCCACAAATCCCCACAGCGGTCTTTCAACCGCAGTATTCCATTGGCGGTACACACCGCTGCGGTCAAAATACACACACATTTACAAAACACATCCACATTGGATAATTCAAAATACACACACCAGAGACACATACACACACCACTCCCACACACCCAATTAAATATATAACACACACCCACATCACCCACAAACCCCTATGACCACAATTGCGAGTGAAGGACAGAGAGAGAGAGCACAGCATAGAGTAGACCATCACACAGAGGCAAATCACAACATCACCCACACAATTTCCACACACAAAACACCATACACCACCACACTCACCAAACTCTACAACACATACACCACCCCTCACCTCATCCACACCACCCCATGGCACCCCAAAGACACCCCAGGTTCTCTGACGCAGAACTCAGGGTCATGGTGGAGGAAATAGTTTGTGTAGAGCCCCAGCTCTTCGGGGCACAGGTGCAGCACAACACCATTGCCAGGAAGATGGAGCTATGGAGCATAATAGTGGACAGGGTCAACGCTGTGGGACAGCATCCACGAAATCGGGACGACATCAGGAAGCGGTGGAACGACCTACGGGGGAAGGTGCGTTTCATGGTATCAAGGCACAACATCGCGGTACAGCGGACTGGCGGCGGACCCCCACCTACTCCCCCAGAATTCACAGCATGGGAGGAGGAAGTCTTGCACATCCTGCATCCTGAGGGCCTCGCAGGAGTAGGGGGAGGAATGGACTCTGGTAAGGCAAATCTCCACTACTTCATTCCCCCACCCCACCTGCATGCCAAATCATACCCCCACCCCCATCACACCAACTCCTTGCAAATGGCTCACCATCACATCCCACCCATCCCAAAACCTAGCCCTGCATGCGTCCACAAAGCATGGCCACCCATCACCAAAGCATGCCCACTGCACACACCCATCACCCCCACAAGCCACCGTCACAAAAGCCCCCACAAGGGAATGGCAGCACTGGGGTACATGGCCACCCACTCATTACACGAAATGCCACACACAGAAGCAATAACCATACTCTTATACCCCTGCAGGACCCGAACTCCACCACACCGCCACGGAGGGTCCAGAGATGTCCATCCCACCCCCAGAAGAGGCCCCCAGTGATGACAGCAGCTCTGTCTCCCTGGACCCAGATGACCAGCCCGGCCCATCGGGGACCTCGGGACAGTCGGTTCCCCACAGACAGCCACAGGCTACACCAGACCTAACCCCCTCTGGGAACACCAGCACAGCTCCCACCCAGCGGGCCCATGCCTCTGTCTCCAGGACACGTCAATCAGCGGTGTGTCCACCACTACAGGGCACCCAGGTTGACCCACCACCCCAACAACAACAGGGACCTGGGGGCAGTGGTAGTGGGCACACCTTCCAGTGGACAGAGGCCCAGGGAAACAGGGGAACTGGGAGGGCTGCTGTGCGACAGGGGGGGGACAGGCCCAGGGAACCGACTCTCCAAGAGGCCCTCTCCTCCATCATGGGAGCATACCACCACTCCCAGGAGACGATGGCTACGGTACTGGCCAGGTTCCAGGAGATCCAGGTACTGCAGGAGGAACAGTACATGGGGTGCAGAGAGGAACTGAGGAACATTAGTTCCGCAATGGGGACCATCGTCGTGGCCCTTAACCAGATAGTCACCACATTGCGGGACCATGTGGCACCACAAAGGGACCCTGTCACTAGCCTGGACCAGGAACAGCCTACCACCTCCGCCGGCGCTTGTGGACAGGAGGCCCCCACACAGCGACAGGCCACCAGAACCCCACCTCCTGCAGAAGAAGAACCACCCCGCAAGCGGAACCTGAGATCTCACAAGAAGACAGAGTAGGATGCCAAGACCCCCGCCAGCAAACGATACCCCCTGATGTCATCCCACTGTCCCACATTGTCACCCTGTCCAACCTTGAACTGCCCCTGCTCCATCCTTCCACAGGCATATGGACAATGCACCTGTGAGACTGAGAACTGGACTCTGCCATGGACATTACTCCACCATCACCCATCACCGTTTTACAATCATGTCCCTAAATTTAGCACTTTAATAAAATCACTTATTGCACTTTAAAAATCTGGAGTCTGCTTGTATTTTGAACAAATATATTAGACATAACGGTGCAAAAATGTTCAGTTACATTGTGGTGACAACATACCACTGTCACACAGCTGTAGTCCATGGGCAAACAAAGCAGAGGTCACGCAGTGGGGCCCACAGCTCTGAAAACGGAAGGGAAAGTCACAACTCAGTTAACAGGAACTGGGGGGAAACACAGACAGTAGAGAGGCAGGAGATTTTAAGTAATTGTAAAATGGCGTGGTTGATTCGTACCTGTGTGCTACTGAAAATACTGTTGCATCACTGTGTCCCTGTTGTCTGTGTCGTCCCCTTCGTCTTCCTCCTCTTCACTCTCCACAGGCTCCACAGCTGCTACAACACCACCATCTGGACCATCCTCCTGCAGGAAAGGCACCTGGCGTCGCAAAGCCAGGTTGTGAAGCATACAGCAGGCCACGATGATATGGCACACCTTCTTTGGTGAGTACATAAGGGATCCACCTGTCATATGCAGGCACCTAAACCTGGCCTTCAGGAGGCCGAAGGTTCTTTCTATAATCTTCCTAGTACGCCCATGGGCCTCATTGTAGCGTTCCTCTGCCCTTGTCCTGGGATTCCTCACTGGGGTAAGTAGCCACGACAGGTTGGGGTAACCAGAGTCACCTATTAGCCACACACGGGCCCATATTTATACTTTTTGACGCAAAACTGCGCTAACGCAGTTTTGCGCCCAAAAAAGTTAGCGCCCGCTAACGCCATTCTGAAGCGCCATGCTGGCGCCGTATTTATTGAATGGCGTTAGCCGGCGTTAGCCGACCGGCGCTGCCTGGTGTGCGTGAAAAAAAAACACGTACACCAGGCAGCGCCGGCGTAGGGAAAAATGGCGTTTGGGCGTCTAAAAATGGGGCAAGTCAGTCTGAGGCAAAAAAATCGTCTTAACACGATTTGCGCCATTTTTTTACGACGCCCATCCCCCATTGAAATGACTCCTGTCTTAGCAAAGACAGGAGTCATGCCCCCTTGCCCAATGGCCATGCCCAGGGGACTTCTGTCCCCTGGGCATGGTCATTGGGCATAGTGGCATGTAGGGGGGCACAAATCAGGCCCCCCTATGCCACAATTAAAAAAAAAAAAATAATACTTACCTGGACTTACCTTAATGTCCCTGGGGTGGGTCCCTCCATCCTTGGGTGTCCTCCTGGGGTGGGCAAGGGTGGCAGGGAGTGTCCCTGGGGGCTTGGGAGGGCACCTCTGGGCTCATTCTGAGCCCACAGGTCCCTTAACGCCTGCCCTGACCCAGGCGCTAAAATCCGGCGCAAATGCGGGTTTTTTAGACCCGCCCACTCCCGGGCGTCATTTTTGCCCGGGAGTATAAATCCGACGCAATAGCATCGGAGTAATTTTTTAAGACGGGAACGCCTACCTTGCATATCATTAACGCAAGGGAGGTGTTCACGCAAAAAAATGACGCTAATTCCAGGAACTTTGGCGCTAGACGCGTCTAACGCCAAAGTATAAATATGGAGTTAGTTTTGCGTCAAATTTGCGTCGAAAAAAACGACGCAAATTCGGCGCAAACGGAGTATAAATATGCCCCACGGTGTCTCTGTAGCTGTTCCATCACATAAGGGATGCTGCTATTTCGCATGATGTACGCGTCATGCACTGACCCAGGGAACTTGGCATTTACATGGGAGATGTACTGGTCAGCCAAACAATGATAACTTTTTCTGTTCCTGTACACCTGCTCACTTCCACTGGGGAGGACCAAAGCCACATGAGTCCCATCAATGGCACCAATGATGTTGGGGATATGGCCAAGGGCATAGAAATCACCCTTCACTGTAGCCAAATCGCCCACCTCAGGGAAAACAATGTAGCTCCGCATGTATTTCATCAGGGCAGACAACACTCTGGAGAAAACCTTAGAAAACATAGGCTGAGACATCCCTGATGATATGGCCACTGTTGTTTGGAATGATCCACTTACCAAAAAATGGAGTACTGACAGAACCTGCACCAGAGGGGGAATCCCTGTGGGTTGGCGAATGGGGGACATCAGGTCTGGCTCCAGCTGGGCACACAGTTTCTGTATAGTGGCTCGGTCAAGTCTGTATGTTAGTATGACATATCTTTCTTCCATTGTCGACAGGTCCACCATCGGTCTGTACACGGGAGGATTCCTCCATCTCCTCGCAAGTCCCAGCGGACGGTGCCTAGGAAGAACAACATGGAGCACAGAGTCAAGCAACCCACAGGTACGTAACCACAGCTTGCACAGTACACGATTCGCTATGCATTGAATGGTTTGTATGAGTGGCAATGCAAGGACTAGGCCTGTGTGACGCAGTAGAAATTAAGCCATGTGGGCCCTTGAAATGGCGGCTGCCTGACCTGTGAAGTGTGACAATGGGATGTGAGGTCAATGCGCTGCCGTGGCACACCGTGGCGGTAGGCGGTCGAAGACCGTGGCGCAAAGCCGCATTGGTTAACATTGAAACCTATGGGTCTCAGGAGCCAATGACGATGTGCGCCGGCGGTCGCGGTACGCACCGCCGCGGGCGTGACCGCCATTTTCTATCTGCTTAATCACTCGAGAACTGATAATCCACAGGAGAGGACCTATACTGCAAGTGCTGCTGTGACCTCGGTCTGGAAGAGACAATGGCTTCTGCGACTGGGGAAAGGGCCCCTGCCTTCACATCTGAGGAATTGGAGAAACTTGTTGATGGGGTCCTCCCCCAGTATGCGCTACTCTACGGTTCTCCAGACCAACAGGTAAGTACACTGGGAGCACGTTGTATTGGCTATGCCTGTGTTGAGTGGGGTGGATGTAAGATGGTGGGGAGGGGAGCGAATGAGGAATGCAACGCACGACAGATGAGAGCATGTGCCACATGGCAAGGTTGGGGAGGGAGGGCCACTCTTATCGACCATGCAAAAAAGTGATGATATTTCTTTTCCCACCCTGTACAAGTCACACAGGTCAGCGCCCATCAGAAGATTGACATTTGGCGTGCCATCGCCAAGGACGTCCGGGCCCTGGGGGTCCACAACAGACGGGGCACCCACTGCCGCAAGAGGTGGGAGGACATCGGCCGCGGGAGCAGAAAGACCGCCGAGGCTCTGCTGGGGATGGCCTCCCAACCTAGGAGGGGTGCCACACGGCAATTGACCACCCTGATGTCCCGGATCCTGGCAGTGGCCTACCCCGATTTGGATGGGCGCATGAGGACATCACAGCAGACACAAGGGGGTGAGTATCAGCACATTCTGCTATATTAGCGCACAGTGGAGGTGTCTGGGTGGGGGAGGAGGGCTGTGGCTATCTCTAGGCCAGGGCGGTTTCTGTAGGCTAGGCCACTCCGTAAGGCATGGTCCTGTGCCCCAGCCCCCCACCTCTGTAGGGTACTAAGTACAGCTATCCATGGCCCGGGCTCACCTATGTGTGCATTTGTCGTTCATAGACTTGTAGGCCAAGTCACAATAATTGAGTAGTGTACCCCGAGTGCGTGGCGTAGAGCAGGGGTCTTCTGTGTCTGTCCTCTCCGCCAATGGTGTTGCAAATGCATGGACTCAACATGTCTTTCTTTCTTTCTACTCAAGCTACTGACGGAGGACGAGGGGAGCTCCACATCTGGGACCCGTGGAGACGTCAGCGACACAGACACGTCCTCGGAAGGGAGCTCCCTTGTGGTGGCGGCAACATCTGTGCCCACCGCAACAACAGGTACAGCCGCCACCCAGCGCACCAGCTCCGCCCTCCCAGCAGCCCCTCAGCCTTCGCCCCGTGCCCACTCGGCCAGGAAGCCGGGCATCTCCTTCGCCCCAGGCACCTCAGGCCCTGTCCCAGTTACCCCTGCTGCCCTCAGTGCGGAGATCATTGACCTCCTCAGGACGCTCATAATTGGGCAGTCTACCCTTTTGAATGCCATCCAGGGGGTAGAAAGGGAAGTGCATCGGAGCAATACATACCTGGAGGGCATTCATTCGGGTCAGGTTGCCCATCAGCGATCGTTCAACGCTCTGGCCTCAGCACTGACGGCAGCCATTGTCCCTGTCTCCAGCCTCCCTCCTCCAACTCCCTCCACCCAGTCCCAATCCCCTGTTCCTCTGCCTATCCCAGACACACCTACAGACCAGCCTGCACACACATCAACACCCAAGGGCAGCTCATCCCGACATAAGCACCACAGATCACACAAGCATTCACACAAGCAACATCCACATGCAGACATGCCAACAGCCACTGCCTCCTCTGTGTCCCCCTCCTCCTCGTCTCCCTCCTCCCTCCCTGTGACTTCTCCACTCACACCTGCATGCACACCACCATCAGCCAGTCCGTCCATCACCAGCACACCCACCAGAACAGTCCGCACACGTGCAGTCACCACCCCCACTGCCATTTACACGTCCCTTGTGTCCTCTCGCAGTGTGTCTGTCACCCCCTCTTCCAAACCACACAAACACAGGCAGACACCCACCCAACAGCCATCCACCTCACGACAGCCTCCGTCACAAGCACCTGCACCCAAAGACAGCACACTTGACTCTCCTACAACCACATCCTCTTCCTCCACTCCCATACCCACTGCACCTACCCTTCCCATTGCTCCTAAAAAGTTATTCCTCTCCAAAATTAACCTCTTTGCATCACCTGACCCACCCCCTCCATCTCGTAAGAGTCCAAACAGCACCTCAGCCACCACAAGCCCTGCACCTACTAGGACCATTGTTCAGGGCTATTGGAGTCCACCAGCTCCTAGGGCAGGAACATCGGCCAGCAGCAAGGCGACAGCCAGCCCACCCCCTGGGAAAAGAACCAAGAAAGGGAAGGGCTGGCGCGACAGGCCTGAGACGGCTGCCCCCAAGGACACCACCCTTGCACTGTCACCTGGCACATCCCCAAAGGGAGGCAAGAGCCCCAGAGATTCGGTGAAGGAGGGCAAGGGCAGCAGGGCCGACAAGTCCGGCAGCAGGCGAGCTGCCCAGGAGGGCCCCACCAGCCCCATTTGGGGTGTGACGGAGGACACACCCGGGCCCAGTACTCCAGCGCAGGAGGGCCCCGCAAGCGAAAGGTCGGATGGCGACTGAGCGGCATTTCTTGGCCAGATCTGGTTCCCTAGGAACACAAGACAAGCATCGCTGAACAGGGCCCCGCTGTGAGAAGCACCGCTGAACAGGGCCCCGCCGTGAGAAGCACCGCTGAACATGGCCCCGCTGTGAGAAGCACCGCTGAATAGGGCCCCGCCGTGACAGGCACCGCTGAACAGGGCCCCGCCGTGAGAAGCACCGCTGAACAGGGCCCCGCTGTGAGAAGCACCGCTGAACAGGGCCTCGCTGTGAGAAGCACCGCTGAACAGGGCCCCGCCGTGACAGGCACCGCTGAACAGGGCCCGCCGTGACAGGCACCGCTGAACAGGGCCCTTCCTGTCAAGCACCGCTCCGCTGGGCACCGCCGTCTCCGCACCGCTCCGCTGGGCCCTTCCTGTCAAGCACCGCTCCGCTGGGCCCTTGCTGTCAAGCACCGCTCCGCTGGGCACCGCCGTCTCTGCACCACTCCGCTGGGCCCTTCCTGTCAAGCACCGCTCCGCTGGGCCCTTCCTGTCAAGCACCGCTCCGCTGGGCACCGCCGTCTCTGCACCGCTCCGCTGGGCCCTTCCTGTCAAGCACCGCTCCGCTGGGCCCTTCAACTCAAGCACCGCTGCGCTGGGCCCTTCCTGTCAAGCACCGCTCCGCTGGGCCCTTCCTGTCAAGCACCGCTCCGCTGGGCCCTTCAACTCAAGCACCGCTCCGCTGGGCACCGCCGTCTCTGCACCGCTCCGCTGGACCCTTCCTGTCAAGCGCCGCTCCGCTGGGCCCTTCCTGTCAAGCACCGCTCCGCTGGGCCCTTCAACTCAAGCACCGCTCCGCTGGGCGCTTCCTGTCAAGCACCGCTCCGCTGGGCCCTTCAACTCAAGCACTGCTCCGCTGGGCACCGCCGTCTCTGAACTGCTCCGCTGGGCCCTTCATCTCAAGCACCGCTGGCCCATTGGCAGGGGCGGATCTGTGTCGGGCAGGGCTTCACGAAGCACTCTGGCCAACATGCCTCCTCCATAACCAGTGGAGTCTGTAATCCACCTGATGGACTGTGGCTTTGCACTCCCCAGGATGGTACAGTGGGCAATCCACCCACTGTAGAGACTTGAGAGACAGTGGCTTTGCACTCCCCAGGATGGTACAGTGGGCATGGAGGCCCATCGTGGATCTGGCGTCGTGGACTCATGTGGCTGAGGTGCCCCCCCTTCCCTTCCCCCTGAGGTGCCTGTCGTTTTATTATCTGATGCCCCAGCAGTGTTCTCTCCAATGGAATCGGGTCTTGTGTATGGGCTTTGCCCATGTGTTTATGCACATTGGCCCACGACCAATGGAATTTTGCCAATATGTGCCAGACTTTTGGGCTATGTATATATTGTTCATGTTGTAATATATTTATTTTATAGATTTCATATTTCACTTAACTTCAAAAATGCTATAATATACTTCAATTTTAATGATCTTTTTATTTTGTCTTTGCATTATTCTGGGTGGTTTGGGGGGTGTCACTCTGACTTGTTGCTCTGCATTGGTGTGTAGGGATTTGGGAGGGGGGGTTGGGTGTGTCGCGTATGTGTGTGCCCGTAACCTTTTCTCCTCCCCCCTCCCCTGTGTCGTAGGTGCAGTACTCACCGTTGTCGTCTGCACCGGCGTTCGTGCTCCTGGTAGAAGAGCAGGTAGACAATAGCTGGTAGGATGTTTAATTCGGGTTCCATGCTGTCCAGATTCCTCGTGGAGTGTATAGAGGTGAGCGTTTTCCCGTTCGTGGTCTGTTTCCGCCGTGTTTTTATCGGCGGGGCTCCCGCCCCGGAAAAGGTGACGGATTGGTGGGTCGTGATAGTGTGGGCGGTACACTGTCTGCCGCCTGTCTGTTGGCGGTGACCACTGCGCTGTTTGTTTGTTCCGCCGTGGCGGTCGGAGTGTTAAAGTGGCGGGCTGTGTTGGCGGTTCCTGCCAGGGTCAGAATTCAATTTTTTTTACCGCCTGCCTGTTGGCGGGTTGGCCGCCGCTTTAACACCGACCGCCAGGGTTGGAATGACCCCCTATGTATTTGGTTTTAGTGGCATTCATTTGAAGGACGCAAAAACCTGCAAAAACTCCAGAATTTCTCAAGAAGCCTACCTAATCCTGAAGCAGTTTGTGAGAGCAATAAGGTATCATCTGCAAACCAGAGACATGGGCCCTCATTTCAACTGTGGCGGTAAATGCCGCCTACCGCCGTGCTGACGGCCACCAACATACAGTGACCGTGGCGGTATTCCGCTACGGGTATTATGACCCACACAGAGGAATTCACCACAATACAGACACCAACACAAGTCCACCAGACCAAAGGTCAGTGATAAACTGGCGATGGCCAAACCCACACCATTACACCAACAGGAATACGCCCACAGTATCATGACCCACAAATCACTGCGGCGGTCTTTCAATCGCGGTAAACCATTGGTGGTACATACCGCTGTGCTCAAAATACACACATTTACAAAACACGACCACATTTGACAATTCAAACTACACACACCTGACACACATACACATACCACACCCACACACTCACACCGCTATAAAACACCCACCCACAACCCTTTCAATGAAAACAAAAGATTGCCTACACAGAGAGACACAAGCCAGGAGCACCCATTCAATCAGAAATCCTCACCCATACACCATCCACACACCTCACAGCATACACCCAAACACATCACCCCACACATCCTCACACATATCACACACATCACATCCATGGCGACCCAAAGACACACCAGGTTTTCTGAGGAGGAGCTAAGGGTCATGGTGGAGGAAATCATCCGGGTAGAGCCACAGCTATTCGGATCACAGGTGCAGCAGACATCCATTCCAAGGAAAATGGAGCTATGGTGGCGAATCGTGGACATGGTCAAAGCCATGGGACAGCACCCCAGAACAAGGGATGACACCAGGAAGAGGTGGAACGACCTATGGGGAAGGTGCATTTCTTGGGTGCAAGACACCAGGTAGCTGTACAGAGGACTGATGGTAGACCCCCACCTCCTCCCCCACAACTAACAACATGGGAGGAGCAAATCTTGGCAATAATGCATCCCGAGGGCCTGGCAGGAGTAGCAGAAGGACTGGACTCCACTAAGTCAAATTTTACTACATTATCCCCCCCTACCTTCATGCCATCACAAACTCCTACCCCTAAACTCACCCCCAACACTCCAGCACCTCACATATACCGCACTATCACAACCCACCCATCCCAAACCAAGCCCTGCATGCAACACCAAAGCATGGACCCCCAACACAGACCTGCATGGACACCAATCACCACAGCATGCCCAGTAGAGAGACTCACCCAGCCCACAAAATCACCACTCACACGAGGCATAGCTGTCAGGGAAATCACAACAATATAGGGAAACACACCCATGCACAAGATGGCACACACAGACACAATAACACTGCATTTTCATCCCCACAGGACCCCTACTCAAAGTCACCAGAAAGGAGGTACCAGCTACATCCAGTCCCCACCCCTGAAGAGGCCCACAGTGATGACAGCAGCTCATCAAGGACCTCTGGACAGTTGGGTACCCAGCCACAGTCACAAGCCGCCACAGAGCCTCCCCCCCCAGGAAACACCAGCACAGCACCCACCCAGCAGGCCCTTGCCACTGTCCCCAGGACACGTCAATCAGCAGTGTGTCCACCACTACAGGGGCCCCAGGCAACCCCACAAACTCAGGACAATCAGGGACCTGGAGTCAGTGGCAGTGGGCACACGGTTCAGGGGACAGAGGCATAGGACAACAGGGAAGCTGGGAGGACTGCTGTGTGACAGGGGGAGGACAAGCCCAGGGAATCCACTCTCCACGAAGCACTCTCCAACATCCTGAGAGCATACCACCATTTCCAGGAGACGATGGGCCAAATACTGGCCAAGTTGCAGGAGACCCAGCGGATGCAGGAAGGACAGTACCTGGGGATCAGGAATTACCTAACTAACATCTATACCATCCTGGTCACCATTACAGGGGTGCTGGCTGACATGGCCAAGACCATGAGGGAGGCAGTGGCACAACAACAGGCACCTGACACTATCCAAACCGATGAACAGCCTTCCACCTCCACCGGTGCTAGTGGACAGAAGGCCCTGCCATAGGACCAACAGGCCACCAGCACCACACCCCCTGCAGAAGGAGAACCACCCTGCAAACGGTCCCTGAGATCCAGGCAGAAGCCAGAGAACATTGCCAAGACCACCACCAGTAAATAAGACTCTCCTGATTGTCACCCTTCTGTCCCACTCTGTCACCCTGTCCACCTAGAACTGCCATTACTCCCCTTCCTATGCCCCATTGGACAATGCACCTGTGATACCGACAGACTAGACTCTACCATGGACTTTCCTCCACCATCACCCCAGCCCACTGCACATCCACCTCTACTTATGAGCACTTAAATAAACACCCTTGGAACAAATACTAATCTGGAGTCTGTCAAATGATTCACAAATGTATTAGTACAACATTATCAAAGCATTGCAACTCAAATATACAGTTGCTGGGCAGCAGTACACATAGCAGGAGCCAGAGTATGGCACAGAGATCTGAAAATAGAGATACCAAAGGGTACAGTCAGTGGCCACACACATTGGGAAATCAGGCTGCCATGTACAATGTTCAACAGAAAAATTAAATGTAAAGTGAACCTACAGTGTCTTACCTGTGTGTCACTGGAAGTACTGCTGAATAATATTGATTCTGTTGTCAACATCTTCTTCCTCTGCCTCCTCTTCCACACTGTCCACAGGCTCCACTGCTGCCACAAGACGATCCCCAGGCTCATCCTCCTGCAGAAAAGGCACCTGCCATCTCAAGGCCAGATTGTGCAACATGCAACGATGATCTGGCACACCTTCTTGGGTGAGTAGTACAGGGAGCCACCTGTCAGATGGAGGCACCGGAACCTGGCCTTCAGGAGGCCGAAAGTCCTTTCAATAACCCTCCTTGTACGCCCATGTGTCTCATTGTAACGTTCATCTGCCCTTGTCGTGGCATTCCTCACTGGGGTCAGTAGCCATGAGAGGTTGGGGTAATCAGAGTCTCCTGCAAATATCGAGGGACAACTGTTAGACACACACTAGCTCTTAGGGACAACCCCATATCCAGACACCTACTCATAGCGTATGGGGACCTTGGGCTCACCTATTAACGACACCCGGTGCCTCTGGAGTTGGCCCATCACATATGGAATGCTGCTATTCCTCAAGATGAAGGCGTCATGCACAGAGCCAGGATATTTGGCATTCACATGGGAGATGTACTGGTCCGCCAAACACACCATCTGCACATTCGTAGAGTGATAGCTTTTTCTATTCCTGAAAACGTGTTCATTTCTCCCGGGGGGGACAAATGCCACATGTGTACCATCAATGGCACCAATGATGTTGGGGATATGATCCAGGGCATAAAAGTCAGCTTTCACTGTGGCCAAATCCTCCACCTGGGGGAACACGATGTAGCTGCACATGTGTTTCAGCAGGGCAGACAAGACTCTGGTCAACACATTGGAGAACATTGACTGAGACATCCCTGATGCCATGGCCACTGTTGTTTGGAAGGAACCACTTGCCAGGAAATGGAGCACTGACAGGATCTGCACTAGAGGGGGGATACCTGTGGGCTGGCAGATAGCTGACATTAGGTCTGGCGCCAATTGGGCACACAGTTCTTCGACTGTGGTACATTCAAGTCTCTGTGTAATGATAATGTGCCTGTCCTCCATTGTCGCAAGGTCCACCAGGGGTCTCTACACCAGGGGATGCCGCCATTTGATATTCAGCATCAGCGGTTGAAGCCTATGGAAGAGAACGGTGAACAGAGGGTCATATTCCCACATCTATTGCACTAATGATGATTTGTTTACTTTATAGAATAAAAATTTGAACCCGACTGTCAGTTGCCGTGCCAATGTCTGCTGTGACGCAGTTGGGTGTCATGCCCTGTGCCCTCCTGAAATGGCGGATGCCTGACCTGTGAGGAGGGACGAGTGGAAATAACGTGCGCTGGCGTGTGTGCCATGGCGGTAGGTACTCGAAGACCGCTGCGCAACTTCACATTGGTTATCATTGGGCCCTATGGGTTCCAGGAGCCAATGATGATGTACGCCGGCAGTGACGGTACGCACCGCCACGGATGTCACCAACATTTTCCATCTATCCACTCACTTGCTACCTGACCTTCAACAGGAGAGGACCTACACTGCAAGTGCTTCTGTGGCCTGTGTCTGGAAGCGACAATGGCCCATGTGTCTGGGGAAAGGGCCCCTGCCTTCACTGCGGAGGAGTTGGAGAAATTGGTGGATGGGGTCCTACCCCAGTACACGTTACTCTATGCTCCTCCAGGCAAACAGGTGAGTACATTGTGAGCATGATGCGTGGGCCATGAATGTATGGAGGTCTGTGTGTATAAGCCACATGTGGGTGGGCAGAGGCATCCTGCCAAGAGAGGAGCATGTAAGGGAGACAATGTATGTTTATCAGGGGATGGGAGGGATCTGGTGGGCCATGAGTCTGACGGTCCGGACAGTTGACTAATTCCCTTCTTTGCTGTCTTTTCCCTGCAGGTCAGCACCCACCAGAAGAAGGGTATTTGCTGTGCCATCGCCAAGCAGATGCGGACCCTGAGGGTCTTCGACAGGTGAGCACCCACTGCCTCAAGAGGTGGGAGGACCTGCGCCGCTGGCCAAAGAGTGTGGCAGAGGCCCAGCTGGGGCTGGCCTCCAAACAAGGAAGGGGTGTCCGTCGCACCACGACCCCCCTGATATTCTGCATCCTGGCGGTGGCCTATCCGGAGTTGGATGGGCGCTTGAAGGCATCACAGAAACCACAAGGGGTTGAGTACAGATACTGACTCCTAACTTTGAGTGCATTAAGAGGTACCTGGTGGGGGGATGTGGGATACTGGTGCCCCTAGGCCAGGGTGAAAATGGCAGGGTCAATTGTTGGTCAGGCTCTGAAGTACTCCTACCCCATTAGTGGTAGTGGGCATCTACTACTGGGCAGGGTCCTGTGGGTTTCTGGTGTGCAGCTGATGGCATTAGGCATTGTACTCCATGGGCTGGTGACTATCTTAGTAACTGGTTGGGCATGGCCTAGTGCATAGGGCTGCTCCCTGTGTGTTGTGTCCTCCAACGGTAGTTGACCAAGTGTATCCTCTGTCTCTTCCCCCCCTTTTTGTTTTGTCACCCTGTCTCTGTGTGCATTAGCATCATCTGGCAGAGGAGCAGAGGCACCAGTGATGGAGGGAGCTGCATCCCTCATGGGCCTGGAGGCTGAATCCACTGAGGGTGAGGGCAACAGTGGGACAGAGGGTGAGGGGAGCACCACAACGGGGACAGGAGGGGAGACCACAGACAGCGACGACTCCTCCGGTGGAAGCTCCCTGGTGGTGGCAGATACCTCTGTGCCCACCCCAACAACAGGTACAGCCACCACCCCCTCCACCAGCACCGCCTTCCCAGCAGCCCCTCAGTGTGTTTTCCATGCCCACTCACCCAGGAGGGTGGGCATCGCCTTCGCCCCAGGCACCTCAGGCCCTGCCCAAGTCAGCCCTGCTGCCCTCAGTGAAGAGGCTATTGACCTCCTGAGATCCCTCTCTGTTGGGCAGTCAACCATACTGAATGCCATCCAGGGTGTAGCAGGGCATTTGCAACAAACAAATGCATTCCTGGAGGGCATTCACTCTGGTGTGGTGGCCCAACAGAGAGCATTTCAGGCTCTGGCCTCCACTCTGATGGCAGCCCTTGTCCCTGTGTCTAGCCTCCCCCGCCAACTTCCTCTACCCAGTCCCAATCCCCTCAAACCCATCCTATCCCAAGCACACCTTCAGACCAGCATTCACCCAAATCAACACACAGAAGTGGTTCAGGCAAACACAAGCACCACACATCATCCCACAGGCACTCACACAAGCACCATACCCATGTAGACACACCAACATCCACTGCCTCCACTGTGTCCCCTTCCTCCTCGTCGTTCACCTCCCTCCCAGTATCGTCTCCACTCACAACTGCATGCACTACATCCTCATCCACTACCTCCATCACCAGCACGCCCATCACTACTCACCCCTCACTGGCAGTCACCACCTCCACATCCATTCACACGTCCCCTGTGTCCTCTCCCAGTGGGTCTGTGACCCCTCCTCACAAAGTACACCAACGCAAGCACCCACCCACCTCACAACAGCTTCCATCAGATGCACCTTCACCCAAACTCAGCAGACAAACACCTCCTACCACCACTCCCTCTTCCTCCATTCCCAAACCCTCTCCCTCTTCCCGCCCCAGTGTGTCTAAAAAGCTTTTCCTGGCAAACATTGACCTGTTCCCTACCCCTCCCCCCGTCCTTCCCCTCAGGCCAGGGTGTCCCAAACCCAGGCCAACACCTCAGCCACCAAGTCGGCGTCTGCTGTGGTACCTCCAATTCCCAGAGGCTCAAAGGGGACACCCGTCAGGCCAGCCAGTGTGCCACCAACCCCTGCAAAGGACCAAACCATTCTGCCACCTGCCAAGGTAAAGAAGGGGATGACATGCAGCAAGGGCAAGGAGCACGACCCACCCAGCAATGCCTCCTCCAAAACTCCACCTGCCAGAGCCAAGGTTGCAACAGCATCTGCCAAGGTGAGGAAGGGGCAGAAAACCCAAGGCAAGGCACTTCAGCTGTCGGAGGCTGCAGGTGAAAGCCTGGTGGCCACCAGCAGAACCGCCAGCCCGCCACCTGCACCGTGGGCAGCACCGCCAGCACCCCTGCCACAGGCCCCGTCGCAAACACCACCACCTGCACTGCCGATGCCACCACAACTGTCAGCAGCTGCATCCCCAGTGGGCAGCTGCCCAGGGCTGCAGGAGAAGGGCTGGGGCCTACCTCCACTACTGGCAGCACCGGCACCTGCACCACGGCCAGCACTACCAGCAGCCCCACCGCAAGCACTGCCAGCAGCCCTGCCGCAAGCACCGCCACCTGCACCGCTGACAGTAGGACCACCACCAGCAGCATCATCCCCAGTGGGCAGCCATCCGAGGCTGCAGGAGACGGCCTGGAGCCTCCCACTACCACTGGCAGCACCCCACACCAGCACCGGCCAAGACCACCAGTTTGCAGCCTTAGGTGCCACAGCATGGAGTCTAGCCCTGCCTCCATGGACTATCAGGCAACCTGGCCCCTGGAAATCCCGTGCCTCAGACACCCGGGTGAGGGAATGTGAACTGCCACAACCAAAGTGCTGCATCACTCCGCACAAGGCCCTCTCCAGAACCAGTAGAGAAAGGCATCCACTCACCAAATCCTTGGCAGGATCAAGCAGACTGGGCACAAGTCCCCCTCCAGAACCAGTGGAGAAAGGCATCCACTTGAGAGACTGTGGCTTTACACACCCCAGGAGCAAGCAGTGGGCAAAGCACCCACTTGAGATACTGTGGCTTTGCGCTTCCCAGGAGCAAGCAGTGGACAAAGCACCCACTTGAGAGACTGTGGCTTTGCACTCCCCAGGACCAAGCAGTGGGCAAACCACCCACTTGAGAGACTGTGGCTTTGCACTCCCCGGAAACAAGCAGTGGGCAAACCACCCACTAGGTAGACTGTAGATTTGCACTCTCCAGGAGCAAGCAGTGGGCAAAGTACCCACTTTAGAGACTGTGGCTTTGCACTCCCCAGGACCAGGCAGTGGGCAAACCACCCACTTGAGAGACTGTGGCTTTGCACTCCGCGGGACCAAGCAGTGGGCAAACCACCCACTAGAGAGATTGTAGATTTGCACTCCCCAGGAGCAAACAGTGGGCAAAGTACCCAGTTGAGAGACTGTGGCTTTGCACTCCCCAGGACCAAGCAGTGGGCAAACCACCCACTTGAGAGACTGTGGCTTTGCACCCCGAGGACCAAGCAGTGGGCATGGAGCCCCCTCAAGGAGCAGTGGCGTTATTCCATCTTACGGCTATGGTGCCCCCCTTCCCCGTCTGCCTGAGGTGCCTATGTGTTTTTTACCTGATGCCCCTGCAGTGTTCTCTCCATATTGAGGCAGAAGTCAAGTGTGTGCTTGGCCCATGATTTTTGGCCCAGTGGCCCATGGACATTTCAAAGGGACAATGCACGGCCTTATGTACATATTGTATATTTTTGTAGATACAGTTTTAGTGATTGTTACGTAGATCTGCCTATTTCTAAAATTACACTGATTTAACTCTATTCCTTTTGTCCTTGAGTTCTTCCAGGGGGTAACGGGGTGTAAATGTACTGTTGCTGCATGTGTTTGTGTGTATGGTGTTGTGGGTGAGGGTGGGGGTGTTGTGTGTTGCGTGTGTGTATCACTCTAGTTTTCCTCCCCCCATCCCCTGTGTACTAGGTTCAGTACTCACCGTGGTTGTCGCTGCCGTCTTTCGTATTCTTGGTAGATGAGGAGGTAGACCATCATGGGCAGGACCTGTTACTCGGGCACCATGGCGTCCTGGTTCTTTGTTTAGTGTTGAGAGGTGAGTGGTTTCCCTTCCAAACACTGTTTCCACCTTGCTTTTGATGGCGTTAGTACCGTCCCAGAAATGATGGCGGATTGGCGGGTTGTGATGGGGTGGGCGGTACATTGTCTGTTGGTGGTGACCGCTGCGGTGTTTGTTGCTTCCGCAATGGCGGTCGGAGTGTTAAAGTGGCTGTCTGTGTTGGCGGTTTTCGCCGTGGTCGTGATCCCATTTTCTTTACCGCAGGCCTGTTGGCAGTATTACTGCCACTTTAACACTGACCGCCAGGGTTGTAATCAGGGCCATGGCATCTTTGCTCCATCCAATTTCGGGGCATCATTTTCGCAATCATATAAATAGGGGATACAAGCATTTACAAAGAGTAAAAAGAGTGTGGGGACCAATACACAAACCTGCCTCACACCTTTCTGTAATCGGAGTTCCTCTGTGAGTTCACCGTCTGTTCCCCACCTTATTCTAGCATAGCTTCCAGAGTATAGGTCTTGGATCAGTTTTAACAAGGGTCCCAGAACTCTGACCATGCCCATGATCTCCTATAATTTGTCTTGGGGGACCAGGTCAAAAGCGGACTTAAGGTAACAAAATGTATCCCTGCCTCCAAATCAACAGTTTGCCATTTTATTGTTAGAAAGTGAAAAACCTGATCTATTGTACTTGTTTTCTTTCTAAATCATGCCTTCAAATGGCTTAAGGCATCATTGTCTTTAATCCAGTCCATAAACCTACACAGGACCTGATAAAAAAAACCTTCTGTAGATTATCTAGGAGGCTTATTGGGCTCTAATTTCCTGGGATTGACTTGACCCCTTTCTTATGGATTGGGACAATTATCGGGTCAGTGGGCACCCTTCCAAAATTGCATTAGACACGCTGTTTATACAAGGTCCCCAAAATTTGAGATCAGCTTTGAACACTTCAGAAGGGATTCCATCTAGACCTGGCACCGCTCCTGATTTATGGGCTAGAATTACTGTCTCTGTTTCCCTTAGGGTAAACAGTAAGCACACCTGTGTCAAGAGTATCTATCTCTATTATACCCTCATTGCCTACAGAAGGAATTGTCTCCTGTCTGTAAAGGACTAAAAAAATATTGCGTCCAGTTTTCGACAGAGATATGGCATTCAGGTGGAAGGATTTAGTTACGCCTTCTATTAGCAATCAGAGACCAGCACCATTTGGAATTACTATCTTTTGCTGATTGTAACAAATCTTGCCAGGTCGCCTCCTCTCAATTGGCCTTACAGATCTTTGCTGTATGGGCATACTCGCGTCTTGCCAAAATTATCTTCTCTCTATTATACCTTACTGCTTCCATAAGTCTACTCTTGGCCTGCTTGCACTCTTTATTTAATCACCTACAGTTACTCCCTCTACGCTGTTAGTTCCCATTAAAAACTCTGGAGATTAAATCCCTCATAGAGGAAAAAAACACTGCGTGTGTAGCCATAAACTGAGTAGGTGGGAATATAGACAGTGCAACCACAGTTGAGTACTTGAGAATTAAATCATGCATTTTGGCCATTGACCCATTGGAACTTGTGAAGGTCTCCGATTTTATGGAGCGTTTGTTGTTTGCCACCGTAGTGGGGAGCATACCCTCACATTCATGCTGAATGTTAGCTTTAGTGGAAAACTACCTCTCGCACAGTACTAAAATGGGTGAGTGGTCACTACTGCGTTGTTCTCCCACCCTAAGATCTTTAAATTGATGCCAGATCCTGATGTCAATTAGCACAAAATCAATGCGGCTATTGTAACTCCCTCTAAGGAAAAGTCGGATTGGCTGGCGTATCAGAAGGAAAGCACCCATTTCCAGGGTGAAGACCATGCGTTACCAGAAAGTCAATAACCTGTAAAGCCCAGGTGCTTAAATTAGGCTGTTTTCTTATCATTGAAAAAGTAGGGGATTCCCAATGACAGGTCCTCTAACTGAATTAATTCAGAAAAGAGGGAGTTGGGCTCCAGAGGCACATTCAAATCTCCAGCTACAAGGGCATAGTGAGAAGGAATGAATTCCGAGACCAATGCACTCAGCATACTAATGTTGGCAGTGAATTGACTTGGAGGGCCTCATCTATTGTGTACATTAACACACAAAAGCCTAGGGCCCTGGTTTAACTTGATTCAGATTGCCAATATGTCACATGAGTCAACATATATCTCCTTCGTTTCGCCCACATGAGGAATATTTATCCATGTAATAAGGCCCCCAACTGCCCGCCCAGCCTAAGATGGCCTCACCTTCTTACAATATGAGATGAACCCCTGCCTATGGATATTCAAAGTAGACCATCTTTCCTGAAAAAACAGACATTGAAGGTGTTGATAAAATGCCCCCACCCAGCGTCAAAGATCTTATTACTAATGCCAGTTACATTCCATTAATTTAATACAGGGTCGAAAAAGCCAGGTTCCACAGAGTTACCCTTTGGAAGCCCATAGGTGGGGATTGTATTTGACTGATTATCAGTATCTGCCATATTTACAGTTTCTGCTTGGCCTGTACTTCTAGATGTTGCCAGTTCCAGTAGTGGTTGGGGTCCTATCTCAAGGAATGGATGGATGGTGGAGGGGGCAGAGAATGGGCACAGTCTATCAATATCGAGGGGAGATCGTCAGGTTGCGATGGATCCTGAATCCCAGACAAGTGTGTGCCCTCTGATCTACAAGCCTTCATGTGCACCTTCAAGTGTGGAAGTGGGGCCGCAAGTCCTGTACCATTGCGGCCCCTCCTCTCAATATGTGATGACCCCCTTACTCCATGACCCTTGCTTTTCTCTTGCCGTTCTCAATATGTCAAGCGGGTTGTGGCATTCACCGGAAGTCATTGATTGCTCCTTCGCAGGTACCACTGCAGGTGAGTGACCCATAGGATCGAGCACATTGTTCGTGGTGGGAAGGCACCCCAAGCCACCTGCACATCACTCTGGACGGAAAGGCCTAGAAACAATATTCAAGCCATTCCTAGACGGGTTCCATAACTCGAAGGATAACAACCCTTCCACCAATTTAGGGCAGGCAAGTGTTATTTCTATTGTGTCCCTGGGCCCTGGCTTCTCTGTATAATGCTTGATGGAGATGATATCAGAGTATATGAAAGATAGGAATCTATGGTCATGGGTCATGAGTAAAAGGAAAGTAGAGGAAAAGACTGCGTTTTGTGAAATAAAAGAACCATTACGTTTCTCATGATCTCAGGGTCTGCTATGTCCTGAATGATTATGCCACAAGAGCCTACTGAATACACTTATGTTTTTCATGGTGCAGTTTCATGACTTTTCTCCCATATATACAATGATTATTAAATGAAAATGCATCGTTCTATATGGTGTAGGAAAGTACCCTCTTTTTTGGTAAGATTATCCCCTTTTTCTGCCTGATGTCAGTGTGTTTGACTGTGTTCACTGGGATCCTGCTAACCGGGACCCCAGTGATTATGCTCACTCCAAAAACTCTATATTTCAACCCACAATTGGCACACTGGTGCCCTACTGTAAGTCCCTAGTATATGGTACCTAAGTACCCAGGGCATTGGGGTTCATGGGGATCCCTATGGGCTGCAGCATATATTTTGCCACCCATAGGGAGCCCAAGCAAAGGGTTCTACAGGACTGCCATTGCAGCCTGGTTGAAAAGGTGCAAGCACCCTTTCACTGCCACTTTTCACTGCACCAGGTCACTTACAAGTCACCCCCTTTGGCAGGACTTCTAGCCCAGAGGGCAGGGCGCAAAGTACCTGTGTGTGAGGGCGCCCCTGAACTAGCAGAAGTGCCCCCACGAACTCCAGGCCTATATTCCTAGACTTCATGGGTGGGGAGGTGTCATTTTATGTGTTTACTGGAGATATGTCAATACGTATGTCCAGCTATATAATGGTACCTCCAAACATAGATAGGTTCAGTATCAAAGATGTTGGAATCATACCCCAATGCTTTTGCAAGCAATGGTTGTATGATCCAATGCACTCTGGGGGCTCCTTTGAGGACTCCTATATCCCCTCCTGATACATGGTTACCCATCTAGGTGACCAATCCCCCTTTCAGGGCTATTTAGGGTCTCTCTCTTGTGTGGTTCCTCTGATTCGGGTTGCAATACTCCTGCAGGATTCTTCTGCACCCTCCACTTTGACTTCTGACTGAAGAAACTGCATCAGGATGTTCTAGGACCCGACAAGCTGCAAGAGAGAATCAAGGTGCCTCCCTCAACATTGTATCTACAGCTCCTTCCAGCAACTTCAATATTTCCCTGGACATTCATCCTCTAAGGACAGCCCCTCTTCATCCTGCACCAGAAAGAAGAAGGAATTTCCCTTGGAGAGAAGTCACTCCCCTGCATCTGCAGGCACCAACTGTAACGACTGCTGGCTGTGTGGATCCCCTATCCTGCTGAGCTGCATGGATCCTACAGTGAAGTGGTCCCATCTCTTCACCTGTCTAACTTGGGTGAAGGTAAGCCCTTGCCTGCCAACACAGGACAGTACCTCCATGCACCGCATGATTTGCAGCTGCCAAGGCTTGTTGGCATCTTTTCTAAGGATTTTTCAGGCATCCTGAAGCTCCAGCCCCCAGTACTCCATACTGCGACACACAGCTACCTGAGTGGATCTCTGGCAGCGTGGGGTCACTTTTCGTACTGCTGCGTGGGCTCCTTCTTCAAATTTCATGTCCCCATCCTGTGGATGAAAAAACACTTTCTAATTTGTGCCATGAGGTTTGCATGCAGCTATTTAATGGCAGTTCACAGCTCACTGTGCTAGATTACGATTATGAACTGCATAGTAACAAAAGAATCTGTGACAAAAGCACAGAGTTAGCTTGACACTTTTATTTTTGCAGTACAAGGAGCTTTGCAGTGCGTTTAAAACTGCTCAACAAAGGAAGTAATAAATATGAAAACACGCGCGCACGGAGGCCCCAGCTGGAGAAGTGCCTTCCTCCCAGCCCGGCCTGCGGACCCCCTGGGAATGTGTCATGGACCCCTGGGTGTCCGTGGACCACAGGTTGGGAACCACTGCTATATGACATAAGTGGGATAGTAGGAGCTTTGCATGTCTCCTAGTTCAGCCTAAGGTGTTCTGCTATAGCTACCTCTATCAACCTAAGCTGCTAGAATACCTCTATTTTACTAATAAGGGATAACTGGACCTGGCACAAGGTGTAAGTACCACAAGGTACCCACTAAAGGCCAGGCCAGCCTCCTACAGGTGGCGATCAGCTGTGCCTTGTTGGGGGAGTATGGAGTATAGTCAGGTTAGTGAAGTACAAAGGTGTAGATGTTTCTCAAAGATACACTCCTCAAGGGGCAACAAGGAAACCAGTTTGCCTGGTTTGAATGTTCTAAAAAAGACCCAGAGCGAGATTTCCTGTATGGATGTGAACACTTCTGACATTTCAAACTGCAGAAGTGCTTGATGCAGTGATTGTCCTAGATAGATCCTGTTGATATGTGGTGAAATACAAATGCAAATCATTGGGTCTAATTATTTTATCTAATACTATAGAAATATTTAGGTTATATGCTTTGTGCATGAGCATATTGTTAGTATTCTATGCTTGCCATGTTTTTGAAAAATACTTACTATACTGTATTTTCTGTTATTTATTATAATAGCATTGCAGAATTGGTGAGGAAATGACACAAATTAACTTCATTGTCTACATGGTTGGGTACGTTATTCCCACTGTGTGCTTGACATGAGCTCTATACATAAACATATAGGTGGCTATTATGTCATACCAATGAGTAGGCCTCTCATTCTAGAACTGCTCATTCATAATGCTGTGACAGAAGATGAAGGCATCATGTGCACTTCCTGATATTTGGCCACCAGTTTGATAAACATCCCCTGATGATCCATGATTGCCTGGACATTTATTGAATATGTGTGCTTCTGGTTATGGAAGAGGTAGCATGTTGCAGCAAGGGGCACCAAATGCAAATGTGTGCAATCCATTCCGCCCTTCTCGCCGCCACAGACGACATCAGATGCCAAATGGACAACAGCAAAACATCAGCCCCCATCCTCCTGGACCTATCTGCCACCTTCGACACAGTCTGCCACCGCACCCTGGAATCACGCCTCCACGAAACCGGAATTCAAGGAAAAGCCCTTGACTGGATTGTCTCATTCCTCTCCGGCAGAACCCAGAGAGTCCGCCTCCCCCACTTCTGCTCCAGAGCCACCGAAAGCATCTGCGGCATCCCCCAAGGCTCATCCCTCAGCCCAACGCTGTTCAACATCTATATGGCCCCCCTCGCACAAGTAGCCCGACATCACAACCTCAACATTTTCACCTACACCGACGACACCCAGCTCATCCTCTCACTCACCAAAGACCCGCGCACCACCAAAACCAACCTCCATGAGGGAATGAAATCCATCGCCGAAATGGATGAGAAACAGCCGTCTGAAACTGAACTCGGACAAGACGGAGGTCCTCATCCTTGGATCCACCCCCTCCGCCTGGGACGACTCCTGGTGGCCCACAGCACTAGGAACCCCACAGACACCGACCGACCACGCTCGCAACCTGGGCTTCATCCTCGACTCCTCCCTCACCTTGTCTAAACAGGTCAGCGCAGTTTCCTCCTCCTGCTACAACACACTCCACATGCTCTGCAGAATCTACAAGTGGATCCCGACAGAAACAAGAAGAACAGTGACACAGGCCCTCGTCAGCAGCAGGCTGGACTATGGCAACACACTCTACACAGGCATCTCAGAAAAAGACCTACTACACCTCCAACGCATCCAAAACGCCTCCGCCCGACTGATCCTCAACGTACCCCGCCACATCTCCCACCACCTGAGAAACCTTCACTGGCTCCCCGTGGACAAAAGGATCACTTTCAAGCTTCTTACTCACGCTCACAAAGCACTCCACGACACCGGACCAGCCTACCTAAACAACAGACTCAGCTTCTACACCCCCACCCATCAGCTCCGCTCCTCTAACCTCGCCCTCGCCGTCGTCCCCCGCATCCGAAGAAAGACCTCCGGCGGCAGATCCTTCTCATACCTCGCCGCCAAAACCTGGAACACCCTCCCCACCAACCTGCGACAGACTCAAGACCTACTCACCTTCAGAAGACTCCTCAAGACCTGGCTCTTCGACCAGTAACACCAGCTCCCCCCCCCCCCCACCCAGCGCCTTGAAACCCTCAAGTGTACGTAGTGCGCTTTATAAATCCAATGATTGATTGATTGATTGATCCATTTCATCGAGGACATGTGGGAATCCAGCAATGGAGTACAGACCTTGCTAGGTGTCCCATTGTTGTTGTTTTAGGGTTTTGGGGAAGAGAAGGAACTGGGGTGTGAGTTGGATGATGGCATCCAAGACAGAGGGGAGAAACACAGAAAATGCTCCCTATGAGATTCCTATTAATCTGGCTGTTGTGATTTGGAAAGACCCGGATCCCAGCATCTGGATCACAGCAATAAGTTTCACATGTGGTGGGATTCTAGTGGGCCGAGCCGCTGGTGGCTGGAGATTTAGCCTAATCTTCTGCAGCAATTCAATGATAGACTCCTGCCTGAGTCTACGGAAACTTCTGAGCGCTTCCTTCCTGAGGTCAATGAGGGGTATACTCTGCCTGAACACACGCTTCCTCCTCCTTCACTGCCTATGTAATTGTGGTGGTTCACTCCTCGCTACTCCTATTTGCAGAATGACAACCTTCATAGTGTAGTTGGGCTTACCAAAATGTTTTGTGATGTTCAGGTTTTTATACAACAGCCACTTCATCATTTCCTATACCTAGTGTGCCGATGGGCAGCAATTCTGATGCATTTCAGGCTTTACACTTCCCAGAGATGTTTGATGGAGTGGTAAACCCATAAATACCACTGCCTTACATTTGCTTCAGAATTTGTAGGGGAATGACTTATTTGAATGGAATAAATGTTGCCTGACACAGCTGCTTTCAGCACAGCTTTTGCCCCATGCAGCACTTGAAAAAAAGCACATTTTGGCAAATGTGTTGTTTTATAAATATGACCCTCTCATATATATGGCCCACAGAGTATTGTGATAGGTACAGAATGTGAATCATTAGGATACTCTCTTCTGCCTTTTAGTAAATCAAATGTTTTGTATGAAGAGTTATTGTAGGTTTGCATTTCTTGTGAATGAGTTCAAATGTTGCCTGCTTGTTGCATTCAAAATATGAATGCCAGACAATTTCACATTTATTGAACAGCCTGAGAAAATCACTATTAGTTCAAAAGACATTACTAGGGTTGCATTTTTTATGAAAAGGAGGTAAGATTCCGAAAGCAATGTGTAGCAATATAAGGTTTTCTGGATGTCTAGCGATTCACACATCATGTACTGAAGTTCGGTTATTTTAAGTGACTCCAGATTGCAGATGCCCCATGGAATCTGATGTGTTTTTCCGTTGTGATTAATGTACTTTAGTGGGTATAGCTATTTGTAAGCTACAGCTGTATCAATGAATACTGTCATTCTGTGATAGCATTATGCTTCTTAAAGTTTCTTACTCATTGGATGATTTTTCCTGAATATTGTCAGTGGCATTTTATGAGTGAAGGACATAAAATGAATTCTCCTTTCCCTAGAAGCACTACTTCAAAAAGAAGGGGCAGTAGCACACAAACGTTTTGCACGGTGTTATTAAAACTTCTTGGTTGTTAATAGTGCAGTACTTGCTGAAAACAGATTTTACCGCTGGTCTTTTAAAAATGATTTGTGTTGGTGATAATATGTGACAAGATAGTTTGTACATGTTTTGTTTTAAAAACCTTTATTTATTGGCATTTTGTCATAAAGGTACAGTGTGATGATGACGAAACACTCAATTGACATTTCCTAGCATCGGGTACATAAAAAAAAAAAAAAAAAAAATCAATGGGCATATAAACATTGGCGATAAAAGCTCCAGCAATCGAATCAATCTGAAAATAGAATTGAGGTGTAGACCAGCCTTGTGGTACTGAGATAAAGAAGGGGGATCTGCCCCCTCCAGTTTAAACATGGGAGCTCACCAAAGTGTGCCCTTACGCGTCGGTCTATCCTGTTGTGTATATTAAAACTTGTGAGCAGGGGGATAGGGATCACAAAAGAGAGCATATAAACAAAGATCGAAAAGAAAGAGGTCATGCCAGTTACACAAGGAGTTCTAGTACTCCATTTATGGAATTGTAGGATGATCTCTCCTATGGCAATCGGGGAGCCTGGCTAGCGGATAAAATCACATAAGAATTCCGGGGGCAAAGGGGAATGGTAGGGGTGGAATGTCAGTAAGGCTACAGAAAGGAGAGGGGATCACAGTGCACTCACAGACCACAGCAGGCCCCCCAACCGATTACTCACTGTCTCTGTCATCTGAATCCCCTGAGGCGTCCTCCTCATCCACCTCGTCTGAACCAGCCAACCTGTTGGGGCTTCCACCTGTGTCACACTCAGGATGCTCTCATGCCCACAACACCTGTGTCCACAGCCCTGCAATCGGTCCTCTCCTTATCCCTCGGGCATCCTCTCAGAGCAACACTCTCTCCCCAGTTCTCGCCCTCATGGTGATATCTTTCACCCACATAATTACCATTGGACCCACCTTGGCCATCACTATTCTTCTCTTAGCCAGTGCTAAGGTCAATCTAAGAATCTGGATCCCAACTTCCATTTTTTGGATCTATGAAACAATCCCAAGAGAAAAAACGTAAAGTACAATATAGAGTGTGGTTCAAAGTGACAATTAGTGTGCAGATCACCTTGTCACAGTATGGCAGTAGATGGGGGCAACTCCAGCTTATATGGCAGATGTCCATATTTAGGAGGTTACATCTAGGGCAACCTCTCGGTTCACCACCGTCAATGATCTTGATTCTGATCGCCATTATGATCCCCGGCAGTTCAGCCTACCATGCCGGCGGCGGGTAAAAAGACAGTCACCGGCATTGCAAGCTGAACCGCTATATAGTGTACACATAGAGGGCTGCCATAGACGGCTCTACTCCACCGCCAGGCTGCCTCCAATAGGCAGCCTGTCAGTGGAAGGAATCATCATCCGACAGGGCAGCGCCCCCACCTGGGAAAGGCTGGCGGAAGGGGTACTCCGGGGTCCCCTGGGGGACCCTGCAATGCCCATGTACTTGGCATTGGCAGTGCAGGGGCCCCGTGCAGTGCCCCGTTGCGCAGGTCACTGCCCAAATTACAGGCAGTGATCTGCGCGATGGGTGCAGCTGCACTGCCGCACAGAGCCGCCAGCAATGTCCAGGCCATGCATTCTGCTGAGCCGGCAGGCGGAAACAATGTTTTCGCCCGCTGGCCCAGCAGAATGTTCTTTATGCGGCCGGCAGGGTCCCAGGGGGGCTGGCGGTCAGTTAAATGACCGCCAGCCTGAACACGGTGGTAAACACAGCCATGTTCATAATGAGGGCCTCTGTGTGCTGTTAAATAAGTCATGTGGACATAGTTGAATTGGATATATTTCAATCTTATATTCCTGGAGACCTTCTTAGGAAATGTCAAAACCTTGCGCCACTCATGGTCTGTGAATTTATGCCCCAGTAACTCTCCTCACCTGCATTGAAGTTTTGACAGGGATTTTCATACCATTTCAGACAATGATTTATAAAATCACTTCACTAAGGCCCTCATTACAACCCTGGTGGTCGGTGATAAAGTGGCAGTAATACCGCCAACAGGCTGGCAGTAAGTACTGCCAAATTATGACCATGGTGGTGATATCTCCAAAAGACAGCCAATGTACCACACCGACCGGCTGGGCGGAAACAACTGTCACCACGGCGGTAGCCGCCTACAGCCAGGCAGAAGACAAAGTACCGCCCACCATATTATGACATGCCCAACCCCCACCTTTTCTGGGGCAGTAACAACGCCATCAAACGCCTGGCGGAAACAGAGCACAGAAGTGAAAGGACTCACCATTGGAGACACAAGGAAGAACCACACCGCTATGGAACCAGAACTGCAAGTCTTCCAGATGATCTTCTACGTTATGCTCCACCATAAACACCAATGCCGGCGAAGGCGACGGTGAGGACAGCTGCCTAGCACACAAGGGAGGGAGGGAGGAAAACGAGAGTGACACACACACACGCACAACACACACCCCATACACATACACCATACACACAACCAGCTGCACAAGAAAAACAATTTATCCCCGTAAATCGCTTGAATAATGCAAGGACAACAGGAATTGACTAAAATGAGTGTGATAAGATCATCAATACTAATAATTCGATTTGGCAATGCAACAGATATGTACAAATGTACAAAAATGGGACACTGCCCAGTCCTGAGTTCACAGGGGCCACATGGCCGCAGGGCAAAGTCCAAGGCCCCACTCGTTCCCTGCACCAATACAGAGAGAACACTGCAGAGGCATCAGTTGGCAAATAGGCAGGCACCTCAGGGGGAGGGGAGGGCACATCAGCCGGATGCGGAAACAAGACCACTGGTTCTAGAGGGGGCAACATGCCCTGTGCTTAGTCCTTGGGAGTGCAAGGACACAGTCTCTCAGGTGGGTGAATTGTCCACTGGTTCTTGAGGGGGCAACATGCCCTGTGCTTGGTCCTGGGGGGTGCAAGGTCACAGTCTCTCGGGTGGGTGACTTGTCCACTGGTTCTTGAGGGGGCAACATGCCCTGTGCTTGGTCCTGGGGAGTGCAAGGCCACAGTCTATCGGGTGGGTGACTTGCCCAATGGTTTGGAGGGGGCAACCTGCCCTGCGCTTGGCCCTGGGAAGTGCAAGGCCACAGTCTCTCGGTGGGTGACTTGCCCACTGGTTCTGGAGGGGGCACCATTCCCTGAGCTTGGTCCCGGGGAGTGCAAGGCCATAGTCTCTCGTTGGATGACTTGCCCAATGGTTCTGGAAGGGGCAACATGCCCTGTGCTTGGCCCTGGGGAGTGCAAGGCCACAGTCTCTAAGGTGGGTGACTTGCCCACTGGTTCTGGAGGGGGCAACATGCCCTGTGCTTGTTCCTGGGGAGTGTACGGCCACAGTCTCTCGGGTGAGTGACTTTCCCTCTGGTTCTGGTCGGGTCAGGCTGCACAGCAGCCCATAGAGTCTGGATCATATGGCATCCGCTAGCGGTGACGGCTGCACTGTGGTGGTGGTAGTGGGAGGCTCCTGCTCAGCCCCAGAACCCTCCGATGGCTGCACTGTGGTGGTGGTGGTATTGGGAGGCTCCTGCTCAGCCCCGGCACCCTCCGATGGCTGCATTGTGTTAGTGGTGGTAGTGGGAGGCTCCTGCTCAGCCCCTGCACCCTCCGATGGCTACACTGTGGTGGTGGTGGAAGTGGGAGGCTCCTGCTCATCCCCTGCACTCACTGAAGGCTGCACAACCACAGCTGGCGGTGCAGGCTCTGTGACAGCTGCTGATGCAGGCTCCTTCCCCTGTTTCCTGTCTGGTGCAGGCTCCTTCCCCTTTCTGTTGGCTGGTGCAGGCTCCTTCCCCTTTCTGCTGGCTGGTGCAGGCTCCTTACCCTTTTTGATGGCTGGTGCAGCCTCCTTACCCTTTTTGATGGCTGGTGCAGGCTCCTTTCCATTTTTGATGGCTGGTGCAGGCTCCTTCCTCTTTTTGATGGCTGGTGCAGGCTTCTTCCACTTTTTGATGGCTGGTGCAGGCTCCTTGCCCTTTTTGATGGCTGGTGCATGCTCCATCCCCTTTCTGCTGGCTGGTGCAGGCTCCTTCCCCTTCAGTATTTGTGGCCTGGAATCCTTTCCACCATGAGTAGGTGCTGATGGAACTGGGCCCGTGGACTGTTTGGCTGAGGTGCTTGCCTGGGTTATTGATACCCTAGCCATAAATGCAGGACGGGGGGAGGGGTAGGGAATAGGTCACTGGTGGAAAGGAAAAGCTTTTTAGGGACATTGGGGCTGGAAGAGGGAGAAGAAATGGGAGTGGAGGATGAGAGAGTGGTTGTTGGAGGTGTTTGTCTGCTGATTTTGGGTGCAGGGGCATGGGTTGTATTGTGTTGTGAGGTGGATGGCTGTTGGATGTCTGAGTGCTTGTGTTTGTGTACTTTAGGAGACAGTGGAAATAGTGGATGTTGATGTGTCTGCAACTGAATGGTGTTTGTGTGAGTGCCTGTGGGATGAAGTGTGGTGCTTGTGTTTGCCTATGACACGGTTGGGTGTTGTCTTGTGTGCATGCTTGCCTGGCTGTGTGCTTGGGATGGGATGGGGTTGAGGAGAATGGGACTGGGAAGTAGCAACAAACACCTCAGCGGTAACCACCAACAGACAGGCGGAAGTCAATGTACCGCCCACCCATCACAACCCACCCATCTGCCAGCTTTTCCGGGGCGGTACCAATGCCATCAAAAGCATGGTGGAAACAGTACTTGGAAGGGAAACTACTCACCTCTCGACACTCAACAAAGAACCAGGACTCCATGGACTCCAACCTGCAGGTCCTGCCCATGCTGGTCTACCTCCTCATCTACCAGGAGTACGAACGGCGGTGGCAACGACCACAGTGAGTACTGCACCTAGTACACAGGGGAGAGGGGGAGGAAAAAAAGAGTGGCACACACACATGCAACATGCAATACCCCCACCCTCACCCAAAACACCATACACACAAACACATGCATCAACATTACATTTACACCCCGTAACCTCCTGGAAGAATGCATGGACAAAAAGAATAGAGTCAAATCAGTGATATTTTAGAAGTAGTCAGATATATGTAATAATTTGAAAAACAGTATCTACAAAAATATACAATATGTACATAAGGCGGTACATTGTCCACTCAAAATGTCTGTCGGCCACTGGGCCAAAACTCATAGGCCAAGCCCACACTCCTGCCTCAATACGAGAGAACATTGCAGGAGCATTAGGTCGAAAATACACAGGCACCTCACGGGAACGGGGAAGGGGGGGCACATCAGCTGGAAGATGGAGTAACGCCACTGCTCCTGGAGGGGGCTCCATGCCCACAACGATGTCCTGGGGAAAGCAAGGCAACAGTCTTTCTAGTGGGTGGTTTGCCCTCAGCGATGTCCTGGGGAGTGCAAGGCCACAGTCACTCTAGTGGGTGGTTTGCCCACTGCTTGGTCCTGGGGAGTGCAAAGCCATAGTCTCTCTAGTGGGTGGATTGCCCACTGCTTGGTCTTGGGGAGTGCAAGGCCACAGTCTCTCTAGTGGGTGGTTTGCCCACTGCTTGCTTCTGGGGAGTGCAAGGCCACAGTCTCTCTAGTGGATGCATATTTCCATTGGTTCTGGAGGGGGCTTTGTGCCCAGTGTGCTTCATCCTGCCAAGGATGGGGTGAGTGGATGCAGATCTCCACTGGTTCTGGAGGGGGCTTTGTGCCCAGTGTGATTCATCCTGCCAAGGATGGGGTGAGTGGATACATATCTCCTCTGGTTCTGGAGGAGGCTTTGTGCCCAGTGATGCAACACTTGGTGTGTGGCAGTTCACAGTCCCTCACCTGGGTGTCTGAGGCACGAGATTTGAAGGGACCAGGTTGCATGATAGTGCATGGAGGCAGGGCTAGACTCCATCCGGCGGCAGCTACGGCTGTGAACTGGTGATAGTGCCAGTGCTGGTGGAGGTGCTGCCAGTGGTGGAGGGAGGCTCCAGCCCTTCTCCTGCAGCGTCGGACGGCTGCCCACTGGGGCAGCTGCTGCTGGTAGTGGTGCTACTCTCAGTGGTGCATGTGGCGGTGCTTGTGGCGTGCCTGCGGCAGTGCTAGCTGCAGTGCAGGTGGCGGTGCTGGCCGTGGTGCAGGTGCCGGCGCTGGCTCCTGCAGCCTCGGATGGCTGCCCACTGGGGCTGCTGCTGCTGACAGTAGTGGTGCTTGCAGCTGTGCAGGTGGCGGTGCAGGAGGTGGTGCTTGCAGTGGTTCTAGCGGCGGGGCTGCTTGCAGTGTTGGCCGCGGTGCAGGTGGCGGTGCTGGTGGTTGTGCTGGTAGCCACCAGGCCTTCACATGCTGGCTCGGATGGCTGAAGTGCCTTGCCTGGTGTTTTGTGCCCCTTCGTCACCTTGGCAGACAGTTTTGTGACCTTGGATCTGGCAGCTGGATTCTTTGAGGTGGGCTAGCTGGGTTGTTGTGGCTCCTTCCCCTTGCTGGATGCTGCCTCCCTCTTCACCTTGCCAGGTGGCGGAAGGCTTTTGGCTTTGGCAGGGGTTAGTGGCACACTGGCTGGGCTGATGGGTCCCCCCTTTGAGCCTCTGGTGGCTGCAGGAATCACAGTGGACATCGACTTGGTGGCTGAGGTGCTGGGCTGTGTTATGGCCACCCTGGCCCGAGGGGAAGGAAGGGGGGAGGGGTAGGGAAGAGGTCAAAGTTTGCCAGGAAAAGCTTCTTAGGGGCACTGGGGTGGGAAGAGGGTGAGGGTTTGAGAGAGGAGGAAGAGGGAGTGGTTGGAGGAGGTGTCTCTCTGCTGAGTTTGGGTGCAGGTGCATGGGCTGGATGCTGTTGTAAGGTGGATGGCTGTTGGTTTGGTGGGTGCTTCGTTTGTGTACTTTGGGAGGAGGTATCACAGACACAGTGGGAGAGGACACAGGGGACGTGTGCATGGATGTGGGGGTGGTGACTGCCAGTGATGGGTGTGTTGTGATGGGCGTGCTGATGATGGAGGTAGTGGATGAGGATGTAGTGAATGCAGGTGTGAGTGGAGACGCAACTGGGAGGGAGGTGGAAGACGAGGAGGAGGTGGACACAGTGGAGGCAGTGGATGTTGGTGTGTCTGTATGGGGATGGTGCTTGTGTGAGTGCCTGTGAGATGAAGTGTGATGCTTGTGTTTGCCTGAGCCACTTTTGCGTGTTGATTCGTGTGAATGTTGGTCTGAGGGGAGGCTAGAGGCTGGAGACAGGGACAATGGCTGCCAACAGTGCTGAGGCCAGAGCATGAAATGCTCTCTTTTGGGCCGCAACACCAGATTGACTGCCCTCCAGGTATGCATTTGTTTGTTTGCAGATGCCTCTCGGCTCCCTGGATGGCATTCAGAATGGTTGACTGCCCAACAGTGAGGGATCTCAGGAGGTCAATAGCCTCCTCACTGAGGGCAACAGGGCTGGCTGTGGCAGGGCCTGAGGCGCCTGGGGCGAAGGAGATGCCCCCCTCCTGGGTGAGTAGGCACGGGAAACACATTGAGGGGCTGGTGCGAGGGCAGTGCTGGTAAGGGGGGTGGCAGGTGTACCTGTTGTTGGGGTGTGCATAGAGGTGTCCGCCACCGCCTGGGAGCTTCCATCGGAGGAGGAGTTGCTGTCTGTGGTCTCCCTTCCTGTCCCCGTCGTGGTGCTCCCCTCGCCCTGCGTCCCACTGGTGCCCCCACTGTTGGTGGATTCCGCCTCCAGGCCCATGAGGGATGCAGCTCCCTCTGTTCGCCAGTGCCTCTGCTCCTCCGCCAGATGATGCTAATGCACACAAGGACAGGGTGACAAAACAAAAAGGGGGTGGAGAGACAGAGGATACACTGAGTCAATGCCAGCAACACCACTACTTTTGGCGTACACAACACACAGGGAGCAGCCCTATACACTTGGCCATTCACTACCAGTTTCTGAGACAGTCACCAGCCAATGGGGTACAATGCCTAACGCCATTAGCTGCCCACCTGAAACCCACAGGACCCTGGCCAGTAGTAGATGCCCACTAACACTATTGGGGTAGGAGTGCTTCAGAGCCTGCCCAACAAGGGACCTACACTGCTATGTTCACACTGGCCTAGGGGCATCCACAGCCCACATCCCTACCCAGGTAAACCTTAACGCGTGCACAGTCATGATTCTGAATCTGTACTCACCCCCTTGTGGCTGCTGTGATGCCTTCATGCGCCCATCCAACTCCAGATAGGCCACAGCCAGAATGCAGAACATCAGGGGGGTCAGGGTAAGACGGGCACCCCTTCCTCATTGTGAGGCCAACCCCAGTTGGGCCTCCGCTGTCTTCCTTGCCCAGCGGTGCAGGTCCTCCCACCGTTTGCGGCAGTGGGTGCTCCGCTGGTCAAAGAACCCCACCTCCTTGGCGATGGCACGCCAAATACCCTTTTTCTGAAGGGCACTGACCTGCATGGAAAAGACAGCAGAAAAGGGAATTAGTTAACCATCCGGACCATCACACTCATGGCCCACCAGATTCCTCCCATCCCCTGATGCACATACATTGACCACCATACATGCAGCACTCTGGCCAGGACGCCTCAGCCCCCGCTACATGTGGCCCATGCATCATGCTCACAGTGTACTCACCTGTTTGTCTGGAGGGCTGCAGAGTAGCGTGTACTGGGGTAGGACCCCATCCACCAGTTTCTCCAACTCCTCCGCAGTGAAGGCAGGGGCCCTTTCCCCAGACACATGAGCCATTGTCGCTTCCAGACACAGGTCACAGCAGCACTTGCAGTGTCAGTCCTCTCCTGTTGAAGGTCAGGTAGCAAGTGAGTGTATGGATAGAAAATGGCGGTCACGTCCACAGCGGTGTGTACCGTCACCACTGGCGTACATCGCCATTGCCTCCTGGAACCCATAAGGCCCAATGATAACCAATGCAAAGTTGCACGGCAGTCCTCGACCGCCTACCGCAACGACGCACATCGCCAGCGGAATTACCTCATTTCCACTTGGCCCTCCTCACAGGCCAAGCAGCCACCATTTCAGGGGGGCACAGGGCATGGCACCTAACTGTGTAACAGCAGACATTGGCACAGCAACCAACTCTCGGATTCACATACTGGTTTCTGTAAAGGAAAAGATGCATAATTATTGCAATAGATGTACGGATATGACCCTCTGCTCACAGTTTTCCTCCATAGGCTTCAACCGCTGAGGATAAATATGAGATGGCGACATCCTCCTGTGTACAAACCCATGGTGGACCTTGAGACAATGGAGGAAAGACACATTATCCTAACATACAGACTTGATCGGGCCACAATCAAAGAACTGTGTGCCTAATTGGAGCCAGACCTGATGTCAGCTATCTGCCAGCCCACAGGTATCCCCCCTCCAGTGCTGGTCATCGTGAACCAGGTGTGCAGAGCTGCTGTCGTCACTGTGGGCCTCTTCTGGGGGGGGCTGGATGTTGCTGGCAAGTCCTCTCTGGTGACGTTGTGTAGGGATCCTGTGGGGATGCAAAAGCAGTGTTATTGTATCTGCATGTGCTATCTTGTGCATGGGTGTGTTGCCCTGTATGGTTGTTATTTCCCTGTCAGCTTTGCCTTGTGTGCGTGGTGATTTTGTGGGCTAGGTGCTTATCTCTACTGGGCATGCTGTGGAGATGGGTGTCCATGCAGGTCTGTGATGGGGGTCCATGGATTGTTGTGGCATGCAGGGCTTGGTATTGGGATGGGTGGGTTGTGATAGTGGGGTATGTGTGAGGTGGTAGAGTGATGGGAGTGAGGGTAAGGGTGGGGGTAGGTGATGGCATGCAGGTTGGGGGGATATAATAGTAAAGATTTGACTTACCAGAGTTCAGTCCTCCTGCTACTCCTGTGAGGCCCTCAGGATGCATGATCACCAAGACTTGCTCCTCCCATGTTGTTAGTTGTGGGGGAGGGGGGTCCATCGCCAGTCCTCTGTACTGCTACCTGGTGTCTTGCAACCACGGAACGCACCTTCCCCTGTATGTTGTTCTACCTCTTCCTGATGCCATCCCTTGTCCTGGGGTGCCGTCCCACGGTGTTGACCCTGTCCACGATTCTCCCCCATAGCTCCATCTTCCTAGCAATGGACATCTGCTGCACCTGTGATCTGAATATCTGTGGCTCTACCCGGATTATTTCCTCCACCATGACCCTTAGCTCCTCCTCTGAAAACCTTGGGTGTCTTTGGGGTGCCATGGATGTGGTGTGAGTGATATGTATGAGGGTGTTAGTGGTGCTGTGTTGGGGTGTGTGGTGTTTTGTGCGTGAATGGTGTATGGGTGATAGTGTTTTGTGGCTCTGATTGAATGGGTGCTCCTGGGTTGTCTCTCTTTGTTTGCTATCTTTTTTTTTGCTGTAAGGGGTTGTGGGTAATGTGGGTTGGTATTTTATATTGGATTGGGTGTGTGGCCGTGGTGTGTGTGTGTCAGGTGTGTGTAGTTTGAATTGTCTAATGTGGTGTAGTTTTGTAAGTGTGCGTATTTTAAGCGCGTCGGTGTGCACCGCCAATGGTTTACGGTGATTCGTGGGTCGTGATATTGTGGGCGTATTCCTGTTGGCGTAACGGTGTGGGTTTTGCTATCACCAGTTTATCACTGACCCTTGGTCTGGCGGACTTGTGTGTGTGTCTGTATAGTGGCGGATTTCTCAGTGTGGGTCATAATACCCATAGGTGGCATTTACCGCCAGGGTTGTAATGCGGTCTATTTGTTTAGTTTTAGCTAAATTTATCTCAAGTCCCCTCTGGGCACAAAATCTCACAAAATGATGTAAAATCTTCGGGAGCCCCATTGTGATTTTGATAGTAGTAGCGTGTCATCTGCAAACATCAATGCTGGGACCTTGATGTTGGACATGCAAGGAGTGTCCCCATCACGTTTCGTCTAAAATGAGATCATTGGCATAAAATTACAAAATAAGAAGCACAAATCTCAACATCCCCCTTATACAGGGCTTCCAGTGTCTTATCAAGATCAGGGACCTAGTTAAGGAGTATCTTCAACACCGCCCTTCTTACCTTGGACAAAGTTATTGGTACAATTTCCATTTGGGGCTCCATACTGCTACCCCTACCTGCATGTCCTTACCCCCTATGAGGTGTATCAATGCCCACATTACCATTAGGGACATATGGGCGGTCATTATGAACATGGCGGAAAAGACCGCCGTATCGGCGGTGAACAGAATCGCGGTGTTGGTGATGAATGGGAACCCGCCATATAATGAATGAAAAACCGAACCCCGGCAAAAATTTCCAGACCACCACTCCCCGCCATGACTCTGTCGGCGGGAATCCCAGCCCACCCTACCCCACCCCGCCACCACCAAGCACACCCACATCCCGCCCTCCAAATAATGATGCATAAATCACCTCGGCGGACAGTGGAGATTAGACGACCATTGGCGGCTGCGACTGCCACAAGCGGCAATTGGACTCAATAGCAAGAAGTGCACACATTGGAGAGGCGTATCACCCACATACCTGACACACATCCAGAACCCCATAAAACTCCCCCAGACACACCCCACAATTCCTTACAACGAAACCAGGACAAGAAGATGGAGAGCACCAGAGCCAGACAGCAAACACCAGCATACAGAAGACGTACATCGACCCACAAAGGTGCAGCACACACCCATCGTCTGGAAATTGGAGCTGTGGCAGACCATTGTGAACAGGGTGAATGCAGTGGGACACCATCCACGCACCAGGGATGACATCCAGAAGAGATGGAACGACCTGCGGGGGAAGATCAGGTCCATGGCATCTAGGTACCACATCGCAGTGCAGAAGACTGGGGGAGGCCCGCCACCAACACCACCCAACTACACCGACTGGGAGGAAAAGGTACTTGCCATCCTGCACCCAGAGGGACTCACTGGACTCACTGGAGGAATGGACTCGGGTAAGTCATCTACAACTACCCAATATACAGTACACCACAGCTACAATGCATGCACCACCCCACCCCACCCACCCCCACATGGACCTACACCCCACCCAGCCATTACCCACCACATCCACCCCCCTGCATGACCTACAACCCACTAACAGGCCCACATCACTCCTGCTGTGCACAGCCACCCACCCCTGCACGTACCCACAATGGAACAATACCCCCCACCACAATGCAATCCCACCACTGGTGCTAAATGCCATGTCAGCCTCACAAAGGCACCCTGGAAGGCCACTGAAAGTAACAGCATCTCAATATAGCCCAGTCCTGTACACCTCAAACCTTCATGCATATGGAACAGACATTTCTATGTCCCCCAACAGACACCACCACCCATGCAACCCTAACGGACGGGGCAAGGAGTCAGGGCCAGGGAGACACCAGTTTATCACTGACCCTTGGTCTGGCGGACTCGTGTGTGTGTCTGTATAGTGGCGGATTTCTCAGTGTGGGTCATAATACCCATAGGTGGCATTTACCACCAGGGTTGTAATGCAGTCTATTTGTTTAGTTTTAGCTAAATTTATCTCAAGTCCCCTCTGGGCACAAAATCTCACAAAATGATGTAAAATCTTCGGGAGCCCCATTGTGATTTTGATAGTAGTAGCGTGTCATCTGCAAACATCAAGGCTGGGACCTTGATGTTGGACAGGCAAGGAGTGTCCCCATCACGCTTAGTCCAAAATGAGATCATTGGCATATAATGTGAAAAGAGTTGGAGCCAGGACACACCCCTGCCTTACTCCCCTACTAACGGGGAAGGCTTCTGTCATCTCACCCAGCTTTTCACAGAGAACCTGTGCTTAATTATGGCTATGAAGTTGTATTATAGGAGTCAGGAGGTCACTAGGGACCCCAATAACTGCCAAAACATGCCAGATTGTTTCCATAGGTAACAAATCAAATGGCAAACATAAATCAACAAAAGCAACAGAAAGTCGGCCGCCTGCAAGTGTCATTATTTTCCAGTGGATTAGTTGAAGTTTAAAGACCTGGTTTACTGTACAGGTGCATTCCCTAAACCCTACAATCCAATTTAGCAAACACTCCAAAATAACTCTACTGAATAACTTTTGGGAGCAATCAATAAGACTAATTGTTCTGTAATTGCAAGAATCTGAAAGAGAACCTTTTTGTACATTGGGACTATTTCTGCCCCTGCCGATGTTGTTGGTAAAGGGGTCCCTAATGAAATAGAATTCAATAAAATTACAAAATAAGAAGCACAAATCTCAACATCCCCCTTATACAGGTCTTCCAGTGTCTTATCAAGACCAGGGACCTAGTTAGGGAGTATCTTCAACACCGCCCTTCTTACCTTGGACAAAGTTATTGGTACAATTTCCATTTGGGGCTCCTTACTGCTACCCCTACCTGCATGTCCTTACCCCCTATGAGGTGTATCAATGCCCACATTACCATTAGGGACATATGGGCGGTCATTATGAACATGGCGGAAAAGAACGCCGTATCGGCGGTGAACAGAATCGCGGTGTTGGTGATGAATGGGAACCCGCCATATAATGAATGAAAAACCGAACCCCGACAAAAATTTCCAGACCACCACTCCCCGCCATGACTCTGTCGGCGGGAATCCCAGCCCACCCTACCCCACCCCGCCACCACCAAGCACACCCACATCCCGCCCTCCAAATAATGATGCATAAATCACCTCGGCGGACAGTGGAGATCAGACGACCATTGGCGGCTGCGACTGCCACAAGCGGCAATTGGACTCAATAGCAAGAAGTGCACACATTGGAGAGGCGTATCACCCACATACCTGACACACATCCAGAACCCCATAAAACTCCCCCAGACACACACCACAATTCCTTACAACGAAACCAGGACAAGAAGACGGAGAGCACCAGAGCCAGACAGCAAACACCAGCATACAGAAGACGTACATCGACCAACAAAAGAGCACCCTTACCTCGTCCCCAGTCCCAACGCCATCCACCACACACACCATGTCCCCCCCAAAAAAATCCACGCTTCACCGAAAGGGAGCTAAGGACCCTGGTAGATGAGATCCTGAAGGTGGAGCCACAAATACTTGGGCCGAGGTGCAGCACACACCCATCGTCCGGAAATTGGAGCTGTGGCAGACCATTGTGAACAGGGTGAATGCAGTGGGACACCATCCACGCACCAGGGATGACATCCAGAAGAGATGGAACGACCTGCGGGGGAAGATCAGGTCCATGGCATCTAGGTACCACATCGCAGTGCAGAAGACTGGGGGAGGCCCGCCACCAACACCGCCCAACTACACCGACTGGGAGGAAAAGGTACTTGCCATCCTGCACCCAGAGGGACTCACTGGACTCACTGGAGGAATGGACTCGGGTAAGTCATCTACAACTACCCAATATACACCACAGCTACAATGCATGCACCACCCCACCCCACCCACCCCCCCTGGACCTACACCCCACCCAGCCATTACCCACCACATCCACCCCCCTGCATGACCTACAACCCACTAACAGGCCCACATCACTCCTGCTGTGCACAGCCACCCACCCCTGCACGTACCCACAATGGAACAATACCCCCCACCACAATGCAATCCCACCACTGGCGCTAAATGCCATGTCAGCCTCACAAAGGAACCCTGGAAGGCCACTGAAAGTAACACCATCTCAATATAGCCCAGTCCTGTACACCTCAAACCTTCATGCATATGGAACAGACATTTCTGTGTCCCCCAACAGGCACCACCACCCATGCAACCCTAACGGACGGGGCAAGGAGTCAGGGCCAGGGAGACAGAGGCACCTCACAAGACCTTGGCGAAGGATCCCTGGACACTGATGAGCAGGCAGGCCCCTCACACAGTCCTGGATTCTCACCATGCAGCAGCCCCACCAGTAAACCACTGTCACCCCTAACACCCAGTCAAGACCAGCAGGCCAGGGCAGGTGTATCCACACCAGTGTACCCAGGGCACAGACTAGTAGAACCCAGCTACAGAGGCTACAGTCTCCCACTCCCAACATGCAGGAAGGCGGAGGATACTTTGTTGCTTTTACAGCGGTTCCTGGAGCAGTCTGCGGTTGATCCGAGGTCAGAGGATGAAGTAGTAGTTGCAGAGGATTCCTGCTGGAAACTTGCAAGTAGAATCTGAAGAGAACCCCACAGGAGAGACCCTAAATAGCCCTGAAGGGGGGGGATTGGATACCTTATCAGGTATGGACCACTAAGGAGGGTTCTCTGATGTCACCATCTGGTACTGGCTACTCAGAGCTCTGGGCACCACCCCTGGGGTGGTGATGGACAGGGGAGTGGTTACTCCCCTTTCCTTTGTCCAGTTTCACGACAGAGCAGGGACTGGGGGTCCCTGAACCGGTGTAGACTGGCTTATGCAAGGAGGGCACCATCTGTGCCCTTCAAAGAATTTCCAGAGGCTGGGGGAGGCTACCCCTCCCCAGCCTGTTCCACCTATTTCCAAAGGGAGGGGGCGTAACACCCTCCTCCCAAAGGAAATGCTTTGTTCTGCCTTCCTGGGACCATCCACGCACCAGGGATGACATCCAGAAGAGATGGAACGACCTGCGGGGGAAGATCAGGTCCATGGCATCTAGGTACCACATCGCAGTGCAGAAGACTGGGGGAGGCCCGCCACCAACACCGCCCAACTACACCCACTGGGAAGAAAAGGTACTCGCCATCCTGCACCCAGAGGGACTCACTGGACTCACTGGAGGAATGGACTCGGGTAAGTCATCTACAACTACCCAATATACACCACAGCTACAATGCATGCACCACCCCACCCCCACCTGGACCTACACCCCACCCAGCCATTACCCACCACATCCACCCCCCTGCATGACCTACAACCCACTAACAGGCCCACATCACTCCTGCTGTGCACAGCCACCCACCCCTGCACGTACCCACAATGGAACAATACCCCCCACCACAATGCAATCCCACCACGGGCGCTAAATGCCATGTCAACCTCACAAAGGCACCCTGGGAGGCCACTGAAAGTAACACCATCTCAATATAGCCCAGTCCTGTACACCTCAAACATTCATGCATATGGAACAGACATTTCTATGTCCCCCAACAGGCACCACCACCCATGCAACCCTAACGGACGGGGCAAGGAGTCAGGGCCAGGGAGACAGAGGCACCTCACAAGACCTTGGCGAAGGATCCCTGGACACTGATGAGCAGGCAGGCCCCTCACACAGTCCTGGATTCTCACCATGCAGCAGCCCCACCAGTAAACCACTGTCACCCCTAACACCCAGTCAAGACCAGCAGGCCAGGGCAGGTGTATCCACACCAGTGTACCCAGGGCACAGACTAGTAGAACCCAGCTACAGAGGCTACAGTCTCCCACTCCCAACATGCAGGAAGGCGGAGGATACTTTGTTGCTTTTACAGCGGTTCCTGGAGCAGTCTGCGGTTGATCCGAGGTCAGAGGATGAAGTAGTAGTTGCAGAGGATTCCTGCTGGAAACTTGCAAGTAGAATCTGAAGAGAACCCCACAGGAGAGACCCTAAATAGCCCTGAAGGGGGGGGGGGAATTGGCTACCTTATCAGGTATGGACCACTAAGGAGGGTTCTCTGATGTCACCATCTGGTACTGGCTACTCAGAGCTCTGGGCACCACCCCTGGGGTGGTGATGGACAGGGCAGTGGTTACTCCCCTTTCCTTTGTCCAGTTTCACGACAGAGCAGGGACTGGGGGTCCCTGAACTGGTGTAGACTGGCTTATGCAGGGAGGGCACCATCTGTGCCCTTCAAAGAATTTCCAGAGGCTGGGGGAGGCTACCGCTCCCCAGCCTGTTCCACCTATTTCCAAAGGGAGGGGGTGTAACACCCTCCTCCCAAAGGAAATGCTTTGTTCTGCCTTCCTGGGACTGAGCTGCTCAGACCCCAGGAGGGCAGAACCCTGCCTGTGAGGAGGCAGCAGCTGTAGCTGCATTGCAAGCCTCAAAGAGCTGGTTTGGCAGTACTGGGGGTCCATGGTGGAGCCCCCAGGATGCATGGAATTGGCTCCCCAATACCAGATTTGTGCTGGGGGGGACAATTCCTTGAGACACCTTACAAGGCCATATTCAGAGTTACCATTGTGAAGCTACATATAGGTATTGACCTATATGTAGAGCACCCGTGTAATGTTGTCCCGGCACTCACAAAGTCCCGGAAATTGGCCCTGAACTATGTGGGGGCACCTTTGCTAGTGCAAGGTTGCCCTCACACTTAGTAACTTTGCAGCTAGCCTTCATTAAATGAAGGTTAGACATATAGGTGACTTATAAGTTACTTAAGTGCAGTGAAAATGGCTTTGAAATAAAGTGTGCACTACTTCACACAGGCTGCAGTGGCAGTCCAGTGAAAGGGTTTGTCTGAGCTCCTTCTGGGTGGCAAAAGAAATGCTGCAGCCCATAATGATCTCCTGGAACCCCAATGACATGGGTACCTAGGTACCATAGACTAGGGACTTATAAGGGGGGGTCCAGTGTGCCAATTGAAATTGGAAAATGAAGTCACTAGCCTATAGTGACAAATTTAAAATCTGAGAGCATAAGCACTGAGGTTCTGGTCAGCATAGCCTCAGTGACACAGTCAAGCACTACTGACAACACACACATTAGGCCACAAACTATGAGCACTGGGGTCCTGGCTGGCAGGATCCCAGTGAGACAGGCAAAACACACTGACATATAGGTTTTTATATATGAGCACTGGTGTCTTGGCTAGCAGGATCCCAGTGACACAGTAAAAACACACTGACACACACTTACAAACAGGCCAAAAGTGGGGGTAACCATGCTAGAAAGAGGATACTTTTTCACAGAGTCCCCCAGTCTGTCGCCTCACAGCAGCCATGGTGCCGGCTTTGGGCGCCGAAATAAGCCCCAAGGTATCCCGCTCACCCGTGCCGCAGCTCATGCACTGGGATCCTTCACCTTGTGTCACCATGCAGGGCCATGTTCTGTTATCGTAGATGAAGCCCCCCTAAGGCAACTTGTGTACTTCTCTTCTCCAGTGTCCCAGGAGGCCTGCTGCCAGTCTAATACAGGTCCACTGAACAAATGTGCAAGCAGTGCAGTCCCCTCCCTGGCAACCTCTCAGGGCTCACAGCCCTCAAGGGGTATGTCCCGTACGTGCAAAATACTCAAACAGGCTCTAATTATGTCCCTCAGAGTCTGCACACTGTAGGTTAGGGGGATATTGGGAGGTAGACCCTCGCCTCACAGAAGCCTCACTCATCTGCTCCAGGCCCCGGTCTGGGTCCCGAGCTCTCTCGCTTTCCCTAGGGTAGCGTCTGTCAGTCAGAGTGACCCATCCCACTTATTGGCTTAAGCTTCTGAGCACCCATTTCCCTCAATGGCTCTCAGTGACACTTCATGGGCAAATCATTCCACAATGGTGGGGCCTTATCGCCTCTCTCGCCCAGTCTATTCCAGCATGTGGCAGTAGTAGTGTCAGGCTCCGGTCACCATTTTGCTTTCTGGCGCCTCAAGTGGGACACCAGCCCGACCAGCTTCTGCCACAAGAGCAATGTGGTTTCAGCTTCTGCAAAGCAGCCCTAGGAAGCTGCCTCCAATAGCTAGTGCGAGCAAGGTCAAAGTCACCTCCAGGTATCAGACGGTGCCTGATAAGGAAAGGGCTGGGGCGGAGCAGCAGGATCATGTGTCCGCCATCTTCTGCTCACTAGCCAAATGTTTGTGCATGTTTTAGCAGACGACTGAAGTTGATTTGAAGTAACACAACACTGACTCAATATCACAGTATAATATCACAACATAATACCACAACAATTGAAAACTCAATAACATAATTCAACACACTAAAAAAATACACAGATACAATACACATGACAAGAATACAACACAATAATTCAATGCTCAAATATATCACAGTATATGAATACAACAATAAAAAACAGAACAGAATAATCTACCAACACAAACAACACAGATCTACATTGCAATTATGTTGCAATGGACATTGTTGGCTTTTTTTTATGATTAGTGTGATTTTATTGGCTAGCTATGGTGGTATCTTCTTGTTGTGCTTTTGTAGAGCTTTGTTGCACATTGTATTTTATCGTGCTTTTTGGAGTTGTGTTGAAGTATGCTTTTATAGTATTTTAATGTAGGTTTTAGTCTATTTGTTGTGCTATTGTGTTCTATGTGTACTCTTTTGCTATTGCTGTGTTATTTTTGCTGACACTTTGTGTTGTTTTGTGCTCCATCGTTGTCTTTCAGGCTTGAATTTTGTTCTATAATATTTTGCTGCTTCATTTGTGTTAGTTCTGGGTTGTGTTGTTTTTTTAATGTTCTTTTCTGAGTTTTATTACCTGTTGAGCTATTGTGGTGGGCTGTGTTATTGCATAGTGCACGACTTTGATTCTTATGAATTCTGTTGTTTTTTCGCTGTGCTGTTATTTTGCTTTGTTGGTGTATGCAATCTAGTTGTGTTCTGCCATTCTTTTATGCACTTCAAGAAATGCTACAAATGTCCCCCCCAAAAAAAAACACATTCATCAACGTGTCAGTGCAAACAACCTTTTAGTGCAGGTTGACAAAATACCTTAGCTCCAGCTCTTCAAACCTTTATGACTACAGGTGGCTCAAAACTGTGTCTGAGATGATGCTTAAAATGTGCTTTTCCAACACTCTCTTTATGTGATACGACCCCTAGATTCAATATGATTCACTGTAAAATTACTATGACGTTGCAGCATAGCATTTCTGGAATCTATTCATCTATGCTAGGAAAGAAAGGAAGTGAGCAGCATTACTGGGACATTTAGTTGGTAAAGGATACAATGCTCTGAAAGTGATAATGATGTTTTATTATGGTTGACCACTTAGGCCCATATTTATACTTTTTTAGCACCACATTTGTGTCATTTTGTGACGCAAAAGCGGCTTAAATGTACAAAATATAGGCCCATATTTATACTCCGTGCCAAATTTGCACCATTTTTTAATGCAAATTCGACGCAAACTAAACTCCATATTTATACTTTGACGCCAGACCCGTTTAGCGCCAAAGATATGGAGTTTGAGTCATTTTTTGTACGTGAAAAACTACCTTGCGCTAATGACATGCAAGGTAGGCGTTCCCGTGCAAAAAATGACTCTAAGGCATGTGCGCCTTATTTATCCTCCGGTGCCAAAATGATGTACAGGAGGAGGCGGGAATTAAAACAGGGCACCCAGACGGATTTGCGCCATTTTTTAATGCCTGGTCAGGGCAGGCGTTAAGGGACCTGTGGGCTCCTTTCCATGTGTAGAGACCATGGAAGCAGTCCACATGTGCTCTTCCCTGCAGCCAGGGATACCCCATGCCACCCTCGCCCACCCCTGGAGGATACCCATGGATGGGGGGACCCATCCATGGTGAATGCAGGTAAGTGTAGGTAAGTATAATTTTGTTTTTGGTGGCATAGGGGGGCCTAACTTGCATTCCACTGTGCCCAATGGCCAGGGGACATGACTCCTGTCTTTGCTAAGACAGGAGTCCTTTCCATGGGGGTTGTGCGTCAAAAAATGGCACAATTCAGGTTAGAGGCAATATTTTTTACTCTAACCTGACTTGCACCATTCTTTGGTGCACAACCACCAGTCTTCCCTTCGCCTCTGATGCACGGTTACCGTAAGTTATTTTGAAGCAAACCAGGCCGCAGCACCGGCTAACGTCATTCCATAAATAGGGTGCCCGGCCGGGGCAATGGAATGGTGTTAGCCGGTGGTAAACTTTTTGACGCAAATCTGCCCAAGCGCTGATTTGTGTCAAAAAGTTTGCGCCAGATGTGGCATTTTCTTTTACCCACATTTGACGCAAACTTAACTTCATATTTATACTTTGACGCTAGACCCATCTAGCACAAAAGTTATAGAGTTTGAGTCATTTTTTGTACGTGAAAACCTACCTTGCGCTAATGACATGCAAGGTAGGCATTCCCATGCAAAAAATGACTCTAAGGCATGTGCGCCTTATTTATCCTCCAGCGTCAAAATGACGCACAGGAGGAGGCGGGCCTTAAAACAAGGCACTCAGACGGATTTGTGCCGTTTTCTAACACCTGGGTCAGGGCAGGCATCAAAGGACCCTGTGGGCTCATTTCCATAGTCAGAGACCATGGAAGCAATCCACAGGTGCCCTTCCCTGTACCCAGGGACACCCCCTGCCACTCTCGCCCACCCCTGGAGGATAACCATGGATGGGGGGACCCATCCATGGTGAGTGCAGGTAAGTATAATTTTTTTTTTTGGGTGGCATGGGGGGCCTAGCTTGGGCCCAATTTAAGCAAGAGGAAGAAAAATATAGGAAACAGCGCTCAACAGTTTGTCATCAAGTAAACCTAATATGTCCTTCAAAAACAAGGTGCTCCTGGCAGGAGGATCTTCCTCTTTCCTCCAATGTTTCCAAAGGAAACTAGAAATCAATCTGATAGGTGTCAGGGCACTCATGAATAATAATCAGACCACCATAAGTCTAAAGAGTTGATGCAATGTCATCTATACTTCGGACCGGGATGTGCGGAGAAAGTTATGTTTACTCTTAAGATTGACATCCATCGGAAAATAATGATTGCAGTCCACCAAAAGTCAAAGTTCCGATTTAATCTCCAAATATCAAATCCATTGGAATTCAAATTTTTACAGTCCAACAGCAGCCAACACGTGTTTCGTCATATGAGAAAGTTTGTTCTCAAAGACTTTATCAGGGCTGCAAAACATAATTGTTGCTATAATAAGTATAATGGGACTCTTCCCATAGTACATATAGGCCCTCATTCCGACCCTGGCGGTTTCAAACTGCCAGGGTGGAGGGCAGAGGAAGCACCGCCAACAGGCTGGCGGTGCTTCCCGGACCATTCAGAAAAGGGGAACCGGCGGTTTCCCGTCGGTTTTCCCCTGGCCCAGGGAATCCTCCATGGCGGCGCTGCTTGGCTGGCGGGAACGGGTGTCGTGGGGCCCCTGGGGGCCCCTGCACTGCCCATGCCACTGGCATGGGCAGTGCAGGGGCCCCCTAACAGGCCCCACAAAGATTTTCAGTGTCTGCTTTGCAGACACTGAAAATCGCGACGGGTGCCATTGCACCCGTCGCACCCCTGCAAATCCGCCGGCTCCATTCGGAGCCGGCCTCCTCTTTGCAGGGGTTTTCCCGCTGGGCCGGCGGGCGATCTTTTGGAGATCGCACGCCGGCCCAGCGGGAAAGTTGAAATGACCCCCGCGGTTTCCGCCGCCCGCCGGGGTCGGAATGACCCCCATAATGTCCCAACACCTGTGACATTCGTGAACATTTCTAAAACAGAATATGTGATACAATGTGATTTACAGAAAGCCAGAAAGCAAACTAAATCAAGAAGGTCTCATATACTAGCATTAATTTTGAATCAAATGCCATGCAAAACGCACTAGAAATCACGTAAATCAAAATTCAAAATATTAATAGCACATACAATATTAAATAACACCTTGTAATTTGTACATGAGCAAGAAATACTGTTATACGTGAGTTAGATACAGTAGAATGGTCATGGCACCCATATGAAAATGTAATATATAAGTAATCTCAATCAAACGAAAAAGAGAGCATGCCTCAAGTGGCCGAAGATAAGAAAATGCTAAAAGTTACTTGGAATGAACCATTAGAAAAAACTGCCACCACTATAGTGAAATTAATTAAACAAACGGTGAACATGTATTCACCGAAACACACACATACCTTTATATAGGTTGCATGGATTCAAATGATTAACCACTTAATACCCATTTCCAGTAATATATGTCTGGAATAAAATGGAGAAAAGATAAAGTAAACCTTTCTTAGAGCTATAATAACTGTAAAGTTCGAATCATTAAGCCCCACTGGATTATACATACCTCTACATTAAACTGGCAGAAACAATAACATCATGTTTAATATCGCGTAATCTTGGTTAACTGCAAGAATAGATGGTAGAAACATATATGTAATCTACTCCTACAAACATATCAAACTTAATCGTTGCTCTTAAAAATAAATGAGAACCCTCGCTTACCTCCAGCTCCGAAGAGCGGAGCAACGCATTTTAAATCTTCCCGTTGCGCACGTCGGCATGTGCAACTAAACAAAACCGGCACCCGAGGAAATCCCATTTAAATCCAGACTCCTCACTGTTACGTCATTCCAAGTAAACAATAGAAAAAGGACTGAAGTCCTCATAGCGGGCGCCATCTTTAAGAGGAAAACTGAACAATGCCATCTATATTCCAACAAAGGTTAACTATATTACTAGTCTCCCCTACAAATGATATGGAAAAATTATTAATTCAAAACTATAGAGGAGCAGCGAAGGAAGTAGAATTTCGCATAACAGCTGGCCACCCATCCAATACACGCGTGAATCGGTATGATGTGCGCCATCTTGGGTGTATGAAATTGACTAACACACCTTATAAAATCTGATAGACAATCATGAGAATGTACATTCTCAGTGTTAAAAAACTGACTTCTCAAAACTAGAAAAATCATGTAAGAAAGTAGAAATATATACAAGTCCCTAAATAAACGAACGTTCTATACTGAAAGTATGCTGATAGGTTAGAATATATCCAATTCCTTAAACAAACGGGCGTTCTATGCTGTAAGTATGCTGATAAATGTATAAATAATCCCACATATAACTAATCCTACCATCAGCTAAGATTGATCCAAAAGGAGGCAAGGAGCAGCCCAATTTAAATGAGAACTTTTCATCTGTGCGTCATGACCACTCCATATGTATCAACAATTTAGTGATTATTAACACATTTATGACTTAGATCATTGTGATCCTCCAAATAATACTACCAATCAAACGATGGTACAGAGTAGTCGTTAACCTAAATGCTTGTGTTCAATGTTAATAAATGAGTATCAAAATCCAAATTATACATCAATACATACAAATAATGTAATTAATGACTCCACATACTTGCTTTAATCTGATACATGGGTCAATGTAAATTAGTCTACTATATTGGTCCATCAATTCAATGCAGTGAAAATAATTGGTACATAAAAGTGCATATTGAGTTAGTTTAATCACCCAGGTAATATTCCATTTCAAAGTTTGTGTTAAGACCCCATTCTACCGCTCTTAGTTTAAGGATCCACTGGCATTCACGCCTTCTAAGGGCCAATTCCCTGTTACCACCTCTGGGATCCCTAGTTACATGATCAAAACCAAAGAATTCAAATACCTTTGTGTGACCTTGTTTGGGACAAATTCTCATGTGACTGACTATGGGATATCGATCATCATCCTGTCTTAACGCCCTAAAATGTTCACTCACTCTAGTCTTTAACAACCTGATAGTACTTCCTACATAGTAACGATGACATTTGCAAACAATCATGTAAATTACGAAACTACTATCACAGGTAATGTTGAGTCTGATGACATATTGGTCCCCAATTGAGCCCTTAAATGTGGAAATACCTGACCTGGCCAGTCTGCACATGCCGCAACGTCCACACTTATAGAAACCTTTATTTCGACTCGTAAGCCAGTTATCATGATGCGATTCTAGACGAAAACTGGGGCATAGTGTGTTTTTCAGGGTTTTGACCCTGCGATACGAAAAGGCCGGAGTATCCGAAATTACTCCCTTGAGGGTCGGGTCAGCCTTTAATAAGTACCAATGTCTATTCATGCATTTGCGCAGTATTGCAGATGTTTTAGTGTAATTCACTATACACTGGATGTTGCTGTTGCTTGGTCTAGATTTAAGAGTGAGTGTATCCGTTGTTTTCAGGCGCAAAACTCTGTCATGTGCCTTATCGACTATATGACGAGGGTAGCCTCTGGTTTTGAATCTAGTTCGCATATCCTCTATACAACGTACAAAATCCTCATCTTGACTGCAATTTCTCCTTGCTCGTACCATTTCCCCATATGGTATAGAATTTATTTGGTGCTTCGGTGTGCACTCTGCGCATGTAAAATGGCATTGCACGCTGTGCTCTTTCTATAGAGACGACTTTCAACTTTGTTTTCTTGAATATAAAGTTCAACATCTAAAAACGCAATGTTGGTTGAACTATATTCAGAGGTGAATTGAACATTAAACATGTTAGTATTGAGATAAACTATGAAATCATTTAGTTTTTGTGTATCACCCGTCCAAATCATGAGACAGTCATCTAAATACCTGCCCCAAAACAGTATGTCAGAATTCCATGTGTTACCTTCTTTGCTCCAAATAATAGTTTGTTCAAAGAAACCCATGAAAAGGTTGGCATAAGCTGGTGAAAATCTGGACCCCATAGCCACGCCATGTTTTTGGCGATACCAATCTTTTTTTAATAAAAAAACATTATTATTCAAAATCAATTTCACCATTTTTATTAACATCTCAGTATGGTCATACAGACTTGCTGGTCTCTTTTGAAGAAAATGGCGTAGGGCTAGCAATCCTAAATCATGACTGATGCACGTGTAGAGGGAGGTAACGTCCAATGTTACTAAGATCATTCCTGATTCCCAAGTAATGTCCGACAGTATACTTAATATGTCTTCAGTGTCTTTGATGTAAGAAGGTAGATTCACCTCAAATGGTTGTAAGAAGATGTCCACATATTCTGAAAGCCTCTCTGTAGGGCCACCTATACCTGAGACAATAGGCCTACCCGGTGGGGAAATGGGATTCTTATGTATTTTCGGTAGTGTGTAAATACAAGGATTCCTTGGTTTGAGAACACAAAGGTACATGTATTCATCCTCTCTTAATAAGGATTGATGCAGACAAATCTGCAAAAATTTGTTGATCATATTTGTAAGTGCAGGGATGGGGTCACCGACAATCTTTTCATAGCATGTGGCATCATCCAGTTGTCTCTGAATCTCTTGATCATAATCTAAGGTATTTATGATCACAATGTTTCCACCTTTGTCAGCCTCTCTAATCGTGATATCTGTGCGTGTCCGTAACTGCCTCAAGTTAATGCGTTCCTCATGACTCTGATTATGACAATTGAAATTCCGCTGAGTATTTTTCTTTGATTCTATATCATTCAGATCCCACCAAACTAATTTAAAAATTGTATCAATACAGTTCCCACTTGAAAGCGTGGGTGTCCACTTAGATTTAGATTTTAAACCACCATGTTGTGTATCTAGAGGCGCATCCAAATCAGCTAGAATCTGAGAAATGGTGGTAGGATCCTGTTCACAATCTGTAATAGATAATAACGTGGCTGTATCATGAATGTCCTTAATAGACAGAGCTTGATAGTCCATATTTATATCTGAAAAGACATTCCTTTCCCTATTATCAGTATGTTGAAAAAAACGTTTTTAAAGTTTTAAACGTCTAATAAATTTGAAAAGTCAATTTTAGTTTTTTGAAAATCACCAAAATCACCGGGACAGAAACCAAGGCCTCTACCAAGTAATGTTAAGTCATGTGTCGTGTGTTCCAAATTAGAAAGATTAATGATGTTAATTGAGCCATCATTATTATTGACTATTTCCCTTTGTTTCATGATCTGGTCTTCATCCCTTTTCTTCCTTCTATGGGTTCCTCCTCTCCTGCCCCTCCTGCTTTGCCAGGGTCTATCTTGCGTCGATTTGTTTCCCATTGCCCTTGTCTTATTCTTTGGACCTCTGCTAAAAAAGAGGGAGTATTTTGCTGTAATGTGTTGTCCTGTCTGGATACATTAGATACCCCGCTTGAATCACAGATCCTAGTAGAGGTACTATTTAAAGATGATGTGGAGCCAAGATCCTGAGCTTGTATAGGCTCCACCCTTTTGACCAAGTGATCATATTTTCGAGAGAATGTAAATATCCTGCCATTTTTGTAATCTAATTCGTCTCGTCTAAGTTTACGTGTTTTTCTTTGAGTGATGTCATTCTGATGTTGTTCTATAATTTCATTTAGAATCTTATAGTTTTTAGCAGTTGATTCCTCTAAATTCATATTCTTGATTTCTGTTTCTAAAGCAGATATCTCTGTTTGTAATTTATTAACTTTCCTCTCTGAGTTTTCAATCAAAATGTTCATCAGTCTTAGAGAACTCGAGATCAGTTCTTGTTCCCAACTATCTAATAGATCAGGGTCTAAGTCATCAAATGTAGGGACTATGTGGGATCTAAGTCCCCTGGAGATTCTGTTCAATTTTACATATTGTTTCAATGTGGCGCCATCCCACCACTTAGAGACCTCCTGTTTTTTCAATTTTTCAAGTCTAAAGAATTTATCCCGTAAACTTACAGTAGTTTTAAAAACACCAGATGTATGAGAATTCGTTCCCTGGTCAGTGCGTTCAAGATTACCCAAAATATCTGCTGCCAAATTATCCCGATCCATATTTACAAGAAAGGAAACACACAGATTGAATTATACAATAAAGATGTCTGGAGCAGCTATCCTATAAAAAAGAAGACAAAATTTAAGCAAGAGGAAGAAAAATATATGAAACAGTGCTCAACAGTTTGTCATCAAGTAAACCTAATATATCCTTCAAAAACAAGGTGCTCCTGGCAGGAGGATCTTCCTCTTTCCTCCAATGTTTCCAAACGAAACTAGAATTCAATCTGATAGGTGTCAGGGCACTCATGAATAATAATCAGACCACCATAAGTCTAAAGAGGTGATGCAATGTCATCTATACTTCGGACCGGGATGTGCGGAGAAAGTTATGTTTACTCTTAAGATTGACATCCATCGGAAAATAATGATTGCAGTCCACCAACAGTCAAAGTTCCGATTTAATCTCCAAATATCAAATCCATTGGAATTCAAATTTTTACAGTCCAACAGCAGCCAACACGTGTTTCATCATATGAGAAGGTTTGTTCTCAAAGACTTCATCAGGGCTGCAAAACATAATTGTTGCTATAATAAGTATAATGGGACTCTTCCCATAGTACATATAGGCCCTCATTATGACTCCGGCGGGCGGCGGAGGCCGCCCGCCAGAATTCCGCCCTCCGTAATACCGCTCCGTGGTCAGAAGACCGCGGAGGGTATTATGAGTTTTTCCCTGGGCTGGCGGGCGGTCTCCAAAAGACCGCCCGCCAGCCCAGGGAAAAACTCCCTTCCCACGAGGATGCCGGCTCGTAATAGAGCCGGCGGAGTGGGAAGGTGCGACGGGTGCTGTTGCACCCGTCGCGTATTTCACTGTCTGCAAGGCAGACAGTGAAATACATTTTGGGGCCCTCTTACGGGGGCCCCTGCAGTGCCCATGCCGTTGGCATGGGCACTGCAGGGGCCCCCAGGGGCCCCGCGACTCCCCCTCCCGCCATCCAGCCGGCTTGGAGGATTCCTTGGGGGCAGCGGGAAACCAGCGGGAGACCGCCGGTTTCCCTTCTCTGACCGCGGCTAAGCCGCCACGGTCAGAATGCCCCGCGGGGCACCGCCGGCCTGTCGGCGGTGCCTCCACGTCCAGCGGCCCTGGCGGTTACAAACCGCCAGGGTCGTAATGAGGGCCATAATGTCCCAACACCGGTGACATTCGTGAAAATTTCTAAAACAGAATATGTGATACAATGTGATTTACAGAAAGCCAGAAAGCAAACTAAATCTAGAAGGTCTCATATACTAGCATTAATTTTGAATCAAATGCCATGCAAAATGCACTAGAAATCACGTAAATCAAAATTCAAAATATTAATAGCACATAAAATATTAAATAACACCTTGTAATTTGTACATGAGCAAGAAATACTGTTATACGTGAGTTAGATACACTAGAATGGTCATGGCACCCATATGAAAATTAATATATAAGTAATCTCAATCAAACGAAAAAGAGAGCATGCCTCAAGTGGCCGAAGATAAGAAAATGCTAAAAGTAACTTGGAATGAACCATAAGAAAAAACTGCCACCACTATAGTGAAATTAATTAAACAAACGGTTTAGCTTGGGCCCCCTTACATGCCACTGTGCCCAATGGCCATGCCCAGGGGACAGAAGTCCCCTGGGTGTGGCCATTGGGCAGGGGGACATGACTCCTGTCTTTGCTAAGACAGGAGTCATTTCCATGGGGGTTGTAGATCAAAAAATGGCGCAAGTCAGTTTAGAGCCAATATTTTTGACTCTAACCTGACTTGCACCATTCTTTGGCACACAACCCCCAGTCTTCCCTTCGCCTCTGCTGCCCGGTTACCGTAATTTATTTTGACGCTAACCAGGCCGCAGCGCCGGCTAACATCATTCCATAATTAAGGCGCCTGGCTGGCGCATTGGATTGGCGTTTTGCCGGCGGTAAATTTTTTGACGCAACTCTGCCCAAGCGCTGATTTGCGTAAAAAAGTATTTATATGGGCCATAATTGTATTTTGTAAGTTTGCGCCGCTTTGGCGTCAAAATATGACGCAAATGCAGCACTAAAAAGTATAAATATGGGCCTTACCGTCTGTGAGCCACACGAGTTTCGCATAGTAGATTATGCAGGGAGAGAGATTTCCTTGTACATCTTTTATTTATTGTTTATTTACTTACTTAGATTCCTCAGAAAGTTCACTAAGACCCTATGCGCAGGGTGGCCGATTGTTAAACAAAGCGTAGAATAACTGGTAGACAAGAAAAGGACGCCAGAAAACATGAAATCTAGGTCTTTAAAGGAAATGTGTTTTCTTTGCGGTACAGGACGAAAGAGAAGCAGTTGTTATAGTTGTGCAGAGATTTTGGAAATATTGTTTGAGCTTCTCTTCAGAAGAGGAGAGTAATGTGGCCTGTCAGATTGTGTTGGTATATCATTCCAAGTCCTTGGAGCATTTCCAGTCTACTGATTCAGGTTGGAAGAATTCGGGAGTGCCTAATCTGATAGGAGATTGCCTTCTGCAAAGTTCTATTTCTATGAGAAAGCAAACGTTTCTGCAACAAGTATTCAAGTTTGTTTAGATGAATACCCTTGTATTTAATACATGCAGTCTTAAAGGCAGACTGATGGTCTAGGGGAAGCTAGTCTAGTATCATGCAATTAGTTACTTTTGATGTTGGAGTACATGTGGGCTGCTCAGCGGAGGATTGCTTCAAGAGGAAGTAGGTAATTGGTACAAATGGGTTCCGCTGTTTCAGTCAACCAGGATTTTTTGCTTTTGATCACCCAAATCATGGACCATTACTGTTGGTGAGTCTTACTACCTGAGTCTTACTCACCATAATTTCATGTTAATAGGACTGAGCACCACCAGTTTCCACCTTTTAAGATAATGTTGCTGCAGCACAGTTAAGGTAAGGGACACTGGGATTTTTTTACTCATGAACCAGTGTGCACATGCATGTGCATATGTGTGTGGGCTTTATGTGAGAGATTACTATAATGGGCAGCCACGTAGATGCACACAGGTAACATGCCTGGGGCAGTTTTAAACTGCAAATTCGACCTGTCCAAATAACTCCTTTTTACCGGTATAAAGCTTCCTTTTAAATATTTGTAAGCCAGTCCTAAGGGTGCAGGGTATACTATGGTATGGTGGGACGTGTCAAATGTTATGTTGAAAATGTCATGTCATAAATACTATATCCGAATAAAAACATAAACATAAAAGTACATGTGCAAACAACGCAAAGCCACAAATAGAGAATAGACATAAAAGTGTAATTTGAAAAGTCTTTAGAGAAGCTATAACATAGATAATACATGATCAAGTAATACAAATATACAGAATCATAAAAATATTTGTGCAATACATATTAGCAAATATAATAATAAATCTATTTAAAAATCATAAAACCCTGACATCTCAACGCAGATTTTAACAAGGTTCGTACAGCATATCATACTTAATCCTCAGTTAACAACTGCTAAAACAGATGGCAAGTCTACATTACATCAGGTTGTGCTTCCTCAACAAGGTGAATAAAAGATGCTTCAAATACACTCAATAAAATCTGCAGAAGAAGACAAAGGCCCTCACAACCTTGGCGGGTGGCTGTAGCCGCCCGCCAAGGTTGGACTGCCGGGCGGCCGCCAATGCAACTCAGTTCTGCCGACCAGGCCCTCTGCAACATCCCCTGCACCCGGAAAACCACAGCCGGAGGAAGATCCTTCTCCCACATCACTGCAAATACCTGGAACACTCTCCCCATACACCTCAGGCAATCTCCCACCCCTGTCACATTTCAGGAAGGACCTCAAGGACCTCAAGACCTGGCTCCTCGAGTGATCCTCAGCTCCCCCCATCTCCACCAGTGCCTTGAGACCCTCACATGTGTGTAGCAGTGCTTTACAAATCCCTGATTGATTGATTGAATAATACAGTATTCTCTGTGTAGAGAAGAGCCGGAATCACCTTAAAATTTACTCTGGCTTTATCCGGGTCGCTCAGTACAAGAAACCTATTCAGTTAATTATATAGAGAGTTAAAAAATTGTGCATTGCACACCCCTGATGGACTCCAGGCTCCATCCTGATTGCAGAGGAATATTGCACTTCAGGCCCATATCACACTCTGGCCTCCAAGTGCCTATGTAGATCTGAAAGGGGGTCACCAAAGGAGCTTTGAGACCCATTTCCAAACGAATTGTCTACAATTTAGATTAGTTAAACCAGTCAAATGCACATGATAAGGCCCATGGAGGACAGGTATAGGAAAGGATGTCTGACAACAACATATCTCCCCCAAATTAATTTAAGATTCCACCCTTTTTCTACAGTATCTTGGACTTCATGGAACCCATACTGATCACATCCTTATTCTTCATTCATCCTCAATCCTGATAAAAAATGACTCTGCCCAAGATTGTAATGGCAGAGTTAATGAGGAAGCTGGGCCTGTAATAACCTGGTTATAAATGGTACCCTTTGTAAAAAAAAAATAGGTATAATTATATATGTGGGCCACAAATTTGGGATGTGATGCACAAAGATGTTGTTAAAACATTTGGGAGCGAAGGGTCTCACAGAGCAGCATTACACTTTAATATGTCCAATGGGACCCTATCGCCCGGGTGCTTTGCCGGACGTACAGTACTGCAAAGCTTGAAAAACGTCCTCCACTGACATGTCATTACAGTAAAATGTTCCCAAAAGCAAATGTCACTGCAGCAAGGCTGGCTGCTTCTAGATGGAAACACCTAGCTACATTGGTATATTTAATAAATACCAAATTCGGATCAATTGCAGCTAGATAAATAATTCAAGGACCCATTTTAATAGTTATTCAAAATCCAATTTAATGGTAACATCATTTTTTTCTGTCTATTGAGCAACAGGTACTTGGGTGTGGGGAGATGCCTACACTTTGACTAGATGGCCTGGGGATTGTGCCCAAGGACTGTCATACAATAGTTGTTGTGATGAAAATCAGAATGATATTATTTTGGAATATGAAACTATTACATGAACATTGTGTATACTTTGGACATCATTGTGAATATATTACTTTTGGCATTTGCAATGAAAACAGGTGAAAACATAGCTTCTGTATTCTTCATGGAGGGGCCATGGGCATATTCACTACTATTTCTTGCAACACAACAAGGTAATTTGGTGCACTGCATTGTGGGGAGGAGAGAGAGAGAGAAGAACTGTGCCAAATTTCAAAAAGGCTTACACTATCATAAACTTGACATCATGCTTGACCCCTTCCTTTCTCTCTCTGGCCAACGTGGCTCCAAAACCATTGGGAGAACGACTGCCCCAAAATTACTTTGGAGTGACCACAAGGGTTGGTTTACCCATTAGCAAAATAACACCTCTGAGTGTGCACAGGACCTCTGCACAGGAGACGAAGGATTCTGCCATACTGGATTGTCCTGTAATGCAGTGCAGGAGGGTTGCGACATGGCTGGAGGGATGATGAGGCATCCTAGGATTGACCAGGGGTACCTGGCATCTAGAACTTTCCACATACTGATAAACCCCTGCACAAGGTAGAGGCAAGGGGCAGGACCCTGGACCTAGAAGGCAACAACCACAGATTCATGGACTGCTGGAAGAAGCCACCTGGTACCCCTGGTGAACTAGGAACTCTGTTTGCAGTTGACACCCAGCCCTATATTGTTCTGTCTAGGGCCAGTGTGGCACTGGGTCTCTTATTTTCCTGAGGACCAGTTATGGGAAGACATGGACTTCTCTGCCACCCTGGGTGCCTGACACCAGGAGGCCATGGGAACTGGGGAGGAGAGGCAGGGAAGGAGGCTTGCGAAGGGGCCAGAAAAAACAGTTCTCCACAAAGTGCTCCCTGTTAGATGCCAGAAGGCCTAACATAAACGGTCCTGGTGGCTAAACCTTGCCACCAGGAACAAAATAAACAACAAATCAGCTCATCAGAGCCAAGTTATGCCCCAACAAAGACTTGACCTTTGACCCATGGGCAGGAAACAGAGCACATGTGGTTCCTCCGCTACTTGTTGAATTACCCCCAGGGTTAGCGAATGCCATGGGTGTCAGCACACAAATGGCCTAAAGGGAACAGGCGTGTGTAGGACATAATCCCTGGAAAGTATTTGCACCCATCCACCCCATTGGCTGACACAAATGGGAGAGCACTGCAAGTGCTGGAACAGTAATGAGGGGGCACGGGACTCCATACCAGGTATAATGTCTGCAGAAGGACTGGCACAGCTGTAAGGGGTGCTGGGACCCCATTTATGGGATCTGAAAAAAGGGAGAGGCTCTTGTCTGTCTGTGAGAATGCAGGTGGGCAAGTGATCAGGCCAGCTCCAGCACAGGCAGTGGATCCTGTCAACTGGGCAGGTAGCTGGCAAGGCAGCATGGGAGTAGGCTTCGATCACTGCTCCAGTGACCACTGCCAGGCGTGGGTGTCTCAGATGGGACTGAGGCAACCAGGATATAAGAAACACAGTGCAAAGCCACCTTATGGGCTCCAGAGACTCCTGAAAAAAAGCTGTCAATAAAATATTAATATAATTGCACCTTGTGCACCCCATAATGCACTATTAGAAGCTTATTTGCATATTGGCTTGATTTTTAGATGCTCCAAAATTGACAAGGACACCACCAATCTCCTTAAAGGATTATGTGGGGGCTGTAAAGAGTGCAGTAGACCCCAGAAATATATGTTTTAAAATGCATCCTAAATTTCTTGGCCCTTTGAAATTATGACCACCATCAAAGTTGTACCTATTAAAGCACTTCTCAGGTTGTGATTTGAGTAGAGTAAACAAATGATTCTGGTCCATGTGGTTGTTTTGATTGTCAGTGCTTTATAATAATATACATAGTATAATACTTACAATGAGTATTGATAAACATTGTAATGGTATTAGTAATGATAATGAATGTATCTAAATATGGTAATTGATTTCTTTGACGTAATGGTGACTTCTTGCATGTGATTATTGATTTATATTATGATACCCTCACAATAGCCAGTAGCTTTCCTTATATATTGTTGTGGTATAAAATGCCATCCACTTATATTGTGCTGTTGCACCTAGTATAGGTGGGGAGGTATCGTGATTTTGTGGATCACTTCCCACTAGAGGTTAAATGTGATTTGTCACTGTCATCAAAGGAATTGTCTTCTGCCTGGTGTATGTATTTGTACATCAATGCATATATTTTAGTAGTGTGTGTGTAAAAATGTACTTCTCCATTATCAAAGAGAAAACATTGACTGTACACAAATGTATTGATTGTTTTTGCTGTGTGCCAGTGGATGGAAAGAACTAGCCCACGCCACCTCTCCTGAGTAGACCTTGGACCCTTACCCTGTGAGAGTCAAGTGCTACAACGAGGTGCTTGCTTCCCAGTAAGTAGACAATTGTGTACCTATTACGTGTGTAGAACTCCGATCCTGCACAATGAATAAACCAATTTATTGCATCAATAATTATGAAGTGCAGTCTGTAATGCATTTCTGTAGTCTGTTGGAGAGCTGGCTAGGTCTTGGAGAGCAAGCTTGAAATATTGTTATATAGGAAAGACTTGAGGCTATGAGGAAGCTTCATTTGGGATCAGGAAATCTTAGCCAGCTCATTCATACATAGATCCCATTGGAGTTGTGTTGTGGTCTGTATTGCTTATTTTACCATACCCCTCAAACTTTCTTTATCATTGTCTTTGGAACACCTCCCTATGTAATGTAGAATAAGAATTTGTCACTATCATGTAAACTGTATATTTAAGTCTCTGGCAGTTATTGAAAGTTCACACTGCTGCTATAAATGTGTACTTTTATACATGGTTCATTCTGGCTTAGGAATGTGGGACTTTGTGGTTTATTTAGCACAGATCTCAACAAACAGTTTGGCAACTTGAATGTCACTTGACTTAGCTGAGGTGATAGTCTGTGCTGTGAGGCCCATTGTCTTTTTCATTGGTTTGACTGTTCAGCTGTAAGTTAATTTTCTTTGTTTGGGGAGAAAATAATAAAATCAGTTTTATTTCTTTGGTTTCATGTTTAGCATCCAGTTCTATAAATCAAGATTGGAGAAAATAAGGATTTTAAGACTGTTGCAGCACTCGATTTCAATGTCCAGTTGAGTATCATAACGACAAAGCAGATGCCACGTTTTGTTAGCACATTGCCTAGTTATTACACATAAAGAATTAAGAGCAAGGGTGAGACAATAAAGCCCTAAGGTACTCCACAAGGGACTTTGAAAGGTGTACAGAAAGAGTTTCTTCTTTGATGGTTTATGTTCTATCACTGAGATAGTTACCGACCGCACAGTTTTTTTAATAACATTCTTTTTCTCAGGGTTGAATTGGGCTTATCATGATCAAGAGTATGAAAGTCTGTCAATATTTCCATATGAGCTAAGAGGCAGAAATGATCCTCATCATTGAGATATAACACATCATCTACAATTTTGAGGATGGAAGTGCTGTGACCTTCACAGAATTCACAGTGGAAGTTGTTTAAAAGATGATTTTTACTGGTGTATTCATCAAGGTGGTTGTCCACATACTGCATTGTCCTATTGTGGATGTCACACCACTAGTGTGGGCCCCAATCCCAAGTGTGGGTACCCCAGTCAGGACAGTGACGATTTGTGAATCAGGCCCAGTATGTATAAGATTAACGTAGTGTAGTACAATGCACACCAATTAAACCTATGGCTTCACAAAAAAGAATATTCTACCCACAGAATAATATTCGCCTTTACAAATCAACACTTACTTATGTTAGATTATTTTAAATTTAAATCCACTGCATTTTTATGTTTGTAAGTCAAACTTCAGTTTTTTGTGGATTTGCCAATTTTCTAAATATTTACTCACATTCATGTATGCATATATTTATTAATTTATGTTTTTATTCATGTGTTTATGCAAGGTTTTATGAAACTGGATAAAACAAGAATGCCATTTCAAAGCATGAGTGGTGCAGGGTAGAGGTAGAAAACATCTCATAGTGCAGTATCTACATGTTCTGACAAATCCCCATGAAGTCAATGAACGTTTGTGAGGTGTACTGGCATGGTTGATCATCCATCACCATATGTACTTCAAAGCATGTAGCACTGCAGTTAGGATGAGTGAAAATGCCTTAGGATACAGCCTACTTGGATCTAACCAATCCTATGTGGCTAACCAGAGTATGCACAAAGTCTTTGAGTACACAAGAGGCCATAGTATGAAAGTATCTGTCTGGCTTGGTATCACAGGAGAAAAGGTAAGATCTAACGTCTGTTTGAGTCTCAAGGTTAGTTATAATGAGCTTCAGGTAGTTATGTCTTGGACGCTGGAGTTTCATCATCTCTTATTTTTCTACAGGCATACCAACTTTAAATTCCTGGAGACCAATTGGAGCTGCCTCGAAGGCAGGAATGAGTGAATAATTTCAATTTGGTATATTCAATTTGGTATATTGAGGCGTAATCACTGAAGGACTATTGAGGGATTTGTAGACTGCACATGGAGTCTATTATTTTGATCTCTCCAGAACGGCCCTCAATATCTCTAAATAGGCACATTGCATGGAATTCACAAAACTTTATGAAAAATTACATTTTGCATAGGTGCACAAAAATGTAATCTGATTGCATTTCAGCTTTTAAAAAGCTACATAGTATCTACATTTTCTGCAGTTCAAGGTTTCTTTAAGAAGTTGGCAGAGCCTCAGGTGGAGTGGCATATGGGTGGCTACTAAAATGTTGGGTACCCTCACTAACTCAATATGTTGTGGTTATTCACATACATCCCTAAGGCATTTTCTTGTTAAGTGCATGCAGAAAACAACTCTGGCAACATGCTTGACTAGAAGTGGATTTAGACCAAGGGCATACCTAACTTCTTTAAATGTTCACGGTTTTAGCATATATCTTTCTCCAAAATACTGGAATGTCCATTTTGTACAGCAGAATGAGTGAGTTGTTCCATTCTTGAAACTTTAAAGAAAACACAATGCTGCTAGTATGTAATTTTGTTTCAGTTGTCTCCTTTGCTATGCTGCTTAGCTGCTTATGAAGTTGTACCTGCAAATGGCAGATACTGAACCAGACATTTATAGTCATAGATAACCATACAGCTATGAAAAAGGTAGTGGGCGGGTGTGTGCATTTTGTACAGTTCAAGGCAGGATTGGGTGATTTAGAGATCATAGTAGAGTATTGAGAGAGCGTATCTTATATAATCTATATTAGCATAAAATGTTTATGAATTAATGTGTGACAATGCCACATAGAAACTATAGTAATAGCAATTCTGCTTAAACGTGCACTTGAATTGTGACCACGAAGAGTGGCCACCAATGAATACGCATACTAATAATGATGATCAAAATGTTTATGTTACGCTCAATTAAGCTTATATTAACATTTGCGTTAATAAATCTGTATTGAAAACCTCGTAGGCCTTAAGTTAGCATGAGCTGCAGCTTAGCTGCTCGGCTCTCATATTAAATGCATTTTTCTATTTTTCAGTGTGCTGACTCACAAGAGGCCATTACCCTGCGTTTTCTTTTTCTTCGACTTGGAAGACGAATGTAACCATGTTAAATCCGTTCTCAGGCGCATTCTCTATGCGCATGGAATAAATGTTATAATATATTGAAACAGTGTAGATTAATGTAATGTAAAAGGTCATTCAAACCGGGGACGACAATGGAACTGCTGACCAAAAGATGTACAAAGAATTACAAAGGGATGAAGTAACACCGGATGTGCCACCTCTGAAGACGTCAATTACGAATACGAATCAAAGACTTGTAAACCAATATGGGGTGAAGATTGGGATTACCTAATGTCAAATTTAATAGGTTAAAGATAGTGGGGTATAGCAAATGTCCAATAGAATTTTGGGGGAATGTACTACGAAAAAGGGATAAAAACCCATGTCACATAAAGGTCATCAGAGCGAGTTAGGGAATGCTATTGATTTTATCCAGAAACTTTGTCACTCTGATTGGTAACTTGAGATTTATTAAAAACCATCCTCATCCATAGACTGCCCATTTACACTTTTCCTCCTTATGAGGGAAGTGCCCTTTTGTCCCCAAGAGCTGAGTTCTGACCAATGGCGATTTGACTGATGTCCTGAAGACAAAGACTGAACCTGTGCGCTGACCCAATCTTTGGAGGGTAATTATGACAATGCAATTGTAATTTGTCTGTTTGCTTTTCCTTTCTAGGTACCAACTGCTTGTTTTGACAGAGACCTTAGCTAGATGTTTTCCAAATTAGTGTTCTAAATTGTTTTGCATGAAGCCCAACATGCCAATGCTAATTAGTGGTTAGGACAGGTGTTCACCAAAACTGACGCAAATAGACAAACGACCGAGACTATGCTTTGTTGAACTGACGCAATATCAACACTCTGCTAAACTTGATTTATGTTTATGCAGTGTTATGTTCTGATGTTTGTGATTCTCGTGTTAATGAAATCTTATCACAGTTGCCATATCGTGACCATGCTATTATGTTTCTTGGTGTTGAGGTTAACTCTTTTGCTCGTAGATTGTAACTAATAGGGAATACAAATTCATAAAATTCTATTAAACTAGTGTGGCGTCGTTGAGTTGACTAATGACTTTGACTAAAGTGAAATGCATTGTTGCGATAAATATTGATGACATTATTGATATATTGATTGATATATTGATTAGCTATCTCATCCTACGGTGTCTCTCAAGTGGTCAAAAGATTCATTGGCCTAAAACGAGCCCTGATGTGAAATAAATTATCATAAAGGGATGCGTTACCAGTTCTGGTAGCAGAGCGACATTTGGCCCTTTGAGGCCCTAGGACGGAGAATCATTGTTTAAATTGTTTTTCTATGATAATGCAAATTGTAGGTATGATGTGTTTCTAAATTCACCATGACTTTCCCGGGATCTCGGAGCCGGCCTAAGTGAGTTGGGAATGTTCTCGGCGTCATAGCGTGTGTGGTATAGGGTTTTGCGCTTGCTCAGCTTATGCCTTTTTTGCAGGTGATTGTGAAATCTGTGTGTATTTAGGTCAGGTAAATGTTGTTTTAGTAGGAGTGGGCGTACTCCGCAGAATGAGAGGAGGGAAGTCGGCATACTTTATATGAGTGTCGCGCTTTGTGCTCAAAATTATCCACATGGTTGGTTGTTCATGTACGGACCCGTTGTGGTCTAAGACTCCGGAGTATATTGACAAGTGTAGGATACACTTGGGTTTATGTTGTAATCTGTGCGGTTTAATAGGTCAATCGGGCGTGTTTGACAAGTCGAGTTCGAGTCAAATTGTATGTGTGAAACCTTCGATGGAGATTTGGTAAGTTCTAAAGTACACTAGGATGAACCATTGACAAGTCAAGAGTAGGATTTGCGGGTCGAATTCTGCTTGCGTATGCGGGAATTGAGAAGGAGAGAGTAGCGGCCGAGGCTTCAAGGGAAATCTCTGTAAAATTCTGAAGCGAATGTGTTACCCTTCCTGTAGTAAACCAGCAGATCTGTGTTGTTTTAAGGGTGCTCGCAGTAATTTTGCATTAGTTTTGTGTGAATCCAGTGAGGGGCGGACAAGCCGCAAGACTTTGTCAGCTGCAGTGTGTGAGTGTGACGTCAGTGGTGCTGCGCTTAGATAGGTCAGTTGTCGAGAGGTGTCGCGCACGGATTGGCTGCCGTCTGTGAGAGGCAATAGGTTGAGAAAGGTGGGTGAAGAGTGCCCTGGGAATTAAAGTCACTTTCTGTTTCAATACAAATAAGAGAAAACGCAAAGATGAATTTTGTCAAGGCTTTTAAGAGTGCTCTGAAAGGAGATGTATACATTATGGCGACTGAAAGGGAGCCTACACCTCCTGAGGGTACTCCAGCTTACATAGTTATGAAGGAAAAAGGTGTTGCGCCTTGTTTATGGATGAAACAGTGGCACAAATTAACAGAGAAATAGGGAAGTTTAGCATTCCCAGAACATGGGACGTTGAATACGAAGGTGCTAGAGAATTTAAGGTGGATGTTGAGTATGCAGAAACCACCTCCGAGGCCAGCTCAGTATGAGGCTTTAGCGATTTGGGATCTAATGGCTCTTAAACATAGCCAAGAAAAATTCCAGAGAAGATTAAAAAGGGCAGAAAAGTCCTATGCAGAAGCTGGGTGGAATAATGAGAACAAAATGTGGAGACGGGGAATAGTTGATGGATTGAAATTGTTCCCAGCAATAACACAGGGAGAGGAGACACAGGGAAAGAAAGCGACCTGTAAAACAGACAAAGACTCTAGTAAGCCTAAAGAAACTAAGAGACCTTGGGAAGAGGAAGATGACTCAGACGATGAAGAGTTTATGGATCGAATATTACATGATCACCTGCCACCTTATGCGGTATGCGACACTTCCCCGAGCACTAGTACGGGTCCTGGGAACCAGACGCAGGAGAAGGGAGTTACTGATACGCACAGTCTAGTGATACAGCTTTGATACAGAATGGTGTCAGTGTACCCACTGCGCCAGACATGCAGACACAGTTGCAACCTCCACCGCAGATAATCTATCCAGACATCCCGGTACTAGAGACTACTACAAATCTGATAGTGCCGCCAGACCCGATATATACAAAATCAAGGTTAGTACAGATTGAGTCAACTCCCCAATTGCTGCCCCAGCCGGAGCCACAACTGATACCGGGGTATAATCCAGTAGCAGGTCCTCCGTTAATACCTGCCCGGCTTCGTTGGATCAGACTTTTGGGGTCACTGCTCCACAAAGTTTGGGACCGGGTCAGACACCTGCCGCAATATCATTGCCAATTATTGTTGGTCCACCGGTGCCATTGTATGCACAAGGTAAGCCTGGTGTTTGTGATCAGGGAGAGATGACCCAAGATGTGCTAAGAGTGGGTCCATAGGAACCCCTCAGTTAATGGCCCCAGGAGAACAAACGGTTGAAAAACCAAGGTCTTTAATAGACCTTAGCCCAGTCGAAGCACCATTCGATGCAATGAGACATGCAGGACTAGGGGTGCTAACCCCACAGACAATAAGTACGAACGCTTCACAATCGCCAATGATGCAAGCAGGGAACATTTCATTGCAAGGTTTTACAATACAACAGTTGAATGAGTGGCTAGAAAACACTTATGCTTCACAAAAGACTACAGTGATTGCAGTAGAACCGGAAAAGATGGGGAGAGATGAGTACCTGAACTTTGTGAGACTGGGAGTGGAAGCTGCTGAACTAGTGGACGGAACAATGGTGGTAAACAGATTAGAGTCCTACACGGAAGCGGAACTGAGGTATCTGTGTCCTAAGATTACTAAAGAGGTAGGCAAGGTGCATCAGAGATTAGCGAACCTGGCAGACAAGTACCACATTGACATTGAAAACACTAAACATTTGAAAAGAAGTTACAGGTTAGACTTTGATTCAAAAGTCTTTGAGCACATGAGGTCTGCCGGAATGAAAGCGCATTTAAAAGAAATACTGCAAAGTGCACAAATTTGGGGAGCATTAGAAAAGTGGGAAGGCAGATGGGCAAATAAAATAGATAAGGATAAAAGTGACAGTCCAGGGTTGAGTCAGGCTAAAGCTTCACCCGATACGGAATCGGTAAAAATACTACCCATGAGAAAAACAGCTGGTGGTGTTTTGATTCATGTGCCGTGGTCCAGAGGAGACATCCTATCTTTTACAAATGATTATCCCAGGTTGAGGGAGAAACTGATTGAATGGTATCAACAAACAGATAGGTTCGTGAAACTTGCAAAGTGTCTCTGGGAAGACTTGAATACCCTGTTTGAGATCATTGTTCCACCTGATTTGTGGCTCGAGTGCAAGAGAGGGGTAGACTGGCCGACAAAGGAGCCGGCAAGGGATAAGGTGACCGGAGCTCCCTCTGAGGAGGTGATGAAGTACTATCATAAGGTGATTGAGTTTTTTGATACTGAGACCATTGAGCCGAAAGACATGAACCATCTTGTGTTCAGATTTGTTGAAGGGTTGAGACCAGAGGTTAGCCAGATGATTAAGAATCATTTGATTTGTTTGCAAGCCAAGCCAATTGATGAGGTGTTGCAGTATGCGAAATACTGTAGTGACAAAATTGAGCTGAAGCAGAAAAAGTTGAAGGAGAAAGTGATGATGATGCAGATAAGGGCTGCACAGGCTGGTATACAGGGAAATGATACAACAGCAACCTCAAGTGGTGTGTTTCAGGCACAACCGAGAGTTCGAGGTCGAGGTTTTGTGAATCGAGGTCCAGACCTGAATACTATTGTGGTTCAAAATGACGCACAAGGGATGAAAAGAATGTCCCCATGTCACACGTGCGGGGGCATTGGAAGCGGGAATGTCCAAATGTGGTGCAGGATGGTGTCATTCAACAAAGCACTAATGTCGGTACATTGCAAAATATGAGAGGTCCAAAGTTGAGAAATCAAAACCCGAACTTCTAAAATAACATGGTACAGACGCGGGGGTTACAGCCCATGCAGCAAATGCAAATGCCTCGCATTCAGCCAGCGCAAATGCAGCAAGTACAACAGCAGGTTCCCATGGTAACTAGACAGCAAATGCAATTACCAATGGCTCCGATGGGACAGCAACAGGTGATGCTTCCTCAGCAGGTCACAGGTCAGGTGATGAGTCAAAATAATACAGTACAGCAATTCCCATTGCGTGGTGAAGATGGAATGAATGAGGAATTGTCGGATGACAGCTCAGATAGCGAAGAGTGCAGGCTTGCAGCGTCCAAAGAGGTAGATCAAAGGGGACCCTATGTAGAGGGAAAGGTAATGGGTCACAAGGTTTCATTCTTGGTTGATACCGGAGCTACACGCTCTACAGTCAGAAGTGCAGAGGTTCAGAAATCACCACTTTCAGGGCGTACCATAAGGGTGGTCGGAGTAGCAAACCAATACCTCTCAAATCCGATTACAGATCCAGTACAGGTTGAGATCGGCAACTTCCAGGGACTGCATAAGTTTGTAGTCTGTGATTCAAGTCCGGTATCCCTACTGGGAAGAGACTTACTATGCAAGACAAAATGTTTGATTACCTGGTACAATGATGGAATCGAAGTACAGACAAACAGTGATGATGAGGGGGATGATGGTCAGTTCTCAGAGTTAGAAACAGGAACTGCAAATGAAGATTACCCCTTGATTACATTGTTCCCGATGTTTACAGTGATTGATCCACCTGCTGAGTTACAGGGAACGGTGACAGAGTAAGTGTGGGATTTGACAGGAAAAGAAGTGGGTTTGATAAAAGGAGTAGAACCAGTTAAGGTACAAGTGAAGCCAAATGCAGTGTTTCCCCAGGTGCCACAATATCACATGGCACAAGACGTTCTTATTCAAGTGTCACAAATAATTGCAGACTTTGTGAAACAGGGAGCCTTAAAGGAAGTATTGAGCAGCCCATGCAATTCACCGATAATCGGTCTGAAAAAGCCTTGTGGGAAGGTTCGAATTGTGCAGGATTTGAGGAAAATAAACCAGGTTGTGGTAAAATCTTGCCCCATAGTACCCAGTCCAGCAGTGATCATGTTTCAGGTTCCGTGTGATGATGAATGGTTCACCGTTGTAGACCTGTCACAAGCCTTCTTTTCTATACCTCTTCACGAGGATAGCCAGTTTTTATTCAGTTTCAAATTCCTGGACAAGGTGTACAGTTGGTGCAGAATTCCTCAAGTGTTTTCTGAGTCACCGTCCATCTTCAATCAGATATTAAAAAAGGACTTAGAATCCTTAGTACTGCCATTTAACTTGACTCTAGTGCAGTACATTGATGACTTGCTGATTGCATCCAAGACAAGGGATAACTGTAGGTACGACACAATTGCGTTACTGAATCATTTGGGAAAGAATGGACATAAAGTGTCACCAAAGAAGTTGCAATACTGCCAGAAAGAAGTAAAGTACTTAGGACACTTAGTTGAAGAGGGTCCAGGAGAATATCGAAAAAAAGAATAACAGCCATTTTGCAAGCAGTTGGTCAGAGCCTTACGCAGTGTGAAGGCATAGTCATGGGATATCCCCTAACAGTAATGGTTCCGCATTCAGTTGACATTTTGTTGACTCAAACCAAAACTCAGCACATGACAAATGCTCGTCTTACCAAATATGAGACAATTATACTGGGGCCACCTAATGTTTCACTGAAACGATGTACTGTGTTGAACCCGGCAACTCTACTTCCTGCTGAGAATACGGAAGTTAATAATGAAGAAGAAATTGGGCACGATTGTCTTGAAGTAACAGAACTATGTACCAAGCTACGACCTGATATTCAAGATACACAGTTAAAAGAAAATGACTGTATTATGTTTGTTGATGGATCTTGTTTGAGAGACTTGGGGTGATTCTGAGCTTGGCGGGTGGCGGGAGCCGCCTGCCAAGCAGGAACCGCCAGAAGACCGCGGCGGTCATTCTGGGTTTCCCACTGGACTGGCGGGCGACCGCCAAAAGGCCGCCCGCCAGCCCAGCGGGAAACACCCTTCCACGAGGAAGCCGGCTCCGAATGGAGCCGGCGGAGTGGAAGGGGTGCGACGGGTGCAGTAGCACCCGTCGCGAATTTCAGTGTCTGCTAAGCAGACACTGAAATTCTAAGTGGGGCCCTCTTACGGGGGCCCCTGCAGTGCCCATGCCATTGGTATGGGCACTGCAGGGGCCCCCAGGGGCCCCACGACACCCCATACCGCCATCCTGTTCCTGGCGGCCGGAACCGCCAGGAACAGGATGGCGGTATGGGGGTCGGAATCCCCATGGAGGATTCCCGTGGGTGGCGGAAAGCCGGCGGGAGACCGCCGACTTTCCGTTTCTGGCCACGGCTGTACCGCCGCGGTCAGAATGCCCAAAGGAGCACCGCCAGCCTGTTGGCGGTGCTCCCGCGGACCACGGCCCTGGCGGTTTTTACCGCCAGGGTCAGAATGACCGCCTCAGTCAGAATGCTGAGAGCTGGTTACGCTGTATGTACCATAGCTGGTATCATTGAAGCTTCCTGGCTCCAGAGAGTGTATTCCGCACAAGTGGCAGAGCTAATTGCCCTTACTAAGGCTTGCCACGCAGCTGAAAATCGGAGAGTCACTATCTATACTGACAGCAGATACGGATTTGGAATTGTACATGACTTTGGTCAATTGTGGTCACAGAGAGGTTTCATGACCTCTTCTGGTTCTCCTGTGAAAAACGGCGAACAAATCAAAGACTTGTTACATGCGATTCAGTTACCTCTTGAAATTGCCGTGGTGAAATGCAATGCTCACGTTAAATCACAAGACTTTGTGCCCATGGGAAACGGCTATGCAGATCAAGTCGCAAGGTTTTGCACATTGAACTGTATATCGTTCAAAGATCAGTGGGAATTGTTACCACAAACCGAAAATGACACATGCTTGAACCTTGCATTAAGGGTGGTTGATACTCTAGATCAGTGGTTCCCAACCTGTGGTCCGGGGACCCCTGGGAGTCCGCAAAGCCTCCTCAGGGGGTCCACAACTGCTTAGAAAATTAAATAATATTAACAGATTAGGACCCCAGCTCGGGGGGGGGTGTCCCCAGATTCCAGTAATGAGTCAGTGGGGGTCCCTGGGTTCCAGCAATGATAAAATGGGGGTCCACAGAAGTCAAAAGGTTGGGAACCACTGCTCCAGATGAGCTAAAGACACTACAGGGCTGTGCTAGCAAAGAAGAAAAACGCTCTTGGCGGAGAATGCAATGTGTACAGAGGGCTGACGACATATGGGTCTCAGAGGAGGGGAAATTAGTGTTGCCAAACAGTCTTCTGTCACAATTCGCTAGGCTCTATCATGGACAGGCTCACCTCGGGAGAGATGCAATGATCAGGTCATTCAAAATTGATTGGTTTAACCCACAGTTCAGACATGCCGCAGAGGTTACCTGTCACAGATGCATCATCTGTCAACAGATGAATGCCGGAAAAGGGACTGTGGTAACTATGAGCCACATTGAGAGAGCTGGTGGTCCATTTAGCAAGATGCAAATGGATTTCATTGAAATGCCTGTTTGCGGAGGATTGAGGTACGTGTTGGTGATTGTGTGTGTTTTCAGTCATTGGATTGAAGTTTACCCCACACGTAGAAATGACAGTCTCACAGTTGCAAAGCTACTGCTTAGGGAACTCATACCCAGGTTCGGGTTTCCGGTCTCTATTGAATCAAATAGGGGGAGACACTTCGAAAATGAGGTGATTAAACTCCTGTGTGCCGCATTAGACATTGAACAGAAGCTGCACTGTAGCTACCGCCCTGAAGCATCAGGATTAGTAGAGCAAATGAATGGTACCTTAAAATCAAGAATGGCAAAGATGTGCACAGCTACCAATATGAAATGGCCAAATACATTACCCCTAGTGCTGATGTCAATGAGGAACACCCCTGATAAGAAGACAGGACTATCACCACACGAAATCCTAATGGGTAGAGCTATGAGGTTACCCGCAGTACCTGCAAATGCTCTAGTGAATATCACGGATGATATGGTGTTGGACTACTGCAAAGGCTTGGCTGATGTGATTCGCTCTTTCTCTCACCAGGTAGAAGCTAACACATTGCCACCGATTGGTGATCCAGGTCACACCCTACAAGCCGGTGATTGGGTGGTTGTCAAGAATCACGTGAGAAAGTCGTGTTTGGAGCTGCGTTGGAAGGGGCCACATCAAGTAATCTTGACAACAACTACTGCTGTGAAATGTGCAGGCGTTCCAAACTGGATACATGCCAGCCACACGAAAAAGGTAACGTGTCCAACTGATGAGGAACTTGAAGTTTCCGGCATAACAGTTGCAGAGAGGGAAGTCTCAGGGCCAGAAACCAGCCAAGAGGGAACTGAGACTATAGGAGAGCCCACTGAGAACAGCCTAGTCCCTCAAACAGTGAACGAGTTAGAGAGAGGTGACAGTGTGCCTATCTCAGTAGAGGCAGCAGGAGAACTAAATCAAGGAGAGGTTCTCCCAGAAATAGACGGATATGGGTTAGAACTTGAGCCCGTTACAGATCAAGAAGAAGAAGAAGAGGGGGAAATAATAGAAAGAGACCAAAGTACTCCGGCATCCCCTGAGCCAGTTGCAGGTCCGTCAAGAGAAAACACCATATTACAAGAGGAGGATGCTGTTCAGCATCCTGAAAAAGCAAATCAGAAGAAGACGCATAAAGGAGATAACTGGCCAGAGAAACAGGCTGCAAAAGCAAGAAGCGTACCAGGTGAAACAATAACAGAAGAGACTGATACATCTCGAGTAGATGATCTGAGTGAAGGAGAATTGCAAGGTGAACGCAGACTGAAAAGAAAGAGAACCGCAAATAGAAGGTACGCAGGTCCTGAATGGGAGTATGCAACAACATCTGAATGACAACAAGAATTCTTAGTGTTCTGTTTTGATCGAGAAGTACCAGGCCAATACTACGGTACCTGAAGTGATTCATAGAAAAAGACTTGGTTAAAGATCGAAAACTGAGAAACTAAAGAAAAGAGACTTATAAATTGCCGGATGAGACACCGATAACCTGATTTGACATGAAAAACCTGATTATGACAAGCTGCTAACCTGATTTGACAAAGGGATCCTGGAGTGAGTGAAACGCTGTAAATATACGCAGAAAGAAAGAGACTTTTGCATCAGAAAAAAAAAAAAGAATTAAAAGAAAAGAAAAAAAAAGTTTATATCATCCTCAAATTGTTTGTTATTCTGCTATCTGATTCTTTACAGACATGGCTTATAATAGAGGCAGTAACAAGAAGAGTAAGATGTGTGGTTGGTTGAGTCTTATAATAGGCATTGTGTGTGCGATAATAATTGTGTGAGTGATTGTGGGAATGCCGTGGTTGGATAAGAAAGCAACTAACACTGCTTTAAAACCTGAGACTACAACATTAACACTGTGGGAAAAGTTTGAGCAGGATTCAAGACACTTGCAGGAGGGAACTAATTCAAAGTGGGAACTTTCTATTAATGTCTTCTATCGCTTGCTGAATGAGTACGTTGAGACCATGGATGCGAAAAACTGTTATGTGTGTACAAAGATTCCTTCATCAGTGTAAGAAGGGGTCACCTATCCCAGCCTTCCGCTGACTTACGGGATAAGCTGTAGCTTGCTATTAACAAGATTCTATAATCAAGAGCATGTGCAATACTTTTACTCAAATCTGGATGTTGTGTTTTCTTTTGTGCCTGTGATTGAGTTTCTGAACAAGTTAACTAAGGAGCATAGTATAAAAATAGTTAGAGGCTTCTTTGAGCCGATGCTTACATTTGGGACAGCTTATGCACACCGCAACAACCTGACCTGCCTATTGACACCTTTAGAAAAAAGCTTCTTAGATCATACTGATGATAGACGCAAAGCATTAAAGGAAAGATTAGAAAAGGGGTTAGAGAAACGCACATATGCAAATGATTATCCTTACACCGCAATCAAGACGCAAGGCAAACTAGCTATAGATGCATTACATGTAGGGAGGCTTTGTATATATCGACCAAAATCTGAGCAGGACAATTTTTTTGTGGGAACGAGTGAATGCAGGCATGTGTTTTTGTTTCAGAGTAAATGGACATTCATGTTAAATGAACAGGATCCAGCGATCCCTGGGATCTATTACATCTGTGGACATAATGCTTATTACCGTCTTCCTAAGGGATGGTATGGGACATGTTATTTGGGAATAGTTTTCCCAAAGATTTACCAGATTGATGACTTAAAGCAAATACCTAAAACGTCTGAATTACAACATACAACAAAAACGAGAATCAGTGGCTGCTGTCATTGGTGACATATTTGGAGCCATAATCCCTTCAGTAGGGGTTATCTTGAACTCCATGAAGATTCAAAGGTCGTCTTTATTATATTTTCCTATTGTGGATAACATGCTGACAAATTTCACAGGGGCAATACTCCTGATGGATACTGAACTTGCTGCGGAAAGAGCTATGACTCTTCAAAATCGGCTTGCTTTAGACATTCTTTTAGCAAAGAGTGGCGGGGTCTGCAAGATGCTCAACAAGCGTCATTGTTGCTCATTTATACCGGACAATAGTAAAAAGATTAGAGATATGCTTACTAATCTAACTAGAGATAGTACAGATTTGAAGGAACCTGGAGTGTGGGAGAACTTTGGAAAGGGAATTGCCAGAGTGGGGAGCTGGTTTAGCAATATTTGGAGTGGGGTACTTGCAAAAATATTAGGGGGTCTATTAATAGTTTTGGCCTGTTTATTAGGATTATGTGGAGCATGCAAAATTAATGATAAAGTTAAAAGAAATTGGACAAAGAGAACAAGGAAAAATGAAGAAAGTGAAAGGGAGAAAATGTTCAACGAAATTTGGGAAAGTTCACATAAGGGACAAGATGTTGAAATGCGCATTATGCGTAAAGTGAAAAATTAAAGTGAAAGGTCAAAGGTGAAAGGTTTGTGTGACGACGAACGTCATCAGAGGAGGCACTGAGAGAGCGTAGCTTATATAATCTATATTAGCATAAAATGTTTATGAATTAATGTGTGACAATGCCGCATAGAAACTATAGTAATAGCAATTCTGCTTAAACGTGCTCTTGAATTGTGAACACAAAGAGTGGCCACCAATGAATACGCATACTAATAATGATGATCAAAATGTTTATGTTACGCTCAATTAAGCTTATATTACCATTTGCGTTATTAAATCTGTATTGAAAACCTCGTAGGCCTTAAGTTAGCATGAGCTGCAGCTTAGCTGCTCGGCTCTCATGTTAAATGCATTTTTCTATTTTTCAGTGTTCTGACTCACAAGGGGCCATGACCCTGCGTGTTCTTTTTCTTCGACTTGGAAGACAAATGTAACCATGTTAAATCCGTTCTCAGGTGCATTCTCTATGCGCATGGAATAAATGTTATAATATATTGAAACAGTGTAGATTAATGTAATGTACAAGGTCATTCAAACCGGGGACGACAATGGAACTGCTGACCAAAAGATGTACAAAGAATTACAAAGGGATGAAGTAACACTGGATGTGCCATCTCTGAAGACGTCAATTACGAAGACCAATCAAGGGCTTGTCAACCAATATTGGGTGAAGATTGGGATTACCTAATGTCCAATTTGATAGGTTAAAGATAGTGGGGTATAGCAAATGTCCAATAGAATTTTGGGGGAATGTACTACGAAAAAGAGATAAAAACACATGTCACAGAAAGGTCATCAGAGCGAGTTAGGGAATGCTATTGATTTTATCCAGAAACTTTGCCACTCTGATTGGTGACTTGAGATTTATTAAAAACCATCCTCACCCGTAGACTGCCCATTTACACTTTTCCTCCTTATGAGGGAAGTGCCCTTTTGTCCCCAAGACCTGAGTTCTGACCGATGGCGATTTAACTGATGTCCTTAAGACAAAGACTGAACCTGTGCGCTGACCCAATCTTTGGAGGGTAATTATGACAATGCAATTGTAATTTGTCTGTTTGCTTTTCCTTTCTAGGTACCAACTGCTTGTTTTGACAGAGACCTTAGCTAGATGTTTTCCAAATTAGTGTTCTAAATTGTTTTGCATGAAGCCCAACATGCCAATGCTAATTAGTGGTTAGGACAGGTGTTCACCAAAACTGACGCAAATAGACAAACGACCGAGACTATGCTTTGTTGAACTGACGCAATAACGACACTCTGCTAAACTTGATCTATGTTTACGCCGTGTTATGTTCTGATGTTTGTGATTCTCGTGTTAATGAAATCTTATCACAGTTGCCATATCGTGACTATGATATTATGTTTCTTGGTGTTGGGGTTAACTCTTTTGCTCGTAGATTGTAACTAATAGGGAATAACAATTCATAAAATCCTATTAAACTGGTGTGGTTATTCATGACTGCAAGGTCATGGTGGCGTCGTTGAGTTGATTAATGACTTTGACTAAAGTGAAATGCATTGTTGCGATAAATATTGATGACATTATTGATATATTGATTGATATATTGATTAGCTATCTCGTCCTACGGTGTCTCTCAATTGGTCAAAAGATTAATTGGCCTAAAACGAGTCCTGATGTGAAATAAATTATCATAAAGGGACGCGTTACCAGTTCCATGGTGATTACCTTGGGGGACGCCAAGGAAAATGTTGGGGATGCCCACAAAAGGCATAACTTTTTGGGAATCAAAAACATTTTTAAATAATTTTTTCTTGCAAAGAGGGTGTGTAATACAATTCAACGAAAATGTTGATTCCCAAAAATCTCCATGTGTTACAAGCGTTTGCTGGGGAAGGAAACGCTCAACAAGGGAAAATGTTTTCATATGGAGTAAAAAATAATTCAAATGTTCATTTTTCCTTCTGGAGAAAAATCAACAGGAGTTTCAGTAGGGAAATAGGGCAAACATAGGGGATGATTACTGATAAGTGGCGCTGCACGTAGCACAGCGCCACTTTTCTTACACCCCTTAGTGCCTCCCTAACACCACCATGTGTGAGCCATATTTAAAATATGGCGCACCATGGAAGTAGTTAGGGAACTAATTTTTTATGCTAGTTCAGCGCTTTGCAGGGCTAGAATCAAAAAATGTTACGCTAATCCTGCAAAGCACTCAGAAGACTATTGAAACCAATTGGAGCTGCTTTTTAACTCCTGCTCTGAGCAGGCATTAAAAATCCCAGAAAAAAATGACGCAAAGAAATCTTTTAGATTTCTTTGCACCATTTGTTTGGCCCCCCTAATGAGGGAATGTCCTCTCTGCATACATTATGCCTGGCACGGGCGTAATGAGGAGCAAGGAGTTACAAAATGGGGCAATTCATGCCCCACTTTGTAAATATGGCGCAGCGTTTTTGGCCTTCCAACGCCTCAATAGCGTAAAAAAATTACGCCAATGTGGCGTTGGAATGCGCGATGCCCCCTTAGCTCTGGGAAATAGTTTGTAGATGTCCTACTTGTTTTTTTAATAAATCCTCAAAATGCGTAAATGTTCATGAGGCATGGATATTACATTTAAGATGTTGCGATCTCTATTTACTATTTTTTTATGAATCGGACACACTTTTGCTGTAATTGGACCATATACTGTGTAACCACTGAACCTCAAAATTATGGAATAATGTCTGAATTCACTTATCATCCTCTACAGACTGCACCACACTGACTGGTCTTAGGTCTTGCCAGTGTTATAGAAGAAATACTGAAACAATATGTCAGTTCCTCTATGTTAGCGGTAGCATGCTTATCGTCTTGGAATGCATTCTACTATGACATTCTTCAAGTAGATTTAGAGTCGCCATAGTGCATACATATTGCAAAATAAACGTTTATGCTAAAATGTTTGTGCATGATGAAGTTGTCTGTCTATTCGTTTTTCCTTTACACCACCTTATACCTGCTGGAATTTGGCAGATGAGTAAAGCAGATGGATTATTTTTCTGTTACGTTGTGCTACTGCTGTGCTATGAGAAAAACAGCTTTCAAATGAGCCTTATAAGATTTATATCCTACCTGTCGAAAATGGGGAAACAAAGTGTACTGTAGAATTGTTTTACAGTTTGTACTTTTTAAATGCAACGAGTCATAAATTTAAAACGTTGGCAGTACTGCTTGATCTTTAAGGAAAGTGGTGTATGGAGAGTGCTTACTTTACAGTATTTGCATAGTTCTTTATTGTGGCACTGCTGATTTTCAGATCCTGCTAGTAATAATATAGTTTTAAATGTCCAACGGTAAAATAAATGTCTCCCTTAGTCATACATAGGCCAATGGGCAATAAGGAATTATCACTGACAAATTCAATAAGACTGATTTGTCTGCAGAGCATACAGTGTATTATGTACTGATGGTTATCATGAAGGTCTTACTGGGCTAGGTGCTATGTCATGGGGTTCTGGAATGTTTTGGGCCAGACCTTCCTGGGGTTGTACCAGAATACTGGTTGCTCTGAATAAATTCCTCTTTTATTATTCTTTCCCTGATTTATTCACAAAACATACATGTAGACACACAGAAGCCTGTTCACAAACTGTATTTTGTAGTACATTAGGAGAACTACAGTTGTACTACTTCACATACTACAGTATGCTACTATCTGACCTACAGATGGAGATCTCTCTCTCTCTCCTATCTTTTCTATCAGGAGATATTTGCCAAAGTGTACACATATTTATAGTACATGTTGAAGAGATGAGAGGGAGTGTTTAGAAACAGGGAATACAAATTGCAAAAAAGGAGAGTTTTAGGGAGAATTAGGGAGGAGTTTAAGGTGGTGTAAGGAGAGGTTTAACAATGGACATGGTAATATAAAGTCACCCGCAAAGGAGTAAGCCTGTTGCTGTTGACAAACTACATTTCTGAAGTTACTACAGCCAACAAGCATATGCAAGATCTATTGGCTTTGTCAATGATGTTTATAAATAATGTACTAATATAGATAAAGGTACACGGTTCCAAATTACTCTAACACACTGGGAGACCTGAAGTCCCAGGAGCAAGAGCTACAAACGATCAAAAACTATTGATAATACTAGTTATGATGAAAGTGAAGTCCAAACCAAGGCCCTGATTCTAACCCCGGCGGTCTTCGACCGCCGGGGCGAGGGTCGGCGGGAGCACCGCCGACAGGCCGGCGGTGCCCCGCAGGGCATTCTGACCGCGGCGCTTTGGCCGCGGTCAGAAAGGGTAAACCGGCGGTCACCCGCCGGTTTACCGCTGCCCTTAGAATCCCCCATGGCGGCGCAGCTTGCTGCGCCGCCATGGGGGATTCTGACACCCCCTACCGCCATCCTGTTCCTGGCGGTTCGCCCGCCAGGAACAGGATGGCGGTAGGGGGTGCCGCGAGGCCCCTGGGGTCCCCTGCCGTCCCCATGCCAATGGCATGGGCACGGCAGGGGCCCCCGTAAGAGGGCCCCGCAAAGTATTTCAGTGTCTGCCTTGCAGACACTGAAATACGCGACGGGTGCCACTGCATCCGTCGCACCTTCCCACTCCGCCGGCTCGATTACGAGCCTGCATCCTCGTGGGAAGGGAGTTTTTCTCTGGGCTGGTGGGCGGTCTTTTGGAGACCGCCCGCCAGCCCAGGGAAAAACTCATAATACCCTCCGCGGTCTTCTGACCGCGGAGCGGTATAATGGGGGCGGAATTCTGGCGGGCGGCCTCCGCCGCCCGCCAGAATCAGAATGACCCCCCAAGTGTATTAGTCCCCAATTTGAACACCCTTCTTTGTTCAATCTTAAAAAGGGATCCTGAATCATTTGGTTGGACTCTGGGTGCTTCTACCACCAAATCACTATCGTCCACCAAAGGTCAGGATGTAGGCATCTTTGTCTGGATAGTTGAACCCACCAGTCACTATCAGAGCAGTACGGCTTAGAGCCCCCTTCGGGGAGCTCGTCAGGCGTTGCAGCGTCGGCCTGGGGAGGAGCATGTCACGATGATGTACCAGTCATCCATTGTGATGCTTGAAGGCTCTTGCTCCTGGGACTTCAGGTCTCCCAGTGTGTTAGAGTAGTTTGGAACAGTGTACCTTTATCTATATTATTACAGTTAGGAGACTGTACACTGGACCATATAACCTCCCGGTCCCTCTCCCCTTTGTATTCATATAAATAATGTACAGCAGCACGAGCTGCTGTGCAACATGGCCAAAGGTCAAGAAGAAATGTGCTCTGAGGCGGCCAGTGCTGACTGTGTCATAGCGGGTTTTTTAAGTCTTGTTGCACAGTAGCCCCTTCTGCTGTGCAATATGTTAAAAAAGGGTGAGGGCGGCAACCCACACCAAAGAGATGTAAGTGAGGAGGGAGAGAGCAGCAACAATGGACAGCAGTGGAAAGCAACACAAAGAAGGCACTGGGGAGGAGGAAAGGAGGAGCAACAATGGGGGAGCAACCCGTGTATGGTACAGGAAAGAGGGAGGGGGAGGGAGCAGAAGTAACTGACAGCAGCAGAAGGGGATATGGGAATAGAAAAATGATGGAGGTGGAGGTGGGAGGAAGAATACACCAGACAGAGGGCAGAAACACAGCAGAGGGGTGAGTGGGAAGAGAAAGAAGCACAAGGCACAAGTGGGAGTGGGATGCTGAAATAGTACCTCAAATAAAGCGTGGGCAGTGGACAGGCACTAATTAAGGTGAATCAAACTGTGCTTGATCCATGCTCCACCAAAAGAAAAGGAAGTGACAATTGGAATGTGCTAGCCAATTAGGAGTTAGCAAAAAAGTGTGAACATGAAGCCAAAGAATGGTAAACAATTACTATTTTAGAAATGCCACTTTTAGAAAGTGAGCATTTCTCTGCACTTAAATCCTTCTGTGCCTTACTATCCACGTCTGGCTAGCTTTAGTTGACAGCTCCCTTTTGCATTCACTCAGACAACCCAAAACACAGGATGTTAAGTCACACTTGCATACATCTAAATATTGAATGGGTCTTCCTGGACTGAGAGGGCGGAGGGCCTGACACTTATATGTCAAAGGACAGTGGCCTGCCCTCACACAAAGGACTGCCACACCCCCTACTGGGACCCTGGCAGACAGGATTGAACTGAAAGGGGACCTTGTGCACTTCTAATCCACTCTTTGAAGTCTCCCCCACTTCCAAGGCACATTTGGGTATCTAAGCAGGGTCTCTGACCCTACCAACTCAGACACTTCCTGTAGAAAAAACCCTGAACCAGAACCTGCAACCTGCCAAGAACTGCCTGGCTGCCCAAAGGACTCACCTGGACTGCTTTTCTAAGAAGGACTGCTGCCTTTCTGTTGCCTTGCCGCCTTGCTGCTCTCTGGCTGTGCTGAGAAGTGCTCTCCAAGGGAATGGGTAGAGCTTGCCTCCTGTTCCCTGAAGTCTCAGCACCAAAAAGACCTGCAAAAGAACTCCTTGTGCAGTGAAAATAGACTCACAGCCTGCAAGAAATGATGCACAGCCTGCATCCCAGTGAGAAAATCACTGCACGCCGAACCGGTACGACGCAGCCCGACTTCGCAAGGAGAAGATTGATGCAGCACCAGCCTTGTGACTGAAAATTTAATGCATGACCCACTGGATCGACACAAAGCCGAGCCAGTACGAACGCAGCCCGACTTCCTGAGAGGACTGGACGGAGCGACTGCCGTGCCGCAGAAATTTCCACGCACTGCCCTTGTGACTTCGTCCTGCACACGCAGGATTTGGAAGCATCATCCCCGGGGCATCTGAAAACCCCGCAACCCAAAGAGGATCCCATTCTACGTGCCGGAAATCGATGCATGTCCTGCATGAAAACTCAGCGAAGCATTGTCTGTGTGCACTGGAAGAATCGACACATACCTCCCCGTTTTCCACTCATCTCCTCCTCTGTGGTCCCTTGCGGAGAATTTTAACGCAAACCAGGTACTTTGTGCTTGCAAGAGACACTGTTGCTTTTTGAGAACTAAAGACACTTTATATAACTTTCAAAATTATATTTCAACGTGTACCTATTGAATTTTGATTGTTTTGACCTGCATCTTACCAGATAAATGTTATATGTTTTTCTAAACACTGTGGGGGTTATTCTAACTTTGGAGGAGTGTTAATCCGTCCCAAAAGTGACGGTAAAGTGACGGATATACCACCAGCCGTATTACGAGTTCCATAGGATATAATGGACTCGTAATACGGCTGGTGGTAAATCCGTCACTTTACCGTCACTTTTGGGACGGGTTAACACCTCCTCCAAAGTTAGAATAACCCCCTGTGTGGTGCATTTTTGTGGTGTTCTACTGTGTTATTACATGATTTATTGCACAAATACTTTACACATTGCCTTATAAGTTAAGCCTGACTGCTCAGTGCCAAGCTACCAGAGAGTGGCCAGAGGATAATTTGGATTGTGTGTGAGTTACCCTGACTAGAGTGAGGGTCCTTGCTTGGACAGGGGGTAACCCGACTGCCAACCAAAGACCCCATTTCTAATACCCACAATAACCTTCATGGGTGAGTTGAATAATTTGCTGTTTTAAAGTTGCAGGTTTGGCAATCTGGGAACCTCTTAGGACAATCTCTTCTTTAGTGATGGATAGTTCAGCTTGGACATTTCTATGTTTTTGAAATTCAATATTGTCACTTAAAGGGTAAACACGTTTCCAGGACTGGGCTGTAACGATGTCTCCAAGGGCATATATGTTCTTATCAGCATTCATGACAGTAATGATTTGCTCAATGGACAGATTTGCACATTTTTACTGGAGTTCACAATGAAGTTGATGTACTCCTTGGCAGTTTTCAACACTGAACTGTGCTGCTGTAAGAGTACTTGCAAAAAATAATCAGCAGGAATTTGATTCTTGCTTGGCTTCAGCACAATTGTATAATCGTATTCTTGCAGACACAACCCTCTCCTCTTGATGCGAGGGGGCATTTTGGGTTTTGAATATGCCTTTATCTGCCATTTTCAAGCAGCGTCAGAAACATGAACCACATCACCATGTAAGGTTCGCTCAGGGGTCGACTGTGGTAGTTTGGTTCTCATTGCTCTCCTGAACATCAGAGTGGCAGGACTCTCCCCTGTACTGGAAAAAGGGGTTGAGCGGTAGGCACGGAGTGCTTGGCATATTGCCTGACTCAGATCAAGCTCCTCTATAGGTGCATGTTGAATCGTTCCACAAAATCATTGACTTGAGGCCACAAAGGTGTCATTTTCTGATGCTTGATGTTGGAACCAGCTAGAAACCCCTTGAACTCTATGCTGTTGAACGGTGGACCATTCTCTGAATTGAGAATGTCTGATATGCCCCACACTGCAAAGATGTTAGCTAGCTGCTTAATTACTTTGTTGTGAGTTGTGGATTACATGTCTTCTACCAGAGGAAATCAGGAATGCTCATCAATGATCACCATAAGATGATGTCTATTGGCCAGAAGCCAAAGCAAATCAATAGCAATTCATTCCCACGCATGCGCAGGGAGATCAGTCACTGTCAGGGGATGCTAGGTCATCTTGGGAGAGGCAGTTGCATAAATGACACTCTTTTAGTTCCCTCTCCACTTTCTCGTCCAAATGAAGGAACCACATGTGATCCCTTAATGCCCTCTTGATGGCCAAATTCCCACTGTTAGACCTGACAGCCTTAGGGTGGTCACCCCTAACTTTTTGTCTGACCCCCTCCACTTTCTGGACACTGTTTTTGCCGGTTTTAAGAATCTGTGCACTTTACCACTGCTAACCACTGCTAAAGTGCATATGCTCTCTCCCTTAAAACATGTGGACATTGGTTAATACCCAATTGGCTTATTTAATCTAGCTGTAAGACCTCATTAAAGTGCAATACATGTGCCCAGGGCATGCAGCACTGATTGTGCTACCACACAAGTAGCCTTTTAACAATGCTTTAGGCCTGCCTTTGCAGGGCCTGTGAGTGCAGCTTCACTGCCACTTCAACTTGGCATTTGAAAGTATTTGCCAAGCCTTAAACCCCTCTTTTTCTACATGTAAGTCACCCCTAAGGTAGGCCCTAGGTAAGCAGTAGGGCATGTTGCTATGTAGATAAAAGGCAGGACATGTACCTGTGCAGTTTATGTGTCCTAGTAGTGTAAAACTCCTAAATTTGTTTTTTACACTACTGTGAGGCCTGCTTCTTTCATAGGCTAACATTAGGGCTTTCTTCATATACTGTTTGAGTGGCAGATTCTGATCTGAAAGGAGTAACAAGGTCATATTTAGCATGGCCAGAATGGTAATACAAAATCCTGCTGACTGGTGAAGTTGGATTTAATATTACTATTTTAGAAATGCCACTTTTAGAAAGTGAGCATTTCTCTGCACTTAAATCCTTCTGTGCCTTACTATCCATGTCTGGCTAGGTTTAGTTGACAGCTCCCTTTTGCATTCACTCAGACAACCCAAAACACAGGATGTTCAGTCACACTTGCATACATCTACATATTGAATGGGTCTTCCTGGACTGAGACGGTGGAGGGCCTGACACTTATATGTCAAAGGACAGTAGCCTGCCCTCCCACAAAGGACTGCCAAACCCCCTACTGGGACCCTGGCAGACAGGATTGAACTGAAAGGGGACCTTGTGCACTTCTAAGCCACTCTTTGAAGTCCCCCCACTTCCAAGGCACAATTTTTAGCAGGGTCTCTGACCCTACCAACTCAGACACTTCCTGAAGAAGAAACCCTGAACCAGAACCTGCAACCTGCCAAGAAGAACTGCCTGGCTGCCCAAAGGACTTACCTGGACTGCTTTTCTGAGAAGGACTGCTGCCTTTCTGTTGCCCTGCTGCCTTGCTGCTCTCTGGCTGTGCTGAGAAGTGCTCTCCAAGGGAATGGATAGAGCTTGCCTCCTGTTCCCTGAAGTCTCAGGACCAAAAAGACCTGCAAAAGAACTCCTTGTGCAGTGAAAATAGACTCACAGCCTGCAAGAAATGATGCACAGCCTGCATCGTGGTGAGAAAATCACTGCACGCCGAACCGGTACGACGCAGCCCGACTACGCAAGGAGAAGATTGATGCAGCACCAGCGTTGCGACTGGAAATTCAATGCATGGCCCACTGGCTCGACGCAAAGCCGAGCTAGAACAAACGCAGCCCAACTTCCTGAGAGGACTGGACGCAGCGACTGCCGTGCAGCAGAAATTTCCACGCACTGCCCTTGTGACTTCGTCCTGCACACCCAGGATTTCGAAGCATCTTCCCCAGGGCATCTGAAAACCCCGCAACCCGAAGAGGATCCCATTCTATGCGCCGGAAATCGATGCATGCCCTGCATGAAAACTCAACGAAGCATTGTCTGTGTGCACTGGAAAAATCAACACATACCTCCCCGTTTTCCACGCATCTCCTCCTCTGCTGTCCTTGTGGAGAATTTGAACGCAAACCAGGTACTTTGTGCTTGCAAGAGACATTGTTGCTTTTTGAGAACTAAAGACACTTTATATAACTTTCAAAATGATATTTCAACGTGTACTTATTGAATTTTGATTGTTTTGACCTGCATCTTACCATATAAATGTTAGATATTTTTCTAAACACTGTGTGGTGCATTTCTGTGGTGTACTGTGTTATTGCATGATTTATTGCACAAATACTTTACATATTGCCTTATAAGTTAAGCCTGACTGCTCCGTGCCAAGCTACCAGAGAGTGGCCAGAGGATAATTTGGATTGTGTGTGATTTACCCTGACTTGAGTGAGGGTCGTTCCTTGGATAGGAGGTGACCCGACTGCCAACCAAAGACCCCATTTCTAATACCCACAATAACCTTCATGGGCGAGTTGAATAATTAGCTGTTTTAAAGTTGCAGGTTTGGCAATCTGGGAACCTCTTAGCACAATCTCTTCTTTAGTGATGGATAGTTCAGCTTGGACATTTCTATGTGTTTTAAATTCAATATTGTCACTTAAAGGGTAAACACGTTTCCAGGACTTGGCTGCAACGATGTCTCCAAGGGCATATATGTTCTTATCAGCATTCATGACAGTTATGATTTGCTCAATGGACAGATTTGCACATTTGTACTGGAGTTCACAATGAAGTTGATGTACTCCTTGGCAGTTTTCAACACTGAACTGTGCTGCTGTAAGAGTACTTGCAAAAAATAATCAGCAGGAATTTGATTCTTGCTTGGCTTCTGCACAATTGTATAATCGTATTCTTGCAGACACAACCCTCACCTCTTGGTGCGAAGGGGCATTTTGGGTTTCGAATTGCTGACAATGGTGATTAAAGATAGTGGTCAGGGACGATCGTGAAATGCTTTCCATACAGAAACACATGAAACTATTCACAGACCCATACCACTGCCAGACTCTCCTTTTCGGGCTAGGAATATGCACGTTCTGCTTCAGACAAACTTCGAGTGGTGTACTTCATAATGTGCCTGAGAGTATTTGGATGCCTACTAAACTGAGCAAAGATTGCCCCTAACCCCACTGGGCTCACATCAACAGTGATCTCAGTGTGCAGTTTAGGATGAAAGTAAGCCATCTCAGTGGCATATTCAGTTGCATGTTTTATGTTTTTGAAACTGCAGTCACATTCAGTGGACCAACAGAACTGTATATTTTGTTTTTTCAGGGCTTGCAAAGAAGAACTCACTGTGGCGGGAAACATCCTTAACAAAACGTGCCTAAACAACAACTGCCTTATTCTCTGCCTTAACCACGCATGCCGGTGCAGGCAGAGAAAAGGTGGAGAATGGTCTAGTGGATCGGGAGAGGACGCAGTGAAGTAAGTGGGACTGGGGCAGGGTTTGGGGTACTTTCATGGGCAGGGGTGGATTTAGGGCTTTGAGTGCCTGAGGGGTCAGGGTAGTTTATTTTTTTAGCGGTGGGGCAGGGGAGCTGGGTAGTTTATTTTTTAGGGGTGGAGCAGGATAGTTTATTTTTTAGGGGCAGGAAAGGTTTAAGGAAGGAAAGAGGAGTGGAGGAAGGATCAGATGAAGACACAGTGAGGTAAATGGGGCTGGGGCAGGGTTTGAGGGGTAGTTTTTAGGGATGGGTGGATTTAGGGCTTTCAGGGTAGTTTATTTTTTAGAGGCTGGGGTGGGGGTTGGAGAAGTTTATTTTTTAGGGCTTTTCTGGGTAGTTTATTGTTTAGGGGCAGGGATGAGGCAGAGTAGTTTATTTTTTAGGGGTGGGGAATGTTTAAGGAAGGGTGGGAAAAGGACAGAGAGAAGGAAGGATCTGGAGAGGATGTGGTGAGGTAGGTGGGGCTGGGGAATGATTTGGAGGTTACTTTTTGGTGGGATGGACTTAGAACTTAGGGTGGGTCGGGGGTTGGGGTAGTTTATTTGTTAGGGGTAGGGGTAAAGGTGTCAGGGTAGTTTATTTTTTAGAGCCTAGGGTGGGTGAGGGGTCGGTTAGTTTATTTTTAACGGTGGGGAAGATTTTAGAGCTCAGGGCAGGTGGGGGTTTCAGGGGAGTTTTATTTTTAGGACAGGGGTGGTGGCAGAGTAGTTTTTCTTTAAGGCTTACGGTGGGTGTTAAGGCTTCTGGGGTAGTTTAGTTGTTAGGGGTGAGGGCAGGTTTTAGGGCTCAGGGTGGGTGGGGGTGTCGGGATATTTTAATTTTAGGGGATGGGGTGGGGTAGTTTAGTTATTGGCGGTGGGCTAAGGTTTTAGAGCTCAGAGTGGGTGAGGGTTGTTAGATTAGTTTAGTTTTTAGGGGTGTGGAGGTTTTAGGACTCAGGATGTATGGGTGGGTCGGGTTAGTTTCTTATGTAAACAGGGGGCAGGGTTTTTGGGGAGGAGGTTTTTAGGGGTGGGGAAAATTTTGGGCCTCAGGGCGGGTGGGATATTTCGGGTAGTTTTTTAAGTTAAGAGGGGGGCTATATGACACAATCATGCATGCCATTTCCACATACACATTTACTAAGCATACTTTTGCAACAATGCAAGCATGGAAAGATGGTTCGGACCGCGTTGTTAAGGCATGCGTGGTTCCAGCATGCTTGGTTGTGTCATACAACCCACTGTGGCAAAGTCATGACTATCTCAAACAATAGTTGGCCATGCCCAAGAAGGACCATACCATGGTGACATCTTGCAGAGGACTGGTGACCGATAGTGCTCGTACTTTGTCAGGATCAGGAGTCATACAGCCGCCAGGAAACACATGTCCAAAGAAAGTGAGCTTTGTTTTATGAAATTCACACTTTTCAGCATTTAAGGTGAGGCCTGTATCTGCAAGTATTTGACATATTTGCTTGAGGGCTGTGTCATGCTCCTTTTGTGTTGCACCAAATACCAGAATATCATCACTGTAATTGAAGGCATGTGTCACAGGCTAAAGAATCCCATGTAAAACAAAATCTTGGAAAATGTAAGCAGCAGAGGAGACTCCAAAGCATAATCTTTTGTATCTAAATAAACTAACATGAGTCAAAAAAGTGGTAATGTACCTGCTGTTCTCTTCCAGTTCAAATTTATGGTAGTCTTTGTTCAGGTCAAAATGGGAAAATAATTGGCTCCATTCAACTGCATGATCATATCCACAATATGGGAACCAGGATGTCTCTCTCTCTCTCAGTTGCTTTGTTGGCTTGGCACATATCCACGCAGATGGGTACTGCACCTCCACTGTCCTTTTTCTGCACTACCACGATTGGCGACATACATAGACCCTCATTATGACCCTGGTGGTTGGTGAAAAAGTGGTGGTAATACTGCCAACAGGCTGGCGGTCACTACTGCCAAATTATGACCATGGCGGAAAGATCTCTGAAAGACAGCCAATGTACCACACATTAACCGCCAGGGCGGAAACAACAGCCACCATGGCGGTAGCTGCCTACAGCCAGACAGAAGTCGATGTTCTGCCCACCATATTAAGACCCTGCAAACCGCCACCTTTTCCGGGGTGGTACCAATGACAACAAAAGCCTGGCGGAAACTGAGCTCAGACGTGAATGAACTCACCATTGGAGAAACAGGGAAGAACCACGCCGCCATGGAACCAGAACTGCATGTTTTTCTGATGATATTCTACGTTCTGCTCCCCCACGAACAGAAACGCTGGCAAAACAATGTCAGGGGACAGAGGGGCACAAGACCACTGGTTCTGGAAGGTGCAACGTGCACTGTGCTTGATCCTGGGGAGTGATAGTCCACAGTCTCTCATGTGGGTGTCTTACCCACTGGTTCTGGAGGGGGCAACATGCCCTGTGCTTGATCCTGGGGAGTGCAAGGTCACAGTCTCTCAAGTGGGTGTCTTCCCCACTGGTTCTGGAGTGGACAGGCCGCACAGCAGCCCATGCAGGCAGGATTACATACCATCCACCAGCTGCACAGTGGTGGTTCTGCTAGTGGGGGAGGCTCCTGCCCATCCCCTGCAACCTCAGACGGCTGCACTGTAGTGGTGCTTCTGGTGGGGGGAGGCTCCTGCCCATCCCCTGCACCCTCGGACGGATACACAACCATGGTTGGTGGGGGAGGCTCCGTCACAGATCCTGGTCCAGGCTCCTTGCCCTTCCTGTCTGCTGGTGGAGACTCCTTCCTCTACCTGCCTGCTGGTGCAGGCTCCTTGGCCATTCGGGTGGCAGGTGCAGGCTCCTTGCCGTTCTTGTCTGCTGGGGCAGTTTCCCTCCCCTTTAGGCTGGCTGGTGCTCGCTACTTCCCCTTCAGTACATGTGGCCTGGATCCTTTTCCACCATGAGTGAGAGTGGTGAGGACTGGGCCCGTGGACTGTGTGGCTGAGGTCCTTGGCTGGGTTCATGATACCCTGCCCATGCGTGCAGTACGGGGGGAGAGGGAGGGAAGAGGTCAATGGTGGATAGGAACAGTTTTTAGTGACATTGGGGTGGGAAGAGGGAGAAAGAATGGGAGTGGAGGATGAGGGAGTGGTGTTGGAGGTGTCTGTCTGCTGCTTTTGGGTGCAGGTGCATGGCCTGTATGTTGTTGTGAGGTGGATGGCTGTTGGGTTTCTGAGCGCTTGCATTTGTGTACTTTAGGAGGGGGGACAGACACAGTGGGAAAGGACACAGGGGACGTGTGCATGGCTGTTGTGGTGTTTCTGCCACTGAGGTGTGTGTTCTGCTTGGTGTGGTGATGTTGCTGGTAGTGGATGATGATGTAGTGCATGCAGGTGTGAGTGTAAATGTGGCTTGGAGGGAGGTGGTCGAGGGGGAGGAGGTAGAGACAGTGGAAATATTGGATGTTGTTGTGTCTGCAACTGGATGGTGTTTGTGTGAGTGCCTGTGGGATGAAGTGTGGTGCTTGTGTTTGCCTGTGACACTTTTGGGTGTTGTCTTGTGTGCATGCTCATCTGTATGTGTGCTTGGTTGGGGTTATGGGGAATGGGACTGGGCAGTGGAAGTTGGAGGGGGGATGGTAGAAACAGGGACAATGGCTGCCATCAGAGAGGAGGCCAGAGCCTGAATTGATGTCTGTTGGGCCACCAATCCAGTGTGAATGCCCTCCAGGAATGCATTAGATTGTTGCATTTGGGCTGCCAACCCCTGGATGGCATTCACAATGGTTGACTGCCCTACAGAGATGGATCTCAGGAGGTCAAGAGCCTCCTCACTCAGGGCAGCTGGGCTAACTGGTGCAGGGCCTGAGGTGCCTGGGGCGAAGGAGATGCCCACCTTCCTGGGTGAGCAGGCACGGGCAACTCGCTGAAGGGCTGCTCGGAGGGCAGTGCTGGGGCGAGGGTGGCAGCTGTACCTGTTGCTGGGGTGTTCATAGAAGTGACTGCCACCACCAGGGATCTTCAATCGGAGGAGGTATCTATGTCAGAACTGTCCCCTCCAGTCTCTGCCTTGGTGTTCCCCTTGCCTTCCGTCCCACTAGTGCCCTCACCGTCAGTGGACTCTGCCTCCTGGGTCCTGTGGGATGCAGATCCTTCTGTCGCCGGTGCCTCTGCTCCTCTGCTAGATGATGCTAATGCACATAAGGACAGGATAACAAAGCAAACAAGGGGGAAAGAGACAAAGGATACACTGGGTCAAGTGGCTGTACCAACATCACCGTTGGTGTACACAGAACCCTCACACACAGGGAACAGGCCTATGCAATATGCATTACACTACCAGAGAAATAGTTAGCCACCAAGGCATGGGGAGGGGCACACACCGCCAAATGCAGCACACCTGGGACCCTCGCATCCCTGACAAGTAGTGGATGCCTATGAGCTAGGTAGCAAGATTTTCCCTTCTGAACCCTAGCCACCAGGCGACCTACGCTGCAATGTCAGGCCTGGCCTAGGGGCACTCACTGGCACACATCCCCTGCCCGGATACCACCCTACCATGTATAAGTTGTAGTGATGGGCACTGTACTCACCCCCTTGTGGCTGCTGTGATGTCCTCAAGCGCCCAGCCCACTCAGGATAGGCCACCGTCAGTATGTGGGCCTCAGGGGGGGTCAGGGTTCGACGGACACCCCTTCCTCATTGGGAGGCCATCCCCAGTTGGGCCTCCGTCGTCTTCCGTGCCCAGTGACTCAGGTCCTGCCACCATTTGCGACAGTGGGTGCTCTGCCTGTCATAGACTCCCAGGGTCCTCACCTCCTTGGCAATGTCACGCCATATACCCTTCTTTTGATGGACTCTGACCTGCAGAGATAATACACACAGGAAAATAGAATTAGACAAAGAGTCCTGCCTGTTACACATATGGCCCACCATACCCCTTACACATCACCATTTACACACACATGGCTCAGCACACAACCTCTACCCCGCCAAGAGGACATCCACCCACCCCCCTTACACGAGGTCTTCACACACACACAACTCCATGCATTCATGCCACATGCATCGTGCTCACAGTGTACTCACCTGTTGGTCTGGAGGTCCATAAAGCAGTCCCTACTGGGGTAGGACCCCATCCACCAGTCGTTCCAACTCCTCCGAAGGGAAGACTGGGGCCCTTTCCCCAGTCACATGGGCCATGGTAGGTTCCAGACACAGGTCACAGCAGCACATGCAGTCTAGGTCCTCTCCTATGGAAGGTCAGGTAACATGTGAGGAATCAGATTGAAAATGGCGGTCACGTCCACAGCGGTGCATACCATCACCACCAGCATAGATCACCAATGGCCACTGTATCCCATAGGGCCCAAAGTTAGCCAGTGAGGAGTTGCATGGCGGTTCACAATAACCCATGACATGTTTAAAGGATGCAAAGTTTTGTTGTAGCTCCATTGTTCAGTTTGTGACCGTATCCTCACTCTTGTGTCCCTTAGATTCCTACCGCTGTGGATGAATAGTAGATGGAGACATACCCCCGTGTACAGACCCCTGGTGGACTTGGCAAAACTGGAGGACAGGCATATTATCCTCACCTATAAACTTGTCAGGGCCACAATCACAGAGCTGTGTGCCCAATTGGAGCCTGACCTGATATCTGCTATCCGTCAACGCACTGGGATCCCCCCTCTTGTGTAACTGCTATCTGTATTCCATTTCCTGGCAAATGGTTCTTCCAAGTTAGAGTGGGCTTGGCAGCAGGAATGTCACAGCCAATGTTCTCAATAGTGCTGACAAGAGTGTTGTCTGCCCTGATAAAACACATGTGCAGCTACATTGTTTTCCCCCAGGTTGAATATTTGGCCACAGTGAAGGCCGGGTTTTATGCAATGGGACATATCCCCAACATAATTGGGGTGATTGATGGAATACATATTGCATTTGTCCCCCCGCCAAAATGAACAGGTGTCCAGGAATCGTAAGAGTTTCCACTCTATGAATGTGCAGATGGTGTGCTTGGTGGACCAGAACATCTCCCACGTTAATGCCTGGATCGGTGCATGATGCCTTTGTCCTAAGGAATAGCAGCATCCCAAATGTGATGGCCCAACTACAGTGGCACAGGGTGTGGCTAATAGTTGAGCCCTGGTTCCCCCCCAGTATGTGTTAGTGTATGGGTATGGTATGGGCCATATAGGATAGTGTGTGGCTAAATATTGTCCCTCAATATTTGCAGGTGCCTCTGGTTACCCAAACCTATCATGGTTGCTCACCCCTGTGAGGAATGCCAGGACAAGGGCAGAAGAACGTTATAATGAGGCACATGGGTGAACCAAAAGGATAATTGAAAGGACCTTTGGCCTCCTGAAGGCCAGGTTCTGGTGCCTCCATCTAACAGGTTGATCCCTGTGCTACTCACCGAAGATGGTCTGCCAGTTAGTGGTGACCTGCTGCATGTTGCATAACCTGGCCCTCAGACGCCATGTCCCATTCCGGCAGGAGGAGGCTGGAAAAGCCAATGTGGCAGCAGTAGACCCTGTGGACAGTGAGGATGAGAAGGCAGAGGATGCGGACAACAGAACATATGTGATCCGACAATACTTCCAATGACACACAGGTAGGGCAGTGTTACTTCACATTTCAATGACATTTATTTTAATTTGTGTGGCAATGGCATGCTGATATTTTCATCTTCTATGCCCACTTACTGTTCCCTCTGGCAGTTCATTTTGCACATGTTGGTGACCTGACATATATTCCTGTTGTGATCACTACAGCCAGCTACAGGTCATTAATCTATGCTCATTCTGTATACAGTTGATTCACAATGTTTGTACCTGTTACAATGAATACGTATTTGTCATACATGACATACTCCAAAATTGTTTTTTTTTCAAAGGGTGTTTATTGAAGTGCTAATATATGGAGGGGCAAGTGCAATGGGATGGGGTGATGATGGAGGAAAGTCCAGGGTACTGTTCCAGTCTGTTTGTAGCACAGGTGCATTGTCGATGGGGACATAGGAAGGGGAGCAATGGCAGTTCAAGGTAGACCGGGTGACAGAGTGGGACTCAAGGGTGACAATCAGGAGAGTCTCATTTCCTGGCCGGGGTCTTGGCGAGTGTTTCTGGCTTCTTTCTGGATCGCAGGGAACGTTTGAGGGGTGGTTCACCTTCTGCGGGGAGGGGTGCTGGTGGCCTGTGAGTCCTGTGGTGGGGCCTCCTGGTCACTAGCCGCAGCGGAAGTGGAAGGCTGTTGTAGGAAAGTACCATCTTGCCTGGCATGTTACCCCCATATTTCACTATATATATGTTGTTTTAGTTGTATGTGTCACTGGGACCCTGCCAGCCAGGGCCCCAGTGCTCATAAGTGTGCCCTGTATGTGTTCCCTGTGTGATGACTAACTGTCTCACTGAGGCTCTGCTAACCAGAACCTCAGTGGTTATGCTCTCTTTTTGCTTTCCAAATTGTCACTAACAGGCTAGTGACCAATTTCACCAATTCACATTGGCATACTGGACCACCCTTATAATTCCCTAGTATATGGTACTGAGGTACCCAGGGTATTGGGGTTCCAGGAGATCCCTATGGGCTGCAGCATTTCTTTTGCCACCCATAGGGAGCTCTGACAATTCTTACACAGGCCTGCCACTGCAGCCTGAGTGAAATAACGTCCACGTTATTTCACAGCCATTTACCACTGCACTTAAGTAACTTATGAGTCACCTATATGTCTAACCTTTACCTGGTAAAGGTTGGGTGCTAAGTTACATAGGGGGTCATTCTGACCCTGGCGGTAATTACCGCCATGGCGGAGGTCGGCGGTAGCACCGCCAACAGGCTGGCGGTGCATCGCTGGGCATTCTGACCGCGGCGGTTCAGCCGCGGCCAGAAACGGAAAGTCGGCGGTGTACCGCCGACTTCCCGCTGCCCTTGAGAATCCTCCATGGCGGCGGAGCGCGCTCCGCCGCCATGGGGATTCTGACACCCCCTACTGCCATCCGGTTCCTGGCGGTTCTCCCGCCAGGAACAGGATAGCGGTAGGGGGTGCCGCGGGGCCCCCGTAAGAGGGCCCCACGAAGAATTTCAGTGTCTGCTTTGCTCGTGGGAAGGGTGTTTCCCGCTGGGCTGGCGGGCGGACTTTCGGCGGTCACCCGCCGGCCCAGTGGGAAAGCCAGAATGACCACCGCGGTCTTTTGACCGCGGAGCGGTCTTTCGGCGGGAACCGCTTGGCGGGCGGCGACCGCCGTCCGCCGCGGTCAGAATCACCCCCTTAGTGTGTGGGCACTCTGGCACTAGCCAAGGTGCCCCCACATTGTTCAGGGCAAATTGCCCGGACTTTGTGAGTGCGGGGACACCATTACACGCGTGCACTATACATAGGTCACTACCTATGTATAGCATCACAATGGTAACTCCAAACATGGCCATGTAACATGTCTAAGATCATGGAATTGTCACCCCAATGCCATTCTGGCATTGGGGAGACAATTCCATGATCCCCCGAGTCTCTAGCACAGACCCGGGTACTGCCAAACTACCTTTCCGGGGGTTTCACTGCAGCTGCTGCTGCTGCCAACCCCTCAGACAGGTGTCTGCCCTCCTGGGGTCCAGCCAGGCTTAGCCCAGGAAGGCAGAACAAAGGACTTCCTCAGAGAGAGGGTGTTACACCCTCTCCCTTTGGAAAAAGGTGTGAGGGCTGGGGAGGAGTAGCCTCCCCCAGCCTCTGGAAATGCTTTGATGGGCACAGATGGTGCCCATCTCTGCATAAGCCAGTCTACACCGGTTCAGTGATCCCCCAGCCCTGCTCTGGCGCGAAACTGGACAAAGGAAAGGGGAGTGACCACTCCCCTGACCTGCACCTCCCCTGGGAGGTGCCCAGAGCTCCTCCAGTGTGCTCCAGACCTCTGCCATCTTGGAAAAAGAGGTTCTGCTGGCACACTGGACTGCTCTGAGTGGCCAGTGCCAGCAGGTGACGTCAGAGACTCCTTCTGATAGGCTCTTACCTGTGTTACTAGCCTATCCTCCTTCCTAGGTAGCCAAACCTCCTTTTCTGGCTATTTAGGGTCTCTGCTTTGGGGAATTCCTTAGATAACGAATGCAAGAGCTCATCAGAGTTCCTCTGCATCTCCCTCTTCACCTTCTGCGAAGGAATCGACCGCTGACTGCTCTGGACGCCTGCAAAACCGCAACAAAGTAGCAAAGATGACTACTGCAACCTTGTATCGCTGATCCGGCCGCCTTCTCCTGGTGGTGCATGCTGTGGGGGTAGTCTGCCTCCTCTCTGCACTAGAAGCTTCGAAGAAATCTCCAGTGGTTCGACGGAATCTTCCCCCTGCAAACGCAGGCACCAAAAGACTGCATCACCGGTCCTCTGGGTCCCCTCTCAGCACAATGAGCGTGGTCCCTGGAACTCAGCAACTCTGTCCAAGTGACTCCCACAGTCCAGTGACTCTTCAGTCCAAGTTTGGTGGAGGTAAGTCCTTGCCTCACCACGCTAGACTGCATTGCTGGGTACTGCATGATTTGCAGCTGCTCCGGCTCCTGTGCACTCTTCCAGGATTTCCTTCGTGCACAGCCAAGCCTGGGTCCCCGACACTCTAACCTGCTGTGCACAACCTCCTGAGTTGTCCTCCGGCGTCGTGGGATCTTCTTTTGTGACTTCGAGTGAGCTCCGGTTCATTCCTCTTCATAGTGCCTGTTCTGGCACTTCTGCGGGAGCTGCCTGCTTCTGAGAGGGCTCCTTGTCTTGCTGGGTGCCCCCTCTGTCTCCTCATGCAATTGGCGACATCCTGGTCCCTCCTGGGCCACAGCAGCATCCAAAAACCCTAACCGCGACCCTTGTAGCTAGCAAGGCTTGTTTGCGGTCTTTCTGCATGGGAATACCTCTGCAAGCTTCTTCACGAAGTGGGACATCCATCCTCCAAAGGGGAAGTTCCTAGTCCTCTTCGTTCTTGCAGAAACCACAGCTTCTACCATCCGGTGGCAGCTTCTTTGCATCCTCAGCTGGCATTTCCTGGGCATCTTCCCAATCTCGACTTTGTCGCGACTCTTGGACTTGGTCCCCTTGTTCCACAGGTACTCTCGTCCGGAAATCCATTGTTGTTGCATTGCTGGTGTTGGTCTTCCTTGTAGAATTCCCCTATCACGACTTCTGTGCTCTCTGGGGAACTTAGGTGCACTTTATACCTACTTTTCAGGGTCTTGGGGTGGGCTATTTTTCTAACCCTCACTGTTTTCTTACAGTCCCAGCGACCCTCTACAAGCTCACATAGGTTTGGGGTCCATTCGTGGTTCGCATTCCACTTTTGGAGTATATGGTTTGTGTTGCCCCTATACCTATGTGCTCTCATTGCAATCTATTGTGACTGTACATTGCTTGCATTGCTTTCTATTGCTATTACTGCATATTTTTGGTATTGTGTACATATATCTTGTGTATATTTGCTATCCTCATACTGAGGGTACTCACTGAGATACTTTTGGCATATTTTCATAAAAATAAAGTACCTTTATTTTTAGTATATCTGTGTATTGTGTTTTCTTATGATATTGTGCATATGACACCAGTGGTATAGTAGGAGCTTTGCATGTCTCCTAGTTCAGCCTAATCTGCTCTGCTAAGCTACCTTTTCTATCAGCCTAAGCTGCTAGACACCTCTTCTACACTAATAAGAGATAACTGGACCTGGTACAGATTGTAAGTACCCCTTGGTACCACTACAAACCAGGCCAGCCTCCTACAGCTGTTCAGATGTATGGCTAGTGGCAGAGGCCCACTGGTACGAAACTGCCTCCTTCAAAATGTTGGCCCTGTCTGCCAGCACCCCTGCAATGGAGATCAGGGTGTTGTTGATGGCCTGCAAGTCCTCTCTGATCCCCTGGTACTGTCCCTCCTGCAGGACCCTGTTCTCCTGCACATTGTTCAGGATCTGGCACATTGTGTCCTGGAAATGTTGATATGCTCCTAGGATCTCTGCAAGTGCATCCTGTAGTGTTGGTTCCCTGGGCCTGTCCTCTCCCTGGTGCACGGCAGTCCTCCCTGTGTCCCTGTTGGCCTGTGCTTCTGTCCCCTGAACCGTGTGCCCACTGCCACTGACCCCAGGTCCCTGATTGTCTTGGGGGCGAGGTGTGCCCTGGGGCCCCTGTAGAGGTGGACACGCTGCTGATTGACATGTCCTGGGGACAGAGGTATGGGTACGCTGGGTGGGTGCTGCAATGGAGTTTCCTGATGGGGGAGGCTCTGTGGTGGTGTGTGACTGGGCCAGGGTAACCGGCTGTCCAGTGGTCCCTTATGGGCCAGGTAGGTCATCCAAATCCTGAAGACCAGAGTTGCTGTCATCACTGTGGGCCTCTTCAGTTGGGGTACTGGATATTGCTGGCACCTCCTCTCCGCTAACATTGGCTGGGTGACCTGTGGGGTTGTAAATGATGTGTTATGGTTTCTGTGTCTGACATATTGTACATCTGTGGCTTCCCTTTTTTGCTTGGATTCGCCCTTGCAGCTTTCACTTGTGTATGTTAGTGTATGGTGGGATAGTTACTTCTCTATAGTGTGCATGTTTTAGTGATGAGTGTCCATGCAGGGCTGTGAGTGGTGTCCATGCATTGCTACAGCATGCAGGGCATGGCATTGCAATGAGTGAGATGTGATTGTGGGGTGTGTGGGAAGTGGTGGAGTGATGGCAGTGAGGATAATGGTATGTGATGGCATGCAGGTAGGCGGTAGTAGTAGTAGAGAGTTGACTTACCAGAGTCCAGTCCTTCTCCTACTACGGCCAGGCCCTCAGATGCAGTATTGCCAAGACTTGCTCCTCCCATGCTGTGAGTTGTGGGGGAGGAAGTGGAGGTCCATCGCCAGTCCTCTGGATTGCAAGCTGGTGTCTTGCTGCAGTGGAACGTACCTTCCCCCTTAGGTTGTTCCACCTCTTCCTGATGTCATCCCTAGTTCTGGGGTGCTGTCCCACAGCGTTAACCCTGTCCGCGATTCTCCACCATAGCTCCATCTTCCTAGCTATAGATATCTGCTGCACCTGTGCTCCAAACAGCTGTGGCTCTACCCTGACAATTTCCTCCACCGTGACCCTTAGCTCCTCCTCTGTGAAACGGGGTTGTCTTTGTGGTGCCGTGGGTGTTCGGTGAGGTGTGTTGGTGAGGGTGTGTTGGGTAATGTGTTGGGGTGTGTGATGTGTAGTGCATGAGTGTTGTATAGGTGTGAATAGTGTGTGGCTCTAGTTGTATCATGGTCTAGGTGTCAATCTCCTGCCAGTAATTGTTGTTTGTAAAGGGTTGTGGGAAATGTGGATGTGTGTTTTATAGTGGTGTGGGTGTGTGGGTGTGGTGTGTGTATTGGTGTCAGATGTGTGTTGTTTGAATTGTCCAATGTGGTGTTGTTTTCCATGTGGGTGTCCATTATGAGCGCGTCGGTATGTACTGCCAATGGTTTACCCTTGTTGAATGTTCACCGTGGTGATTCGTGGATCATAATGTGGTCGGCGTAGTTCTGTTGGCGTAACGGTGTGGGCTTTGATACCGCCAGTTTATCACTGACCTTTGGTGTGGCGGCGGTGTGTTTGTGTAATAATATGGTGAACGGATATCTGCCGCTGCGGCAGTAAGTTGGCGGCCATCAGCGTGGTAGTAAGTGGGATTTACTGCCAATGTCATAATGAGGGCCATAGTGTCGGACCAGTAGAGCGCTCAGCAATTTCATGTTTCCGCAAAGCTTCCAGCTCCTTCTCATCCAATTCCTGTAAGATAAATGCCATTCTGCTTAGTCACTGTGCAACACACCTAGTGGCATATTTATACTCCATCTGCGCCAATTGTGCGTCAACAATTTTGACACACAATCAGTGCAAACGTTGCCCCGTATTTAAACTTTGACGACCGAGCCCGCGGACGACAAAATTCCACCGTGTGCGTAATTTTTTGGATGCGGCAACCCGCCTTGCGTTAATCATATGCAAGGTAGGCGTTCCCGTCCAAAAAATGGCTTAAACTGCAGTGCGTCGTATTTATGCTTTCGGCAAAAATGATGCACGGCCGGGAGGCGGAGCCAGAAAATGACACACAGCCCGATTTGCGACAAAATTTAACACCTGGGTCAGGGCAGGCGTTAAAATGGGGCAAACACACCTGTATTTAATCAGAGCACACAGAACAAACAGCAGAGCAGCAGAGCAGCAAAAGGGAGCCATGGAGGTGATTCTAATCCAGCGTGCACGCAGACGTAGAGCCCAGCAGCAAAAACAGCAGCTACAACAACACCAGCAGGGACCCCAAAGGCAGCGCAGAAGGCAGGACAGGATATTCCGCCCCACAACCACCCTTCAGGGCCTCAGGGAACACAACATCATCCAGAGGTACCGGTTGAACTGGCAGGTCATTCAGCAGCTGCTGCGCAACATTGAACCGCAGTTGGCCCCCACTGTGCTGACACCCCGCACCATCCCAACAGAAACCAAGCTGCTTGCCTTACTTCATATGCTGGCAAGTGGCTCTTTCCAAACAACTGGTGCCATGGTTGGCGGAATATCACAACCATCATTCTCCGCCTTTTTGCCCAAAGTACTGGATGCCATCATTGGACTGACACCCTGCCACATCTGCTTCCCTAACACACTGCAGAAGCAGCAGGAAACAAAACAGGGGTTCTCCCTCATCAGTGGCTTCCCACACGTCCTTGGTGCAATCAACTGCACACATGTACGCCTTGTGCCACCTGCTGCAACTGAACACCTCTACCGCAACAGGAAGCACACACATTCCATCAACGTGCAGGCCATAGTCGATCACCAGGGATTGATCACCAACATCGTGGCTAAATATCCTGGGAGTGTCCATGACTTATACATCTTCCGTCACTGCACCATCAATGAACACTTCCAGGATGGACAGTATGGCAATGGACTACTTGTTGGTAAGTACAAAAACCTACTTATATACACACTGCACAGCAACCCTCTAGGACACACAACACATACACCACAACAGCAACATGTGAACAGGAACATACTGAGGACGTGACATCGCTAGCCATGTTTCTTAGGTCACCATTGAACCTGTCACACATCGGAAATTACTGTACAGCCTAATGTTAAGACGTCAAAGATCACAACGTGTGGAGTGGGTTGCCCAAATGTCACCTTGCAAAATGTAAGTGTCCCAATGACCTTTACATTAATCCATTGCCTAAGTCTAAAGGTAGGGGATGTCCAGGGTACATTGTTATGAACTGTTAACAACACTGTCAATTTTAACTGTGTATAGAACTATCATCTCACCCCCAGTGAACATGGACACCTGTATCACAAGTCACAATGCTAGGGAGGGCACACTGTACTGCAAATCCCAAAACATACTGCTGACAAACGGTTAGCAGACAAATACACGTTCAGCCAAGGAAACAACACAATGCAGATGGTACATCCTACAAGCATAGGATGCTACATTATTACACAAAAGAGTCACAGACAACACAAGACAACTACTGTTATGAAAGGTCATTTCAATAGTGCCAGCTACATCAACATGATCCCAATCATTTTCTCTTGCAGCTGATCAGGGGTATGGCATCCAGCCATGGATTATGACACCATTTGGCAACCCAAGTACTGCTGCAGAGCGTGCCTACAACTACGCACATAGGAGGACACGCAGCATTGTCAAGAGGACCTTTGGCATCCTCAAGTCAAGGTTCTGGTGCCTCGACATCACTGGTGGTAGCCTCCTATATTCCCCAGAGATGGTCTGTAGGATCGTCCTAACATGTGCAATTTGGCATAACATTTGCATCAAAAGAAACATTCCCCTCCTGGAACCAGAGCCACACATGCCTGAAGAGGAGGAAGAGGAGGATGCTGGCCTGCAACATGAGGGGGAACTACAGAACACAGCCGCTGGTATACGCTGGCGGCAACAGATCGTCAACAATTTCTTTTGAATATGATCACCTTCACCACTTTAGTTAATGAATTTAAATAAACACCTATTCTAATCACCATATAATGGTCTGGCTATTCCTTTTTGCACACCTTCATCTCTACTTATCAGAATAAGAGTGTTGCCTCATGGAGCATTGCTGATATACTGAGTAGGACACAGAACATCCCAGAGCGAATGTGATGCCTAACATACAATGGTCACATACACACACACTCTTAATGACATATATCATGTACATTTCTCCTTTGAAGGCCAATAGCAGAGGACCACAACTATTTCACACATACATGTTGAAATCAAGGTCCAACGTAGCATATGCACACAACTAAGACACCATCACTCAATAAGGGGAAAACAAGCCTCATACATGAGGCAGTCAATGTGCTTTGGCATCAGTAACAGGAATGCGTGACCAGACCCTTGACAGCAGTAAGTCCAACTGCATCCAATATTTGCAAGGAATATCTGTGACCAGAGTCCCATAGAAGCAGAACATAGACAGCACAAGTGCCACACATATGAGCAGCATTGCACACATGACATTCCATGTACATGTCAGCCCATTTCCTAACTCCTGACACACCCATGCACCTGGTCACAACCCACCTGTCGGAAGAGGTCCCTGGAATACTAAGATGTGTACCCTGATATTCCCTCCTCTACACACACAGACCAACATTAGCAAACCAGAGTGCTACACCCTTTCCTATGGTATGCCATTGTCATAGAACATCTGACTGCATGGACGTCAGGTTAATTTATACACTGTCTTCTAGTTTCAAAGTCCTGTTAGCACATGTAGATTGCTTCCTGTAGGAAAGTACCATCTTGCCTGGCATGTTACCCCCAATTTTCACTGTATATATGTTGTTTTAGTTGTATGTGTCACTGGGACCCTGGTAACCCAGGGCCCCAGTGCTCATAAGTGTGCCTGAATGTGTTACCTGTGTAGTGACTAACTGTCTCACTGAGGCTCTGCTAATCAGAACCTCAGTGGTTATGCTCTCTCATTTCTTTCCAAATTGTCACTGACAGGCTAGTGACCATTTTTACCAATTTACATTGGCTTACTGGAACACCCTTATAATTCCCTAGTATATGGTACTGAGGTACCCAGGGTATTGGGGTTCCAGGAGATACCTATGGGCTGCAGCATTTCTTTTGCCACCCATAGGGAGCTCCGACAATTCTTACACAGGCCTGCCACTGCAGCCTGAGTGAAATAACGTCCACGTTATTTCACAGCCATTTTTACACTGCACTTAAGTAACTTATAAGTCACCTATATGTCTAACCTTTACCTGGTAAAGGTTAGGTGCAAAGTTACTTAGTGTGAGGGCACCCTGGCACTAGCCAAGGTGCCCCCACATTGTTCAGAGCCAATTCCCTGAACTTTGTGAGTGCGGGGACACCATTACACGCGTGCACTACATATAGGTCACTACCTATATGTAGCTTCACCATGGTAACTCCGAATATGGCCATGTAACATGTCTATGATCATGGAATTGCCCCCTCTATGCCACCCTGGCATTGTTGGTACAATTCCATGATCCCAGTGGTCTGTAGCACAGACCCTGGTACTGCCAAACTGCCCTTCCTGGGGTTTCACTGCAGCTGCTGCTGCTGCCAACCCCTCAGACAGGCATCTGCCCTCCTGGGGTCCAGCCAGGCCTGGCCCAGGATGGCAGAACAAAGAACTTCCTCTGAGAGAGGGTGTGACACCCTCTCCCTTTGGAAAATGGTGTGAAGGCAGGGGAGGAGTAGCCTCCCCCAGCCTCTGGAAATGCTTTGTTGGGCACAGAGGTGCCCAATTCTGCATAAGCCAGTCTACACCGGTTCAGGGACCCCTTAGCCCCTGCTCTGGCGTGAAACTGGACAAAGGAAAGGGGAGTGACCACTCCCCTGACCTGCACCTCCCCTGGGAGGTGTCCAGAGCTCCTCCAGTGTGCTCCAGACCTCTGCCATCTTGGAAACAGAGGTGCTGCTGGCACACTGGACTGCTCTGAGTGGCCAGTGCCACCAGGTGACGTCAGAGACTCCTTGTGATAGGCTCCTTCAGGTGTTAGTAGCCTTTCCTCTCTCCTAGGTAGCCAAACCCTCTTTTCTGGCTATTTAGGGTCTCTGTCTCTGGGGAAACTTTAGATAACGAATGCACAAGCTCATCCGAGTTCCTCTGCATCTCCCTCTTCACCTTCTGATAAGGAAACGACCGCTGACCGCGCTGGAAGCCTGCAAACCTGCAACATGGTAGCAAAGACGACTACTGCAACTCTGTAACGCTGATCCTGCCGCCTTCTCGACTGTTTTCCTGCTTGTGCATGCTGTGGGGGTAGCCTGCCTCCTCTCTGCACCAGAAGCTCCGAAGAAATCTCCCGTGGGTCGACGGAATCTTCCCCCTGCAACCGCAGGCACCAAAAAGCTGCATTACCGGTCCCTTGGGTCTCCTCTCAGCACAACGAGCGAGGTCCCTCGAATCCGGCGATGCTGTCCAAGTGACCCCCACAGTCCAGTGACTCTTCAGCCCAAGTTTGGTGGAGGTAAGTCCTTGCCTCACCTCGCTGGGCTGCATTGCTGGGAACCGCGACTTTGCAGCTACTCCGGCCACTGTGCACTTCCGGCGGAAATCCTTTGTGCACAGCCAAGCCTGGGTCCACGGCACTCTAACCTGCATTGCACGACTTTCTAAGTTGGTCTCCGGCGACGTGGGACTCCTTTGTGCAACTTCGGCGAGCACCGTTTCACGCATCCTCGTAGTGCCTGTTTTTGGCACTTTTCCGGGTGCTACCTGCTTCAGTGAGAGCTCTTTGTCTTGCTCGACGTCCCTTCTCTCTTCAGGTCCAATGTGCGACCTCCTGGTCCCTCCTGGGCCCCAGCAGCATCCAAAAACGCCAAACGCATGATTTGCGTGTAGCAAGGCTTGTTGGCGTCTTTTCGGCGGGAAAACACTTCTGCACGACTCTCCAAGGCGAGAGGGATCCGTCCACCAAAGGAAAAGTCTCTAGCCCTTTTCGTTCCTGCAGAAACCTCAGCTTCTTCTGTCCAGTCGAAGCTTCTTTGCACCCGCAGCTGGCATTTCCTGGGCATCTGCCCATCTCCGACTTGCTTGTGACTTTTGGACTTGGTCCCCTTGTTCCACAGGTACCCTAGATTGGAAATCCACAGTTGTTGCATTGCTGGTTTGTGTCTTTCCTGCATTATTCCTCTAACACAACTACTTTGTCCTTAGGGGAACTTTAGTGCACTTTGCACTCACTTTTCAGGGTCTTGGGGAGGGTTATTTTTCTAACTCTCACTATTTTCTAATAGTCCCAGCGACCCTCTACAAGGTCACATAGGTTTGGGGTCCATTCGTGGTTCGCATTCCACTTTTGGAGTATATGGTTTGTGTTGCCCCTATCCCTATGTTTCCCCATTGCATCCTATTGTAACTATACATTGTTTGCACTGTTTTCTAAGACTATACTGCATATTTTTGCTATTGTGTATATATATCTTGTGTATATTTCCTATCCTCTCACTGAGGGTACACTCTAAGATACTTTGGCATATTGTCATAAAAATAAAGTACCTTTATTTTTAGTATAACTGTGTATTGTGTTTTCTTATGATATTGTGCATATGACACTAAGTGGTACTGTAGTAGCTTCACACGTCTCCTAGTTCAGCCTAAGCTGCTCTGCTAAGCTACCATTATCTATCAGCCTAAGCTGCTAGACACCCTATACACTAATAAGGGATAACTGGGCCTGGTGCAAGGTGTAAGTACCCCTTGGTACTCACTACAAGCCAGTCCAGCCTCCTACACTTCCCCTGTGAAAATGTCTGTTGGCCCTTAGAATGCAAGTCCCACCTACAGGACTGGTGAGAAACAGAGGCAGCCCACACCTGTGATCACCTCCATGCACACCACCCATTTCAAAAAGCACTGCCCCTGCTGATGCCTGGAACAGCATAGGAGTTGCCATTATGTCAAATACACCGTTAAGCATTGATACTAATTAAGCCGTGTATCATAGCCACTGGGTTCATTTGTCACCTTCAAAAACACAGGACATACACAGTTTGACATGTCAGCTCTCTAGTTTGTCCTCCAAACAGTCTTAGTCAGACCACTGATTATGTAACTTGTCAAGTAGCTGGATCCTGAATCACCTTGCATTCTGTCAGCCTGACAGGCAACTGTCTGTGTGTCACACTAAAGTATCCCTGTGTCTACATATGTGCCACACTTGCGTTAGCAAACCTCTCATTCATCAGGGGGTATTGGGCATGGGCTTCTTCAATGCATACACAAATACATTGTATAGCATCATCTGCCTTTTAACTGTACCATTTGAGTTACATCCTCTTGGAAAAGCAAAATTCATGGCCCATCCCTTGTCTGGGTTGCATTTACACATGAATTACAAAGTGTGACAGTGTCCCAGGGCCGTAGGCAGGGATTGGGTACGGGGCTTTCAGCACAACCAGTAACCTCTGATAATGTCCATGAATAATACACAAATGTCAGGACCATGACAGTTCACACACCGAATCACAGTGCTCACGACATATTGATGGGCCGTGTGTTGTGAATAGCTGCGAGAATAATCAGCACAGATGCTATGATGTTCCCAGATGCAGTGGGAAGTGCAGAGGCCAACCTGTGTACAAATGTTGTAATGACACCTGCCGGAACATGACACCTGAGACATTATCTCACTCAGCACACCAAGGTTGCCCTGTTGACTGTCTCATTACACGTCTTTAGTGACAGGGTGGGACCATCCACAAGTTGGTTCACATGTCCACATCCACTTTACTCACATTGATCAACCAAGGATACTCAGTAGATACAGGAATAGCTGCCACTGACTCATGATGAGTCCTAGACCGAACTGTGACAAATTACACACCAAACAATATACAGGATCATAATAGGACCACACACATGAACAAGACACTTATGTGCAATTGATCACTGGAAATATGTGGACACGTGCTGTCTTGTATGCTGGTCCACCACAGCCACTTGATAGTTGGGGCTCACTTCTATGGCCTCAACTGTGGTGGCATCATACATTTGAGATTCACCCTTGTCTGTCTGTGCAAACAACATGGTACCCACTTCCTCATTGCATGTGTATGACTCACTGTGGGATTCACCAACTAGTGCCTAGGAAGCTCTTACCAGTACTCTAGGACATAGGATGTAGAAAATGTGGACCATTGACATGAACAAGCGTCTGCCATCCATCTGAGTCATGCTACGTCACATGTGGTGTCTACGTGACCCTAAAACTTGGAAGTCCACTTTACGGGTGTTGTTACATGTATGACTAACACATGCCCTCACTCATTTCCACAATGACTTGCATCTAAGGATTGGACACATGGACATCACATTCATACAAGCATATGTACAAATATGCTTCATGTAATACACACACACTTGGTCAACAAATACATTAGTTGCCAAAGCACACACTTTGAGCCAAAGGCATTTAGGTATTGTACATATGTGCGTCACATTGCTATCCTCTCCTTATGCCAAACATGCACAATTTCTGCAACACATATATGTAGGCCGCACTTATGACCAACTATTGCATCAGCCAACCGTAAAAATACTGTGAAGGGTGTAGCGGATCATGGTCCGCAGCAGTATGATGTCCCACATGTGAACATACACCATCAACACCATAGTGTCTTCAATCAGCCTATCTCTGATGTGTCCCAAATGTAACAACCAAAAAACAAGTAAAATTGCCCAAAACCAGTTAATGCACTGTAATTTTGACATCCCTAGCGTTATGCGTAATTTTTTGTCTACCAAAACTGTATTTGCGTCGTTTTTTGTTGACGCACAGGAGTGAAATTTATCCCGCATCCAGATATTTGTACAGGCCGTGTACTATTATGTGGATGCAGGCTAATTTTCACTTCTGTGCATCAAAAAAATGACGCAAATACAGTTTTGGTAAACAAAAAATGATGCATAACGTGAAAAAGGCGGGACTTTTCATACAGGAAGTGATGTAATAGGATATCCTGTTTACAGATCATGTACAGTGGGTGTACTTTCACTTTTCACTTTGCAGTCTATGATCCTTCTAGACTGTGTGACTGTGTAGAGAGTGTTGTCCTGAGATTTTGTGATTTTTTGTCCTGCGTGCAATCTGTATTGTCAATTTGTTAAATAAATATTGTTGCTGTATACTGTACTTCTGTGTTTTGTCTACATTTGTCCATTTATCTTGTTTTTTTTGTTGTTTGTGGGAGTCTGTTGTGGGTATTGTTAGTTGGGGGATAGTTGGGCTCTTTTAGTGGTTAGGTTTACTTTTCATCTGTCTTTGTACCCCTACTTTCCCCCTTTTCCCCTTTCTATTTCTTTTACCCCTATTCCCTTTCACTTTTCAAGTATGTCTGGTAGGCCACGTCTTGGCAGGATGGGGGAAGAGGAGTTGGGGGGGTTCATCTGGCTTGTGTCGCATTTCTTGCCGCTCATGATCCAGACAGGGGGCAGGGTGATACAGGGGTATCCAATAGAGGCGCGCAGAATCCGGTGGGGAAAGGTGCTGCATCACCTGCAGCGTGTGTATGCCAGCCAGAGGAGTGATCACCAGCTGAAGCACCCGTGGGCTGACCTCATCACCAGGGAGCAGGATCTCTTGGACCACCTGGGAATCATGATTGGTGGCACTGTTGGTGAGTACAAATCATGTTTATGTGCACGATTAACTTCTCTGTAGTAACATAAGGGGATTAGTACAATGTCTGCCAGCTAACTTGCTGACTGTGTGTAATGCTGAGGAAATATAAAGGGATAATTGATGCACTATGGCAAGGATCACAATTGCTAGCTGTCAGGTAGCACGTGCTCAGCAAACTTACAGGTTACTTTTCCATGAAGGAAATTGGTGTGGCCTTTTTGTCAGAAAAGCAAACAAAATAGGAGCCAATCATGTCTATATAGGGTACTATTGACAGAGAAGTACAGATGTACCAACATTTAGGCCAACTTTGTTGACGCAATTGCTAGACTGACTTTAGAATCACTACATGATGCAGAAAATGAGTGCTGCCTTCACGTCAATTGATAATAGCAAAGTGGCTCAGACATATGTCTCATGTGAGTCTGGTGAGTGTGGAAGGAAAGCGTTCACGGAAGTACTATGAATGTGTGGGTTTATTGTGTTCCTTGATCTTTTTGGATACATGTCAGATCTGGATTTGAAAACATTGTGAAAAGGTGTAAGGTGCCCTCAGAATGTTTGTTGGAGTTAGTTGTGCCACATTCCAAATATGGATGGCAGTCCAAGTGTATGCACATGGCTTCACATCTCCATGGTTGGTGCAAATCACCATAGCTGGGACACGTCAATTGAATAAACTGTAACAACAGGATGGCTTATAAAAGTCCCTGCCCCTCCCTCTGTACATTGGACCTATATGTCATTAATGTGTCATGGCCACAAGGCATGTTTGACTGGTAATGTAGTCCTCAAGTAACCAGGCTTTGGATGTCTCTCTTGGATGCACATGATGAGACAATTACACTCCATATTTTTTTCTGCTCACCAATTACGGGGCATGTTTGCAACCACATGATAGTTAGGGCCAATGTATGTGTGCAGATATGTGTGTAACTGTCACAGGAGACCCATGCTATGTACAAGTTGGCTGTGATATATCAGATGCAGTACCATCATGTCTGAATGGCTGCCAGTTCCTTATTCAGCCTACACATTGTATATGTTTATGAAATTGTTGTGCTGTGCACAGATTTTGAGCACATTTCTTCCTTCCATACCTCACAAGTAGACCGGCACCCTACACTGTGGGAGAGGTGGTGACATTTGAGGACCCCGACCACTCCAGTAAGTGTTGATATGTCTGTTATGTGTTGTGTTTGGTGGTTATGGACTCGTGTGAGTTGGACGCATAGCAAGGTGTGATGCGTTGGGCAAGCTTTTCTCGTGTTCCATGAGTGGGAATTCAGTTTCTCACATGTTTTGAGTTGGCCAATGCGTATCCAATGGTATCATGTAGGGATTGTAGGCCATTCCTGTAGGCCCACTGTGAGTACAGGGGTTAGTCATGTGGATGACACTTGTATCACCAAGAGTCGCACTGGAAGTCAGCTCCGATTTAGTCAGCCTGTCAGACCCACATTCTCTAAGATTGGTACAGCAAATTGCTTTCCAATATGCATCTGCTTCCCTATTTACCTACGTAAATATGAAACAGTAGGTAGAACCTCCTAGCAGCATGTACTTCCACATGTAGTGCTACAAGTATGTGGAACTTGAGTGCAATGGCCTAGGTGTGCATGCAATTCATGATCATGGGTGTTCTAGCAACTCTGTGTCTGATGTAAGTCAGGCCTCACTGGAAGTATATGTTGTGTACCAAGTTCTGCATTTCCTGACATGTGTGGCCCTATGAGTGCTCTAGGGTTTGCTGACTCCTAATTGTTGATAGACCTTACCTGTGGTGTGTCTGTAGAGACAAACATGTGTGAAGTTTTCTATACACTCCTCGGTGTACATGTTGTTGGCAAATTACAGTTGTTTATCCACCCCCCCCCATCAAACACGGGCATGGGTTTGTGAATGGGGTACCTAGTACTGATGCTACCAGTATGTTACACATACATGTGAATAAGTGACGGTTTTGTTGCAAACTAGTATACACACTCAGGTTTGGCACTTGGTACTATACTGGCAAGTCCAGTTACAACTTGCAGACCAGACTTACACTGACATTTGTAGCACAGGTCTTGGCGGAGGACATGCAACATGATTCTTAGCTGATAACTGCCAGAACTCAGATTGCAAGTCAAAGCCAGTTCTAACCCATCTTGTAGGTTATGGATGTGCTATGTGTGATGTGACCTTTGTAGTCTGGCCTGCCATGTACTTCCTCAGGGACATTCAATGATCTGTATTGTGATATGAGCTGTTACAAGTACAGTAAATGTATTGTCTGATTAACTTCCTGTGCCATTTCACACAATGCAGTTACTAATGTAGAATATCTGCATTTGTCTTCACAGCTGCTAACATGACTCCAGACCAGGTCCGTAAATTTCAGCGCCGGGCCATGCGATACCAGCACATCCTGCTGGTGGAGTCGGGGTTCCGGAGGATGGCCCGGCGATATCGCCATGAACGGTCCTCCAGGGCATGGAGAGCCTTCCCACAGGGTGGACCTACTTTGCCCACCACAGCCACCACCAGCGCAACCACCAATCCGAGCCAGGTGGCCCCACCCACAGCTGCCACTGTTGGTCCGACATCTGCTGGACTTCCAGGCCCCAGCATTGCCACCGGTGCAGGACAGCCCACTAGGCCTGGCACCACACCCACACAGACCTCCTCCACCGGTACCCAGACTGCCACTGCTCCATCTGTTGACCCTGAAGCCTTCATCCAAATGGACTGTAAGATGGACAAAGTGCTGCACAAGTTGAGCCACCTGAGCCAGGATGTGCGCCACATTAACCGGCGTGTTAAGTCCATTAAGAGGACCCTCTGGAGGGCCAACCTCTAGACTTTTTGATATGGACATGATTCCCTCCCCTCCCTCCTCTTTCCTTGTTCTTATAGTTAGTGGGCTTAGTGTAAGGTTAGTATGGGCTGTTAGTTTAGTTAGTGTTAGTGGGTGGGGGGTCCTGATTGTTTCTGTTTTTAATTATAACATGTGTGTTGGGCTATGTTGGGGTTCTTGTGTGTATTGAAAAAAAAAAATCAAAAAAAACAAAAAAACATTACCAAAAAAAATACAAACAAATATATATTTGTATAGGATAGTATAGTATGTGTTTAGGTTAGTATGTGTTGCCCTCCATGTGTCCCATCTCATAAGGGGGATGGGGGGTAGATGTTTAGAACGTTTTGTTACATGTGATAAGTAAGTGTAGCTTAGGTTAGTTAAGGACAGTTGTGGGTAATGAGTAGTCAGGGTAGATTAGGGTAGGTAAGATTTTTCCCTCAGTTTCCTCATCTGTGATTAGCATTTAATAAATATTTGGTCAACACTTAATAGTATGTGTTGAATGGTACTTGATTGTGGGTTTGGATTCAGTGTACATCAGTTTTGTACTATAACATCTGTGTCCTATGCTACAAACAAATCCCAACTGAGCTGTACGATTGGCAGCTAGCCCAGAGCTACCTTGGCAAAGTGTCGATCCTTCGTTGCAACCACCAATCACAGTTAATATGGATGACAATGTGTTTCTGTTGATAAGTGTGTTTTCAAAGTCACAAACAGTGCTTCCAGACTTGGTATTGGGGAAACAGTTTTAGGTCTGACTGCAGTGTGATGATCATGCACACCCGTATAAGATGAGTTCTCATTGGAAATCTTGTATTCTTGTCTTCATGACCCTCATACATCATTTGTGACACAGTTCGGCATGATTACCTATTTGTATGTTAACTCAGACAACTTCATTTATGCAGTTTTTGTAGTGTTTACTTAGATTAGTGTGGCATGTTATTTGTGTTATTTTTGTATGTTGACAACATTTTCCGGCCACTATTTGATGACTTAGTTATCCCCTGAGGAAGCATTCTTCTCTCCAACACAGCATGGTGGTGTATGGTTTCTCACTTCATCAGATTTGTCCCTCAGGATGGGCAGAGTATGATGTAATCATGGGCACTGTGCAGAATTCTCTGACTACATATTATCAGGACGGTTGTATTGACAAGCTACGTAATTTGACAGTAGGCACATTTCAGTTATCTACTGCACAGTTGATATATCATATTACCCAGAGACAGAAATGTCCCGGAAGCACTAGTCCCTGCCACATGGCCCACATTTACCAAGGTCCTGCGCTTTGTAACTTGCCAGTCTTGCAACAACTTTACTCGAGCACTGTTCTGCAAACCACTGTATATCTTGTCACCAAGCCCAGTGATTGTCTCTCTCCTTCTCATTGGCAAATCCTGTCCCTCTGCACTGTCGGAAACATCAACCCCAGCATGTCAAAAGCATTTCCGTAACCCCTTGTGTAGGATCACAATGTAAGATGTCACTATAATGGACTCACAATCAAGGACAATGTACAGATAGCACTACAGCACTTTTCAATAAATAGCATTTACACAACAAATCTGTCTCGGCGCCGGCGCAGTTTTGCGTCAAAAAGTATAAATATGGGCCCTAATTTCTTCATTAATGTGAAGTTCTTTGTTCATCATTTTGATCCTTTATAGGCCATGAAATAGTGATGGTAACTGACTCACACTTTTAAGTTGTGTAATTTGGTTGTAATTGAGGGATATCAGCCCCATGTCAACAGCAGTTGTAAAGCTAAGTAGGCAAGCACTTGATGGAGTATCTTGAAGAATGTGAATTGGGGCCTTCACAGATGTCTTCTAGTGCCACAGGGTTACCATGAATGACCCTTGACTCCGCAATGTCTTGGAAGCAGCCCAGGTGTACACTTTCGTACTTGACATTTTGAGTCATGGTATAGGTGATAGACTGTGCAATTGTTCAACTGGCATGATGTTGAGTATTGCACCGCTATCAATTACAAAGGTTACTGAACAGTTGTTGACTTTCAGTTTGATTTTGGGCAATGTCCTTATGAGTTCTTTTGCTTTCTCAGCTCAGTTGCTTCTGCTGTTTTTCCGTCTTCCCTGTAAGCAGCAAGACCCACTTGTGCATGTTGTTGCCTTTTATCTATCATCATCACTCATTCACTGTCTTCACTGTCGCCCATTGGTGACGTCAAGGGACTCTTGCGGGATGAACTCGATGGCAAGCAACTTCATTTAATTTTGACCTGTTATTGTTGAGGTTGCTTTTTGTCTTTGTGGGTGAGATGAGACTGCTTCTGGAACCTTCTGGCGTCCATCTTCTCCCCCTACCATGACGTACTTGGATTTTTAAGTATCCTTTACACTTTTGTGCAATGGCTGGACATTTATTATCAGGTGAAAATGAAAATCCACATCAGAAATATTAGGGAATATTTACAAGCCCCTAAGTGCCTCCCTACGTCACATTAACGTCATTTTTTTATGCTAATGTGGTGGTAGGAAGGCTTTTTTTGCCATGCCATATAGCATTGTGCCACTTTGCGTCACATTATGCCAGTGCCAGCCATAATGTATGCAAGGAGGGCGTTCAGCGCTAGGAGGCTCACAAAAATGGCGCAGTGAAATTTACAAGATTTCTCTGTGCAATTTTTAGCGTCATTTTTACCACCTGCTCAAAGCAGGTGTTAAAATGATGCACCCATGGAAACTTATAGGCCTTATAGGCCTCCTTGCACTTTCCTGCACTAGTGTCAACATTTTTGATGCTAGTGTTGCAAAGCGCCACAATAGCATCACAAATTTTTATGCTATTGGCCTAACAATAGCCATGGTGAGCCAGATTGAAAATCCGATGCAATAATGGTGCCATTAGGTGAGACACGAATGACCCAAGAAAACTGGTGCATCAGCACTGATGAGCCAGTTTCTTGTAAATATGCGCCATAGTTGTTCTTTTTCTGAACATGTTGTCTTACGGGCACCTGCATGGTGCTGGTATCGACTTCTCATGACTAATGCCAATTCACCTTTTGCCTTTCCTGCGTCCATGTCAAGGGCTTACCAATCTGCTTGTTCCTCAGCTTTAGCAGCCATCAACACCTTTTCCAGACCGAGGGCCTCATTAGGACTTTGGCGGTCTATTTTGGCAAGACCGATGTGGTGGCAGCCACCAAAAGACTAGCCACACAGCTCAGTCCGCCAAAAAACAGCCAAAATCCTGAAACCGCCAGGACACTGGAGGACGGAAAAGAGGCGGTTTCACCACCAGCACCGCCAGCCCGACAAAATTCCTCTGATTCATATTACGATCCACAAATCACAAGAGCGGTTCTTCCATGGCGGTAAAGACATTGGTGGTGGGAACCGTTGTGGTTTGAACTCACATCAGTCAGAAAACCACACCACACTGGATTGTTTGAATACCCCACACCTGACACACTTTCACATACACTGCACACCTACACATTGCATTATTTAAGACACTCCTACACAACACACAATCCTTTGCAACCAAGACGCCACACACAGACAAGCAACATTTTTTTAGAGATAGAAAAACCAACAACAGGCACCCATATACATTACACTCAGCACACATCTCACACCTGCATAATATACACAACACACAATATACTATCCCACACAATACACAACAACCATCACCACTCACATCACAGCAACTACACCTAATCACTAATATATTTTCCCCTTATTTTCACTACCACGCCGTCTTTTCCACCACTACCATGTCACCACAAAACATCCATTTTTCACTGATGATGAGTTGAGGGTCTTGGTGGACAAAATAGTCAGGATAGAGCCAGACATATTTGGAGCACAGTCCAGCAAACATTAATAGCCAGGAAAATTGAGTTGTGGCAAAGAATAGTCGGCAGGGTGAATTCTGTAGGCAGTTATCCATGCACAAAGGAGGACATCAGGAAGAGGTGGAACAACCTCAGCGGGAAGGTGTGTTCCATGGCCGCCAGGCACCAGCTGGTGGTCCTCAAGACTGGCAGTGACCCCCGCCTCCTCCCCCTACTTTCATATCTTAGGAGGAGAAGGTATTGGACATCCTGCATCCTGAGGGCCTGACAGGAATACCTGGGGGAGTGGAGTCTGGTAACAGCATTCATGTCACCAAACAGTTTTGTATTGCATGCTCACTGATCAGGTTTCGCCCACCTCAATGACCACCATCCCCCAGCCCAAATGTCCAAATACCCCTCTCTGGCCTGCCACATGTCAACCAAACCTACCTGCGGCCACAGTGTGCAGGAATGGCATCTGAAGTACTGGGAGCTGACAGCACTACAACTCCCAGAAGGCACTATTGTACCTGTAAGAAAACCAGAACAGTGTACTAAACTAAAATGTATTGGCTGTGAAACTAACAATCATAGTAACTCATCCTGAATGCACCACTGTTTAACAGCCCATGGCAATGACAGCAATGCTATAGTCCACTACCAGTACCATTACAAGCAAAACACAGCTACAGCTGTGTCTCCTACAAAACTTGCCTTTGAGAAAATCTTCCTAACATGTTTATTTACTCACTTTGTCATTTCTTTACTCAGACAAGATATGAGAATATCAGTAGTCTTCCAAATACCTTAGCAACACAAAAGGATGATGGACAGAGTGCTGAACAATGCAGACACTCACCCCCAGTCACAGACCTGGGTTTAAACCATCGTTCTTTTGCTCACCATGCCACCCCAGTTTGGACTCAGCCATATGCAAATCTGTCTTAACCATGTTTATCAAAGAAACATTTCAGCCCAAACAAGCAAACCAAATCCTTCCAGGACCAGAAACAAGCATCCTAGGACCAGTTTTAGAAAATCTCCCTTCATCATCCGGGCTAGCTTGAACCCAAATCAAATCATTAATATTTATAAAGCGCGCTACTCACCCGTGCGGGTCTCAAGGCGCTAGGGGAAAAAAAGGGGGAGGGGGTTACTGCTGCTCGAAGAGCCAGGTTTTTAGGAGTCTCCGGAATGCGGAGTGGTCCTGGGTGGTCCTGAGGCTGGTGGGGAGGGAGTTCCAGGTCTTGGCTGCCAGGAAGGAGAAGGACCTCCCACCCGCCGTGGAGTGGCGGATGCGAGGGACGGCAGCGAGCGCGAGTCCCGAGGAACGGAGGAGACGGGTGGGGGCGTAGAAGCTGAGGCGACAGTTGAGGTAATCCGGTCCCTTGTTGTGGAGGGCTTTGTGTGCGTGGGTGAGAAGTCGGAAGGTGATCCTTTTGCTGACTGGGAGCCAATGCAGGTGTCTCAGGTGTGCAGAGATGTGGCTGTTGTGGGGTACGTCGAGGATGAGGCGGGCCGAGGCGTTTTGAATACGTTGCAGGCGTTTTTGGAGCTTGGCGGTGGTCCCAGCATAGAGGGTGTTGCCGTAGTCCAGGCGGCTCGTGACGAGGGCGTGGGTCCCGGTTTTTCTAGTGTCGGCGGGGATCCAGCCGAAGATCTTGCGGAGCATGCGGAGGGTGAGGAAGCAGGCGGAGGACACGGTGTTGACTTGCTTGGTCATGGTGAGAAGAGGGTCCAAGATGAAGCCGAGGTTGCGGGCGTGGTTTGCGGGGGTCGGTGCGGTGCCGAGGGCCGTGGGCCACCAGGAGTCATCCCAAGCGGACGGGGTGTTGCCGAGGATGAGGACTTCCGTTTTGTCAGAGTTCAGCTTTAGACGGCTGAGCCTCATCCAATCTGCGACATCCTTCATGCCCTCTTGTAGGTTGGTCTTGGCGCTGGCACATGAGCACGGGACCTACGTCTGGGCGTACCCTTCCCACTTAGGGCAACTTTAACAACACAAAAGGATGATTGACAGAGTGCTGAACAGTGCAGACACTCACCCCCAGTCACCGAGCTGGGTTTAATCCATTGTTCCTTTGCTCACCATGCCACCCCAGTTTGGACCCAACCATATGCAAATCAGTCTTGACCCTGTGGGAACAGTCCAGCCCGAATTGCCTAACCAGGTCCTCCCTGGACCGGAAACAAGCATGACCGGTTTCAGGATATCATCCTTCATCAGCATAGATGTGCAGTCCTCAACACTGGTACACAGGTGTGCAATTTTTTTTTCTATATAGGGACATATTACTCACCTATGTTATCCCTTCTGTACAAAAGCATATGATGCACATGTGACTGTGTCATGTGTGTACCACTATACTGCTTTATATACCCTGCTGATTGTTCCTTCACACCTACAGAACCATACTCCTAATAACCTGATGCTAAGTTGTCCAGGTCTTTGCCCTATGTCCATTCCAATGCCCCTTGATTGACAACTTCATGTGAGGCTGTGGTGTCCATCTTATCCAGAGCTGTTTTGAGGTGTCCCCATTTGTGAGTTAGGTCTATACATTTGCACCTGTAATGTCTCATCCCAGTTGACATCCTACATGTTGGAAACCATGGTGGCATTACTAGACACCTCTTGTAACACATACATTGATATCCAAGCTGAATGTTAGTACCATGTACAAATTCTTTGGATGGTAAGTGGCGTCACAGCTATTTCCTTAGCCAATGTGTTGTGGGCATGCTAACTAGGCTCAGACATCTTGTTAGTAGGTACATTCTTCACCAGTGTTTGCCAACATCATGTGTACATTGCAAGTTTCTGTCATAAATCAACATTGTGATGTAACTTAGACACACTTACATTTGCGATTTTTGATATTTTTGAGTCTTTTATATATGGAAACCTATTGCATGCACTGACTACATTGTGGTGCAGGTGTGGTAGTTCACATAGCATGTGGGTGGAATGGTATATGTAGTCAGTCATTTGGCTTGCCTCATGGTGTTCGTCTCATGGTATGTTGTTTGTGGCACTAACAGTTTCCTATACTGATGTAAGGTTAGTGTGTCTGAAGTGTGGAAAATGACGTTGCCACTTAAACATTGGCCAATTTATGTTGCCACTCATCATGATACATTGAACTGTATGTGGCCTTAATGCACACAAAAGGTGTCCATTGTTTTCAAGTAGTGGGTATGCTACCTGTGGTATCTATGGGTAAATGCTGTGGGCTAAGTAGGCCACTATAACTTACAGGTGTTTAGACTCTATCATACTTCAAAATTGGTTATGCCAAATAGAGTAGGTATATCTTTGCAATTTTCAATTGTGAAGGTAGTGAGCTCTGTGACATGAAATGGTTTTAGCCTGTATGCAACATGCTGTCCTGTGTTTAGCAGATGATTAGGTTCCTCTCCTAGAACATGACATCAGGTCAAATCGTAAGTATGTGTAGATTTGATGTGTGTGATATGTGGAAATCAATGTTACCTCTATTTCCCATAGCTTGGTTGCTGCTTGACAATTTTGCTGTGGACAGGGAGCCAAAATCATGTCGCCAAGTCAGCTTGTGATTGAATGGTTAGTGTGATAGCTGTACTGATAGGATGGTATTGTAGATGCAAGATAGGTGGCTTATGTGGTATGTGACAATGTTGTTATTTTGGGGTATGGATTGTATCTTGTTGTGAATTGATGTTGGCACATAACAGCCTTCTACCTGGGGGTGTAGTACACCTAGATGTAATGTTTATGATGTGTACAGTGTGATGTAAGAGCATGAAAAGAATGTGATGACCCTACCTCTCTCACTGTTTTCCAACATCAGCATCGGCAGGCAAAGGAGATGGGGCACAGCCGAGTGGGGAAACTTCTGGCATGGGTCCCCAACTCATGATTCCACCAACACCAAGGGACCTAGTGGCACAGAGGGCGAGGGAAGTGCCATAGGGGAGTTGGGATCACCTCATCATCTTCGGAATCCTCCTCCAGTGGACACTCCCTGGCAGTGGAGGACCCATCTAGGACCACCCCAGCACCATCTCTGTCTGCCACCCCCCTTTCTACCACCGCCCTCCTGTAGGAGGCTGGCCTGGCTTATAGTGGGTACCTGATGGTACTTACACCTTGTGCCAGGTCCAGTTATCCCTTATTGGTAGATTACTAATATTCTAGCAGCTTAGGCTGATAGAGGTAGCTATAGCAGAGCAGCTTAGGCTGAACTAGGAGACATGCAAAGCTCCTACTATAGCACTTATATCATATAGCACTATATCATAAGAATGCCCAGACCCCAGGATGGCAGAAGCCTGTCTGTGGGTTGGCAGCAGTGGTAGTTGCAGTGAAAACCCCAGCGAGCTGGTTTGGCAGTGTCCGGGGTCCATGCTGGAGCCCCGGGGATGCATGGGATTGGCACCCCAATACCAGATTTGGCATGGAGGGACAATTCCATGATCTTAGACATGTTACATGGCCATATTCGGAGTTACCATTGTGAAGCTACATATAGGTATTGACCTATATGTAGTGCACATTTGTAATGGTGTCCCCACACTCACAAAGTCCGGGGAAATAACCCTGAACTATGTGGGGGCACCTTGGCTAGTGCCAGGGTGCCCTCACACCTAGTAACTTTGCACCTAACCTTCACCAAGTGAGGGTTAGACATACAGGTGACTTATAAGTTACTTAAGTGCAGTGTAAAATGGCTGTGAAATAACGTGGACGTTATTTCACTCAGAATGCAGTGGCAGTCCTGTGTAAGAATTGTCTGAGCTCCCTACGGGTGGCAAAAGAAATGCTGCAGCCCATAGGGATCTCCTGTAACCCCAATGCCCTGGGTACCTAGGTAACATATACTCGGGGATTATAAGAGTGTTCCAGTGTGCCAATCAGAATTGGCAAAAATGGTCACTAGCCAGCAGTGACAATTTTAAAGGCAGAGAGAGCATAAGCACTGAGGTTCTGATAAGCAGAGCCTCAGTGACACAGTTAGGCATCACACAGGGAACACATTCAGGCAACAACTATGAGACACACCTGCGGACGCCCCACCAACATTCACAGATCCAGCCACTACAGCTAACCTTCTCAAAGACAGCACCACTGTAGACCATCAGACATCCACCCCAGTCACCACACTCGCACTCACTAAAACCACTGACACTCCTACATGCAGCAAATCTACCATACTAGCAGTCACCACCCCAATAGACAGTCAGCCACCCACCATGGCCCCCCCCCACACATCCACCTCACTCATCCCAAAACACATAAACGCCTTCACTCACCCACCCAACAGACACCCACCAAGCCAAAATCATACCTCACACAAACATGTACACACCCATCCATACCAACACCTCAGACAACCACTTCTACTCCATCCACACCCAAACCCTTTTGCTATAACTGACCCAGTGTGTGTAAGAAATCTTTCCTTTAAGAGTTTGCCCTTTTCCCTATTTCCCACCCCTAATCTGTCACTTCCACCTCCAAGGCCTCCCCTATCCCCTTGCAAATACACATGCCCCTCCCCCGGCAAGAAGTCAACCCCTCCCAAGAAGAGTCAACCTTCCCCCAAGCCTAAACCTAGACCCCCTAAGCCAAATACCAAAATCACCCCCTCCCAAGCCTAAGAATATATAATCAAACCCACCAGTTGTTGGTTTCCTGGTTACATCTTTGTCCTGCATTTCTTTTCCTAGGTTAGTTTTCTTCCTGGCTGACATTGGTTGCGTGTCAGTATTTGTGTGTCTGTGCTACTTGTGCTTCCTGTATTGTTTGGGCAGTATGTGAGGGTGTGTGCAATACGTTTGTCCCCTAGGGATAGCGTGTCTGTTCTGTGATTGGCATGTGTATGTTGCAAACATGTTGCGTTTGTTGCTGTGTTGTGTGGCTTTGTGTGCTTTGACTGTGTAAGGGTGTTTTGTGCATTGTATGTTAGGTACGATATGCTGTGTGTGTAATGTGTGTGTTGATTGGTAAGTTGTATGGTTGTGTGATTGTGTGTGTTTGTTCCCTGTTGGTTGTACGTTGTGTTGTATGTGTGATGTGCCCCTGGATAGTGTCCATTGTAAGTGCTTGCCAATGTATTGACGATGGTGCAGTTGTGGTGTTGCTGTGATATGTTGTGGTGCTGTGTGAGACTGGGCCTGTGTTGTGTTTCTCTGTCTAAGTGTGTACTAGCGACATGTGTGTGTGTGTTGTGGCTGTAGTGTGTGTACTGTGTATGTGCAGTTGTGTGTGTGGCTGTATATGAGTATGCGTATTTAGTGTACCATTATGTGTGAGTGTGGCCCTCACACCCTCTTCCCAATGGTACGTTGTGTGAGTATACATACATTAAAAATAAACAACACTTACAGGTAAGTGTGTGTACTTACAGTTGCTGTCGACGTTGTTGGTGAAGATTCCAAGGACTATGGGTGAGCATGAGCAGCGGGGTGACATCTAGTTCTGGTGCCATGGCTGCTCCAAAAGAGTATGGCTTCCTGTCCGTTGCCGCCTGGGTTTACAAGTCTAGCGTCAAAATAATGGAGTTTGTGCCATTTCTTGGACGCGTGAACCCACCTTGCGTCAATGAGATGCAAGGTAGGCGTTCCCATCCAAAAAATTATGCTATCCCCATAGCGTTATATTTATCCCCCCATGCTAAAATGAAGCTCAGCCGGAAGGGGGACCCAAATAATGGTGCTAAACTTGCTTAGCACCATTATTTAATGCCTGGGTCAGACCAGGCGTTAGGGGACCTGTTGACCCATTTCCATTGTAAAACATCATGAAATGGGCCCACCGGTTCCCACCTCAAGCCCCAGGAACACCTCCACTCACACCAGAGGACGGGGGACCCCATCCTGGGTAGGTATCAGTACGTTGTTTTTTTTAATGTTTTGCCATTGTGTGCCCTAACATGGGGCCCCTGGCATGGCACTGGGTGTAATTGCTATGCCTAGGAGACACTGGTCCCCTGTGCTGGCCATTGGGGTGGTGGGAATGACTCCTGTCTTTACTTATACAGGAGTCATTTTTTGGATGGCTGTATGTCACAAAATGATGCAAGGCTGGTTGGCTGCATTTTTCTTGCCTCTAACCAGCCTAATGTAATTTTCTGATGCACAACCTCCTATTTCAATACCACCACCCCCATCCTGCTAGCGTCTTTTTTTAGCCACTAGCACAAGCTTGGTGCAAGCTTATGCCATTCTATAAACACGCCGCCCAGCTGCCGTTGTGAAATGACACAAGCCGGGGCTAAACTTTTTGCCATTACCAGTGAGATTCTTTAAGTATTGAATGATTTTCTAATCACTTACTTGTTCCAGAGCATATATGAAATCATCGAAAGTCTTGATCCACGTGGTCCATCTGGTGCCAATTTTCTGGTTTTCATTAGTAGTGAATGGTGGCAGAGGTTTCTCAAAAACAGCTGCTGTGTACTTCACCTTTCTTTCTTCTGGCATTGAGAGTATGTGCTGTTCAGGCAGCGATCATTGTGCATCCATGCCTTCGGGAAGTACAAGCTCCATACTTGAGCTTGGGTTACCGGAGAGGGTTAAGTGGTAGTGTAGCACCTCGTTCACTTTTGACAATTGGTGCTTTTTCTGTTTCTTGTATGTTTTGGTCTTTGTTTTCAACTTTTTGTTTTGTAGAGTCATTTCTTCATGCTATTTCGGCAGCTTTTTTAGGGCCTGCCTTATGACTTTTTTATTGGTGGGCCATGTCCTGGAGTCCCCTCATTTGAGGCAAGATTCAGCAGGTAGTGGATGCCATTTGCTACTTTGCACATATCAGCCTCTCCAGCAGCTCTCAACCACTGTGTCTGATGCTTCAGTTGTCACTGTTGTCTAACTGGTGAGTACATATTTTTTTTTTGTAGTTGGTTGTCACTGTCTTCTAGCATTATATCTCGTTGTCGCTTCTTGCGCTGCACCTAGTTGTCACTGCCTTTAGCATTTTCTTTGTATGACTGATGGCTCGGTGTTGTGCCACAGCACTTTTTCCTTTCCTTAGCCATGTCAGTAAGATTTGGCAGGCTTTCCCAAATGTGCTCCCTTGTTGGGCCTGCACCTTCTCCACGAGGCCTTGTATGGACTACACTTGAACTCCATACATTCTAACTGCAGGATTCTTCATTACGGCATGGGCGCACATGGAACGCACAGTTTGTTATTTCTTGCAAACTCTCAGGGAGAGCACTTCTGTTTCTTTGGGGCACATATCCCCTATTCGCTACCAGTTGTTGCACCCTCCCGAGCCCGGTAGCAGGTGCAAGAACACATCACTCATGGAACTCGTAGCTAACGTCGGTACTCACCATTGTACAACATGTAACTAATTCTCAATATCCCAATAACTGTTAAAGACCACACCCTGACACCTCTCAGATTAATTATGTAATGTCCTTCATAATTCTGCCCCCAGTCATGGGGTACTAATGGTTACAGTTCAAAGACACTAAGGGGGTCATTACAACATTGGCGGTATAAGGCGCTTACCGCCGTGCAGAAGACCGCCAATACACCGTGGCGGCGGCGGTAGACCACCACAGCTATTATGACACACATCACGGAATCTGCCGAAATTCAGGCACCCACACAACACCGCCACACCAAAGGTCAGCGATAAACATGCGGAAACAAAACCTCCACCTCCATGCCAACAGAAACACGCCCATGCTATTACGACCCACGAATCCACGCAGCGGTCTTTCAACCGCGGTATTCCATTGGCGGTACACACCGCCGCGCTCAAAATACACACACATCTCCAAAACACACCCACATTGGACAATTCAAAATACACACACCTGATACACATACAAACAACACTCCCACACACCCAACACAATATAAAACACACACCCACATCACCCACAAACCCCTACAACCAGAAATTCTGAGAGAAGGCCAGAGAGAGAGCACAGCTATTGACAACCCCATCACACAGAGGCACACAACACCATCACCCACACAACATCCACGCACAAAACACCACATACCACTACACTCACCACACTCATCCCCACATACACTACCCCACACCTCACACACACCACCCCATGTCACGCCAAAGACACCCCCGCTTCTCCGAGGAGGAGCTCAGGGTCATGGTGGAGGAAATCGTACTGGTAGAGCCACGGCTATTTGGCTCACAGGTACAGCACACATCAATAGCCAGGAAGATGGAGTTATGGCGCAGAATAGTGGACAGGGTGAACGCCGTGGGACAGCACCCAAGAAATAGGGAGGACATCAGGAAGAGGTGGAACGACCTACGGGGGAAGGTGCGTTCCACGGTATCCAGGCACAACATCACGGTGCAGCGGACTGGCGGCAGACCCCCACCTCCTCCCCCACAACTAACAACATGGGAGTAGCAAGTCATGACTATCTTGCATCCTGAGGGCCTCGGAGGAGTCGGTGGAGGATGGGACACTGGTAAGTCAAATCTTAACTATCACATCCCTCACCCTACCAGCATGCTATCACACACCCCCACCCTCACACCCTCCCCTATCACCCCAAATCCTCAGTAATGTACCCATAACACAAACCACCCATCCCAACACCAAGCCCTGCATGACACAACTAAGCATGGGCACCCCTCACTAAAGCATGCTCACTGCACATACCCAGAACACCCCCCCAACCATCATCACACAAGCCCCCACACAGGAATGCTTGCACTCGGGTACACAAACACCCACCCATTACACACTATGAAACACACACATGCAATAATCATGTTCTCATACCCCTGCAGGAACCCGAAGGACCATCACCACACCAGAGGGTCCAGACAACACCACTCCACCCCCAGAAGAGGCCCACAGTGACGACAGCAGCTCTGCCCCACTGGATCTTGATGACCAGCCCGGGCCATCGTGGGCCTCCGGACAGTCGGTTCCCCTTGCCCAGCCACAGCCCAACACCGAGCTGCCACCCTCTGGTAACACCAGCACAGCACCCACCCAGCGGGCCCAAACCTCCCTACCCAGGACAGGTCAATCAGCGGTGTGTCCACCACTACAGGGCACCCAGGCTAACCCACCACCCCAACAACAACAGGGACCTGGGGGCAGTGGTAGTGGGCACACGGTCCAGGGGACGGAGGCACAGGAACACTGGGGAACTGGGAGGGCTGCTGTGCGACAGAGGGAGGCCAGGCCAAGGGAACCAACTCTCCACGAGGCCCTCTCCTCCATCATGGGAGCATACCACCACTCCCAGGAGACGATGGCGACGGTCCTGGACAAGTTGCAGGAGACCCTGCGCCTGCAGGAGGAGCAGTATTTGGGGTTCAGGGAGGAGCTCAGGATCATCGGCTCCGCCCTGGGCACCATCGTAGAGGTGCTGACGGACATTCAAAAGACCTTGAGGGACACTGTGGCACTCCAAGGGCCCCCTGACACTAGCATGGACGATGAACTGCCCACCACCTCTGCCGGCGCTAGTGGACAGGACGCCCCGCCACAGGACCACCACACCAGCACCCCACCCCCTGCAGACGGATAACCACCACGCAAGCGGTCCCTGAGATCCAGGAACAGGACAGAGCAAGATGGCAAGACCCCCGCCAGGAAATAAGACCACCCTGATTGTCCTCCCACTGTCCCACTTTGTTACCCTGTCCATATTCGAACTGCCCCAGCTCCACTTCCTATGCCAAGATGGGCAGTGCACCTGTGAGACTAATAGACTGGACTCTGCCATGGACATTCCTCCACCATCACCTATCACCATTTTACAACCCCCCTTCATTTTTTGAGCACTTAAATAAACACCCTTGAAACACCAAAAAATCTGGAGTCAGTCTATGATTTGGTACTTTGTATTATCAATCACAGTGTCATAATGGGTTACCCATTGTAAGGCTAACATACCTATGTCACACATCACAAGACATTGAAGGATGCAAGCAGTTGACACGTAGGTTACCACACTTGTGAAACTGAAATGGAAGGGTACAACTCAATTAACAAATAGTGAGTGAAATGTAGGTACAGGATAGAGGTAGAAGTGTGAAAGTTAATGTAATGTTAAACCAGAAAATGTTCTCACCTGGGTGTCACTGGAAATATTGCTGTATGACTGAATCCCTGTTGTCGTTTTCTTCTTCCTCAGCTTCATCCTCATCACTGTCCACCGGCTCCACAGGCTCCACAGCTGCTACAACACCGTCATCTGGATCATCCTCCTGCAGAAAAGGCACCTGGCGTCGCAATGCCAAATTATGGAGCATGGAGCAGGCGACGATGATGTCGCACACCTTCTTCGGTGAGTAGAATAGGGATCCACCTGTCATATGGAGGCACCTGAACCTGGCCTTAAGGAGGCCGAAGGTGCGTTCGATAACCCTCCTAGTCCGCCCATGGGCATCATTGTACCGTTCCTCTGCCCTGGTCCTTGGATTCCTCACTGGGGTCAATAGCCAGGAAAGGTTGGGGTAACCAGAGTCCCCCAATAGCCATACACGGTGCCTCTGGAGTTGACCCATCATATCAGGGATGCTGCTATTGCTCAGGATGTAGGCGTCATGCACTGAGCCAGGGAACATAGCATTTACCTGCGAGATGTACTGGTCTGCCAAACAGACCATCTGGACATTCATAGAATGACAACTCTTCCTGTTCCTGTACACCTGTTCACTCCTGCGGGGGGGATCAGAGCTACATGGGTCCCATCAATGGCACCTATGACGTTGGGAATATGTCCAAGGGCATAGAAGTCATCATTCACTGTAGGTAAATCCTCCACCTGAGGGAATATGATGTATCTCCTTACGTGTTTCAGCAAGGCAGACAACACTCTGGACAAGACGTTGGAAAACATAGGCTGGGACATCCCTGATGCCATGGCCACTGTTGTCTGAAATGACCCATTTGCAAGGAAATGGAGCACTGACAGCACCTGCACGTCAGGGGGGATTCCAGTCGGATGGCGGATCGGTGACATCAGGCTTGGCTCCAACTGGGTACATAGTTCCTGGATAGTGGCACGGTCAAACCTGTAGGTGACGATGACATGTCTTTCTTCCATTGTCAACAGGTCCACCAGCGGTCGGTACACCAGAGGATTCCGCCATCTTCTCATATGTCCCAGCTGACGGTACCTACGAAGGACAACAGCGAAGAACCAGTCATTAATCCTCCAGGTATGTACCCACTGTTACACACAAGACTACACCAGACACAAAACCCTTCCTGTATGTGTGTTGAGTGTAGGCCTAGCTATGTGTGACGCAGTAGTAAATGAAGCCATGTGGGCCCCTGAAATGGCGGCTACCTGACCTCTAAACTGGGACAATGGGATTGTGGGGTAACTGCGCTGGCGTTCCACACCGTCGCGGTTGGCGATCGTAGACCGCAGCGCAATGCTGCATTGGTTAACATTGGACGCTATGGGTCCCAGGAGCCAATGAACAGGTGCGCCGGCGGTGATGATGCGCACCGCCGCGGACGTCACCGCCATTTTCTATCTGTTCACTCACTAGATACCTGACCTTCGACAGGAAAGTACCTACACTGCTAGTACTGCTGTGACCTCGGTCTGGAAGCGACGATGGCTGCTGCGTCTGGGGAAAGGGCTCCTGCCTTCACTGCACAGAAGTTGGAGAAACTTGTGGATGGGGTCCTCCCCCAGTACACGCTACTTCCCGGTCCTCCAGACCAACAGGTTAGTACACAGGGAGCACGTTGTATGGGCTAGGCCTGGGTGGAGAGGGCTGGGTGGAAGAGGGAAGGGGGCAGAGTACATAGAACAGTTATGCATGGGAATGAATGGGCCACATGGCCAGAGTAGGAAGGGGGCCACTCACATTGACGATGCAGTTGGTAATGACTGTACCTCTTCCCTTGTGCATGTCATGTAGGTCAGCGCCCACCAGAAGAGGGACATTTGGTGTGCCATCGCCAAGGAGGTCCGGACCCTGGGGGCCCACCAGAGACGGGGCACCCACTGCCGTAAGAGATGGGAGGACATTCGCCGCTGCAGCAAGAAGACGGCGGAGGCTCAGCTGGGGATGGCCTCCCAACGTGGGAGGGGTGCCCGTCACACCATGACCCCCCTGATGTTCCGGATCCTGGCGGTGGCCTACCCGGAGTTGGATGGGCGCTTGAGGACATCACAGCAGACACAAGGGGGTGAGTACAACCTCATTCTGCAGACTTTGCGTGCAGTGGAGGAGGAGGGCTGTGGTTGTCCCTAGGCCAGGGCGAATTCGGTAGGCAAGGCCCCTCCTTAATGTAGGCCATGTGGCACTCTACCCCACCTCACCAGAGTGCCAAGTTGAGGTATAGTTGCCCCTGTGGCATCCATGTGCACAGATGTCCACCATTGCCATGTAGGCCATATCCCAGAAATTGCATGTGCAGTGGGCAGGAGCACGGCGTAATGCAGGGGGCTGCTGCATCTGTCTTGTCCACGAACGGTAGCGGAATGCCATGCACTAAAACTCTCTTTCTTCTGTCTCCCCCCACTTTTACTGCTCTCCATGTCCTTTTGTACATCAGCATCATCAGGTGGAGGTACAGTGGCACCGGAACACGAGGGAGCTGCATCCCACATGGCCATGGAGGGCCACACCACAGACTCTGAATGCACCAGTGGGACGGAGGGCGAGGGGAGCTTCACATCGGCCACCGGATCACCAACCAGCGACACGGACTCGTTCGCCGATGGGAGCTCCCCTGTGGTGGCGGCACCATCTGTGCGCCCCACTTCTACAGGTACAGCCGCCACCTCCCCTACCAGCACCGCCCTCCCAGCAGCCCCTCAGCATTCGCCCCGTGCCCGCTCACCCAGGAGGGTGGGCATCACCTTCACCCAGACACCTCAGGCCCTGCCCCAGTCACCCCTGCTGCCCTCAGTGAGGAGGCCATTGACCTCCTCAGGTCACTCACTGTTGGGCAGTCTACCATTGTGAATGCCATCCAGGGTGTAGAACGAGAGTTGCAACACAGTAATGCATTCCTAGAGGGCATTCATTCTGGTCAGGCTGTCCTTCAGCGAACCCTGCAATCTCTGGCCTCAGCACTGATGGCAGCCATTGTCCCTGTGTTCAGCCTCCCCCCTCCAACTTCCTCCACCCAGACCCAATCTCCTGTACCCCAGCCCATCCCAAGCACACATACAGACCAGCATGCACACAAGTCAACACACACAGGTAGCTCAAGCAAACATATGCACCACACACACCACAGGCACTCACGCAAGCCTCACCCACATACAGACACAGCAACATCCACTGTCTCCACTGTGTCCCCCTCCTCCTCTTCTCCCTCCTCCCTCCCAGTCTCGTCTACACACACACCTGCATGCACCACATCTACAGGCACTAGGACTCGCACCAGGACACCCAGCACCACAAGCCGCTCACCTGCACTCACCACCTCCACTGCCATTTACACGTCCCCTGTGTCCTCTCCCAGTGTGTCTGTGACGCCCCCTCCCAAAGTACACAAACGCCGGCAATCACTCACCCAACATCCATCCACCTCACGGCAGCCTCCAGTACCTGCACCTGCACCCAAAACACCTAAAGTGACACCTCCTACAACCACCTCCTCTTCCTCCACTCCCAGACCCCCTCCAGCTACCCTTCCCAGTGTTCGTCAGAAACTGTCCCTATGTCAAATTGACCTTTTTGCCCCCACCCCCCCTCCAATTCATCAGTCCTGTCGTAGCGCCTCAGCCAAAAAGCCTCCAATACCAGTGGTGCCTGTTCAAGGTTTGTGGAGTGCACTGGCCACCAGGGCAGGCAGTAGGACCCGGAGCCAAGGCACTGGCAGCCCACCCCCTGTAAAGGCTCTAAAATTGGAGAGTGGACGACGGGACCGTGTTAAGACTCCTGGTGGGACAACAAGTGACATGGGTTCGAAGGGGATTGGTGAGTCAGCTGTAACTCAAACAAAGGTGGGGAAGGTCCAGAGGAAGTCTGCCCAGCCTGTTGTGAGTGTCACGGCGGAGAAGTGCGCCATCATTTCCGGCGGTCCAGACACAACCGACAGCACCGTCGTCACTGGTCCAGAGACCACCGCCGGAGTGACAGCCCAGGGGGGCCCAAGTATCGTCACTGGTCCAGAGACGACCGCCAGAGTCACAGCCCAGGAGGGCCCAAGTATCGTCACTGGTCAGGAGACCACCGCCACCGCCGGAGTCACAGCCCAGGAGGGCCCAAGTATCGTCACTGGTCAGGAGACCACCGCCAGAGCCACAGCCCAGGAGGGCCCAAGTATCGTCACTGGTCAGGAGACCACCGCCACCGCCGGAGTCACAGCCCAGGAGGGCCCAAGTATTGTCACTGGTCAGGAGACCACCGCCACCGCCGGAGTCACAGCCCAGGAGGGCCCAAGTATCGTCACTGGTCCAGAGACCACCGCCGGAGTCACAGCCCAGGAGGGCCCAAGTATCATCACTGGTCCAGAAACCACCGCCGGAGTCACAGCCCAGGAGGGCCCAAGTATAGTCACTGGTCCAGAGACCACTGCCGGAGTCACAGCCCAGGAGGGCCCAAGTATTGTCACGGGTCCAGAGACCACCGCCGGAGTCACAGCCCAGGAGGGCCCAAGTATCATCACTGGTCCAGAGACCACCGCCGGAGTCACAGCCCAGGAGGGCCCAAGTATCGTCACTGGTCCAGAAACCACCGCCGGAGTCACAGCCCAGGAGGGCCCAAGTATCGTCACTGGTCCAGAAACCACCGCCGGAGTCACAGCCCAGGAGGGGCCCGGATGCCACAGCCCCGCTGGGCAATGATGGAACGTCATGCCACCCACCAATGCTCATTGTAGAGAACGTCATGCCACCCACCAATGCCCATTGGAGAGAACTTCATGCCACACACCAATGCCCAGTGTAGAGATCGTCATGCCACACACCAATGTCCGTATCAGAACCGCCATGGCAAAGCACCGCTCAACAGTCCATAGACCGCCATGGCAAAGCACCGCTGAACAGGGCAAAGACCGCCATGGCAAAGCACCGCTGAACAGTCCAGAACCGCCATGGCAAAGCACCGCTGAACAGTCCAGAACCGCCATGGCAAAGCACCGCTGAACAGTCCAGAACCGCCATGGCAAGGCACTGCTGAACAGTCCAGAACCGCCATGGCAAAGCACCACTGAACAGGGCAAAGACAACCATGGCAAAGCACTGCTGAACAGGGCAAAGACCGCCATGGCAAAGCACCGCTGAACAGTCCATAGACCGCCATGGCAAAGCACCGCTGAGCAGGGCAAAGACCGCCATGGCAAAGCACTGCTGAACAGGGCAAAGACCGCCATGGCAAAGGACCGCTGAACAGTCCATAGACCGCTATGGCAAAGCACCACTGAACAGTCCATAGACCGCCATGGCAAAGCACCGCTGAGCAGGGCAAAGACCGCCATGGCAAAGCACCGCTGAACAGGGCAAAGACCGCCATGGCAAAGCACCGCTGAACAGTCCATAGACCGCCATGGCAAAGCACCGCTGAACAGTCCATAGACCGCCATGGCAAAGCACCGCTGAACAGGGCAAAGACCGCCATGGCAAAGCACCGCTGAACAGGGCAAAGACTGCCATGGCAAAGCACCGCTGAACAGTCCAGAACCGCCATGGCAAAGCACCGCTGAACAGGGCAAAGACCACCAAGGCAAAGCACCGCTGAACACGGCAAAGACCGCCATGGCAAAGCACCACTGAACAGGGCATGCACTGTGTAAGAATGAAAAGGCCGCCACATCAGGCATCCTTCTCCCATGTGCAGCTGGGACAGTGACCGGACATGAACTTTCACGGGGAGACTCATCCAGTCTGTGCACCAGTCCCCCCCAGTACCAGTAGAGAACTGCATCTACTTGAGAGTCTGTGGCTTTGCACTCCCCAGGATGGCACAGTGGGCAACCCACCCACTGTAGAGACTTGAGAGACTGTGGCCTTGCACTCCCCAGGATGGCAAAGTGGGCAACCCACCCACTATAGAGACTTGAGAGACTGTGGCTTTGCACTCCCCAGGATGGCACAGTGGGCAACCCACCCACTGTATAGACTTGAGAGACTTTGGCCTTGCAGTCCCCAGGATGGCACAGTGGGCAAACCACCCACTGTAGAGACTTGAGAGACTGTGGCTTTGCACTCCCCAGGATGGCACAGTGGGCATGGAGCCCCGTCGTGGATCTGTCTTCGCATTCATCTGGCTGAGGTGCCCCCCCTTCCCTTTCCCCTGAGGTGCCTGTAGTGTTTCTATCTGATGCCCCGGCAGTGTTCTCTCCAATTTTGGTCAGGTATAGTTTGTGGGCCTCGCCCATGCATTTTTGGACTGTTGGTGCACGGACATTGTTGTGTACATATCTGCACTACTTCTCGGATTGTATGTGTAAATAAGAGTGATTTTGAGATATATATATCTGTATATTTTTGTATGACATGTATATTGGCACATTACAATGTTTGACCGAATTTCGCATTGTCTTTTCATTCTTCCGGGGGGATTGTGGGTTGTTACTGTGATTTTTGTGAATGCATTGGTGTGTATGTTGTAATATGCGAGAGTGGGGGTGGGGGTGTTTGGTGGGTGTCCCCCTAACTTTTGCCTCCCCCCTCCCCGTGTCGTAGATGCAGTACTCACCGGTGTCTTCGGCGCCTACGTAGCTGTTGGTCGTAGAGGAGCAGAAAGACAAAGGCAGGTAGGATTTGTAATTCGGCCTCCATGGTGTCCTCCTTCCTCGTGGAGTATGTTGAGGTGAGCGTTTTCCCATAACAAAAGCTGTTTCCGCCGTGTTTTTATCCACGGTGAATCCGCCCCGGAAAAAGGTGGCGGATTGGCGGGTTGTAATAGTGTGGGCGGTCCATTGTCTCCCGCCTGTCTGTTGGCGGTGACTGCCGCGCTGCTTGTCTGTACCGCTGTGGCGGGCGGTGTGTTAAAGTGGCTGTCTTTGTTGGCGGTTACCGCCAGGGTCATAATTCCCTTTTTTCGTCCGCCGCCCTGTTTGCGGTATTTCCGCAGCTTTAACACCGTCCGCCAGGGTTGTAATGACCACCTAAATTTGGAAGATTCCTCAAATGGTGCCGCAATTGCTAGTTGAACAAAGAAAAACTCTTCTCATAATAGAAACTCTGATCTAACTATAACTAGACAGTGGCAAACCACTGTGTAATTCATAGTATTAGAATATATTAGAATATATAATTGTTATTTTATAATAATATATTAAAAAAATGATTATCCAAAGAATTTTATTTAACACTAGTTTTGTCAAATTTCTTGCTGTCAATGAGTAAGGTCTGGTCTATGAACCTGTTTGTATAAAAATATTAAAAGTAGGATCTTAGTCATCAGTTATTCAATAGTTAAGTGTTTCTTTTACATCCAATTTCCTTTTACGTCATGTCAATGGGAGTACAGCTCAAGATAAAGAAAAATGCAAAGAGCAAGACCTAAAACTGCATGGGCCATAACACATCACGAATGTCATGCACCAGAATGGGTTTTGTACAAAAGTCAGTAAATAAGTGGGGGGAGTTAGAGGAAAAACAAGACATAGCATCACTTAACAAACATTGCTAAATCAATTGCATTTATTCCCAATCCCAGGGAAATCAGTCGCAACATCACGCTACTTTCTGTCGCTGATTTTCAACCCTTCTACAATTTCACTGCTGGTCCCACAGATCTGTGACCAGAACTGTTACTCTTCAGAAAGTTTGATGCTACCTTGCGGACTAGGAAGGCATATGCCCTGTCAACACACAGCACCCCAAGTGTCACTAGATAACAGAGAGGCATAATGGCTATAACGAACCAGTACACAACTCTCCACCAATGATAAGCCTTGGATCAGACTGCCATCTGTTTTATTTTTCAATTGACTTTCACTTTCACTTCCTCTAAGCTTCCCTATATACCCTAGCTTTGTGACCAATATTTCCAAACCTTATTTTCTTTCCCTTAAACGGTTGTGGATCTGCGTCTCACATTGAGATAATCTGGCAGCATGAGGCTCCTCAAAGCCAGCCTATTTTCTTCAAGTGTGGCTCATGTCACTCTGCATGGCATTAGGAATGCATTTTCTTTCTCTCCTAAACTTAATTTTGGCTTCTTTAGGCAGCATGTTGCACTGAGCCTGACAGAAGCAAATCAGGCACCATCACAGGATATCTCGCTTCAAAGCCATTTTGGTACCAGCTAATTGAAAGCATTAAGCACGCACACAGGAGTCATTAAAGAGAGATGTTCTTCCAAGGCAAGCTACTACGACACTCTCCTTCACTCCGAGGCTCATTGTACCACCACACAAGTCCGGTGAACAGTGGCATATTCAGAATTGGCACTACCAAGTGGTTGTGCTGGTTGTCTTTGCTTATAGTAAACTTCAGCGGTCTGCTTGAGGCTTCAGATTACACCAAACAAAACATGTTATGGCCTCTCACGGCTGCTGCACACTGAAACTTGCAGCATCATCATTGTGGATTCACTTCGCTGCCAGAGAAAATACTGCCTCCTATCAAATGTCTTATCATGTTCACTGAAAGGTGCATTCAATCGGGACCATTCAGTGCTCCAATGCCTCTGCCACATTTGTGTTTTCTCCAAGTTTCCCTCTCCTGCCCAAGATGCTGTCTCTTACCCATCAAAAAAGCTGTCAGAGCCTGGCTAGTTCTGCCCCATCATTGAATTCAGTTAAAAAAAATGCCTCTTTAACCTCTTCACTGCTGGCATTCTCCCGTACTAAGCCTTTTTTTGGCTATTTGGGGTAGTTTGTGCTTTTGCCTCCATACCTTTTTGACTACATAAGCTATCCAGTGTGAGAGGAGGCCTCTTTTTGCATGGTTAGTCCCCCACTTTTTGCCTGATGTGTATGTGTCCTAGATGTTGTAGTGCCCAGGGCCCCTGCTAACCAGGTTCCCTGGGCCAGAGCTCTTTCCCTAAATTGGTTGTGATGCTTGGCACAATTGATTACACCCTTAAATATCACTGTAAGACCCTAGTGAATGGGTACACCCGTACCCAGGGCATAGAATATTAGGGGTAGGCTCCTGACGGCAGCAGTATTGATTGTGCCATCCTTTAGGGCCCGCACCCAGGGGCACCGAGCACTGCCACTGCAGACTGATAGCTCTGGGGCAAACCTAAAAAGACAAATTTGACATGGCACACTCCCTGTGTGCCCTGTCCATCCTACGCTGTATATGTTATGGGTAAGTCACCCCGCTAGCAGGCCTTCCAGCCCTAAGGCAGGGTGCACCATACTATATGTGGTATATGTGAGGGCATAATTGCATGAGCAATATACCCCCACGTTGTCCTTGCCAAACCTGGGACATAGTGAGTGAACAGAGCAGCCATGCAACGTACATGTACAGGGCACTGGTCATACATGAGTTCCCTAGCTACATGATGGCCACTCTGCACCCTGGGTTGGTTGATCTTAAACAACTCAGGATGATAAATCCAAACTAGTGCCAGTATAGATTTAACCCTAAAGGTACCCAGGGGGCACCTTAGAGGTGCTCCCTGCAATAGCTAACCTAACTGGCATAGTTGCTGACAGGTTTAATCTAGCATGGCGCCTCCAGACAGACAATATACAAACCTTGGATGAGAGCCCTGCCTCTCTGGTTTTTAAGACAATGCCCTTCCTGGGTGGAGGAGCTAACACCCTTGAAACTCGAGCTCCCAGGTCTGCTGCTAGGAGCAGAGGGCTTCCCCCTTTGTCATCCCCCACTTTTGGCGGGAAACCTCACAAAGTGTAGGAGGTGGGGCCTCACTGTTCATTCACCACCCCTAGCGGCTTGCAGGCGAAGTGGACCCCCTATTTCAGTTTCCTCCATGTTGAATGGCAGGAAAACAGCCAATGAGGTTTAGGGTAGTGACCCTTCTGACAGGAAGTGGTCACTGTAGTGAGGGTAGCCACCCAAGTATGTGTCCCATTGGACACCACCGGGGTCCCCCTAAAACACCCACTAAATTCAGTATTTAGTGGGCTCCCATAGACCAAGATTTTAGATTCATCAGGAAGAAAAGAAGACAGCACTAAAGAACCCAACAGCTCGAGAACAGAGGACCTGCTCCACCAGAAGGGGCTCCAAGACCCCTGCTTGCTGCACCAGAACAATCACTGCTCTGGAGGAGCTGACCGCTGGACTGACCTCAGAAGACCCAGAGGACCTCCAGGCTTTGCAAAAAGCGTAAGTCTCCCTCCTGAGTGAAGGCACCACTCAAGAAACCAAAGAAACCTGCAAAGGAGCAGCAAACCGGTGATGGTCACTTCGCCGGCCTGACAATATCTCTGCGACCGGAAGTTGCAGCTGGACTTGCTGAAACACCAACAACAGCCCAGATGAGACCTGCAAGTGTGCCAAATTTGGTGGCACAGTACCCTCCTGTGGCTGAGTTGTGCCAATACCTGAGGTACTGGTCAGTGCACATCAGACACCACCAAAAACAGCTCACCCAGAGCTGCAACGGGACCAGGAGGAAGCCCCAGTCAAGGGACTTCAGGAACACCCTGGACCTCCCACCACAGCACCCTCATTGTCCTGAAAGGCCCCCAAAAGAAATCTTACCTCCATAGCTTCCAAGACTTCCAATTTGCCCTGCATCCGGATGCCATGGGCTCTACAACACAGTATCTTCTGCTTGCCCCAGGTCCCTAACCCCTTGCAACCCCAACAGCCCAAGGGGACCCCAAGGCACCATCTTTTAATCTGCAAACCAACTCCTTTTCCAGGTGGCCCTTCCAAGTTGGCCTGTGCCAAGAGACTTTCCTACTCTGCTCCCACGCAAACCGGGAGCCGCCCAAGGCTCTCCAGCTGGCACAGCGAGTCCCCCAACTTCTTTGACCATCCTGCAAGAGAAGAGACTGGTAACTCAAATGTGCGATTTTGAATGCATTTTTAAAGGTGACTGTGCATTGGTTCCAATGGTGCATAATTACGCACAGAAAGACTAACTTTATTGAAACTTGGAAAAGTCATAACTCAAAAAGTACTTAACATATTCTTAAGATTTTGGTCTTAAAATGTATATAAAAGTCGGAATTATTTTTTATAATTTCTGGTCTCGAGTTATTCATTGAGTGTGTGTGGTGCATGATTAGATTTGTGAGGAAAACAAATGCTTAGCACATCTCCTGGATTTGCCTAACTTCTCAGCCAGCTACCTTACAAATTGGAGCATTAGGTGGTCTAATTTTTACCTCTGGAAATCAACATGTGGTTGCCTGGACCCCTGCACAGTGTGCTTGGTTTTGTATACTACATAGAGGGCCAGACTCCTACATCCACACCAAAATGCATCTTTTTTTACCAATATCCATGGGATTCTAAAGGTACCCAGGGTTTGTAGGTTCCCCTAGAGGGGACAGAGAAAGTAGCCAAAATACAGCTAAATGTTGTTGTATTGGGAAAAATGGGGAAACAGTGCTGCAAAAGAAACCATCTTTTATTTTTCCTGCAAATGACATCTACAAAGGGTTTGTGCTACCAAAATCACCATCTTCCCAGCTTTCAGGAACAGGCAGGCTTGAAACAGAAAACCAACATTTTCAATACAGCTTTGGCATTTTACTGGGAGATTATTTTTCTATTCCATTCCTATCCCATTTTTCCTATTTTTTGTGATTTCAACCTCCTTCCAGCTTGTGGTAAAAATGAGTGTGAAACTAATGGTGGATCTCAGAAAGCTATGCATTTCTGAAAACGTAAACAATATTCTAAATTCAGCAAGCGGTCATTTTGTAGATCACACAAGGTTTCCCTATAGAAAGTAACAGTTGAGATGAAAATGTATTGACATTGAGTTGAACAAACAGCTATTTGTAATTATGGGCCTGATAGGACTTCAATGGAGGGGATTACTCCGTCCCAAATGTGACGGATATCCTGCCCGTCGAATTACGAGTTCCATAGAATATAATGGACTCGTAATTCGGCGGTCAGGATACCCGCCACATTTGGGACGGAGTAATCCCCTCGACCAAAGTCGTAATCAGGCCCTATTTTTTAATCTATAACTTTTTCTAAGGCAGACTTTCAAAAGCTATATACTGTTATGTCCGTTGCAGGTTCATCAAGAACCCAAGGTACCCAATGCCAATAAATGAGTTGCAGCTTGCACAGGTATTTCATTGTGTAAGAGGCATACAACAAATAATTTGGTAAAATCTAAAAAGTGGAAAATAGGAATCAAGAAAACCAATATATTCCCAAAATTGGCACAGGATATGGAGTTGAAAAGCAGTGGTAATTTGCATATCTTTGAGTTTGTGGGTACCCATGCTAGCATGTGAATTAGAGGACATTTCTCAAAATGACTTCTTTCTTATACACTGTCTTACATTTGGAAGGTGTAAATGCAGAGAAAGAGGATAGATAATAGAAATGTTTTACTATTATGTTTTCCTCTAAGTCTCTTGATATAAAGGGTACCTCACTTGTGTGGGTAGGACTAGTGGTCACGACAGGACACAGACCAAAATGCAAAGTAAACACATCACATTTCTTCATTGAAAACTGACCCTTTTTCACAATGTGCCAAGCTGTGGATTTTGGTCCTTTGCTCAGCTGCCACCTGGGGAAAACTAGCAAACCTGAACATTTTTTAAAAGTAGATACCTAGGAAAATGCAGTATGGTGCATCTTGTGTGGCTCTCACCAGGTTCTGTTGCCCAGGATCCTTTGAAAACTTCACAATTTGCCTGAAAAACATGTTTTCCTCAAATTTCTGTGGTGGGAAGTTCTGGTATCTAAGGCAAGCCACTAACTACCTTCCACACTGCATTTCCCCAAGTCTCCTGATAGAAATTATACCTTAATTGTGTGGGTAGGCCTAGCTGCAGCAATAGGAAAGGTCCAAATACGAAATGTGGACACATGACATTTCTCCACTGAAAACTGCCCTTTGTTTGCAATGCGCCTAGCTGTTGATTTTGGGCCGTAGCTCAGCATGCACCTAAGCAAATCTAGCAAACCAGTACATTTTTGAAAACTTACAATTCTGTTGTGGACAGTTCTGGAATCTGAGGCGAGCCACAAACTTCCTTCCACCCATAATTCCCCCAAGTCTTCAAATAAAGAGGTACCTCACTAGTGTGGGTAGGCCTAACGGCTGAGACGAAAGGTAGCCCAAAATGCCACATGGACACATCACATTTCTCCACTGAAAACTGATGCTTTTTCACATCTGTAGATTTTGGGACCTAGCTCAGCTGCACCTAGGAAAACTGAGTAAACCTGTGCAGTTTTGAAAACTAGATGTAGGAGGCTGGCCTGGCTTGTAGTGGGTACCAGAGGTACTTACACCTTGTGCCAAGTCCAGTTATCCCTTATTAGTGTAGAAGAGGTGTTTCTAGCAGCTTAGGCTGATAGAAGGTAGCTATGGCAAAGCAGCTTAGGCTGAACTATGAGACACAGGTAAATCTCCTACTATACCACTGGTGTCATATGCACAATATCATAAGAAAACACAATACACAGAAGTAGTAAAAATAAAGGTACTTTATTTTTATGACAATATGGCAAAAGTATCTCAGTGAGTACCCTCAGTATGAGGATGCCAAATATATACAAGATATATGTACACAAACCAAAATTATGCAGGTAATAGCAAGAAAAGTAATGCAAGCAGTGTAAAGTTATAATAGATTGCAATAGGAGCACATAGGCATAGGGGCAACACAAACCATATACTCCAAAAGTGGAATGCGAACCACGAATGGACCCCAAACCTATGTGAGCTTGTAGAGGGTCGCTGGGACTGTAAGAAAACAGTGAGGGTTAGAAAAATAGCCCACCCCAACCCTGTAAGGTAGGTGTAAAGTGCACCTACTACCCCCAGAGAGCACAGAAGTTGTGATGGGGGATTCTGCAGGAAGAACAAACACCAGCAATGCAACAACAGTGGATTTCTAGACCTGAGTACCTGTAAGACAAGGGGACCAAGTCTAATAGTCGCGACTGTGTCGAGAGTGGGCAGGAGCCCAGGAAATGCCAGCTGAGGGTGCAAGGAAGCTGCCACCTGTTAGAAGAAGCTTGGAGTTCTGCAAGAAAGAAGAGAGCTAGGAACTTCTCCTTTGTAGGGTGGATGTCCCACATTGCGATGAAGCTTGCAGAGGTGTTCCCACGCAGAAAGACCACAAACAAGCCTTGCTAGCTGCAAGGGTTGTGGTAGAGGTTTTTCGGTGCTGCTGTGGCCCAGGAGGGACCAGGATGTTGCCACTTGGAGGAGGAGACAGAGGGGGCGCCCAGCAAGTCAGGGAGCCCTCACAGAAGCAGGCAGCACCCGCAGAAATACCTGAACAGGCACTTGGAAGAAGAGTGAACTGGAGTCCACAGGAAGTCACAAAAGGGAGTCACACAACGCCGGAGGACAACTCAGAAGGTTGTGCACTGCAGGTTAGAGTGTCGGGACCCAGGCTTGGCTGTGCACGAAGGAAATCCTGGAAGAGTGCACAGGAGCCGGAGCAGCTGCAAATCACGTGGTACCCAGCAATGCAGTCTAGCATGGGGAGGCAAGGACTTACCTCCACCAAACTTGGACTGAAGAGTCACTGGACTGTGGGAGTCACTTGGACAGAGTTGCTGAGTTCCAGGGACCACGCTCGTCATGCTGAGAGGGGACCGAGAGGACCAGTGATGAAGTCTTTTGGTGCCTGCGGTTGCAGGGGGAAGATTCCGTCGACCCACGGGAGATTTCTTCAGAGCTCCTGGTGCAGAGAGGAGGCAGGCAACCCCCAGAGCATGCACCACCTGGAAACAGTTGAGAAAGCCGGCAGGATGAAGCAATACAAGGTTGCTAGTAGTCGTCTTGCTACTTTGTTGCGGTTTGGCAGGCGTCCTGAGCAGTCAGCGGTCGATCCTTTGGCAGAAGGTGAAGAGGGAGATGCAGAGGAACTCTGATGAGCTCTTGCATTTGTTATCTGGTGAGAACCCCAAAGCAGAGACCCTACATAGCCAGAAAAGGAGGTTTGGCTACCTAGGAAGGAGGATTGGCTCCCAAGAGAGGTAAGAGCCTATCAGAAGGAGCCTCTGACGTCACCTGCTGGCACTGGCCACTCAGAGCAGTCCAGTGTGCCACAGACACCTCTGTTTCCAAGATGGCGGAGGTCTGGGACACACTGGAGGACCTCTGGGCACCTCCCCTGGGAAGTGCAGGTTAGGTGAGTGGTCACTCCCCTTTCCTTTGTCCAGTTTCACACCAGAGCAGGGGTGGGGGATCCCTGAACCAGGGTAGACTGGCTTATGCAGAGATGGGCACCATCTGTGCCCATCAAAGCATTTCCAGAGGCTGGGGGAGGCTACTCCTCCCCAGCCCTCACACTTATTTCCAAAGGGAGAGGGTGTTACACCCTCTCTCAGAGGAAGTCCTTTGTTCTGCCTTCCTGGGCCAGGGCTGTCTGGACCCCAGGAGGGCAGATACCTGTCTGAGGGGTCGGCAGCAGCAGCAGCTGCAGTGGAGACCCCGGAAAGGCAGTTTGGCAGTACCCAGGTTCTGTGCTAGAGACCCGGGGGATCATGGAATTGTCCCCCCAATGCCAGAATGGCATTGGGGTGACAATTCCATGATCTTAGACATGTTACATGGCCATGTTCGGAGTTACCATTGTGACGCTGGACATAGGTAGTGACCTATGTACAGTGCACACGTGTAATGGTGTCCCCGCACTCACAAAGTCCAGGGAATTTGCCCTGGGGGCACCTTCGCTAGTGCCAGGGTGCCCACACACTAAGTAACTTTGCACCCAACCTTCATTAGGTGAAGGTTAGACATATAGGTGACTTATAAGTTACTTAAGTTCAGTGGTAAATGGCTGTGAAATAACGTGGACGTTATTTCACTCAGGCTGCACTGGCAGGCCTGTGTAAGAATTGTCAGAGCTCCCTATGGGTGGCAAAAGAAATGCTGCAGCCCATAGGGATCTCCTGGAACCCCAATACCCTGGGTACCTCAGTACCATATACTAGGGAATTATATGGGTGTACCAGTATGCCAATGTGAATTGGTAAATTTAGTCACTAGCCTGTTAGTGACACATTTGTAAAGCAGAGAGAGCATTACCACTGAGTTTCTGGTTAGCAGAGCCTCAGTGAGACAGTTAGGCATCACACAGGGAACACATACAGTGCACATACTTATGAGCACTGGGGCCCTGCCTGGCAGGGTCCCATTGACACATAGACTAAAACAGCATATATACAGTGAAATATGGGGGTAACATGCCAGGTAAGATGGTACTTTACTACACTATACATCTATGGGAATCCAGGATGGGGTAACTTCTGAGGCTCTCACTAGGTTCTGTCACCCAGAATCCTTTACAAACCTCAACATTTGTCTGAAAAAAACACATTTTGTTCACATTTCTGTGGTGGTAAGTTCTGGTATGTAAGGGGAACCACAAACGTCCTTCCACCCAGCATTCCATTAAGTCTCCTGATAAAAGTAATAGCTCACTTGTGTGGGTAGGTGTAGCTGCCACAACAGGAAAGGGCGCAAAATGCAATTTGCACACACCACATTTCTCTACTGAAAACTGGCCCTTTTTCACAATGTACCTAGCTGTGGATTTTGGACCCTAGCTCAGCCCATACATAGGGAAACCTTGCAAACGTTTACATTTTTAAAAACTAGACACCTAGGGTAATCTAGGATGAGTGACCTGTGAATCCTTACCAGGTTCTGCCACCCAGAAACCTCTGCAAACCTCCCCATAAAAGTGATACCTCACTTCTGTGGGCGAAGTGGCTGTGACAGGGAAGGGACAAAAATGTGTAGCGTTTGAGAGCGGATCCAAAAGGGTAATGTTTTTTATAGGTTTTTAGGCTGCCTTTGCTTTGTGCACCCACACATGAGCAGCATAATTTTTATTGGGAGACCGAGGGGAACGCTAGGTGGTAGAAAGTTTGTGGTTAATTTCTGCTTCTGGAAGAATATGACACAGAAATGCAATCAGAAAGTGTGATTGTAGTGATATTTTGAGGTTTGCAGGGTAAGAAACTTGTTGGGATCCACAAGAGGCACACTATCCTCAACTCCCCAGGATGTCCAGTTTTCAATCACATCTAGAGTTAGTAGAATTTCATTAGACAAGAGGTGAGCATGCTTCCAAGTCTCTTACTACTGTGATGTTTAAAAATCTCAAATTGTGAAAAAAAAATTATTAGGTTTTGTTAAAAAGACCCCTTACCCACTAACCTAGTTTTTGGCATACTTCATCATTGGGGTCCCACAAGAGACACCTAGCATGTCATAGGTGTGCTTATAGGCCTGATAACAGGGGAGTTGGATTTTATTTTGTGAGTTGAAATCCTAACTGCGGGAAGTGCATTAAAATTGCCTTGTGTTTACCCACCAAAGTGGCATGTTTTTCATCATGGTAACCTTGAACAAAGGTTAAAAACAGTGATTTTTGAATGTTTGGGACATCACAGAAGTAAAAGACTTGGTAAGGTGCTCGCTTCTTGTGGTTTTTGATAGTATTGAGGGAAGGTGAGCAAGCTCTCATCTAACTCTCTTGACTGGAACACACACATATACTAGTTGGATTTGGCACAAGGATGAGTGATGGTTCAATATATATAAAATTTTATTAACAAGAGATTTCACAAAAAATAAACGCAGTGCTAATAATTGAAAGGTCAAGAAAGCAATGGCTCACAGCTCCTGAGCTGTAAAGCTGTTTCAAGGCACTAACTGCATTACAGTCCATTCACACACCTTTCATATCTGACACACAGAAGACCATTCAAGCCACCAGCCGCAGGCCCAGCACATTACAACACTCACATCAACAAACAACATTCTTCAAGGGCCCATCACTTTCACATGCCCACACGCCTGACACAGCAACCACACAGGCTGATGGAGTGAGTGGACTGGTGTTTGGCTAGCAATGTGTATAGTGACCAGCAGCAAAGCCAAATGCCAGCTCACACACCACCAGCCAAGTGAAAATTCACACACATAGCCAGCCAAGTGCCAGTCCACCCGCACTGCCAGCTAGGCACCAGTCCAGGTACAGAGTCAGCCAAGTACCAGTCCACACACAATGCATTCAAATTTTTTTAACAAAAAAGAAAACACAAACCAGTTGTATGTAAATACAAAACTACACGCTCTAACTAAATACATAACACTAATACAAACAGTGAAACTAAACAAAAAAATAAAAAATACTACAGACCCCACAGGTCACTTTTATGCTCACGGTTGCTCCCAAAAGCTATTTTCTGTGTGGTACAATCTAATACATGTGGGAACACAGAGCCAGGTTTAGGACAGTACATACGACTCTCCTTCTACACACCTCCTTCCCATACACACTCTATATCTCCTACTGGGACAGTCTTTTTTAGGCATGGGACGGATGTGATCAGCAAAGCAGCAATCTTTCAATCTATCTACATCATCCACCACTCCAACTCTAGGAACACTTGCCTGTTCCACTACAACTCGGCTGCCTATCACAGATTCCTGAAACTGTACAAATATAATTTGACTCTGAATAACAATCCTGGGACTACAACAAAAAAATTAAAGGATTCTAAGTGTAATAAATTGATAGCCAACTTCTTACACCAAATGTAAGCCTTATGAACAGAACAGAAGTGTAAGGTTATGACATCTGATCTACTTTATTGTTGGAAAGGGCCTCTCTGCAGGGTCACCCCCAAACTTTTTGCCTTCCTTCTCTTCTTTTTCTGACCTAATTTTTGCTGGCTTTAACTGCTAACCAGTGCTAAAGTGCATGTACTCTCTCCCTAAAAACATGGTAAAATTGGTTCATACCCAATTTGAATATTTAATTTTCCTGTAAGTCCCCAGTAAAGTGCACTACATTTGGCCAGGGCCTGTAAAGTAAATGCTACTAGTAGGCCTGCAGCACTGATTGTGCCACTTACATAAGTAGCCCCTTAACCATGTCTCAGGCCTGCCATTGCAAGGCCTGTGTGTGCAGTCCACTGCCACTTCGACTTGGCATTTAAAAGAATTTGCCAGGCCTTAAACTCCCCTTTTTCTACATACAAGCCACCCCTAAGATAGGCCCTAGGTAACCCATAGGGCAGGGTGCTATGCAGGTAAAAGGCAGGACATGTACCTGTGTGTTTTATATGTCCTGGTAGTGGAAAACTCCTAAATTAATTTTCTACTACTGTGAGGCCTGCTCTTTTCATAGGATAGCATTAGGACCGCCCTCATATACTGTTTGAGTGGTAGATTCTGATCAGAAGGGGGTAACCAGGTCATATTTAGTATGGCCAGAATATTAATAGGAAATTCTGGTTATATTACTATTTTAGAAATGCCAGTTTTAGAAAGTGATCATTTCTCTGCACTTAAAATACATCTGTGCCTTACAGCCTGCCTCCAATCAATGTCTGGGCTGGACTGCTTCACAGGTTCCTTGTGCATTTCACCCAGACAACCACAAACACCGGACACTCATTTACACCTGCACTCATCTGCATACTGAATAGGTGTTCCTGGGCTGGGAGGGTGGAGGGCCTGACACTTACGTTTCAAAGGCTAGTGGCCTGCCCGCAAACAATGGACTGCCAAACCCCCTACTGGGACCTTGGCAGACAGACCTGTACAGAAAGGGGAACATGTGCACTTCAAAACCACTTTTTGAAGTCTCCCCCACTTCAAAAACATTTTTGGGTATATAATCTGGGTCCTTTACCACACCAACTCAGACACTTTTGGACCTGAACCTGCAACGTGTCAAGAGGAACTGTTTGGCTGCCTAAAGGACTCATTTGGACAACTTCGCTGAGAAAAACTGCTGTCCTGTTATTGTCCTGCTGCCATATGACTTTCCTGAGAAGTGCTCCACAAGGGCTTGGATTGTGCTTGCCTCCTGTTTTCTGAGGTTTCAGGGCCAAAAATACTTAGGCCCTGATTACAACCCTAGCGGTCGGTGTTAAAGCAGCGGTAATACTCCGAACAGGCCGGCAGAAAAAATAAATGGAATCACGACCACTGCGGAAACCGCCAAAATCGACAGCCACTTTAACACTCAGACCGCCATTGCGGTAGAAACAAACACCGCAGCGGTAACCGCCAACAGACAAGCGGAACACAAGGTTCCGTCCACTCTGTTACAACACTCTTATCCACCCCCTTTTCCGGGGCGGTACCAACGACATCAAAAGCACAGTGGAAGCAGGACTTGGAACGGAAACCACTCACCTCTCAACACCCAACGAGGAACCAGGACGCCATGGAGCCCGAACTACAGGTCCTACCCATGCTGGTCTACCTCCTCTTGTATCAGGAGCAGCAAAGACACTAGCGACGACTACGGTGAGTACTGCAACTAGCACACAGGGGAGGGGGGAGGGAAAAGAGAGTGACACACACACACAACATGCAACACCCCCACACCCCACCCTCACCCACCACACCATACACACAAATACATGCAGCAACATTACATATACACCCCGTCACCCCCTGGAAGAATGCAAGGACAAAAGGAAATGATCATAACAAGTGTAATCAATTAAATATCAGATAGGCCAAATTCAAATATCAGTACATACAAATATGTACACCAACTACACAAGTCCGGATATTACTGAAATCATTGTCTGTGGATCAGTGTCCCAAAATGCATGGGCAAAGCCCACACAAGATACCTGACTCGAAACGGAGAGAACACTGCAGGGGCATCAGATGGAAAATAAACAGGCACCTCAGGGGAAGGGGGAGAGGGGGCACCTCAGCCGGATGAACGGACAATGCCACTGCTCCACGAGGGGGCTCCATGCCCACTGATTGGTCCTGGGGAGTGCAAAGCCACAGTCTCTCAAGTCTCTCCAGTGGGTGGTTTGCCCACTGCTTTATCCTGGGGAGTGCGAAGCCACCGTCTCTCAAGTCTCTCCAGTGGGTGGTTTGCCCACTGCTTTATCCTGGGAAGTGCAAAGCCACAGTCTCTCAAGTGGATAACAGTCTCCACTGGTTCTGGAGGGGGCTTGGTGCCCAGAGTGCTTCATCCTGCCAAGGACTGAGGTAGTGGATGTGAATCTCCACTGGTTCTGGAGGGGGCTTTGTGCCCAGAGTGTTTCACATGCAGTGTGGCAGGTCCCATTCCCTCACCTGGGTGTGTGTGCCACGGGATTGCCTGGTAGCAGGTAGCATGATACTCCATGGAGGCAGAGACACACTCCACCCTGCTGCAACTTCGCCTGCCACCTGCTGGTACAAACAGTGCTGGGCGTCATGCCTCATGTACACTGGGGAGGGTCCAGGACGTCTCCTGCAGCCTCGGATGGCAGGCCACTGGGGATGATTGCCATGTCAGCTGTGGTGGCACTGTCTGAGCACGTCGCAGGGCTGGTGGCGGTGGTTGCGGCGGTGTCTGTAGCGGAGGTGCTGGCGGTGTTGCGTGTGTCTGCACCTGATGAGGGACACAGCAGGACGTCTCCTGCAGCCTTGGATGGCTGCCCACTGGGGATGATGGACTGTTTCTGAGGCAGCAGACGTGCAGGTGGCTGTGCAGTTGGCAGTGTCCAACGCCGTACAGGTTGGTGTTGTGGTTGACAGAAGGGGTGACTGGTCCCTCAGCCGGAGCCACCGTGCCCTGTCCTGACCTGCTCTTCAGCTTGTGTCCCTTCCCCACCTTTGATGTCGCTGCTGGTGCCTTGCCACTGTCCCCTTTTGGCTTGAAGGAGCCCTTGCTTGCTGGTAGGTGTGGCTTCTCCCTCCGGCATGTGGACACCTTCTTCACCTTGGCAGGTGGCGGAATGGCCTGCTCCTTGGCCTCGCTAGGTGGCACACTGGCAGCCCTGATGGGTGCAGCCCACGATGTGACCGGACTTGCTGAGACCACTGTGCTGGAGGATTTGGTGGCTGAGGTGCTGGGCTGGGAACTGGACAGCCTGGCCCTAGGGGAAGGACGGGGGTGGAGGTGTAGGGAAGAGGTCAATGTTAGCCAGGAAAAGTTTTTTAGACACACTGGGGCGGGAAGATGCAGGGGTTTGGGAGTGGAGGAAGAGGTAGTGGTTGTAGGAGGTATACGTTTGCTGAATTTGGGTGAAGGTGCATAGGCCGGAGGCTGCTGTGAGGTGGATGGCTGTTGGGTGGGTGTGTGCCTGCGTTTGTGTAGTTTGGGAGGAGGGCTCACAGACACACTGGGAGAGGACACAGGGGATGTGTGATTGGTAGTGGGGGTGGTGAGTACACGTGACCGGTGTGTGGTGATGGGCGTGCTGGTGCTGGAGGTAGTGGCTTCAGGATGTAGTGCATGCAGGTGTGAGTAGAGACAAGACAGGGAGGGAGGAGGAGGACGTGGAGGCAGCGGATGTTGCTGTGTCTGCATGGGGATGATGCTTGTGTGAGTGCCGGTGGGATGTGTGGTGCTTATGTTTGCCATGTCCACTCTTGTGTGTTGATGAGTGTGCATGCTGGTCAGATGGTGTGCTTGGGATACGCAGAGGTACAGAGGATTGGGTCTGGGTGGAGGAAGTTGGAGGGGGGAGGCTGGACACAGAGACAATGGCTGCCATCAGTGCTGAGGCCTGAGCCTGAAATGCTCTCTGTTGGGCCACCTGGCCAGAATGAATGCTCTCCAGGTATGCATTGGTTTGCTGCAAATGCCTCTCAACACCCTGTATGGCATTCAAAATGGTAGATCGCCCAACAGTGAGTGATCTCAGGAGGTCAATACCCTTGGCGTGTATTTCTCACTGAGGGCAGCAGGGCTGACCGGGGCAGGGCCTGAGGTGCCTGGTGTGAAGGAGATGCCACCCTCCTGAGTGAGCGGGCATGGGAAACACACTGAGGGGCTGCTGGGAGGGCGGTGCTGGTAGGGGGGGTGGCGGCTGTACCTGTTGATGCAGTGGGCACAGAGGTGCCCGCCACCGCAAGGAAGCTCCAATCAGAGGAGGAGTCGCTTTCGCTGGTGTCTGCTCCTGTCCCTGTCGTGGAGCTCCCCTCGCCCTCCGTCCCACTTGTGCCTTCTGACTCCGTTACTGCACCCTCCAGGGCCATGTGGGATGCAGCTCCCTCCTGCTCCGGTGCCACTGCTCCTCTGCCAGATGATGCTAATGCATGCAAGGACATGGTGACAAAACAAAAGGGGGGAAGACAGAGGAGACACATGGTCAATGCCTGCAATACTACTACCGTTGGCAGACACAACACACAGGACGCATTGTGCACTAAGCCATGCACTAACAGTGCAGGGGAAAAGAACATGCCCAAGGGGGACTCTGTCTAGACCCATTTCATGCACAGATGGAACCCATGGGAGCCTGACTAGGTGTAGAGGGCAAATACCACCTTTGGGGTTGGACTGGGAATGAGCATGCAAATCAATGTATCTACCTTTGCGCGACTGGATGTTACTCTCCCGTACACTTCTCACACATTGCCCACAAACCTCCCACCATGGTCCAGGCATACATACACACACCATCTTCACATGCTGGCCTGTCCCCCCATGTCTCGTCCATCCACGACACTCCATACAATTATGTGCCATCCACCATGCACACAGTTGACTCACATGTTTGTCTGGAGGACCGTACAGTTGCATGTACTGGGGGAGGACCACATCCACCAGTTTCTCCAACTCCTCCTCAGTGAAGGCAGGGGCCCTTTCCCCAGACACTGTAGCCATTGTCGCTTCCAGACACAGGTCACAGCAGCACTTACAGTGTAGGTCCTTTCCTATAGAAGGTCAAGTATCAAGTGAGGGAACTGATAGAAAATGGCGGTCACGTACGCAGCGGTGCATACCGTCACAGCCGGCATACATCGTCATTGGCTCCTGACCCCATAGGGCCCAATGATAACCAATGTGGAATTTCGAGACGGTCTTTGACCGCCTACCGCGACGGTGTACAACGCCAGCGCAGTTACCTTATTTCCCCTTGTCCCACCTTACAGGTCAGGCAGCTGCCATTTCAGGGGGCCACATGGCAGGCCAAGTAACTGCGTCACACCTATTTAGGCCAGGACTACTGACAAACAAAGGCATACAGAGAAAATTTAACGTTAGTGCTAAACAGCCTTGTGAAACCTAAGTGTTGTATGATCCTCTGCTCACCCTTCACCTCCATAGGGCACGCCCGCTGGGGCAGGTGATGAGATGGTGGCATCCTCCTTTGTACAGACCCCTGGTGGACCTGTCGACAATGGAAGACAGACACATGATTATCACTTACAGGCTTGATCTTGCAACAATCCAGGAACTGTGTGCCCAGTTGGAGCCTGACCTGATGTCAGCTATCTGCCATCCCACTGCAATACCCCGTCTATTGAAGGCCCTTTTCTGTACTCCATTTCCTGGCCAGTGGGTCTTTTCAAACAACGGTAGCCATGGCATCAAGGATGTCCCATCCAATGTTCTCTAACTTGTTGTCCAGAGTGTTATCTGCCCTGCTGAAACACATGCACAGCTACATCGTTTTCCCTCATGTGGAGGATTTGCTCAGAGTGGAAGGTGACTTTTATGCCCTGGGACATATCTCCAACATCATTGGTGCCATTGATGGTACACATGTGGCATTTGTTCTCCCCCCGCAGGAATGAACAGGTGTACAGAAACCGGAAAAGCTACCATTGTATGAATGTGCAGATGGTGTGTTTGGCAGACCAGTACATCTCCCATGTGAATGCCAAGAATCCTGGCTCAGTTCATGACGCTTACATTTTGGGGAATAGCAGCATCCCTTATGTGATGGGGCAAATCCAGAGGCACCGTGCGTGGTTAATAGGTGAGCCTAAAGTCCCCACACAGTTTCATTTGTTGTCTGGGTATGGGAGATTCCCTAATGTTTGGAGTATGTCTAACAGTTGTCCCTCGATATTTGCAGGTGACTCTGGTTACCCCAACCTGTCATGGCTACTGACCCCAGTGAGGAATCCCAGGAAAAGGGCAGAGGAAAGCTACAATGAGACAAATGGGCGAACTAGGAGGTTAATAGAGCACACCTTCGGCCTCCTGAAGGCCAGATTCTGACAGGTGGCTCCATGTACTACTCACCGAAGAAGGTGTGCCAGATCATCATGGCCTGCTGTATGTTGCACATCCTGGCTTTGCAACACCAGGTGCCTTTTCTGCAGGAGGATGGGCCTGATGCTGGTCTTGTGGTAGCTGTGGAGCCTGTGGACAGTGTAGAAGAGGAGGCAGAACAAGAAGATGTAGACAACCGAAACAACGTCATCATGCAATACTTCCAGTGAGACACAAGTAAGAGGATGGAACTGCTTCCCACATTTCATACTATTGTAGGACATAGCATAAGTCTACCTTTTTAACTCTGTGTATGGACCCTGACTTGTCACTTTGGCTTTCCATTTCACAGATCTGGGTCCCAATTTGTGCCCTCCACTATATTCACTGCTGGCCTACAGCTGTGTAACATTGGTATGTGAACAAGTACATTGACATTGCTATATTTCAGAGATTTTGCAATTACCACTCAAGTGCTAATAAGTGAAGGGGGGTGTGAAATGGGCTGGGGTGATGGTGGAGAAATGTCCATGGCAGAGTCCAGTCTCTTGGTCTCACAGGTGCATTGTCCAAAGGGGCATAGAAAGGGGAGCAATGGCAGTTGAAGGTGGACAGGGTGACAAAGTGGGACAGAAGGGTGACATTCAGGAGTGTCTTATTTCCTCTCAGGGATCTTGGCAATGTTTTCTGTCTTGTTCCTGGCTCTCAGGGACCGTTTGCGAGGTGGTTCTCCTTCTACAGGGGGTGGGGTGCTGGTGGCCTGTTGGTCCTGTGGCGGTGCCTCCTGCACACTAGCGCCGGCGGAGGTGGAGGGCTGTTCATCATCCAGGCTAGTGCCAGGGGCCCGTTTGTGTCCCACTGTGTCCCTCATGGTGTTGACAAGGTCTGCCAGCACCCCTGCAATAGTGACCAGGGTGGTGTTAATGGACTTCAAGTCCTCCCTGATCCCCAGGTAGTGTTCCTCCTGCAGCCGCTGGATCTCCTGAAACTTGGCCAGTACCGTGCCCATGGTCTCCTGGGAATGATGGAATGCTCCCATTATGTTGGAGAGTGCCTTGTGGAGAGTGGGTTCCTTGAGCCTGTCATCCCCCTGTCACACAGCAGTCCTCCCAGCTTCCCTGTTATCCTGTGCCTCTGTCCCCTGAACCGTGTGCCCAATGCCACTGACCCCAGGTCCCTGATTGTCTTGGGTTGGTGGGTTTGCCTGGGGTCCCTGTAGTGGTGGACACACTGCTGATTGATGTGTCCTGGGGACAGAGGGATAGGCCCTCTGGGTGGGTGCTGTGATGGTGTTTCCTGAGGGGGAGGGTCTGTGGTGGCTAGTGACAGTGGCAGGGGAACCGACTGTCCAGAGGTCCCTGATGGGCCGGGCTGGTCATCTTGATCCAGGTGTGCAGAGCTGCTGTCATCACTGTGGCCCTCTTCTGTGGGGGGACTGGATATGTCTGGCACCTCCTGTCCGGTGACGTTGGGTATGGGTCCTGTTGGGGTGTAAATGCATAGTTTTAGTATCTGTGTGTGCCATCTTGTGCATTGGGTGAGGTACCCTCTACTCCTGTGCTTGCAATATTGTGTTTGCCCTTTTGTGGTAGTTGGTTTGGGGTCTGTGTGCGTATCTGTACTGGACATGCTTTGGTGACGGTGGTCCATGCATAGGTGTTGCATGCAGGGCCTTGGTATTGAGATGTGTCGGTTATGATAGTGGGATATATGTGAGATGATGGAGTGATGGGAGTGAGGGTAAGGGTGGGGTTATGTGATGGCATGCAGGTGGGGTGTTGGGGATATGGTAGTAAAGATACAACTTACCAGAGTCCAGTCCTCCTGCTACTCCTGCGAGGCCCTCAGGATGCAGTATTGCCAAGACTTGCTCCTCCCATGTTGTTAGTTGTGGGAGAGGAGGTGGGGGTCCACCGCCAGTCCTCTGTACAGCAATCTGGTGTCTTGCAACAACGGAACGCACCTTCCTCCATAGGTCATTCTACCTCTTCCTGATGTCATCCCGTGTTCTTCAATGCTGTCCCACTGCATTGACTCTCACAACGATTCTCCGCCATAGCTCCATCTTCCTCGCAATGGAGGTGTGCTGCACCAGTGATCCGAAAAGCTAGGGCTCTACCCGGATGATTTCCTCCACCATGACCCTAAACTCCTCCTCAGAAAACTTGGGGTGTCTTTGAGGTGCCATGATGTGGTGTGGGTGATATGTCAGGGGCTGTCTGTTGTGATGTGTGGGTGGATGTGTTGGTGTGTGTTGTTTGAGGTGCGTGGATGTTGTATGGGTGATGGTGTTGTGTGTCTGTGGATGCTGGTGTTGTGTTTGGTAATCTGTCTCTCTGGGCTTCCTCCAAAATTTTCTTTGTAAGGGTTTGTGGGTAATGTGGGTGTGTGTTTTATAGTGTTGTGAGTGTGTGGGTGAAGTGTGTGTATGTGTATCAGGTGTGTGTATTTTGAATTGTCCAATGTAGTTGTGTTTTGTAAGTGTGTGTTTATTTTGAACGCGGTGGTGTGTACCGCCAATGGATTACCGTGGTTGTAAGACCGCTGCGTTGATTCGTGGGTCGTTCTAGTGTGGACGTATTCTTGTTGGCGTGATGGTGTAGGTTTTGCTATCGCCAGTTTATCACTGACCTTTGGTGTGGCGGACTTGTGTGGGTGTCTGTATTGTGGCGGATTCCGAGATGTGGGTCGTAATACCTGTAGCGAGATTCCGCCACTGCAATGGTATGTTGGTGGTCTTCAGCACGGCGGAAAGCCGGATTTACTGCCAGGGTTGTAATGAGGGCCTTAATATCTTCAAGAAACTTCTTCTGCCACAAAAATTGACACACAGCCTGCCGAAAATAACGCACAGCCATTTTGCAAGTGAGAAATCCCAGCACAGCCGAGCCGGACTGACGCAGCCCAACTTTCAGAGTGAGGATTCGACGCAGCGCCTGCCTTAGACCGTAAATTTGACACACAACCCTACCGGATCGATGAATAGCCGAGCCGGAACTCAGCTGATTCACTCGAGTGGAAAATCAATGCAGCACCTGCATTGCAACCGTAAATTTGATGCATCTCCAAACCGGATCAACGCATTGCCTGTGACTTCTTCCCAAACACCCAGGATTTCCCAGCATCGTCCCTGGGTGCCTAAAAGATCTGCTCATCGCAGTGAAAAACCAAGGCTGTGAGCCAAAAAACAACACAAACCCCTTGCTGTATGGAAAGAAATGACGCACTGCCTGTGCCCCGTTGTAAAATCCGACACACACCCTATTTTTCCACACATCTCCTCTGTGGTCTCAGTCTGTGGTATTTTTGATGCACACAAGGAACTTTGTGTAATCATGAGACACCTGTCGATTTGTAAGATTTAAGACTCTTTTTAAACTTGCAAAAGTGATATCTCAACTTGTGTTTATTGGAACTTTATAGTTTTATCCTTTTTTTAACCAGAAAAATATCAAATATTTTTCTAAGCCTGTGTGCTATATTTCTGTGGTGTTTTCACTGTGTTACTGTATGATTTGTTTCACAAATACTTTACACAATACCTTCTAAGTTAAGCCTGACTGCTCAGTGCCAAGCTACCAGAGGGTGGGCACAGGATAATTTGGATTGTGTGTGACTAGGATTGTGGTCCCTATTTGGGTAAGGGTGTATACCTCCCCCAACTAGAGGCCCCATTTCTAACATTGGTGATCAGCGGTGATAGGACTTGTGATAGGATTTGTGTTTTGGCAGCGACATACAATAGCTACATTTACACTACCTACCCACAGTTAACGGTCAATTTGAGTCGTTCTGTTTTTGCTGCAATTTTTCCTGCCTGACATTTTAATCTAATCCTAAACAACATGTCTCTGGCTTGGTCTTAAGAAGGAGCTGAGCTCAAGACGTGTACTGTTAGCCAGCTGAAAAGGTTTTTCAAGGGTTTAGCAGTATCTACTCGGGGAGCCCCCAGGAAGGAGTTCCAAAAGGCGCTGAGGGCCTAGGCATAAGCCCATTCACAAGAGAATGTTGAGGTGGAAGATCCAGGGGATGGCTCTCAAGAGGATTTGCCAACAGCAGTGGGGGATGACACCCCTGGATCTGTGCCCCCTGTAAAACCAGAGAGCAGTGTCTCAAGTCACTGTCTGACTACAGAGGAAAGGAGGGAGGAGAGAAATTTCAACAGTAGTTGGCCATATTAAACATGGAGGCAAACGGGAGGAAAGCAGAAAGAGAGGCTGAGAAAGCAGCCAAACAAGCTGAGAGAGAAGCAAAACACACTTAGGCTGAAAGGGCTTGGCTGAAAAGAAACTAGTTCTGGCTCATGAACTGAGTCGTAAAGAGCTGGAGCTCAAGCCTAGGCTGTCTGAGTCCAGCAGTGATGGTGGCAGCATACATACAGGACCTGCTGGAGATAAAAAGGTTTGTATACCCAAAGATGTGGTGCCAGGTTATGTGGTGGGAGATGACATTGACAATGATTTGATGCTTATGAAGTTGTACTAAGGGCTCATGGGGTTCCTGAAGAGCAATGGGGGGCGGGCTTGTGGAAACATGTGCCAATCATTCAGAGGGACACACTCCTCATTAGAAAAGAAGGACCAGAACACATACCATCTTATGAAAGCCATTTTAATTTCCAAGTTTGGACTCACCCCTGAAAAGTATCGCCAGAAATTAAGGGACAGTACCAAACTTTCCAACCAAACCTAGGTAGGCTTTTATGATTCCTCTAGCAAGGCACAGAATGGATGCGTGCGGGACAGTAGAGTAAATGATTATATGGGTTCATATAATTTGATCCTGAGAGAGCATATGCTCAGTATTTGCTTTACAGAGTTGCGCCAGCACCTGATTGTCAGTAATCTGACTGATCCCAGAAAGGTTGCTGAGGAGGCAGACCTGTGGGCTTGCACCAGAGTGTCCAAGAAGGTACCTCAAGAAGGGCAGTTACAATTCTCCCCAAGAGAGTGGGGGGGTTAAAGATGACCCAGACAAGTCCCAGAGTAAGGGGGGAGGGAAGGGTTCCTATGCCACATCTGAAAAACAGGGTGATGGTTCTGGTGGGCAGTGGTTCAGGCACCCCATTTCCAACTCTGCTGCTTTGGGTGCTCCCAGCTAGGACACAAGAAGGGGGACTCTGCCCAACCAAAGAAACCACCCACTGATGGGACCTCTACAGGGGTGGCAAATGTGGACTCAGGGGAAGTAGTCCCCAGGGAAGGTCATAGACCATTCCCTAATCTCCATCAGGAGGAAGATACACGTAGAGGGTGAGCTGGTGATCCCTGAGGGTGGGAGTCATCACTTCCACCAGGTGGAAGTGAATGGGGTCCCTGTCACTGCTCTGAGGAACACCAGGGCTAGTCATACCATGATGGTGGAGAGACTAGTTTCCCCAGAGCAGTACACCGGCCAGCCCATGGGGAGGATTTCTTCCACCAAATGGCCCTGGTATCCCTGGAGTGGGGTGAGGTGGGGAGGTGACCCAGAGAAGGGTCATAGTTAGTCCTCAGATGCCCATTAACTGCATTTTGGGGAATAAGTTACCCCTGGTGGCAGGAGAACTGAGAGGGGTGACCCCTCAGGACACCTTGACAGTTCAGTTGTCTGGCAGTACCACTCCCCAGAGGAGGGTATGGGATCCAGGATGTGGAGGGTGGTGAGGGAGGACTCCTATCCCCTGTTCAGCCTCAGGGTTCAGAACCTGGGTTGAGTGACCAGTGTCAGGATACCACCCCAGAACTGGAGAGAAATAGAGTGGAAGTAGGATGCAGCACTCACAGGGCTACTGCCCCGACTCTGAGCCACCACAGAGATCAGGGAAACCTCAGGAGCCCATAGGGAACTCCCTGCTAGAGCCAAGGCTGGAGGAGAATCTTATCCAATGGCCCCACCCGGGGCCTCCACTTAACTGTGGATGGCCAAAGGCCTAGCTCTTGACACTGAAGCTGTCAGTGGCCCCTGTTGGTTGCTGTCCTTGTGGACAGAGTTTTCCCTGGGTTGGGGACAGCAGTCAGACCCAATGAGTAGAGCGGGCCATATCACTCTGCTGGCCATGGTGGTACTGTCTGTCTACTGGGATGCATCTGTGAGCAAATTAAGGTTAGGAGCTTCACAGAAGGGGTCCCCAGATAAGGAGTCTGTGCAGTAGCCCCAGAGAGTATAGAAAGAGGAGCCTCACGGAGTTCAGAAAGGCATAGAACTGGTAAGTGCCCCAACATTAGTGGACCATTGTCCATGTTCTATTGCCGTTAAGCAGGGAAGTCCATCAAAGTATTGATTAGCCTACCTTGGCTTTAGGCTGGAAGGTGGATATGCTGGAAATGGCCTCACTGCAGGGTCACCCCCAAACTTTTTGCCTTCCTTCTCTTCTTTTTATGATCTCATTTTCGCTGGCTTTAGGACCCTGGACACTTCTGCTAACCAGTGCTAACGTGCATGTGCTCTCTCCCTAGAAACATGGTAACATTGGCTCATTCCCAATTGCATATTTATTTTACTTGTAAGTCCTCAATAAAGTGCACTAGGTTTCCCCAAGGCCTGTAAATTAAATGCTACTAGTGGGCCTGCAGCACTGATTGTGCCACTCACATAAGTAGCCCCTTAACCGCGTCTCAGGCCTGCCAGTGCAAGGCCTGTGTGTGCAGTTTCACTGCCACTTCGACTTGGCATGCATATGAAAGTACTTTCCAAGCCTTTAACTCCCCTTTTTCTACATATAAGTCACCCCTACGGTAGGCCCTAGGTAACCCATAGGGCAAGGTGCTATGTAGGTAAAAGGCAGGACATGTACCTGTGTGTTGTACATGTTCTGGTAATGAAAAACTTCTAAATTAATTTTCCACAACTGTGAGGCCTGCTCCTTTCACAAGATAGCATTAGGACTACCCCATATACTGTTTGAGTGGTAGATTCTGATCAGAAAGGGGTAAGCAGGTCATAATTAGTATGGCCAGAATGGTAAAAGAAAATCCTGCTTATTGGTGAGGTTGGATTTTGTATTACTATTTTAGAAATGCCAGTTTTAGAAAGTGAGCATTTCTCTGAACTTAAAGTCCATCTGTCCCTTACAACCTGTCTCCAATCAATGTCTGGGCGGGCTGGTTGTCAGCTTTCTTGTGCATTTCACCCAGACAACCACAAACACAGGACACTCAGTCACACCTGCATGCGTCTGCATACTGAATGGGTCTTCCTGGGCTGAAAGGGTGGAGGGCCTGACTCTCACATTTCAAAGGCTAGTGGCCTGTGCTCACACAATGGACTGCCAAACCCCGTACCGAGACCCTGGCAGACAGACCTGTACTGAAAGGGGTAATTATGCACTTCAAAACCACTCTTTAAAGTCTCCCCCACTTCAAAGTCATTTTTGAGTAGGTATAAACTGGGTCCCTGACCCCACCAACTAAGACACTTCTGGACCTGAACCTGCAATCTGTCAAGAGGAACTGCCCGGCTGCCGAAAGGACTCATCTGGACTGGTTTGCTGAGAAGGACTGCTGCCCTGCTGTTGCCCTGCTGTCCTGCTTCCCTGCTTCCCTCTGACTTTGCTGAGAAGTGCTCTCCAAGGGCTTGGATTGAGCTTGCCTCCTGTTCTCTGGACAGGAGTACATATCTCTGCGAAGTAGAGACCCCATTTCTAACATTTATCAACACCACTCATGTGCTTATTTTAGTCCAATATACGCACAGGTTTTCACACTTCGGCAACCTGACCCCAAACAGTCATAGGTGAAATACTTTCCTCATGGATGGTAGTCAGCATGTAGACATCTCTCTTGTCTATAAATTTCACAGCTAAAAGTTCATCACTATGCAAGGCCCTGCATTGTCCCCTCTCACGTTTTTTACGAACAAGCTCTTTTGGGTAACCTTTACTTTTACAGCGGGTTGTGCCACAAGCAACACTGTCTACTTTGACAAATACACTGAACAATTGCACACCAGTGTAGAAGTTATCTACATATATATGGTGAGCTTTGTTAAAAAAATCCTCTAATAAGTTTCCACACAATTTTCTCACTAACTCCAAAATTGGACGGACAACCAGGGACATCATTAGTGGAATACCTACCACTGTACACCCTGAAATTATAGACATACCCAGTACTACTCTCAGACGGCATATATATTTTAATTCCATGCCCTCATGCTGGGAAAGTGCAGCCTAAAAACCAAACGGCATTTGAACAGGACTAAAGATCCCTCCACATCTATGTCTTTCCCTAGAACAGAGATCTCTGAAAATGGATGTACAAATTGACCAAGGAAAGACCAAATTTTAAAATTGGCAATGAGGGTGATCTTGTGGCAACGTTAAAGGATTATCAACAAAATGCAGCATCCAAATCAGAAGCAAATACCGATCATGACTCATGGTTGGAGGAAATATAGCTGTTGCCATCAAGGGGATAGTAGACCAATATGAAGACAATGATGGGTCCTTGTCAAGCCCATCAAAAAAGTTAAATCCAAGAACTTCTTCAACTCATCCAGCTCTGTGGGAGTCTATCGGCGAGCTTTTAGCTGGGGCTTACGTCTAGCACTTTTGTCGCTCAAATACTGTTCAGCACATAAATTAGAATGCTAAACAATCTCATCCAAAAATACATCATCCACAAACAACTGAAAGAAATTAATAGGCAAAATGTTTTCAGTATTCACTTTACACCTTGCAACATCAGTAAAAGCAGGTAGCGCTGGCTGCATCATGTATGGGGCAACCCAGAGTTCAACTTTTCCAATAGCAAGTCTTTCAGCCCCAGGCTGAAATCCAGATGCCTCTTGCCTCATTATCGGCACATCGGTGTTGTCCTCTAAAAAAGGCACTTCCTCTGCACTAAGAAAGGCTTCATCAACAGATGATTCCTCTCGGACAGAAAATTCACTGTCAGAATCTTGCACTTCCTCCTCTTCCTCAGATGCGGAGTCAGTCTCATAATCGTAGTCAGAGGAAGATTTGAAAAGCATGCCAACAACCAGCTGAGAAGTAATCCTGAGGCTCAGTAATCCTGAGGCAGTAATCCTGACATTAGCCAACACAGTGCAAAATATGTAATAAACAAAGTGTGGCTTTATCAGGAAGCCCTAATTACTCAAAAACAATACCACTCACTTGTCAGAGACAGCTAGACTCACCAACACCTACTCTGCACATTCACAGCAAGCACCAACGAGAGTCTACTAGAAAGGAAAAAACAAAAATAATACTCACAAGACAACACAATACACATTGTGCACAAATGAAGAATTCCCCACACAATAAAACAGAAGCTAAATATACTGCTACTATTACACCATTTACAAAATATTATTTTAGAGTGAACAGTACAAAAAATATTTTGTTACTAAACACATGCAACTACACAAACTGCAGATCATCTGCAAGCAGGAAAGGCTGCAAAGGTTTGCTCTAGAATAAAAAGTATAAATAAAACATTATAATCACAAATAAAAATCATGACAACAAACAAAACAGTTATTATTATAAAACCCACAGAAGTTTTCCCTGGTGTCTGGGGGCTTTCTGCCCCCCTTGGGGGCTATTGGCCTAAAAGCATGGCCAATCTGCCCTATTGGGGGGGGGGGGGTTTGGGACTGCAAAAATCATACCATTTCACCAATAAAGTGCCCCATGAAGCCATTTCCTGAAATATCAAACAGAAAATCCCTGGTGTATCGAGGGCTTGCCCTAGGGGTCGATCCACACAAATTTATCAAACAAAATACTCTGGGGGTCATTCTGACCCTGGCGGCCGCCACCGACCACGGGAGCACCGCCAACAGGCTGGCGGTGCTCCCACGAGCATTCTGACCGCGGCGGTTCAGCCGCGGTCAGAAGCGGAAAGTCGGCGGGCTCCCGCCGACTTTCCGCTGCTCGGGGGAATCCTCCATGGCGACGGAGCGCGCTCCGCCGCCATGGGGATTCTGACACCCCCTACCGCCATCCTGTTCATGGCGGGAAACCCGCCATGAACAGGATGGCGGTAGGGGGTGCCGCGGGGCCCCTGGGGGCCCCTGCAGTGCCCATGCCAATGGCATGGGCACTGCAGGGGCCCCCGTAAGAGGGCCCCGCAAAGTATTTCAGTGTCTGCTTTGCAGACACTGAAATACGCGACGGGTGCAACTGCACCCGTCGCACCCCTGCAACTACGCCGGCTCAATTCTGAGCCGGCGTCCTCGTTGCAGGGGCATTTCCTCTGGGCCGGCGGGCGCTCTTTTGGAGAGCGCCCGCCGGCCCAGAGGAAATGTCTGAATGGCCGCCGCGGTCTTCTGACCGCGGTGAGGTCATTTGGCGGCGGTATGTGTCTAGTGTGTTTTGACCACCCTCAAAAAATGGCTGATCTACACCTGGGGGAGGGGGGCTGAAACATGAATAAATTATTGCCTCCAAGGGAGCAAACCTTGCCTAAGGGGTCTCTCACCTAAAAACATAAAGCTGAAAGAAATCCCTGGTGGTCTAGTGAGTTTCGACGCCACCCCCAAGGGGGCTGATCGGCCCCAAAAAAGCCTGACTTATTCCAAGGAGAGGCAAACATGGATCATTTCTTGCCTCCAAGGGATTGACCCTTGGTTAAGGGGTTGCTCCCCTAAAAATGTAATGCTGAAAGAAATCCCTGGTGGTCTACTGGGCTTTGACCCCACTACCCCCCGGGGGCAGATCAGCCAAAAAAAGTCTGATCTACCCCCAAAGGGGGTGAAATATGGATCAATTATTGCCTCTAAAGGAGTGATCCTTGTCTAAGGGGTTGCTGCCCTAAACCATTATCCATAAACCAATCCCTGGTTGTCTAGTGGTTTTCAGCCCCCTAAGGGATAGATCGGCTGCAAAAAACAGCTGACCTACCCCCCTGGAGGGCCAAAACATGGACATCTTTATTGGCCCCCTAAGCAAATGGATGTGCTTTGCAGCTGCATTTGATGATGATGGTGTGCTGTACGTATGCCAACATCATCAGATCATTGACAGGAGGGTTGGGGATGGCAGCCAAAAGTGATTCCGCTGGCATCTCTTGTAGGGGTGTTGAAATGGGTGGCGCACATGGGAGCGCCAGTGCTTCCCCTGTGGGCTGGTGCGAGGACAGAACAGTTTTATCCTCAGCACACTCTCACCGCAGCTGAGGGTGGAACCATTCTGTCTTCAGTACACAATGGGGGTTATTCTAACTTTGGAGGAGGTGTTAATCCGTCCCAAAAGTGACGGAAAAGTGACGGATTTACCACCAGCCGTATTACGAGTCCATTATATCCTATGGAACTCGTAATACGGCTGGTGGTATATCCGTCACTTTACCGTCACTTTTGGGACGGATTAACACTCCTCCAAAGTTAGAATAACCCCCTATGTGTTAAAAAAGGAAATCAAAGCCTTCTGTTTTCAAACTGAATTTTAGGTCTGCCCAAAGGAAATTGAGGGATCTCTTTTGGGACTCTCTGAAATCCCTTTCGGTTCCCGGATCAGTATGAATTCAACCTGGGCCCTGTGTATCACTCCAAGTTTCTATTTACTGTGAACAAATCTGCTAATAATTTTGAATCTGGTGCCCTTTTCCTGAAGAAACATGCACTGCATAAGATAAATGACTGTTTACTTCTGGAAATTTTGTTAGGATCCACAACTGTCCATCAGGATATTGTACCACTACCTGCTGGACTTTAGAGAGTTCAGCACGAAAGCTGTTCAAGAGTACTTACTGCATATAAATATAAAGGTCTTAACACAGGGTGTCAGGAGGATACTATGGAATGTTTGCGCATATTGAAAGGATTTTCCTAAATATTGAAGATTAGAGGCAACTCTACAATTTGGTTGGAACTGTTAATACACTTAAATAGTTATTCAGCAATTTGCATGCTTATTGTAGATCCCTGTCTCCAAAGATCTACATGCTGTTCTACGTTTGGTGTATTGTCACAGCGATTTGCATGCTCATTGCAGATCCATGTCCAGTACACGGTGCACACTTTTCAACAATTCCTGCATTTTCACAGTGATTAGCACGCTCCAGCAGATTCTGATACACAGCATTCAGCATGCTAATGACTTTTATCAAACCTAAAATGTTCTTTTAATTGTTTCCCATTTTGCAGATGCAGTTTAATATTTATTTTTCTCTTTATTGCTTATTCACTTTGTATTTTGGATACTATATGTTTGAAATGTACGTTAACTTGCAGCCATTACCTCAGCAGTGTTTCTCCAATATCCTGGTAAGCTATCTATGAGAAGCTGTTATTGGCTCAGATCTTTGTTCGGAACTATAGATTGTCAAAAATGTAGAACAAAAAGAAAACGTATCCTCTTATTTTACTATGTAGGAGCTAATGGCCAAAATGTGTTTGAACACATACTTGATTATATACCTACCCAGGATGACGTTGTAGATTAATTTGAAATCATGGTAAAGCATACTAAATTGTATTTTGAAGGAAAAAGGAACTTATTAGTCTGCCATCGTAATTTTTTACAACAGTTCAGAGTCTGAATCAGCTAACACGTTACTGTCTTGAAGGTTCTAACATTGTTGTGTGTTTAAAGGTTTTGCTTACAACTTATTCATGCTCAATTAGTGTTTTTTCTGTTCTGTTAAAAAAACACAGAGGCACTTCTCTCAGCGATAAAACTAGAATGCCAAACACGAAATTACAACAGACATGTGTTTTGAATTTGGCTTTTCTTCACATAGGTCCATTCTGAAAAAATTTAAAATTTTAGGTCAAGAGTGTTGTAAGTGCAGTAATTTCGGACAGATTTGCAGAGGTAGGAAGCATGTTAGACATGTGGTTGAACAGGACAGTATTGATGACGCAAGGGAATGATTTGCAATGCTTGTCTTGATGTGAAGCTGAAAGGGCTTAGAAAGAACCAAATGAATTTTGAAAAACAAGATATTAGTCAACATTGTTGGTATGGGCATTGAACTTATAGTTGAATTTGGAGGCAAGATTACCAACATTTCTATAGAAAAACGATTTATGGAGTGATCATTTTTTATGACCTGCAAATGTCAGAACCTTAGCCTGCAATGGAACTAGTATTAACCTTTTGAGTTTAGATCAGTGTGGGAAACTGGGTTTTTGATTGACTGGGTGTGAGCCCTGGTCAAGTAACAGCCACATTTCCCTGCAGGGAGCATCATAAAAAGTAACTAAATTAACCTGTGCTAACCCCTGTGTAGATTGGCACAAAAAGCAGCAAGGATTAACTTAGAGGCAATGTGTAAAGTATTTATGTAGCACACAAACAGCAATAGAGTAAAAATACAACAAAAGAAAAATCTTATACCAATTTAGAAAAATAGTGTACATTGTAATACGTTATTTGATAACAAAACAAAAAAAATCTAATAAATAGAACTGAAGTGGTGAATTTTCAAAACTTTCAATGAACAATAGTGCCTAAAAGATCAAAGTGCCAACTGCATACTTCTAGTTGTGTGGGACCAGGTCAAAGTTGAAAATATGGCCGGCAGTGATGGAACGCATTTAGAATACTCAAAGTGTATTGTGCCTGGTCAATGTAACCCCATCCACCCAACTCTAAATCAGGCACTTAGTGTGTGAAATGAAAGTTGAAATTCTCCAGTGTGATGAGGCGGAGGGCTGTAGTCTAAAGCCAGTTCTACAGGGATGGATACTCTTTTGGTAAAGAACTGCTGAAAAGAATTTGCTACTGTGGAGAATAATGTAGCAGGAGAAGCCACAAAGTCAATCAGACCAACAATGCTCCTCAGAAGGATATGCAAGCAGATTGGTCCGAGTCTCCTCTTGGTTCTCAAAGCAGTATTAGCTAAACCTTTGTCCCCACTTTTGAGTATTGGCTATCTGGTCACATTCAGCACCACTTTCCAAAAGTCCTGGACTGGAGGGGCATCACTTTGAGGGTCAGGGCTCACTTAGGATGGGTTCAGGTGTGGGTCCAAGGTGAAGGGAGCCTTTTGTGTCCCTGAGGCTCAGATCAGGAGGCCTGCAAATTAGCCCTTTGGAGTTATTCTGGTGGTCCTGGGTTCAAATTGCAGGTCCAGTCCTTCTTCCCCAGGCAAGGAGGCAGCAGGGTAAAAAGGCAGCAAATCTAGCAAGAAAGCAGCAGGCAGAAATCTAGCAGCTTGGCAGTCTGTTCAGCAGCACACCGGTCCTTCTTCCTGGCATAGTATCCACGAGTCCAGAAGTGGACTCAGGAGGTGGGGTCTGAGGTCCTATTATCATACCCTGATGCCATCCCTCTAGAAAGTGAGAGAAGCTTCTAAACAATGGTTTTGAAGTACACAGAATTTCCTGAATCACCTGTTCTGGCTCCAAGGTGGCTGCAGTGAAAATGTGGAGGTGGTAGGTCCCTTGTATGAAGGCAGATTACTCCCTATTCAGTTGCAAGTGGAGCTGTGCTCACCTCGCCACTAGATGGCCGATGTAGGTACAAATAAGTTCTCAGTTGCGTGACTGTGTGGGACAAGTTCCCAGTTACATGCAGTCATGTGACCTAAAAATGGCTACAGGCTGGCTGCAGGAACACAAGGGCTGAGGGGAGAAAAATGCCCACTTTCAAAGTTTTCTTTTTAAGATTGTAATAAAAAAAATACTTTACTAATAAATAGGGTTTTTTATCACAATTCCCAAAACACCACAAACATGACATAGCCACCTGCTCACCATTGGAAATTACAGTTTATGAAATGTAATAAGGAATTCCCAGTGTTATCCTATGGGAGGGGTAGGTGTCACAGTAGTGAAAAAATGAATTTAGAGGTTTTTCGCAACCAGGACATGTAAACTAAAAAGTACTTATCCTTTCTTCTACTTCTAAGGGACCCTTCCTTATGGTCTACCTAGGACCTACCTTAAAGAAGACTTGCATGTCATGAATTAAAAGGGGAATTTAAGAATTAACAAGGTGGTTATATTGCCAAGGTGACAAGAGATATACCTGGCATCCTTGGTGTTGTCTCCCCTTTCTTTTTTTACCTCTGCTTCCTATGTTTGACTGTGTGCTGGACTTTTTTGCTGTTTTTGTTACCCGCAGCACTGTAGCACTGCTAATCAGTGCTAAAGTGCAAGTGCTCCCTGTGTTAATTGCATGTTGTTAGAAATGGGGTTTCTGGTTGGCTAGGATATGCACCTCAGCCAGGCAGAACCTACCCACTCTAGTCAGGGCAAGGGAGTTACACGTCCAAGATAACCCCTGCTCACCCCCTTGGTAGCTTGGCACGAGCAGTCAGGCTTTCCCAGAGGCAATGTGTAAAGCATTTGCACAACACACGTGACACAATAGCCCCACCACAAAGGAAACACATCCCCAGATTATATGAAAATATACTGTATTGTACACAACACAATTAATAGACCAAATATCACATATCAGTACTATCTTGCTACCTTAGCAGTTGTCAGAACGCTACACATTAGTTACTCTGCAAACTAGCAGTAGTCACACATAACACACAGGTTACTTAGTATTCTGCAACATAAGCAGTAGTCAGGAAACACTTATTACACCACAGCACTTGTCATAAGAAAACCATATTAGCAAATCATATCCATAAAAAGAACATTTGCACACATATGTAAAAGCATCATCAAACGGGCAGGTAACATAAATCAATCAGCAAAGTCTTTAGGCAGAACTTGGATTGTAAATACATTAGTCCTCTAAAAATACCTGGTTTGATGGATCTGGCACCTCCAGTGCCTAGAGGAACAAAGAAGGGGCCCCCGGCGCTCTTCTGTGCAACTTGGGGGCCTCCCTGGCAATTGTGGTGGCACGCACCTCCTCTATACTCCTAACGGGCCCCTCTTGAGGCCCGCGATCACTGTAGGCCCCCCCCCGGCCTTCCACCGACCCTCACGAGGGGGGCCACAATCCGGTATGAAATGCAAGGAGGAGGGGGCACCACGTAGCCCCTCGCTTCAAGAGAGGGCCCCTTTTGGGACCTGCTGTCGTTGTAGGGCTCCCCGGGCCTTAACTGGCCTTCCACCAAAGGGGGGGAAGACCTAAAGCTCAATACTTGCCCATACAAGGGCCAACCCCAGGACCGGTGGCGCAGGGGGTCTCGGGTGAGGCTACTGCCCCCCACGGTCACGGAGGGAGCAGGACGGCCTCGTTGGGGCCAGAGGTTTCCTTCCCTCCGCCGGGCTTCCAAATGTACGCAGTGGCCCACCCGGCCGTCGAGAAGGAGGCAGGCACCAAAGTCGTGCCTGCCAGTTCCTCAGGGGCACTCCACAGAGCGTGCTTCACCCCGGGGGCATGACAGGAGCGCTCGAGCTCCAGTTAAACGACAACGAGGATTCTTCTGGTGCCCGGGGGGCAGGGGGAAGCAGCGCGACTCCGGCGCTTAGGAACCACACAGCCCGGGTCGTAGCGTGATTTCTTTCACCAGCAAAAGTGCATGCTTACATCGCTTTAAGGATTTTAAAGGTGCAGCGCTTTCCCAAGCGCTAGTTTTGGCAAGTGTTGAAGCACTCTTTCGTGCTTCACAAGGCGACAAGGGTCAGGGGCCACAGCACCCAGCTCCTGGGGAACAGAGTCCAAAGAAAAGGCCCACAGGTGGAGGGGCCCAACAACAGGCCAACACAAAGAAAAAATGCAGCAAGTGGCAAGTCCTTCACAGTGACCAGCAGGTCATAGGTCAGCACAGTAGCAGCAGTCCATGACGGTCCCTGGTGAGTCCTTCCAGCATTTCTGGGTCCAGTTCCAGGATGTTTCAAGAGTCTCCAAATTGTGGGGAAAATTCCCCTGTACTTATACTCAGTCCTTACAATGTTTTGCAATGGTAGGGAGAGGTGGTTCCAGCCAGTTACAACTGGTTCTGGGAGTGCCCCCTCTCTCCTTCAGCACAGGCTCCAATCATCAGTGGGGGGTTAACAACCCTATTGTGTGAGACCAGGGCACAGCCTTTACAAATGTAGATGTTCCCCGCCTCTCCCTTCTTTCAGCCCAGGAAGACTACTCAGTATGCAGATGCACCTCTGTGACACCTCCACCCTCCCTGTGGCTATCTGAAAAGTATGCACAAAGCCCCAACTGTCACTCTGCCCAGACGTGGATTGGAGTCAAGCTGCAACACACCAGAGTCATAAGCACAGATAAATGCACACTTTCTAGAAGTGGTATTTCTGCAATAGTAATAAAAAATACACCTACACCAGTAAGCAGCATTTATTATCACCATCACAACCATACCAAACACCACGCTACCCCTCATAAATCAGACAATACCCCTTACACATAAGGAAGGGCATTTCTAATGCAATCCTATGAGAAGGCAGCACTCACAGCAGTGAGACACCAAGTTCGGCTGTTTGTCACTAGGAGGAATGGCCACACAACCTGGCACATGTCCTGCCTTCGACATACCTGGCACCCTGCCCATAGGGCTAGCTAGGGCATACTGTAGGGGTGACTTGCATGTAGTAAAAAGGGAGTTCTGGGCCTGGCAAGTAAATTTAGATGCCAGGTCCCTGTGGCAGAAAACTGCGCACACAGGCCCTGCGCTAGCAGACCTGAGACAGGTTTGAAAGTCTACTTCAGTGGATGGTGCAAGCAGCGCTGCAGGCCCACTAGTAGTATTTAATTTACAGGCCCTGGGTATAGAGATACCACTGTATAAGGGACTTACAAGTAAATTAAATATGGCTATTAGGTATAAGCCAATCATACCAACTTCAGATGGGAGAGCACCTGCACTTTAGCACTGGACGACAAGTGCAAACTTGCAAGTCGATCGCATGCCTGGATCGTCATTCACAATTATAGCAGTTTGGTACCAGCACAGTACTTGATCTAAACATTACACTGCACATTAAACGCCAGCTGCTTGCGATGCGACTAGGGTCCCTGCCATCTCTAGCAGATCAACCAACATGGGAGAATGGGGTGAGATGCTATGCAGGCTATGCAATGCCGCAAAAGAGGACATGGTTCATTTGATTTGTAGCTCTCTGGCCCCAAGAGAAGCGCGCTGTCAACTGTTAAAACCAGCTTTTATCATGAGTGGGGTCCGCTCCTGTTGCCCGACAGTAATAAAAATGTTTGATCCAACCTAACCGCGGATAAATTGTAGGCTCGTGAAATTTCTAGCCTTGCAATCTAAATATCTAACTGGCTGTCCATGATCGTTATTTTATAGCAAATTTTAGTACACCATGAGGATTTAACGACCTCTTCTACATAAATGGTATTGTTCTAGTAGATTACATTAATTTTATATCTTAAAGAATTTAAAATGTATAGTGTGCAGTTCAACGGACATGAACAAGCAATAAGTACGGGTTTTGCAATTTAGAGGGTTCGATTGTAACCATGCCCATTGAAAAGTTTGTATACTTTTGCTCTCCATTCGTTAGATTCTCTCTTTTGCTCAGCTTAGAACCTATAGCACTTAGAACGATTTTATGCTTAGAATAGTTTTAACGGATTTATGCAAAGTATTATGCAGTGATTGTAGGTATTTCTATGTGCGCTTCATACTTTAACAAATTTCCCAGCACTTTAATGAGACTTGAGGTCCACAATAGTTTTAACGATTTTGTCCAAAACACCACTTACTGTGTTGAAATTCATGGATTGTTTTTAAGCACGTTGTTGCAGTAACCATGTATTCCGTTTGTCTTTGCTAATATTTTAAATAATCATGCAAATAAAGATTACATTGACATTGAACTACTGGCTCTACAGGAAGTGTCCTGACATTTTGACTTAACACCTTGAAAAGCAGCAGAGGTCAATCTCACAGAGACTTCTACCAGGAGGGGACCTTTATGTCCTTTTCCGATATTAGGGACTCCTATTGAGTGGGGCAAAGTCATTTCATACATACCATGCAATCCAACACGTGATACACAACACATGGGGTAACCACGGAGTACAGCTGCCCCAAGCGTTGCAGCTACATACAGTTCTTTCATTCGACGGCATATAGCTGGCAATCACTGTTCTCTAGAATGCATTGAACTCCACTGCACAAAGGACCACTAAGAGAGCTAAGAACAGCTGAGTCCCAGTCCTACCAAAAGCAATGATGGACAAATAATAGGACCAGGCACTCCAACAGGTTAAAAAAAAAGTGTCCTATAACCCAACCTATCCAGTTAATTCAATGTAAATTTGTAGTTCATTCATATCTTTCCCCACACCATATCAAGCATATGTTCCCCGCAGCCTCCTCAGATTGATCCTGATGCAGGACACTGGATGCCAACTTCAACCATGTGGTGCGAGAGTGCACAATGCTGCGTTGAGAATGAGAGGAGATAAAATAGATAACAGCTGCAGTTGTGGACTATGTGCTTTCGCCTACACCTGAATGTCATCTTCTGGGAATACGGCCCAGATCAAAAGAGGACAGATGCTTGCATAGACTCATTGACCTAGCCTTTATTTTCTATAGACGTCTAATTGACATGGAGTGGAAGACTCCTATGGCCCCAGATATCAAGGGATGGTTGTGGACAATATTGAAGTGGGAACGTGCTGAATCAGAAGTACTCACGGGGGGCACATTGGTGGGGAACAAAGCAGACAGGGGATGTTGGGAGGTACATATCAGGAATACTGAAGCGAGGAACAATGCCTAACCCACCTGAATGGTGATTAAAACTCTTCTGCTGATCCCCTAATACAGAAGGATGCTCCTGCGAGGTGGAGCAGGACTGGTGTAAAGGCTGACAGACTGCCTGAATTCTCTGTTTCCCCGGGACTTCTGCACTCAATCTGTGGAATGATACATAGACTCTGAGACCTGGGACCCCTATATGTCCTGCCCACCATAATATACCATAGACTCTTCCCATGCCACCCAACACTTCTCATTGTGGAGGCTATGTGGATAAAGTGACAGTTACGGATACTGCTACACATCTTGCATTCAACCGCATGTGTATTGTATATTAACTGTTCTGTTCTGGTATGACCATGCCACCATTGACCATGCTGGTCACTCCAGGTTCATAGGAATATAATTGATGGAATTCAACAACTCCACTGTCAGCGGTTTTGTTTATTAAGTTTGTACTCAGGCACCATATTGCATATTGACCTATGTGGCAATTGAATTGCTTTTGCATCTATACTTATCATGTGCTTTTGTTATATTATGTAATAAAACAATGCAAGACATGTTTTAAAAAATGCTTCTTTTAAAAGCCCACCCTCTTCAGTGCATATGATATGAATTGTAATCATACAGAATATACACAATAAAGTAGTGAAAAGTTAATGAATTCTGTAAACAGCAAGAACTGATTATTGTATTTCTAACATGGTTATCGTATTTTTTAGCGATAATACCCTTTTCTGCTACTTCTAAGCACAATGCTAATTCTAGCAGTTTAATAAAAACTACGCTTATCTTGAATTTCAAAGGTGGTAGGCACTTGCATACCAGATTCAGAACAACATGTCTATTGTTTCTTCTGAATAGCAATCCTGCTATTTCAGTCACTGAGCAGCTGTGTGTATCGAAGAAAAAACACAGCCACTCAGGCAGCCAGTGACAGTCACTAACCTCAAGTCAACCTTAGATTAAAGTGGAAGTTGTGCCGGTCCTTTCATGATAGTGCTGGTGTGATGATCTCTTCCTTGGCTCTAGCTCCTTACATTCACTTTTGTAATGCTTAATCAGAGGCATGTTAACGCGAAATGTTAGAGTAAGCAATCAGTACAAAATAGAGAAATGCCCCTTCACCTATTTCAAATTATTAAACAATGTTCTTTGAGAGAAAACAAACTGCAACACTAACCCTCGAGGACCGGTGTGTGATTATAATTGATAGTGATATGTTTCACCACATATTTTTAAACAACATGAATGTAATTGTTTAAAACTGATTAACAAATTTGCATGAAACAAATGAACAACAAAACAACCACTAAAAATATGCAATTGGTGAAAGCATAGTTGTTCATTTCTTGATATTTTGACTAACATACATTTCTTATTAAAATGAGAGTAAGTGGAGGAAAAAAAAGAGGGGCTTAGTTACAATATTTTGGTGCAGAGCAGCACAGCAAGGCTTCTGTCAGAGATGCCCTGCATCAAATGAAAAGTGCAGGAATGTACGGTATCTATACGATACAGCACATTCCTATCCCACTGTGCTGGTACACAATTGGCTGTCATGGGCCAATGCAGGCACCCTTGCACCATGGTGCAATAGTTTCTGCGCTGTAGGAATTTTCGTTTTGTGCAGGAAGAGACACCTTCCTGCACAAAACAATCAGTGGAGACGTTTTCCTCCTTTTATGTGTGCTGCAGAATGCAGCACACATAGAAAGAGGGAAAAATAAAGAGAAATAGTTATTTCTTCTTGTTAAATCTCCCCTGGAGAGGCGTATGCTTTTGATGCATTCACAGGTTTACAAATCTGTTAAAATCTAGGAATGGGTGCTGGATGGGAACACCCACTGCAATGCCGATTTAGGCCTCTTTGACATAGTTAGGCAAGGTCACAAGGGGCCAGATATAGGAAACGATTTGCGACTCGCAAACGGCAAAAATTGCCGTTTGCGAGTCGCAAATGTGAGTTTCCTATGCAGAAATGTTTTTTGCGAGTCGGGACCGACTCGCAAAATGCATTTCCGACTCGCAAATAGGAAGGGGTGTTCCCTTCCTATTTGCGACTCGCAGTGGGATGCAATTCCATTTGCGACCGCGTACGCGGTCGCAAATGGAGTCGCAGTTACCATCCACTTGAAGTGGATGGTAACCCACTCGCAAATTGGAAGGGGTCCCCATGGGACCCCTTCCACTTTGTGAATGGACCCAAATATATTTTTTCAGGGCAGGGAGTGGTCCAAGGGACCACTCCCTGCCCTGAAAAAATACCGAAACTAAAGGTTTCATTTTTTTTTTAAGTGCAGCTCGTTTTCCTTTAAGGAAAACGGGCTACACTTAAAAAAAAAAAAAAAATGCTTTATTTAAAGCAGTCACGAACACGGAGGTCTGCTGACTACAGCAGGCCTCCATGTTTGCGAGTGCCTTGACTCGCTATGGGGCCGCAATTTGTGACCCACCTCATGAATATTCATGAGGTGGGTCATTGCGACACCATAGCGAGTCGCAGTCGGTGTCTGAGACACCGTACTGCATTACATTTTGCGAGTTGCAAATAGCGAGTCGCTATGACTCGCTATTTGCAAGTCGCAAAATGTTTCTTTTCTACATCTGGCACAAGGTCATGAAAATCCATGCAAAGTGGCATTGTGTGGACTTGTGGATGTGGGCCTGCAGCCTGTGCCACCAGTGTGTAAAAAAAAAGTGATGCAACAGTGGTGCAAGCTCCTTGTAAATATGTCCCAGAGTATTTACAATAAGACACTTTGGGGGTCATTCTGATCCTGGCGGTCATCGACCGCCAGGGTCAGGCTGGCGGTGCTTCCTTAGCTATTCCGACCGCGGCTGTAAAGCCGTGGTCGCCCAGGCGGGTCCGGCGGTTTCCCGTCGGATTTCCCCCGGCTGAGAGAATCCTCCATGGCGGCGCTGCTTGCAGCGCCGCCATGGGGATTCCGACCCCCTTCCCGCCAGCCTGTTTCTGGCGGTTTTCACCGCCAGGAAGAGGCTGGCGGGAACGGGTGTCGTGGGCCCCCTGGGCAGGGCCCCACGACACCCATGGGCATGGGCAGTGCAGGGGTCCCCTAACAGGGCCCCAGCAGGATTTTCACTGTCTGCTTTGCAGACAGTGAAAATCGCGACGGGTGCAACTGCACCCGTCGCACCCCTGCAACACCGCCGGCTCCATTCAGAGACAGCTTCAATGTTGCAGGGCCTTTCCCGCTGGGCCGGCGGGCGCTCTTTTGGCGGTCGCCCGCCGGCCCAGCGGGAAAGTCGAAATGTCCCCCACGGTCTTTTGACCGCGGAGCGGTCTTTCGATGGGGGAAGTTTGGCGGGTGGCAACCACCGCCCGCCAAACTCAGAATGACCCCCTTTATCCTTTTTCTGCTGGCCTTCATGTGAGGGAGTGGCAAGTGTGATGAAGAAGTGTACTACAAGTGAGTTCATCCTCGGAATATGGGAGCTGGCAGTGGATACTGAATGCTGAGTTGAGGGCCTCCTTCATGGGGTCAATGCTGGGTCCACATGGCAGGATGAAATCTCCATGGAAGGTGGGGTGGGAAACTTAGATAGAGGCAGAGTTGATGCAGTGTTATATTTCTTCTATCAACTCCTTGTGGGTTGCAGATGGTCTGTAGATGAGATTAAAAAGAGGTTGCTTTGTAAACTGAGAGAGGAAGGTGGCAGGAGAGGTGCTCAAAAGGCTAAGATGCGGTCAAGTTGTAAACTTGAGTTTGACTGTGATTCCCCCCTAGATTTGCATTCAGAGAGGGAAATGTCAAGAATGTGAGTTTAGAAGGATATAAAAACAGATGCAAGATGTATTCATCTTGAGGTATCTGATAATATTGAGATCATTGCTTATTGCTGTTTGTGTGCTGATGAAAATGAGTTAAAGAATGTGTGTTTTGGGTGATATGTGTATTCTTGTGAGTGGTATGTGGATGAGTTTGTTATTATATGTGCAGTTATGATGAGTATATTTGTGGGGTCTTGATGTGAAATTTGGATTGGTATGCGTGTGGTGCTTGAGAGACAAATGATGACTGACTTTCCTTGGCAGCAGGGGCTCTGGCCATAGTTCCTTCAGGCCTGAACAACTCTACACAAGTGATGTCCTTTTCTACAGGTCAAAACCAGGGATACCTTTGTCTTGGCCATCCATAGTGTGAGGGATACCCTGAGGAGCAGGCCTTTTTTAAGGCTGTGAAGGGTCCAAAAATATCTCCTCTACGCTGAAAATGTTAATCAATTTTTTAATTAATCAAAAATAGCTTTCTTTTGCTATAGCACTATGAGGAATAATGTTTGGCATATGCTAATGTGGATGAAACTGTGTATGACTTGGGTGCTGGGCTCTCCTAACATGATAGTTTGAGTGAAGTAACAGTTGTCTTTGCATGGTTCTTAGATGTTCAAATAATTTCAGTGTGTGCATCTAATATTGTATCACTACAGTAGGTCAGGCAAAATGATTCACAAAGCCAGATCTGTATGCTATGTATCATCAGATTAAATTTTATGGTGAATCTTGCCATCCAACAGCCTTTGTTACATGTGATGCTACATAACATTTCTGCCACATTCCATTTGTTTAGGCTTCTGCTGGTTTTCAGAAGGTGATGTCTAATCCTTATAAAAAAAGGTTTAGAATTAGTTGAAGGTTTCTAGGATGGCATGCTGATTTTTACTAAAACTAAAGCTGAACATGATGCTGCTAGTGAGAATGTTGTATTCGTTTTGCAAGACAGACAAAGGTTGTGAACATATCTGAGGTAAAGAATGAGATGACAGTATTCCTGTATGGATTTCCTGTTCATGACTATTTAGGGGTTGATAAAAGTGAAAAGGAAGCTACAAAATGTCACGGTCAGAAAATACACAAATTTGTGTGGATCATAATGGCCCCTTTCTCATATTGCCCGGACGTATGAGGTACACAGTTTTTCTTACTGATCACCTTTCAAGGTAATTGAGATTTAAATATGTGATAGAACTCTTCACAGATACTGTTATCAAGTTCTTTCAGGCTGTATTTGTCAGGGAATACTCATGGATAATCAGGTACAGTTCACTTCTTCAGCCATGATAGATTATCTGAAAAAATATGTCAGAAAACAGGTAAAAAAATTGAGATCATTCTCTGACAAATGGGAAAGTTAAGAGGTTCAATGAAGTAGTATGAAACAAGTTTTTTTAAGGAATTCCAAATAAAACTCAATACATTAGAATAATCTCCAAGCAAATAACAATTAATCACAATAAAAATTACTAATGAAAGCCACAGTATACATTAAAACAATGTTAAAATTTGTGCGCTACAAATTAATCCAACTTAATTGTCACAAGTTTAACTGTTTCCTTAAAGCCCAAGCTCAAGAAAGAAACACAAAACAGCTTATCCCAAGGGGGTTACCCAAATAATCCTGTATAGTGTTAAGCAGTTATATAAAAAGACAACAACAGTAAGTCAAGTGAATTAAGTTCAAACTCTTTGGACTACAATAATACGTGAATTTATATTGGACATTAGTGTCATTTGCCAATACATTTATGAAATAAACGTTTCCTCCAGACACTTCCTTCAGTGCTTTATATCAATGATTTACTTATGAATGCTTATTTCATATCAAATTTCAATTTTGTGAATGCTTACTTCAAAGCAAATTACAATTTCCAATTTCCCAGTACTGGGATTTATAATTATTTTGAGCCCAATAAATACTCAATATCTCTCTTTTAATCAGTAGAATGTCCAGTCATTAATTAGATTGGGCTTTTCCTAAAGATCTTCTAAATTCAGCATTCTGATCCAATTGTAAATTTACACAAATTGGAAATGTACCTTTGTGGATCAGGCCCTCTTTTCATTGGTAATTACCAAAAGCCCCAGCTTTAGAATTTTTTTTTTTTTACTTGATTTAGTATCAGAGCACTGTTTGGGGTGTTGCATTGAAGTTGTTTTAAAGTTGAGGCTTTTGGTTGAGTCATGAGGCATGCCTCATTCCGAATGATTTCCCATATCAATTTCACAGTTATTACTTGAGACAGATTATCACTTTCAATGCTTGTCTTCATTACAAATTCCTTTATGCAGTCAAAAAAGGCAAGCTGGTTAAGGTGCAATCTAAAATAAATGAAGTGGTGTTATAATGGTGAGTTAGAGCTGCTGACTGGTCCATTCAAAATAGTTAATTACTATGAGTGGAAAATGTTAGAGTGTTAGACCATCTTATCATGTTTAAGTATAATTGTTTTTGGGGGAGGGTATACTACTTTGGCAATTTTCATATTTACATGCTCCAGTGCCTTCGAATCCTTTGTTAGATTCATATATAAGTTGCCTATGATTAACCAGTTAGTCGTGGGGTATGTTGTTAAAAAATCTCCTGTAATTTCCTCTAATTGTTATATAGCCAATTTTCAGATTGACTTGGGAGTTTGTGTAGATGTTTTATAGGAAGAACACATTTTCAAGACCAAATTGGGAACAAAAACTGGCTATTAGGTCAAGTAGTCAGGATACGTTCAATTCCAGCCTACTTATTTCCATAGACAATTGAGTCAGATTCTCATATAGAGGGCTGTTGGTGCTTCCTGTTCCCTATGAGTGGAAAGTTTAGTCCTCTCCATGTTTTCTGGGGGAACAACCTATCATCTTTCAAAGTTCTGCTAGAATTCTTGGACATCTCAGTCATCAGCTATCTGGGACAAGCTGCCACTAATTCCATGAGCAAAAATACTTGGAGGATCGATTAGATTTTTTTCCTGCTTCATGTGAGGGGTTCTTAGTTAGGAATGCAGTCAGCCAGCTCTAATTATCTTCATGTCGATTTAATACACAATTCACTTTACAATAACTTCCCTTTTCTTGATGGTACAGCATTGTCAGAAATGGTGGACTGCTATGTTACCAGATTTAAAGGCCCCAATACTCTACTTAGACCCATGCTTCTTTGAACTGAGATATTTTTATCGTGTGATTTTGGTGCTTTAAGAGTAAGAATGGAACTTTGCATGCCCAACAGATTTATATCTGGGTTTAGAACACTTTGGTTCACCTTTGACACTTATTCACCAGTTATGGAAGAAGCTTCCTTGTGAGAAGACTTAATCACTGATGGCCATGTTACAAGAGTCACTGATTAGGTTTGTTGACCACTACAGGGCTGAAACTCAATGGTTTGTATTTGCGTAGAAGTTAAGTATGAAACTTCAAACAGCACCCTGTAGTTTCAAGATATGTTCTCTATGAAAGATGTCATAGATACCCCCAGATTTATAATTTGCTATGAAAAGCAGTTTGTTTGCAGTAATTGTTTTCTGAGGGTATAGCACAGCTCTACCCTTAGTCATAGTTTTCATTTATATGTTTAACTAGGTCATCATAAGAGTCTTTCAAACCGACAACCTCCAACTCTGCATTAGGTCTTAAAGTTTCCTTCCTTGGCTGATTGGCTGGTGATTGTGAGGGCTATATTAAGTTCCAGTTTCTTTTGAATTACTAAAACTGATTTTTTTCTGTTTGTGTGTGTGAATTGATTAAAACATTTTTGTTTGCTGTCTAAATACCAGCAGGGTAAGAAATATTTGCCTGAACGTCTTCCTTTCTGAAATGGTTTTTGTATTCTGAATTACTTTGAGTGATATATTTTTCTGGTGACAAGTTTATACTATTTTAGACATTTGTAAGCAGTTAGAATCTGATGAGATTCCCATTCTATTCGATGTTGGTATATGTTGCTCTGAGTGCTCTGCATGGCTTGTGGAATCTCCTTGTTTAACAAGAAGTCAAACATCTGAAATCATATGTGAAGCACCACCTTTGTTGATTTAAGTGCTATCACCTTGTCTGCTTGTGTATTGTGTGCATACCTTAGTTTCTTTTGTTCCTTTTTGGTTAATGGTTTTGCAGTGACTTCTTGCATCTTGAAGGATTTGTTTCTCCTATGTTATTCTGGTCCTTGGATGCCTTGGAGACCCTAGGATTATAACATACTTTCCATAAAAGGGATTAATAAAGAGGACTACGAGTTGTGCTGTCAATTTGCTTTGTTTGCTCCTTTGAGCCGATTTCCCTTTAGCTTCTATTTTTAATTATAGGGGATTCAGTAGGAGTTTCAGAGAAATTAGATTTTGGTTTTTCTACATATGATTCTGATGCTTTCATCTGATCTGCCCCTTTAGGGGCGTGGTTGCCTTTTCTTGATTCCGGGTGACTTTTTTCTCTTGGACCAGTAAGATTCTTGGTAGTGTTCCTAGCTTGTTTATAATAGGTGACCAATTATACATCCTGGTGACTGGAGCTGCATTTGTCCAAATGGTCAGGCAATACAAAATTTAGCCCATCCAGCTTCTCCTGATTGATATCTAAGCCTTCAGTAAATCTTATATTTTCTCAAGCAGCCTAGAGGAATGACACATCTGTCAGTGAATGTATTTGCATTATTGCTCAACTTTGTTTTCCACTTGCAAATTGGATTTCCTTTAGGTCTTGTTTAACATAACTCATGTGTGTCTTAGCTTTAGATGGATTATCTCTTTGCGGGTTGGTTGAGCAGGTAGTTGTTTACTTGCTAATGACAATTCAATAAATGGCACCGAGGAAGACAAACACCACAAAATTGAAATCTCATTGTCTCTTATTATGGAGCGGCGGTTATTAATATACCTTATCCAGTGAATATTTGTATTCTTTAGCAAATGAATATCTTCCCTTGCATGTGCATCCAGTTTCGGGATGTTTGTCAATGTACATTAGACTGCCTCTATCCCCAAAGGTTCTCCTTGAGGGCATGCCTTGTTCCTGGTTTGCAATTATAGCTTTTGTTGGAAAATTAGTTATTGGTAGGGGCATCTAAGTAGCTACACTCAGCTCAAATTAGGTCCTTGTTCACTGGTGGAATGTCAAAGATGATTGCTTCATTGTACGTAGGGTTTAGTGTATTCTTCTTTATTGCGGTTTTCTTCTTTTCTTTTTTAACCTGAGCCCATCGCAAAGTAGGAATACTTTCACATAAGGATCTTCAGACTTAGTCATTTTGTTGACAATTTTGTTCAGCGGGACCAAGTCACCAGTCCAATCCGACCTCCTGGAACTCTTCCTCGGATACGTGTCACGGGAGCCCTCGTGGAGATTTTTTACCTTCGGACTTAGTCGTTTTTTTTAGATGAAAATCCTTCGACGGGGCAAACCCGAATCTTGATGCGATGTCCCTAGGAGCCCTCTTCGGATGCACTGCCTGGGAGGTCCCAGTCAACTTTCTACATTCGGACCTAGTCACTTTTTCTGAGATTTTCTTCAACGTGATGAACCTGCAAGTCAGGCCGGGTCGTGGTTGAGGTAAGCCGGCTAGAGTTGCACAGGCAGGTCGGTCCCTTTATGGAGCTTTTTTCAAAAAGTTCTCCAAACTTCTGCATCTTCTGCCAGATGTCCTTTTAAGGTTCTTTTGAGGTCCACAGCTCACCCCAGGGTTCCAGAAGCTCTCAGATGCTCCTTAGGGGAGACTTATATGCAAAAATGAGGTAGTGTAAGACTTTGAAAGTACCTCTAATTCCCAAGTCGAACTTGCATGCAACTTTAATTTAAAAGTAGCCAGCAGGGCAAGCTGGCTTTAAAATGACACTGGGCACCTCACCTATGCTAGGGGCCCTAAACCTACATACCCTCACCATATACTAGGGACTTATAGGTAGGTTAATATTGTCAATTATAATAAGCCTAATTTACATATCCACTTTACACAGAGCACTGGCCCTGGGACTGGTAAGCAGTTCCCAAGGCACAGCCAATAGTCAGTAACCACCAATATCAGTCTAAAAGGTTTGGGGGTGAACAGAGCAAAAAGGAGAACTTTCCTATGCTGCCCCCGCAGATGAAAGGTGATGTGTACTAACCTACACCCTGGTAGTCCTCATCAGCTAAGTGGAAATACCTGGAAAGGCCATATTCATCGGCATGGGGAGTCCCAGGTCTGTGCTCCACTGTGAAGTCCATCTCCTGTAGGGAAATGGGCCACCTTAACAGTTTTGGGTTCTCCCCCCTCATTTGCATCAACCACCTAAGAGGTCTGTGGTCAGTTTATATGTGGGAGTGAGTGCCAAACAGGTATGGCCTCAACTTCTTCATGGACCAGACCACAGCAAAGGCCTCCCAATCAATGGCACGCCATATTTTCTCTCTGTGGAGTAGTCACCTTCTGATGAAGGCAACTGGCTGATCTTAGCCCTCTTCATTAACTTGTGCTAACACTGCCCCAATCCCTTCTTCTGAAGCATCTGTTTGCACTATAAACTCATTGCTATAGTCAGGGGCCAGTAACACTGGTGGTGAACAGATAGCCTGCGTCAGAGTGTCAAAGATGTTTTGACACTCTGGGGTCCAAATGACCTTCTTGGGCTGTTTCTTTGACGTAAGCTCATTCAGAGGGGCCACTATGGTCCCATAATTCTGGACAAACCTCCTGTAGTACTCAGTCAGGCTAAGAAAGGCCCTGATCTGAGTCTGGGTTTTAGGAGCCTCCTAGTACAGGATAGTCTTGAGCTTGGGTTGGAGAGATTGTACATGGCCTCCACCAACAAGGGGGCTTAGGTACACAACTGAACTTTGCATTATCTGACACGTGCTTGCCTTGATAGTCAGGCCTGCTTGAAGCAGGGCCTGAAGCACTTCCTTCAGGTGGACCAGGTAGTCCTCCGAGGTGGAACTGAATACAGCTATATTGTCAAGATAAGCTGCACTGAAAGATTCAAACCCAGGCAGGACTCTATTCACAAACCGTTGGAAGGTGTCAGGAGCATTTTTCAGGCCAAAGGGCATCACCTTGAACTGAAAGTGGCCCTCTGTTAATGGAAAATGCTGACCTCTCCTTAGCTCCTGGACTTAAGGCAATCTGCCCATATCCCAAGATCAAATGTGCTCAGGAATTTGGCAGCTCCCAACCTATCAATGAGCTCATCAGCTCTAGGTATGCGGTGAGCATCAGTCCTAGTGACTGCATTTAGACCTCTATAGTCTACACCGAATCTCAATTCCTTTTTCCCACCCTGGGGATTTGGTTTGGGTACCAGTACCACTGGACTAGACCATGGACTGTCAGAGGGCTCAATTACCTTGAACTACAACATCTCAGCCACTTCAGCTTTGATGTTGGCCTTGACCTGGGCAGATAGCCTGTACAGCTTGCTTTTGACAAGTAAGCTGTCACCAGTGGAACTGGAAACAGCAATTGGTGAGTCCAGGGGTCAAGGAAAACAGACTAGCAAACTGCTCCAAAACTTTTTCTGCAGTCTGGCCTGTCAATTTGGGAGAGAGTACCACTCCCTACACTAACCTATCTTGTGCATTTGGGAACAGGAGGTCTGGTAGAGGTCTACTCTCCTCCTCCTTCCATTCATCAGGGACTATCAGCATGATCATGTCTGCCCAGGCCTGGTGGGGTTTCAATCATTTGATGTGCAGAATCCTATGAGGATTCCTGGGGTGCCAAGGTGCACCAGGTAGGAGACCTCACCCTTTTTCTCCACAATTGGATAGGGCCCAGTCCATTTGGCCTGAAGTGCCCTAGGAGCCCTAGGCTCCAAACCCCTCACCAGCTGACATAGGTGATACTCAGGCATGGTAGCCTTCTGGTCATGCCAGAGATTCATGAGCTCTTGGCTGGCCTCCAGGTTGCTGATTGCCTTCTTCATGTACTCACAGGCCACAGGCCCAGCACATAATCCATAATCCAACACAGAATCCAGCACATTCTTCTTGGCTTCTTTGAGAGGCTTCTCCCAAGACTCTCTCACCAAGCATAATGGGCCTCTTAAAGGGTGCCCAAGCAGTAACTCAAAGGGGTTGAATCCCACCCCTTTCTGTGGCACCCCTCTGTAGGCAACCAGAAGGCATGGGAGAAGAACATCCCACCTCCTTAGTTTGTCAGACAAAACCATGATCATGCCCTTCAGGGTCTTATTAAATCTTTCCACCAGACCCTTGGCCGGTGGATGATAGGGGGTGGTGAACTTATAACTAACACCACACTCATCCAACATTGCTCTCAGAATGGTAGACATAAAAGTTGTGCCCTCATCTGAGACCACCTCCTTTTCCCACTCAGGTGAACACACCAAGTAGGGCACTAGACACTGTGGGAACAGTGACTGTACTGAGGGGTATTGCCTCAGGGTACCAGGTGGAATGATCCACAACCACCAAAATGTACCTGTTGCCTGAGGCAGTTGGTGGGTCTAGGGGACCAACAATGTCAATCCCCACCCTCTCAAAGGGAGTCCCAACCGTTGGCAGTAGTATCAAGGGAGCCTTTGGCTTGCTCCCTGCCTTGCCACTGGCCAGGCAGGTGACACAAGAGCTGCAAAACTGCTCAAGTTTTCTGACATTTGGGGCCAATAAAAATGGTTGACCAGCCTGTTCCAGGTCTTGATCTGTCCCAAATGTCTAGCTAAGGGAATATCTTGGCTTCAAGTGATGAGGAATTCTCTACACTTCATTGGGACCACCACTCTCCTGGTTGCCCCAGGTTTGGGGGGTCCCTTGCCTCGGTGTAGAGAACTCCATCCTCCCAGTAAACCTTGTGGGTTCCACTGATATCCTCTTGTTCTTACCTGGCAGCAGTCTGCCTTAGGCCCTCAAGAGTGGCACAATTCTTCTCTGGTGTACCCACATGCCAGTTGTAGTTCTGCAAAGTCAGGCAGAGCTTCCAGGGGAAGTGACCCTCCCTCAGATGTCCGATCCTCCCCCTCAAGTTTGGATTCCTTCTGACCCTCTGTACTTGTTGGGACTGGCAAGCCAGACCCACTGGTCTTTCTCTTTTTCTTGGAGGCTTGGCCCATTGTTCCAGGGTCCAAGTGTCCAGCACTTCCATGTTGTGCTGCCTGTGACCTTGTCACATCACACTCCCATTCAGGGAGGTCCAGCATATGTGCATGGACCCTTCTTTCCACCTCTGACAATTCAGCTGCTTCCAGATAATTTACCAGTTGACTCTCTACTGGCAGGGCAGGAGCTACAGCTACCTTCTTAGGGCCAGTCACACCTCCCCATTCCAGGCTCGCCATGGGATGGAGTTTGGTTCTGCTATCTGCATAAGCTACTTGATGGAAGACACCAGGTTAGACCTGTTCTAGAGAAACCAGTTTCTATGTGACCATTGTCACACTGGCTCCTGTATCTCTCAGAGCTTCCCCCTCAGTCCCATTGAGTTTATGCCTCTGCCTATACCTCTCCATGCTGGGAGGTAAGGTGGCCATAGTTGCAATGTCCACCCTACCCGCGGATACTAAGGTGACCTCTGTGTAGCCTGATCCCAGCCCTGGGCAAACTTCCACTACCACCCCTACACTAGCAATCCCATGGGATTGCCCACCAGTGGGGGGCTTCTTGGAGCAGATAGAATCTCCACTTTTGTGTCCAGGATGATGAACACTCAAAGCACTTGCCGGCCTTAGCAAGCTACTGAAATTTTCCTGCCTTAACAGGATCATAATGCTTCCCCTGATACCCCTTCCCCTTAGAAGTGGAATGGCTCGGGGCTCCCCCACCCTGAGAAGTTTTGTGGACTCTTGTGAAGACTCCTTGGGTTTTTGTCATCTTTCCCTTGGTTCTTCCTCTTAGAAGAACCATGTCCTTCCTTTTTCTGATCAGCCTCTAGGGGTTTCTGGTTAACCCTAGTTCTTATCCAGTCATCTGCTGCCTCCCCCATCTCTGGGGTTGGTCAATTTAGAGTCAACTAGATACTGGCAGAGTTTTTCTTGGGCACAATTAGTTACAAGGTGCTCCCTCATAATCAAATTGCAAAGCCCCTTAAAGGTACTTACCTTGTTGCCCTGTATCCAGCCCTCTAGTGCCTTAACTGAGATCTCTACAAAATTTACCCAGGACTGGGTGCTTGTCTTTTGGGTGTCCCTAAACTTGAGCCTATACTGCTCTGGGGTCAGACCAAACTTTTTTGTTAAGCACTCCCCACTGAAGGTCAGAAGCCAATCCCTCCCCCACTTGGGGACCAACTCCAAAAGAAGTGAACCTCAGTACTGAGGCTTAACTCTTCTAATCTGGAGGGCCCTCTCAAAGGCCATCAGCCACTTGTCTATCTCACCCCCATCTACATAGGCAGGAACCAGCCCCTTGGGTAATCTGGGGCAAAAAAAAACACGCATAGACATCTCAGCTTCTCTGTCGCTGCCACCATCTCTATTTTTTCCCTTGCCTACTTTTTCTTTTCTAGGGCCAGCTTCTCTGCCTCCAAAGCTATACATTCTAGCTGGGCCTCCAGCTCTTTTTCCCTAAGGGACATTTTCTCTGGACCCCCTTTACCCAACTAGCTTTGGGTTTGACGCTAGTAACTGTGTGCACTGAGGACCGGTCTTCGTCTTCCTCACCTAGGCTCAGATGCCCCACCTCCCCTGAGTTGTTGGAGCTAGCATCCGCCCCTTCTTCTTCCTCCTGTGGAGCTTCATCTGGGCATACTTCTTTGGCCTCAGCCCATGCTGTCAGGGATTTGATCATTACATGATTCCTGAGGTTAGTGGCTTCAGACAACCCCGCTCTCATTACACAACCCCTTAAGCTGGACTACTGTCAGTGTGGGTAGGCTAGCCAGATCAAGCTCCATGGTTCCCTAGTTTTGTGGCAGCAAAAAATCTTTGCAAAATTTGGAAACAAGCATTTAGAAAACTCACAAATGAAAAAAAAAATTGCACTGGGACAATTTAAAGGATTTTTAATTTGCTTTACTTAAAACTGTAACGTGTATACTGAACACACGTACACGATCCCACCACTGCGCACCAAAAATGTTGGAAAATGGGTTATTGGTAAGGGCAGGTAAGTACCTACACTTAGCACTAGGCCACTAACCGCCAGTTAGGTCTGTGTTCTCTGGTGGAATGTCAAAGATGATTGCTTCCTTGTAGGTATGGTTTAGTGTATTCTTCTTTATTGTGGTTTTCTTGTTTTTTTTATCCTGTGCCCATCACAAAGTAGGGATACTTTCACAAAAGGATCTTCAGACTTAGTCGTTTTCTTGAAGATCTTGTTCAGCGGGACCAAGTTGGCAGTCCAATCCGACCTCCTGGAACTCTTCCTCACATATGTCGCAGGAGCCCTTTGTGGAGATTTTTACCTTCGGACTTCGTCATTTTTTTTAGATGAAAATCCTTCAACTGGGGCAACCCTGAATCTTGATCTGACGTCCCTGGAGCCCTCTTCGGATACACTGCCTGTGAGTTCCCAGTCAACTTTCTACATTCAGACTTAGTCACCTTTTCGGAGATTTTCTTCACCGGGGCAAACCTGCAAGTCAGTCCAGGTCACAGTTGAGGCAAGCCGGCTAGAGTTGCTGCGGCGGGTCGGTCCCTTCATGGAGCTTTTTTCCAAAAGTTCTCCAACATCCTCAAACTTCTGGATCTTCTCCCAGATGTTCTTTTAAGGTTCTTTTGAGGTCCACAGCTCACCGCAAGGTTCCAGAAGCTCTGAGATGCTCCTTGATGGTGCGGACTACAACTCCAGAATGCACCTGGTGCAAACTCCAAATTGGCCACTTGACAGTGGTCAACTGGTCAGTTTCTTCAGGAGTTGGTGCAGGGGACTCTGGATAGCAATTTTACATATGTAGCTAACAGGGAGTCCCTCCTTGAACCAGTTGAAGCCAGGCAAAGTCCTTCTTGTGGCGAAGCCAAAGTGTGCAGCTGGTGCAGTCCTCCAGGGTGCAGTTCCCAGGTGCAGGTCAGGGTTCCAGCAGGGCAGTCCTTCTTTTCCTGTAGTTCTTCCTTGTAGGGATCTGAGGTGAGGGTGCAGGACTACCAGTTTTAGCCTTGCTCCTGGGTGAAAAACAGAGGGGTCCTGGTGTTCCAATCAGGTTCAGGGTCCTTTTCCTTGTGATGAGCACTTCCCGGGAAGTGTGGCAAAAATCAACCCCAGGGTGCAACATTCCTAAAAAATCCATCATGGCTGAAAATTATTTTTGGAGGTTACATCTGGCTGAGCCCACCCACAGGTGTAGCTAAAAATCCTAAACACACCCCTCTCCTGCCCTCTCCTAATCTAATCAAGGGGGCAACTGTAGGAAAGTGGCCTCTTTCTAGCATGGTTGCCCCTACTTTTGGCCTGCTTGTGAGCGTGTGTCAGTGTGTTTTTACTGTGTCACTGGGAACCTGGTAGCCAGGACCCCAGTGCTCATAGATTGTAGCCTAATGTGTATGCCTGTGTAGTGCCCAACTCTGTCACTGAGGCTCTGCTAATCAGAACCTCAGTGCCCATGCTCTCTCTGCTTTTACATTTGTCACTGTAAGCCAGTGACTATATTTACCAATTTCAATTGGCATACTGGACCCCCCATATAAGTCTCTAGTGTATGGTACCTAGGTACGCAGGGCATTGGGGTCCCAGGAGATCCATATGGGCTGCAGCATTTCTTTTGCCACCAACAGGGAGCTCAGACAAACCCTTATACAGGACTGCCACTGCAGCCTGTGTGAAATAGTGCACACACTATTTCACAGCCATTTTCACTGCACTCAGGTAACTTATAAGTCACCTATATGTCTAACCTCCACTTGCTGAAGGTTAGGTGCAAAGTTACTAAGAATGAGGGCACCCTTGCACTAGGAAAGGTGCCCCCACATAGTTCAGGTCCATTTCCCCGGACTTTGTGAGTGTGGGGACACCATCACACATGTGCACTACATATAGGTCAATACCTATATGTAGCTTCACAATAGTAACTCCGAATATGGCCATGTAACAGGTCTAAGATCATGGAAGTGTCCCCTAATTTTAAATCTGGTACTGGGGAGCCAATTCCATACATCCTGGGGGCTCCACCATGGACCCCCAGTACTGCCAAACCAGCTCTCTGAGGCTTGCACTGCAGTTACAGCTGCTGCCACCTCACAGACAGGATTCTGCCCTCCTGGGGTCTGGGCAGCCCAGTCCCAGGAAGGCAGAACAAAGCATTTCCTCTGAGAGCAGGGTGTTACACCCTCTCCCTTTGGAAATAGGTTTTACAGGCTGGGGAGGGGTAGCCTCCCCAGCCTCTGGAAATGCTTTGAAAGGCACAGATGGTGCCCTCCTTGCATAAGCCAGCCTACACTGGTTCAGGGACCCCTTCTCCCCTGCTCTGGCAGGAAACTGGAGAAAGGAAAGGGGAGTGACCAATCCCCTCCCCTGTCCATCGCCACCCCAGGGGTGGTGCCCAGAGCTCCTCCAGTGTGTCCCAAACTTCAGCCTTCTTGCCTTGCAAGGTGTGGGGGCACTCTGGAGGGCTCTGAGTGGCCAGTGCCAGCAGGTGACGTCGGAGGCCCCTCCTGATAAGTCCATACCCTATCTCCCTCTCAGGGCTAATTAGGGTCTCTCCTGTGGGTTCTCTTCAGATTCTGCTTGCAAGTTTCCTTCAGGAATCCTCTGCAACAACTTCAGCATCCTCTGACCTCGGATCAACCGCAGCCCCCTCCAAGAAATGCTGTAACTGCAACAAAGTGTCTACAAGAGACACTTTTCTTCAGCAACCTCAGTTCCAAGTCAGTAACTGCAACAGTTCCCACGGTGTGCATGCTCTGGGGACTCCCTGTCTTCATCCTGCACCAGAAGGACCGAAGAAATCTCCTGTGGAGTGACGGAGTCACTCCCCTGCTCCAAGCAGGCACCTCCCAAGGCAAGAATGGTACCCTGGGACTCCTCTCACGGCAATGAGTGCACTCCTAAGGACACAGAGGCCCTCATTCTGACCTTGGCGGGCGGCGGAGGCCGCCCGCCAAAGTCCCGCCGTCAGGTTACCGTTCCGCGGTCTAAAGACCGCGGCGGTAATTCTGACTTTCCCGCTGGGCTGGCGGGCGGTCGCCTTCAGACCGCCCGCCAGCCCAGCGGGAAAGAGGCTTCCACGATGAAGCCGGCTCGGAATCGAGCCGGCGGAGTGGAAGCCGTGCGACGGGTGCAGTTGCACCCGTCGCGTATTTCACTGTCTGCGCAGCAGACAGTGAAATACATGTAGGGGCCCTCTTACGGGGGCCCCTGCAATGCCCATGCCAGTGGCATGGGCACTGCAGGGGCCCCCAGGGGCCCCGCGACCCCCCCTACCGCCATCCGGATCTCGGCGGTCCGACCGCCGGGATCTGGATGGCGGTAGGGGGGGTCGGAATCCCCGCGGCGGTGCAGCAAGCTGCGCCGCCGCGGAGGATTCAATGGGGCCGCGGTACACTGGCGGGACCCCGCCAGTGGTGCCGGTCCGACCGCGGCTTTACCGCCGCGGTCGGAATCCCCATTGGAGCACCGCCGGCCTGTCGGCGGCGCTCCCGCGGTCCTCCGCCCTGGCGGTCAAAGACCGCCAGGGTCAGAATGACCCCCATAGTGTGGACATCATCGACATAGACTGTCCTGATGTCCTGCCGATGCAATTTGGAGGAGGTAAGACCTTACCTTCCCCGAGAACGACGGTACCCCTGTGTTTTGTGTCTTTTTCACCTCCTGAGGTCTCTGTGCACTCTTTGCAAACTTTCGTCGTGCACAGCCTGGCTCAAGTCCCCAACACTCCACTCAACTTGCTGAGTTGTTCTCCGGCATCGTGGGACCTTCTTTTGTTGTGCTGCATCAACCGTGTTTAGCACCTCCTTTGAACCATGATCCTGTGGCTTCAGGGGGTGCTGCCTGGCATCCTGAGGGCTCTCTCAAGTGTTGAGAGCCCACTCTTCCTCCTCACACAGAGTTGAGGCCCCCAGGTCCCTCTTGGGTCCATCTAGTGCCATTTTGATGAAAAACACACTTTTGCCATAGCCAAGGCTTGTTGGCATCTTCCAACATGAAATCTCGTCTGCAACGATCTTCACGTCATGGGACATCTTTTGCATCATGCAGGAACCTACGGGCATCTTCCTAGGGTGCATTTCTACAGGCTTCAACTAACCGGGAACTCTTCTTTTGCACCCTCTTTTGGGTTGGCAGGGGCTCCTGTCCTTCCTGGAACTTCTTTCGACTTCTGGACTTGGTCACTTCCTTTGCAGGTCTTCAGGTCTAATAATCTATTGGATCTCCTACTGTTTGCATTGTTCTATGACTATTTACTTGTCTAATTATGGGGTCTAGTGTATATATTGTGTATAATACTTACCTCCAGAAGGAGTAATGTCTCTAAGATATTTTTGGTATTGTGTCACCCAAATAAATACCTTTATTTTTGATAACACTGGGTATTGTCTTTACTTGTGTTTAAGTACTGTGTAACTATAAGTGGTATTGCATGAGCTTTGCATGTCTCCTAGTTCAGCCTAAGCTGCTCTGCTATAGTTAGCTCTATCAGTCTAAACTGCTACAACACTACTAGATTCACTAACAAGGGATAACCTGGCCTGGTGTAAGGTGTAAGTACCCAAGGTACCCACTACAAACCAGGCCAGCCTCCTACAGCAACTAATTGTCTGGGTTTGCAGGATGTGAGAGGGTGCTGGGTTGCTCCAAATATCCTTCCCTGCCTTTGATACCAGTTTGGCAGCCCCCCTTCCTGCTTCTCCATCTGCTGAGGGAAGATCTCCCCCCCCCCAACAGACACACCTCATCAAGCCAGAGATTCGCCAAGCAGAGCAAAGCACTACAGTACTAAAGTTGCCAACATTTTAGGTAAATTTGAAACTCTTTACCTGAACAAATTATATTAAATCCAACAATTTTAAGTTGTGGGATTTATTACAACAATTAATTTGATACCAAACTTGAGGAATCTGTCACTTAAGGGGACTTTATAAATTAAAATAAAGTCTCCCCATTCTATCCTATGGAGGCCATTCACAACAATGAGGGAAAAACGAATTTGGCTGTTTTACCTCACCAAGGCTTATAAAACTATTTTATCAGGTCCCTGCTTATAGTTACATGGCGCCCAACCATAGGGGGGCATAGGGAACATCTTATGGGTGACTTGTATGTAAAAATAATGTAGTTTAAGACTTTAGAAGTACTTTTGATTCCAAAGTCGAATTTGCATGTAACTTTAATTTAAAAACAACCAGCAAGGGAGACCTACCTTTAAAAAGATACTGGGCTCTTCAGCATTGCACCTATGGGTGCACTACCTCTGCTGGATTCCCTACACCTACATGCCCTACCATATACTAGGGACTTATCGGTAGGTTAATATTGCCAATAATAATCCGCCTAATTTGCATATCCACTTTACACAGGGCACTGGCTCTGGGACAGGTAAGCAGTACCCAGGGCACAGACAATAGTCAGTAACACCAGTATCTGTCCAAAATGTTTGGGGGTGACCAGAGTAAAAAGGAGCACTTTCCTGTGGCTTTCCTTTAGTGTAATGGTCTGGACCAAGTGCTCACCCACTAAATCAACAGGATGAGGCATCCTCTGCAGTTGGTACGTGATGGGGCAGAGTTGTGCCACAGACAAAGAGGGTCATCGTACTCTGAAGCTCTGCTGGACCCAAAAGAAAGCATGGCCCATTCACTTGTTTCTTGGGTCCTTATAGCTTTATCACACACCACAAATACCGGAGCTTCAAGCAAGCCCTTTTCTAGGTTCTCACATCGCTCCTAGATTGAGCACTGACTGTGGCCTCTGTGCAGCAAGGTGAGTGACAGCTTCTCCTTTGTCCCAATGCCCTCACCTCCTGGGCCCCCTTCCTGGCCTGAGCCACCTGGGGTCTTCTTCTGGGTGATTCCTGTGGGAGGCAGTGGGACTTTGCACAATGATGCAACAGGTGCATTGGGGTGGTGACCTCTTCAGTGGGCCCTTCGTTCTATCCTGACACCCGTTGGGTGCTTACAAGGGCCTACAACTCCCACATTGCAGCAGGGACTGTGTGCTGCTCATGGGGGCAGTTGGTTACCCAGTGGCCTGAGGCAGGGGTCTTTCCCCTGAGGCCTCCCCTCATAGCTTTCTGGAATGGCTCAGGTTTGTTTCCCCTCCCAGTCTACAATATCAACTCCTGCCCTCAAGACCAGGAGCTGCCGTGATGAAACTCATTGGCACTGGTTCACTACATTACCGCCCACGAAGACTGGAACTGTACTGTGCTGTTGGGCCCCACTTTGGGAAACAAGACTCCTCACAACTGCTTTTGCCCTACATCACCTGGGCTCCAAGACCCATGCATCATTGTAGAGGCTAAGCATGGTTTGGGGTGATGACCGCACTGCAGGTTTACCCATGAATCATCAGATGCCTCCTCTGAGTTCTCCACTGTGCCCCAGGAGGGTCATATGACCAGCAGCATTGCGACCATCCCCATTGCCTCCACCTTGCCTTTCTCAAGCCTTCACCCTGGGGTTTGACCAACCTCTTATGATCTCGAAGTAGGGCCCTTTCGAAAACCACCCTACGGATAACTCACCAAACACCTGGTTGGGGATCAATACCCACTGTGTCACAACTAACAGGCTTGCATGGCCTGACACTGATGTGGCCTGGCCAGTCACTGTGTCTGCCTTCAGAGACAATGGCATCAGTCAAATCCTCCCACCAGGTACCATTCATAGAGGTTGTGAGCAGAGGCAGGGCCATATTGGTGAGATGCCTTTAGATGTCATCATCAAACAACATGGCTCCATAGGTCCCCCGCCCCATCTATGATGAACCTAAAGATCATGGACCTCACACAGGACATTACATTTATTGAGGTCAACACAGTGTTCTTTCAGGCCTAGAGAGACTCCCTAGACTAGTGTTTAGGCATGCTGGAGGACTCAGTGAAGCTTGGAAAGCACAGGCCCCGGACAGCCAGTCCCTCCGAGAAAAGCTAGCGGATGTGTAGGACTGATTGTGTTGAGTCAACATTTGCTTCTACGGCATACTGGAACACATGGAGAACAAGGATGTTGCACTGTTTCTCCTTGCTCTTATCCTTCAGATAACTGGCCTGTCCTTCACCCCCAAGGAGATCCATTGGGTGCATAGAATATGGACCCGTAATCCCTCAGCGGATGTCAACAGACCATGACCCCGATCCCTCCCACTCACGATCTTTACTAGGGTCTTTTACTCCCCTACCCTCCATACTGTCTACCAATTGTTATGTATACCCACTACCCCAAGGTCCACTGTGAATACCCCCTGTGCTTCCATCCTTGCCATGCAACACAGACCCACTGATGACAGCCACTACACACTTCACTACTTACCTAGGAGGCCATTTATACCACACCTACTGCTATCCATGTGAAAGATAGCATTGCTTCACCCCTCCACACCACTCTCTACTCCAACTTCAGGACCACTGCCAGACCTCTGATCCCCCATGCCCCTGAGCCTACTGTCCCCTTCCTATATTGTTCCGCCCACCAGCCCCCAAGACCAGCATCCACAGTACAAGTCACCCCTCAGCCCTCTTCCATTCTTCTCCCCTCCTATCAGCGGCCTCCATCAGCATGACTACACAGCACCTGTAGATATGGTCTCTTAATCGCTCATGATCACCTCACTTAACATCACTGACCTGACTTCATCTGTCAGACACAAAAATATGTTCTCACTCATAACATCTGGACATACTGATATAGCTTTCATACAATAGAGTCATTCGGTAAAGGAGTCAAAGAAACTCCAGAGGGATTGGGTTGGGAGCTTCATCTTAGCTGCAGGTCTACAGCTGGCCCCATGACCAGGGGATCCAATGAAGCCATGGATAGCACCAAGAAATGCAGATTGGTGATTCACACAACACTTCCCTGCACAGTCCTTCAAACCTGGGGCTTGATTCACAAAGGTAAACTTAGATGTTTGGTCTAAACTTAGATCAAACATCTAAGTTTATGACTTTGGTAATTCACAAAGGGCATTTATGAGTAGTATCTTTAGGTTTGCACTCAGGGTGGATCTCCTTGAGGGGAGGGCAATGGATATGAATCATCCATTATCAGGCTGGAACCACTGAACTGATCCCAGCAAACAAACCATCAGATCACACTGTATTTGTTCCAGTCCTATCTCCTTGATAGCATTGGTGACTTCTTTCTAGAATTCAGATACAACTGTGCACTGCCAGGCCATGAGAAGGAAATCTGTCTTGTCTTCCCTACATCTAACACATTGTGCACCATCCCTCAACCCACACTTGCAAAGTTTTACAGGAGTGTAGTACATTTGGTGTAGGAATTTGAAATGTATTATCCTTAAATTACAGTTGGCAGTAAGTAGATGTAACTGTGCACAGCTGGACTACCATTTTTTCTTCTCTATGTCTCTGCCCAGAGACTCACTCCAATTTCTGCGAGCTCTGTCCCAGCCTAAGTTCCTGTCCCCCTGCGCGCGCTATACATAACTTCATCATCAAGTGGCTATGTGTGTCACTATATAATAGCTGAATCCAATGAAGGAATTCCCCCTGCCTGTAGTAAACATACTCCCATGCAATACATTTGAAAGTTTTAGTAGCATTGAGTAAAATTGCCACCACTTGCATCGAGGGGTTTAATTGATGCAGCAAAGCAAAACGTCTGAGCAAGTTTTGGGTAGTTGAGTGTGATGGGGTGAAACGGGATTGGTCCAGTAACACCAATAAGGAGAGCAGGGGTTGCAATTGAGTAGCAAGGTCTTTTGCCAATATTTTCACATTTATATTTATTCATGAAAGTGGCCTGTAGGACTCATATAGTTCAGGGTATTTCTCTGGTTTTAGTGAAGTCATAATTGATGCTTTCCAGAGAGACGGAGGGAGGATCTTTTTGTCGTGTTGAAGAACCAGAACCTTATGGGCCTGGCGGCGCAGGGTACGCCTGAAATCTCCTTGGATTCACCTGCCTCAACTAACAGAGACACGGGACACTCTGTCAGGCGTAAAAGATCAGATTTTATTAGCTGCAGCTAGTACAGTTGTCCAAGAAGTACACAAGGTATGTTCTCAGGAGACTGCCACTTTACTTTGTGGCGCACAATCTTATATACCGTATAAAAACATTTATTAACTACATACACTCCCAGAACACATAGAAAGGAGCCAGTAAGAATGATGTAAAGATAGAACAGAGTCAATAGAAATGTCGGAAAACAAGACAGAACAAAGTATCAAGTGACTTAAGGTTGCCTCCCCTCCAGCTGTGTTTGTCACCCCTCCCTTGAACTAATTCATTAACCGATCCACAACGAAGTTTGCATGTGGTGCGATAAGTTTGTGTGCGTTTGGAAGACAGTTGTGAAATGAGAGAATACTAGCAAAGGACAGCGAAGGCCAGACGATAAGATAAGATCGGCGGAGAATAGTGTGAGCCTACAGATAGTTGAAACAAGGATTAGAAAACCAGACAGGGATTAGTGTACTCGGTCAGACCTTAATACCAGCCTTGTAAAGATAGAGGCAGAAAGCTGTTTTGAACACCATGTTGCAGAATAAGCAGAAAAGGCAGAATGGACTTCGTTCGCTGTGCTGCCTGAGTGAAGGCAACATAAAATGGCGGCGGGCCACAAAATGGCGGGTCGATACGATCGTATTAAAAAATCGAATTTCCTCAGACCCTCCTTTTGCCAGAACTCAGGCAAGATACACAAACTCATGTTAATCTGAGTCGATGTCTATGGCCATGAGGTCATCAAGCTGTTGCTGTACCATCATTTTGATATTCTCTGCTCTTTGTGACTTGGGTTTGGGAATACATGCAGTAGTACATAGGTTGCAGATGGCAGGACCGCAGTGCATACAAAGACAACAAGAGAATATAAAAGCTAAAATTACTCCAAAGAATGTCAATACCTTCCAACCCCATTTGGACAGTAATCCCCAAAACCACTCTGAAAAGGACCAATCTCCTTCGTCCTGATGAATCGACTCGGAGATTATGTGTAACTTAGAGATAGCTTGGTATACTGTCGGAGCGTCATTAGGTATGAAAATACAGCAACTTGATCCGATCAATTTGCATACTCCACCACGGTCCGCAAGAACAAAGTCTAAGGCAACACGGTTCTGCAAGGTCATAAGACGATCAGCCTGTAGTTCAGCTGTAATGTTACTTAAAGCTCCTACAGTGATGTCTATGGTGGTTTCTACGACACGAACCAATTGCCTTATATTTCTGCTGTTGGCCATTGGACCCCAGAAGGGAAGAAATCCTTTGAGGAAATCTCCTCCCTCTTGTCCTGCTGTGTCTTTCAAATCCACAATCCCTCTGCCATATCTATTTTTATGATGGTTCGCAGGAGCGGTGTATGTAGGGGGAAGAAGAAAGGCTATATAACAAGTACCAGAAAAATCAGCTGGCAACCATGTATAAGCCCTATCGTGGCAAACGAAGTATGTACCTTGAGATGGTACTAACGGCGGTGAATTCAGGGCTGAATAAACATATGTATGGGAACATAAACTTTCTCTTTGTCTGGTGTTTGGAGTTCTTCCATTTATTTGCAGACAGAAATTTCCTTGTTGGGGTATGACCCGTATCGGAGGAGATTTTCCTTGCTCAATCTTATCATTGAGGCTGGAAATGTAATTAGTTATGTTCCAATTGGTATATGCTTTTCTTTCATCTATGGAAGCTTCACTTTTTTCCATGATTTTAGCCATAGCTACCATTCCCTTTATCAATAAACTATGACTGAAATCTGAACCAACACTATGTGAACTGACAGGTTGTTTAATTTTACTTTGATATGCATTATTGAAAATGACAAAATAAGCCCAAGCGGAACCTTCATAGGAGAATGGAAGAACTAAATATGGCATTCCATTTTCTACTGTATGTGGTATGAGTCCACACACCCAACAGTCAGTTGTATTGATCACTAACTGATGTTGATGTAACAACTGGACGAAGGAATTGTTAAAGTATTCAGTTCTTCTGATGAGTTCATGCTGGGGAAGAGTGTGAAATAGGTGCGGAGAGATAGTAGAAGAAGATGTAGAGGTAGGAGAAGAGACAACTTTTTGCTGCAGAGTAATAATGATCCAGTTTACAGATGCCAAAAGAATACACGACAATATAATGACGCATAGAGCAATACTACAACGACTACATATTTCTTTACAATTATTCTTTACATTTTTACTTTCTCTTTTATTTAATGTAGCCTCCATCTTTCTAAGTGGATGCTCACGGCAATCTTCCTCAATCACTGTAGTCACGATTATCTACCGTCCTATGACACTGTGAGGTCCTGCAGGCCTATTGCCACTTACTCAGGTCGTGACTAAGACTCCTACCGTGACCCTGCAACCGGGATAGAGTACTACATAGGAGAGAAAGTTACAAGTTCTTTGGTCTTGGTCTCAAATTATAGCGTTCCTGTCCAGAGGCAGTCTGGTTTTGAAACAATGTTCCTGGATTTGTCGTGTTCAAGCGTCGATGCGATGGTATTGCTTCTTGAAGGATGTCGTCGTCCTTTTTCTCAGAAAGTGTTCCAATTAGACGCGCATCACTGAATGGTACAAATTGCGGAACTTTCTCACTTTCAGAGTCACTGATGCCTCTACGGACCCACTGATCGAAAGGCAAAGGCAAAGGCACTTTCTTGCAGTGCACGGCATGCACCCAGTTTTTCTTTCCTTCGACTTTAACTGCTGTTCTTGTGGTCAAAAGAACCAGGCGTGGCTCTCTCCATCTGGGCTCCAAATTTCTCTGTCGTTGGAAATTTTTCGTGCAGACCCAGTCACCTGGTCGGATGGAATGACCTGGGTCTGTGGAAGCCTCTGGTAGAGCACTCTGAACCTGTTGATGAAGAACACGCAATTTAGTTGTAAGGTCATGCAAGTAGTCAATCAACATCGGGTATGGCAAGTCTGAGTATTTTTTAGGGCGAGGAACTCCCCATACATTAGCTGGGCGACCAAATATCACTTCGTAAGGGCTAAGCCCCAAACGAGAGTGTACTGCTGTTCTGATGGACAGAAGAGCCAATGGTAAAGCATCAGGCCAATTAAGTCCTGTGCTAGCTTGCACCTTAGCAATTTTAAGCTTCAAGGTTCCATTGTAGCATTCTACTAAACCAGCCGACTGTGGGTGATTCGCCGCGTGGAACTTCTGTTTTATGCCAAGACCTGCACAAACTTTTTGCATGACTTGACCCACAAATTCGCTCCCATTGTCACTCCAGACAATGCGCGGCAAACCAAACCTAGGGAAGAATTCTTTCAAAAGTATTTTGGCAGTTGATAAAGCAGTATTGTCCTTCAGAGGGTAGGCTTCTACCCATCTAGAAAAAGCACATACTACCACCAGAACATATTTGAGGTTGTTGCATCGTTCCATGTGAATATAATCGATCTGCAACACCTCAAATGGATATGTCGGAGGAGCAAAATGACCTGCTGGAGTTGGGGTTCCCTTTCCCGGATTGTACATCAAGCAAACAATACAATGTTTTACTACATTATTTGCACACTTTGGGATCCCCTCATTTTGCCACACTGGAGCCAGAAGTTTACATATTCCTTTTGCACTTAGGTGAGCTGGACCATGTGCCATAGTAACTACAGGTAGTACATAAGCATCTGGTAACAGCCAACGTTGATGTTCTGATAATTCAACCCAACATCCCATCTCATCTAACATACCTGTACTTTCCTTCCACTTTCTCAACTCATTCTCCGTAGCCTCTCCTTGAATTGATTTCACACTCTCTACTGTATCTTCACACATTCCCTTTTCTCTTACGCAGTTTGCGGGACCTGCAACATACATTCGACTTGTGTTGTCTCTGGCTGTCTTTTTCGCTACCTCATCTGCAAATGCATTTCCTCGACCAACATCGTCCACAATCTTTTTGTGTGCACTACACTTCACAATCGCTATCTGAGTAGGCATTGTAAGTGACTCAAGAAGTTCAGTCACTAATTGACCATGTTGTATCTTAGTACCATGGGAAGTAAAGAATCCTCTTTCCTTCCATAAGCGCCCAAAGTTAAACGCTACACCAAAAGCGTATTGGCTATCAGTGTACACGTTTACTCTTTTTCCTTCGGATAACACACACGCTCTAGTTAAGGCTATCAATTCAGCTGCCTGAGCTGAATTATGTCTAATGCGTGCTGTCTCCACAATCGTATGCAAAGTAGTAATAGCGTAGGCTGAAACTGTATCTCCATTCGGGAGCTTGAAACAAGAACCATCTACCCATAGTGTTCCATCTGGATTCACTAATGGCGTGTCTTTTAGGTCAATTCTACCCTTAGTCTCTTCTTCAGTACGGAGAAAACAATCATGCTGTTCAGAGACAACTCTCTCTTCTGGAAGAGGCAACAAAGTAGCTGGATTCAGGGTATTACATCGTTTGATGTGTATGTGACTAGCCAAAAGCGTCAGCTCATATCCGGACAACCGAGCACTCGTAAGATGCTGCGTTTTTGTCCTATTTAGTAAAATATCCACTGCATGTGGCACCATAACAATGAGAGTATTATCTAGCACTACTCCAGCAGACTGTCGGATAGAAATTGCTGCTGCCGCTGTCGCCTTAAGACAACTAGGCAATGCTTTAGCTACTGGATCTAACGTAGCTGAGAAATATGCGCATGGTCGCTGTTGATCTCCAAAACGCTGCGTTAAGACTGACAATGCACAACCCTCTCTTTCGTGGACATAGAGCGTAAAGGGCTTACTGTAATCAGGGGTACCCAATACAGGAGCAGAACACAAAGCAATACGCAAATCAGTAAAACTCTTCTGACACTCGTCAGTCCACGGAAGAGGCTGAGGCGTATCTTTTAAAGTTAGCGCCAACAGCGGTTTAGCCAATAAAGAGAAACTCGGAATCCACTGTCTACAATAAGAAGTAATGCCCAAAAAGGCACGTACCTCTCTTTGTGTGGATGGCACTGACATTTGTGCAATTGCCTGAATTCGTTCGGGGGTCAATCGTCGTCCCTCCTTTGACAAGAGATGACCCAAATAAGTCACCTCGCGACAGACATATTGTAATTTAGAAGGAGAAACCTTGTGATTTAGATCAAACAAATGACGCAACAGTGCAACGGTCACGTTTTTGCAAATCTCCTCTGAATCAGCGGCAACTAATAAGTCATCCATGTACTGAATGAGAGCGGCACCGGACGGTAAGGAAAAGGCATCAAGATGACATTTTAGAGCTTGACTGTAAACAGAGGGACTTTCACAATAACCTTGAGGTGCGCGTTTAAACCGGAAGCTTCGGCCTCCGAGGGAAAAACCAAAAATATCTCTACTCTCTTCGGCGATGGGAATACTAAAGAAAGCATTCTTTAAATCGATAACTGAAAACCAAGTCGCTGTAGAAGGTATCATCGTCAACAGAGCAGTGATATCTGGGACTACAGGAAACTGCGGTACGACAATCTTGTTTACCTCCCGAAGATCAATTACAAAACGATAAACAGGAGGCTGAGAAGGATCAGTGCGTTTAAGAACCGGAAGAACAGGACTGTTACATGTATTTCCTCTCGTTTCCTCAACCACACCCTTCTGAATCAAATCATGGACAATTTCCAGAAGTGCTTTCTCACCTTCAGTAGAGATTCTGTATTGCGGAATACGTGGCATTTCAGCATTGGGTTTAAGAGTAACAACATAAGGTGGGATCTCAAGACAACCAACGTCATTCGGACCCGTAGCCCAAAGCGTTTCGGGAAGAGAAAGCAATTCAGGTGGGAATTGATCTTTTGATAAGTACATTGGACTAGTCATTTTCTGTCCTAGAGTGAGGTATACACCAGAAGGTGAACAATATATCGTAGCATGCATTCTTTTTAATAGATCTAAACCCAACAGATTTTCACCACAACCATTCGTCAGAAGAAGCGGAGCTTCTAAATCATAAGGGCCTATTGAAACAGGCAAAGGGCAAGAAACTGGATTGCGAACAGGGGCGCCAGAAAATCCTACAGATACATTCGTTAAGCCAGACAAAGGTGCGCCAGGGAGTTTAGAATGAATGATAGAGCTTCTCATGGCACCAGTATCTAAAAGAAATGGCTCTGAAACACCCATTGTAGTGACATTAACATAAGGTCCATTCTGATCCACTGGAATTGACGTAACCCCCTTACTTTGTCCATGGCTGTCCTATTCAAAATGAAGACTTTCATTCCCTCCTTCAATATACTGATCCTCACTGTAATACTGTGTAGACCTAACATTTTGCTGGTCAAAGTAATTTCCGGAATTTGGAGGAACAAAAGAACGCTGCCCTTGGGTTAACACACCTCGACCTCTACCTCTATTTGCTGACTGAAGACCACCACGACCTCGTGAAGCAGATGTTGCTCCATTACGCTGCAACAATGCCGGACAATTGTTCTTAAAATGACCTTCCTCCCTACAATAAGCACATTGATTGGGACCTAGCAAAGGTCTTGGAATGAATGGTTCAGGCTTTTGATACAACCTCTGAAACTGCGGAGGCTGTTGAAACTGAGGCTGAACATAACGAGGAGGATAAGCCTGTTGCAAGAGAACTTTAGTTTTTAATTCTTTCGTCTTTTTCTCTTGTTTTTCCCTTTCTTCTTTGTCTCTATTTTCATAATATTGTGCAGTAGCCAATATCTGGGCGGAAGAAGAAACTGCCCATGAACTCTCGGAGTCTTTTAGCTTGTGTGATAGTTCAGGAAGCAAGTTATATACGAACTTATCCACAAATAATCGCTGTCCCCCTTCTGTAGCCATATCTTGACCACTGTGATCAATGAATGTCTCCTCGAATCGGGTAAAGAAATCGGAAACACTTTCATCTTTCTTTTGTTTACATGCTGCTAGCTTATCCCAATTAACTCTCAAAGCAGGCATCATTGTTTTCATTAATGTAATAATCCTACCAGGGAGTTCTGAGATCAAAGCGTCGGGTTTTGCACCACCTACTTGACCTCTATCTGCGGCAATAATAGCGTTCCAATCGCCGCCTAATTCTTGAGCGTGATCCTCTCTACGAATTTTAGCCCATATTGTCTGTGGAACTACATTTCCCATCAACATGTCAATATCTGCTAAATTCATAGTACATGCATCAACTGTTTGCGACAACTCTTTATAGTAACCAGCAGGATTTTTGCGTGAATCTGGTAGTGACTGTTTAAGTGCTAAAACTTCAGACCTTTTCCAGGGGACATGTATCCATATGCGCTGAAAATGCGCAGGAATAGCTGGATTAGCACCTGCTGCTGCAACTTCTTCCTTCCATATTGGAGAAACCTCTCTCATGGGATAGTTTTTCAGTGCTGTCCTAACTGAAGGATCAGAATCAGGAAAAGTCTGTGAGAACAATAGGGATCTGAAAGAAATAAGTGTTCTGACAGCGTTTTCAACCTTAGGACCCACAATAAGTCCTTTGTCAAAGTCAGCCTGAACATCTAACAGATCCTGTGGGACCGAACCCAAATTCATATCCTCCCATTCTTTAGCGAGAGTATCGCACATAACTTTAAAAACATATCTCTGCGTAGGTGCATTCCATTGCAGAAAGGTGGACATAATATCAGACGTACTATATTGGGGACCCTTCTTGATCCATCTACAAGCAAGTGAGTCCAATTTTTCTTGCTCTTCGGAGTCTGGGAATTGACTACGAGACTGCCTTCGAGAAAAAGCTGGAGACACATTTAAAGCTTCAAAGAAAGGTGATAAGAGACCAGAGACAGTATCTGCAAATCGCTTACGCGTAGATGGAGAATTTGACATAAGGATAGGGGACAAGGTATTAGGTGAATTAACTAAAGGAGCATTAGGAATTGCCAAAGGAGCAGAAGGCAAAGGAGTTAAAGGCAAAGCTGGCATAGGCAATACTTGAGGAGGCAAATGTGGAAAAGCTGGAGCAGGCGGAAGCACAACTGGCGGCTGAACAGGCTGTAACATCGGGGGTGCATTAGCACCTTGTACATAGGGCGGAGGCAATTTCAATAAGTGGGACATTAAGGAATCTTCCTCAAAATCTTTTCTTTTATCAAGGGAAGAGATAGGCAACGTCGGATAGCATTTATCTATTGCCATTCGATGCTGTCTGTCTGAAATTTCCATTGCATTATCTATTTCATCATCTTTGAATTGCTGAGCAGCCTGTATAATCGTCATTCCCTGTGTTTTCCTATCTCGTTTCGCTTGTTTAATTTCTCTCTGTTTGGCTTCCTTACGCCAAAGGCGAAAAGAGTCAAACATTGCCGGCCGGGCTTTTCTTTTAAATAACGTTGCTTCTAAATTATCTAGCACATCAGTTTCGAAACTACCATTTTCTGGCCATTTTAAAACACCATCTTTCTTTGTATATCGGGTCCATGTCTTATTAAAGGCAATAGGACCAACACCATGTTTAGAATAGAGCTCATATGTGGGAGTTCCAACCGAAGGAATCGGACAGGAGTCCTCAAGCTGGGAGTCCCTATTACAACCAAAGCAACAAAGTTTTCCAAACTTAGTCAGACCAGACATCTCACGATTTTTACTGGCTGTTCACAAACATCAAGGGGGTAAAACTTTCAGTTTACACAGCACAAATGCACTTACCCCTCGGCTTTGGCCACTGCAATGGCCAAATCTAAGAACCTAAGGACAAAACAAAGACCAAAATTTGTGGGCGCGACCCACCAAATACTTAACTAAGGATGTCTTCTTACACCAACAGAGGCCCGTCTATCGTCTCGCTTTACCATACATCATCAAAGAAAGGGCCAAGGCAGGGCGGCAGTCAGGGCAGCAGTCGTCAGTAGCCGTCAGGAAGGAGTAACCGCGCTGAAAAAGACCTTCGGACCACTTCGACATACAGGGGTCGCTTGACGTGGCTCGCGATTCCTCCAGAATTTTCTTGCGGGGTTCCTCACGACCTTCAGGCAGAACCGGTACCGCTGAAGCCGCCCCACGTTGGGCGCCAGTTGAAGAACCAGAACCTTATGGGCCTGGCGGCGCAGGGTACGCCTGAAATCTCCTTCGATTCACCTGCCTCAACTAACAGAGACACGGGACACTCTGTCAGGCGTAAAAGATCAGATTTTATTAGCTGCAGCTAGTACAGTTGTCCAAGAAGTACACAAGGTATGTTCTCAGGAGACTGCCACTTTACTTTGTGGCGCACAATCTTATATACCGTATAAAAACATTTATTAACTACATACACTCCCAGAACACATAGAAAGGAGCCAGTAAGAATGATGTAAAGATAGAACAGAGTCAATAGAAATGTCGGAAAACAAGACAGAACAAAGTATCAAGTGACTTAAGGTTGCCTCCCCTCCAGCTGTGTTTGTCACCCCTCCCTTGAACTAATTCATTAACCGATCCACAACGAAGTTTGCATGTGGTGCGATAAGTTTGTGTGCGTTTGGAAGACAGTTGTGAAATGAGAGAATACTAGCAAAGGACAGCGAAGGCCAGACGATAAGATAAGATCGGCGGAGAATAGTGTGAGCCTACAGATAGTTGAAACAAGGATTAGAAAACCAGACAGGGATTAGTGTACTCGGTCAGACCTTAATACCAGCCTTGTAAAGATAGAGGCAGAAAGCTGTTTTGAACACCATGTTGCAGAATAAGCAGAAAAGGCAGAATGGACTTCGTTCGCTGTGCTGCCTGAGTGAAGGCAACATAAAATGGCGGCGGGCCACAAAATGGCGGGTCGATACGATCGTATTAAAAAATCGAATTTCCTCAGTATGGTTATTCGTACATTGCATGCATATGAGGCGCTAGTAAGTCGCATACTCTTTGTAGACTCCCCCAGTGAATCCTTCCGCCCCAGGCACCTTCCCTTTGGGTAGAGATCTAGTTGCTTCTCTGACATCCTCCATGGTGATCACCTTTCGTAGAAATGCGCACTGGCCCTAAGATAGCCAGGCCAGTGCTCTGTTATCTGGATATCTTTCTATATTTCACCTGCGAGCAGTAGCCTTTTTTTATATAGGTCAGTATACACTTTTTAAATGCTGTCTGAATGGAGGGGGTATCAAAGCAATATTACCAGGTTCCATAATTTTCTATTATAGCTTCCTGAGTTGTTGGTGTTCTTAGTTTAAATGCCAAGTTGCGCCCCAGTCCTCCGCCCTCCTCATACGCTCACGCCACCTGTCATTTTTTAAAGAACTGTGACTCCTGCTCTGCAAGTTCACAAAATTCCATTAGGTGTTATCGGATTTTGGCAAGAGTGCATGGCATTGGATTGGATGTGCAGTCGCCTTCAAAGGTGTGGAGGTCTCATTAAATTGTGTGTAGCTTATTCCTAATTATCTTGAGTACCCCAGCGTGTGTGCTATTACAAATTCCACCTATTGTGAATATAAAAGGCTCCCACAGGGTGACCTTTTCATTCACAGACCATACATTTGTGGCAAAATAGTCAATAATGGCTGAGTGTATTAGCGCTTGAAATGCAAAGTCGAGTAGCGTCTCCATGTGAAGGGTGCTGGTGTCCCACCAGGCAGAGCAAGGGTATGTGATACTGGGGAGTGATCTGATAGTGTTTTAGGTAAATGCTCTACCACCATTATCCAGGAGAAGGCCTCCTGTGAAACCAGCCTATAATCTAGGTGTGACCATGTACAATGTACTGACAATGTAAATGTACCTTCTCTACATCCTGTATTTTGAAGTCGCCATGCATTCATCAAGCCATAATTAGTCATTCTGTCCTGTAGGACAATGGCCGCTTTGTTACTGTATGCATTAGTTAGGTTAGATCTGTCTATGATGGCGTCTAAGCAAGAGTTCATGTCTCCACCCCACAGCATATTGGTCTCCATCAAATTGTGCAGGCGCATCCACACAGATGTGAAGAAGTCAGAGTCATGCAAATTAGGTGCGCAGATGTTGACTAAAGTGAGATGAGTACCATATAAAGCCCCTTGACAATGTCCAAGCAACCTTGATTGTCTGTTAGTGGTTGTTTGACCGTGAATGGAATCCCATGCTTGATCAACACTACAACATTTGGGCATATGAAGAATAGGATGAGGCCAGCTTATATGCACCCCATAGTTTCCCCACTGACTTATCAGTGCATTGTGTCAAATGTGATTCCTGGAGCAGTGCAATATGTCTATCATGTCTGTTCAGGTGGTTGAGCACCAACCTGGTCTTGTGTCGATTGTTAAGTACATAGACATTCCAAGATAATACATTTACCTTATCTGCTATTCTGCCTGGCAAATAGATGTTGTCTCAGTAATGGTGCTGGTTGGCATCTAATACAACATATAGGCCCTCATTCTTACCTTGGCGGGCGGCGGAGGCCGCCCGCCAAAGTCCCGCCGTCAGGTTACCGTTCCGCGGTCGAAAGACCGCGGCGGTAATTCTGACATTCCCGCTGGGCTGGCGGGCGGCCGCCTTCAGGCCGCCCGCCAGCCCAGCGGGAAAGAGGCTTCCACGATGAAGCCGGCTCGGAATCGAGCCGGCGGAGTGGAAGCTGTGCGACGGGTGCAGTTGCACCCGTCGCGTATTTCACTGTCTGCGCAATAACATGTAAATGCATACCCATCAACAAGTAATACGTGAACAGTGTTACTAGATTTCCACTCATCCAAACCAGTTGGGGTGTTCCAACATAGGGGGAGCCGCCGAGCCCCCATTGCCTCTGAGTATCCAGAGATGGCCAGGAGAATGTATCATCTCACCATCGATGCCAAACTGTAGCCTCTATTAATTGGTCTGTAATTTACCCAACAACAGCATTATTTGTCACAGGTGTTCTAGATTCATTTGCGCAAGTTCCCATGTATGTACTGGGGTAGTTCACTATTTTTTAATTGTCATCTCTGTCTGCATGTTCATCTTCATTTCTCTTCCATTTATGGTCCATTACATTAGGTAAGAAGTCTTTTGCCACTTTTGGGGTTAAGAATATGAGCTGCTTTCCTCAAATTATTTTGTTGTGATTTTGCCTCTAAATACTCGTACTGCACTTGCATAACAGACAGAACCTTTTCCATGTTGAGGTATTTTGTGCGAATACCATAGATGTCATCGTCCGTTGATGATATCTTTGCTCTGCTGCTGTGATGTGTGAGGCTTCTTGATCCAGCTTGGCAGTCATATGATCCATGCAAGTATCTAGCGAGTCTGTTTTCCCGTCTATCGACTGTAGACTGCACTGCATGGCAGCCAGAGTCACCTCAAATGATGATGGATCCACTGCGTTAGGGGGCAGTCATCGCCCTGTGCTGCACTGTGCAATAAACATGAGGAACCCCTGGTGTCAAAATTCAGACAGGACTAGTTTTTATCTGTTTTTCCAATACCTCCCAGTAAGGGTGTCACTGGTCAGCTTTTTGTGGATCTTCATGAGTGCAGGATGCACAGTAGGAACTGGAGACCAAAAGGATAACATTTACCGGGCATTTTGGGCTGGAGTGTGATCAATAGGGCAAAATAGGAAAGTAATCTGCATAATTTAGTCCCTTGTGTGCGACAAGTCCTAATTATTCTTCCATTACATTGGGTTAAAGTGGCATGCGCAGCGCTCCACACATCCAGGCCCACAAAGCTTCCTACTGATCAGACCTTGCACAGCTCTTCAACGCTTGTGTCTGTCTTCTCAGCTTTTTATCTGGGAGTTTTACTCATGTGTTTATCTCTGTCTGTAAAATGAGAACAAATCACCAAGTTCTAGTATCAAGGCAATTACCATCCAATTTGTAAGCTATATGGCAGGGGAAGGCCCATATAAGTACTTGGGCATCTGATGCTCGTACTCGTAACCGGCTGTGTTTCTATGTAGAGTGACATGTTGCTGTTGTGGGCAAGAGACGAGATGAAGCACCCGCAGTCCGCTACAACTGGCAATGCAAAGGGCTGCGTACCCCGCTATCTGTCTGGTGGTTGCTTGTGAGTTACTGCAGCACTGATGCCTTAGGTAAAGGCTAAGTGATAGGCAAAGACAGTGACTGGCATAGCGCTAAGTTGTGGTCCTCCTCGGGTCACAATGAGCAAAGTTCTAAGTCCAGCTGGGGCCTCCCGCAGTCTTTCACCATGCAGCGACCCCCTTACTCACCTCTGTTAGGCTGTGTCCAAGGCCTGACACACCCATCATTCTGGCTGTACTCCCAGGTCATCCCGTGTCCCAGGGGCCTTTTGATCATCTGTGGGCAGAGGGAACACACTTGTAGGGATTTTCACCTGCTTTTGCCTTCCTTCTGAGTCAGCTAGACCCAGAGTGGCCTGTTCCAGGTCGCGTCCCAGCAGCCCACGTGTGCTCCTGTGACGTTTCTCTTTTCAGCCTGCATGCCATGAGGCATCTCCATGGTTAGTTACTCTGACTCCTCTGACCTTACTTCGCAGGGTGCCTCGGTGGTCAGCTATAAGTGCCGTGTTTGTTGGGGTCATTTCAGGCAGTGGATGGGAAGGATTTTTGGTGGATTTCAATCCCAGCCAGCCAAACTATACTACAGTGCAGCCATCTTGCTCGGGTCTTCAGCCACGCCCATGAGGGTAGGTATGGGTTTGCCAAACTTAGGGTTAACTCTAGGGTGTTTAGTTTCGGTTCTCTCTATGCTCCCAACAGTGGCAATTTTGACATCTTTCCACACTTCAACCTCCCCGTCACTGAACTTCACACCTCCCATATCATACTGGGAGTCGACTGGAAGTTAGCCCCAGATGCCATTTTTGATTGCATGGATCGCAGCGATTTATTCACAGAGACAGGGTGCTCCTCTGTGATCTCCGTGAGGACCCGGGCCTGCTGAGCATCTATTACCTCCTCCATCAGAGGAGAGAGAATAATCATTACTCACTGCGGTCCATGGTATGCAGTCTAGCCTGGATTATTCCTTTACCTCACACCTGGTATCCCAATGGTCCTGGGCTGCATCATCCTCCCAGTCTGCTTACTGGAACATGCGCCAGTCGGTTTAACTGAAACCTTCATAAGTCAATTGAGAATCCTTGACGACTTTTCACAGTGCACTTTGATCTCCTGCAGGTAAAGTCCAACCCGAATTCCCATATGACCAACTAAATCTTGGGCAATAAAGGCTCTGTGCAGCTGCCACAAATTCTCTGTGCTGTGGCAAGGGTTGCTCTCCAAGAACTCACCAGAGCTAATACTGACCCTCTCACTGGACGCCAAAAAGGCATGTGAAAGCATTGAAAGGGATTACATGTTCTGCACCCAGTGACACTTTGGAATAGTTGTAAACTTCCTTTGAAACTTAGATGGTTAAACACTACACCCACAACTCGGGTCATCTGCAGGGGTTTCCTATCAGAAAAATTCTCAGTTTATTGAGGCACCCACATGGCTGCCCTCATACCCTGCTGCTGTTTATCATCACAGTAGAGTCTGAGGTAGCAGCCATTTGTCAAGCCCCTCACATCGCAGGAATTCCCACCCCATCCCGATAATCAAAACCTTTTCTGTATGTGGATGACCACTTTCTCATACTCATCAGCCTCAGCAACTCCTTACTGGCCCTCATGTACCTTATAGAAGACTTCTTGACCCCCTCAGTCTACAAAATAAACTGGGACAAGAGCATGACCCTGGATTACCACCAGAGTGGCTACAGCTGACCTACCTTTCCAGCGGGCCCCACACCATTTGAAGTACCTGGGCATCCATGTATCCAGGAGCCTGACCAGAATGGTCTCCCTCAACCTAGATCTGCTTATAGCTAACACTACTGCATACTACACAAAATGGAATCATCCCTATCTCTCAAGGTGGAGGCACCTCTAGGTGGCTAATATGATAGTGGCTTCCTGATTTACATTGCCACAGACATGCTACCCATCCTAATTCCGTCCAATAGTCTTCTCTACATAGACAACGACATACGATCCTTTGTGTGGGCTGCAGTTCGATCCCACCAGAATGCCTCTGAACTAATTGCTCATTGGCGGAGTGGGGGACTAGGCCTGGCCTGCATAATACACTACACTATACTGCCTTACACCTTGCCCAGCTGCCCCCCATAAGGCCTAATGAGGCAGACTCACCTCTCCGGGTGAGGCTGGAATGTGACATGCTCAGTGTGGACCAGGTCTCAACCTCTTTTACTGATGTGCCACACTCTCAACATCCACTTCCTATCCTGTCACCCATACTGTGGTTCGAACATGGAACCATATAAACTGCTATTGTGTCTGGTGCACCTACAACTTTATGCCACCCTCTGGAATAATGCTGCCACACACATTGACCTGGAGCACGTAGCTGTCCTCTGATGTCAACTCCCTGGCTGACCTAATCTCAGCAGGAGAGATTAAATCTCTTGAGGCACTACAGGAAATTCCATTTTCCCAAATCTCAGAGATGGTGATATATGCAACTCCACCACTGTCTGCACAGTGCCTTGGAAACCTGGCCATGGCATCTCCTTGATTCTCCCATCAACCTCCCATTTGGCACTTTGCCTTAAAACACCACTACACAAGAAAAAGACAATAGGTGTTACATTCTTCTCTGTTCAAGTAGCCAAACTATGGAATTCATTACCCCCAAATATAAAATCCACAGATAACTATTCATTCTTCATAAGACTACTGAAGAGTTGGGTCTTTCCTTCATAGCCATCATAGCCAAACAGCAATGGACTGCATATGACTATGCCAGTAAACATTTATAATCTGATCATGTGTATATATCTAGATATGTGTATTTCTTTAAGAAATATGTATAAATACTTTTTTAGAAGAACAAAATATATACGTACTCCCTGTAGCCTGTTTAACAAATGTATATTTTAGTAGCTGTTAAATGTATATAAGTGTGTATGCGTATATATATATATATATATATATATATATATATATGTATATATATACATATATATATAATAATAATGTATGTGTGTGTGTGAAATACACATATATGTAAATATTATTCTATGCTTAACATGTTCATAGGTCATTGCATAGTTGCTAGATAAGTTGTTAGATTAGATACTTGTGAATCTCTTTTAATTTTATCTATCACAATGAGCAAATGTTCTCTTAACTATTTATCTGCAAGCATTTCACTATTGAAATATTGAGGAAAGAAAAAATTATGTTACAAAATTACACAATCAAATTAACTTCAAATATTGAAAATCCCGAAAGTCTCTGTTTATACAATACACCTTTAAATTTCAAAATATTATATCCATCATTAGATTCCTTACACATATATTCCCTTACTATGTAGTTACCTACCTATTTATTACTCTAGTCCTATTGTACAAGAGCAAACAAATGTTACTCTCTCGCAAGCTTTACTCTGTCTCCCCATCAGCCTATACCCCTCTATCAATCTATTCTCTATCCTAACTCTCTGACTCATTCCAAACCCATTCTACTACTAAATCTTCAAAATAACCCTACCTAAGACCTTCCCTCATCTACCACTCCTGGCTCACCCCAAACCTCAGTTTACTACTATGATCTCCCAAACAACCTTACTAAATTCTCCCTCATTTATCTCATCTTTGACTCATCCAAAACCCCTTCTACTTCTATGATCTCCCTAACCCCTTTCTTCATACTCCTCACTCCTCCACCTCTCAATCACTCATCCCAAGCCTCATTCTATTACAGTAACCTCCCAATTAACACTTCTGGATTCTTCCCTTCTCTATCTTCTACATTTCTCTATTCAATCTAACAAAATCACATATCCTCCACTCAAATTAACTCATACTAATACTAATACTAATACCTTACTCATGTTTCCCTATACTAATCCACCCCTAATGCTTTTGGGTTCCCGAGTAGCGTGATACTTGCAGAAAAGCGATTTGATGCCTTGTCAGGGGTAGTAAGCAATATATAAATACAATTACAATTAAAAGCATGCAATATTTGAAAATTGTGGTTCCTTTTTGGGGGTCATGCCTGGCTCCTATTACCTTATTGTTCAACATTTGCATACATGGCCCCTCCTGACCCTCCTGTGTGTCAAGTGGCAGATAAGGCCTCAAGTAGAGTATAAGGAGCAGGAGTGGGTAGAATTAGTTGAGGAGCTGGGCAGGGGGACATACGTATCCCGTATGAAGTTCTGTCTCTTCTAAATGGTCCAGGACTAATACTGGATGCTACAGAAGCTAGCAGCAGCAGTTCTTCTCCATCACTCCTGATGCTTGCACTGTGCCAGTCCGAACGACAACATCATCCATTTTCTCTATGATTGTCAGTTTTGTTCCAGGTTGGATCCACACTCAGTCTCTCAGTGGCACTACTGCAATTGTCTACATGCAGACTGGTCATGTTGCATGACTCAGGAGACCTCTCTGGGCTTAAAGGCTACAGACACAGGCACTGATCACTGTGTTGACTACAGTCAAATATGCATCCTGCAACACTGGAGATCACCCCCACATGTCCACTTGTGCGGAGTGGATGACCGTGATGTACAAAGAAGGGTCCTAAGAATGGGTCATATACAAGCTTCAAATTTCTCTGCCTCATGGGCCCCCTACCTGGGGACTACTGAAGTTGACCTCTAGGGATGCAATCCTGATGGCCTAGCAGTCCAACAAGCCAGCAGAATTGTTAGGCTTCTGATAGGTTCAACCTGGCCCTACTACGTCAGGTCACATGTGTCTCAGCCTGCTAGTTACTGCTACCCATGAATAGCTTCCCACAATCGACTGCAATTGGTTGAGACTGTGGGTATGCCATTTCAACCCCTTCTCGAACAGATATCTGGGTAACAGGCTTCCAACCTCCTTCCTTTCTCTCTTGTTCCTTACATACTTCCCCTGCCATACCTTGACACCTTTTAACCCATCCAACTCCCCTCCTCCCCCTTCCATATCTGCTGTGCTCCCCCACCCAGCCCTCCTCTTATTTACCACCCTGTTTCTCAGAAAACCCCAACTCTCTGTGGCAAGCTTCGGAATCCTGATTGGTTCTCTCTTGATTTGCTCAACTCAGCACCAGCTTCATCTCACTTTACTCAGCATAAACTCAAAGGGAAAACGTAATATTAAGCAAATACACAAATCTATTCCCTAGGATCCTCACAGGTCCTCTCCTCCACCAATCGGAGAGCTAGGCTCTGGCATTAAGGGGTATCATGTACTGCTCTATGTTTTTCAAGTCAGGGAAGATTATGGTTGACCTTTGTCCTCTATCTTTTGCCTTTTTCTGGTAATGGTGTAAAGAAACATAGGGGGTCTACTCTAATAAACGTACTCTATCTGGGTGGAATAAATGTAGTCCATAAACATAAGTGGTACAATAGTAGGGACAGATTGAAAAATTGAATTACTCAAAATGAACTTCTAAATTGTTCATTGGTAATGTACTTCAATTACAACAAAATTATTCTCTTGATTTTTTGGATATAAAACCCAAAATAACAAACATACAACATATATATAATATAATGTACAAATAGACTTACATTATAATTAACCAGCCATGGTGACCCCAGATTATACAAATAAAATGAGTACATAGTGTTGGTAAAGGTATTTTATTTTATCACTTTGGGGTGTGTGATTATCTGTCACGGTGAAGGTACTTCTTGAACAATTTTGAAATATTTATGGAGTAGTTAAACAGTTTTTTGTATATTGTTTATAGTTCTTTATCTCTCCATGAGTCCCGAAGAGGCCCGTAGGTAAAGGGGCCGAAACGCATCGACCTTTTGTCAAGGAGGTTGCAAAAAATAATGAGTGTATAGAGTATGATTTGAGCTCACATCTTTCCCTGAATCAAAGCCTAAGGAAAGCAGAAATATAAGATGTGATAGCTGTTGCAACCATCTCTGCTATGTGGATGAAAGCCTTAATATATTTTGACAACCACTTTTCTCGAATTAGTTGTGGAGACCGATGAAGACTGTGTCTATATACGTTTGTACATATGTGTTTGTAAATAGTGTAATGTAAGTCTATTTGTACATTATATATATGTTGTATGTTTGTTATTTGGGGTTTTATGTTCAAAAAATGAAGAGAATAATTTTGTTGTAATTAAAGTACATTACCAATGAACAATTTAGAAGTTCATTGTGAGAAAATAAATTTTTCAATCTGTCCCTACTATTGTACCACTTATTTTTCTGGTAATGGATCATGTAGTGCATGTACTATTGGTTTGTACTAATGTTCATACCATAAAACCCAATTAAGAACTAAAACAGACAAAAGGACCTCGCTCTAAGCCCACAGAAGAAATACTCATATCTAGGTTCTTTGCCCTTACATAGTGCATATACTGCATATATGTATATATTTGGCTGTGGGAGTGGTAGAAATGTGAATAGTATTATCAAGCCCTATCTTTCCCCAGAAGACCTTGCACAGATGTTGTAATGATCAAATAGGTTTGGACAATTAGAACAACCACTTCCACAAGCAACATGCTTGCATGTAATATCAACAGGATCTCTCTCTGTTAACAGCCATGGTTGCTTGAATGTTAAATTTTAGTTAATAATTCCCCTTAGTTTACTTCACTTGCCCTCAATTGACTCCACAAAGGATGCATCTATACACTTTTGTTCTGCAGGAGAAAAATTGTGTTGTTTTATCAATTTTTTTAAAGGTCGCTGCCCACACAGGTGGACCTTCATCAGTTACCAGCACTTGAAATATATTTTTGAAAACAATGTCTGGGGCTAACCAAATGTGATTTATGCCAGTAGCAACCCTTCCAGTTTAATCTAACACAGGAACAGGAGTGCTAGTTTTGACCATGTCACATTTTACCTCAAGGGCTAATGGCCAGGTGGATGAAGAAGGGGGTTTACTAAAATAATTATTTGGCTTTTGTATGACTTTGGGGCACATTTTTTCCACTTTGGCATTTAAGAAATCTTCTCCTTCCTCAATGGTGTCATCGATTTTGTTTAGGGTGCAGTTTTTCATGGAATACTTTGTAGATTTCCTTGGTTTGCTAGTGCCCGCTGCATCATCAACCCCTTTGCATTTCTTCATGTGTCATTTGAGTCAATGAACTCCATATAACACTTAGAACAATTTGACCAGATTTATGACAAGTGGCACTACATTACATGTACCACCACTTTTCTTGTGCCCCTTGCGTCCCCCTAATACCCCACCTACTGCCACCATGTATGCGCCACATTCAAAATATGGCACACCGTGGAGCAGAGTGAGGGGCAATAGCGTCAGAATTACTGACACTATTGAGACACTGTTCAGGGTTAGCACCAAAATATTACAGTACATATGGACCCATTGTAAACAATGGTGTGCCCGCCTTTTAACCTCTGCTCAGAGCAGGTGTTAAAAGTGCCGAAAAAAATGACGCAAAGTAATCTCTTAGATTTCTTTGCACCATTTTTCTGCCCCCCCCTAGCAAGGGAACGTCCCCCTTGCATACATTATGCCTTGCGCAGGCATAATGTAGCGCAAAGGATTACAAAGTGGCACAATGCATGCATTACACCACTTTGTAAATATGGAGCGGAGAAAAGGTCACCCAAGCGTCAAAAAAATGAAGCTAAGGGGGGCTACTAAAGTGACACTAGTCCCTCTTAAATCAGGACCCTATTTCCCAAATGTGCCTAGAACTAAAACAGTCCACAATAACTGTGATAAAAAAATTAACACACAGCTTTCAAAATTAACCAACCCGTAAACAATTAAACAAATACCATCCTCACGGTTGTAAACAGCTGCAATAATTGAAAAATATTGGAGTCCACTCAAATGCTCCAGCCTGGGACTGGGGGGTGTTTAACATGTGATGAAGGGCAAATACATGCCTGCCATTGGCTCAGGCTTCTCCTGGGTGTGTCCCATGCAGCAGTGATGTTAAATGAGCTTTAAAACAACAGCTGTAAGTGCAGGACTCTCCTCCTCTAGTGCATTGTATATTTGAGGGACTGGCAGTCCCCCATGCACAACAGCAATGTCTCCCTTCCATGCAGCGAGGATGTTGAATATGCAAGAGTGTTTATACTTCACCTTATATATATATATATCTATATATATATATATATATATATATATCTAGAGTCCCTATACTAATTAAAAAGAAGAGGCGATTATATATTAATAAAATAAAAAATATATATTTTGAATGAAGTATTTTGATCCTTGAAGAGGCAGCTGAACAGGGTATAGCTTCCAGGGGGTTACACCACCGTAATAAATCCATTCCCTAGTAAATAGTTGGATACAGGTGTTTTCAGTCGGTTACAGTGAGAAGTCTGTCTTATTTTAGAAGGGATTTGAACGTACACACACAGTCAAAAACACACACACACACAATGGGGGTCATTACGACCCTGGCGGATGGCGGAGAAGCAGCGGTCTTACCGCCAAAAGGCTGGCGGTAAAAATTTGCAATTATGATCATGGCGGTTACCGCCATGGTCATCCGCCACTTCTCCGTTCCGCCCGCTGGGCTGGAGACCTCGGTCTCCAGCCCGGCGGTCATCACAATACCACCGGCGGTATTTTGACCCGGCTGACCACCATGGATTTCATGGGGTTTTGAACCGCCATGAAATCCATGGCGGTAAGCACTATCAGTGCCAGGGAATTCCTTCCCTGGCACAGATAGGGGTCTCCCCCACCCCGAGTTCTTCCCCTACACCCCCCACCACCCCTGCCACCCCCCAAAGGTGGCAGGAACCCCCTCCCCACCCCAACCCCCAACATCACATCACACATACACAGCTGACACGCACGCAGGCACCACAAACACACATACCCGCACACACATCAACATACATGCGAACAGCCACACACAGTCATACACGCACAGCCACATTCAGACATACACACACACATCCATACAGACATACATACAGACATACATGCACTCATTTCCAAACACACAACACCCCCACAAGCATACATGCACTCACACACACCCTCTACATGCACACACGCACACCCCCATGCACCCACACAACACACAACACCCCCTCCCCTAATGGACGATCAACTTACCTGGTCCGTTGATCCTCCGGGAGGGGACGGGATCCATGGGGGCAGCTCCGCTGCCACCACACCATCAACAGAATACCGCCACGCCAAATCACAGGACGTGATTCGGTGGGCGGTGTTCTGTTGACTTGGCGGTGGAGGTGGAGCAACCTCCACTTCCCCGCCGCCCGCCAGTATGGCTGCTGGCAGCTCTCCATCCGAAAAAGGACGGAGAGCAGCCAGCAGTCATAATACGCTGAGCGGAAAACGGCCACCACTGGCGGTCTTCAGCACGGCGGTCCCTCTGCGGTCTTTTCAAAAGACCGCCGAGGTCAAAATTACCCCCAATGTCTGTCATCTCTGTTAAAAAGGTTTTAGAAATTATGATTATTTTACAAAATATTGTGTTTAAAAGGTACCGCATTTCAATATGCACTCTGCTTCTTTTATATAACACCTTTAAGCTCTCCTTCTGCACTGCTGCTCTTGTAATATATTTAACATGATGTGCCAGCATGGTTGTTGGAAAACCTACAGCTCACACCCCTGTTAAGGGACAAGCTACGCCCCTGAAGCTGAACACATTACAATATATATTATTTGTTTTTTTTGGCGTGCTGCCAGCATCCCTTCCTGTCTACATATTCTATGTATTCTATTCATACTTCCATAAGTTGGGTGCAATGAGGATATTTGTAGTGATCAGGGATAGGAATATTCAAGACTCTTCTATGTGCTGGAAATTAATTACCTGGAAGAAACCTTTCATGGTGATGAGATAAAGGTTTACCATCTGGGATTTAACGTAGAGAGCTGTAGTCAAGCAAATGTGTCCAGTTGTACACAAGTATACCAGAAAGCACTGATGCATCATTTCTACTTTCCCTCCATGTGCATCGGGCAACTCATCAAATTCTGGGTAGAGTACCCTCACTAATGGTGGCAGTAAAGTTCCACCGCCATGGCAATGGTAATTACTCCTTCCACTGATATATAAATCAGCCCCTATGTCTCCATTCTCATCTTTCTTCTGACACTTGAAGAACTCCAGTGAGACTACAAAGGTCACATTTGATCGCACAAGAGATGGCCTGCCACTGGTCATGTATGCCACATCCTTTCTATCTTTGTAGCTTTTTTCCCATCGCAAGTACCTATTTGCACATACGGGATAACTGTTATCATCACAAAAGTTGCTGTTCAGAGCACCTCCTTGTAACTTGTATCTATTGCCTGGAAAACATGCTGTTTGCTGCTGTGATACATCCCTAAATGTCTTGATAGGTTCCATACCAAGCAGCAGCTGTAGGGCACCCTTTAGCATCCAAATTATAAAGTACTTGTGGATTGTGCCTAAAGTGCATACAGACCAAATTAATATTTCGTAACAACTATTAAAGAAATATTATGGCCTTGCAGAACAATTCCACATTCTGTTACTGGTAAATCAACTTTTTATTCAATGTGAAAATGTTGTGTATTATCTGAGTTGTAGTCCTTTTGGGTGACAAGGTTTTGAATAAGGGTCATGTGATTTGCTTTATGGCATGAAGCTGAATGAGCCAATGTCTGTGTGCTTCCTTGGTAAAAAAACATGTTTCTTTTTCAACTAGTATTATAGAAAGTAACAGAATATGAATTAAGAAGGTCTTTTCACATTGAGGGAGTGTGTGTTTGTGTGTACATGCAGGATGTCAAATGTAATTCATTCTGTGTGTCAGTGATCAGTGGTGGGCTATATCTACGGTACCTAAGACCAAAGGAGCATTTGGCCATATAATTAGCAGGAATAAGGTGCTCAAGAAGAGTGTTATAAGCTATCAGATCAAAGTATGAGAACAAAGAGAATACCACTAAGTCAATGTGTATATTTGACTAGATATGAATTTGCCTAGCGATTATTCACCAGTATTGTAATTTGTTATACCTTCTTCTGCATCACTATATTATTGAAACTGTTATTATAGTTCCTATCCATGCTTGCAATCTCTTCATGAACAGTGTATGTCATTATTTGCCCTTCCAAAAATACTTTGTTATTGTGTTTCGAAATGTATCATAAAGGATGTAAAGTATGGCAATATGTTGCAGCTGTAAAAAGTGGTTCATGATAGGTGTATTGGGGGTTCTATTTTAGAATCCATTGAAGTTTTGATTTGAAAGTTTCAGACTCAGTTTGTGTTGATCCCAGGCACAGTGTACAATGTTTTAATCTTTTGGAATAAACCTGCTAATAATTCTGAATCATGCGTCCTCTGTTCGCAGAAGTAGACACTACAAGCTCCAAATAAAATGAACATTATTTTTATCCTTAGCTGCAAAAGAATCTGAAATATGTAGATTTTCTGGTAGAATTCTAACTTGATACATCATGCGCAAACATGAGTTATTGTAAGTGTAATTGGAAGATTTAATTTATCTGTGATATTTTGGAGAAAGGCTGCTTTTATTTTGTTTAAATAACATCTCAAAAACAAGTGTTGGTATGCATCAGTTTTGGTTCAACAAAGCGTAATTGAAAAATGGAAATAAATGCTACATTATTCTTGGTGGATCACTGCCAACCCCTGCTACCTCACAAATGTGTATTTAAATAATGCCGAGTGTTTTCCTGTGTGACTTACCTCAAGTTCATAAAGGTGTCAACAATTTTTTTAAACAACTTCATCCGGGTAAACCTAAGTCATCCTCTTTATTGCAGTTTCATACACAGCAAACTAAATCCAATGATATTTCAATGTTTTATATGACCAACAGATTACATTGCACAATGTAAAGTTACTTTTTTTCTAGACAGAGGGAGATTAAGTGATTTGTGCAGATCGACGGGATGTTGAGCTGATGGAGGTTCATTCGAAAATAGGTCCCCACTTCCAATCTTCGCATCTTTTACTTCATCTCCTCTCTCCTCTTGAGTGGTATTTAAATACTAAATGCTGATCAATAATACTGGCCCCATGTCCCTTCCAATTTGTGAGTAAACTTGCTAATGTGTTTTGGGTCCAAATCCCTAAAACAAAATGTTATTATTTATTGATTTTATTAAAATCTCACCAGGTTTTGTATAATGCTAATGTGTTTGTGAACCTAAAATATGACTTGCAACTGAAGTAGGTATTCAACCAGGAGAACCAACGAACCATTCTTTCAGTGATGTTTTAATGATATTTGGTTTGACCAATACTGCTTTGTTTCTCTGATTACAATTACAACATTTCCCCCCCCCCAAAAAAAAATTACTTTTGGAGACCCACAAACCCTCCCTTAAAGACAAGCAGTTGCCACTGCCCTTGATCTCATTCTCTTTAAATGTCATGTCTTGCAGCTACACATAAAAAATGATCTTCAGGAGAAACCATTAGCACCCTTTTAAGTGGGATTTGAATCATATTAAAGTTTCATCAATGTTGTTGTCTTTGTACAATTAAAAATGCATCATTTGAAACTATATTTTCCAAATACCAGTTGGGAAATTCTCTTAAACCGCCCCAAAAAAGAAAATTCACTGAACTAGGTTTAGAATTATTGGTAAATACTGCAAAGCACCATAATGATTTGCTTTATTTATTAAAATTAAGCCTTCTGTTGTTTTCAATCTGCTGATCCTGAACACTGAGCTGTAGCATTGTGGTCTGAATGTTGCTCTCCATTTCATTTGATACACAAATGTTCATTAATATACTACTTTGTTTGCTTAATTCTGCCTATGTCTTTCTCCGTCACTCTGCCACTCAGCATTCCACGATACACCTAGAAACTGCTTAGCTTGCTATGTGCATGGTATAATTTGTATTAGCACATAAATATAGCAGATAGTAGATAGTAGATATGAAAAGAGTTGATCATTTAGTAAGTCATGTATAGTTCTAAGTACAAACCATAGCATAAAATGGTGTATTTATAATGGATGTGCACAATTTTAATTCAAATGATTTGGCTTAATGTATAAATAGCTCCTTTATGACTATAAAAACTCTAACGTGTTCATCCCAAATCTTAAACTGATATATTATTTTCCCCAAAAAATACAGTTTCTGACTTTTTAAGCAACATGAGAATGAAGGCCTTTCTTTGAAGTTTCTCTTAGTTGGGTGTGTGCACAACTTGAAAACGTTAATTTAGTGAATTCCATCTCTGTAAAATCTATATTTGCAGACACAAACAACATTTGACCAAATTTCATGTACAATAAATAAGCAAAGTTTCACAATTTCTCATTTGTATATTAATAGTTCAGGTATTTAACAGTCATTACTTTATGTGAAAGCTGCATTGTTTTAATTATATTATGACTTTTCATTTTATCAACATTATACTTTTGGAATAAGAACAAACTTTTGTGGGCTTGTAGGAGCTTTGCAGATTTTGTTAATACCAAAAATATGTAGTGTTGATATAGTAGAGCTATTGTAGTAGAAAAGCCTTTCGATTGCAGATTTGTGGCTTTTGTGATGGGGAAGAGCTGACTTGTAATGTAATAAAGGTGCATTTAAGAGTTGCACATGACTTTGGGACTCTAAATGTATACAATGCAAAGCCTTATGGGTTTTTAGGAAAAGGGAGCATTAAGTGGTCATTCTTTTTTCATATGATTCACAATGAGAAGTATGAATATTTTGTAGCAATTGTGGAAAAAATAATCACTAGAAACCAAAATCCAAAAGTGATCAGTATTCATTTACAAAGTTAAAGCTTCCCACAACCACAATGGAAGGTTTTAATTTAGTAAAACTAGGCTGTTGGCACTGGGGTGTACACAGCTTATTCTAGAAAGAGTCACATGCCTCCTTCACTCCCCTTTGGATCATTCGAGGTTACTTTTAATTGCCACCACTTTTCCATTAAGGGAGTGGCTGCAAATTGGGCTTTGTGTGAATGACAATGCATGAAACCGAGGCCTGCTAGCCCTTTCAGGCTTCTATGCCTGCATTTGCAGCAACCATTTCAGTAGGATTCCCCAAGAGAATCCTGCCTCAATAAAGTGCATGAAGGAGGATTTTTGTAATACTAATACTTGGCAAGTTTTGTGATATGCCAAGTTAGTCTATCATTTTCAGTGCAACAAATAACAGCTGGGCCCAGACTCCGAAAGCAGTGCGTTTGGGGTTGCACTAACTGCGTGCAACCTACTTGTGGTATCCAGTAAGGACATCTTCAGACAGGCTCTCTGCTCATGCCCTTATTACAGGCCCATCATAGAGGCAGAGTGATTCTCTCATTGCACGGTTCCAGTCCCCCACATTAATGAGGAAATGCCTCTTTAGGATAAAGCTGGTGTTATATGTGTGTGAGAGCTATCTGTGTTATAGAAGGGATGTAGAGGCATCTGCGGCTCCTTATGAAATACCAAAGTGCCCCAGGGTCACAAACAGTGGAAACTCAAGGCACATTGCGTTCACTTGGCACTTTACACAATACTGCTCAAGATCTTTGTTCTGGCCTCCCGGACATACAGAAGGACCATTCCATATTTGTCCAATAGGGGGAGGAAATTCCCAATGTACCAGTGGAAGCAAAGGGGTTGTTATGCAATGGTGATTATAAAACATCTATATCTTCAGAAAAGACAAGGTACAAGAAGAGATGTTAGGAGAAATATAGAGATTTTAACACTAACATCTCAGAGGGTATATTTGTGGTGCATTGTCAATTTGAAAGAGGTATTATTGGAACAGTTTATGGCACCAGGGGCATTGTCAGTATAAAAAGACACATTTCTTGCAATGAACCCACAAGAAATATGTGACATTTACTGAATGGATGAAAAGTCTGTAAATGGTTATTTATATTTTACAAATGTGTAGAGTGATCAAATAACCATGCGCTCTTGCATTCTCAGAAATCTGACAAGTTCATAGGAGGAATAGTTGAAAGGTTAAAGAACAGATCCTGAAAACAATCTTTTTAAAATTCTTGAAAATAACATAGATATTTGAGGGTGGGAAGATCTCAAGAGATTTATAATTAACTTTTGGAGCCTACATTACTACAGGATGATACAACAAACAATAGAGGGTTGCAAATCCAGTGCTTTTACAGAGCTTCTTACCACTTGATTCCTAAGAGTCAAAAGCCCAAGAACACTTGAGTTGACGTCCTCAATTTTTCATAAAAAGCAAAAAACACTTTGACAGAACTCTTAAATATAAATCCATTCAAGCAGAAGGCTTTCAAGTTAGTGCTCATTCTGTTTTGTGTAGAATTATTGTTGACAGAAAGAGGTTGATTGGACAATTGAAGGAGACCTGTAGAAACTTTGTGTGACCATTCAAATGTGATAATTTTATTTGTTAAGATTATGTTTCTGAATAAACTTCACAGTTTGCAAGGAATTAATGATACACATCTTTACAAAAAGGAAGTTTATCCAGATGATAAAGGGTATGGTTTGAGACATTTTAACTGAAAGTATTATGTGACACTTACATAAGGTTTCAGCACAGTTGATGGTGGTGGTTCCGGAAAACAGAGATTATATGTTATGAGAGCACACAGTTTAATTAGAATGCTTCCCCATTTTGGGATTGAAGGAGAGATGCACACCACTGGGTGAGGGAGTTGAAGGTATGAATTCTTGTTCTTTTAAAAAAGTGTTTTGCTGGTGCTGTGTTGTAGCCAGTCTTTAAATATATTTAAGCCAAGCAGCAATTATGTTTGATGAAAAATAATCATTTAGTGAACGGTTATTGTAATGCATAATGCCCTCATGGTATTTTGGCCATATTTCAAGAAACACTTTTAAGTCTTAGTGAAGCATGATGCATCTATTTATATTCCTCAGAGGTGGGAAAAATATGTGTTTTATCACTTAGATAGGGGTAGGGGGGCGTAGCTATCACGGCTAGAGGGATGCTAGATTTACATTTGAATGCTCAGGGCAGCTGACAAATGATAAGGATAGCACCAGGAAGTATTTGTCAACCTCTGGGAGTTAACACCAATGACACAGATTTCTTAGAATCTTTCAAACTCTTCCTTGCATAGCACAAGTATCCAATAATATTGATAGGCAAAATCAATGTTTCTAGTAAAAACAAGTTGAAGATCCAGTTGCCCGAAAAAAAAGGTTTGGGGAATTTCTAAACAGTTTCCAATTTGTTTGATCATGCCAGTCACTAATTAGACTTGGTTTTAAGTTGTAGCAGCCATCTTTAAAGCTGATATCTCGTTTTCTGCATACACAACATGTTAAAGCCTCCTTGTCCTGTGTCAGGGATTTGAGGTAGAGTCTGCGAAACTGTTTCACAGCATCGGACATACTGATATTTGATGTATTAATATATGTGTTTGCTTGTATTACTGTATGGTTTAAGTTAAGTAACCAACAGTAATTTATTAAACTTTAATTTCACACTTGACCCTGACCACACATCCACCCATACAAAGGGCACAACTAAAGTCTGGACAGGCTATTATATTATTAGTGACTAAATGCAAGGTAAAGGATATCTGGGATCAGATACACAAGAACAAAGCTAGTTTCTGCTTCTATTCTGTGAAGTATAGTCAGCACTTTTGGCTTGCCTTCTAGCTGACTAATGCAGACATAAAGGATGACACATGTGATTGCAGGTTTCTGGCAAGACATCTATCACATCATGCAGGAATGTAACTGGATGTTAGGTAGGGAAAAGAAAAGGAGTTAAGCCATAGTCTGTTAAAGCTTTCTTTAGAGGGGCCCTCAAAAATGTAATTGTATGCTGTCAGACGATGAGAAAGCGGATAGCTAGCACGCGGAACATAAGATTGAGCAACAACAGCATCAAGTGGCAGATTTAGACACAACTACTAGCAATGCCTTACAATTTAAAATAAAAAAATATGATGTACATTAGCATGTGAATGTTACTAAGGATGTAATTAAGAGATGGGTGTCAGGCTTGTCAGAGTTTGAACAATGGAGAAAAAAAGATAAATTACTGGTTTTGAACTTACAGTACACATTCTTTGATAATAGTTCAGGATTACACCAGGACCCTGCAGGAACTGTGTTGTTGGCTGGAGTGGGACTACGTCCCCTGGCATTCCTCTGTGCTGCCAAGGAGAAAGGTCTGCCGAGTCAGCGCGTAAGGGTGCTTCACTGTACTTGCAGTGCAGGACCTTACAGGAACTCTTCTGTGGCTGTCTGAGGATAGACTACACCCCTCAGTATTCCTCTGTGCTGCCAAGAAAGAAGGGCTGCCAAATCCAGCATGTAAAAGCGTTCCACTATGCCCGTAGCATGAGATGCGCATGGGCACATGCCCAGGCGAAGACCAGGCCAAGAGTGGGCCCATCTGCACCTGTCAGTGGCCAAAAGAGGCTAGCCTGGGCCATCCCTCTTAGAAATGTGTGTAGGAGGCTGGCCTGGCTTATAGTGGGTACCTGATGGTACTTACACCTTGTGCCAGGTCCAGTTATTCTTTATTAGTAGATTAGTAGTATTCTAGCAGCTTAGGCTGATAGAGGTAGCTATAGCATAGTAGCTTAGGCTGAACTAGGAGACATGCAAAGCTCCTACTATACCACTTATATCATATAGGTACTGTATCATAAGAAACAATACTCAGAGTTACTAAAAATAAAGGTACTTTATTTTAGTGACAATGTGTGAAAAAATATCTCAGAGGATATACTCCCTTAGGAGGTAAGTAAAATACACAAAATATACACACAAACCAAAATCAGGTAAGTAAACAGTATAGTGCAAACCCTGTAGAATACAATTGGATGCATAAGGCCTAGGGGCAACACAAACCATATACCATGAAAGTGGAATGCGAACCACAATGCAAATGGACCCCTAGGCTGTGTAGTGTGTAGAGGGTCACTGGGAGTGTAAGAAAACACTAGGGTGGTCCAAGATACCCCACCCCAAGACCCTGAAAAGTAGGAGTAAAGTACTACTATTTCCCCAGAAACACACTAAACTTGTGATAGAGGATTTTGCAAAGACCACAACACACTGCAAAGCACTGAAGACGGATTCCTGGACCTGAGGACCTGGAAAGGAAGGGGACTAAGTCCAAGAGTCGTGAAAATGTCGGGGAGCAGGAGCCCACTAAACCTCAGATGAAGGTGCAAAATGGCTGCCTCCGGATGAAAGAAGCTGAAGATTCTGCAGCAACGAAAGGTGCTAGGAACTTCTCCTTTGTGCAGAAGATGTCACATGGAGTTCTGGAGGATGCAGAGTTGTTTCTTTGGCAAAATACCACAAACAAGCCTTGCTATCTGCAAGAGTTGTGGTTGAAGAAAAAGGGTGCTGCCTGGGTCCAGGAAGGACCAGTATGTCACCACTTGGGAAAGGAGATAGGGGGGGCCCTCAGCAATGTAGAGAACCCTCACAGAAGAAGGTAGCACCCACATAAGTCCTTGAATACAGGTTCAAGAAGAATGAACACAGCAGTCATCTCAACACTACAAAAGAGGATCCCACGAAGCCTGAGGTCAACTCAGGGAATTGAGCAATGCAGGACGGAGTGCTGGGGACCTGCGCTTGACTGTGCAGAAAGGATTCCCCTGCAGATGCACAGAAGCCCTAGCATCTGCAGTTCATACAGTGCACAGAATTACTGCCTGGAGAGGGGAGGCACGAACTTACCTCCTCCAAATTTGGACAGTTGGACCACTGGACAGTCAGGGTCACTTGGGTCCACCAACTGTGTTCCAGGGGCCAAACTTGAAAGGATGAGAGGGGTCCCAGAGTACTGGTGACATTGAAGTTTGGTGCCTGCTGGAGCAGGGGGAAGATTCCGTCAACCCACAGGAGATTTCTTTGTGGCTTCCAGTGCAGGATAAAGGCAGGCAGCCCCCAATGCATGCAACATCAGGAAAAAGTTGAGAAAGCCGGCAGGATTAGGCGCTACAATGTCGCTGGTAGTCTTCTTGCTACTTTGTTGCAGTCTTGCAGGCGTCCTGGAGCAGTCAGCAGTCGATCCTTGGCAGAAGTCGAAGAGAGAGGTGCAGAGGAACTCTGGTGAATTCTTGCAAGTCGTTATCTGAGGAAAAGCCCACTGGAGAGACCCTAAATAGCCCTCAGAGGAGGATTGGCCACCTAGTCAGGTAAGCACCTATCAGGAGGGGTCTCTGACGTCACCTGCTGGCACTGGCCACTCAGAGGCCTCCAGAGTGCCCTCACCCCTCTGGATCCAAGATGGCAGAGGTCTGGGATACACTGGAGGAGCTCTTGGCACCACCCCTGTGGTGGTGATGGACAAGGGAGTGGTCACTCCCCTTTCCTTTGCCCAGTTTCACGCCAGAGCAGGGACTGGGGGTTCCCTGAACCGGTGTAGACTAGCTTATGCAAGGAGGGCACCATCTGAGCCCTTCAAAGCATTTCCAGAGGCTGAGGGAGGCTACTCCTCCCCACCCCTTGACACCTATTTCCAAAAGGAGAGGGTGTAACACCCTCTCTCAGAGGAAATTCTTTGTTCTGCCTTCCTGGGACTGGGCTGCCCAGACCCCAGGAGGGCAGAACCCTGTCTGTGGATTAGCAGCAGCGGTAGCTGCAGAGAAAACCCAAGAGAGAGGGTTTGGCAGTACCCGGGGTCCATAGTGGATCCCCGGGGATGCTTGGGATTGATACCCCAATACCAGATTTGACATGGGGGTACAATTCCATGATCTTTGACTTGTTACATAGCCATATTCGGTGTTACCATTGTCAAGTTACATATAGGTATTGACCTATATGTAGTGCACACATGTAATGGTGTTCCCGCACTCACAAAGTCCGGGGAAATGGCCCTGAACTATGTTGGGGCACCTTTAGTAGTGCCAGGGTGCCCTCACACATAGTAACTTTGCACCCAGCCTCCAGCAAGTGAAGGCTAGACATATAGGTGACTTATAAGTTACTTAAGTGCAGTAAAAATGGCTGTGAAATAATGTGTGCGTTATTTCACTCAGGCTGCAGTGGCAGTCCTGTGTAAGGTTTGTTTGAGCTCCCTATGGGTGGCAAAAGAAATGCTGCAGCCCATAGGGATCTCCTGGAACCCTAATACACTGAGAATCCTAGGGAATTATAAGGGTGTTCCAGTGTGCCAATTAGAATTGGTGAAAATGGTCACTAGCCTGCAGTGATAATTTTGAAGGCAGAGAGAGCATAAGCACTGAGGTTCTGGTTAGCAGAGCCTCAGTGACACAGTTAGACACCACACAGGGAACACATTCAGGCCACAAACTATGAGCACTGGGGTCCTGGCTAGCAGGATCCCAGTGAGACAGGCAAAAACAAACTTACATGTAAAAATGGGGGTAACATGCCAGGCAAGATGGTACTTTCCTACACTGGGGCCTTAGATCACTTAGCAGCAAGTTTACTGGCTGTCTATCTGTTTTTTCTTCTATAATTTACCATAGTGAGGGGTGTGCTGTCATCCTAAAAAAACCTTAAAAGAAAGTCCGCTTCTGTAAAGGATAATCCACGGGCAGACACCATAGTATCTCAAGGAATGTCATGGGATCCCTCAACCAGGAGATTGGCTCAGTTGAAGAGCAGTCGAATTCCGCCATGAAGTCTGCTTCTGGGAAAGGCAGTGAGACAGAGTCTAGAGGCTTTTCAAAGGTGAGCTGCAGTTCCAGGGAAATCAGTGTGAAGTGGATGTTCCTGATGAAATAGCTATCCAAGAGGCTGCACCTACTGTACCTAATACATTGGATTTACACTGCTCCTTGCGTCCTTCATCAAAAAAGATACCTCAGTGTAGGCTGCTCAGGATTCCTTTCCAACAGCCGAGAGTGCTGCACTCCCTGGGTTAGGGTCCTCAATTCCAGACCTGGATATAACTAGCAAGCTTATCTGTTTGGCAAATAAATTGGCAGAATTCACCCCAGCTGTGATGAATAGGCTGTTCTCCTTGGAGGCTCTTAGGTAGAGCCCTAAACAAAGTGGCCTTTGACTAGGGATTCCAGCATGGAAATCCAAATGGATTGGGGTCCTATTATTGACCAGAGGGATCCTGCAGCTTCACTCATACCTTCCTCCTAAACCCAGGTAGCTCATCTCTCTCAGGTCACTCCTTTGTACTGGACCTAAAAGGTGTGACTGCGGAAGCTAGGCACTTGAGAAAATCATGAACAGCTATTAAATTAGTCAGTGCACTGTTTAAACAGGTGGGATGATGATTTAGGAAAATTTCCCAGTAAGATTAAGCTTGTGCAGAGAGTCCATGGTATGCATTCATCCAAAACTTGATAACGTCTGCATTGTTTTCAGTTTAAGGAAAGAGTCATTGTTAAGTACATCATGGAATGAGTTAACTCATTTACACAGAGTTGTTCAGCCATCTAAGTTGTCCCACTAGTCTTCTTTTTCAGACCATCTAGCACTCCCCTTTGGACATCTCAGAGCCTTCCCATACCCATTACTACTACGAACAGATTTCTGTAAATTCAATGAAGGCTACATGATTTTATGGATAGGGCGCTTTAATGCAAAACGTTGCCAAGTGTCTCCAGCAATGTTGAGTGGCCTGCTTAACATCAAAGGGGAGCCTACTACACATTTTGGCCACGGGTCATATGGAGATAAACTCAATGTATTATTAATGAGGCATAACTTGATGTTTGCTTTTGATTCCTTAAACTGTAGCCCAGTTGTTACTCCCACTTTCGCTGGACATGGCTGTTTCAGCTTGATTTAACTTATTTTATTTTCACACAGTCTCAGAACATGGGTGGAAGAATAGTTTGAAAGTTGAATGCAAACCACGAATGGACCCCTAGGCTAGTGTAGTATGTCGATGTTTCAACCCTCTTTCCACTCTTGGGCCAATTCAAAAACTCCTCCACGGGTCTTCTTCAGGACTATGATGCTCTGGCCTGAATTTGATAGGGATTTCCTTTGATATGTTTTTTTATGTAAGATTGTGATTTTACTTTGTATATATGATAATAAAATTAGCTCTTTAATTGAATATATGCCCATTATGTTTGTTATTGTGTAGAATCTCGGAAAACAGGCAGGTAGTTTTCAAATTCCGTTATTATTATTTACTTTTTTTCTGAAAATTTGCCGTCAAAAACCAGCCAGGCAGGCAGCCACCCTATTCCTAAATAACACCTTGCGGTAAAGGAGCTCGGGGTACCTGGATAATAATAATGAGCCCGTCCGCAGAACGACAAAGGCCGGATACCTGGCACGGGGAAATAACATCTGCAGAGTGGTGCCCCTAAATTAATAATGGTTCGTTCGAGCCATTCCTATTTATGGTATTTTGCCCACTGTCACAAAACATTTTTTTTTAAATGCACAGTACATTTTCCAAAGAGATTTCATTCGGAAAAGCAGTCGCCAATGCAGACATTTAATATTACACTAATTTTATTTGATGTCCAATCCCATGCAGTGATCTCTCCCATCATATGTGCTCTGTTGAAAGCGTCTGACCTTTCCATTCAAGGGAGGAGCTGTTCAAGCTAATCTCGGGCCTCATCATGGAAATGCATTTGATTTTAATGTATTATGTAGCACTGCTCTACCCACAGGGTGTTCATGCGCTTTAACGAAAAACAATTTGAGGGGTGTCGGGGTGGTTTGCCAAAATAAGGTGGGCTGGGGTGGTAATGGGCCCTGGTGCAAAAAAGAAAATAGCTCATTTGACACCTTTTGGGACAGAAAACTACCGTAATTACCACGATACAATGTGCCCCTGAAGGCTTTAGGTCTGGTGCCACTGCACTTACTTGCTGCACCAATTTTAGCTATGCCTCTGGTTTTACACGAAGCGCCCCCTTAAATAGTTTATTTTTTCATTCCAAATATGGAGAGGAGATATGCATTGCTTTCAGTCCTGATTGCTTGATAAAGAATTGGAAAGAGGGCACAGCTGCACTCTTGAATCACTCACTCACTTTGAGCATGTACGAAATGTTGCCTGGCTCAGTTCCGTAAATCATGACCGACGTGGAGACTGGAGAGGTTTCGCTGAAGAACTGCAGAAATCCAGCAGCTATCTTGTGGCACGTGACCTTGTGCTTTCAGATAGAACTTTTCCCTATTGTAAGATGCGATTAGCTCGTTGTTGCCCTTCCTTGCTCCATGTATTCGGGGTCCTGCTGCTTCACTAACTTGTGTGTGTGTGTGTGTGTGTTTGGGTGTGAGGGTATGGGGGTGTCTTTGGGTGTGCGTGTGTGTGTTTGAGAGAGAGAGGGGGAATGAAGAGTTTGTAATATTGGGGTAGGAAAACAATTGTAAATATACATGTGTTGCTATGGTAGTGATAATAATACCAATAGCTTGCCTCTATCAAGCTGTTTTTCCCCAATTCTTAGATTTAGGATAGATTTCTGTCAAAAGTCACAAAACATTGTAAATGCCTAGTGAGAACCAAAGGTATTTTGTACGTAAAATTTCTAAACAAGTGCACAATTAGGTGTGGGTTCTATCTGGTATACCAGCTTCAGCGTGCATCTCATGTGATCCGGGACAAATTGCTTCACCATCTCGTTCCTTATTCCCCCCCCCCCAAAAAAAATAATAATATATATATATATATATATATGTATATATATATATATATCTACACACAAGTGCTTGGTCATTAATAGCGACGCGCCTACCTGCCAGTGCAGCTTTAGGGTTAAGACCAGAACCCTCACATTTGACCATCAAAAAGAAACAACGCTGCACTCCCGGAGGCTTACTTGTCATTTATTTAAGGAAAGCTTTCAAACAGATCCCACAACACGTTTCGACAGAATGTCTTCTTCCAGGTGGTTTTGTCTGCTTTCTCCATTTCTCTCCTGCCGTCTTCCTTTATACTCAGCATTCTGGGATTGTGAGTCCACGAATTCCCCACACCTGGAAACTATTCCGGCAATTCTCTTCACTTCAGCATGAACATTTCATTTCAATCAATATGGTAATGTGCATTTCCGTTTTTGGTACTTGTGAAAGTCTGTGCTTGCATAAAGTCAATCTCATTTTGCCATCCATTTGCACATTGCTGAGTGTTGCTCTAAGCACATATCTTTCAGTTTCAGTTCAAAATAAATTGAGAAATATATCCTTTCGCAATTCACTATGTAAATAACAGATCGTGCCCTTTAAAACAATCTTAGTAAAAGTCTTTTAGTTTCCAAGCTGAATTACACAATTCTTTTCTGTTGTACCTGGCTTTTTGACAGGGTCATCCCCAAACTTTTTGCCTCCTTCCTCCTATTTATTCTGACCTGCTGTTGTTGGCTTTTGAACTCTGGGCACTTTACCACTGCTAACCAGTGCTAAAATGCATATGCTCTCTGTGTAAATTGTACTATTGATTGGTTTATCCATGATTGGCTATTTAATTTACTTGTAAGTCCCTAGTAGAGTGCACTATATGTGCCTCTGGCCTGTAGATTAAGTGCTACTAGTGGGCCTGCAGCACTGGTTGTGCCACCCACTTCAGTAGCCCCTTAACCTTGTCTCAGGCCTGCCATTGCAAGGCCTGTGTGTGCAGTTTCACTGCCGCTTCGACTTGGCATTTAAAAGTACTTGCCAAGCCTAGAACTCCCCTTTTTCTACATATAAGTCACCCCTAATGTGTGCCCTAGGTAACCCCTAGAGCAGGGTGCTGTGTGGGTAAAAGGCAGGACATGTACCTGTGTAGGTTATATGTCCTGGTAGTGTAAAACACCTAAATTCGTTTTTACACTACTGTGAGGCCTGCTCCCTTCATAGGCTAACATTGGGGCTGCCCTCATACATTGTTGAAGTGGCAGCTGCTGATCTGAAAGGAGCAGGAAGGTCATATTTAGTATGGCCAGAATGGCAATACAAAATCCTGCTGACTGGTGAAGTCAGATTTAATATTACTATTCTAGAAATGCCACTTTTAGAAAGTGAGCATTTCTTTGCACTTAAATCTTTCTGTGCCTTTCAATCCACGTCTGGCTAGGTTTAGTTGACAGCTCCTTGTGCATTCACTCAGACACACCCCAAACACAGGGTACTCAGCCTCACTTGCATTCATCTGCATTTTGAATGGGTCTTCCTGGGCTGGGAGGGTGGAGGGCCTGCCCTCACACAAAGGACTGCCACACCCCCTACTGGGACCCTGGCAGACAGGATTGAACTGAAAGGGGACCTGGTGCATTTTTTAGCCACTCTTTGAAGTCACCCCCAATTCAAAGGCACAATTTAGTATAAAACAGGGCCTCTGCCCTACCTCATCAGACACTTGCTGGAAAAGAAACCTGAACCAGAGACTACATCCTGCCAAGAAGAACTGCCTGGCTGCTCAAAGGACTCACCTGTCTGCTTTCTACAAAGGACTGCTGCCTTGCTGTTGGCCTGGTGCCTTGCTGAACTCTTGTCTGGATGTAAAAGTGCTCTCCAAGGGCTTGGATAGAGCTTGCCTCCTGTTCCCTGAAGTCTCAGGACCAAAAAGACTTCTCTTTTTCATTCGGACGCTTCGTGCGCAGAAAATTTCGATGCACAGCTTGCTCCGTGGCGAGAAAATCGCAACACGCCGACGCTGCTCAACGCGACGCTTAAGGGGCGACCAGAACTTCGACGCATGGCCTCACATGGACAACGCCACCCGACTTCCAGAGAGGAAATCGACGCAACGCCTGCCGTGAGACAGAAAATTCCGTGCACAGCCTCCCGGAACGACGCGCAGCCGGAAAACAAGCCGAAGAATCCACGCTCAGACCCTGGGACATCTGGTAATCCCACGATCAATAGAAGGAGACGGTCCGCGTGCCGGAAAACAACGCACATCTTCCCAGAGTGAAAAATAATGACGCAAGTCCGTGTGTGAAGGGGCACAACCGACGCGCACACCATTTTTCCTCCTGTAGAACGACGCACGTCTCCCCGCGTGAAAAATAACGACGCAAGTCAGTGTGTGAAGGGGCGTAACCGATGCACACACCATTTTTCCACGCATCTCCTCTTCTGCGGCCCTCTGCAGAGATTTTCCACTCCAAACCAGGTACTTTGTGCTTGAAAGAGACTTTGTTTACTTTCTAAAGACTTAAGACACTTCATATCACTTTTTAGTGATATATTTAAAAATTCATATTGCATCTTTGATCGTTTTGACCTGCAAATACCCAGATAAATATTATATATTTTTCTAAACACTGTGTGGTGTATTTTTTTTGTGATGCTATATTGTGTTATTGTATGATTTATTGCACAAATGCTTTACACATTGCTTTCTAAGTTAATCCTGACTGCTCGTGCCAGGCTACCAGAGGGTGGCCACAGGATAATTTGGATTGTGTGTGATTTACCCTGATTAGAGTGAGGGTTCTTGCTTGGACAGAGGGTAATCTGACTGCCAACCAAAAAACCAATTTCTAACAATTTCCTACTAGACATCTGTTCAGAATGTGCAAGCAAATTAACACTAAAAGTCTCCAGACCCTGTATTTTGGGCTGCATCAGCATTGTAAGTAACTTGATAGTCATCTGCTCACCATATCCCAACGGAGTACTGCCTTCCATTGTGGAGCAGCACCAGGCGCTTTGGAAGTCATCATATTTCTTTATCTTCCAGTGTAAGTACACACGTAGAAAATAAGTATTTTCTTGCTGTTTCCAAAATTCTCCAGTCCTTCATGCCGGGCACTCTCGCTATGTAGAATTAAGATACACACTTGCTTGGTCATTAATAGCGACGTGCCTACCTGCCGGTGCAGCATTAGGGTTAAGAACAGAACCCTCACATTTGACCATCAAAAAGAAACGACGCTGCACTCCCGGAGGCTTACTTGTCATTTATTTAAGGAAAGCTTCCAGACAGACCCCACAACGTGTATTGACAGAATGTCTTCTTCCAGGTGGTTTTGTCTGCTTTCTCCAATTCGCTCCTGCCCTCTTCTTATACTCAGCATTCTGGGATTGTGAGTCCATGAATTCCCCACACCTGGAAACTATTTCGGCAATTCTCTTCACTTCAGCACGAACATTTCATTCCAATCAATATGGTAATGTGCATTTCCGTTTTTGGTACTTGTGAAAGTCAGTGCTTGCATAATGTCAGTCGATTAGCTCGCTGTTGCTCTTCCTTGCTCCATGTATTCGGGGTCCTGCTGCTTCACTAACTTGTGTGTGTGTGTGTTTGGGGGTGTTTGGGTGTCAGGGTATGGGGGTGTCTTTGGGTGTGCGTGTGTGTGTTTGAGAGAGGGAGGGGGAATGAAGAGTTTGTAATAGTGGGGTTTGAAACCAATTGTAAATATGCGTTTGCCGCCGACTCGCGTGGTGCGTTGTTGATGCGCAGGGGCGCGAGGACATCTCCGCGGGGACGCACTAGTGGCAATGACATTGCCAGGGGCACACAAGGTTGCTGAAGACGTTTTGCCCCCGTGGCCCATCACGTACCCTAGTGTACAATGTGGACGCGGCAGATGCCGCGGTTGAAGCTCACCTTCTGGAAAGGACGGCCCACCCTGGCTCTTGGGCTTAGCAGGGATGGGGCGGGGCGGGGCTGTGCGCTCAGAGATCGCATGGCGGAGGGGATCTGGAATCCTTCCTCGAGGTGAGCTGATGATGTGCTGGAGCGTGGTCTGTGTCTGACTGGGACGCGCGGTTTCTGTCTTCCTCTGCTGGAGACACAGAGTGGAGGGTTTCTCCCTTTGTGGAGCACCTGTGGGCTCCGCCCGCTGGGCCACGCCCCGTCCACCCTCGAGGTAGGTGGGGGAGTTCCCGCCTTTTTACCAGGATGATGGATGGACGACTAAGTATTTTTTACCCATGTTTCTAATTATGTATTGTATGTGCAGATGTGTGTGTATAGTCATGTGTGTGTGTGTGTATAAATATATATATATATGTGTATATGTTGTTTCTGTGCCTGGCATGTTTCTATGAATTTCTGCTCTCTTTTTATCACACTTATCTACTCATCGCTCTTATGTCATGTCTCTATCAAACTATCCTCCATTCTCACTCAGGATTCATCCTAAATCCCTTCGAACACTTCCATCTCCTAAATATCTCTGCCTAAGCTCATCCCTCCACCCCCACATCTAACTCACCAAACCTCACTCTACCTCTGTGACCTCCCACACAACCCTACTAAATTCTCCTGCATTCATCTCACCCTGCTACTATGCTCTCCCTAACCCTTCCACATCCTCTTTCCCCTCCGCCCCCCTTTTATTCATCTCAAGCCTTTGGATTGAGCAAATGAAGGACAAACTCCCAATTAACACTTCTGGATTTCTTTCCTCCTCCACCCCTCCATTACTCCAGTCAATCTAACTAACAAACTCTCATATCCGCAACTCAAATTAACTCATAATAATACTAAAACTGTACTCCTTATTAAATTATACTAATCCATCACTAATTCTTGTTGGGTACCGGAGTAGCGTGCTACTCATCGAAAAGCACTTCGACGCCTCGTCAGGGGTAGTAAGCGCTATATAAATACGATTACAATTACAATTACAATTACATGTGTTGCTATTGTAGAGATAATAATACCAATAGCTTGCCTCTATCAAGCTGTTTTTTCCCCAATTCTTAGATTTAAGATAGATTTCTGTCAAAAGTCACAAAACATTGTAAATGCCTAGTGAGAACCAAAGGTATTTTGTATGTTAAATTTATAAACATGTGCACAATTAGGTGTGGGTTCTATCTGGTATACCAGCTTCAGCGTGCATCTCATGTGATCCGGGACAAATTGCTTATTGTTCCTTATTCCAAAAAATAAAAAGACTAAAACAAAAAATATATATATATATATATATATAGATATATATATATATATATATATATTTAAAATGGCGAGGGCCTAAAACCAGCTGCAGGCTGATATTTGAGGACCTTATAAAATTGGACTTTTGTATTTCGATGAGCAGAATAAACACAATATGCACTTGTCCCAAAGGGTGGAGTGCATTTAGGTGTTGGTTGAAAAGAAACATTTTAGCTTTTTTTACTGAAGTTGCTCAACTTTTCTTCCTGTCTGATCTCTTCAGGTACCAAGTTCCAGATGTTGAAACCGCACCCACCAATGATTTATGTAGTGCTGGTGAAATGTGAATTTTTATCTAGCCTCAAGCAATGATTTGCTCCATAACTCTTTCACCAGGCACCAAGGGACGCAGGGCCTTTATTGTGTGACCTATAGCCAGTCAAAGCAAAGAGCTTGACCAATGTGTTGTTATGTATACAGAATACATTTCAGGTTTGAGGCCTGCCACAGAAACAGAAAGTTGGGGGCCCTGAGCATCCAGAATGGGAGGGAGAACTGAAAGACAGATGCACAGAAAGCATTGTATCAAAAGGAATGCTGGCAGAAACATTACCATAGTCATGAAGGGGCATATTTATACTCTGTTTGCGCCGGAATTGCGTCGTTTTTTTTTACGCAATTCCGAAGCAAAACTAACTCCATATTTATACTTTGGCGTTAGACGCGTCTAGCGCCAAAGTCCATGGAGTTTGCGTCATTTTTTAGCGTGGACACCTACTTTGCGTTAATGATATGCAAGGTAGGCGTTCCCGTCTAAAAAATTTACTCCGAGGCATGTGCGCCGTATTTACACTCCCGGGCAAAATTCACGCCCGGGAGTGGGCGGGTCAAAAAAAATGACGTCCGGCCGCTTTTGCGCCGTTTTTTAGCGCTTGGTCAGGGCAGGCGTTAAGGGACCTGTGGGCTCAGAAGGAGCCCAGAGGTGCCCTCCCATGCCCCCAGGGACACCCCCTGCCACCCTTGCCCACCCCAGGAGGACACCCAAGGCTGGAGGGACTCATCCCAGGGACATTAAGGTAAGTTCAGGTAATTTTTTAATTTTATATTTTTGTGGCACAGGGGGGCCTGATTTGTGCCCCCCTACATGCCACTATGCCCAATGACCATGCCCAGGGGACAGAAGTCCCCTGGGCATGGCCATTGGGCAAGGGGGCATGACTCCTGTCTTTGCTAAGACAGGAGTCATTTCAATGGGGGTTGGGAGTCAAAAAAAATGGCGCAAATCGGGTTGAGGCGAAAAATTTGCCTCAGCCTGACTTGCCCCATTTTTTGGCGCCCAAGCTCCATATCCCCCTACGCCGGCGCTGCCTGGTGTACGTCGTTTTTTTTCACGCACACCAGGCAGCGCCGGCGGCTAACGCCGGCTAACGGCATTGAATAAATACGGCGCCCACATGGCGCTTCAGAATGGCGTTAGCCGGCGCTAATTTTTTTGACGCAAAACTGCATTAGCGCAGTTTTGCGTCAAAATGTATAAATATGGCCCGTAGTGTTTAAAAGCCACCGACCCGAGTCAATGCACGGAATGGATGTTAAACCTGCCTAGTAAGGCAAATGCTTTGAACCATTTTTTCTCCTCATTATAGTGCATAACTTGATGCACTGTGGGGCATGCTTTGAAGGTCCCGTTGTGCACACACAAGTCGGCTCCAAAATCAAAATTGTCGGAATGCTGAAACCAGCAGATAAAGCTCTGAGTAGCTTCTGATAACAAGAGGCCAGTTTAGGAGGGTACTGGCTGGAAGGGTGCATCTTCAGACCGTCGAACAACTGTAGCTTGGGCTTGGCATGGACTGCAGTACCATACCCTGTCAGACTCTACCCCGGCCCTACTGGCCTTTACCCCATCTACAAAGCAGAACCAACAAACTGTTAAAAAAGTTACACTGTATGGTGGTGGAGTTCTGTGGTAACCTGTCTGACTCTGTCCTAGCCATTCTAGCTTTTATCCCATCTTCAGACCTGCAAACAACACAATGCCAAAAAAGATTTCACTGTAACCTGAGTCCATATGCATGCAAACGTGTGGAAATTGGACTTCAGTAACACTTGAGAATTACCAAAAAGTGCTTTGTATTTTACAGTTGGTTCAAATTGTACTGATGCAGCTGGTTTTGATGATGTAGCAGACCTGCTAGTGGAGCTAATGGGGTTCCAGTAGGAGCAGGATTGGGGTGATTTGATCTTATTTCTTCATCACCTAAATGCGACATAAAGGGCCAGATGTAGGTACTTTGCAAATTGCGACTTGCAATTTGCGAGTCGCTATGGGGTCGCAAAGACCCACCTCATTAATATTAATGAGGTGGGTCGCAAATTGCGGCCCCATAGCGACTATGGGCACTCACGGGTATGGAGGCCTGCTGTAGTCAGCAGACCTCCATGTCCGTGACTGCTTTTAAATAAAGCAGGTTTTTTTTTCCAAGTGTAGCCCGTTTTCCTTAATGGAAAATGAGCTGCACTTAGAAAAAAAAAACGAAACCTTTGTTTCGGATTTTTTCAGGGCAGGTAGTGGTCCCTTGGACCACTACCTGCCCTGAAAATATAATTTGGGGTCCAGTCACAAAGGGGAAGGGTTCCCATGGGGACCCCTTCCCGTTTGCGAGTGGGTTACCATCCACTTCAAGTGGATGGTAACTGCGACTGTACGCGGTCGCAAAATGGAGTTGCATACCACTGCGACTCGCAAATAGGAAGGGAACACCCCTTCCTATTTGCGACTCTGAAATGCATTTTGCCAGTCGGTTCCGACTCGCAAAATGCATTTCTGCATAGCAAACTCAGGTTTGCGACTCACAAACGGCGATTTTCGCCGTTTGCGACTCGCAAACTGTTTGCTACATCTGGCCCAAAGTCCCTTGTAGGGTGCCCTTACTGCCTTTTAATGCATATTCCTTGCTGTTTCATCGTGTCTAGTCCAACAAATCACAATAACCTGTATTTCTCAGTAGATTTAATTTGTAAAGGTATATCAATAAAAAAAAATCTGTGAGTTACTCACTGCATTGTTATCTCAAAGTCTGTTATGAAGTCCTATGGTTATACTGAATAAGCAACTACTCACATCATTATTGTATGAAATCTCTGTATTGATGTCATAACTATTCTTTCTCAGATGCTTTATTAACCTTCCTTTCTACAATTTTCTTGCAAATTCACCATTTGCGCACTCTTTTTTCAATACTTCCCAAGCAAGAGGATCCCCCTCGCTGCCCCCACAAACCCTCATTGAGGCTGTAGGGCACCCTCGCTACACGCATTCACCGCAGGGCATTCATTCCAAACTTTTATGCCCATCCCTATCAAATGTCACCAGCCGCCACTACCTCCTGTCCTACTCTTGATTCTCCTGAGCCAATCTACACACTGCTCTCTTGATTTTTATTTTAATAAACAGCATAGGTGCAGCGTGAGGCTTGGCTCGGGCAGGCAAACCCAGCTCTCGTTGGGAAACCTAGGGGCTGTGGCTGTAATCTCCCAGGCTCCTACCATTGCCCAGGTAGGAGAGAAGTCAAGTGCGCATGTCGGGCCGGGCACAGTCGCGCACATGTCCAACCCAACAGCCACACTAAACTGCAAGGCCCAGCTGAACCTGTGCATGTACATCAATAATTTAGCCCCATCCCACGTCTGCCCTCACTCTGCAGAAACTGTCAAATTCGTCACAGTCGTGCTGTAATAAAAGAAGTGCACTATCTGCTGCCAGGCTAAATTGAATCAAAAGATTCTGGGGCCCGGACCTGGGGGCAACAAAAGAGACGGGGCAAAGCCCTCAAGCCCCAATAAAGAAACTGCTCCTGTTCATTTCCATGCTGCATACTCCAGGCAGTCGCGGCTCTGAACAAAGTACAGTGCATTTTCTTCTTTTCTGTAACTTTTACTCCTCACTGAGGCAAATGTTTATTATACCTTTGCTGAAGAAAGCAAATTGTAGACAGTGTAGGGCTTCCATGGAGTTTTTACAGACTTTACCAACAATGTGATTTTCAACTTAAATTTTTTTACAGCGAGATATGTGCACATAGTGCACATAGTATCATAACATGTGATTCTTGTTTGACATGCTTTATGGTTTTATGATTTTATGTGAAAAAGAAACAATATCACTATTGTTTTAATGTGTTTTGTGTGATTTTATTGTACTTTAACTATTTTATGGTCACTAGATGACCGAATAAAGATTGAAGATGAATACTCCACCACTGCGAGTAATCTGTAACTCTTCCAGCTGTTTCAAGAGATGTATAGATAGGCTCTTAAACCCAGTAGGGAAACTATTAATAAATTAAGATGCAGTATGAAACCCGTACGTTTTCAAGTGCAGAATCAGAGATGTCAGAAAGATTAGAAGTCTCTGTAAAAGCACTAAATAGGGTTCAGGTCTTAATGAGCTTGCCGCGCGTCGCTCCATTACCAACAGTTTTAAATTCCTTGTTGTAGCTGTTTAACAACATTATGAATGGGGGATCTAATCCTTAGTAGCTGAATAGAAGCCGATTTTTTTTCTAATACTAAACCCTGATTAAAAAAAAAAAAAATCCTGAGCATTTGACAACTATAGTCCAATCTCTACCTCAAATATGAGTTCACATATTTTGTGTATATTTGGTTTAGGGGGGGCCAGAAGTGTGTCATAAGGCCAGTCTTATCTACGAATTGATAGAGGCCTTGAATACTGCAATGGCAGATGAGCTGCCATTGGCTGTGGTGAAAAGTGAAGAGTGTTGTGGTTTCTGTTCAACCGGTACACCTTGCACTTTAATACTCATATCGTTTAGCATCACAATGTATTTTTTCTGTGCACACATTTGAGAAAATAGAAAACCTTTGGAGTGGGCTAGACCACTATGAAAATGAGGAAACAACTTATTTTAATTGTGTATGAGCTAACTATGGACAAGCACAAGTAATTATACAGATGGCATTGCACAAATTATAATAGTTTGTTATGTGAGTAAAGAAAGTGTCAAATCCCCTTTTTAACTCCCAGTCGATTTATATAATTTAGCCCCTCGTCTGGAAACCGTGGCACCTGGTGAAAGGGACACAATAGGTAATCTTGCGAGCAAATTAAGGTCCATCTATGTAACTATTTAGTAACGGCATCTCTGTATGTTCTGCAAATTGGATTATGTACAGGTTGCTTATAAGATTATTTCATTCAATAATTTATAAAGAAAGTCGTTTTGAAACAGCGACATGTATATCTGATAATTCGTAATTTTTCAGATTTTGAGAGAAAACTATGACCCCAGACGTGTCTCTGTTTAAAACAGGAGTTAAAAAGAATGTTAAGTGCGAGAACATGAGCCATTAAAAGCAACCCAGAGTTAAGAAATGGCTTAATTTGTCTACTGTACAATGGTTGGTGCTAAGTGCTCTTAACTGTATGTGGCGGCAGAGTGGCACCTTAGTGTGATAATCATGGTGTAAAGATACCTCATTTAGCGCTTCTTTTTTAGTTTCTTCTTACACTTTTCTTTTATCACATTTTCTCAATCAACATCACACTTTCTATTTTCCCACATCTAGTAGCACTTTTATTTTTAAATGTGGCTGTGCCAAACCAAGAATGAACAAAAACGGAAATTTGCTTGGCTTGTGATTGTTTACATAAATGCAAATGCTTTCACTATTTACCATAGAAATGTATATAATCAATCTATGAGCAAAAGTATTTTTCTGCCAAAAATATGTTATTGTGTTACAGTAAGGCTAGCATTTTCAAACACTCGCTTCCTCCAGATTTTGGATTCTTTGCTCCATTTCTGACTTATTAAAAGTCTACATTTGTAGCTGTTCCTCAAAATTCCACGTGGTGTTTTCACTCTTTGAAAGACCTTTTGAATTCAAAAACTCAATCTGCATCATCGGATTTAAGCTGAGAATGACACATATCTAGAAAAGAAAGCACCTTATTGAAGAAGGCTGGGTGGAACTTGTAGGATATGGGTCAATCTGCGTGGTCCTGCACATGAGACGTCATTCCCCAGTCGCTTGTGCGAAGTTCATTTTACCTATAGATTGTCAACTTAATTACTACTGTATAAATAAATGTTTTCATCAGTTTATTCATTAATATCAAAGTCACTTTATTTTGCTTCTACTTAGGGCCTGACATGCCTTTTATGGTGAGAGAGCGTAGTTTATATAATCCATAATAACATGAAACGTTTATATATTAATATGTAATGATTGCCGTCTAGAAACTATAATAATAGCGATTTTGCTTAAACGTGCACCTGAATTGTGACCACGGTGAGTGGCCACCAATGTATACGCAAACTAATAATGATGAATAAAATGTTTATGTTATGTTCAATTAAGCTTATATTAACATTCGCATTACTGAATTTGTATTGAAAATCCTCATAGGCCTTAAATTAGCGTGAGCTGCAGATTAACTGCTCGGCTCTCATATTAAATGCATTTTTCTGTTTTTCAGTGTGCTGACTCACAAGGTGCCATGACCCCGCAATGTTCTTTTCTTCCATCTTGGAAGATGAATGTACCCATGTTAAATCCGTTCCCAGGCGCATCTTCGGTGCCATGGATTAAATGTTATAAATGAATCTAAACAAGTGTAGATTAATATAATGTACAAGGTCATTCAAACCGGGGAAGACAAGAACTGCTGACCAAAAGATGTACAAAGAATTGCCAAGAAAATGAAGTAACGCCGGATGTGCCACCTCTGAAGACGTCAATTACGAAGACCAATAAAAAACGTGTAAAACAATGTGGGGTGAAGATTGAGATTACCTAATGTCGAATTTAATAGGTTAAAGATAGTGGGGTATAGCAAATGTCCAATAGAATTTTGGGGGAATGTACTACTAAAAAGGGATAAAAACCCATGTCACAGAAAGGTCGAGAGAGCGAGTTAAGAAATGCTATCAATTTTATCCAGAAACGTTGTCACTCTGATTAGTGACTTGAGACTTATTAAAACCATCCTCACCCATACACTGCCCATTTACACTTTTCCTCCTTATGAGGGAAGTACCCCTTATGCCCTTTTTAGTTGAGTCCTGACTGATGGCGTTTTGACTGATGTCCTGAAGACGAAGACTGATCCTGTGTGCTGACCAAATCTTTGGAGGGTAATTATGACAATGCATTTGTGATTTGTCTGTTTGCTTTTCCTTTCTAGGTACCAACTGCTTGTTTTGACAGAGACCATAGTTAGATGTTTTCCAAATTGGTGTTCTAAATATTTTTGCATGAAGCCCAAAATGCGAATGCTAATCTGTGGTTAGGACAGGTGTTCACTAAAACTGACGCAAATAGACAAATGACTGACATTATGCTATGTTGAACTGACGCGTATTTGACACTCTGCTATCTTGATCTATGTTTACGCTGTGCTATGTTCTAATGTTTGTGATTCACGCGTTAATGAAATCTTTTCACAGCTGCCATGTCGTGACTATGCTATTATGCTTCTTGGTTTTGAGATTAACTCATTTACACGTAGATTGTAATCAATAGGGAATAAAATTCATAAAATTCTACTAAACTGGTGTGGTTATTCATGACTGAAAGGTCATGGTAGCATCGTTGAACTGATTAATGACTTTGACTAAAGTGAAATGTATTGTTGTGATAAATGTTGATGACATTATTGATATATTGATTGACATATTGATCAGCTATCTTGTCTTACGGTGTCTCTCAACTGGGTCAAAAGATTAATTGGCCTAAAATGAGTCCTAATGTGTAATAAATTAACATAAAAGGACGCGTTATCAATGGCACTGGGCATTTTCATGCTGGGCTGGGATCCTTCAAGACCGGTTTTGAACACACGGGGCTGCACATATTGGCTTTATCACTTTTCCCAGCTCAGGTTAATTGGGGCAGGCAAGAGGAAGATTCGAGAGAGAGAGACGGAAATGGAAGATTGAGAGAATGTGGTCAGAGATGGAAGAACGAGATTAGAAAAAAATTGGTGGCTAGAAAGAGAGAGCTAGCAGAAGGAGACAAAAGGAGAAGGGCTCGGCTGAGCATTTTCAACAGGTTTGCTTTTGGTTCCCCAGTCCATCCTTGCTCCTACCTTGAATTTACAAAATAAAAGTGGCCACCATTAGTGAATCAGGAGGCATCTTATACTTTGTGCCCTGTGGGAGAAATCAGCGTGTGCAACCACATTGTGTGCCCCCGTACAAGGCATTGAAAACTTGTGCATCTGCTTCTGTAATACAAAAAGCGCTGGCACCCAAATTTTTCCAGCGCTATTATGAGTGCGTTCTCTAATTTGCATGAGGGCATGGCCCCTTCCAAATGAAGGAATTCCTTAGCACCTGCACGCTTGCCCTCTTATGGACACGGGTGCAGAGACAACATGAAACATGCCTTTAGGAGGCGTACTAATAGGGCACCACAAAAATGTGGCGCACTTTCAGTGCCCTCTGAAAGGCAACCCTCTGGAGGAACGATAGCCCTCTGGAGGGGAAAAAGGCGGTCCACTGAATGCCCCAGAACTCCCCTTGCAGAGGGGTGCAGTCACACACTGCACGCATCTGCAAGGGAGCTCCAGCCCCTCTTGAAAATGCAGGGGGGTTGTCGCATGCATTGTGAAACATAGAGCAGCTTTAAAAAGCAGCTCTGTATTTCACTTGAAATGCTGTCCGAAGGGCAGTGCGAGTTCGGGGTTGACCTGGGGGCAGCAGAATCATTCTAATATGAAACACTGTCCCTTTTGAAAGGTGCAGTATGATGCAAACAGGGAAAGTGCATGATATTCTGGTAGCTCAAGAAGTAGCCCACATTTGCAAATCCCCCCGCTTTTAATTTGTAAAGACATGCCGTGTAGGTTTTTTTGCAAGGTATGGGACCTTTGAAATAAGCCTACTTCAAAGGCCAAAATTAGTATAAGAAGAGCACCCAAAACCACAGACTTTAAATCACTTCTGGACATCAAGAGGAACCTCTGCCTAGAGAAGAGCTGAAGAGCTGAGGAGAAGTGCTGCATTGCCTGTGACTGTGCTTCGTGGAGCTATCCTGCAATTTCTGCTTCTGCCTGTGCAAGGTGACAAAGACTGGACTTTGTTGTGCATTCCTGCTTGTGAAGAAATCTCCAAGGGCTTGTCTTGAGCTTGCCTCCTGTTTTTGAAGTCTCAGGGCCATCAAGGACGTCTCCTGCCAGCACCTGGCTCTCTGCTGAGAATCCTGCCCTGCCAAGTGGTGGTCTATTGAGTTCCTGGGGCCTTGGAAGGTGAAGCTGGCAGACCAAGACTGAAAATCCACACACAGACCGCCGTGCGGGGACAATATCAATGCACCTTACGAGACGCGGCTGAAAAACGACGTGCCACTGGCTTCGCAGCAGAAATCGACGCTCTACCGGCATTGCGACTGGAAAAACGACGTACAACACCCGCTGACAGAGACTGATAATGTTGCAACCCACACAGCACGGTTTTGCAGATATCGTGCAGGAGGAATTTCAACGCAAACCTTGCTGGGTGCGGACAAATGACACAAAGCCTGCCCAGACCCGAGTGCTTGCCAGATTGACACATCGCTCTCCTGCGGAGAGGAAAAACTACGCACGCCGACCTGACCGGAGAAGGAGAAATGACGCACGGTCTTGCTTACAGGTTAGAAATCGGCGCATCGCTAACCTTTTTCAAAGCACACTCTCCAGTGAGTGTTATTATGGCGCTACACAAGTACTTTTCAACGCTAACAGTGTTTTTATTGTTTACTACAGGATTTAAGACTCTTTTGCTTTTAGAATTAATACCTTGACTTGTATATGTTGGATTTTTGTCATTTTGGTCTTGTTTTGTTTAGATAAATATTTTCTATTTTTTTCTAAACCTGTGTTGTGTCATTTTGAAGTGTTTTCACTGAGTTACTGTGTGTGTTGGTACAAATACTTTACACCTAGACTCTGAAGTTAAGCTTGCCTGCTTGTGCCAAGCTCCCAAGGGGGTAAGCAGGGGGTTATCTGAGGGTGCTTCTCCTTTACCTTGACCAGAGTGAGGGTCCTTGCTTGGACAGGGGTAACCTGACTGCCAACCAAAGACCCCATTTCTAACAATTACCCTTAAGATTTAAGATTTATAGGTAAATTTGGTCTGTGCAGCTGCTGCTCTGCTTCATTTAAAAAATCGTGTCAGTATCAGAAGACTCAAGATTCACATGTTGATCTGATGTCCCTGGTTACGAGACAACCAAAAAGCATTTGCGTGAACCGAGAGAGCAGATACTGGCAGATTTGCTGTGCAACTTACTTTGACCTAGCGTAGCCATTGCAATTTCTTTCTCTAATCACAAAAGGCAAAGATTAGGGAGTAAGACAAGAAGTGCACACTCAAAAGACATCTTGAGGAAGGACAGTCACCCAGTTCCTCAGTTGCTCAGCATGCTGAATTTGTTGCTTCCCATGCACAGGTGTTGACTTTGGGACTGTACAGATAATGATTCAACAGACTGTTGCAGAAATCTTTATAGCAAGGGATCATGTATCCACTAAGGAATCATATATCCACAGCTAAGGTTCCTCATAGGGATACCTCACTGGATGATCATGCAGGAGACTAATCTGTAGAAGAGGTCAGAGGCTGCTTCATCAGGGGCATGACCTAGCACATGTAGTGAAACATTTAGGATCCAATAATACGGGCTGCATAAAGTTTTAAAGTCTTAGAGTATGAATGGAAAAAAGTCGAAAGCCATTATTTTCCTTGATTTCTGCAAAAAAGATACATGTTGAGAAACTTTATGGATGAGTTCCCATGAATAATGTAGGCCAGCCTTATATCTCAAGGAACCATAACATCTGAAGATGTTTCTCTAAATGACATAGTTGAGAATAACATGGAATTAGCAGTAACATGGGCCGCTTCAGCATCATATTTCACAACACATGCCTCAGTTTTTGTAAACTGTTCCACCCTGTCTTTCCAAAAAGACTTTCAGGTTTTTGCTGATCAAATTTAATAGGGAGCAGATTCTACATCTAATATTTCCATCATTGATCTGCAGGTGCACTTCTGCCAGGTGTTTCATTTGACTCATAATTTACATCACCTTTAGCAGCTGCCAAGAGATATATCTGAATGTACTCCTGGAAGGTGGATGCCACCCAAAAGTTCATACAATGCACTTACCCTTCATGGGATCAAAAAGCTTTGGGGCTCAGCTGAATGACTAATTCTAAGTCAGCAGACGATTGTAAATTGATGGTTCCCTTTTTGGTCCTTCTTCGAATGAAGGTCAGTATAGAGAGAGGCGGAACCTACAAGCTGTAGTCTGTTCTGCCATGGTCGTCTCAGATATTAAGCCATCTTGCTATCGAGTATCCTGTCAAGTTACTTTTTGTATAATTTGTTCATTCACTTTTTGGTGCCAAACGTTAATTTAAGTTTGATTCTACAGACTTTGCAGCGACATCTTTTGGACCTTTATATTTAGTCGAATTGGCATTGCTACCATATAAAGTGTTTCTAGTGACCTTTTGTTTGTGAAGGAGAATAGTTGAGATTGGTACAATTTTGAGTTCTCTATACTTCCTCTATGTTTTCTAGGCAAAGCTGTCTTATAGTCCAGTCTAACATTTACTCCAAAGTTTCCTTCCTATTTTGATAGTGCTCAGGTCCTGGTATTGCTAGTATTTTCCCTTTTCATCATTTATCTAATGGATTTAGTTATTGGGAATACAACATCAGGGAGAGATTTTCCTGGTCCAGTTCAGGGTAAGTGTACTTCGGGGGTATAAACCTCTTGAGCAGCATTCAAAGGAGTTTCTATGTGATAATGTGTAATGCACACCTAGCTTGCAGATTACTTATTTTCAGATTTTTTCACATTCCCCCAGTTTTATGGCTAGTGTTGGCACTGGTAAATCATTTTCATTTTGTTTGCTAGTGCATACTTTGCTTTACCTTTCCTCCTGAGAACTCAGAAAACTGTTACAGCATGAGCATGCAATCATTTTATATGCCAGTGCTTACATTGCTTATCTTTTTGATGGAATTGTCATTAAAGTGTGTTGCCTCAACATCAGTGTTTATTGCCCATGTGGTTACCATGCTTCCCTGTGTTATGTAACAAATATAAGCTTCCTGAAATAAAATGGAAAGACAGCATATTCCAGTTCTTTCTCACAAAAAACAGGAATCTCATGTGCTGTTGAAAATCCATCCAACAGATGGAAAAAGGATGTACATTGTATTACATCCACCAGATGGCCAACAACTTTTACAAATCAACTCACATAGTGCTACCAAACCTATTGTATGAAGAGTTCATGGGCACCAGCAGCAGCTAAGATCATATCAACAGAGGACATTAAGTGCTGCAGCTTTAATCATTTAATTGAAACATTTTTCAACAAAGTACTGTTTGTAATTTTTCTTTAAATTATTAGGGTATACAATACAAGGACAGACTTAAAAATGATCTCTTTACTCAAAGCCTTAGTACGCCAGAAAAGTGGATATCAGTTTTTGTCTCTTGTTCACCACGGAAAAGGACAGTTGTTAAATGTTAAGACCAGGAAATGGAACAGAAGTCCATTGTTAGACAGGTCACTTTAATTTACAGGGGGCAGTTGGCATTTTTTAGACTTTTGCCCTCATCATGACATTGGCAGTAAATGTCTCTTACCGCCGTGGTGATGGCCGCCAACATACACACACACCAAACTGACAGAATACTGCCACATACACAAATCCGCCAGCCCAAAGGTCAGTGTTAAAATGTCGGTACGAACACCCATAGCGTTACACCAACAAAACATTGCCCACCATATTCTGACCCACGAATCACCACGGCGGACATTCAGTGGTGGTATACCATTGGTGGTACACACCGGCGCGCTCAGAACGGCCACCCAAATACAAAACAATACAACATTGGCCAATACCAGAAACACACACCTGAAACTCATACGCACACCACACCCACACACCAACAGCACTATAAAACACACACCCACATTACACACAACCCTTTGCGAATACCAATAAGCACCACCAGACTAACACAAAGACCGCTGAGACAACTACACACATGCCACAAAGACCCATCAATCCATCACACACCCCACATCCCACACCCCACAACATCACTTAACACCCTCTGCACAACACACACCACACACCACACAACACCCATGTCCTCACTAAGGCACCCCCATTTCCCTGATGAGGAGTTGTGGGTCATGGTCAAGCAAACAGTCAGGGTAGAGCCACAGTTGTTTGGAGCACAGGTACAGCAAACATCCATTGCCAGGAAGATGGAGCTATGGTGGAGAATCACAGACAGGGTGAACGCCGTGGGACAGAATCGAAGAACAAGGGACGACATCAGGAAGAGGTGGACCGACCTACAGAGGAAGGTCCATTCCGTGGCAGCAGGGCACCACCTCGCCATCCAGAGGACTTGCGGTGGACCCTCACCTCTTCCCCCACAGCTCCCAGCATGGGAGGAGCAAGTCTTGGCAATACTGCATCCTGAGGGACTCACTAGAGTTGTCGGGGATTGGACACTGGTGAGTGAATATTTACTACTTATCACCCCCATACCTGCATGCCATCTCACCCCCTCACCCTCACTCCCATCACTCCAATGCATCTACACATTTGACTAACCCCAATCCCAAGCCCTGTATGCCATACCAATGCATGGACAGCCCTGCCAGCCCTGCTAGGACACCATTCACCAAAGCATGCCCAGCATGGAGAACTAACAAGCACACAATCACATACAAAAACAAAGGTGGCAGGACAAAAGCAACAATAGATGGGAAGCAATCGATATACAATATGTCACAGTCATGAAGTATAATACATCACTTACATCCCCACAGGCGCCCCAGCCAATCTCAGCTGCGAGGAGGTGCCACAACTAACCAGTCCCCCAACAGAAGACTACCCCAGTGATGACAGTAACTCTGGACTTCAGGCTCTGAATAAACTACCTGGCCCATCAGGGACCATTGGTCAGTCGGCCACCCCAGCCCACTCACAGTCCACCACAGAGCTTCTCCCATCAGTATCCAACACCACAGCACTCACCCAATGTCCCCAGGACACATCAATCATCAGTGTGCCCACCTGTACAGGGACCCCAGTCCACACCTCACACCCAAGACAATCAGGGACCTGGGTTCAGTGGCAGTGGGCACACCGTTCAGGGGACAGGGGCACAGGGGAACAGGGACACTGGAAGGACCACTGTGCACCTGGGGAGGACAGGCCCAAGGAAACAACTCTCCAGGAGGCACTCACTAATGTTCTGGGGGCTTTCCAACAATCCCAGGACAAGGTGGGCCAGGTCCTTACCAACATGCAGGAGAACAAGTGGCTGCAAGAGGTACACCATCATAAGATCAGGGAGGATTTGCAGGCCCTCAACACCACCATGTTCTCCATTGCAGGGGTCCTGGCAGATATGGCCAACATCATGAGGGAATGGAGAGCACACCAGCGTGACCCCTACCACTAGCCAGTCTACTGACCAGCTCACCACTTCCACTGCAGATATTAGGAAGGAGGCTCTGCCACAGGACCCACAGGCCACCAGTACCCTTCCTCCTGCAGAAGGTGAACCACCCCTCAAATGTTCCTGGTGACCCAGACAGAAGCCAGAAACACTTGCCAAGAAGACCACCGCCAGGAAATGAGAACCTACTGAATGTCCCCCTTGTGTCCCACCTTGTCACCTTGTCCACTTTGAACTGCCTTTGCTCCCCTTCCTATGGCCCCTTGGACATTGGACCATTGCTGCAAACAGTCTGGAACAATACCCTGGACTTTCCTCAACTATCACCCCATTCCATTGCACTTTTCTGTCAATAATTTGTACTACAATAAACACCCTTGAACACAGCCTAAGTGAAAGTGTTTTATGTGATGAAAATGTGCTTATGTGGAAACAGTCACATTATGTGCAAATGATCTGAACCCTGTGATAGTATACATTGTATGACCTGTATCTGTCAGTAGTCATCACATCAGTACACTGTTGTCATATCACCAACATCTGCAAAATGAGAAGCCATAGGTGACAGTAAGTAGAGATGCAAAGGAAGTGAATGCCATCCTGCTACAACCACACAGAAAACATCAATAATCAGAGGAATGGTCAGTTCCACTGTCTCACTTGTGTGTCATTGGAAGTATTGACGTATAACTGATGTTCTGTTGTCCACATCCCATTCTCTGCCTCCTCATTCTGACTGTCCTCAGGGTCCACAGCTGCCACATGGGCATTTCCAGTCTCCTCCTCCTGCAGATAAGGCACATGTCATCTCAGGTCCAGGTTGTGCAACATGCAGCATGCCAATACTACCTGGCAGATGTTCTTGGGTGAGTAGCACAGGGATCCACCTGTCAGATGGAGGCATCTGAACCTGGCCTTCAGGAGGCCGAAGGTCCTTTCAATCACTCCCCTGGTTCGCCCATGTGCATCATTATAACGAATCTCAGCCCCTGTCCTGGCATTCCTCACAGGGGTCAGGAGCCACAATAGGTTTGGGTAGCCAGAGTCACCTGCAAGTATTGAGGGACAAGCATTAGCATTACACAATGGTATGGGGTCAACACCAGAAGGCATGCACTGACATACATTGGGTGGGTAGTCAGGCTCACCAATTAGCCACACCCTGTGCGTCTGTAGTTGTGCCATCACATTTGGGATGCTGCTATTCCTCAGGACAAAGGCGTCATGCACCGACCCAGGATACTTGCAGTGACATGGGAGATGTATTGGTCAGCCAGGCATACCATTTGCACATTGAGGGCCATATTTATACTTTTTGACGCAAAACTGCGCTGACGCAGTTTTGCGTCAAAAAAATTAGCGCCAGCTAACGCCATTCTGAAGCGCCATGCGGGCGCCGTATTTAATCAATGACGTTAGCCGGCGTTAGCCGCCGGCGCTGCCTGGTGTGCGTGGAAAAAAACGACGTACACCAGGCAGCGCCGGCGTAGGGGGATATGGGGCTTGGGGGTCAAGAAATGGGGCAAGTCAGGTTGAGGCAAATTTTTCGCCTCAAACCGATTTGCACCATTTTTTTTCACTCCCAACCCCCATAGAAATGACTCCTGTCTTAGCAAAGACAGGAGTCATGCCCCCTTGCCTAATGGCCATGCCCAGGGGACTTCTGTCCCCTGGGCATGGTCATTGGGCATAGTGGCATGTAGGGGGGCACAAATCAGGCCCCCCTATGCCACAAAAAAAAAAAAAAAAAAAAAAACACTTACCTGAACTTACCTTAATGTCCCTGGGATGGGTCCCTCCAGCCTTGGGTGTCCTCCTGGGGTGGGCAAGGGTGACAGGGGGTGTCCCTGGGGGCATGGGAGGGCACCTCTGGGCTCCTTTAGAGCCCAAAGGTCCCTTAACGCCTGCCTTTTGCAGGCGCTAAAAAACGGCGCAAAAGCGGCCGTACGTCATTTTTTTTGACCCGCCCACTCCCGGGCGTGAATTTTGCCCGGGAGTATAAATCCGACGCACATGCCTCGGAGTCGATTTTTTAGACGGGAACGCCTACCTTGCATATAATTAACGCAAAGTAGGTGTCCACGCTAAAAAATGACGCTAACTCCATGGACTTTGGCGCTAGACGCGTCTAACGCCAAAGTATAAATATGGAGTTAGTTTTGCGTCGAAATTGCGTAAAAAAAAACAACGCAATTCCGGCGCAAACGGAGTATAAATATGCCCCTGAGTGAGTGGAAACTCTTCGGATTCCTGAACACTTGCTCATTCTGGCGGGGGGGGGGCAAACACAACATGTGTACCGTCAATTGCCCCAATAATGTTGGATATATGTCCCATTGATTTTAACCCTCCCTTCACAGGGCCAAATCTTCCACCTGGGGGAAAGCAATGTAGCTGCACATGTGTTTCACCAGGGCAGACAAAACCCTTGCCAGCGCGATTGAGAAAATTGGCTGTGACATTCCTGCTGCCAAGCCCACTGTCACTTGGAAAGAACTAGTTGCCAGGAAATGGAGCAGTGATAGAACCTTCACTAGAGGAGGGATCCCAGTGGGATGACGGATAGCTGATATCATATCAGGCTCCAATTGAGCACACAGCTCTATGATTGTGGCCCTGTCTAGTTTATAGGTGAGTATTGTGTGCCCGTCTTCCAGTGTAGCCAAGTCCACAAGGGGTCTGGACATGAGGGCTTCTCTCCTCCTCCAATTCCTCTGCAGTGGTAGGTATCTAAGGGACACAAGAGGGAGTAGGCTGTCACAATTTGAACAATGGAACCACCACCTCAGTGTACATAGAGCAGTAATGTGATGAGACATTGGTAATGGAAATGTATGTGCAAATTACAGAAATGACGCCGGTCTCGATTATCTGAATTTTGTCTGCCACCATTAAATGGCTACCACCTGTCCTGTATGTAGGAACAGGTGGAAGTGAGGTAAGCCTGCCAGCGTTGCACCTCATGGCAGAAGGCAGTCTTGCACCCCCATGCTATTCCTCATTTGATAACATGGGGCTCTATGGAGTACAGTGGCCAATGGTGATTACCGGCAGGGTATGCTGCTGTGACCTGTGTCTGGATCCAGCCATGGCCCGTGTGACCGGGGAAAGGGCCCCTGCCTTTACTTTGGAGGAGTTGGAGCGCATGGTGGATGGGGTCCTGCCCCAGTATGGGCAGCTCTATGGGCCTTCAGACCAACAGGTGAGTACACCTTGGGTATGCAGCTTGTGCCAAGGTTGCATGGAGATGTGTGCAAGCATTGTGCCATTTGGTGGGCTCGTATGTCTGGTGGTGATGTACATGGTAGGAGCTGGGTGATGTGTGTGCCAATGGGGATGAAGGGGATTTGTGGGCCATATGTGTGACAGGCTGGATTGTACATGTAATGGTGTCCTTCTGTCTGTGTTTCCTCTGCAGGTCAGCGCCCAGCAGAAGAAAGGATTGTGGCGTGCCATCGTCAAGGATGTCCGTACCCTGGGGGTCTTCAGCAGGCAGAGCACCCACTGTAGGAAGAGGTGGGAGGACCTGAGATGCTGGGCCCGGAAGACCGCAGAGGCCCAGCTGGGGATGGCCTCCAAACGAGGGCGGGGTGCCTGTTGGAACCTGAACCTCCTGATGGCCTGCATACTGGTGGTTGTCTACCCAGAGTTGGATGGGCGCTTGAGGGCATCACAGCAGCTACAAGGGGGTGAGTACAGTGTGTGTTACAACCATGATTGGTAGGTACCATGGGTACCTGGTGTTGGGTGTCAGTTAAAGGGTGCCCCTTAATGCCAGCTCACCTAGCAACCTAGCTAGGGTGCATTCCATGTCAGACGGGGCTTAGTGACTCCCAGGAGGGGTGCAGTTGATGGGGGCTGGCTCACATCTTGATGTGGTACCTAGCCATGTAATGCCAGTGTGATGCATGGTGCTCAATACTGATCCCTATGTGTGACGGTAATGTGTATGCTATCTGTAGTCGTGCTGTAATTGACCCAGTGCTCCCTTTCTCTCTGCCCCCTTTTTCTTCTGTCATCCTGTCCATGTTTGCTTTAGCATCATCTGGCGGAGGAGCAGGGGCACCAGCGACAGAGGGAGCTGCATCCCACAGGACCCAGGAGGCAGAGTCCACCGAAACCGAGGGGACCAGTGGGATGGAGGGTGAGGGGAGCACCATGGCGGAGACAGGAGGTGACTCTGATACTTCCTCCAATGGAAGCTCCCTGCTGGTGGTGGACACCTCTGGGACCACCCCAGCTACAGGTATAGCCGCCACTCCCCCCCTACCAGCACCACCCTCCCAGTAGCCCCTCACCGAGTTGCCCGTGCCCACTCACCCAGGAGGGTGGGCATCTCCTTCACCCCAGGCACCTCAGGCACTCCCCAGTCAGCCCTGCTGCCCTGAGTGAGGAGACTATTCACCTCCTGAGATCCATCTCTGGAGTGCAGTCAGCCATTGTGAATGCCATCCAGGGGCTGGCATCCTACATGCAGCAATGCAGTGCATTTCTGGAGGGCATTCACGGTGTATTGGTAGCCCAACAGAGATCGTTCCAGGCTCTGGCCTCTTCTCTGATGGCAGCCATTGTCCCTGTTCCTACTGTCCCCCTCCAACTACCACTTCCCAGTCCCAATCTCCTCAGCCCCAACACATCCCATGCACACATACAGACAAGCATGCACAAAAAACATCAGACAAGAGTGGCACAAACACATGCTGCACACTTCAGGCCACAAGCACTCACACAAACAACAGACAGTTGCACACACAACAACATCCACTGCCTTCACTGTCTCCCCCTCCTCCTCCTCCTCCTCCTCCCTCACTATCACATCCACACTCACACTTGCATGCACTGCATTAACAACCACAACCACCACCAACATTACCACACCAAGCAGCACACACACACCTCACTTGCAGACACCTCCACAACATCCATCCACGCGTCCCCTGTATCCTCTCCCTCCCTGTTTGCCCCACTCCTAAGAGAGACCTCCAGAACCAGTGGGCAAGTCCCCCAACTCAGCGACTGTGACCGTGCACTTGAAATGGGCATGGAGCCCCCTCCAAAACCAATGGGCAAGTTCCTCACTTCAGCTGAGGGGCCCCCCACCCCACTTCCCCCTGAGGTGACTGGCCATTCCCAACATAATGCCCCTGCACAGTGAAGTGTGGATTACGTCAGAGAACAAGTTGGGCCTTGGACTATGCCCTGCGGCCATGTGGGCCTTTTGTACTTTAGACTGGCCATTGGCCCTTTCGGAACAGTGATTCATGTATTTTCTGTCATATGGACAATATGGTGGCTGTTTGCATCCAAATACACTATCAGTTCTGGAATGATGTAGTCCATGCATTATTATGATGTGGGTCCTGTGACATTGTATTTTTCTCTGCAGCTGGTTGTGTGTATGGTGTGTGTGTGTGTGTATGGTGTGTCACTTTCATTTTCCTTCCTCCCTTGTGTGCTAGGCGGCTGTGCTCACTGTTGTCATCTTCATCTGCGTTGGTGTTCCAGGTGGAGCATGGCAAAGAAGAGCATCAGGAAGACTTTAAGTTCCGGTTCCATGGTGGCGTTGATCTTCTCTGTGTCTCTGTTGGTGAGTCTTTCGTCTTCTGTATTCTGTTTCCGCCAGGCCTTTGATGGCATTGGTACTGCCCCGGAAATTGCGGAGGTTTGCAATGTCTTAATATGGTCGGCGGTACTTGGTCTTCCGCCTGGCTGTTGATTGCTACCGCCGTGGTCACTGGTGTTAATACCCTGGCGGTTGGTGTGGTACATTGGCTGTCTATGGGAGTTATCACTGTCATGGTCATAATTTTCGGTAATTACTGCCAGCCTGTTGGCGGTATTACTGCCACTTTAACAGTCACCGCCAATGTCATAATGACCACCTATGTCTTAATTTCTTACTTTATTCTGATAAAAACAGAGATATCTCTGGTGTGATCTGTGAAAAGGAGAAATTACTTACAAACAAATAGTATAATTTGGTGCTCTTCCTATCTTTACAAAGCAGCCTGAGGATTGCCAGTGATTGAGTTTGATTCAAGCATGCCATTCATCACCTTGTAGATATCGCAATTTACTCTCTAAGTGTGATGGGTATGTTCAGAGATGAGTCTCATACTCACTGTGTCATAGAACTCAACTATATCTCTCTGATGAGATCTAAGTAGTTTGAAACCAGGTAAGGATTGCTTATTGTCCATTCTGGGAGGGCTTGCCTTGGAGTTGGGGATGGACTGTTCCCATGACCAGCAGGGTTGGTACTGATTTGCACAACATGAACCTTTGTGTGACACGGTCGGTGAAAAACAATGACGTAGAATGCATCCCCACATGATTGAAAGAGGCTGAGATTGTTCAAGCATTTCATCCATCACCTTATTGTTGATGCATGGATGTACTTTATTTGCCCTATACTGTAGCCTTATAGGAAAGAACAATTTGACAGTTAGGTTCTCAGCCAATTTCAGCACGGTCTAGGGCTCAGAGCCCATGCAGTGGGGCCTGGTTAGCAGTGTTCAAGTGCATAGAGAAAAGTGCAGCATCAGTCCACAAAATATGAGGGTGACTATGTAAAAAAAGGCCTTCCTACAATGGATTTTTCCCGTTTCAGTGGGGTTATCAGTTCTACTCAGGCATTCAAACAAACATGAATGTTCATTATTGAAGCAGTTTTCTTTTCTGTTCAGCTTGCTTAAGAAGTTTCAAATATCTTTTTCTGTCCAGGGGGAGAGGCCACCATGACATGTAGTATCTACAGATCTATGTCCGTGTTCTTGTGATTGTACTCGCAGCTGTTTGTATTTCCCTCTCCTCGGTTTGAACTGCTATGTACAACAGTGTGATACCGACCTCCACCATCCTACCCCTTTTAACCACATTAATGTGCCATGGTTATGTATTTTTTTTAACCATGTGGCTCTGATCCCTTGCACAGCAGGAGTTATATGATCCACTCTCTGCACAGTCTACACCTTTTTGGTTCATTAGTGTTCCCCTCCCAGTGGTGCACACAGGTTATAGTTTTCTCTCCTTTCATCTAGGCACACAAGGATATCTGTTCTGGATAATATTGACTGCCAGCTCCTGACTCAACTGTCCCTCAACTGCCAATATGTCATCACCTGAGGTGAATGGTACCTGATTGCAACTACAACTTTGGCTGCTATACAATTCACCACTGGGGGATTTATGGTGATCAGTGAGTGCCTGTAGGAAACTACCATCTTGCTTGGCAAGTTACCCCCATTTTTACTGTATGCATGTTTGTTTTTGCCTATGTGTCACTGGGATCCTGCTAGTCAGGACCCCAGTGCTCATAAAGTATGCCCTGTATGTGTTCCCTGTGTGGTGCCTAACTGTATCACTGAGGCTTTGCTAACCAGAACCTCAGTGTTTATGCTGTCTCTGCTTTTAAAATTGTTACTGCAGGCTAGTGACTATTGTTACCAATTCAGATTGACACACTGGAACACCCTTATAATTGCCTTGTAAAATAATGCTAATGTGGTGCAAGCAGGGGCTATGTCATCCTAAATTTGGGCCTCAGGGTCAAATATAGACAACAGCACACTTATTCAGCATAGGAGAACTGTCAGAGCAGTTGTTAGAAATGCATGTGGTCTTTGGTTGGCAGTCAGGTTACCCCCTTTCCAAGCAAGGACCCTCACTCTAGTCAGGGTAAAGGAGAATCACCCACAGTTAACTCACGCTCACCCCCTTGGTAGCTTGGCACAAGCAGGCAGGCTTAACTTCGGAAGCAAGGTGTGAAGTATTTGTACCAACACACACAGGGGGTTATTCTAACTTTGGAGGAGGTGTTAATCCGTCCCAAAAGTGACGGAAAAGTGACGGATTTACCACCAGCCGTATTACGAGTCCATTATACCCTATGGAACTCGTAATACGGCTGGTGGTATATCTGTCACTTTACCGTCACTTTTGGGACGGATTAACACTCCTCCAAAGTTAGAATAACCCCCACAGTGACCCAGTGAACTCACTACAAAATGACACAACACAGTTTTAAAAAACAGGTAATATTTATCTAAACAAAACAAGACCAAAATGACAAAAATCCAATATACACAAGTCAAGTTATTCATTTTAAAAGCAAAAGAGTCTTAAATACTTTTATAAGTAGTAAAAACACTGTTAGCGTTGAAAAGTACCTGTGCAGCATCAAAATAACACGCACGGAAAGCCAATTACATACACATTTTATACAGGAGCACTTGCACTTCAGCACTGGTTAGCAGTGTTAAAGTGCCCAGAGTAACAAAAACTGCAAAAACAGATTCCAGCACACATCAACAACCTGGGAAACAGAGGCAAAAAGTTAGGGGAGACCATACCAAGGATGAAAAGTCTAACACGTGTCCCCCCAGCTGAAAGTGGGGAGAAACTACCCAACCTCATGGGAGTTCTCATCACTAAGGCAGAATAATCTGGACAGACCATCAGCATTGGCATGTTCTGTGCCAGGGCGATGTTCCACCGTAAAGTCCATCCCCTGTAGGGAAATGGACCACCTCAACAGTTTTGGATTCTCACTCCTCATCTGCATTAACCATATGAGGGGCCTGTGGTCAGTCTGAACCCGGAAGTGAGTCCCAAACAAGTAGGGTCTTAGCTTCTTCAGCACCCAGACCACAGCAAAAGCTTCACTTTCTATGGCACTCCACCTACGTTCCCTGGGAAGTAACCTCCTGCAAAATGTAGTCTACAGGTTGACCTAGGCCCTCTTCATTAAGCTGTGAAAGTACTGCTCCAATACCATGCTCCGAGGCGTCTGTTTGCACAACAAACTCCTTAGAGTAGTCAGGTGATTAAAGAATTCTCAATGGTTTTCTCCTCATCTGCTATATTTAAAAAAGGAATGTAAGAAGATGGAGAGAAGATGGAGGAAATCTTATGATCCTGGCTTAAAAAAAGCTTATAGAAGCCAAACCCGTTCCTTCCATCTAGAACTTAAAGCAGCCTAGACCACATACTATACTGCCAAGATTGAACAGTCCTCCAGCTCCCCTAAAGAGATCTTCTCTATTGTCAGAGAAATGACTCAGCTTCCATCACGGATATCCTCAACAGAAGGCTCAAAGGAGGATAGCAATGAACTAGCCCGCTTTTTCTTGGAAAAGATATTTAACATTCAAGCCTCCTTCTCGGTCAAACAGTCTAATCCGGATCAGAGAGGCAATGGGGTCCTGAGCTTTGATAGACTACTCCCCTGTGCATCTCTTTCAGTATTTCAGCCTATTGAGGAAGAGGAGGTATATGAATACCTCTGCTCTATTAAATCTGGTCTAGACCCTTCCCCTCCTTCCACACTGGCCTTGGGTTCAGAAGCTGTAACGTCTGTCCAAACTAGGATTATCAATGATACTTTGACTTCTGGTTGCATTCCCCATTGCTGGAAACATGCTGTGGTCAAGCCTTTGCTGAAAAAAACAAATTTTGACCCTGCTCTATTTGAGAATCTTAGACCTATTGCCTTTCTTCCTATTGCATCTAAAATTATGAAGAAACACGTCAATTCCCAGGTGTCAGGTTTCTTGGAAAAGTACAACTGTCTTCATGACACCCAAATGGACTTCAGGCCTTTCCATAGTACTGAATCGGCCCTCTTAGCTGTTACTGAAGATGCTAGATGCGGTCTAGATGGAGGCGGCTATGGGCTATCATTCTTCTTGATCTGAGTGCAGTGTTTGACATCGTGGATCATGAGATCCTGCTATGCAGAGTCGCTCAAATGGGCTTTGAGGATATATGCCTTAAATGGCTGACATGTTTTCTCTCGCATAGGACATTTCAAGTTTTGAATCAGTCACATTACTCAGATACTTTCTCCTTCACAAGTGGTGTTCTACAGGGCTCCTCTTTGAGTCCTACGCTATTTAATATCTATATGGCCTCTTTGGCAATGACTGTCGAACCATATGGACTATCTCTTATCTCCTATGCAGACGATACTCAGCTGGTCTTCTCTTTCTGCACTAAGAGCAATTCAGAATTGGCTTCCTGTCTGTCAGACATTGCGGGTTGGATGCTGGACAGCAAATTGAAATTAAATGATGGAAAAAACAGAGGTGTTGCTGGTGGGACATTCTCTATCCTCCCAGCCCTCCTTACTTGTGTCAGTAGGACTAAATATTCTTCTTCCATCAAAAGATAATATTAAGAGTTTGGGTTTCTGGCTGGACACACAACTTACAATGGAATGCCATGCAAAGAAATTAGCCTCCTCTTGTTTCTGTGCACTGAGGACCTGTAGGAACATTTTCACATTCCTTCCTCTTTTAGCCAAAAGGCTTATTGTTCAGGTCTTAATTCTTTCACCTCTAGTTTATGGCAATGTCTTGTTCATGAGCTCTCCTAAATATGTCTTGAGGAGGCAACAGGTAATACAGAACGCCGCTGCCCGTCTTCTGCTGGAAACTCAGAGCTATACTTCGGTAAAACCTGCCCTGGTCTCCCTTCATTGGTTACCTGTAGAACAGCGTATAAAGTTTAAAGCAGCCTGCTTGGTCCATCGAGCCCTCCACAACAGAGGTCCGGCCTTTCTTAAATAGATTATAACTCCCTATACTCCTCAACGATTGCGCAGATCCTCTTCTGCATCCCTGATTAGTGTACCTCGGTTTAAAAGATCGAGATGGGGAGGTAGATCCTTTGCTCTCAGGGCAGCCCAACTGTGGACTTCTCTCCCGGTCGAAGTTTGATCAGTAGACTCTGAACTTTCCTTTCAGAAATCTCTGAAAACCATTCTATTTCCCTTATAGGGCCTCTTGGTGGTTGTCTTCATTTTTGGTTCCGCAGTAGCGCTGGGAAGCCTTTCGGCAGCCATGCGCTTTATAAAATCTCAAATAGAGTCAAATAGATGTGCCTTCAGCACAGGTGCTGTGCACATGGCACCCTACAAGACTCTTTCAAGATCACCTTTCTGGGCTGCTTTTTGGAGGTCAACTCAGTCAAGGGAGCAACAATTGTACCATATCCCTTGACAAAACTCCTATAGTATCCTGTGAGACATAGAAATGCTCTCACTTCAGTCTGGGTCTTGGGAGGCTCCCAAGCCAGAATAGTATCAATCTTTGGCTGTAGGGGTGCCACCTGGCTACTCCCCACCTTGTGTCCCAAGTATACCACAGAACCCTGCCTTATTTTCCACTTGCTTGCCTTAATCCTACACAGTCCATGTGCTTGCCTTAATAGTGAGTCCTGTCTTTTGCAGGGCCTGCATCACTTTACAGAGGGTTTGCAAGTGTTCCTCCCATGTGGAACTGAAGACAGCAATGTCATCGAGGTATGCGGCACTGAACTCATCCAGCCCAGCCAACACATGGTTGACCAACCTCTGAAAGGTGGCAGGGGCATTTTTCATCCCAAATGGCTTCACCTCAAACTGAAAGCACCCATCTGGGGTAGAAAATGCAGACCTCTCCTTGGCCCCCTCAGTCAAGGCAATCTGCCAGTACCCAGACATTAAATCAAACATGCAGAGCTATTTGGCAGCCCCCAACCAATCTATGCGCTCATCAGCTCAGGAGATGGGGTGCACGTCAGTTTGGGTGACTGCATTGAGACCTCGGTAGTCCACGCAGAACCGGAGTACTGGGATGGCACCAGGAGCAGCAGTCTTTGGGACCAAAACCACAGGGCTGGTCCAAGGACTGCTGGAGTGCTCGATACCCCCTAGGGTTAACATCTTGGATACCTCCTCCTTGATGCTAGCCCTGACCTTGTCAGTCACCCTGTAAACCTTTTGTTTAATGGGTGTACTGTCCCGAGTGTCCACAATATGTGTGCACAAGTGTGTGATCCTGGGGGATCAAGGAGGACAGTGAGGCAAACTGTCATAACACCTGGCGACAGTCCCTATGCTGCTCTGCAGTCAGGGAGGGGGAGAGGTTTTTTCCCTGTAGGAAAGCACCATCTTGCATGGCATGTTACCCCCATTTGTACTTGTGTGTCAGTTTGTTTTTGCCTGTCTCACTGGGATCCTGCTAGCCAGGACCCCAGTGCTCATAGTCTGTGGCCTGAATGAGTTCCCTGTGTGGTGCCTAACTGTGTCACTGAGGCTCTGCTAATCAGAACCTCAGTGCTTATGCTCTCTCTGCCTTTAAAATTGTCACTAAAGGCTAGTGACCATTTTCTCCAATTCTAATTGGCACACTGGAACACCCTTATAATTCACTTTTCTATGGTACCTAGGTACCCAGGGTATTGGGGTTCCAGGAGATCCCTATGGGCTGCAGCATTTGTTTTGCCACTGATAGGGAGCTCAGACAATTTTTACACTGGACTGCCACTGCAGCCTGAGTGAAATAACGTCCACGTTATTTCACAGCCATTTTATACTGCACTTAAGTAACTTATAAGTCACCTATATGTCTAACCCTCACTTAATGAAGGTTAGGTGCAAAGTTACTAAGTGTGAGGGCACCCTGGCACTAGTCAAGTTGCCCCCACATAGTTCAGGGCAATTTCCCCAGACTTTGTGAGTGCGGGACACCATTACACACACATGCACTACATATAGGTTAATACCTATATGTAGCTTCACAATAGTAACTCCGAATATGACCATGTAACGGGAAACATCCTTTTTTACGACTTTTTTTTTACGAAGGTCGTGGTTAACGAAAGCGCAACAACGCTTTTTTTAACCACGACTTCGTTTTTTTGTGCCTTAACTACGTATGTTCTGAACAACGAACATGCGTGGTTAAGGTACAAAGAAGGTACAAAGAAGGGACTTGGCGAAGGTAAGTGGTGGGTTTAGGTTTTGGGGAGTGGGTGGGGGGTCAGGGGGTTTTAGGTTTTGGGGTGGGGTTGGGGGGGGTGGGGCGTTTTTGGTTTTGGGGAGTGTGTGGGGGCTCAGGGGGTTTTAGGTTTTAGGGTGGGGTTGGGGCTGGGGCGTTTGGTTTTGGGGAGTGGGTGGGGGTCACGGGGTTTTCGGTTTTGGGGTGGGTTTGGGGGGGTGGGGCGTTTTTGGTTTTGGGGAGTGGGTGGGGGCTCAGGGGGTTTTAGGTTTTGGGGTGGGGTTGGGGGGGTGGGGTGAGGGATGTAGGGTGAATGGTGCCTATTGCTAATGATTTTATCAGGAATGCCTTTACAACGAAATATCGTTGTTAAGGCATTCGTGGTAAAATCATTAGTAGTAACAACGAGGTCGGTGTTCCGACCTCGTTGTTAAGGCAGTAGTTGTTTTTGCAGTCGTTGTTTCGTCGTATATTCCCATGTAACATGTCTAAGATCAAGGAATTGTCCCCCCATGGCAAATCTGGTCCAGCACGGACCCCGGGTACTGCCAAACCAGCTCTCTGGGGTTTTCACTGCAGCCACCGCTGCTGCCAAGCCATAGACAGGCTTCTGCCCTCCTAGGGTCTGGGCAGCCCAGTCCCAGGAAGGCAGAACAAAGGATGTCCTCTGAGAGAAGGTGTTACACCCTCTCCCTTTGGAAATAGGTGTTAAGGGCCTGAGAGGAGTAGCCTCTCCTGGCCTCTGGGAATGCTTTGAAAGGCACAGATGGTGCCCTCCTTGCATGAACCAGTCTACACCGGTTCAGGGATCCCCCAGCCCCTGGTCTGGCATGAAACTGGACAAAGGAAAGGGGAGTGACCACTCCCCTGTCCATCACCATCCCTGGGGTGGTGCCCAGAGCTCCTCCAGTTTGTCCCAAACCTCTGCCATCTTGAATGCAGAGGTGTGAGGGCACAATGGAGGCCTCTCAGTGGCCGGTGCCAACAGGTGACGTCAGAGACCCATCCTGATATGTGCTTACCTGACTAGGTGGCCAATCCTCCTCTGAGGGCTATTTAGGGTCTCTCCTGTGGGCTTCTCTTCAGATAACGAATGCAAGAGCTCACCAGAGTTCCTCTGCATCTCCCTCTTCAACTTCTGCCAAGGATCGACCGCTGACTCCTCCAGGATGCCTGCAAAACTGCAACAAAGTAGCAAGAAGACTACCAGCGACATTGTAGCGCCTAATCCTGCCGGCTTTCTCGACTGTTTCCTGGTGGTGCATGCTCTGGGGGCTGTCTGCCTTCACCCTGCACTGGAAGCCAAGAAGAAATCTCCCGTGGGTCGACGGAATCTTCCCCCTGCTAACGCAGGCACCAAACGTCTGCTTCACCTGTCCTTTGGGTCCCCTCTCATTGTGACAAGCTTGGTCCCTGGAACACAGGAGCTGGATTACAGTGACCCCGATAGTCCAGTGGTCCATCTGTCCAAATTTGGTGGAGGTAAGTCCTTGCCTCCCCACGCCAGACAGTAATCCTGTGTACTACATTAATTGTAGCTGCTAGGGCTTCTGTGCACTTTTGTGAGGAATCCTTCTTGCACATCATAGCCCAGGTCCCCAGTACTCCGTCCTGCATTGCTCAACTCGCAGAGTTGAACACCGGCTTCGGGTCCCTCCTTTGTAGTGTTGAGATGACCACTGTGCTCAGTTTTCTTGAACCCATGTATAGGTCCTCTTGCGGGAGCTGCCTCCTTCTGCGTGGGCTCTCTGTATTGCTGTGCGCCCCCTCTGTCTCCTCCTCCGAGGGGCGACCTCCTAGTTCTTCCTTGGCCCAGGCAGCACCCATTTTCTTCAACCGTGACCTTTGCCACTTGCAAGGCTTGTTTGCAGTCTTTCTGCGTGAAAACAACTCTGCGTCCTTCAGCATGCCGTGGGACATCTTCTGTGTAAAGGAGAAGTTCCTGGCATCGTCCGTTGTTGCAGAATCTTCTGCTTCTTCTATCTGGAGGCAGCTATTTTTCGCCTTCATCCAGGGTTTAGTGGGCTCCTGCCCCCCGGACACTTTCGTGACTCTTGGACTTGGTCCCCTTCCTTTGCAGTTTCTCAGGTCCAGGAATCCATCTGCATTGCTTTGTTTGGTCTTTGTGTTTCCCCAGAAACACAACTTTAGTGTTCTGGGGAAGTAGGGTAACTTTACTCCTACTTTTCAGGGACTTGGGGTGGGGTATCTTGGACACCCTTTGTGTTTTCTGACACTCCCAGTGACCGTCTACATACTACACTAGGCCTGGGGTCCCTAAGTGGTTTGCATTCCACTTTCTTAGTATATGGTTTGTGCTGCTCCTATGCCTATTGCATCCTATTGTATTCTACAGTGTTTGCACTACTTTTCTAACTGTTTACTTACCTGATTTTGGTTTGTGTGTATATTTTGTGTATTTTACTTACCTCCTAAGGGAGTATTGAATACTCTGAGATATTTTTTGCACATTGTCACTAAAATAAAGTACCTTTATTTTTAGTAACACTGAGTATTGTGACTCTTATGATTAAGTGCTATATGATACAAATGGTATAGTAGGAGCTTTACATGTCTCCTAGTTCAGCCTAAGCTGCTCTGCTATAGCTACCTCTATCAGCTTAAGCTGCTAGAACACTACTAATCTACTAATAAGGGATAACTTGACCTGGCACAAGGTGTAAGTACCATCCGGTACCCACTATAAGCCAGGCCAGCCTCCTACACTTCCTCCACAGACCCATTTTTCTCTCCTGCACACAGAAGGCCAGGAAGAAGCTTACTCTCCTCCTCCACCCCGTCATCTGTCCGCTCAAAGTGTGGCTTGAGCCAATTAACATGCAGGACACTTAAAGGGTTCCTGGGAGTCTCCAAGTTCACCAGGTAGGTGACTTCACTCTTGCGCTCCACCACCTCAAATGGCACAGTCCACTTGTCTTGGATTGCCCTAGGCTCCACTGGTGCCATTATCCACACATTTTGACCAGGTTGAAACTGGACCAGAGTGGCATTCTGGTAATACCAGCGTTTCCTATCCTCCTGGCTTGCTTCTAGGTTCTCCTGTGCGAGAATCCTGAAGTGGGCAGTCTGGTTAGCCAGCATGTAACTGAATACATCCTGGGGGGGTTTATTAGGAGCTTTTTCCAAAGTCTCCTTCACCAGACTTAACGGTCCCCTCACAGAGTGGCCATAGATCAGCTCAAAGAGACTAAAGCTAAGTCCCTTTTGAGGGACCTCCGTGTAAGCAGACAGAGGCATGGCAAGAGGATGTCCCACTTCCACCTTAAGGGCTCTGACAGGCCCATGATCATGCCTTTCAAGATGCGGTTTGAATCTCTCAACCAGACCATTACTTTGTGGGTGGTAAGGTTACCCCACACACCTTCCACAGAGACTTCATACATGTTGATATGAAGTTGGTACCCCTTTCGGACACCACTTCCTTGGGCAACCCCATAGGGGTAAAAACTCCCATCAAGGCACGGCCCACCATAGGGGCAGTGATTGATTTTAAAAGAATGGCTTCTGGGTACTGGGTGGCATGGTCCACCAAGACCAGGATACATTTGCACATGGCTGTCTTGGGATCCAGAGGCCCCAGAATGTCAATGCCAACCCTTTCAAATGGGGTACTGACAACAGGAAAAGGTTGAAGGGGAGCCTTACAGTTCCCCCCACTCTTGCCACTTGTCTGACAAGTTGGGCGAGACCTACATTGAGCATCAGAGTACCTACACATTTGAGGCTATTAGAAGTGGGTGACAAGCCGCTCAAAGGTCTTGTCCTGCCCCAAATGAATAGCTAAAGGCACATCATGAGCCAGACCCAGTAGGGAGCCTCTGAATCACTGGGGTACCACCAGCACACGGGCTGACCCAGACTCAGGAACCTTAGGCTTGTTATCTAGGAAGCCATCCTCCCAGTAAATCAGATGTGATCAAGGCTCCTTGTCAGATGCCTGGTCTGCAGCCTGCTGCCGCAAGCCCTCCAGAGTAGGGCATGACTTCTGTGCCTCACATAATGATTCCCTGGTGGGCCCCCCTTCCTACTGCCACTTTGACAACTCAGGGATCTCACCCAGTTCAGCCATCTGTTCCCCTGTAGACTCCAGGGCCTCCCCTCAGGTTCAGCCTCCTCCTGGACTGTGGGAACTTCTAGGGCTGTTTCCTGCGCCCCTTGCCCTTCCTCCTTCTGGCAGACACCTGGGCCACTCTTTCAGGCTCCAGGGTCTCCTGATCAACTTGACGGGCTGCCATAGACCTGGTAGATACACATACCTACCCAGGCAGACCCAACATCTCCAAGTGTGACCTGTGTTCCATCTCCTTCCAAGGGGACTCCTCCAGGTCATTGCCAAGGAAACAATCTAATGCCCCCCCATTCAAAGGGAACCAGCGCCACTCTGCACAGGCGCTTTGAGTTGTCTACCGCAACTACTTGGTGAAGTACCCGGGGATCTCTCTGCTCTTCAGACACCAGGTGACTCCTCACTGTAGTCACACTGGCTCCTGTATCCCTCAGAGCCCCCACCCTCTGTTAATTGATGGTCACCCACTGTCTGTACTTTTTAGTGTTCTCAGGCACTAGGGTTCTCTGGACCATCTCACTGTCCCCTAGTAAGACAAGGGTCATCTCAGCTGGCTCCCTCCCACCTGGAACCAACCCCTCCCCAAGCACTACACTTGCCAAACCCCGGGGACTGCGCACCAGTGGGTGCCGGTGTACTCATGGGGCATTTGTGGTCTCCCCTCACATGACCCACTTGGTCACATGCATAGCACTTACGCAGAGGACCCCCTGCCACAGGTTTTTCTTTGGAGAACCATGGCTTCTTCTCAGTGGGGGGGCTGGAAATCCTTACCCTGGGAATCAGATTGGGGCCCTTTAGAGAACTCCCACTGTTCTCCCTTACCCCCCATTTCTTCTGAGATGGACCCTGCCCACCCTTGGCGTGGTCTCCCCCAAACCTCTCTGGACCCTGGTGCTTTCCCAACGGTCCGCTTCCTGCGCAATCTTCCTGGGGTCAGTCAGCTTGCTGTCAATAAGGTGCTGGCACAGCTCTGGAAAACATAAACTGTACAAGTGCTCCCAAGCAATCAGATTGTAAAGCCCCTCATACGTTGTCACCTCACTGCCCTTCACCCAACCATCCAGCGACCTGAAGAATGAATCAACCCATTCCAACCATGTTTGGGATTCCTTCTCCTTATACTGATCAGGGGTGAGACCATAACTAGTGATCAGGGCGTCCTTCATGATAGGGTAAGTGAGCCCCTGGGGATCCCCTAAGGATGTCAGTGTATCTCTTTCCTCTACCTCAAAGTGCTTCCACAGACCCGCCCCCTAATGAGCTTCAGGGACCAGATTCATATGGAGAGCAGACTCATACCCCTTAAACCACAGCAGTATGTCATCCTCCCTCTTGTAATCCTTCACAAGGTCCTTAGGAATGTGCACCCTCCTCTCAGGATGCACTGTGATGTTGCTGCAACCATCCCTACTAGACTGGCTCCTCTGATACAGCTCCCTCAAGCTGAGCTCATGAGCCACCAATAACTTTTTCTCTCCAATGGCCATCCTGTTTTTCTCCAACTCCAACTGGTGAACCCTCTCTGCTTGTCTGTCCTGCAAATCTTCAGGAGTCAGCCCCTTAGGTGAGACACTGCTACCTGCCCTGGAGATCCTCTCCCCAGACAGAACAGGTCCACCCACAATACCATTGTGAATACTCTGTACCTCCTCCTCCTCACCTTCATCCTCATCTTCTGTGCGCCCCTCAGACTCCTTGGCTTCCACCCAGGCCCTCAGTGCCTTTTGCAGCTCCTCCTTCCTGGTGGAACTCTTGATGGGGCAGGCAAGATCCTTCCAGAACTGTTTCAATGGGGCCACTTTGTAACTCTCCCGTTTCCCTAAATCAAAGGCAGCTCCAGCTGATGCATTTCCAGACTGAGACATGATGAAAAGTTAACAGAAGTGCAAAGTTCCAAAGGCAGAAAACAACTTCCCAAAGAAGTTCAGATGTCAATCAAGGATTACTACAAAATGGAATTAGGGAAAAATCCCAAAAAGAAAAAAAGCTAAACCACAAGACAGTAGTATGTGGTCACGTAGTGGTCTGCACCGAAAACAGTAGTACACTTAATCACCGTATGTCAAGTACAAATACAAGTCCAATCCCAACCGCTGATCTCCAATGTTAGAAATTGGGTCTTTGGTTGGCAGTCAGGTTACCCCGTGTCCAATCAAGGACCGTCACTCTAATTAGGGTAAAGGAGAATCACTCTCAGTTAACCCCCACTCACCCCCTTGGTAGCCTGGCACAAGCAGGCAGGCTTAACTTGAAAGTCTAGGTATAAGGTATTTGTACGACACACACAGTAACTCAGTGAAAACACTACAAAATGACACAACACAGGTTTAGAAAAACAAAACAAGACCAAAAGGAAAAAATCCGACATACACAAGTCAAGTTATTAATTAAAAAGCAAAAAGAGTCTTAAATCCTTTGGTAAATGGATAAAACACTGTTAGTGATGAAAAGTACTTGGGTCACGTCAAAATAACACGCACGAGCAAGTGTGCGTCGAAAGGGGTAACCCACTGGAGATTTCCACACTTTGGAAACTGGTACAGTTGCTGGCTGGAGCTGAAGTTGCAGAGAAGAAGTACGCCTTGTGGATACTTTGTTGCTGTTAAAGCGGTTCCTAGAGGAGGCTGCGGTTGATCCGAGGTCAGAGGATGATGAAGTGTTTGCAGAGGATTCCTGAGGGAAACTTGCAAGCAGAATCTGAAGAGAACCCACAGGAGAGACCCTAAATAGCCCTGAGAGGGGGATTGGCTACCTTATCAGGTATGGACCTATCAGGTGGGGTCTCTGACGTCACCTGCTGGCACTGGCCACTCAGAGCCCTTCAGAGTGCCACCACACCGTACAAAGCAAGATGGCTGAAGTCTGGGACACACTGGAGGAGCTCTGGGCACCACTCCTAGGGTGGTGATGGATAGAGGAGTGGTCACTCCCCTTTCCTTTGTTCAGTTTCACGCCAGAGCAGGGGACAAGGGGTCCCTGAACCAGTGTCGACTGGCTTATGCAAGGAGGGCACCATCTGTGTCCTTCAAAGCATTTCCAGAGGCTGGGGGAGGCTATCCCTCCCCAGCCTGTAACACCCATTTCCAAAGGGAGAGGGTGTAACACCCTGCCCTCAGAGGAAATGCTTTGTTCTGCCTTCCTGGGCTGAGCTGCTCAGACCCCAGGAGGGCAGAACCCTGTCTGTGAGGCGGCAGCAGCTGTAGCTGCGGTGCAAGCCTCAGAGAGCTGGTTTGGCCGTACTGGGGGTCCATGGTGGATCCCCCAGGATACCTGGAAATGGCTCCCCAATACCAGATTTGGAATGGGGGGACAATTCCATGATGTTGGACATGTTACATGGCCATATTCGAAAATAGCATTGTGAAGCTACGTATATGTATTGCCCTATATGTAGTGCAAGCGTGTATTGGCATCCCCGCACTCACAAAGTTCCAGGAAATGGCCCTGAACTATGTGGGGTCACCTTTGCTAGAGCAAGAGTGCCCTCACACTTAGTGACTTTGCACCTAACCTTCAGCAAGTGAAGGTAAGACATATAGGTGACGTATACGTTACATCAGCGCTGTGAAAATGGCTGTGAAATAGTGTGTGCACTATTTCACTCAGGCTGCAGTGGCAGTCCTATGGAAGGGTTTTTCTGAACTCCTTATGGGTGGCAAAGGAAATGCTGCAGGCCATAGCCTACAGTGATAAATTTAAAGCAGAGAGAGCATAAGCACTGGGATTCTGGTTAGCAGAGCCTCAGTGACACAGTCAAGCACTACTGACAACGCATACATTAGGCCATAAACTATGAGCACTGGGGTCCTGGCTAGCAGGATCCCAGTGAGATAGGCAAAACACACTGACATACAGGTTTTTATCTATGAGCACTGGGTTCCTGCCTAGCAGGATCCCAGTGACACAGTAAAAACACACTGACATACGCTCACAAATAGGCCAAAAGGGGGGTAACCATGGTAGAAAGAGGCTACTTTCTCACACATGTACATAGATTCTGAGACAGGTAATCATGCAACATCTATTGTTTGGGCTAAGTTCTGTAACATTAATTCTTGAACTGTTTAGCACATTGCACTCCATCTCATTTGAGGAATGGATACTAGCACACAAACAGCTGCCCCTCACAATCTTACTTATGCCTATTTTGTTGGTCACATCAATGTTTATTGTTACAATCATCAGGGATACTTCCAGACACTTGTGTTCTGAACTATACATGCCATATGTGAATGTGCATGGTACCTGTACATGCTTGGAAGACTCAGACATTTTATCATAGTCCACAATGCTATAAGTCACCTTAACCCCTTCGCTGCCAGGCCTTTTCCCCCTCCTGTGCCAGGCCTTTTTTTGCCTATTTGGAATAGTTCTCACTTAGGCCCTCGTAACTTTTTGTCCACATAAGCTACCCACGCCAAATTTGTGTCCTTTTTTTCAAACATCCTAGGGATTCTAGAGGTACCCAGACTTTGTGGGTTCCCCTAGAGGAGGCCAAGAAATTAGCCAAAATACAGTGAAGAGTTTGTTTTTTTCAAAAAAATTGGAAAAAGGGGCTGCAGAAGAAGGCTTGTGTTGTTTTCCCTGAAAATGGCATCAACAAAGGGTTTATGGTGCTAAAATCACCAGATTTCAGGAACAGGCAGACTTGAATAAGAAAACCCAATTTTTCAACACAATTTTGGCATTTTACTGGGACGTACCCCATTTTTACGTTTTTTTGTGCTTTCAGCCTCCTTCCAGTCAGTGACAGAAATGGGCATGAAACCAATGCTGGATCCCAGAAACCTAAACATTTCTGAAACGTAGACAAAATTATGAATTCAGCAAGGGGTAATTTGTGTGGCTCCGATAAGGGTTTCCTACAGAAAATAACAACTGAAAAACAAAATATTGAAATTGAGGTGAAAAAAACCCAGCAATTTTTCTCTACGTTTTACTCTGTAACTTTTTCCTGCAATATCAGATTTTTGAAAGCAATATACCGTTGAGTCTTCTTGTCTCTTCTGGTTGTGGGGATATATAGGGCTTGTAGGTTCATCAAGAACCCTAGTTACCCAGAGCCAATAAATGAGCTGCACCCTGCAGTGGGTTTTCATTCTATACCAGGTATACAGCAATTCATTTGCTGAAATATAAAGAGTGAAAAATAGCTATCAAGAAAACCTTTGTATTTCCAAAATGGGCACAAGATAAGGTGGTGAGGAGCAGTGGTTATTTGCACATCTCTGAATTCTGGGGTGCCCATACTAGCATGTGAATTACAGGGCCTTTCTCAAATAGACCTCTTTTTTACACACTCTCTTACATTTGGAAGGAAAAATGTAGAGTAAGACAAGGGGCAATAACACTTGTTTTGATATCCTATGTTCCCCCAAGTCTCCCGATAAAAATGATACCTCACTTGTGTGGGTAGGCCTAGCGCCCGCGACAGGAAATGCCCCAAAACACAACGTGGACACATCCCATTTTTTGACAGAAAACAGGGGTGTTTTTTGCAAAGTGCCTACCTGTAGATTTTGGCCTCGAGCTCAGCCGGCACCTAGGGAAACCTACCAAACCTGTGCATTTTTGAAAACTAGAGACCTAGGGGAATCCAAGATGGGGTGACTTGTGGGGCTCTGACCAGGTTCTGTTACCCAGAATCCTTTGCAAACCTCAAAATTTGGCTAAAAAAACACAATCTGAGAGGAGCCATAAATTTCCTTCCACCCAGCGTTCCCCCAAGTCTCCTGATAAAAATGATACCTCACTTGTGTGGATAGGCCTAGCGCCCGTGACAGGAAATGCCCCAAAACACAACGTGGACACATCACATTTTTTTACAGAAAACAGAGGTGTTTTTTGCAAAGTGCCTACCTGTAGATTTTGGCCTCTAGCTCAACCGGCACCTAGGGAAACCTACCAAACCTGTGCATTTTTGAAAACTAGAGACCTATGGGAATCCAAGATGGGGTGACTTGTGGTTCTGTTACCCAGAATCCTTTGCAAACCTCAAAATGTGGCTAAAAAAACACGTTTTCCTCACATTTCGGTGACAGAAAGTTCTGGAATTGGAGAGGAGCAACAAATTTCACCCAGCGTTCCCCCAAGTCTCCAGATAAAAATGATACCTCACTTGTGTGGGTGGGCCATGTGCCTGCAACAGAAAAAGGCCACAAACTTGTAGAGATTATGGGGATAGCACAGCGAGTTGATAAGCACATATTCTTCTTTTATACATCTTTAGGCTGACTAAGCTTTAAGGACCCACACAAGTGAGGTGTCATTTTACTTGGGAGACTGAGGGGAACGCTGGGGAGTAGGAATTTTGTGCTGGAGCAGTGATTGTACAAACGAAAGTCAGGAAAATATGATTTTTTAAGCAAATTTTGAGGTTTGCAGAGGAGTCTGGGTACGAAATCCATGCAAGCCACACCTCCCTGGACTCCTTGGGGTGTCTAGTTTTAAAAAATGTCTGGGTTTGGTAGGTTTCCCTAGATGAAAGCTGCACCCAGGACCAAAAACATAGGTGCCCCCTCCCCCCCAAACACAGGTAGTTTTGTAATATATCATTTTGATGTGTCCTCACACGTCTGTGATGTGCCAAACACTAAAATTGTGAAAAGAAACGCACTTAGGTTATGTGAAAAAGACCCCTCACCCACCAACCAAGTTGGTGGCATGCTTCATCATCGGGGTCCCACCTGAGACACCTAGCGTGTCACAAGTGTGCTGCGACGCCTGATTACAGCGTAGCAGGTTTTGTCATTTGTACCACACATACTGGTTAGATTTGGCACGAGGGTGAGTGATGGTTCAGTAGATCAAATTTTATTAACAAGAGATTTCACAAAAGTGAAATGCACTGGTAATAACTGAAAGGCCAAAAAACTGAACCAATGACTCACAGCTCGTGAGCTGTAAAGCCACAACAAGGCACCAACCGCTTTGCAGTCCATTCACACACCTTTCATCCATGACATGCACAAGACCATTCAAGCCACCAGCCACGGGCCCAGCACATTACAACACTTGCATCGACACACAGCGCCAGTCAAGGGCCCATCACTTTCATACGCCCACATGCCTGATACAGCAATCACACCAACTGATGAGTGTGTGGACTGGCGTTTGGCTGGCACCGCTAGCCAAGCGCCACCCCACCCATACCACCAGCCAAGCGCCACCCCTTGCACACCGCCAGCCAAGCGCCACCCCAAGCACACCGCCAGCCAAGCGCCACACCACCCATACCGCCAGCCAAGCGCCACCCCATGCATACCGCCAGCCAAGCGCCACCCCAAGCACACCACCAGCCAAGCGCCACACCACCCATACCACCAGCCAAGCGCCACCCCATGCACACTGCCAGCCAAGCGCCACCCCAAGCACACCGCCAGCCAAGCGCCACCCCACCGATACCACCAGCCAAGCGCCACCCCATGCACACCGCCAGCCAAGTGCCACCCCAAGCACACCGCCAGCCAAGCGCCACACCACCCATACCGCCAGCCAAGTGCCACCCCATGCACACTGCCAGCCAAGCACCACCACACGCAGCCAGCCAAGCGCCACCCCAAGCACACCACCAGCCAAGCGCCGCACCACCGATACCAACAGCCAAGAATAAGAAAAATAGGCCCATCTGCCCCAAGGGGGGCAGAGATAGCCAATACGAAATTTCCCCACTTTGGAGGGGGTGACCCTTGCCCAAGGGGTGCCCCCAAACACACAAAACACACACACACACCACACAATCCCTGGCGCCTAGTGTGTTTCGACCCCACCGGGGGCCAGAACGTCCAAAAACATGGCCGATCTAGCCCCGGGGCAGGTGAAACATCTAAAAAAGTATTGCCCACGGGGCAGCGACCCTTGACTAAAACTGCCCAAAAACATAAAGAAAACATAAAGAAAAGAAAATCACTGGTGTCTAGTGGTTTTTGCCCCCCCCACCCCTCCGGGGGCAGATCGGCTGAAAAATCATCCGACCTCCCCCCAGGGGGGGTGAAATAGGATTAAAAAAACTAGCCCCCAATGGGAGCGACCCTTGCCCAAGGGGTCGCTCCCAAAATACATTACAAAAATCAAATCCCTGGTGTCTAGTGGTTTTCGGACGATCTGCCCTCAGGGGGGCCGAAATAGGAAGAAAAAAAAATAGCCCCCCAATGGGAGCGACCCCTTGGGCAAATATACATATGAAAAATGAAATCCCTGGTGGCTGAAATAGGATAAAAAAATAGCCCCCATGGTCGCTCCCAAAATACATATGTAAAATGAAATCCCTGGTGTCTAGTGGTTTTCACCCCCCCCCCCCCCCCGAGGGCAGATCGCCCGAAAAATCGGCGATCTGCCCCCGGGGGGCGAAATAGGATAAAAAAATAGCCCCCAATGGGAGCGACGCTTGCCCAAGGGGTCGCTCCCAAAATAATTGTGAAAAATGAAATCCCTGGTGTCTAGTGGTTTTTGCTCCCCCTGGGGGCAGATCGGCTGAAAAATCGGCCGATCTGCCCCGGGGGGGGAAATATGAAATAAAATAGCCCCCCATGGGAACGACCCTTGCCCAAGGGGTCGCTCCAAAAATACAATACATAAACAAATCCCTGGTGGCTAGTGGTGATTCCTGCTCGCGATCGTGGAGCAGGAATCCACTGAAAACAGGCACAGGGGGAAAGGAAAAACCCTTTCCTTTCCCCCCTTTTCTGTCTTCTACCCCAAATCCTCCACCAAGGGAAGGACTCACCTCTAGGAAGTCCTCTTCTCTCAACGCGCTGGAAGCAAATGGCTTCCAGCGTGTCCCGGCAATACTTGATGACGTCGGCGCGCTGTAAGCGCGCTGACGTCATCAGATTGCTGGGGGGGTCGGGTGGAAGGGGAATCCGACAGGGGGTGGGGGGCCCACGGGGGAGCGCTAGCGCTCCCCCCCTGGGCCGGGTGCAGGACGAGGTTCCCGGGTGCCTTGGACGAAATCACCTCGTCCAAGGCACCCTACGGGTTAATCATGTTTGGGTCTATGTGTACGGCTTTGTGTCAGACAGAAAGCCACACTTATCATTTTGTTCTGTGGTCATTGTCCTAGCTTTATACAATGCATACATTTTAAAGAGTTGATGAATCACAGCAAAATACAGTACAGATGTGATTATTGAATATTTGTTTACATGTTAAAGTTTTCTACCAGATGATGTACAATGTACAGTTCACTGACCTTCCACATCTTCATCTTCTGATATGTGTGGTACCTCCTATGCCATGGGTGTTGTTGAAGTTGAGGGTGGCACACACACATCAGGGGATAGAGATATGCAAGCAAAGGTCTTGTCAACTGCCATTTGTGGGAAAGTGAAAGGCATCACTGCAGCAAGGAGGAACTGCTGGTTTCGCAGCACAGCAGACACATCATGGTGGTAGACAACCATGTTTTAAATGATGGAGGCCAGATCCCTCTGCATGGATTCCAGGACATTTTGGATGGCCCCCAGCCTAGCTGTCATTATTGTTTTTTTCATCATTTTTCTTAAATCTGAGCCATTGTTTTTTCCAGTCAGAATCACTATTTGGGGAAAGATGTTCATGAGGTAGTGATAATAAGAGGTGTATATTAGGAAGTGTGATTTTTTTAAATAAAAAATAATATTAATACAACCATTTTAGTTGTAAAAAAAATAGAAAAATTGATTCTGGTGTAGCAGAAGGACAGAGTTTGGACGAAAAAGTAGATGCTTTTGTAGATAAAGCTTTTACCTCATTGCCATCTGAATTAGGTGGAACATCTGATGATTGTATGGAAAAGGTTTTACCTAAAATAGGAAGTAGGAAATTTGACACTGAAAAGGAAGTTTTGTGGACAATGGAGGAAGTTGAGGTTAAGGCATTTACTTCACAAAGTGCTCACACGGCTGCACATAAGAAACAAAGGAGGTCATTCTGACTGCGGCGGGCGGCGGTCGCCGCCCGCCATGCGGTTACCGCCGAATGGCCGCTCCACGGTCAGGAGACCGCGGCGGCCATTCTGGCTTTCCCGCTGGGCCGGCGGGCGACCGCCAAAAGGCTGCCCGTCGGCCCAGCGGGAAAGCCCCTGCAACGAGGAAGCCGGCTCCGAATGGAGCCGGCGGAGTTGCAGGGGTGCGACGGGTGCAGTGGCACCCGTCGTGATTTTCACTGTCTGCAAAGCAGACAGTGAAAATCTGTATGGGGCCCTGTATGGGGCCCTGTTAGGGGGCCCCTGCACTGCCCATGCCAGTGGCATGGGCAGTGCAGGGGCCCCCAGGGGCCCCACGACACCCGTTCCCGCCATCCTGGTTCTGGCGGTGAGAACCGCCAGAAACAGGCTGGCGGGAAGGGGGTCGGAATCCCCATGGCGGCGCTGCAAGCAGCGCCGCCATGGAGGATTCCCTGGGCCGCGGTCAGAATAGCCCAGGAAGCACCGCCAGCCTGTTGGCGGTGCTTCCGCTGCCCTCCGCCCTGGCGGTCAGAGACCGCCAGGGTTGGAATGAGGGCCAAAGTGTTATGAGGAACAGAAATGAGGCACTAAATATTAAAGGACAAGTAGGTCCCCAGGACGAGAGGAAAATGACAACTCATTTGGAGTTGGATGAGAAGGTGGCTGCACAGGCCAAAAAAGAAAGGGAATCACAAAGCTGTGCCTTGTGATGGATCTTCACATAGTAGGGATGTTGACATAAGTTGCTCCTCAGAGTAAGGAGATTCAGATACTGATGAAATGGTATCAAAAAGAGTAAAAAGGAGCTTGTAGAAAAGGATGAGGGATTGTTGGACCAGTTAGGGAAGAAACATGTTTGAGCCTCATCCAATATCTGTGTTTGTATTGTGTATTTATTTATTATTTGTTTCAGTAAGTTAGAAACCATAACAATTTTGCCAATTTGCAAAGTAAAAACATTCTGAAAAGAAAAAGAAGGAAAACAAGAATTTAAAACCAGGACATTAAATGTAGATTGAAAACTTAAGTACTGAAATAAGTAAATCTTTGAAGAATGACTTGGTTGTAGTGGAGGATAAAAGATATGCAGACCGGAAGTACAAGATGTCTTAGATGGGAGAACATAGATTTGTTACTGTCCCGGGCTTAAGAAGTGTCTTAGATACTTATGAGACTGCCGTGCTATGCGGCTGCCCGACCCACTGGAGCTAAAACCTTAACATTGTGTAGAGTTTATCACGAACTTATCAAGCTTACTGTTTGACTGTGGGCAACAGTATCCATAACATGTTTCAAGAATTTAAGAAACTTACAGTTTAACTGGGGGTCATGCGGATTTAAACAATCAGGTATGTCTCCTCTGCAGGCCCTGCTAGATCTGTCGGTGAACATCCTTTTGAATGGTCTCTTTCGGAGATCTAACAGGCCTGGGCAAATGCAGATTATGGGCCTGATTATGACTTCAACGGAGGGGATTACTCTGTCCCAAATGTGACGGATATCCCGCCCGCCGCATTGCGAGTCCATTATATCCTATGGAACTCGTAATACGGCGGGCGGGATACCCGTCACATTTGGGACGGAGTAATCCCCCGCCGAAGTCGTAATCAGGCCCTATGTGTATTAGATCTTCCTTTTGGCATGTGCAATGCCTTCACTGATGCGAGGTGATGTTCTCCCTGAACGGAGCGTTGGCCGAGGTTGGCAGGTTGCCTAATCGCATTGTCATGATATTATGTTTCATGTTCGTAATTTCATCCACGCATGTGCCTGGGCACTAATTTTTGCTTTATCTTCAATGAACAAGAGTATCTCAATGGGCGGTAGCACCTTTAAAAAAAAAAAATTAATGTTGGGACTGCCTCCCACAGATTCTTGAGTTGTAGTTCGGCAATTGATGATCAAAGGTACTTGTGGTAGGCTAAGTGCTGATCAAGTTCTATGGCCTGCTAAAGAGCCTTGTTCAATGACTGATTTTGCACCAAATCTTAACCGCCTCTGCCCTTGTGGCCAAGTCTTGCCGTACAAGTCCAAATTCAAAGTGGAGCTGCTCTGGTGAGGCGGAGTTTGGTAACTTGAAGACCCGTCGGAATACTTTAAGCTGTATTTTGTCTATCAGGGGCACGTCAAGACCGTACATTGCCACTCTTGCATAGGTTAGTGTTGAAAGCAGTTTGGATGAAATGACTGTTAGCAGAGGACAAAGTGATGGACCACTTAGCCGTTTGGCCAGTAGGGAGAAGGCATAAATTAGTTCTGGGACTCTTTGCGCGATGTATTTCTTCTGGTGGTGGAAGGAGCCTTGGCTGTCTAAGATTACTCCAAGGTATTTGTAGGATGGCACCACCTCTAATGAAACATTGTTTAAGGCCATCCTCGATTTGGGGGTGTGCTTGCAGCCTACACACATTATTTTCGATTTTAACACATTGGTTCCCTGCTGGATGGATTGAACATAGTCTGAGAGGATGTTTAAGGATCTTTGTAGCTCGACCTTTGTCCAGCTGAGCAGTACCAGGGGGCCGGAAGGCTCCATTGCTTTAGCTTGCTCCAGAGCAGGTGCCTATTCACTCGGTTGAAGGCCGCCTTAAAGTCGATGAACCCAGATGTAGTTTCCTATGCCGCCGTCTGCTCTGCTATACCAGAAATGAGATTATTAAAATATTTGTCATAGTGCCAACATCTTTCCTGAAGAATGTTGGGTTGGGTGGCATAATTTTATGTTTTACAGACCATGTTGTTAGTTCAGTAAGGAGCAGGGAGGCGTTGTTCTTTGCATCAACATCAGTAAGGGCGATTAACCTGTAGTCGCCTGAATTTTCTCTATTGCCACCCTTGAGGATTGGATTGATTATAAAGCCTCGCCAGCTCTCAGAGATGCCTCCTCGTAAGCTTGCTTCCTTGTATAGGGAGGTTAGCTCTTCTGACCAGAAATCTGCTTCTTCCCTAAAAATGGCTTGTGGAAGACCATTTGACCTGGGAGTCCTTCAGTACAGGCCTTTAGGAGTGCTAGGTATGTCCTGTCCATCGACTGGGTAAGTTCCAACGTCTCCCCATTGTTCAGCGAGATGTTTCCCATTGTGGCTGACCATGCTGGCAGTTACGGACTGTTTCCACTGGGGTGGCACTATGCTGTAAAGATTGTCTTGAGATAGGTCAATCAGGTCTTTTCCGGAATGTTTGAGTTGTTGATTAGGTTCTCTCGAGTGTTTAGATTATTGATGATACCCCAGAATTCCTTTGGATTTTTTCCTTTTGCGGCTTGTATTATTTTTACCCAAAAGGAGCTCATAACTTCGGCCTTATCTTTATATATTTGTCTTTTGTACTCTTTCTTTGAGTTCTTCAGTTGTTTCCACAGTTGCAGATTGCCTGGGCAAGCCTTCAAAGGTCTTGCAAGCTTCTTTTGGGCTTTTTTGAGGAGTTGGGCTTGTTTTGAAAGGCAGGTTGGGGTGACTCGACACATGGGCCGTAATCATTTATGGTAAGAATAATGGTCCAGTCTTTTTTCTTGGAAGTCCACCCATGCGTCCATTATGTGTTCATGCTTTTTGAGGCTCTCCGACATCTGCAGTTTTGCAGATAAAGATAGGGCTCCTATTTTGGTGGATGATCAGCATAGTCTTTCAAACATGTTGACTCTATTGAGCCCATTTGTGCAGGGCAGGTTCGTGCACAGGCAGGAAGGACATTAGGGTCAGTATTTGATACGAGTTGTCACTGGAAGTGGTATTTTTTATTTGAAATTTCTGTACTAAAGGGTTCCGAGACATTGTGGGTAGGGTGTAGTTTAGAATACACCATGAATTAGGGCTGTAGAAGATTTGGTTTAGGGGACAGTCACCTGTGAACCTCCTGTTTAGTACTCGTAGTTTGAGGTATTCCAGTGACGTCACCAGCTGTGCTCCCTGCTGGTCACGACAAATATTTCGTCTTCCTCTTGAGCCTTAAATAAGTTCGAGTTAAGGTCTCCTGTCAGAATGATGCCCCAATCAGGATGGGTCTGACGGCAGTATATAATGATAGCTGTTTTTTTATCGCAGCTCGTTTGCAGGAAGAGCCTGGGTGTAAGTAAGTGTTGACCAATAACACCAGTGGCCTGTTGGAGTTCCAATTGTAGATTTTGAGCACTTGGCAGTCTTTGACGTCTTCTGGCAGCTCTTCTATATCCATTTTCAGGGTCAATGACATGTAAACTGATAGGCCCCCACTTGGCCTCCCATACTGTTTGTGCTTAACTGCATTTGTTTGAAAGGACAGTGGAAAAACATGTTATGACCAGGTTTCCTGGAGTGTGACTATATCCATGTTATGCCAGGCGTTGGGTGGAGATCCTGTTTCTAACAATGATTGGGCACCTGCTATGTTCCAGGAAAGCAGCCTTAGGTGCTTCTGATGTGGGCATGCCCACGATGAATGTGATTCCCATGCGAGGCGAGGGCTATTGAGGGCTGCTGGCAGCCAATCCCGTCTAGCTTTAGCAGGTGAAGTTTGAGTTTGAGTCAGGTGGTTTCTTTGGTCACCAAGAGGCATGGGAGAGACACCTAGGTTACCCCTCAAGACTGTTGTAGGCAATTCATCCACTACCATGGGAGCGTTAAGGATCAGCAGCGGATACAGGTATCTGTCCAGCTCTGGGCCGGCTAGAGAAATCCCCCAGGTCTCAAAGCATGAAGCAAACATCAGGATATGATCAACTGTTACTGCTGATTCCCAAGTTGTAAGAGTGGCTTCTGGTTGGTTATTGTCCTTCGGAATTCTACATTTGTTAGTTCTGCGGAGGACAAGGTGTTGACTTCTGGAGCTGCTTATAAAAGCCTCACAATGTTCCCTCTATTCAGGATGTTGTGATTCTCCTGAGAGGTATAATGTGGTTGGAACTGCAGTTTTAGAGGTAATCTGTCATGCATTGATGGCTGTGATTGACGAGATAAAGATTACAGTCAAGTATCGTGCTTGGTATTTTGTGGCACGCTGGAGGATGTGGGTGGGGAGTGAGACCTTCTCTGTTGAATGCAGTGACAGGTCTTGCTGGACCTTGGAGTAACAGAATTTGATTCCGGTGGAGAGCGGTGGCTGTATGCGTGAGTGAGTCTTGCCTTGGTGAGGTAGGCTTCTGTTGGAAGGATGGCCAGTAACTTGATTCTCTGTGTTGGTTCTTAGGACATGCGTGTTGGCAGATTGGTAATTTCTGCCAGATGAGTGGCCTGGGATAAGTGAATTTTGGATCTGTGGTCTGGCGTGAGTTTGTTGGTTATGTGACCTCTCCAGGGGAGGTGGACTGTGTAGTATTGTTATAATTGCATTGGCTGAAAGAGAGGTGTGGACCTGGAACAATTTTTGTTGCGGCTGCAGACTGTGGTTGATTGGGTGCTGTTGAGCCAGTATGGTCTGAGTGGGATTGAGAGTTGGGTCTTGCCCTTTTACAGCAGAGGCGGGTTGTTTGTCAATATTATTTTGGGCTCTGGGCCTGTGATTTGAGATCATTGAATGTGATTCCAGTGGAGTGGCTTGGGATTGGAGATCAGCTGCCAGTGTTTTTTGGTCCTCTTGCAAGCGTGTCAAACTCCATACCTGATGGTGGGCTGGTGTCGGATTGTTCTTATTCTTCTGCTGGTTTGTTTTGGGGAGGGCAGAGTCATTTGGCATTGAGGTTGACAGGGATGAATCCACCTGATCGGACAGACTGCTGCAGTCGGGTGTACTGATTTCTTAATGTGGGGTCTTTGGGACTGCGCTGACAGGTTGTTTAGCAAAAATGGGGTATATTTTTTTGCATGCCCCATCCTGTTGATCAGATTGCTTCTTCCTAGATTTCCTTAAGCCTTTGTGTTATCTTTTTGTTAATTTTGGGTGCACGGTTTTGTTGCTGGTCCACGTTTGCCCTTTCAGTACTGCTTCCCTGGGGCATGGCTCAGGGGCGGACTTGGTCTGGGTGGTGGGTGATTGTGAGTCACAGATCGGCTTGTGTTGGTTGAAATTCACATCCGGTTTTTGGGCGGAACTTACAATAAGTGGTATCAGTATTACTTCCTGATTTCTGGTGGGCTGCAGCATCTAAAATATTAGACAGAATGTCTGGAAGTACAGTTAATTTATCAATGACTGGGCCTCAGGCACATTGCTCTTTTTTCGGAGTGGGGCCTGCTTGATATTTCACTGCTAGAGATATGAGGGTTTATTCCTGCAATTTGTACTGCCAGGTTCATGATGTCGATCTATGTGTCCAGTTTGTCTGACTGGAAATTTAGGACTTCAATAGATGATTGCAGGGTTGCAAGTAGACTGTCCCACCACAACAGGACAGTTGGTTCTTGGTTGTCTGTTTGATCAAGTGCTCGTGTTAGGTCTTTTCCTATTGTTTGGTTGGACTTCCGCAGTGGGGAGAAAGTTTGCTGATAATTAGGTAGGCACAAGTGAGGTCGTTACCGTCCTGCCTAGGTGTGCCCTGTGTTAGGTGGTAAACTGTGGGGGTCCTTGTGTCAGGGGATGACTGCATATCCCTAGGTAGAAGGGTTTCCAGCATATGGATCCCTTTGGCTGACTCAGAGGATGACAAGATCATCTGGGTTTCGCCTGCTCTGTGGGACTGGACCGCTGGTTTTTGAGAAATGTTAGCTGATGCTACACTTCCCAGGTGGTTTGAGGGGTGCATGTCCTCAGTTTGGACAGTTTAGACTTCTAATGTCTGTAAAAAGTCAGCATTATTTGAAAGGGAAAGAGAACAGGGCCAAAGTTTGTCGGTGTGTGGGCTGTGCAGGGGTTGCTTTACTGGGTTTGCCACTGAGGGACTGGTTACTGCAGAAGCCTGAGCAGAACCATGTGTTGAGGAAAGTAAATAAAGATTGTTATTTGTAATTGCGAAGGACCGATGGATTCGAGCTACTGTTTCTAGAGTTTTTGCGGGAAAAGAGGAGCCGTGATTGGGTGGTGTGAAGTTCTGATGTGTTTGGCTGCTAGTAGGTTTATACGTTTTAACGGTGACATTAACATTTGATTTGAGGCATATACGTCACTTGTTTCCAGAGCGGTGCTCTTCTTGATTGGAATAATCGGACTAGAAAGGGCAGAAGTGTCAACTGGGATTGTGTATATTGCGGCCATTAGGTCCTTCAAGAAAGGGAACAGCTTTGATGTCCCGATTCTAGGCAGCAACAGGAGCTTCCACTCAGTGGTGTTGGTCACAGTTGTTCCCTCGCTGAGCGCTAGGGGCAGCTTCAGTGCAGGCTTCTTCTGTGGCTTGTTTGCAGTTTGCAGCCGGTTCTTGTCAGATTTCATGTTCTGGCTCTTGGGTTCTGCTGATGAGCTTCCAGGGTTATTAGCGTTTTTTTTTAGGTTCCCCTGAGTTTATACCTTGCCTGAATGTTGCAGAGCATCCAAGGTGTTTCTTGATATTCTGGGCACCTCCAGCACCTGTGCCGCCACGCCTCCACGACTACCCCTGTTTCCCTGGGAGAGAGTGGAGGGGCATGAGCACGCTGGTGCTGAGGCGTCCTCTGGGTTTTCCTGAAGTTCGACCTTAGCCTTAACCAGAGTGCTCCAGCATGTCAAGGATGCTTTTATGCTGCTTCAGCTTCTTTATGTTCCAGACTGTTCCTGCGCCACCTCTCCTCCCAAACATTCCCCCTTTCCGGTCAGAGGATGGGAAGGGCACGAGCACATGGGAGCTAGAGCTGGAGCGAGATCTGTGGCGATCAATAAAGACCAATGAAGTCAAGCAGGTCAAAGTTGAACCAATGTTCTAGGTACAAGATTCAGCAGAGCCTCTATGAGGCTAATAGGTAGAAGGCTGGGCGTGAATTAAGCTGGTCAAAGCTTATCTAGGCTGATTTTGAAATTAAAAGTTAGTTGATGAGGAGGGAGGACTGTGAGTGTTGGCAGCAGCAGCTACTACAGGTCAACAGGGCCAGCCAAGGTGAGGTGTGGTGGGCAGGTACAAAGCAAAGCACAACACACCAAGTGCTGGTAGAGTTAAGAGCAGTTAAGGTGGATGTGTGTCACTAGTCTTTCTCCTGCTTTTCTCCTGCTCCCCTGCTCCCCCACTCAGTGAGAAGGAGTATCAGGGATCAGGACATAGATGTGGGAGTTCGATACCGCAGCACCTCTGACTCACCCACTTCGTAGTCCTCCGGTGTCCTCCATCGTCTGCTATGACACCCGCTGTGTCTCGTGTCACGGCCTGAGAAGCGGACGGTGAGAGATGCTGAGCTGGGATGGGCCGCTAAGCACCTGGCGTGGACCACTGGGGCCAAGGCTCGGGTCCCGCTACGTACTGCTGAAAGTTGAACGAGGCCACAGACCACGAGGCTGGTGGTTACTCCCACTGCCGAAGTGCAAACTACGCACTGCATCTTCTGAGCATCCTTTCACGCTCTCTCGGTCTCTGTCAATCTGTAGGACAGCTTCTGTCCGTAGGGTCTAGCTTCATCCCACAGCAGTTCCTCATCATATACTACATCCCTTATCTCTTCAATCGACACCAGCTGATTGGGTGACCCAATATATGCAATATTGGTTAAGGGGAGAGATGCCTAAAGAGATCAGAAATAGGATGGGATCAGAGTGTCCACGTCGATCCTTAGATAAATAAAATAGATTACACACCAGAATTGGATTCTGAGATGGGCATGTTCTTAAATAACACTGGGAAGGACTCAAGAAAAGGCTGAGATAGGGGCCTAAAAAAAGCCAGATGTCTTTGGTCCCTTAACCAAGATATTTAATTCATATAAGGAGACATATGTGAGCAACACTAAGATAAATATTGAAGAGTTATGGCAATGGGTGCAAAGAAAAGTTTGCTTGTTGAGAAGTGTTAATGCAGCCCTGTGCATTGAAAGGGGAAAGGGTATTCTAATGTAGATAGACCCCCAGCTTGATGAATTGGCCTGTACAAAGCACGGAGTGAGGGTAATGGTTTCTTATTTGGAAAATAATTTGTCAAAGAGATGGCTAGATATGTGGGTGCCTTCAATTCTATTCAGAAGGTAGAACAGAGAAGAAGGGAAATATCAGCCAGGGGGTGACAGAAGGATAAGAAGATCACAAGGTATACTTGACAAAATACCTTTTATGTCTCCCATTAAAGCTGGATGGCAGACTCACCCACTTTGTAATGCAATGGATGGAGATATTCTCAGATCAGTGGGTAATACAGACAGTACAAATTTTATCGAACAGATTTTCAAGATTTCAAGTTTCCGGTAAAAATCCCAAAGACTCTGAAGTTTTCAATAGAGTTAACACATTGAGGGGCATATTTATACTTTGTTTGCACCGGATTTGTGTCATTTTTTTTTTACACAAATTCGGCGCAAACTTAACTTAATATTTATACTTTGGCGCTAGAGCCCTCTAGCGCCAAATTTATGGAGTGAGAGTCATTTTTTTACTGTAGAAACCTACCTTGCATTAATGACATGCAAGGTAGGCGTTCCCGGGCAAGAAATGACAAAAAATGTATACTCCAGTGCAAAAATGACGCAAGGGAGGGGGAGGGCCTTAAAAAATGACTCGAAACCGGTTTAGAGTAATTTTTTTAACACCTGGGTCAGGGCAGGCGTTAAGGGAACTGTGGGCTCATTTCCATGGTCTCTGACCATGGAAGCAGTCCACAGGCACCTTTTCCTGCCCCCAGGGACACCCCCTGCAACCCTCTCCCACCCCTGGAGGACACCCATGGATGGGGGGACACATCTACAGTAAGTAGAGGTATGTTTTTTTTAAATGTAGAAGTGGAATAGGGGGGCCTAACTTAGGGGGGCATGACTCCTGTCTTTCCTGAGACAAGAGTCATTTCAATGGGGGTTGTGCGTCAAAAAATGACGCTAGTCAGGTTAGAGTCAATATTTTGGACACTAACCTGACTTGCACTACTCTTTGGCGCACAATCCCCAGTCTTCCCTACGCCTCCGCTGCCCAGTTAGAGTCATTTATTTTGACGCTAACCAGGCCGCAGCGCCGGCTACTGTCATTCCATAAATATGATGCCCTGCTGGCACTTTGGAATGGCGGTAGCCGGCGTTATACTTTCAAAAAGTATAAATATGGGCCTTGGTGACTCAGGTGGTGGGAGCACTGATAGAGAAGGGTGCTATAGAGAACTGTTTGAGAGACTCAAAAGGAATTGTAAACAATATATTTGTGGTGGAAAAGAAAGAGAAGGGAATGAGACCGGTCATAAATTTGAGAGAGCTAAACGATTGGGTGCAGTACAACCATTTCAAAACGGAAGGAATTAATTCACTGATTGGTCTACTGAGAAGGAGAGATTGGCTGACAGAACTAAATCTTAAAGGTGCCTATTTGATAATACCTTTAAGTCAGGAATACAGAGATTATTTGAAGTTTGAATGGCAGGGAAGGATGTGCAGATTCATTTGTCTCTCATTTGGATTAACATCAACTCTACTGTGTTTCACCAAAGTAATGAGAACGGTAGAAGCTGGCCTGAGAACAAGCACTGTACATCTGATAGTTGAGTTAGAAAATGTTTAGATAATCGCAGGAACCAAGATATTGGTTCTGGATCAAACCCAATTAGCAGTCTGTGTTTTAAAGGCTCAGGGATTTGTTGTGAATAGAGAGGAGTCATGTCTAGTACCGAGTCAGCAAATGAAATTCTTAGGTTTTCAAATACAGACTTTGGAATGTCTATTGAAATTATCAGTGGAGAAATGTAAAAACATATTCAGGGAAATAAGAAAAGTGAAGGAGAGCAGTTTAATTTCACTTCACCAGCTAGCAGGACTTTTGGGGCTGCTTTTATCTTGCAGCTTTGATTCAGGCAGTATTTCCAATTCCACTTCATTATTGAGCTTTGCAGAAATAGAAGTCTCAGCATCTCAGATTGGGGTTGAAATATTCTCAAAACATTCAGCTGAATTCGGATGCAATACATGAAATGGGTTTTTGTGCTCAGTGGGCATTCTTCTTTGTGCTGTTGATGGGAGAGCAGCAATTTTTGTCCACAAATGATCACATCACTAAGGAGCAAGACTTTGTAATTTAGAATCAATGCTATGACAAAAGCCCTAAAAGCTCATTTCAAAGTCTTGCAGATCCACTCTCTAATAGTATGGAGAGTAGAGATTTGGAGCAAGGGATTAAAAATACCAAACATCCCATTCCTCAGCACACTGTCTAACCATCTTTGTCTCATACTGGTTAACGATTTGGATAAAGTCATTATAGTGTTTGGGCAATGTACAAAGTTCTCTTAATGAGCACAACTTCAGTGCTTATGAATTTGAAAACACTACATTCTGGTTTCTGGGGCCGGGCAAAGTTATGCAAACACAGACAAGGTACTCTGAAATCTCCCTGAGTTATGTTGGCTTCAATGGATGTGACAGCTATGCAACCATATTTTGCATCTTCCCTGATGCCAACATAAGTGTACTCTGAGCCTTTCTGATCCCATGTGAGAGGAAATCCTGCATCTCCAATCTACATGTTGAGTCACTGTGCTCACAAAGTACAGTCATTGGCCAATATCTGGGCCCACTAACCTCTACCCCATTACTCATATTAAGGGTCACCCCTGCCTTAATTTTAATAGAGGTTTTCTGTTCTCTCACTCAGGGAGCTCATGTAGGTGCCACATGTGTTCAAACATAGGGGGTCATTCTGACCCCGGCGGGCGGCGGTCGCCACCCGCCTGGCGGGAACCGCCATTTGTCTGCACCGCCGTCAAAAGACCGCTGGTGCTATTCCTACTTTCCCGCTGGGCCGGCGGGAAAGAGGCCTGCAACACTGAAGCCGCTCTGACGGCCGGCTCCGCCGGCCCCGGCGGTGTTGCAGGTGTGCGACGGGTGCAGTTGCACCCGTCGCGCTTTTCACTGTCACTGTCTGCGTACTGCATGCTTTCTTGCGCCATCCCAGGCTGTGCACTCCCTCTCAGTCCCTGTCATCGTCCATAGCAATGCCCCTATTATTACAAGAAAAGAATAATAAACGAATTCCCCGATTTAAGCCAAAGTGGCGCAGCATGGCCCCAGCACAAGCATTCTTGCACCATAGTGCAAGGGTGTCTGCGTTGAGGGGATAGATTGTTTATGTGTAGGAAGGTGTCCGTTCCTGCACATAAACAATATATTATGGCGATTTGGCACTTCTGTGTGTGCTGCATAATGAGGCACACATAGAAGTACCAACGCGTAATTTCAAAATGATTGCTTATTTGCAGGAAGGGACACCTTCCTCCACATGAACAATCATTCATGGCATTTTGATTATTTATGTGTACTGCAGAATGCAGCACACATAGAAAAAGCAAAAAATGAGGAGGAATAAAAGCATTCCTCCTTATTTTGCAATGCTAATGTCACCCATGGGGTGGTGTTAGTTTTTGTCACTGCCACAGGTTTACGTCAAATCGTAAATCTGTGGCAGCATCAAAAGCAATAGGTGTTGCAGTGGAACACCCATTGCACACCCCTCTGACACATAAAACTGCATCGTAAGGGCCCATATTTAAAAGGAGGCATAACACCACAAAAAATTGCATTACACCTCCTTGTAAATATGGAGCAGTGATTAGTCCCAACAGAGCATCACAAAAAAGGTGCTGTTAAATCTGCCCCATAGTTTATTATTGTTTTCTTGTAGATGTTTTGCAGCTGCTGCTGCTGGTGGCTGGTGATACTCCTTCACCTTAGCAGAAGAGCCGTGCCTGTTAGATACTACACACAAAGTGGATTTATCACTAAGGCATTTACGGGTATGTGTATGACTACTCCTGGAGTATCACTTCAGATACACACAAATTAAAGTAATAAAGTTATGGGCATGGATCTATGCCTACCTCACTCCTATTTCTCATGCGGTGAGTTCTCCACTGGGCAGATTGTAGAATTATGCACTCGAAAAAAACTACTGTTTAGGTGTAAATGTGAGAGCGAGGTACTGGAAAGGACTGTCACAGAAATCAATGGATGAAGGAAATAACACTGTTAGTAAAATATCAAAAAACTCAACATTACAATTTGCCCTCACCAACACAAATCACATTGACATACTAAACATAACCTTCACATACTTACATAAGCACACATATCAAAATAAATGACTTCAAAATTCATACGACTTATTTCACATCAGTCACATCTGAACATGAAATAAAGACACATCATGAAATATCCAGTGTCTTAACCACAAACAGGCAATCTCTCAAAAAAGCAGAGGACTAGAAGCGACATGTAAATAACCATACGTCCTTCTTTCCACAAGCATTATCAGAGTATACCGAAAGAGTGAGTCCCTTAAAAAGAACGTCAGGTATTTTTCATCTACATGCACTTCTTTACATTATTTACATTGAAACATGCTATATATATATATATATATATATATATATATATATGTACAAGCACACTTAAATACGGTCGTATTACACTTATGAAGTAGAGTCGTTTTCTGTGAGACATGAGACCTACAAATAATGCGTAGCGTATAACTAGGGAGTGTTGTTCAATAAAAGAACTATGAATATTTGTATTTCATTCTCCATCCATCTAATTGGCCGATATATTTGCCTACCTACTCTAGGTGGAAAAATTCACCAGTGATTCTAAAACAAAAATATGAACGAAATGTTACTAATGGTAAGATTACACCTGTATTTTGAGGCGTACCTGCCAACATTCTCTCACTCGGAGGTTTTGAAGTGTGGGACAAGTAAGGCTAGTACTAGGCTTATTTTCACATAGAAATTCCATGTGTTAATTGCGGCCAAATTCTGTATTCAAACGATCGACCTCAGCAACAGCTACGCCTTTATAAATCTTAAGTCAGTAGTTGAATAACAGCCACAATGCCAATCACATCAAGGTTCCAACTCAATATTAACCCTAAAAAACAATAAAGTATTCATGTTGTCAATTTTTTTGTTCACTAGGGTTTGATCAACTGTTTTGTTCACATTCCTTAACACAATGAATATTAACCACGATGAATGGTCGAGCTGTCAACAAGTCTGTATTGACGCATAAGTCACCATTGTAGCCCAAATTCATGAAGATAGTCCCACAAACTATTGTTTACAAGATGTGTTACTTCCTGGGTAGCCTAAATGAAATAGCATCGCCTTTGGGCTTCAAGACCTATCTATATATCGAGGAACCGGCACCCACACCCTTATTGTCATGAATGGAACCTGAAGTTAAAACGTAACCTAAAGCAGACGTTATTGAATGATTTTAATTTGCACCTCTTTAAATTAAAAGAAAGCTTTTGAAAGCTTCCTTGTACCCATCACCACTATCACATTTATAAGTATCTCTAAAAGTGATATTCTCTACATATCAAGCCAAGGGCATTAACACCTGTTTAGTTCTGTTAATGTCTTCTCACTCCCACCTTTTGTTTCTGAGAAGCATCCGTTATGATAGTTTTCAGGTGATTCTTTGCAGCTGCAAACGTTCAATAAGTCTGAGTGCAATTTACCGCTCTTTCCATTAAAAAGGGAACTTTAAAATCAGCTTTCAATTAGCCAAATAGGAGGTTGGAGTACATAATGACAAAACCAATTTGAATCTATATTTTTAACATCTAAAACGGTAGGTTTAAAATAGTAATACTGGATTCCAGTATGCACTCAGTACTTGCAATTATTTCAGAAAAGGTTTCAGAACAGATTTTTAGTTTTGAAACTGTTGGAGTGTGACCTTTAAAAATAATATTGAAATGAAAAGCTTGCAATATAATGTGTAGTGAAACTGCATAGAAATATGTTAACATAGAAGGTGATGCATGCGTTTGAAATGTGCCCACGGGGAGTGGCCATCAATGTATACGATGATTAATGAAACTGACTAATGATGAATTAACAATGTACTAATGTATGACTTTGCATTAACATTAAGAGTTATGTATTAGGGTTTTGCTAAATTAATTACTAGGCCTTAATTAGCGAGGGTCTGGGCCTAGCTGCCTGGTCTCATATTAACTGTGTTTTTCTAATGTGCTGCTTTCCTGAAGGTCACGAAGCTGTACTTTTCCAGAAGCTAGAGATATGTGTGAGTGTAACCATAGTAAATTCTTTCTCATGGGACCCGACTTGCTCAAGGAGACATTCTTGCTGAATGCAACAGTGTAATTCGGAACAGGTGCAAGGCCATCTGGACTAGGAGAAGGCAATGGAACTACTGACTGGAGCGTAAAGTGTAACTTTTCTTACCTGACATTCCACCCGTTGAGGACGTCAATCACGGGAGCCAATAGACTGCATGAGAACTGTGTTTTGTGGAAATTTCTAGTAAGGTGCGTGGAGAATTATTGGACAGAGATAATGATGCACCAAAATTGATCCAATGAGAAATTAAGGGCTAGTTCGACAGTTATGATATAACAGCGTGACCCGAGAAGAAATTGGCCATTATTGGGACACCTTAGCCGTTATTCTGACATTCTGCCTTAAGCTATACTTTACCACTATTATTTGAGACTTTGCTGTTCTGACATCTTAACCATCCTCTTTTGAATCCTTACCTGATACTGACTTCTCCTCCTTATGAGGGAAGAACCTATTCTTAACTGTGCCATACTGAGACTTGTCCCGCCTTATCTTTGCTGATGGTGAATTGACTGATGTCCTGGGGACGAAGACTGACGTTCATTACTGATACGTTGGAGGGGTGACTATCTGATGATAATTGTAATTGTCTGTTTGCCATTTCTTTCTAGGTACCAACTGCTCTTTTGAAAGAGGCCATAGTTAGATGTTTTTCCAAATTTGTGTTTGCCAAATTGTTTTGCATGAAGTCCAACATGCTGATACTAATTCAAAGATAGTTAAGAAATTCACAAATATCGGATGCAAATAGATAAATGACTGAATTCTTGCTTTGTTGAATAATGTACTAATGATACTCTGCTAAAGTTGATTCACGTTAACGTCGTGCTTCATTCTAAATGTTCATGATCTATGCTTTGATAAGGGTTTGCTCTGATTGCCAAGTTGTAGTGGTTTTGGCGTGCTTGTTGATATCAAAACTAATAAAATGATATTAGATTGTAACTAATAGGGAATACATATCTTAACACATAACTAGGATTGTGTGGTAATTCATGGCTGAAGGTTCATGGTGCATTCACTGTATTGATCTATATTAAATGTTTTTGATTAGTTTAAATGATTAGTTATTATGAATATTGAAGGGTTATTGACATATTGGTTGTGATGCTGAATGGATATCTCGTTCTGGGAAGTCTCCAAACGTGGTCAAAAGGTTCATTGGCCTAGACGTGTCTCCGTGTAAGTTTACTTATCAAGGTTCTGACGCGTTATCAGTTTTGGTAGCAGAGGTAGATAGTTTGGCCCTTTGGAGCTCCAGGACGAAGGACCACTGTTTGAAAATTGTTTTAAAGTGATGCAGATTGGAGAGATGATGTGCCCCTAAGTCCTGAATTACTTTCCCGGAATCTCGGAGCTTGCTGAAGTGAGTTGGGTATATTCTCTGCATCCTAGTGATAGAGTGAGTGAAAATAGAGTTTTGCGCTTGCACAGCTTATGCATACCGCAGGTGAATTGTGAGGTTTGTGAGAATTTTAGGCCAGGTGATGTTTTAGTAGGAATGTGCTGTACTCTGCAGTATGAGAGTAGGGAAGTCTGCAAACTTCATGTGAGTGTTACGCTTTGTGCTCAAAAATTGTCCACGTGATAGTTGGTGATGTACGGACCCTGCGTGGTGTTAGACACCGGAGTATACTTATAAGTGTATGAGACACTTGGTTTATGTTGTAATTTGTGCAGTTTAGTAGGTCAATCGGGTGTGGTTGACGAGTCGAGTTTGAGTCAAAGTCAGTGAATGAAAACTTCTATGGAGATTTGGTGAGTCCTAAAGTGCACTAGGACAACCCATTGACAAGTCGAGAGTAGAATTTGCGGGTCAAATTTTGCTTGCGAGTGCGGGATCTGAGAAGGAGAGAGTAGCGGGCGAGGCTAGGCGAAACCTTTGTAAAGTTCTGAAGCGATTGTGTTACCCTTTCCTGTAGTAAACCAGCAAATTTGAGTTTTTGTTAGTGCTCGCAATATATTGCATTAGTTTTTGTGTGAGCGGAGAGTGAGGAAGACTTTGGCAGCCGCAGTGTGTGTGAGTGTGACGTCACTGGAGCTGCGCTGGGATAGGTCGGTTAGTGAGAAGAGTCGCGCACGGATTGGCAACCGTCCGTGAGAGGCAATTGGTTGAGAAGGTAAGCGAAGAGAGTTCTGGGAATTAAAGTCACTTCATGATTCGATTGTTAACAAAATAAAAGATGCAAAAATGAAGTTTTTCAAGGCTTTAAAGAGCGCTTTGAGGGGGGATGTGTACATTACCGTGAGTGTAGGGGAACCTACACCGCCAGAGGATACACCGCCTTATGCTGTAATGGAGGAGAGGGGAGTCGCGCCATGTCTTTGGCTAAAGCAATGGTGCAAAGTGACAGACAAAGAAGGGTGTTTGGCATTTCCAGAGCATGGAACATTCAATATAAGGATTTTGGAAAATTTGCGGAGGGGGTTAAATGAGCTAAAGCCACCTCATAGGCCAGCACAGTTTGAGTCGCTAGCAATTTGGGAACTGATGGCAATACAACAAAAGCAACAGAAATTTGAGAGGAGAATGAGGAAAGCAGAGAAGACACTAGCGGAGGCTAGGTGGGATAGCGCACAGAGGGTTTGGAGAAGAGAAACAATAGATGGAGTTAGGATGTTTCCAGCAATAACTCAAGAAGGTGAAGCCCAAGGAGGGAAAGCCACTTGTAAGACTGACAAGGGTTCTAGCAAAGAAAAGGGGACTAAGAAGTCCTGGGCAGAGGCAGATGACTCAGATGATGATGAGTTCCTTATCAGTTGCTAAATGACCGACCAACGCCATGTGCCCTAGATGACAATAGACCAAGTACGAGTACATGTCCTATAGATCCGACTCCAAATAAGAAAACAACAAATACAGTACAGGTTAATACTGTTGCGACACCATTTCTGGTGCAGAATAGTGTTAGCGTGTCTACTGCTCCAGAGATGCAACCTCAGTTACAGCCACCACAGGTACAGAGGCTTTACCCTGATGTCCCAATACTAGAGACTACTACGAATTTGATGGTGCCGTCAGATCCGGCATATACGAGAAAAAGCTGACACAGACTGAGCCAACTCCACTTTTACTGCCCCAGATGCAGCAACAGATGATTCCGAATTACACTTCTGTCACAGGACCGCAGTCAGCCATAGCACCAGTGATGAATCAGAATATGGGAGTTAATGCTCCACAGGTTTTGGGAAGCAGGCAGCTGCCAGCCGCCATATCCTTGCCTATTACAGTTGGTCCACCAGTACCATTGTATGCACAGGCAAAGCCTAGTGTATGTGATCAAGGAATATTGACCCAAGAGATGACAAGAGGAGGGTTCGTAGGGAGCTCTCAAGGGATGACTCCAGTGGAACCGACATTCAAAAGATCTAGATCCTTATTAGACTTCAGTCCGATTGGGGTTCCTCCAGATACCTATCGACAATCAGGTTTGGAACTGCTGACTCCTCAGATCTCAAGTGCGAATGTACCGCAACCACTGATAGTGCAGGCCGGAAATATCTCATTGCAAGGTCTAACTGCGCAACAACTGAATGAATGGTTAGACAAGTTAAATTCACCACAGACCACTCCTGAGACCACAGAGCGGTCGGAAAGAGAAGAGTACCTGAATTTTGTGAGGTTGGGCATGGAGGCAAATGAACTAGTTGAAGGGAGCATGGGAGTGAACAGGCTAGAGTCATATACTGAAGCAGAATTGAGGTATTTGTGCCCAAAAATAACCAAAGAAGTGAGCAGGGTGCACCAGAGGTTGGCAAACCTGGCATATAAATATGGAATAGATTTAGAAAATATGAAACATCTGAAGAGAAGTTATAGGTTAGATTTTGAGCCCAAAGATTTTGAACACATGAGGTCTACTGGGATGAAGGCACACCTCAAAGAGATACTGCATAGTGCACACATTTGGGGACCATTAGAGAAGTGGGAAGGCAGATGGGCGAAGAAAAGAGATAAAAGGAAAAGTGATGGCATAGAGCAGCAGGCGAAAGCCGTGTCAGATACCGGTACAATAAAAATGTTACCAATAAGGGAAACGGCCGGAGGGGTTCTTGTCCATTTACCATGGACCAGAGGTGATATTCTGTCATTCACAAATGATTTCCCCAGGCTGAGGGAGAAGCCAATAGAGTGGTATCAGCAGACGGACAGGTTTGTGAAGTTTGAGAAGTGCTTTTGGGAAGACCTGAATACTCGCTTTGAGATCATAGTTCCAGCTGATTTGTGGCTTCAGTGCAAGAGGAGTGTGGATTGGCTGGCTGCGGGACCAGCAAGGGATAGAGTCACAGGAGCACAGTCACCTGAGGTGATGAAGTACTACTATAAGGTGATTGAGTTCTTGAAACAGAGGGTATTGCCGCAAAATATTGATTGGCCAAAGATTTATCGAACGGCGCAGGAGGCCAAGGAGTTGATACATGCCTACTATGAGAGGTTGTTGAAGGCGTTCAAGCACTACAGTGGTACAGAGGTTATAGAGGCGAAGAACATGAATCACCTTGTGTTCAGATTTGTTGAGGGATTGAGACCTGAGTTTAGTCAGATGATTAAGAATCACTTGATTTGCTGGCAAGCGAAGCCGATTGATGAGGTGTTGCAGTACTGTAGTGATGAAATTGAGTTGAAGCAGAGAAAGCTGAAGGAGAAGGTGATGGTGATGTAAATTAAAGCAGCACAGTCAGGGATGCAGGGAGGTTGCGTACAGCAGATGGTGCAACAGCTGCAAGGAAACGGGATGTTTCAGGCGCAAGTGAGAGGCAGAGGTCGAGGAGGTTTTGTGAACCGTGGTCCAGATCTGAATACTGTAGTGGTTCAAAATGATGTGCAGGGGATGAAGAAAGTGTTACCCTGTCATGCTTGTTTGGGCGTTGGACACTGGAAACGGGAGTGCCCGATGATGGTGCAGGAGGGTGTTCTTCAACAAAGCAGTGATGTTAATGCATTCCAAAACTTTAAAGGACCAAGTTTGAGAGGTCCTAATCTGAACTTTCAGAATAACATGGTTCAGATGCAGGGTCTCCAACCCATGCAACAAGTGCAGATGCCATGTGTACAACCGGTGCAGGTGCAGCAAATGCAACAGCAGGTTCCTGTGGTACCTAGACAGCAAATGCAGTTGCCCTTAGCACCAATGGAACAGCAACAAATGATGCTTCCTCAACAGGTCACAGGTCAAAGAATCAGTCAAAGTAACACAGTGCAACAGTTCCCATTGCTTGGTGAGAATGGAATAAATGATGAAAGGTCTGATGAGAGCTCAGATGGTGAGGAGTGTAGGCTTGCAGCATCCCTAGAAGTAGATCAGAGAGGGCCCTATGTGCAAGGGAAAGTAATGGGTCACAAGGTCTCATTCTTGGTTGACACAGGAGCTACACGCTCTACAGTCAGAAGTGCAGAAGTTTCGAAGTTGCCCCTTTTGGAACGTACAGTCAAGGTGGTAGGAGTGGCAAAACAACTCCTGACTAACCTTATCACAGATATGGTTCAGGTTTATCTTGGCACTTTCCAGGGGTTGCACAGGTTTGTAGTTTGCGATTCGAGTCCTGTGTCCCTACTGGGGAGAGACTTACTGTGCAAGACAAGGTGTTCGATCACCTGTTCCAATGAGGGGATTGAGGTTCAGACAAACAGTGATGATAAAGGAGATGAAGGGCAGGTTTCAGAGCCTGAAACGGAGACGACATATGAGGAGTATCCTCTGATTAACTTCTTCCCAATGTTCACAGTGACTGATTTGCCAGCAGACTTACAGGGGACAGTCAAAGTGAAAGTGTAGGACTTGACAGGAAAGGAAGTAGGACTGATAAAAGGAGTAGAACCAGTCAAAGTCAGTGTGAAGCCAAATGCTGTGTTCCCCCAGGTGCCACAGTACCATATGGTGCAAGATGTCCTCATAAAAGTGGTGCATTTAATTGCAGACTTTGTGAAGCCGGGAGTTTTGAAAGGGGTGATGAGCAGCCCATGTAATTCACTGATAATGGGACTGAGAAAGCCTTGTGGGAAGGTTCGAATTGTCCAAGACTTGAGAAAGATTAACAACATAGTGGTGAAATGTTGCCCAGTAGTGCCAAATCCAGCTGTGATTATGTTCCAGGTTCCATGTGATGCAGAGTGGTTCACAGTAGTTGATTTGTCCCAAGCGTTCTTTTCTGTGCCTCTTCAAGAGGACAGCCAATTTCTCTTCAGTTTCAAATTCCTGGATAAGGTTTACAATTGTGTCAAATTCCTCAAGGGTTTTCGGAATCACCTTCCATTTTCAATCAGATACTGAAGGAGGATTTGGAGTCATTGGAATTGCCTTTTCAATCGACTCTAGTGCAGTACATTGACGATTTGTTGATCGCTTCCAAGACAAAGGATGACTGCAAGTATGATTTGATTGCCTTACTGAACCACCTGGTAAAGAATGGGCATAAGGTGTCCCCCAAGAAGTTACAATATTGTCAGAAGGAGGTGAAGTATTTGGGTCATCAAACTGAGAAAGGGTCGAGGAAGTTGTCCAGGGAAAGAGTGACTGCCCTTTTGCAGATGAATCCCCCAATGACACGTAAAGACGTTAGGATGTTTCTGGGAATGGTGGGCTACTGTCGTCAGTGGATCCCGAATTTTTCAGTCATCTCCAAGCCATTGGTAAGACTGACGGTTAAGGATGGGCCAGATGTCATAACTTTATCAGTAAAAGAAATGAAGGCATTTACTGAGCTAAGGGAGAGCATGTGCAGGGCTTCAGCTTTAGGTATGCCTTATTACACAAAGCCGTTTGTTCTGTTTTGTCGTGAACGTGATGCATGTTCTTTGTCAGTCCTGACACAGGTCCATGGAGGTGTAAACCGACCAGTAGCATATTTTTAAGCTACTTTGGACCCAGTTGAAGCAGCCTTACCGGGTTGTCTGCGTGCAGTAGCAGCAGTTGGTCAAAGCCTTGCACAATGTGAAGGCATAGTGATGGGACATCCTTTTACAGTCATGGTCCCACACTCAGTTGAGATCTTGTTAACCCATACAAAAACGCAGCACATGACAAATGCAAGACTGACAAAATATGAAATGATTATATTGGGGTCACCAAATGTAACGTTGAAAAGATGTACAGTGCTGAACCTGGCAACTTTGCTTCCAAATGAAACCACAAAAGTTGAAGATGCTGAAGATGTAGAACATGATTGTTTTGAGGTAACAGAAATGTGCACCAAACCGAGGCCTTATATTAAAGATACCCAATTGGAAGAAAATGACAAAATTATCTTTGTTGATGGCTCATGTTTAAGAGAGTCTGTAGGAGTGCTGAGAGCCGGATACGCTGTATGTACGATCTCTGGTATCCTGGAAGCGTCTTAGCTTGAGAGAGTATATTCTGCTCAACTGGCTGAATTGGTTGCTCTTACTAGAGCTTGCCATGCTGCTGCCCAGTTGAGAGTGGCTATCTATACTGATATCAGATACGGATTTGGAATTGTCCATGATTTTGGCCAACTATGGTCACAGAGGGGTTTCCTGACCTCTTTGCGTTCCCCAGTGAAAAACCGTGAAAGAATTAAGGAGTTGTTGCACGCGATTCAGTTACCTCATGAAATTGCCGTAGTGAAATGCAGTGCTCGTTTGAAATCACAAGACTTTGGGCCATATTTATACTTTTTGACGCAAAACTGCGCTATCGCAGTTTTGCGCCAAAAAGATTAGCGCCGGCTAACGCCATTCTGAAGCGCCATGCGGGCGCCGTATTTATTGAATGGCGTTAGCCGGCGCTAGCAGACCGGCGCTGCCTGGTGTGCGTGGAAAAAAACCACGTACACCAGGCAGCGCCGGCGTTGGGGAAAATGGCGTTAGGGCGTCTTAAAATGGGGCAAGTCAGGTAGAGGCAAAAAAATCGCCTCCACCCGATTTGCGCCATTTTTAACGACGCCCAGACGCCATTTACATGACTCCTGTCTTAGTAAAGACAGGAGTCATGCCCCCTTGCCCAATGGCCATGCCCAGGGGACTTATGTCCCCTGGGCATGGTCATTGGGCATTGTGGCATGTAGAGGGGCACAAATCAGGCCCCCCTATGCCAAATTATTATTATTATTTTTTTTAAATTATACTTACCTGAACTTACCTGAATGTCCCTGGGATGGGTCCCTCCATCCTTGGGTGTCCTCCTGGGGTGGGCAAGGGTGGCAGGGGGGGTCCCTGGGGGCATGGGAGGGCAGCTGTGGGCTCATTTTGAGCCCACAGGTCCCTTAACGCCTGCCCTGACCCAGGCGTTAAAAAGAGGCGCAAATGCGGGGTTTTTTGCCCCGCCCACTCCCAGGCGTGATTTTTGCCCGGGAGTATAAATACGACGCATTTGCGTCGCAGTCATTTTTTTAGACGGGAACGCCTACCTTGCATCTCATTAACGCAAGGAAGGCGTTCACGCAAAAAAATGACGCTCATTCCTCATACTTTGGCGCTAGACGCGTCTAACGCCAAAGTATAACTGTGGAGTTAGTTTTGTGTCAAATTTGCGTCGAAAAAAACGACGCAAATTCGGCGCAAACGGAGTGTAAATATGCCCCTTTGTTTCAATGGGAAATGGATATGCAGATCAAGTCGCAAGGTTTTGCGCATTGAACTATACATCGTTTAAGGATCAGTTGGAATTCTTACCTGAAACAGAAAATGAGACATGCACAGGTTACGCTTTAAGGGTGGTTGACACATTGGAGGAATTGAGATTGTTGCAAGGACATGCCAGCAATGACGAGAAGCGTTCCTGGGTTAAGATCCAATGTGTACAAAGACCAGATGACTTATGGGTCTCAGATGAGGGGAAAATGGTTTTGCCGAATAGTCTCCTGGCACAGTTTGCAAGGTTTTACCATGGGCAAGCACATATTGGGAGAGATGCCATGATCAGGCTGTTCCAAATTGACTGGTTTAACCCAAAATTCAGACAAGCTGCAGCAGTGATCTGTCACAGGTGTATCATCTGTCAACAGATGAATGCGGGGAAAGGGACCGTGGTAAATTTGAGCCACATTGGGAGAGCAGGAGGTCCATTTATCAGAATGCAATTGGATTTTATTGAGATGCCGGTGTGTGTAGGTTTGAGATACGTGTTGGTGATTGTGTGTATCTTTAGTCACTGGATTGAAGCATACCCTACACGTAGGAATGACAGTCTCACAGTAGCGAAGCTGCTTCTTAGGGAATTGATACCACGTTTCGGGTTTCCGATCTCTTTAGAATCAGATAGGGGAAGTCACTTCAACAATGAGGTGGTTAAGCCATTGTGTGCAGCATTGAACATTGAACAAAAGTTGCATTGCAGCTACCACCCTGAAGGATCAGGACTTATGGAGCAGATGAATGGTACCCTGAAGTCGAGAATGACACAAGTGTGTGCAGCCACAAATTTGAAATGGCCCGATGCATTGCCTTTGGTGTTAATGCCAATGAGAAATACACCTAAGAAGAAAACAGGACTGTCTCCTCATGAAATTCTCATGGGCCGAGCTATGAGACTGCCCGCAGTGCCTGCGAATGCTCTTGTGAATATCACAGATGATATGGTGTTGGACTACTGCAATGGTCTGGATGATGTGGTCCGCTCTTTCTCTCACACGGTGGAAGCTACCACACTGCCACCGATAAATGATCCAGGTCACAACCTGAAAGCTGGTGACTGGGTTGTCATCAAGAAACACATGAGGAAGTCGTGTTTGGAGCCACGTTGGAAGGGGCCATATCAAGTAATACGAATGACTACTACTGCTGTGAAATGTGCGAGAATTCCGAACTGGATCCATGCCAGTCATACGAAAAAGGTGACGTGTCCAACTGATGAGGAAGTTGAATTGTCAAAAGTACCAACAACAGAGAAGCAAGTCTCAGGACCAGAGAGTAATCAAAGGGGAACTGAGACAAAAGGAGAGCCTGTTGAAAACGGCTTCGTCACTCCAGTAAGAGACGTAGGAGAGGAGACCCAGAGGGGTGACAGTGAGCCTATTTCAACTGAGGCACCAAGAGGACCGAGTCAGAAGGAGGTTCTCCCCGAAGTAGACGAATATGGACAAGGACTAGAGCCCCTGACAGACCCAGAAAGCAAAGGAGTTGAGACGGAAGAGAGTCAGAGTGTCCAGACTCCTCCTGAGCAAATTGCAGGTCCATCAAGAGAAAACACCATAGAGTCAGAGGAGGGCAACGAGTTGCCACAAGGAAAATCAAAGACCAAAGAGACACTGAAAGGAGATAAGTGGCCAGAACTGCAAGTGACTAAGGGAAAAGTGGTTGTCGAAGATGCAATAGAGGAGGAGGTCGATACAACAAGGAGAGAAGATCTGAGTGAAGTAGAGTTGCAAGGTGATCGCAAGTTGAAAAGAAAGAGAGTAGCAAACAGAAGGTACGCAGGTCCTGAATGGGCGTACGCAAGGTCAGCTGAATGGCAACAAGAGTTCTTAGCATTCTGTTTTGATCGAGAAGTCCCAGGTCAGTACTTTGGTACCTGAGTCTGGCCCGAGAGACTGTGTTGACGCGAAATTGTGTTAAGAGAATTTGAGAAAAGAGACTGATAACTTACCGGTTGGGACACTGTTAACCTGAATTGACTTTTGAGAACTGATTTTGACAAGCTGCTAACCTGAATTGACAAGGATCCTGGGAGTGAATGTGAAAGCTATAAATAATTGCTGAAGAAAGACTTTCGCTTGAGGAAAAAAAAAATATATATATATTATTAATAATAGGTTTCAACCATCCTCTGTTGGTTGTTGTTTGAACTAATAATACTTCACTTTCTGATTCTTTACAGATTATGGCTAACATTAGAGATGATAATAGGGGAAGTAGGCATTGTAAATATTTGGGTGCTGGTTTGGGTGTCGTGTGTGTGATATTCATCATAGTTGTGATTGTGGGAATGCCATTTGTGGATAAGAGTGGAACTAACAATGCTACAATCCCTGAGACAGCCACTGCACTAACAGCTTGGGAGAGGTTTGAGTAGGATACAAAATATTTGCATGAGGGAACTAATGCTAAAAGGAACTATCAACAAATGTTTTCTATCGCTTGCTGAGTGAGTATGTTGACACTATGAATGCGAAAGATTGTTATGTATGTACACATATTCCTGTTTTGGTGCAAGAGGGGGTTACCTATCATAGTTTGCCTTTAATGTATGGAATAAGCTGTAGTTTGTTACTAACAAGATTCTATAACCAGGAAGAGATTCAATACTTCTACTCCAATAACAACCTTGTGTTTTCTTATGTGCATATCATAGAGGAATTGAGTAGTGTAGCTACGTACTATAGTATCAAGTTAGTTAAGGGATTCTTTGAGGTGACATTAACAATTAGTAGATCCTATGCACACCGCAATAATTTGACATGTTTGCTTACATCTGTAGAGAAAAGCTTTTTAGATCACACGGAAGATGGAAGGAGGGCATTGAAGGGGAAGTTAGAGAAAGGATTGCAGCAGCGAGCTTTTGCTACTATTGAGAGTTATAGTGCAATTAGGGAACAAGGGAAATTAGCTTTAGACGCATTACACGTAGGTAAGCTTTGCACAACGCGACCAAAGTCGTGCTATGACAATGTGTTTGTGGAAATGAGTGATTATAAGCATGTGTTTTTGTTTTAGAGTAAGTGGGCGTTCATGTTAAATGGACACGATCCAGCGATCCCTGGGACCTAATATATATGTGGACTTAAGGCTTATTACCGTCTTCCAAAGGGATGGTATGGGACATGTTATTTGGGGATAGTTTTCCCAAAGATATATCAATTAGAGGACTTGAAAAGGTTTCCGAAATAGTTTGAATTACATCGTACTAGACAAAGGAGATAGACTTCTGCTGGTGTAGTAGGAGACATATTTGGGGCAATAATTCCTTCAGTGGGAGTTACCTTAAACTCTATAAAGATTCGAAAGTTGTCTGCTATTGTGGATAACATGCTGACAAATCTTCCAGGGGCTATACTCCTGATGGATACTGAACGTGCTGCAGAAAGGGCTATGACTCTTCAAAACAAGCTTGCTTTAGGCATTCTTTCAGCGAAAAATGGCGGAGTCTGTAAAATGCTTAATGAGCATCATTGTTGTGCTTACATACCTGACAATAGCAATGAAATTAGAAGTATGCTTACTAACTTAACAAGAGATACTACAGATTTGAAGGAACTGAAAGAGCCAGGAGTTTGGGAAAAGGTTGGAAAGGGACTTGCTAAAGTGGGAAATTGGTCTAGTAATATTTGGCATGGAATATTGGCAAACATAATATAGGGCATATTGATTTTTATAGCTTGCTTATTTGGATTACGGCTGTCATGCAAAATTAGTAAAAGAACTAAATTGAAAATGGCAAAAAATAATAAGAGGGAAGAAAAGAAAAGGGAAAAATTGTTCAGGGCAAAATCACAAGGGGAACGGTTGAGAGAGGAAATTGAAATGAGGGAATTCTAGGGTGAAAATTGTAAAGGAAAGAGGTTTGTGTGATGACAAGAGTCATCAGAGGAGGGATTGTTGGAGTGTGACCTCTAAAAATAATATTCATATGAAAAGCTTGCAATATAATGTGTAGTGAAACTGCATAGAAATATGCTAACATAGAAGGTGATGTACGCGTTTGAAATGTGCCCACTAGGAATGGCCACCAATGTATACAATGATTAATGAAACTGACTAATGATGAATTAACAATGTACTAATGTATGACTTTGCATTAACATTAAGAGTTAGGGGTTTGCTAAATTAATCACCAGGCCTTAGTTAGCGAGGGTCTGGGCCTAGCTGCCTTGTCTCATAATAACTGTGTTTTTCTAACGTGCAATGTGCTGCTTTCCTGAAGGACATAAAGCTGTACTTTTCCAGAAGCTAGAGATATATGTGTGTAACCGTAGTAAATTCTTTCTCATGGGACCCGACTTGCTCAAGGAGGCATTCTTGCCGAATGCAACAGTGTAATTCACAACAGGTGCAAGGCCGCCTGGACAAGGAGAAGACAATGAAACTACTGACTGGAGCGTAAAGTGTAACTTTTCTTACCTGACATTCCACCCGTTGAGGACGTCAATCACGGGAGCCAATAGACTGCATGAGAACTGTGTTTTGTGGAAAATTCTAGTAAGATGCAAGGAGAATTATTAGACAGAGATAATGATGCACCAAAATTGATCCAATGAGAAATTAATGGCTAGTTCAACAGTTTTGATATAACAGCATGACCCGAGAAGAAATCGGCCATTATTGGGACACCTTAGCCGTTATTCTGACATTCTGCCTTAAGCTATACTTTACCACTATTCTTTGAGACTTTGCTGTTCTGATATCTTAACCATCCTCTTTTGAATCCTTACCTGATACTGACTTCTCCTCCTTATGAAGGAAGAACCTATTCTTAACTATGCCATACTGAGACTTGTCCCGCCTTATCTTTGCTGATGGTGAATCGACTGATGTCCTGAGGACGAAGACTGACGCTGATTGTTGATACGTTGGAGGGGTAACTATCTGATGATAATTGTAATAGTCTGATTGGCTTTTCTTTCTAGGTACCAACTGCTCTTTTGATAGAGGCCATAGTTAGATGTTTTTCCAAATTTGTGTTTGCCAAATTGTTTTGCATGAAGCCCAACATGCTGATGCTAATTCAAAGATAGTTAAGGAATTCACAAATATCGGATGCAAATAGACAAATGACTAATTTCTTGCTTTGTTCAAAAATGTACTAGTGATACTCTGCTAAAGTTGATTCATGTTAACGTTGTGCTTCATTCTAAATTTTCATGATCTATGCTTTGATAAGGGTTTGCTCTGATTGCCAAGTTGTAGTGGTTTTGGCGTGCTTGTTGATATCAAAACTAATAAAATGATATTAGATTGTAACTAATAGGGAATAAATATCTTAACATAACTAGGATTGTGTGGTTATTCATGGCTGAATGGTCATGGTGCATTCACTGTGTTGATCTATATTAAATGTTATTGATGAGCTTAAAGGATTAGTTATTGTGAATATTGAAGGGTTATTGACATATTGATTGTGATGCTGAACGGATATCTCATTCTGGGCAGTCTTCAAAAGTGGTCTAAACGTTCATTGGCCTAGAAGTGTCTCCTTGTAAGTTTACTTATCAAGGTTCTGACGCGTTATCAAAACTGAAAACAATATTATACAAATGGGGATAATTTGAATCCCATTGGAAAGTCATTTCATTACTTGAAGGAAAATTCCAAAGTGAAATAGTGCTCTAATTACACCAGTCGTGTACAGTATCAACCTGTGCACTTATAAGTGGACAATTTTGGTGTCATGCACCTAATGCCGAATTTAGGATTTGGCGAGCTGGGCCAAGGGCTTCTTCCTTAAGAGCCTCCAAATGAGCTGACCTATCAAATTGATTTTACTATTCTATTTTTTAAGGCTGCCTATGCCAGCTCATTGTCTTCAGGCCTGTCCACATAAATGTCTTTTCACTTTCCTTAGATGTTATTTTAACTCTGTTTTCTTTCCCCTAGCCTCTGCTCCACTCACTCCCTTGGCTTCTCACCTCACATTTTGCATAGGGGTTGAATAGGGGTGGCTAATCTTTTTTCACTGAGGATGCTATCTTTGTGAAGACTGTCCCTGTGTGCAATGATAAGCAGCATGTTTTTGATTACTAAAAATGAGCGTTGACCTGTGTAGTGTCCTCTCCAGCATGCAAAGAACCACACCACAGATGGAGCTCTGTATTAGACATCTGCATTCCTCAACATACAATCACACACTGCACTCGGATTAAGTAATAACCATTAATAACCACACCTTAACACCTCCCAGCGAGCTTTGTAATTCCACTATTGAGTCTGAATAGAATCACGTGGGTCCTAGCGCATATAGGCCCTCATTACAGCCCTGGCGGTTGGTGTTAAAGTAGCAGTAATACCGCCAACACGACAAATTATGACCATGGTGGAAAGATCTCCGATAGACTGCCAATGTACCACACTGACTGCCAGGGAGGAAACAACAGGCACCACGGAGGTAGCCACCAACAACCAGGTGGCAGTCAATGGTCCGCCCACTGTGTTGTGACCAGACAATCCGCCACCTTTTCCAGGGCGGTATCAACAACATCAAAAGCCTGGCGGAAACAGACCTCAGAAGGGAAAGGACTAACCATTGGAGACACAGGGAACAACAACGCCGCCATGGAGCCCGAGCTGCATGTCTTCCACATGATCTTCTACATGCTACTTCACCACCAACGCCAGCGAAGATGACGACGGTGAGTACAGCCGTTTAGCACACAAGGGAGGGAGGGAGGAAAACTAGAGTGATACACACATGCACCACACACCCCCAACACCATACACACAATTAGCTGCATTACTAAAACATTTTTACCCCATAACTCGGATGAGTAATGCAAGGACAAAACGATTTTGAAAAAGTGAATCTAATGAGAGCAACACATCAAGAAAAATAAGTTAGGTAAGATAATACATATATACATATGCACACAAAAAGGGACACAGCCCAGTCCACAATGTCCATAGGCCACATGGCCACAGGCCACAGTCCAAGGCCACACATGTCACCTGCCTCAACATGGACAGAACACTGCAGGGGCATCAGTTGTTAAACAGGCAGACACCTCAGGGGGACGGGGGGCACCTCAGCCAGGAGATGGAACAAGACCACTGGTTCTGGAGGGGGCAACATGCCCTGTGCTTGGTTCTGAGGATTGCAAGGCCACAGCCTCTCGAGTGGGTGACTTGCCCACTGGTTCTGGAGAGGGCCTCGTGCCCTGTGCTTTTGATCCTGGGGAGTCTTGGGTATGATAGTGTCCTACCCACTAGTTCTGGAGGGAGCCTCGTGCCCTGTGTTCCTGATCCTGGGGAGTGCAAGGTCACAGTCTCTCAGGTGGGTGTCATACCCACTGGATTTGCAGGAGGCAGGCCGCACAGCAGCCCATGAAGGCAGGATTACATACCGTCTGCCGGCGATGACGGCTGCTCAATGGAGGTGGTGGTGCTGCTGCGGGGGGAGGCTACTGCTCATCCCCTGCAACCTTGAACGGCTGTTCAATGGAGGTGGTGGTGCTGCTGGGGGGAAGGCTCCTGCCTCTCCCCTGCAACCTCAGACGGCTGCTCAATGGAGGTGGTGGTGCTGCTGGGGGGAAGGCTCCTGCCCATTGTAGGAGGCTGGACTGGCTTGTAGTGAGTACCAAGGGGTACTTACACCTTGCACAAGGCCCAGGTATCCCTTATTAGTGTATAGGGGTGTCTAGCAGCTTAGGCTGTTAGAAAAGGTAGCTTAGCAGAGCAGCTTAGGCTGAACTAGGAGACGAGTGACGCTCCTACAGTACCACTAGTGTCATATGCACAATATCATAAGAAAACACAATACACAGATATACTAAAAATAAAGGTACTTTATTTTTATGACAATATGCCAAAAGTATCTCAGTGAGTACCCTCAGTATGAGGATAGCAAATATACACAAGATATATGTACACAATACCAAAATATGCAGTAATAGCAATAGAAAACAGTGCAAACAATGTATAGTCACAATAGAATGCAATGGGGGCACATAGGGATAGGGGCAACACAAACCATATACTCTAGAAGTGGAATGCGAACCACGAATGGACCCCAAACCTATGTGACCTTGTAGAGAGTAGCTGGGACTGTAAGAAAACAGTGAGGGTTAGAAAAATAGCCCACCGCAAGACCCTGAAAAGTGGGTGCCAAGTGCACCTAAGTTCCCCAAAGAGCACAGAAGTCGTGATAGGGGAATTCTGCAGGAAAGACCAACACCAGCAATGCAACAACGATGGATTTCCAGACCAGGGTACCTGTGGAACAAGGGGACCAAGTCCAAGAGTCACGATCAAGTCGGGAGTGGGCAGATGCCCAGGAAATGCCAGCTGTGGATGCAAAGAAGCTGCCACTGGATGGTAGAAGCTGAGGATTCTGCATGAACGACAAGGGCTAGAAACTTCTCCTTTGGAGGATGGATGTCCCACGTCGTGAAGAGTCGTTCAAAAGTGTTTTCCCGTAGAAAGACCGCAAACAAGCCTTGCTAGCTGCAAAGCTTGCGGTTAGGGTTTTTGGATGCTGCTGTGGGCCAGGAGGGACCAGGATGTCACCAATTGCGTCAAGGGACAGAAGGGGCACCCAGCAAGACAAGGAGCTCTCTCAGAAGCAGGCAGCACCCGCAGAAGTGCCAGAACAGGCACTACGAAGTGAAGTGAAACAGTGCTCACCCGAAGTTGCACAAGAGAGTCCCACGCCGCCGGAGGACAACTCAGGAGGTCGTGCAATGCAAGTTAGAGTACTATGGATCCAGGCTTGGCTGTGCACAAAGGAAATCTTCGTGGAGTGCACAGGAGCCGGAGTAGCTGCAAAACACGCGGTTCCCAGCAATGCAGTCTGGCGTGGGGAGGCAAGGACTTACCTCCACCAAACTTGGACTGAAGAGTCACTGGACTGTGGGAGTCACTTGGACAGAGTTGCTGAGTTCAAGGGACTTCGCTCGTCATGCTGAGAGGAGACCCAGAGGACAGGTGATGCAGTTCTTTGGTGTCTGCAGTTGCAGGGGGAAGATTCTGTCGACCCACTGGAGATTTCTTCGGAGCTTCTAGTGCAGAGAGGAGACAGACTACCCCCACAGCATGCACCACCAGGAAAACAGTCGAGAAGGTGGCTGGATCAGCGTTACAGTGTCGCAGTAGTCGTCGTTGCTACTTTGTTGCAGTTTTGCAGGCTTCCAGCGCGGTCAGCAGTCGATTCCTTGGCAGAAGGTGAAGAGAGAGATGCAGAGGAACTCTGATGAGCTCTTGCATTCGTTATCTAAAGAATTCCCCAAAGCACAGACCCTAAATAGCCAGAAAAGGAGGTTTGGCTACTTAGGAGAGAGGATAGGCTAGCAACACCTGAAGGAGCCTATCAGAAGGAGTCTCTGACGTCATCTGCTGGCCCTGGCCACTCAGAGCAGTCCAGTGTGCCAGCAGCACCTCTGTTTCCAAGATGGCAGAGGTCTGGAGCACACTGGAGAAGCTCTGGGCACCTCCCAGGGGAGGTGCAGGTCAGGGGAGTGGTCACTCCCCTTTCCTTTGTCCAGTTTCGCGCCAGAGCAGGGCTGGGGGATCCCTGAACCGGTGTAGACTGGCTTATGCAGAGATGGGCACCATCTGTGCCCATCAAAGCATTTCCAGAGGCTGGGGGAGGCTACTCCTCCCCAGCCCTGACACCTTATTCCAAAGGGAGAGGGTGTAACACCCTCTCTCTGAGGAAGTCCTTTGTTCTGCCTTCCTGGGCCAAGCCTGGCTGGACCCCAGGAGGGCAGAAACCTGTCTGAGGGGTTGGCAGCAGCTGCAGTGAAACCCCGGGAAAAGTAGTTTGGCAGTACCCGGTTCTGTGCTAGAGACCCGGGGAATCGTGGGATTGTCTCCCCAATACTAGGATGGCATTGGTGGGGCAATTCCATGATCTTAGACATGCTACATGGCCATATTCGGAGTTACCATTGTGAAGCTACACATAGGTAGTGACCTATATGTAGTGCACGCATGTAATGGTGTCCCCGCACTCACAAAGTCCGGGGAATTGGCCCTGAACAATGTGGGAGCACCTTGGCTAGTGCCAGGGTGCCCACACACTAAGTAACTTAGCACCCAACCTTTACCAGGTAAAGGTTAGACATATAGGTGACTTATAAGTTACTTAAGTGCAGTGTAAAATGGCTGTGAAATAACGTGGACGTTATTTCACTCAGGCTGCAGTGGCAGGCCTGTGTAAGAATTGTCAGAGCTCCCTATGGGTGGCAAAAGAAATGCTGCAGCCCATAGGGATCTCCTGGAACCCCAATACCCTGGGTACCTCAGTACCATATACTAGGGAATTATAAGGGTGTTCCAGTATGCCAATGTAAATTGGTAAAATTGTTCACTAGCAAGTTAGTGACAATTTGGAAAGAAATGAGAGAGCATAACCACTGAGGTTCTGATTAGCTTAGCCTCAGTGAGACAGTTAGTCATAACACAGGTAACACATACAGGGCACACTTATGAGCACTGGGGCCCTGGCTGGCAGGGTCCCAGTGGCACATACAACTAAAACAACATATATACAGTGAAATATGGGGGTAACATGCCAGGCAAGATGGTACTTTCCTACACAACCCCCCCACAAACGAAGGACAATAAGACTAGCCATGACCTGATGAGTCTTCATTGTCTAAGTGGAAATATCTAGAGAGTCCATCTGCATTGGAGTGGGTACTCCCAGGTCTATGTTCCACTGTATAATCCATTCCCTGTAGGGATATGGACCACCTCAATAATTTAGGGTTTTCACCTTTCATTTGTTTTAGCCAAAGTAGAGGTTTGTGGTCTGTCTGAACAATGAAGTGAGTGCCAAACAGGTATGGCCTCAGCTTCTTCAGTGCCCAGACCACAGCAAAGGCCTCCCTCTCTATGGCAGACCAACGCTTTTTTCTAGGGGTCAACCTCCTGCTGATAAAAGCAACAGGTTGATCCTGGCCTTCAGAATTAAGTTGTGATAAGACTGCCCCTACCCCTAATTCAGATGCATCAGTTTGGACAATTATTTTTTTGGAGTAACAGGGGCTTTTCAGGACAGGTGCAGAGCACATGGCCTGCTTCAGCTCCTCCAAAGCTTTCTGACAGCTAGCTGTCCACAATACCTTTTTAGGCATTTTTTTAGATGTGAGGTCATTAAGAGGGGCTGCAATGGAGCCATAGTTCTTTATGATCCTCCTGTAAAACCCAGTGAGGCCTAAGAAGGCTCTCACCTGGGTCTGAGTTGTAGGGGGAACCCAATCTATAATAGTTTGGATTTTCCCCTGAAGTGGTGCAATCTGTTCTCCACCTACCAGGTTTCCCAGATAAACCACTTTCCCCTGCCCTATCTGGCACTTTGAAGCTTTGATAGTGAGGCCTGCCTTTTGCAGGGCCTCCAAAACTTTCCATAGGTGGACCAGGTGATCATCCCAGCTGGAGCTAAAGACAGCTATATCATCTAGATATGCTGCACTAAAAGCTTCCAGCCCTTGCAGGACTGTATTCACCAACCTTTGAAAAGTGGCAGGTGCATTTTTCAATCCAAAAGGCATTACTGTGAATTGGTAATGGCCTCCAATGGTTGAAAATGCAGTTTTTGCTTTTGCATCTTCTGATAACTTGATCTGTCAATACCCTGCAGTCAAATCAAAAGTGCTTAGATACTTGGCAGATGCCAGTGTATCTATTAGCTCATCTGCCTTGGGTATAGGGTGAGCATCAGTTTTGGTTCCCTGGTTGAGTCCTCTATAGTCTACACAAAACCGCATTTCCTTCTTTCCATCCTTGGAATGAGGTTTTGGTACAAGTACCACAGGAGAGGCCCATGGACTTTCAGAGTGCTCAACCACTCCCAGTTCAAGCATTTTCTGTACTTCTTGCTTTATGCAGTCTCTGACATGGTCAGGCTGCCTATAGATCTTACTTTTGACAGGCAAGCTGTCTCCAGTATCTATAGTGTGCTCACACCATGAAGTGGTGCCTGGCACAGTAGAGAAGAGTTCAGAAAACTGATCCAGGAGATTTATGCAGTGGTCTTTCTGCTCAGCAGTAAGACAATCTGCCAAAACTACACCTTCCACTAGAGCATCTTGTTCTGTGGAAGAGAAGAGATCAGGGAGAGGGTCACTTTCTTCTTCCTGTCCCTCATCTGTTGCCATGAGCAGGGTGAGATCAGCCCTGTCATAGTAGGGTTTCAGGCGATTGACATGGAGCACCCTAAGGGGACTCCTGGCAGTGCCTAAGTCAACTAAGTAGGTGACTTCACCCTTCTTTTCAACAATTATGTGGGGTCCACTCCATTTGTCTTGGAGTGCTCTTGGTGCCCCAGGCTCCAAGACCCACACTTTCTGCCCTGGTTGGTACTGAACCAAAACAGCCTTCTGGTCATGCCATTGCTTTTGGAGCTCTTGGCTGGCCTGAAGGTTTTTACTGGCCTTTTTCATGTACTCAGCCATCCTAGATCTGAGGCCAAGTACATAGTCCACTATGTCTTGCTTTGGAGCTTTTAAAGGTTGTTCCCAACCCTCCTTAACAAGTGTTAGAGGACCTCTCACAGGGTGTCCAAATAGGAGTTCAAAGGGGCTGAAGCCCACTCCTTTTTGGGGTACCTCCCTGTAAGCAAAAAGGAGGCAAGGTAACAGGATATCCCATCTCCTGCGGAGTTTTTCAGGGAGTCCCATAATCATGCCTTTGAGAGTTTTGTTAAATCTCTCCACCAGTCCATTTGTTTGTGGATGATAGGGTGTGGTGAACTTGTATGTCACACCACATTCCTTCCACATGGCCTTTAAGTAAGCAGACATGAAATTTCTTCCCCTGTCTGATACCACCTCTTTTGGGAAGCCCACCCTGGAAAAGATTCCCAGGAGGGCCTTTGCCACTGCAGGAGCTGTAGTGGTCTTTAGAGGAATTGCTTCAGGATATCTGGTGGCATGGTCCACTACCACCAAGATAAACCTATTGCCTGAAGCAGTAGGAGGGTCAAGGGGGCCAACTATGTCAATCCCTACCCTTTCAAAGGGAACCCCAACCACAGGCAGTGGAATAAGGGGTGCCTTTGGAGTGCCACCTGTTTTGCCACTGGCTTGACAGGTTTCACAGGACTTACAAAATTCCTTTGTGTCCTCTGACATTCTAGGCCAATGAAACAAGGGAACAAGCCTGTCCCAAGTTTTCATTTGCCCCAAATGTCCAGCTAAGGGAATGTCGTGGGCTAGAGTTAGGAGGAACTTTCTGTACTCCTGAGGAATCACCAATCTCCTGGCAGCTCCAGGTTTTGGATCCCTTGCTTCAGTGTACAAGAGGTTGTCCTCCCAGTAAACTCTGTGAGAGTCACTGACATCCCCATTTGCTTGTTTGACAGCTTGCTGCCTTAGACCCTCTAGTGTGGGACAGGTATGCTGTGCCACACTCAGTTCCTCCCTGGCAGGCCCCCCTTCACCCAAAAGCTCAGCAGTGTCTGCTTCCAGCTCCTCTGGTGGAGGTTCTGCACGGAGTGGAAATTCTTCTTCCTCAGAAGTAGAATCCACTGTAGAGGGAGGGATAGTAGGTAGTGATTTACTTCTACTAACCCTAGCTTTAGGGAGCACTTGGTCCATTCTTCCAGGATCCAAGTCACCCTGTCCTTTTTGCTTTTTGGCCTGAGCCCTGGTTAAAGCAAAAATATGCCCTGGAATGCCCAGCATTGCTGCATGAGCCTCCAACTCCACATCTGACCAAGCTGATGTCTCTAAATCATTTCCTAGTAGACAGTCTACAGGTAAATCTGAGGCAACCACAACTTTCTTTGGACCAGTAACCCCCCCCCCCCCAGTTGAGATTTACAACAGCCATGGGGTGGCTAAGTGTGTTGTTATGAGCATCGGTTACTTGGTACTGGTGACCAAGTAGGTGTTGTTCAGGGTGGACCAGTTTCTCTATTACCATTGTAACACTGGCACCCGTGTCCCTGTAGGCCTGAACCTCAACACCATTTATTAGGAGTAGTTGCTTGTACTTATCCATGTTAAGGGGACAAGCAACCAAGGTGGCTAAATCAATAGCCCCCTCAGAGACTAACACAGCCTCTGTGGTCTCCCTAACAAGACCAACCCTAACTAAGTTACCAAAAGTGAGCCCAGCTACTCCCTTGGATTGGCTATTAGTAGGTTTGCTCCCACCACCACTGCTATTACTAGGGGCACTAGATGTAGCAGCAGGGGTTGTAGTGGTAGGAGGCTTGGTGCTTTTCTTTGGACAACTGGGATCTGTTGTCCAATGGCCTTTTATTTTACATAAATAGCACCATGGTTTCTTTTCTTTGTTTTGATTTGAAGAGGATTTGGGCCCACCACCCCCACCAGAGTGATTTTGTGGGCCTGATGAAGACTCATTTTTAGATTTCTCCCCACCCTTGTCAGAAGACTTACCATCCTTCTTCTTGCCATCTTTGTCACCCCCTGTATGAACTTTTCTGTTCACCCTTGTTCTGACCCATTTGTCTGCCTTCTTTTCCAATTCTTGGGGAGAGGTCAGATCAGAGTCCACTAGGTACTGGTGTAACAAATCAGACACACAATTATTAAGAATATGCTATCTCAGGATTAAGTTATACAGGCTTTCATAATCAGTAACTTTACTGCCATGTAACCACCCCTCCAAGGCCTTCACTGAATGGTCAACAAAGTCTACCCAGTCTTGTGAAGACTCCTTTTTGGTTTCTCTGACCTTCATCCTGTACTGTTCAGTGGTTAAGCCATAACCATCCAGGAGTGCATTCTTAAGAACTTTGAAATCATTGGCCTCACTTTCTTTTACAGTAAGGAGCCTATCCCTACCCTTTCCACTGAAAGATAGCCATAGGATAGCAGCCCACTGCCTTTGAGGGACATCCTGTACAACACAGGCCCTCTCAAGTGCAGCAAACCACTTGTTAATGTCATCCCCCTCCTTGTAAGGGGGAACTATCTTGTGCAGATTCCTAGAATCATGCTCTTTTGCAGGATGACTATTTGGAATACTGCTGCTGCCACCATGGGTTTCTAAACCCAATTTCTGTCTTTCTCTTTCTATTTCTAAAGACTTCCTATCTAAATCCAGCTGTTGCTTCTTGAGCTTCAGCCTGGATTGTTCCACTCTCAATCTACTGAGCTCCCTTTCTAACACTCTGTCATCAGGGTGGGTGGGTAGGGCATGTATTGAAACAGAAGAATGGTGAGAATGAACAGAAGGAGACCTGGCCCTAACAGATGTCACACTAACATTCTGGCCTACAGAGGTGATACTTCTACTGTGATGAGAAACAACACTATTACTGTAATGTGAATTCACATCAGAACCAGCTATGCTAGGTGGCTTGCTAGGGGGCAGGTTGGAAAGCTTCCCTCCCACCTCTTTTGCTAGGGGTGCCCCAGAATCAGAGTGGAAACCATCAGCTAATTTCTCACCAGAAGTGCCACCTAAGGTCTTATCTTGTGCAATGAACATATTAACCAACAGTTGTCTTGAAGGATTCTTCTCTACCCCTAAACCTCTATCTACACAGAGACTCCTTGCTTCCTTCCAGCTAAGGTTGTCATAAGTTATGTTGGACAGATCAAGAGTTTGGCCTGTACCAGACATTTTAGACAGTGTTTAAGGGATAGAAAAGTGAGAAAAAAGTTTTTCAGAACTTTTGGAAAGACAGAGAAAAAACATTTAAAACTTTTTAAGAACTTTTTAGAAAGTTTAGAGGTACTTTTCAGTACTTTAGAAAAGAAGTGAGAGAAGAAAAGCAAAACTTTTTGGTTAGGTGTACATACACTGAACTTGTTTTGTATATTTTTCTCTTATGAAAAGTACAATGACAGCGGTGGGATAGGTACTTACACCTTGCACCAGGCCCAGGTATCCCTTATTAGTGTATAGGGGTGTCTAGCAGCTTAGGCTGATAGAAAAGGTAGCTTAGCAGAGCAGCTTAGGCTGAACTAGGAGACGAGTGAAGCTCCTACAGTACCACTAGTGTCATATGCACAATATCATAAGAAAACACAATACACAGATATACTAAAAATAAAGGTACTTTATTTTTATGACAATATGCCAAAAGTATCTCAGTGAGTACCCTCAGTATGAGGATAGCAAATATACACAAGATATATGTACACAATACCAAAATATGCAGTAATAGCAATAGAAAACAGTGCAAACAATGTATAGTCACAATAGAATGCAATGGGGGCACATAGGGATAGGGGCAACACAAACCATATACTCTAGAAGTGGAATGCGAACCACGAATGGACCCCAAACCAATGTGACCTTGTAGAGGGTCGCTGGGACTGTAAGAAAACAGTGAGGGTTAGAAAAATAGCCCACCCCAAGACCCTGAAAAGTGGGTGCCAAGTGCACCTAAGTTCCCCAAAGAGCACAGAAGTTGTGATAGGGGAATTCTGCAGGAAAGACCAACACCAGCAATGCAACAACAATGGATTTCCAGACGAGGGTACCTGTGGAACAAGGGGACAAAGTCCAAGAGTCACGATCAAGTCAGGAGTGGGCAGATAACCAGGAAATGCCAGCTGTGGATGCAAAGAAGCTGCCACCGGATAGTAGAAGCTGAGGATTCTGCATGGACGAAAAGGGCTATAAACTTCCCCTTTGGAGGATGGATGTCCCACGTCCTGAAGAGTCGTGCAGAAGTGTTTTCCCGCAGAAAGACTGCAAACAAGCCTTGCTAGCTGCAAAGCTCGCGGTTAGGGTTTTTGGATGCTGCTGTGGCCCAGGAGGGACCAGGATGTCACCAATTGCGTCAGGGGACAGAAGGGGCACCCAGCAAGACAAGGAGCCCTCTCAGAAGCAGGCAGCATCCGCAGAAGTGCCGGAATAGGCACTATGAAGTGGAGTGAAACGGTGCTCACCCGAAGTTGCACAACAGAGTCCCACGCCGCCGGAGGACAACTCAGGAGGTCGGGCAATGCAGGTTAGAGTGCCGTGGACCCAGGCTTGGCTGTGCACAAAGGAAATCTTCGTGGAGTGCACAGGAGCCGGAGTAGCTGCAAAACATGCGGTTCCCAGCAATGCAGTCTGGCGTGGGGAGGCAAGGACTTACCTCCACCAAACTTGGACTGAAGAGTCACTGGACTGTGGGAGTCACTTGGACAGAGTTGCTGAGTTCAAGGGACCTCGCTCGTCGTGCTGAGAGGAGACCCAGAGGACCTGTGATGCAGTTCTTTGGTGCCTGCGGTTGCAGGGGGAAGATTCCGTCGACCCACAGGAGATTTCTTCGGAGCTTCTAGTGCAGAGAGGAGGCAGACTACCCCCACAGCATGCACCACCAGGAAAACAGTCGAGAAAGCGCCTGGATCAGCGTTACAGTGTCGCAGTAGTCGTCGTTGCTACTTTGTTGCAGTTTTGCAGGCTTCCAGCGTGGTCAGCAGTCGATTCCTTGGCAGAAGGTGAAGAGAGAGATGCAGAGGAACTCTGATGACCTCTTGCATTCTTATCTAAAGAATTCCCCAAAGCAGAGACCCTAAATAGCCAGAAAAGGAGGTTTGGCTACTTAGGAGAGAGGATAGGCTAGCAACACCTGAAGGAGCCTATCAGAAGGAGTCTCTGACGTCACCTGCTGGCCCTGGCCACACAGAGCAGTCCAGTGTGCCAGCAGCACCTCTGTTTCCAAGATGGCAGAGGTCTGGAGCACACTGGAGGAGCTCTGGGTACCTCCCAGGAGAGGTGCAGGTCAGGGGAGTGGTCACTCCCCTTTCCTTTGTCCAGTTTCGCGCCAGAGCAGGGCTGGGGGATCCCTGAACCGGTGTAGACTGGCTTATGCAGAGATGGGCACCATCTGTGCCCATCAAAGCATTTCCAGAGGCTGGGGGAGGCTACTCCTCCCCAGCCCTGACACCTTATTCCAAAGGGAGAGGGTGTAACACCCTCTCTCTGAGGAAGTCCTTTGTTCTGCCTTCCTGGGCCAAGCCTGGCAGGACCCCAGGAGGGCAGAAACCTGTCTGAGGGGTTGGCAGCAGCAGCAGCTGCAGTGAAACCCCGGGAAAGGCAGTTTGGCAGTACCGGGGTCTGTGCTAGAGACACAGGGAATCGTGGGATTGTCTCCCCAATACCAGGATGGCATTGGTGGGGCAATTCCATGATCTTTGACATGTTACATGGCCATATTCGGAGTTACCATTGTGAAGCTACACATAGGTAATGACCTATATGTAGTGCACGCGTGTAATGGTGTCCCCGCACTCACAAAGTCCGGGGAATTGGCCCTGAACAATGTGGGGGCACCTTGGCTAGTGCCAGGGTGCCCACACACTAAGTAACTTAGCACCCAACCTTTACCAGGTAAAGGTTAGACATATAGGTGACTTATATGTTACTTAAGTGCAGTGTAAAATGGCTGTGAAATAACGTGGACGTTATTTCACTCAGGCTGCAGTGGCAGGCCTGTGTAAGAATTGTCAGAGCTCCCTATGGGTGGCAAAAGAAATGCTGCAGCCCATAGGGATCTCCTGGAACCCCAATACCCTGGGTACCTCAGTACCATATACTAGGGAATTATAAGGGTGTTCCAGTATGCCAATGTAAATTGGTAAAATTGGTCACTAGCCTGTTAGTGACAATTTGGAAAGAAATGAGAGAGCATAACCACTGAGGTTCTGATTAGCAGAGCCTCAGTGAGACAGTTAGTCATAACACAGGTAACACATACAGGGCACACTTATGAGCACTGGGTCCCTGGCTGGCAGGGTCCCAGTGACACATACAACTAAAACAACATATATACAGTGAAATATGGGAGTAACATGCCAGGCAAGTTGGTACTTTCCTACACCCATCCCCTGCAACCCCAAACGGCTGCCCACTGAAGGTGGTGGTGCAGCTGGGGGAGGAGGCTCCTGCCCATCCCCTGCAACTTCGGACTGCTGCCCACTGGAGGTGGTGGTGCTGCTGGGAGGGGAGGCTCCTGCCCATCCCCTGCAACCTTGGATGGCTGCACAACCATGGTTGGTGGTGGCTCTATCACAGTTCCTGCCCCTTGCTATTCCTGCCTGCTGGTGCAGGCTCCTTGCTATTCCTGGCAGCTGGGGCAGGCTCCTTTCACTTCTTAGCAGCTGCTGCAGGCTCCTTTGTCTTCCTGGGAGCTGGAGCAGGCTCTTTACCTTTCTTGCCTGCTGGGGCAGCCTCCTTGCTATTTCTGGCAGCTGGGGCAGGCTCCTTTCCCTTGAAGCTTGCTGGTGCAGGCTTCTTCACCTTCAGGACATGTGGACTGGATCCTTTTCCACCACAAGTGGATGTGATGACGACTCGGCCTGTGGACTGGGTAGCTGAGGTGCTTGGCTGGGTTCTTCCCACCATGGCCATACATGCAGGATGGGGGGAGAGGTAGGGAAGAGGTCAGTGGTGGATAGGAACAGTTTTTTGGGGACATTGGGGTGGGAAGAGGGAGAAGGAATGGGAGTGGAGTACTAGGGAGTGGTTGTAGGAGGTGTCTGTCTGGTGATTCTGGGTGCAGGTGCATGGGCTGGATGCTGTTTTGAGGTGGAAGGCTGTTGGGTGTCTGAGTGCATGTATTTGTGTAACTTAGGAGGAAGCAGACACAGTGGGAGAGCACACAGGGGACATGTGCATGGCTGTTGTGGAGGTGTCTGCTAGTGAGATGTGTGTTCTGCTTGGTGTGGTGATGATGCTGGTAGTGGATGATGATGTAGTGCATGCAGGTGTGAGTGTAGACGGAACTGGGAGGGAGGTGGAGGAGGAGGAGGGGAGACAGTGGAAACAGTGGATGTTTGTGTGTCTGCTTCTGGACGGTGTTTGTGTGAGTACATGTGGGATGGAGTGTGGTGCTTGTGTTTGCCTGTACCACTCTTGTGTGTTGTCTTGTGTTCATGCTTGTCTGCCTGTGTGCTTGGGATAGGTTGGGGTTGAGGAGAATGGGACTGGGAAGAGGAAGTTGGAGGGGGGAGGGGGGAAACAGGGACAATGGCTGCCATCAGAGAGGAGGCCAGAGCCTGGATCGATCTCTGTTGGGCCACCAATCCAGTGTGAATGCCCTCCAGGAATGCATTAGTCTGTTGCATCTGGGCTGCCAGCCCCAGGATGGCATTCACAATGGTTAACTGCCCTACAGAGATGGATCTCAGGAGGTCAATAGCCCCCTCACTCAGGGCAGCAGGGCTCACTAGGGCAGAACCTGAGGTGCCTGGGGTGAAGGAGATGCCCCCCTCCTGGGTGAGCATGGGCAACTCGATGAGGGGCTGCTGGGAGGGCGGTGCTGGTACGGGATGGCAGATGAACCTGTAGATGGAGTTGTCACAGAGGTGTACCCTGCCACCATGGAGCTTCTATCGGAGGAGGTATCTGTGTCAGAACTGTCCCCTCCAGTCTCTGCCATGGTGCTCACTGCACCCTCTGTCCCACTGGTGCCCTGAGTCCTGTGGGATGCAGCTCCCTCGTCGCCTCTGCTCCTCTGCCAGATGATGTTAATGCACATAAGGACAGGGAGACAAAAAATAAGGGGGGGAGAGACAAAGGATACACTTGGTCAATGGCTGCACCAACACCATCGTTGGCATACACTGCACCCTCACACACAGGGAACAGCCCTACACAATATGCCATTTCACGACCAGAGAAACAGTTAGCAGCCAAGGCATGGGGAGGGGCACAAACTGCCAATGCAGCACACCTGGGACCCATGCAGCCCTGACCAGTAGTGGATGCCTATGAGCTAGGTTGCACGATCTTCCCTTCCGAACCCTAGTCACCAGGGGACCTACACTGCAATGTCAGGCCTGGCCTAGAGGCACCCATTGACAGACATCCCCCACCCGGATACCACCTTACCATGCGTAAGTTGTAATGATGGGCACTGTACTCGCCCCCTTGTGGCTGCTGTGATGCCCTCAAGCGCCCATCCAGCTCAGGATAGGCCACCATCAGTATGCGGGCCATCAGGGGGGGTCAGGGATCAACAGGCACCCCTTCCTCGTTGGGAGGCCATCCCCAGCTGGGCCTCTGCCGTCTTCCGTGCCCAGCATCTGAGGTCCTCCCACCGTTTCTGACAGTGGGTGCTCCGCCTGTCGTAGACCCCCAGGGTCCGCACCTCCTTGGCGATGGCATGCCATATACCCTCCTTTTGATGGGCGCTGACCTGCCGAGGAAATACACACAGGAAAATAGAATTAGTCAAACAGTCCTGCCTGTTACACTTATGGCCCACCATACCCCTTCACATCACCATTTACACAAACATGGCCCGGCACGCAACCAATACACCACCAAGGGGACATCCACCCACCCCCCTACAGGAGGCCTTCATACACACCACTCCATACATTCATGCCACATGCATTGTGCCCACAATGTACTCACCTGTTGGTCTGGAGGCCCATACTTTAGTCCGTACTGGGGTAGGACCCCATCCACCAGTCTCTCCAGCTCTGCCGAAGTGAAGGCTGGGGCCCTTTAACCAGTCACACGGGCCATGGTAGGTTCCAGACACAGGTCACATCAGCACATGCAGTGTAGGTCCTCTCCTGTTGAAGATCAGGTAGCAAGTGAGGGATGGGATAGAAAATGGCAGTCATGTCCACTGCAGTGCATACCGTCACCGCTGGCGTAGATCACCATTGGCCACTGTAACCCATAGGGCCCAATGTAAACCAATGAGGAGTTGCACGGCGGTTCCCTGCCGCCTCCCGCAACGGCGCCCAACGTCAGCGGAATTACCTCACTTCAACCTGTCCCTCTACACAGGACAGGCGGACGCCATTTTGGGGGGGGGGCCAGGCCCAGGATAATTGCTGCGTCACTGAGGAAATTAGGACATACTGGACAAATTACACTTACCCATTACAAGTTAACAGCATGCAAAATTCTGTTGTAGCCCCATTGTTCAGGCGGACCAGTACATCTCCCACGTCAATGCTCATTATCCTGGGTCGGTGAATGATGCCTTCATCCTGAGGAATAGCAGCATCCTAAATGTGATGGCCCAACTACAGAGGCACAAAGTGTGGCTAATAGGTGACCACTGGCTCCCACCCAGTAGATGTTGGGGTATGGGCATGGTGTGGGCCATGTGGGATAGTGTGTGGCTAAATGTTCTCCCTCAAATTTGCAGGTGACTCTGGTTACCCAAACCTATAATGGCTGCTGAACCCTGTGAGGAATGCCAGGACAAGGGCAGAAGAAGGTTATAATGAGGCACATGGGCGAACCAGAAGGATAATAGAAAGGACCTTGGCCTTCTGAAGGCACGGTTCCGGTGCCACCATCAAACAGGTGGATCCCTGTGCTACTCACCCAAGAAGGTCTGCCAGATAGTAGTGGCATGCTGCATGTTGTACAACCTTGCCCTGAGACACCATGTTCCTTTTCTGCAGCAGAAGGAGGCTGGAGATGCCCGTGTGGCAGCAGTGGACCCTTTGGACAGTGAGAATGAGGATGCAGAGGATAAGAATGAGGACAACAGAACATCAGAGATCAGACAATACTTCCAATGACACACAGGTAAGACAGTGTTACTTCACATTTCAATGACATTTGTTTGAATTTCTGTTGCACTGGCATGTTGTTATTTCCCACTCCTATGCCCACTTACTGTACTGTGAGAAAGTAGCCTTTTTCTAGCATGGTTACCCCCACTTTTGGTCTGTTTGTGAGTGTGTGTCAGTGTGTTTTTACTGTGTCACTGGGATCCTGCTAGCCAGGACCTCAGTGTTCATAGATAAAAACTTATATGTCAGTGTGTTTTGCCTAGCTCACTGGGATCCTGCTAGCCAGGACCCCAGTGCTCATAGTTTGTGGCCTAATGTGTGTGTTGTCAGTAGTGCTTGACTGTGTCACTGAGGCTCTGCTAACCAGAACCTCAGTGCTTATGCTCTCTCTGCTTTTAAATTTGTCACTGTTGGCTAGTGACTTCATTTACCAATTTCAATTGGCACACTGGACCCCCCTTATAAGTCCCTAGTATATTGTACCTAGGTACCCAGGGCATTGGGGTTCCAGGAGATCCATATGGGCTGCAGCCATTCTTTTGCCACCCATAGGGAGCTCAGACAAAACCCTTGCACAGGCCTGCCATTGCAGCCTGCGTGAAATAACGCACACGTATTTTCACAGGCATTTTCACTGCACTTAAGTAACTTATAAGTCACCTATATGTCTAACCTTCACTTACTGAAGGTTAGGTGCAAAGTTACTAAGTGTGAGGGCACCCTTGCACTAGCAAAAGTGTCCCCACCTAGTTCAGGGCCATTTCCCAGGACTTTGTGAGTGCAGGTACACCATTACACACGTTCATTTCATATAGGTAAATACCTATATGTAGCTTCACGATGGCAACTCCGAATATGGCCATGTAACATGTCTAAGATCAAGGAATTGTCCTCCTATTCCAAATCTGGTATTGGGGAGCAAATTCCATGCATCCTGGGGGCTCCACCATGGACCCCCAGTACTGCCAAACCAGCTCTCTGAGGCTTGCACTGCAGCTATAGCTGAGTCCACCTCACAGAAAGTGTTCTGTCGTCCTGGGTTCAGAGCAGGCTCAGTCCCAGGACGGCAGAGCTAAGCATTTCCTCTGAGAGCAGGGTGTTAAACGCTCTCCCTTTGGAAATAGGTAGCCTCCCCCAGGCTCTGGAAATGCTTTGAATTGCACAGATGGTGCCCTCTTTCAGGGGACTTCGGATCAACCGCAGCCTCCTCCAGGAACCGCTTTAACAGCAACAAAGTATCCACAAGGAATACTTTTCCTCTGCAACTTCAGCTCCAGAGAGCAACTGCGACGGTTTCCACAGTGTGCATACTCTGGGGACTACCTGTCCTCAACCTGCACCAGAAAGACAGAAGAAATCTCCCCTGCTCATGAAGGCACCTTCCAAAATGAGGACCGGTACACTTGGACTCCTGTCACAGAGACGAGCGTGCTCTTAAGTACACAGAGGATGGACCCAATCGACCTAGACTGTCATGAGTTCCTGCTGATGCAATTTGGAGGAGGTAAAACCTTGCCTTCCCTGAGAGCAACAGAACCCCTGTGTACTGCGTCTTCTTCACCTCCTGAGGCCTCTGTGCGCCATTTGTAAGATTCCTTCATGCACTGCCTGGCCCAGGTCCCCAGCACCCAATCCTGCAATGCTCAACTCGCTGAGTTGTTTTCCAGCGGCGTGGGACCTTCCTTTGTTGTGCTGCACCAACCACATTTTGCACCTCTTTTGTCCCCAAGTCCTGAGACTTCCGTGGGTGTTGCCTGGCATCCTGAGTGCTCTCTGATGTGTTGAGAGCCCCTTCTTCCTCCTCACACATAGTTGAGGCCCCAGGTCCCTCCTGGGTCAAGCCAGTGCCATTTTGATGTAAAACGCATATTTGTCGTAACCAAGGCTTGTTGGCGACCTCCAACACGAAATCATGTCTGTATCCATTTTCACACTGTGGGACATCTTTTGCATTATGCAGGAACCTGCCGGCATCTTTCTAGGGTACGTTTCTGCAGTCTTCAACTAACCGAGGACTCTTCTTTTGCAGGTCTTCAGGATCAGGAATCCAGCAGTTGTTGTTTTGCAGACTTGGTTAGTTACTGCAATATCCCAATCTCGAGGTGTAGTGTGTCCTAAGGAAAATTCCAATACTTTACTACTGTTTTTCTGGGCTCTGGGGTGGGGTAATTTACTTACCTTTACTGTATTCTTACTCTCCCAGCAATTCTGCACACACTACACTTGTCTAGGGGGGAATTTGTGATTCGCATTCCACTTTCTTAGTAGATGGTTTGTGTTGCCCCTATACCTATTTTCTCCCTTTGCATTCTATAGCATTTCCTATATTTTATACTGTTCTATGACTAATTACTTGTCTAAGTTTGGTGTCTAGTGTCTATATTGTGTATAATACTTACCTCCAGAAGGCGTATTGTCTCTAAGATATTTTTAGTACTGTTTCACCCAAAAAAATACCTTTATTTTTGGTAGCACTGAATATTGTCTTTGCTTGTGTATAATACTGTGTAACTATAATTCGTTTTGCATGAGCTTTGCATGTCTCCTAGTTCAACCTAAGCTGCTCTGCTATAGCTACCTCTACAAGCCTAAGTTGCTAGAACACTGCTACTTCACCAATAATTGTAATTGTAATTGTAATCGTATTTATATAGCGCTTACTACCCCTGACGAGGCGTCGAAGCGCTTTTCGATGAATAGCACGCTACTCCGGTACCCAACAAGAATTAGTGATGGATTAGTATAATTTAATAAGGAGTACAGTTTTAGTATTATTATGAGTTAATTTGAGATGCGGATATGAAGAGTTTGTTAGTTAGATTGACTGGAGTAATGGAGGGGTGGAGGAGGAAAGAAATCCAGAAGTGTTAATTGGGAGTTTATCCTTCATTTACTCAATCCAAAGGCTTGAGATGAATAAAAGGGGAGCGGAGGGGAAAGAGGATGTGGAAGGGTTAGGGAGAGCATAGTAGCAGGGTGAGATGAATGCAGGAGAATTTAGTAGGGTTGTGTGGGAGGTCACAGAGGTAGAGTGAGGTTTGGTGAGTTAGATGTGGAGGTGGAGGGAAGAGCTTAGGCAGAGATATTTAGGAGATGAAAGTGGTCGAGGGGATTTGGGATGAGTCCGAGTGAGAATGGAGGATAGTTTGATAGAGACATGACATAAAAGTGATGAGTAGGAGCCATGCAATGATCCACAAACATGCCAGGCACAGAAACAACATATACACATACATACACATATATATATATATTTATACACACACACACATGAATACACACACATATGCACATACAATACATAATTAGAATCATGGGTAAAAAATACCTAGTCATCCATCCATCATCCTGGTAAAAGGCGGGAATTCCTTTACCTGCTTCGAGGGTGGACGGGGTGTGGCTCAGCGGGCGGAGCTTACAGGTGCTTTATAAAGGGAGAACCTTCCACTCTGCGTCTCCAGCAGAGGAAGACAGAACCCACACGTCTCAGTCAGACACAGACTACGCTCCAGTACATCACCAGCCCACCTCCAGGAAGGATTCCAGATCCCCTCTGCCATGGGATCTCTGAGCGCACAGCCCCGCCCCATCTTTGCCAAGCCCAAGAGTCAGGGTGGCCTGCCCCCTCCAGAAAGGTGAGCCTCAACTGCGACATCTGCTGCGTTTATATTGTACACTAGGGGTACGTGATGGGCCATGGGGTAAACGTCTCCAGCAACCTTGTGTGCCTTTGGCAATGTTATTGTTACTAGTGCGTCTTTTGTGGAGATGTCCTCGTGCTTCTGCGCATCAACAACGCACCACGTGGATCGGCGGTAAACGCAGTGGGGTCGTTTTGGAAAAGCTGTCCATCATCCTGGTAAGAGGCGGGAATTCCTTTACCTACTTCGAGGGTGGACGGGGCGTGGCTCAGCGGGCGGAGCTTACAGGTGCTTTATGAAGGGAGAACCTTCTACTCTGTGTCTCCCGGAGAGGAAGATAGATGGATAACTGGACCTGGTATAAGGTGTAAGTACCCAAGGTACCCACTACAAACCAGGCCAGCCTCCTACATGTCCTCTCTGGCAATTCATTTTGCAGATGTTGGTGACCTCACATATGCTCCTGGTGTGATAACTGCAGCCAGCTACATGTCATTAATCTATGCTCTTTTTCTGTACAGTTGAATTGCAATATTTGTACCTGTTTAAATGAATACATACTTGAAAAATGTATTGAAGTGCTAAAATATTGAGGGGCAAGTGCAATGGGATGGGGTGATGATGGACGAAAGTCCAGGGTATTGTTCCAGTCTGTTTTTAGCAGAGGTGCCTTGTTCAATGGGACATAGGAAGGGGAGCAATGGCAGTTCAAGGTGGACAGGGTGACAGAGTGGGACACAGGGTTGACAATGAGGAGAGTCTCATTTCCTAGTGGGGGTCTTGGCAACTTTCTCTGGCTTCTGTCTGGATCGCAGGGAACGTTTGCGGGGTGGTTCTCCTTCTGCATGGGGAGGGGTGCTGGTGGCCTGTGAGTCCCATGGCGGGTCCTCCAGTCCACTAGTAGCGGCAGAGGTGGAAGGCTGTTCAGATGTCTGGCTAGTGGTGGGGGCCCACTGTTGTGTGACTGCCTCCCTCATAATATTGGCCATGTCTGCCAGCACCCCTGCTATGGAGATCAGGGTCTTGTTGATGGCTGCAATTCCTCCCTGATTCCCTGGTACCATCCCTCCAGCAGTCGCCTTTTCTCCTGCACATTGTTCAGGATCTAGCCCATCGTGTCCTGGGAATGTTGATATGCTCCCAGGATCTCTGCAAGTGACTCCTGGAGAGTCAGTTCCCTGGGCCTGTCCTCCCCCTGGCACACAGCAGTCCTCCCAGTGTCCCTGGTGGCCTGTGCCTCTGTCCCTTGAACCGTGTGCCCACTGCCACTGACCCCAAGTCCTTGATTGTCATGGGTATGACACACTGCTGATTGAGGTGTCCTGGGAACAGATGTATGGGTACGCTGGGTGGGTGCTGTGGTGGTGTTTCCTGATGGGGAAGGCTCTGTGGTGGTGTGTGACTGGGCCTGGGTAACCGGCTGCCCAGAAGTCCCTGATGGTGCCAGTTTGGTCATCCAGATCCTGAAGACCAGAGTTGCTGTCATCACTGTGGACCTCTTCTGTTGGGGGACTGGATATTTCTGGTACCTCCTCTGCACTGACATTGGCTGGTGTACCTGTAAGGGTTGTAAATGTTGTGTTATGGTTTCTGTCCTGACCCTTGTCCTGCTTCTCTTTCTATGCTCCAAATACCAGTATGTCATCACTATAATTTAGAGCATGCGTGGCAGGTTGGATTATTCAATGTATGACATCCTGAAATATTGCTGCAGCTGGAGACACTCCAAAACTCACCCTTTTGTATCTGAACAAACCATCATGAGTCAAAAAAAGTAGTGATATACATACAGTTTTCTTCTAACTCAAGTTCATAGTATCCCTTATTCAGGTCGACCTGGGAGAAGATTTTGGCTCTGTTCAGGTACATGATCGTGTCTATTATGTGTTGACCAATATGTCTTTCTCTTTCGATTGCTTTCTTGGCCTGGTGCATATCAGTACAGATGCGCACTGCACCTCCATTGTCCTTTTTTTGCACCACCACTATGGATTAAACCCATGGTGTGGGACTGTTGGAGCGCTGAATGATGTCATGCTTCATCAGCATTTCTAATTCTTTCTCAACGGCTCCCCGCAAGTGAAAAAATATTCTGTGGTCAAATGTCCTTATTAATGTGAATCCGCACTTTTATTGTCTTCAGTCTTCCTAAGCCACAAAACAAAAATAGAAACTGACTTATAATTTCAGATTGAGTGTGAAGCTTGTAATTGAGAGATATCAGTCTGTGTCAGCAGCAGTGGCAAAACTGACTAGGCATGGACTGGACAAAGTTCCTTGCAGAATGTGAATTGGGGCTTGCACTAATAGTGCCTTATGTTGCAATGTCACTATGAATGACCCTTGACTCTGCAATGGTTTAAAAGCAGCCCACGTGTATAGTTTAGTGAGTGATGGGTTGAAGCATGGCACAGGCGATAGGCTATTGAACTTCTCGACTGGCATGATGTTAATCGACAGACCACTGTCTATGGTAAAGGTTATGTGCATCCATTGACTATTATGGTAATCTTGCGGCAGTGTCAAGTTTGTCTTTCATTTTTTCGTGCAAGCAGCCAAACTACAATGAGCCTGTAGTTCCTTGGTTGACATTATCAACGCACATCCATATTCTTCACTGGAGCTTGATGATGAGGTTAAGGAGCCTTTATAAAATGAACTTGATGAGGATCGACTTTGCCTGGTTTCCACTTGTCGTAACTGGTCCTGCTTTTTCTCCTCGTGGGTGCGGCAAGAGTGCTTCTGGAACTTCTGGAGTCCATTTTCTCTTCTTGCTGTGAGGTGTTGGCTTCTCTTTTGCTTTGCAAACCATTAAAAAGTGATTTTCTTTACCACAACCTTTCCACATTTGTCTTATGGCTGAATATTTACCTTTATGAGGAAATGAAAACCCACATCGGAGACACAAGTTTTTCTTCTTTGAAGACATTGAGTGGTGTGCATCTGCTTTGTACTTGTGCTTGCTTTTCATGAACAATACAGATTCATTTTTAACTTCTCTAGCTTCCATATCAGCAGCTTGTCAGTCTGCTCTTTCATTGGCTCTTGTAGCCAGTAATATTTTCTCTAGACCAGTGGTTCTCAACCTTTTGACTTCTGTGGACCCCCACTTTATCATTACTGGAACCCAAGGACCCCCATTAAGTCATTATTGGAATTGGGGGACCCCCCACGGAGTCATTACTGAAAGCTGGGGAATAGCATTTAATTTACTAAGCAGTCCCGGAACCTCTGAGGAGGTTTCGTGGACCCACTGATGTCCCTGGACAACAGGTTGGGACCACTGCTCTACACTGAGGCCCTCATTATGAGTTTGGCGGTCTTTCAGCAAGACCGCTGCGGTTGTGGGTGCCAAAAGACCACCAATGCTGGCAGTATCCCACCAACCATATTAGGATTCCACAAAGCATCCAGCCCGAAAACAGGCACAAATCAGACACTGCCAGGTAACCGAGGGCGGGATAGAGCTAGTCCCACCACCAGCACTGACAAATATCGTCCTCCATAATATGATTCACAAATCAGCACAGAAGTCATTGCATGGAGGAAAACCATTGGCGGTGTGAACCGCTGCAGCCAAAAACACACCTATACCACATCAAAGCACTGCATTGGACAAATTGAATACCCCACACAACACACATACACACATTAGACACACCAACACACACCACTTTAAAACACAACCCTTTGCAACCAAAACGAAATACTCCGACAGTGAGGACCACATAAACCAGAGACACTGCACACATACAGCATATGCACAATCACACACAACACTCAACACATACCACACAACTGCACTGTTGACACAATACACAAATCTTCACAGCACACAAACACCACAAACAACCAGCACACACAACCAAGCCCCCCACCCCACCAACCACCCTACACTGCACCCTTGCACACTATAGACACCCTCACTTACAACACAGCCACCATTTCCCATCAGAAACACCCAGGCTTCACAGACGATGAGTTGAGGGTCATGGTTGATGAAATCATCAGGGTAGAGCCACAACTGCTCAGAGTATTGGTCCAGCAAACATCCATATCCAGGAAAATTGAGTTATGGCAGAGTATTGTCAACAGGGTCAACTTAATTTGCAACCATCCATGCACAAGGGATGACATCTGAAGAGGTGAAACAACATACAGGGGAAGGTGCGTCCCATAGGGTACAGGCACCAAATTGCCATAATGAAGACTGGTGGTGAGCTCACACCTCCTCCCTCAGAGTTTGCATCCTGGGAGGAGAAGGTCTTGTACATCCTGCATCCTGAGGGCCTGAATGGAATACCTGGAAGGCTGGACACTGGAAATGTACCCACATGCCTCGAGCACTAATTCAACCCACCAGCATTCTACCCCACCACGCTATCACTCCCCAAGTCCCCCTATCTTCCACTACACTTCCCACACCATCACCTAGAGCCTCTTCCCTGCATGAGACCACACCACCCAGCCACATTGGCCAGACAGTCCCTGGCCACTGCACGGATAGCACTGCCAAACACCATCACTACGACTCACACAATGCACCTGTGCATCCGCATGAAAATCTGATCTGTCAACATCACATTGCAACACCTGCATGTACAACTATCGCATCTGCTACACCAACAGGATGCTACGAGTGAGGACCTATACGTGGCAATGACAGAAATGCAATCCTCATACAGCAATCCTCAATGGAACATGCTACCCAAATCACTGTACATTACCTACAAACAATGTCTTTAGTGTTGCATCTGGGACACCTGGTCAGTCCACCACTTCCAGTCTCACCCTGCCCACGTCTGACCCCACAACCTCTGGCATCTACATCTCAGGCATACCCTGCTCCCCAAACCTGTGCCTCAAGGACTGGTGAATCAGCAATGTGCTCACAGTACAGGGACCTGAGTTGACCCCTCACACCCAGGACAATGACGGTCCTGGGGAAACTGGGAGTGGGCACACCGTGCCAGGGGCACAGGGATCAGGGGCCATGGGAAGGCACCTGTGGGCCAGGGGATGGGGCCCCCAAGGGACTTGACTGGCCAGGAATCCATCTCCCAAGCCCTGGGAGCATGCCAACAATCCCAGGGCAAGATGGGCCAAATACCATTTTGGAGGAAAACCAAAGGTTGCAGAGGCAATAACACTAGGCAGCCATGCAGCAGTGGCAGGCCCACAATGCCACCATGGCCTCCATTGCAGGGGTGCTAAAGGAGCTCACAAGCATCCTGCGTGCTACCTCCACCCACCAGCAGGCCCCTACCACTAGCCAGATACCAACTGAGCCATCAACATCAGCCTCAGCTAGTGTACTAGAGGCCCTGTCAGAGGAACTGCAGGCCACTGGCACCCCACCCTGTGTAGCTGAGGAACCCCCTGGAAATGTGGTTGTCCATCCAGACATCTTGCAGGAGCAGATTCCAGGACCAAACCCACTTGCAGGAAGTAACCCTCTTCTAGACATTCCCCCTTGTGTACCAGAGATACCCTGTTTGCAGTTCAATGTCATTACTCCATTTTCACATGGCCCTTGGATACTGGACCTGCACTGCCTACAGCTAGACCACGTACTCTGATGATTACTCCAACCACGACCCCACAAATCAACTCTTCCACACTTTTTGCATAATAAACACCATAGAACACTGGAACTGTCTTTGTGTCTTTATTCTCACATGTAGGAATGTCAATCCTAGCAAAATGCAATGTGTGGTGGTAATTCCCCTTCACCAAAAGTATGTCACAGTGACAGCAGAGGGAGCCATTCCAAGCAGGTGATACCCTACACCAGACGGGGTCCAATTTCCAGTAGCAAGAGAGTGACTAGCCCAGCCACACACAGGAGCAGATCCACAAAATCAACCTGTAAATAGCCTAAGACACGGACTCAGATCAGGATAGTAAGCATGGTGGGAGCCACAGCACATATGCAGTACATTGTTGGCACGCACAGTGTGGATATGCAACTATACAGGGGACAACAGAAGACAATGTTACACCCACAAGATCAGGAATCACATGACTATTACGTAGTACATCACAGCTGAAATTAGTAAATAACCCCACTCCTATTTTTAGGAAAGGACAATGTCCATTAATGCCACAGCCAACAGTTTTGATAAGGTGTGAGACACATCACACAATCTTAATTTAAGAAAATATCTGCACAGGTCCTTTCAGGACAGATGACACACCACATGCCTGTACATAGGATTTGTCAACCTACCAATCTGCATTCACCACACGACAGTGAGATTTCATCAGTATCACAGCTCCTGATAAGCTATCTGTCTCACATCACAAGTCACACCGAGCAATAGGTACCCTAAACATCTCCAATGATGTACCTGACCATGAGCAGCATTATCATGAGGCAATTTTGAAATAATACACCTGACAATTCACACACAACATACCTGTATGTTACTGGAAGTAATGAGTGATCATCTCATTCCTAGATTCAGCTGCACCTTCTTCATCAGCCTTCTCATCACTGTCCATTTTCCAAGCATTAGCCACTGCTCCAGCTGCCTCCTCATCATTATCCAGTAATGGAATCGGTCGTCTCTGGGCCAGATTGTGTAGCATGCAGCAGGCAACTATGATCTGGCATACCTTTAAGGGACTGTGGAGGCACCTGAATCTAGTTTTCAGGAGCCCAAATGTTCTTTCAATAACATGTCTCATCATGCGATAGGCATCATTGAAATGGTGTTCTCCATACGTGGTAGGGTACCTCACTGGTACCAGCAACCAGGGAAGTTTAGGATAGCCAGAGCCACCTGTGTGCACAAAGGTAGGACCTGTCACAATACAGGTGGAGGCACAAGGCCGAATGGGATGACAGTTGACATTACAGTGACACACATTCTATTGCAAACATATCAAATAGCCACGCTCTCTCTCTTTGTAGTGTCATCATGTATGGGATGTTGCTGTTCCTCAGAATGAAGGAGCTATGCACAGATCCTGGATACTTATATGTCACTTAGGAGATGTACTGGTCTGTGAGACACACCACCTGTACTTTACTGGAGTAGTAGTTTTTCCTGCTCCTATAGACTTATTAATTTGCCTTGGGAGAGACCAAAGCAATGCGGGTGCCATCTATGGTCCTAATTACATGAGGGATGCATCCAATATGACAGAATTCAGCCTTAAGAGTAGGCAAATCCACACGTTGCAGGAACCTGATGTAGCTGTCCATGTGTTTCAGTAAAGCAGACAGTACATCTGCCAACACAAGACTGAACATGGGCTGTAACATCCCTGCTGCCAAACCCACTGTCATCTGGAAAGACCCAGAGGCAAGGAAGTGTAGCACAGACCATACTTGTTCTGTGGGAGGGATGGCATAGGGATTACGTATTGCAGGCAATAGATCTAGCTCCAACTGGGTACATAATTCCATTATGGTGGTACGATTCAGACAATAGGTCTGGATGATGTGTCGTTCCTCCAAGGTTGGAGACATTACACTGGTGCATGTCTCATTTTCCCCAAAACTGGGTATGTAGGATTGAGAGGAGAGATTTTTGCAACTTGATGACCACTCAACACATTCTAGAGAACATGACCCTAATTGTACATAACATTCACTTGCTACAGGCCCTAATATTTGCCACATACAATTATGGCCATGTGGAGGGCCCATTTAGACAAACCTAGCTGTCTGTTACAGGTCCTGGACAACAGCATGTCACAAACATCACTTGTTCAATGGTCCATGTAAAAGCTGCATATTAGTCCAGCATGTCCCACGTATGTACAAATATCACTGCCTCATATGGTTACACCGCCTATGAGGAACCAAGCCACTGGTCATGCCCTGGATTTGACACCTGCCCAACAAACACCACTGTGGCATGACAATTACATTCATGGACCCAGCCATGATGGCTGAACATAGGCCTACAGTGCATACGGTACATATGTCTAGCATGACATACTTATTATAACTTTATTAACTATCATATGTGTCTAAAATGGCAGCCATCTGTCCTGCCTGTATTGAACAGATGGAAGTGACCTATTTATGCAGGCGTATGTCGTCATGATGGTAGGCGGTCTCAACCACAATGCAACTCCTCATAGGATCACATTGCTGCCTTTGGGGGGCTGGGGCCAATGATGATCACCGCCGGTGTTGACGGTCCTATATGCGGTGACCGTGACTCCAATTTTCCACCGCCTAGCTCACTTGACTCCTGACACTCATGCAACCAAGGCCTCCACTTCTGCTGTGTACTGTCTCTGGGAGGCACCATGCTACGGTCCTGCAGGAGATAGTGCCCCAGCTTTCACCCAAGAGGAGCTGGAGAAGCTTGTGAATGGGGTCCTACCCCCGTATGGAGAGCTGTATGGGGCACCAGAGGAGCAGGTGAGCCCAATTCCTTTGGCCTGTGTGATAGGGGTGTGTGATGCTGAAAGGTGTTTATATGCCACACAGTAAGTGGATGCATACAGGGGCCATGTAGCACATACGTTTGTGCTGTGAAGACACGTTGGTGTGGGCATGTGATGTGTATGTTGTGAGTAGTCAACTGCTGCTGATGTGTTGCCCTTCTACATGACCTTTTCCCTCTGTCTGTGTCACCCATGCAGGCCAGCACATATCAGGAAAAGGGGATGTGGCGTGCCATCACAAAGCAAGTGTGTACCCTTGGTGTCCATAGCCAGCAGAGCACCCACTGCAGAAAGCAGTGGGAGCACCTGAGACTCTGGTCCCAGAATACCGCGGAGGTCCAGCTGGGGACGTCCTCCCAATGAGGGAGGGGTGCCTGGTCAGACCCTGATCCCCCTAATAGCCCGCATTTGGGCAGGGGCCTACCCTGAGGTAGATGGACACTTGAGGGCAGCATGGCAGCCACAAGAGGGTAAGTACAGGCTCTCACCTACCACATGATAGGCCTTGTTTAGGTTAGGGTGGGTTACATGTGGGCAGATTTGCATGTGATAAGTGTTCAATACACATCCACAATGAGTATCAGTCACCCTGCCAGGCTCTGATTAGGTCATGTGTGGCTATACTATGCTGTTAGTGTGTATTAAATGGGAAATTTCGAAGGTTGGGTGAGCATGGACACCATACACATTGGTGGTGATTCTGACCCCGGCGGTACAAGACCGCCGGGGCCAGGGTCGGCGGGAGCACCGCCGACAGGCCGGCGGTGCCCCGCAGGGCATTCTGACCGCGGCGGTTCGGCCGCGGTCAGAAGAGGCAAACCGGCGGTCTCCCGCCGGTTTACCGCTGCCCTTAGAATCCCCCATGGCGGCGCAGCTTGCTGCGCCGCCATGGGGGATTCTGACACCCCCTACCGCCATCCTGTTCCTGGCGGTTCGCCCGCCAGGAACAGGATGGCGGTAGGGGGTGCCGCGGGGCCCCTGGGGACCCCTGCCGTGCCCATGCCAATGGCATGGGCACGGCAGGGGGCCCCGTAAGAGGGCCCCGCAAAGTATTTCAGTGTCTTCTAAGCAGACACTGAAATACGCGACGGGTGCAACTGCACCCGTCGCACCCCTGCAACTCCGCCGGCTCAATTCTGAGCCGGCGTCCTCGTTGCAGGGGCATTTCCTCTGGGCCGGCGGGCGCTCTTTTGGAGAGCGCCCGCCGGCCCAGAGGAAATGTCTAAATGGCCGCCGCGGTCTTTTGACCGCGGTGCGGTCATTCAGCGGCGGTACCTTGGCGGACAGCCTCCGCCGTCCGCCAGGGTCATAATCAGGCCCATTGTGTCAGACTGGCGTCTTTCATCTGCATCAATGTACCTGAGGTGTAAGTGCTATCACATCAGTATGTGTTCCCCACTATGACTGAGGATATTTCTATCTTGCTCAGTAGCTGCCATGGACCAAATGCAGGGGTGACATCAGGGGTCCTCAACATGGATGGCCTCAATGGGACAGTATTCAGGACATGAGTATTTACCAGACTGACATATGTTGCCCTAAGAGTGTTGGGTATGTGTAGGGAAATAACCATGGTATTCTGCTACATGTGACTCTGGCCTTCATTACAACCCTGGCGGTCGGTGTTAAAGCGGCAGTAAAACCGCCAACAGGCCGGTGGCAAAAAAAATTGAATCACGACCATGGCGGAAACCGCCAACATGGACAGCCACTTTAACACTCCGACCGCCACGGCGGTACAAACAAACACAGCGGCGGTAACCACCAACAGACAGGCGGAAGACAATGTACTGCCCACAGTATTACAACAGGCCAATCCGCCACCTTTTCTGGGGCGGTTTCACTGCGAACTAAAACACGGCAGAAACAGGAATTGGAAGGGAAAACGCTCACCTCTACACACCCCACGAGGAACCAGGACGCCATGGAACCAGAACTCCATATTCTACCTGCCTTTGTCTTCCTGCTCCTCTACCAGGAGTACAAATGCCGGCGGCGAAGACCACGGTGAGTACTGCACCTACGACACAGGGGAGGGGGGAGGGAAAAGAGAGTGACACACACACGCAACATGAATTACCCCCACCCCCACCTTCACCCACTACAACACACACACTAATACATGTTGATACATTACAGTTACACCCCCCAACCTCGCCGGAAGAATGCAAAGACAAAAGGAAATGATTGTAACAATTGTAATCAATTAAAATCCGGTACTCAAAAATATATATACACTATAAACAAATATATACACCAATAATACAAGTCCAGGTATTGCACCATTTATAGTCCGTGATCCACTGGGCCCAAAATGCATGGGCGAGGCCCACACTCGATACCCAATCAAAACGGAGAGAACACTGCAGGGGAATCAGATAGAAATACAACAGGCAACTCAGGGGGAAGGGAAGGGGGGCACCTCAGCCGGATGAGTGTACAACGCCAGATCCATGAGGGGGCTCAGTGCCCACTGCTGTATCCTGGGGAGTGCAATCCACAGCCTCTCAAGTTTCTCCAGTGGGTGGTTTGCCCACTGCTTTATCCTGGGGAGTGCAAAGCCACAGTCTCTCAAGTTTCTCCAGTGGGTGGTTTACCCACTGCTTTATCCCAGGGAGTGCAAAGCCATAGTCTCTCAAGTTTCTCCAGTGGGTGGTTTGCCCACTGCTTTATCCTAGGGAGTGCAAAGCCACAGTCTCTCAAGTCTCTCCAGTGGGTGGTTTGCCCACTGCTTTATCCTGGGGAGTGCAAAACCACAGTCTCTCAAGTCTCTCAAGTGGGTGGTTTGCCCACTGCTTTATCCTGGGGAGTGCAAAGCCACAGCCTCTCAAGTCTCTCAAGTGGGTGGTTTGCCCACTGCTTTATCCTAGGGAGAGCAAAGCCACAGTCTCTCAAGTGGATAACAGTCTCCACTGGTTCTGGAAGGGGCTTTGTGCCCAGAGTGCTTCATCCTGCCAAGGACAGAGGTAGTGGATGCCTTTCTCCACTGGTTCTGGAGGGGGCTTCGTGCCCAGAGTGATTCATCCTGCTCATGGCGGCCTCATTAGCGGCGGTGCTTGTGGCGCTCATTGGCCTGCGGTGCTGGTGGGTGGCTCAGTGAGCGTGCTGCTGGCAGCGGTGTCCTGGGCAGCGGTGCTGGTGGCGGCGGTGTCCTTGGCAGTGGTGCTGGTGGCGGCGGTGTCCTGGGCAGCGGTGCTGCTGGCGGCGGTGTCCTTGGCAGCGGTGCTGGTGGCGGCGGTGTCCTTGGCAGCAGTGCTGGTGGCGCCGGTGTCCTGGGCACCGGTGCTGGTGGCAGCGGTGTGCTGGGCAACGGAGCTGGTGGCGGCGGAGTCCTGGGCAGCGGTGCTGCTGGCGGCGGTGTCCTGGGCAGCGGTGCTGCTGGCAGCGGTGTCCTGGGCAGCGGTGCTATGTAGCAGTCTTGTCCACTGTGCAGGTTGGCGACGACTTCCATTTCTTTCTGTGCCCCTTCCCCACCTTGGATGGTGGCGCAGCTTTCTTCCCACTCCGAACTGTAGTCCTGGGAGGACCCTTGGTGGCAGGTGTTTTACCCTTCTCAGTCCGGGCAGTGTCCAATTTCTTATACTTCTGAGGTGCGGGACTGTCCGTGATCTGGCTCCTTGGCACACTGGCTGCCCTGCTGCTTGGCCCACTCCAGAAGCCGGTTACTGCTGGCACCACTGTTCCCGCTGATGTGGTGGCTGAGGTGCTGGGTTGGGACCTGGAAAGGGCTGCCCTAGGGGACTGAAGTGGTGGGGGAGGTGAGGGGGAAGAGGTCAAGGTTGGACAGGAAAAGATTTTTAGACACACTGGGACGGGTAGATGCAGGGGGTTTGGGAGTGGAGGAAGAGGTAGTGGTTGTAGGAGGTGTACGTTTGCTGACTTTGGGTGAAGGTGCATGGGCTGGAGGCTGTCGTGAGGTGGATGGCTGTTGGGTGGATGGCATTCAGAATGGTAGACTGCCCAACAGTGAGGGATCTGAGGAGGCCAATGGCCTCCTCACTGAGGGCAGCAGGGCTGACAGGGGCTGAGGTGCCTGGGGCGAAGGAGATGCCCACCCTCCTGGGTGAGTAGCCACGGGGCACACGCTGAGGGGCTGCTGGGATGGCGCTGCTGGTAGGGGGTGTGGCGGCTGTACCTGTAGATGCGGGGGGCACTGACGGGCCCGCCACTGCAAGGGAGCTCCCATCAGAGGAGGAGTCTGTGCCGCTGGTCTCAGCTCCTTTCCCCGCCGTGGGGCTCCCCTCGCCTTCTGTCCCCCTGGTGCCTTCAGACTCCGTTGTCTCACCCTCCAGGGCCATGTGGGATGCAGCTCCCTTCTGCTCCAGTGCCATTGCTCCTCCGCCTGATGATGCTATTGCACACCAGAAGAGGGAGACCAAAAAGAGGGGGGGGAAGACAGAAGAAAGACATGTTGAGTGCATGCAATACCGCTACAGTTGGCGGACACTACAGACACAGAAGACCTCTGCACTGCGCCGTGCACTTAGAGTTCCCTAATTAATCACAGGGACATGGGGTACAAGGCCTATGCCCGATTGATCCACACATGGAAGTCACATGAGCCTGACTAGGTGTAGTTGGCTCTGAGCACTGGTGGGGTGGGGTGCCACATGGCCTGCCTTACGAAGGGACCTTGCCTACTAAACTCGCCCTGGCCTAGGGGAACCCACAGCCCACCTCCCCTACCCAGACACCTCGTACTGGCGCTGAATCAGCTGAATGAGAGTGTACTCACCCCTTTGTGGCTGCTGTGATGCTCTCAAGCGCCCATCCAACTCCGGATATGCCACTGCCAGGATCCGGAACATCAGGGGGGTCATGGTGCAACAGGCACCTCTCCCACGTTGGGAGGCCATCCCCAGCTGGGCCTCTGCCGTCTTCTTGCTCCAGCGGCGAATGTCTTCCCATCTTTTCCGTCTGTGGTGGACCCCCAGGGTCCGGACTTCCTTGGCGATGGCACGCCAAATATCCTTCTTCTGGTGGGCACTGACCTACAGAAATAGTACAGGGGAAAAGGAGAAGATATAACCGTCAGGGCCGTCACAGTCATTGACCCACGTTCCCACCCTTGCCCTGGCGCACATACACTCACCGTCCGCTTATGCAGGCCTCAGTCCCCTCCGTATCTTCCATCCACACCACTCCAAACAGGCATTGCCCGTACAGCATGCTCACAGTGTACTCACCTGTTTGTTAGGAGGACCGTAGAGTAGTGTGTACTGGGGGAGGACCCCATCCACTAGTTTCTCCAACTCCTCCGTTGTGAAGGCAGGGGCCCTTTCCCCAGACACATGAGCCATTGTCTCTTCCAGACTGAGGTCACAGCAGCACTTGCAGTGTAGGTCCTCTCCTGTCGAAGATCAGGTATCAAGTGAGTGAACAGATAGAAAATGGCGGTCACGTCCGCAGCGGTGCGTACCGTCACCGCCGGCGTACATCGTCATTGGCTCCTGGGACCCATAGGGTCCAATGTTAACCAATGCAGGATTGTGCCGCGGTCTTCGACCGCCTACAGCGACGGTGTACAACACCAGCACAGTTACCTCATATTCCCTTGTCCCACATTACAGGTCAGGCAGCCGCCATTTCAGGGTCCACATGGCATTAATGTTAAATGCGTCACACATATCTAGGCCTCGCATACACATTAAGACAGGACATAGCGGATTGGAAAATGTGTGCAATAGGGGTCTCTGACGTCACCTGCTGGCACTGGCCACTCAGAGGCCTCCAGAGTGTCCCCACGCCTTGCAAAGCAGGATGGGTGAAGTCTCGGACACATTGAGGAGCTCTGGGCACCACCCCTTGGGTAATGATGGACAGGGGAGTGGTCAATCTCCTATCCTTTGTCCAGTTTCGCGCCAGAGCAGGGACAAGGGGTCCCTGAACTGGTGTAGTCTGGCTTATGCAAGGAGGGCACTATCTGTGCCCTTCAAAGCATTTCCAGAGGCTGGGGGAGGCTACCTCTCCCCATGCCTTTAACACCTATTTCCAAAGGGAGAGGGTGTAACACCCTCCTCCCAAAGGAAATGCTTTGTTCTGCATTCCTGGGACTGAGCTGCTCAGACCCCAGGAGGGCAGAACCCTGTCTGTTAGGATGCAGCAGCTGTAGCTGCGGTGCAAGCCTCAGAGAGCTGGTTTGGCAGTTCTGGGGGTCCATGGTGGAGTCCCCAGGATGTATGGAATTGGCTCCCCAATACCATATTTGGAATGGGGGGACAATTTCATGATCTTAGACACTTTACATGGCCATATTCGGGGTTATCATTGTGAAGCTACATATAGGTATTGACCTATATGTAGTGCACTCGTGTAATGGCATCCCCGCACTAACAAAGTCCCGGGAATTGGCCCTGAACTATGTCGGGGCACCTTTGCTAGTGCAAGGGTGCCCTCACACTTAGTAACTTGGCACCTAGCCTTCATTAAATGAAGGTTAGACATATAGGTAACTTATAAGTTACTGAAGTGCAGTGAAAATGGCTGTGAAATAATGTGTGCAATATTTCATGCAGGCTACAATGGCAGTCATGTGAAAGGGTTTGTCTGAGCTCTCATGGGTGGAAAAGAAATGCTGCAGCCCATAAGGATCTCCTGGAACCCCAGTGCCCTGGGTATCTAGGTACCATATACTAGGAACTTATAAAGGGGGGGGGTTCCAGCTTGGCAATTGAAATTGGTAAATAAAGTCACTAGCCTATCTTGACAAATGTAAAAGCAAAGAGAACATGAGCACTGAGGTTCTGATTAGCAGAGCCCCAGTGACACAGGTAAGCACTATTGACAACACACACATTAGGCCACAGACTATGAGCACTGGGGTCTGGCTAGCAGGATCCCAGTGAGACAGGCAAAACACACAGACATATAGGGTTTTCACTATGAGTATTGGGGTCCTGGCTAGAGGGATCCCAGTGACAGTAAAAACACACTGGCACACACTCACAAACAGGCCAACAGTGGGGGTAACCATGCTAGAAAGAGGCTACGTTCTCACACACATGCAGTACATCCACCTTACCTGCAGACACCACCCCAACAGACAATCACCCATCCACCATGGCATCTCCCTGCACCTCCTCCCCCCCTCCTCCCAAGACACCTACACGCCTGCAGTCACACACCCAGCAGACACCAGCACACGCATGCCTTCCACCCACGCACCTGCACCCAAGACACCTACATGAAAACACCTCACAACCACTTCCTTTCCCTCCACTGCCAAACGCTTTTCCCATAACTGCCTTTGTGACCCTAAGAAAAGATTCCTTTATGAGTTTTCCCTCTGCCCTACCACTCTCTCACCCCGTGATTCCCTAAAACGCACTTTGGCCCTCCCCGACCACAACCATTCCACCTCCCAGACCTCCCTTTCCCTCCATGGTTTTGCCCATGCCCCTCCCCATGCCCAAAAATCCACCCCACCTGAAACCCAAGCTCCCCCCTTCCAAGGACAAACAAAAGGAGTCACAAACTAAGGCAAAAGCCAAGCCACCCCCCCACACACAAACCCAAGTGCAAACCCAAGGATCCCCCTCCCAAATACCCCTCTGAACCATCACCACATCACCCATGAGGTGCCTGTCTGCCTCCTTGATGTCCCTATTATGTGGAGGCCAGTTTTGCAGTCAGGGGTCAGGTTTAGCCATTCACAAGTGCCATCTGTGCTTGGTGGCACTTTGACTATTTGGACTGGCCAGTTAGCCTTTTTTGTACTTGTTGGATGTATTTCCATAGTTGTTTATAATATATATGGGCCAACCTCCTGTTGATCTCGATGAAGACATGCTTGTCCTGCCTTTCCTTTGTGATGGATGTGCTGATGCGATTTGCTTTGTGTTAGTTTTGTGTATCTGATGTATTGTGTTGCAGCATGTGTTGAGGTGGTGTGATGGTGTTGTGTGGCATTGTGTGGTTGTTGTGTAGCATTGTGTGGTTGTTCTGTGTGCGTCTGTGTGTAGTGATGGATTTGTCATGTGTGATGTGTGGACGTGGTGTGACATCTGATACTTTGAGTGGCAGTGTTTTGGTATTAGTTGGTAGTATGTGCTTGTTACGTGTTGCTCTCAGTATGTGTTTACATGTGGAGATGTACAGTGTTGTTCCTTGCAAATGGCTTTGTATATTTGCGGCAGTGATGTCTTGTGTATGTTTGGTTTAGACATTGGTGTGTGTGCAGGGTGGTGTGGATGGCACGTGCATGTTGACCGTGGTGTGTGTAGTTTGTGTGTGTGTGTGTGTGCATGTGTGAATGTTGGTGTGTGTATGTATGGGTGTTAGTTTGCATGTATGGCTGTCACTCGCCATCCCGGATGTGTGTGTTGTGTGGGGGGGTGTAATAATGCCTTTCCCTCCAGTGTGTGCTAGGTGGGTGTACTTACGGTTGTTTTCTTGGTAGCCGTCGCTGGTTCTGGAGTCGTGGGGCAATCACGTTCCATGGTGGCTCTGGATGTGTCTGTGTTCCTGAAAGTGAATGTCTCCTTTAATACTGGTCATTTCCGCCACCTCATAATATGCTCGATGGTAACATGATCCCCACAGGACTGGAGATGCCTGCCCCTGGCCTCAGCGGTTCATCCCCACTGGCGGTGCTGGTGGTCTATTGGCTGTGTCCCGTTAGGAACACCACAAAGCAAAATAAAATGATGGATGAATTTTTGAAACTTATCTGACTGATTTGCATATGGCTTGGTCCAAACTGGGGTGGCATGGTGAGCAAAAGAATGATGGATTAAACCCAGATCTGTGACTTGGGGTGAGTGGTTGAAATGTTTCAGCACTCCGTCCATCATCCTTTTGTGTTGGTAAAGTTGCCCTAAGTGGGAAGGGTATGCCCACCAGTGATTCCCTTGCTCACTGTGCCACTGGATTCAAGCTAGCCTGGCTGATGAAGGGTGATACCCTGAAACCGATCCCAGGATGCTTGTTTCTGGTCCAGGAAAGTCCTGGACGAACAGTTCAGACTGGACAGTTCCCATGGGGAACAGAGTCAAGAATGATTTGCATATGGCTGGGTCCAAACTGGGGTGGCATGGTGAGCAAAAGAACGATGGATTCAACCCAGATCTGTGACCGGGGGCGAGTGGTTGAAAAGCTTCAGCACTCCGTCAGTCATTCTTTAGTGTTACTACCATTGGGAACAACGTCATGCTTATAATATGGCAGTCTTCTCCACTGGGCCTGCAGTGGCGCGACGGCCACCTCCACCGTGGCAGTCCTTACACTGCCAAACTTGTAATGAGGGCCTGAGTGTCTCTCTGAACAGGTGTCTTCTTAAAGAGAAAGACAGCCATCAATGACTGAGATAAATGGCTTCTCAACCTGCAGTGTTTGATGAGCACCTCAAGTCTTTTCATAAACTCACCCATCGTTTCACCAGATTGCTGGCTCACTTGTTTGAAAATGTACCTTTCAAGGTCTACATTCTGATTGAAAATGTACCGGCATAGTCTGCACTCAGATCGAATTGAATTTGTAAACCAATACTTCTTTAATCTGACTGTACGACACTGCATCAGTCTGTGAGATTTTTTTAAGATTCTTTAAATAGTAAATGACTTTCTTGTCATCTACTTTTTCCAGGGAATCTATGAAGTCATTGAGGGGCATATTTATACTCTGTTTGTGCTGAATTAACTTCATTACTCCATATTTATATTTTGACGCTAGACCCATCTATTGTCAAAATATTGGAGTTAAAGTTACTTTCGGATGCGTGAAACCACCTTGCGTCAATGAGATGCAAGGTAGGCATTCCCGTCCAAAAAATGATTCAAAATGATTCAAAGCCCCTAGCGCCTTATTTATACTCCCGTGCAAAAATGGTGCACCAGGGGGAGGCGGGCCTAAATAAGCCTGCTTAGTGCCATTAGTTGACGCCTGGGTCAAAGCAGGCATTAAGGGACCTGTGGACCCATTTACATGGTCAAACACCACGGAAAAGGGCCCATAGGTGCCCACCCCAAGCCCCAGGCATGCCCCCCCCACACCAGAGGTACACTAAAGGAAGGGGAATCCTATCCCAGGTAAGTAAGGTGTGTAGAGGTAAGTATTTTGATAACTTTTTTAAGTACCATTGGGGACCCCTATATGGCACTGGAAGCAATGGACATGCCATGGGGACACTTGTCTCCTGTGCTGGCCATTGGGGTGCTGGGCATGACTCCTGTCTTCTATAAGGCAGGAGTCATGTGATATTGATGGTTTTGCATCAAGAAATGATGCTAAGATGGTTAGTGGCATTTTTTTGCCTCTAACCAGTCTAGCATCATTTTTTGAGAGAAAACCCCCGTCCCTGTACTGCCACCTCCACCCGCTAACGTCATTTTATCTGACGCTACCCAACCAGTGCATCGGCTTGCAGCATTCCATAAATTTGGCACCCAGCTGACGCTCAGGAATGGGGCACGCGGGCACTATACTTTTTGCTGCAAAACTGACTTTGCGCAGTTTTGCATCAAAAATTATAATTATGGGCCTGAATGTCTTGATCCACGCGGTCCATCTGGTGCCAAACTTTCGTTTTTCAGCAGTATTGAATGGGAGTGGTGGTGGTTTCAGGAAGACAGCTACATCATATGTCACACTCTTTTCTGAAGCCATTGAAACAATTTGCTATTCTGATGGCATTAGGGGGCATATTTATACTCTGCTAGGCACTGAATTTGTGTCATTTTTTGGATGCAAATTCGGTACAAACGTAACTCAATATTTATATTTTGACACTAGACACATCTAGCGTAAAAATATTGGAGTTTGCACCATTTATTTGATGTGTGAACCTACCTTGCGCAATAAGATGCAAGGTAGGCATTCCCATCTAAAAAAAGGTGCTCTCCTCATAGCCACAAATTTATCACCCAATGTTAAAATGGCACAGGGGTGGGAGGAGGGGCTAAATAATGGTGCAAAGCTTGCCTTGCACCATTATTTAATGCCTGGGTCAGACCAGGCGTTAGGGGACCTGTGCACCCATTTCCATGGTTAAACACCATGAAATGGGTCCACAGGTGCCCTCCCTAAACCCCAGAAACACCCCACACCAGAGGAACACCAGAGGATGGGGACCCCATCCCAGGTAAGTAGGGCAAGTATAGGTAAGTATTTTTTGTTTTTATTTTTAAGTGCCATTTGGGGGCCCTAATAAGGGGCCCCTGCAGGGCACTGGGTGCAATGACCATGCCCAGGCGACACTGGTCCTATGTGCTGGCCACTGGGGTGGTGGGCATGACTCCTGTCTTATATAGGACAGGAGTCATGTGTTATGGATGGTTATGCATTAGGAAATACCACTAGGCTGGTTTGAGGCATTTTTTGCCTCTAACCAGCCTAGCATCATTTTTTGACACTCAACCTCTATCTCCTCTCCTGCCACCCCCACCCAGCTAGTGACATTTTAGTTGATGATAGCCCAAGCTTAGCGCTGTCGGCATTCCATTAATATGGCGCCCGTCTGGCCCTCACAAATGGTGCAAGCCGGTTCTAAACTTTTCAGTGCAAAACTGCTTTAGCGCAGTTTTGCACCAAAAAGTTTAAATATGGGCCTAGTTGTGCTGGATGCCACTTGCTGATGTGCACACATCAGCTTCTCAACTGGGCTTGGGTCGTCACACCCGATTAGAGGTTGTGTGGCACTTCCTTGGCTCTTCCTGTTAAGTACATTTGTACTTTCATTCCTGGTTTTCACTGCCTGTAGCATTTTATTTTTATGAATGATGGTTCTGTGTTATGGTGCAACACAGTATTTCTTCTTTCAGCCTTCCCAACGGAATATGATGGGCTTTCCGAATGCTCTCCTTTGTATGGTCTTCCACTTTTTGAGTGCCATAATGGGCTGGAGATGAGCTTCGACTTTCCACACTGCTTGCTTTGAATTGCTTCTTCTCGATTTGGGCACATGTGGCAGGCACGAGCAATTTGCTGTAATGTTGCAAACTCTCAGGAAGAGATGTCATGCTTCTTTGGAACACAAGTACCCTACTTGTCACTGGTTGTAGTATCCTCCCCAGGCCAGGAACATGCAAAGAACCACACATAGAGCTTGTATCAGACATCTTTATTCTTCAATATATGATCCACATTGCACTCTGATTCCATCATAACCTTTTAATAACAACACCTTAACACCTCCCTGCAAACTATATAATTCCTGTATTGAATCTGCCTAGAACCATGAGGGTCCTAGTGCACACAGTCTCACATCACTACAGTCTGCAACAAAGATGGGATTACTGTGCACAGCTCTAGAACTATGCATTCTGCACAGGGGTGAGCAGTGGTGTTATTACCTCCTGCTCTGTGAGGGGGAACTGATTGCTGAATACCTCTCTGAAGATGGGCTCTGTGTCTTCAATGACTCTTGTGACAGCTCTAAAGTTTCCAGTTAAAGTACATGTACACATTATAAATGACCAAGGGCCATATGTATGAACACATTTTCCCACTGACACAGAATGGGAAAATCCCTTTGATACATCTGGCCCCAAATCCCTTTGGTGCTGCTTTGGCCATGTAGATACAATCTACTTGTGTGCTCCTGTGGTGCTGCATGGGGGAAGGATCTGATGGTGTGAAAAGTAATGGCGGTGGTTTACTAGGTCTCACTGGCCTTCATTACAACAATGGCGGTAAATCCTGCTTACTGCCGTGCAGAAGACCGCCAACAAACCGCTGCAGCAGCGGAAATCCGCTACAGATATTACGACACACAGGCCCGAATCCGCCAAAATCCAGACACCCACACAAGTCCACCACACCAAAGGTCAGTGATAAACTGGTGATAACAAAACCGACACCGTCACGCCAACAGGAATACGCCCACACTATCACGACCCACGTATCCACAAGACGGTCTTTCAACCACAGTATTCCATTGGCGGTACATACCGCCGCGCTTAAAATACACACACATTTACAAAACACAACCACATTGGACAATTCGAAATACATACACCTGATACACATACACACACCACTCCCACACACCCAATACGATATAAAACACACACCCACATCATCCACAAACCCCTACGACAAAAATTTAGAAAGAAGCACAGAGATAGAAGCATCACCATCAACAAACTAACATCCACAGGCACACAACACAATCACTCACACAACATCCACGCACCTCACATAATACACACAAACACATCCCCTAACACATCACAACACACACCACCTCACACATCACCCACACCACACCATGGCACCGCAAAGACACCCCAGGTTCTCTGAGGAGGAGCTCAGGGTCATGGTTGAGGAAATCGTCCAGGTAGAGCCACAGCTATTCGGATCACAGGTGGAGAACACGAGATGACATCAGGAAGAGGTGGAATGACCTACGGGGAAGGTGCGTTCCGTGGTCTCAAGACACCAGATTGCAGTTCAGAGGACTGGCGGTAGACCCCCACCTCCTCCCCCACAACTAACATCATGGGCGGAACAGGTCTTGGCTATACTGCATTCTGAGGGCCTTGCAGGAGTAGCAGGACGAATAGACTCTGGTAAGTCAAATCTTAACTATTACATCCCACACCCTACCTGCATGCTATCACATACCCCACCCTCACCTTCACCCCCATCACTCCAACACCTCACATATGTCCCACTATCACAACCTACACATCCCATTACCAAGCCCTGCATGCAACACCAAAGCATGGACACCCATCACTAAAGCATGTCCACTACAGATACCCACACAGATCCGCAAACCAAATATCACACAAGGTCCTAGACAAGAATGTAAGCACTGGGGTACAGGGTCACCCACCCATTGCACACTGTGGCACACACAGATGCAATAATCATGCCTTTACACCCCTCAGGACCCCTACGCAACGTCACCGGACAGGAGGTTCCAGGCATGCCACACCCCCCACAGAAGAGGCCCACAGTGATGATAGCAGCTCTTTCCAACTGGATCTAGATGACCAGCCCGGCCCATCAGGGACCTCGGGACAGTCGGTTCCCCACACACTGGCACATGCCACCACAGAGCCTTCCTCCTCAGGAAACACCAGCACAGCACCCACCCAGCGGGCCCATTCCTCTGTCCCCAGGACACATCAAGCAGCAGTGTGTCCACCACTACAGGGAACCCAGGCAAACCCACCAACCCAAGAACATCAGGGACTGGGGAGCAGTGGCAGTGGGCACACGGTTCAGGGGACAGAGGAAGAGGAAAACAGGGGAACTGGGAGGACTGCTGTGCGACAGGGGGAGGACAGGCCCAGCTAACCCACTCTCCATGAGGCCCTCTCCAACATCATGGGAGCGTACCATCATTCCCAGGAGATGATGGCAACGGTACTGGGCAAGTTTCAGGAGAACCTGCGGCTGTAGGGGGAACAGTATTTGGGGATCAGGGAGGAACTCAATTCCATCAACACCACCCTGGTCACCATTGTAGGGGTGCTGAAGGACCTTGTGAACACGAGGGGGGACACTGAGGAACAACCAGGGGCCCCTGAAACTAGCCTTGATGATGAACAGCCCACCACCTCCGCGGGCGCTAGTGGACAGGAGGCACCGCCACAGGACCATGACCCCAGAACCCCACCCCCTGCAGATGGACAACCACCCCGCAAACAGTCCCTGAGATCCAGGACAAAGACAGAGAACAATGCCAAGACCCCCGCCAAGAAATGAGACCACCCTGAATGTCATCCTTCTGTCCCACTTCGTCACCCTGTCCATCCTTAAACTGCCCTAGCTCCACTTCCTATGCCCCTTTGGACAATGCACCTGTGAGACAAATAACTGGACTCTGCCATGGACATTCCTCCACCATCACCCCTGACCATTTTACAACCACCTCCACTATTATGCAGTTAAATAAACACCCTTGAATCACAAAACAATCTAGAGTCATTCTGTGCTGTCACAAATGTGTATTTGCTATAACTAAGGAAAATAGCAATGTCCATTGTATTGTCAACATACCTATGTCACACAGCTCTAGTCCACTAGGTAATATAGCAGAGGTCACACAGTGGGACCCACATCTTTGAAAAGGAAATGCAAAGTGACAAGTCAGGGTCCATACACTGGGTGAAAGTGACAGACATATGATAGGTCTAACAATTGTATGAGATGTAGGAGGCAGTGATGTCTTCTTACCTGTGTCTCACTGGAAGTATTGCTGGATAACATTGTTTCTGTTGTTGATATCCTCTTCTTCTGCCTCGTCTTCTTCACTGTCCACAGGCTCCACAGCTGCCACAAGACCTCCTTCTGGACCATCCTCCTGCAGAAAGGCACCTGTCGTCACAAAGCCAGGTTGTGCAGGCATACAGCAGTCCACGATGATCTGGCACACCTTCTTTGGTGAGTAGTAGAGAGAACCACCTGTCATATGGAGGCACTGGAATCTGGCCTTCAGGAGGCCTAGGGTCCTTTTGATCACTCTCCTATTTTGCCCATGTGCCTCATTGTGGCGTTCCTCTGCCCTTGTCCTGGGATTTCTCACTGGGGTCAGTAGCCATGACAGGTTGGGGTAACCAGAGTCACCTGCAAATGTCGAGGGACAACTGTTAGACACACACTAACCCTTAGGGACAACCCCAGACCCAGACAATCATTCATAAGGTAGAGGGTCCTTGTCCTCACCTATTAGCTGCACACGGTGCCTCTGGATTTGCCCCATCACATAATGGATGCTGCTATTCCTCAAAATGTAAGCGTCATGCACTGAGCCTGGAAACTTGGCATTCACATGGGAAATGTACTGGTCAGCCAAACACACCATGTGCACATTCATTGAATGGTAGCTCTTCCTGTTTCTGTACACCTCTTCACTCCTGTGGGGAGTACCAATGCCACATGTGTCCCATCAATGGCACCTATGATGTTGGGGATATGTCCCAGGGCATAGAAGTCAACTTTCACTGTGGGCAAATCCTCCACCTGAGGGAAAACAATGTTGCTGCGCATGTGTTTCAGCAGGGCAGACAACACTCTGGACAACACGTTTGAGAACATAGACTGGGACATCCCTGATGCAATGGCCCCTATTGTTTGAAAAGACCCACTTGCCAGGAAATGGAGTATTGACAGGACCTGCACTAGAGGGGGGATTCCTGTGGGATGGCGGATAGCTGAAATCAGGTCTGGCTCCAACTGGGCACAGAGTTCCTGGATTGTGGCACAATCAAGTCTGTAAGTGAAAATGATGTGTCTGTCTTCCAGTGTCGACAGATCCACCAGTGGTCTGTACACCGGAGGATGCCGCCATCTCCTCACCTGCCCCAGCGGACGTGCCCTATAGACGAGAACAGCGAGCACAGAGTCAGCCAACACTGAGGTATTAAGAAAAGATTTTATTGCACACATTTGTCAATCCGCAATGTGCCTGTGACTGTGTGTATGCAAGGCCTAGATAGGTGTGACACATTTAAAATTAATGCCATGTGGCCCCGTGAAATGGCGGCTGCCTGACCTGTAATGTGGGACAAGGGTATATGAGGTAACTGCCCTGGCGTTGTACACCGTCGCAGTAGGCGGTCGAAGACTGCCGCGCAATCCTGCATTGGTTAACATTGGACCCTATGGGTCCCAGGAACCAATGACGATATATGCCGGCGGTGACGGTACGCACCGCCGCGGACGTGACCGCCATTTTCTCTCTGTTCACTCACTTGATACCTGACCTTCGACAGAAGAGGACCTACACTGTAATTGCTGCTGTGACCTCAGTCTGGAAGCGACGATGGCTCATGTTTCTGGGGAAAGGGCCCCTGCCTTCACTTCGGAGGAGTTGGAGAAATTAGTGGATGGGGTCCTCCCCCAGTACACGCTACTCTACGGTCCTCCAGACAAACAGGTGAGTACACTGTGAGCATGCAGTACGGGCAATGCCTGTTTGTAGTGGTGTGGATGGAAGATACAGGGGGGGGACTGAGGCCTGCATGAGCGGACAGTGAGTGTATGTGCATCTGGGCAAGGGTGGGAACGTGGGTCAATGACTGTGACGGTCCGGACGGTTAAAGATTATCCTTTTCCCCTGTACTATTCCACTAGGTCAGCGCCCACCAGAAGAAGGATGTTTGCCGTGCAATCGCCAAGGACATCCGGACCCTGGGGGTCCACCACAGACGGAGCACCCACTGACGGAAAAGATGGGAGGACATTCGCCGCTGGAGCAAGAAGACGTTGGAGGCCCAGCTGGGGATGGCCTCCCAACATGGGAGGGGTGCCCGTCGCACCATGACCCCTCTGATGTTACGGATCGTGGCAGTGGTGTATCCGGAGTTGGATAGGCCCTTGAGGGCATCACAGCAGCCACAAGGGGGTGAGTACATTCACATCCAGCTGACTCTGGGCACATTACAAGGTGTCTGGGTGGGGGAGGTGGTCTGTGGGTTCCCCTAGGCCAGGGCGAGTTTTGTAGGCAAGGTCCCTTTGTGAGGCAGGCTATGTGGGACCCCAACCCCACCAGTGGGAAAAGCCATCTACACCTAGTCAGGCTCCTGTGACTTCCATGTGTGCAGCAATCGGGCACAGGCCTTGTACCCCATGTCCCTGTGATTAATTAGGGAACTCTAAGTGCATGGCGTAGTGCAGAGGGCTGCTGTGTCTGTAGTGTCCGCCAACGGTAGCGGTATTGCATGCACTGAACATGTCTTTCCTTTGTCTCCCCCGCCCCACTTTTTGTAGTCTCCCTGTTCTTGTGTGCATTAGCATCATCAGGCGAAGGAGCAGTGCCACCGGAGCAGGAGGGAGCTGCATCCCACATGGCCCTGGAGGGCGAGACAATGGAGTCTGAAGCCACCAGTGGGACGGAGGGCAAGGGGAGCTCCACGGCGGGGACAGAAGGTGACATCAGCAACAGCGACTCCTCCTCTAATGGGAGCTCCCTTGCGGTGGCGGGCCCCTCTGTGCCCCCGCATCAACAGATACAGCCGCCACCCCTCCCACCAGCACCGCCCTCCCAGCAGCCCCTCAGCGTGTGTCCCGTGGCCGCTCACCCAGGAGGGTGGGCATCTCCTTCGCCCCAGGCACCTCAGGCCCTACCCCAGTCAGCCCTGCTGCCCTCACTGAGGAGGCTATTGACCTCCTGATATCCCTCACTGTTGGGCAGTCTACCATTCTGAATGCCATCGAGGGTGTAGAGAGGCAGTTGCAACAAACAAATGCATACCTGGAGGGCATTCATTCTGGCCAGGCAGCCCAACAGCGAGCATTTCAGGCTCTGGCCTCTGCACTGATGGCAGCCATTGTCCCTGTGTCCAGCCTCCCCCCTCCAACTTCCTCATCCCTGACCCAATTCCCTGTACCTCAGCCTTACCCAAGCACACCATCAGACCAGCATGCGCACACATCAGCACACAAGGGTTGCTCAGGCAAACATCACCACCACACATCCCACAGGCACTCACACAAGCATCATACCCTTGCACACATACTAACATCCTCTGCCTCCACTGTGTCCCCCTCCTCCACGTCTCCCTCCTCCATCCCTGTCTCGTCTCCACTCACACCTGCATGCACTACATCTTTAGCCACTACCTCCATCACCAGCATGCCCATCACCACACACCGCTCACGTGCACTCACCACCCCCACTACCATGCACACATCCCCAGTGTCCTCTACCACTGTGTCTGTGAGCCCTCCTCCCAAAGTACACAAATGCAGCCACACACCCACCCACCAGCCATCCACCTCCAACAGCCTCCATCCCATGCACCTTCACCCAAAGTCAGCAAACTTACACCTCCTACATCCACTACCTCTTCCTCCACTCCCAAACCCCCTCCATCTACCAGTCCCTGTGTGTCTAAAAAGCTTTTCCTATCAAATGTTGACCTCTTTCCTACACCTCCCCTCTGTCCGTCCCCTAGGGCCCGCTTTTCCAGGTCCCAACCCAGGAACTCAGCCACCACATCACCGGGCACAGTGGTGACAGCAATAGCGGGATTTTGGAGTACGCCAAGCAACAGGGCTGCCAGTGTCGCACTGAGCGAGGGCAAGGAAATTCCGCCACCTCCAAAAGTCAAAAGGTTGCCCACATCCCGGAGGGAGAAGGCGAAAACACCTGCCACCAAGGGCTCAGGCAAAACAAAAATGGAAAGTGGCAAGACAGCTGCGCCATCATCCAAGGTGGGGAAAGGCCAGAAAATCAAGGGCTGGTCCACGTCGACGCCAACCTGCACGGCGGACAAGACCGCCACCAGCACCGCCACCTGCACCGATGCCACAGAGACCGCCGTCAGCACCACAGACACTCAGGCCGCCACCAGCACCGCAGTCACTGAGCCCGCCACCAGCACTGCAGTCACTGAGCCCGCCACCAGCACCGCCGCCACAAAGACCGCCGCCAGCACTGATTCCACAAAGACCGCCACCAGCACCGATGCCACAGAGCCCACCGCCAGCACCACAGTCACTGAGCCCGCCACCAGCACCGCCGCCACAAAGACCGCCGCCAGCACTGATTCCACAAAGACCGCCACCAGCACCGATGCCACAGAGCCCACCGCCAGCACCGTTGCCACAGAGTCCGCCGCAAGCACCGCCGCTACTGACACTGCCACCAGCACTGATGCCACTGAGGCAGCCGCAAGCACCGCCGCGACTGACACCGCCGCCAGCAGCCCCGCGACATCCTGAGCCAGTGGCACCACCGCATACATGGCTGCCATCCCCAGTGGTCAGTCATCCGAGGCTGGTGATCAGTTCCAGGAGCCTGGGCAGCTTGCACGTTGCACCACCATCAGTGGAGTGTCACATCCCCTACCTCAGTCCTTGGCAGGATGAAGCACTCTGGGCACAAAGCCCCCTCCAGAACCAGTGGAGAAAGGCATCCACTACCTCGGTCCTTCGCAGGATGAAGCACTCTGGGCACAAAGCCCCCTCCAGAACCAGTGGAGAAAGGCATCCACTACCTCAGTCCTTGGCAGGATGAAGCACTCTGGGCACAAAGCCCCCTCCAGGCCCAGTGGAGTATCACATCCAGTACCTCAGTCCTTGGCAGGATGAAGCACTCTGGGCACAAAGCCCCCTCCAGAACCAGTGGAGAAAGGCATCCACTACCTCTGTCCTTGGCAGGATGAAGCACTCTGGGCACAAAGCCCCCTCCAGAACCAGTGGAGATTGTTATCCACTTGAGAGACTGTGGCTATGCACTCCCCAGGGTAAAGCAGTGGACAAAGCACCCACTGGAGAGACTTGAGAGACTGTGGCTTTGCACTCCCCAGGATAAAGCAGTGGGCAACCGACCCACTGGAGAGACTTGAGAGACTGTGGCTTTGCACTCCCCAGGATAAAGAAGTGTGCAAACCACCCACTGGAGAGACCTGAGAGACTGTGGCTTTGCACTCCCCAGGATACATCAATGGGCATGGAGCCCCCTCGTGGAGCTGGCGTTGTGCACTCATCCGGCTGAGGTGCCCCCACTTCCCTTCCCCCTGAGGTGCCTGTTTCATTTCGATCTGATGCCCCAGCAGTGTTCTCTCCGTTTGTAGTCTGGTATCGAGTGTGGGCCTCGCCCATGCGTTTTGGGCCCAGTGGTCCACGGACTATGAATGGTGCACTCTCCGGACTTGTATAGTTGGTGTACATAATTGTTTATGCTGTGTTTCAAGTTTTGACTAATGGATTTTTATTGATTACAATCGTTCAACTCATTTTGTTTTGTCATTGCGTTCTTCCCGTGGGGTTAGGGGGTGTAAATGTAATGTTGCAGCATGTATTAGTGTGCATGTTGTTGTGGGTGAGGGTGGGGGTGTTGTGTGTTGCATGTGTGTGTCACTCTCTTTTCCCTCCTCCCTACCCTGTGTTGTAGGTGCAGTACTCACCGTGGTTGTCGCTGCCGTCATTCGTGCTCCTGGTAGAGGAGCAGGAATAATAACGCAGGGAGGATTTGGAGTTCTGGCTCCATGGCGTCCTGGTTCCTCGTGGGTTGTGTAGAGGTGATTGTTTTCCCTTTCAAGTCCTGTTTCCGCCGTGTTTTCCTTCGCTTTGGTTCCCCCAGAAAAGGTGGCAGATTGGCCTCTCATAATAGTGTGGGCGGTACATTGTCTTCCGCCTGTCTGGTGGCGGTGACCGCCATGCTGTTTGTTTGTACCGCCGTGGCGGTCGGAGTGTTAAAGTGGCTGTCTATGTTGGCGGTTTCCGCCAAGCTCGTGATTGCATTTTTTTTACCGCCAGCCTGTTGGCGGTCTTACCGCCGCTTTAACACCGACCACCAGGGTTGTAATGAGGGCCACTGTGCTGTCTTAACCACTGAAGGGGAAAACACAAAAATCTCTAAAGCACATGAATTTTGAAAACTCTGAGGTATCACTCTACTGGAAGTCTGCCCTCAGGCATATTGGTTCATATTTATACCTTTTTAGCGCCGCATTTGCGGCGCTTTTGCGTCAAAACAATTACGCAAATGCAGTGCTAAAAAAGTATAAATATGGGCCATTGTGTACATCCTGCCAGTCTGTACAATTATACTGCTAGCTAAAGGCTTCTCTACTATGCTTGTCGCAGTCTCTGTCGGGAAAAAGCCCTTTGTTGGACCTGAGGTTTCGAGGTAAAGTGCATGTGCAGAATATACCTGAGAAAATCCCTTCTTCTGTGATTGGCCAGGTAGACCTAATCTGTTTGTGCGCTCTACAACCTGCTCTGGGTGGAGACCAGAAACTTCGGATGGTTGGTGAGCTTGTGATAGTGGCTTCCGAGAAGCCTCTATGGATCTTCTTAAAACAACCTCTCGGGTAGGGTGGAGTAGGGTACAGACAAAATGCCCTTTGCCCACTTTAGTGACATGCATTGTCTGATTTCACTTTGAGAAAGTTAGTATCAAACTAGTGTATGTCTTAAAGGGAAAAAGTGAATGCCCTAATTTGTATGGGTATGCTCACAATAAAATGACGCATTTAAAGTACCCCCACCCCTGCTTAGAAGATATGAGGCTTTGAACAGTAGCCACACGTTATTATGCTTCCCTTGTGCGATAATGAACTCTGCTTATTGGATCAACGACACAAAATACCAGTAGTTGGAACCTAATACCATTGGGTATTATAAATTGTGTCATACACGCGCCTTTCTTATTTCTTTGCAAACCCACTCACAAATATGTAAACCAGGGACACATAAATGGTGGGAGTCGTGCAAGTGAATCAAAGGATGCTAAGGTACATTGAAAGGAAGCTTTTCGTCATGCTAGTCAAGCTCATAATCACTTCCAGTTATGACAGCAGTAAAGCTTTGTATGAGCTTTCAAATGTTAAGAGAATGAAAACTCATTTAAAATTTTGGATCACTAATGAAATACGACAAATTGGAAATATTAGATCTTATGACAGACAATAAATAATTTGTCATGGTGGATCGAAGACAAATAAATAGCACACAGTCAACTTTGCAACGCTTTAATGACAGTTATAAAAGTTAATTCTGTGATAGTCGGTCACTGTTTTATCTTTGCAATACTATTGTCGCGCACAACTGTTTCTTAGAAGTGCTATATACGGCATCTCTGTCCCGTGCTTTTTCTCGGCTATTGCAAACATTTCTCTGGTTTTCAGGGTGCAAGCAAGGGATAGGATGATATTTTCAAACCATCTCAGGGGCAATGCCACATTTGAAAAATTGGCAGAACAAACATGAAGAGGGAGGTTCACTAATTTAGAGCACAGTGTTGCAGAGCAACCAAACTTGCTGTTCTGCGTCGCACTAGAAGGAGGGCTGGGCAGCACCATTGCCACTACGATATAGTGCTGCTGATCTCTCTCAGAGCTCTTTCTCTTAAAGTCTGCCTCGCGTCACCCACTCACCTGTGCACCATACTGTAAAGGTGGGTGCATGCTGTCTAGCTTAGGTTTGGACCACGAGCCCACCTTTCCAGTACAAAATATTAGACCTAAGCGTAAATTATTTTTTCTCCCCAATTGCTTGTGTGCTGACAACGCAGCACACATGCAATGTGTGAAACGTTAGGAGAAATTGTAACAATTTACCTGTTAGGTAATGGGAATGAATATGTTTTTGTGTGGAAGCAACGAACAATAAAAACTATTGGGGTAAACTGTCAAGTGATAATGTCACTGTGTAGCCAGACCTAAAAATCCAGGTAGGTTGATGACTGCTGTTATGTTATTATATAAGGATTTGTAGAGCACAACTTGTCATCTGTGAAGGTATCTAGGTGCTGAGCAGGTGTGTGGGAGTGTGACAGAGCCTGACTTACAGGCTGTCTTTTCAGGTCCTACATGGATATCAATTAGTCAAAGAGTCAGGTCTTCAGCCTCTTTTGGAATGCAAGAAGGGAGGAGGAGGCACTGATGTGTTGGGGGAGGTTATTCCAGGTCATTGCTGCTATGGATGTGATCAAAAGACCTCTAGTTTTACTTCTGTTGATGCAGGGGTTGTGTGCGAGTGAGAGTGATGCTGAGTGTGGTTATCTGGTGGGATGGTGGAATTGTGGAAGGTGGTTGAGGTAAGTGGGTCCTGTGTAGTGCAGTACCTTAAATACGTGGGTAAGAAGTTTGAATTGGCAGTGTTTCTGGATGGGGGATCAGTGGTGCTCTCTGAGGTGTGGTGTGAAGTGGGTGCAGCAAGGGAGATCGAGGACGAGTTTATTGGTGGCATTCTGGGTGGTTTGTAGTCTGCAGAGTAGGTGGGTTGAGATTCCAGCATTGGGTGTGTTGCCATAGTCCACTTGTGATGAGGGCCTGCATGATGGTGCACCTGGTAATCCGTGGGAGCTGCTCAAAGATCTTCCTCAGCATACACAGGATTTGGAAGAAGGAGCGGGTGATGGCTTTGATCTGTGATACCAAAGTGAGTTTGTTGTGCAGGATAAGTCCTAGATTCCTGGTGTAGTCCATTGGGGTGGTCTGGTCATAGTTCATTTAGTTCCTTGAGCCAGCAGGCTGAGATCCATTGTGAGCTCTCACCTGAAGATCATTACTTCTGTCTTGTTAGTGTTGAGGTTTGGGCAGTTTTCTCTTCCAATCTGTGCTGTGACATTAGAAAGACAAATACCATAATTATCTAGTTATCTAAGCCACTTACAACGTCATGTGTATGCCCCTAAAGTTTGAAGCTCAGCCAGCTAGATAAATAAACAAACAGATCACATCGCTGTGTAGGGAAAGCACTTTTTTTGTGGAGGCACTAAACTTCTGCGCAATCAAAACATGTACTTCTGTCTCTCAACGTGTGGGAGGAGCCAATGTCCCTTTCTCGTGTTGTTCACGTTTGTCTGGCAACACCTGCGCTGTCAAGCCAGACTATAAAAACTAACTTTATCTAAAGGTGAAACTTAACTTTCTAAAAAAGGATGATGCTAAATGAGCACAATTTTTTTTTACAATTTTCCATCGTCAAAATCTCATTTAAATCTATTAAAGAAGTGCAAACTTCGTTTCATAGTTTTGTCGGAGTACAAAAAATGTATTAATTTGAATGTGTCAGAGCTTTGCTCTACCTTAAGGTACATTGGGTCGCACATCTGCAAAACAATTAACATTTTGATAAGGACTGGTGGAGAATTGCAGCTCATTACATTCTATTTTAGTTTAAAATGGGATTGACCGCTCCAGAAATCCGCTCTGCAAGTATGCAGCCACAATACATTTCAAATCAGCCAGGTTTAAAAGGGGTCCTTTTTTTGAGACGCATTCATTCTCAATCTATTTGTAAAACCAAAAACATTGCTGCATTGGTTTGCAAGGGAATTGCATTGCCATTATTCTTTCGAGCTATAATTTGTTAAACACAATTTTAATTACAGTACTTTTGATAGGATTTATGGAGGTTAACAGACAAAGCCTCTCTGGGGAATGCATGTCTAACCCTGATAAGTATATTCCATACCCAGACACTTCCACTTCTCCTACAGAAAAGTTTGTGAATGTGAAATAAATGTTCTCATAATCCTCATAATTATTTATCTTGATTCTTGACAAGTTATATTGAATGTTTTTTCTAAAACAGATAGATCGTATCTCATAAGCTAATGTGCTATGCCACTCAGATTTTTTACTTGCATTAGTCCTGCAAAATGTATTAGAAAGTGAAGTGTATTGAAGTTTAAATTGGTTTAACAGCGCGGGGCAAATTCACAAACTGTATTTTTGCAATCAACTTTTCTCAGAAATCTTACAGTATATCATGGTGTACTGCAGTAATATCATTTATGTACTATCAAATGAAATTCACAAACCTGCAGCCAGATATCTCCACCTCTATTTACGAGGCCCTAGCGGCAAACTGCACCACCAGAGTGTCATTTTGTTTACGCACTGGTGGCACAGTGTGCCAGCCCATATTTACAAGGCCACGCAAACTCACCTTGCATGGCTTTTCATGGCCTTGTAAATATGCAGTGTTTTGTGTGAAAGGTGCATTGCATGGGTGTTGCTTGAGGTGTTCCCATGCAACACCCATGGAACCCAAAGGAAAAAGAGGCAATCTCAGATTTACAAGTATGGGAATGCACCAGATTCCTAGGCCATCCTAGGGGTGGCATAAGAGTGACGCAACGGTGAGAAATAGCTTTATTTCTCCCTGTTTTTTCCTCTTTCTATGTGTGCTGGTTTCTGGCCTTGCAAAAGTACTAACTTTAACTCTCACTAGAGTTGATTTTTCTTGTTTCAACCACATGCATGAGAAAAATTAGGATTTTCAGGCTTATGCGTTCACACACCCATCACACCTTGAGGTTTTGGGATGTTCTCTTGTATGATGATCCCTGGGATCCAATATGGATATGCAATTCTCCCCAGTTTTTTGGTGTTAAACGCCTTCATGTTCCGCATGGGTTTGTGTGCCTGTGGTTGAGTGCCTTCCTGTCCATCAAATGTTTTTATGCCATGGGTAGTTGTGACAGTAACTTCTTCTACGTTTATTGAGGCCTATGCATTTAGGGAATATATCTCTGAGGGGGAGACATCTCCTGTGTCAGTCAGAGACCTCTCTGTGTGTATCAGGGCAGACATTTCTGCGTATTGATAAAAACGAAAACCTACATAAGGGAAACGAAGTTAACTAAAGTTGTCTTTCTGAATCATCCTCTCAGCAGAACACCATCCTCTTCTACTTTTCTGCTTCTCAAAGATGCTAAACCCTAATAATGTCTGAGGTACAAGATAAGACATCCCTAACTTTACTGACAAGGAATAAGACACAATTTGAAACTAAACATATCCTCAGATCAGTAGGGCTCCACAGACAGAGCTAAGCCCTGCAGCCGAGCCCAGATTTGGAGGGATATCAGTACATGTTGTAATGGGTGTGCGCACCCACAGAGAAGAAATGCTGCAAACTTCTGAAGGACCTTCAGTGCTGGGCCCCTATAAAGGCCCAGAATGTGCTTGGCCCATCATACTAGCAATATTGCAGCACCCGGAATGATACAATAGCAGATGAGGGTTCTGAGATGACAAGATGACCAGCTGAAAGCTTTTGAGTTGCACAGAGGTGCTAAGTGAAAAAGGTGTCATAATATAACTGCATCTCCTGTCATATCTCCAGTTTAAAGTTTATGTTTTATTGCGTCCATATTGCCTCTACGTTTTGTTGTTCTTGTAAATAAATAGATTGATAATGTGCCTTTAATATATAGGTTGTGTATCCCATCATTTCCACAGTATGACCACTAACCCATTACACACACAAACACACACACGTACACACACACACCTGCAGGGCTGGGATTTCTATGCCCCTGACATACAGAGTTATTGAATATACCAATACAAATTAGAAATAAAATTGGACTGCATCCTATACAGACGACGCTGAGCGATTCTGTGCAGGAGGCGTTTCTAGTAACACAATCCCACAAGATTAGTTCAGGGACGCAGTGGAACACCAAGCCTATATTTGTCAATGAATAACACACTCAATATACTAAGAAAGAGCAGAACAACTGTAAAATGTTTATCTTAAAATCCTGATCTAGTGTATAAAAAATGAATGGTGACCACAGAGAATGCTCTGCATGCTGTCATCTTCCACACATATTGTCAGAGTCACCTGAATAAGGCAACTACCTGATTTAATGCTCTTATTATATCCCCAAGCTGTAAAGGTACTTTATTGGGATAAGGTGTAAACCCAGCCACTAAAGGTCCAGAGACCACTTCATTACTTAGAGGACCCAGGCTAACATTCTTGTGTGCATATGGTAACTGATCATCAAGCAAGGGACATCCAAGTCATGATATCCGTGATAAACTGTAGGTACTGTCTAGTGCATAAAACATTAAAGTAACCACACACCACAAAAAGGAATGCAGAAATGCAAGCCTTGGTCAGCGACAAAAGCACCAACATTTCTAACATGTTTAGCAGTAAATAGCAAGCCTGTACCAGTTTCTCAAGATTGATAGCACATCATACCAGCTGTGGTTAGAAAAATAACTCAGCTATTTCATATCACAGCTGTGATCAGGAAGAAAAAACAGTCCTATGCTGAAGGCCACATTTCTGCATTGCTCTCAATGTCAATTCCGATTGAGGCTGGTCGGAGGTGCAAACTGGCCAGACGTTTGGCTTGATGGTCATAGCGTGAAGTCTCTTCACCCTACGGTCAGATACTTGGGTTTTTCTAGTATTTGATCACTGATTTTTTTATTTAGTTTTACAAAACAAACCAGCATTTTGAGACAGTAAAGCACCAAAAAGACTAAATAAATGTGGCAATATGTGTGTCATGTCGATCACATATAGAGAAAGGCTCGTACAACTAAAAACATGTCAAATCGTACAGAGAGCATGCATGCTGTTATGGCATCATCCATAACAGAAAAAAAAATAATGTCACCCTAGACCAATAAGCAGACATGATGCTAACTTTTATGTGCATTGCTAAAAAGTTCCCTCTTTTTAAAAAGAGAGAAAATTATCTAAAATCAAGCACAGAATGAAAATAGAAGATGACTAAACGAAAAATGTCATAGTGTTCACATTCTAACTTGAGTGCAAAGTTGAAATTAAATAACTTTACCTTACTATCCTTCATGCTATGATTTTTTTTTCTAAATGGTAATAACTTTTTACAAAAATTGTGCATGTTATATGTTTTTAAATTAGTGTCATTTTTTATTTAATGTATGCAAACAAAAAATAAGAGGCAATTCTACTAAATCCTTTCCATGGTAAGCAGGATGCTAAGTGAACTCTTTCCTTAATGGGATTGCTTGCCATGACCAAATCATACTTGTCAATAATTTCCATGAAAATTGTCCTGCATTGTAGGCATGGTTTAAGTGTTTTTGAAGCTTGGCTGACTATTTTGAAACATACATAGCCATAACCTAACCACTTTGACAAATGAAAGAGTTAGGTAAGTCATAGTCTGCACAGTGTCAATCTTTTCCTTAGTTATTATGCTAAATATATTGAAATATATTTGAATGTGTATAAGTAGTAGGCATATGCTCTCATCATTTGTTTGTCTTGTTTTTATTTATTTTATTTCTTTTGAGTTGACATATATGGCTAAGCAAAATCAAAGTAGGACCCAGGAAAAAAAGAACTACAAGTAAATGTGTGTGAAATTTGCTTTCATGTAATTTTGCAAATGATGGTAATATTACCCTAAATTATACATACCCCCTTGAAACGCAAATCTGTCATTCAGTGCTATATTTTATATAGGACATACAGGTCGTCTGAAGGGAGTGGTCTGTGCATTCCACTCCAAGCTTGTCTCCCCCATGGCCCTGCCCCTTTAGAATAAAACAACAACAAAACAATGTTGTTGTTTTGTTTCCAAAGGTTTGCAGCTCCTGCTGCTGCGGGAGGGGGTGTGTGATGTCCTCCACCCCAACGAAGGAGCCACCCCTGCATAGCTAGCCACAGATTAATTTAATGTGGTGAAAAAGTATCCTGAAGGTTGCCAAAAATGCCCTTAAAGTGGGAACTTTCTCCTGTTACCCAATCTGTTTTGGGTGAGTAATTAGGATTATTGACTTTCATTAAAATATTTGACTATATTTTAGGACTTTTTAACTATGCTTTTAGACTTCTTAGGCACGACTTTCCTTTTTATATTTTTTCCACCTTCACATCCTTTTATAAATAGACTTAGTTCATGATGTTCCATGCATGTTGTGTGTGACTGTCTAGTGGGAATGCACAAAACCCAGCTGTCATCTATACCAGACGTTTATTCAGAGGCAGGCAGAGGCACTTTCTAAAAGTGGCATTTTCAGACTTGCAATTCAAAATCTGACTTTGCAATAAGTTGTGATTTTAAATAGTGAGTCGAGGGACACCAAACTCAAGTACATATTGCTTCCCAATAGGAAATTACACTGAAAAAATGTTGTTGGGTAACCCCAATGCTATCCCACAGAAGAGATAGCCCCTGTTATAATGAAAAATGAAATTAAGATTTTTTCACTATCCGGACATGTTAAACTTAAAAGTACATGTCTAATGTTTTCAATACACTGCCCCCTGCCCATGGGGCTCACTAGGGCCTACATTAGGAGTGACTTGCATGTAATAAAAAGGAAGGGATAGACCTGGCAAGTTGGTACACTTGCCAGGTTGAAATGACAGTTTAAAACTACACACACAAGCTCTGCAGTGGTCAGCCTGAAACATGTCTGAAAAGCTGCTGTAGTGGGTGGCACAATCAGTGCTCAAAGCCCACTAGTAGCATTTAATTCCCCGACCCTTGGCACATATAACAGACTTACAAGTAATTTAAATATGCCATTTGTGCAAAAGCGGATGTAACCATGTTTTAGAGGACAAAGCACCTGCACTTTAGCACTGGCCAGCAGTGGTGAAGTGCACAGCAGAAATGAATAAAAAAAACAGGAGGTCAGAGGACAAAAAGTTAGGGGAAACCACACGAAGTGTGCCGTGTTTAACAATGGATTACTCCATCACAAAGGTGACTGATATCCTGTCGACCGACATGTAAATCCCATTATCTTCAATGGGATTTAGATTTCAGCAGATTGGATATCCGTCACCGTTGTGATGGAGGAACCCATTTGCTGAGTAGTAAACCAGGCCCTTAGTCCTTTAAGTTCTAATCTATCACCGGAGTACAATTCTAAATTACCTCCAGACCTCATGAGAGGCACTCGGAGACTCACTGGCTATCAGACAGAAGTCATCGGTAGGGTGTGGTGGTGGTGCTTGTGGGTGTAGTGTTGTTGTGGGTGTGGTGGTGGTTATGGTACTTGTGGGTGTGCTGATGGCTGTAGGTGTGGTGGTGGTTGTGATGGTTGGGGTGTTGTGATTACTGTACTTATAGTTATAGTTTCAATAGTATGTATAAGTTGTTTGTATGTTTGTGTGTATTTGTGTGTTTGTGTTTTTTGTGTGTATGTGAATGTGCTGAATGTGTCTGTTATACTGGTGCCTGCAATGAAGTGAGTGTGTGTGGTATTGGGAGTTTGGATTTCTCTGAATGCCAGACATTGAACTGTGAATGGCATCCAGAAATACCACTATTTGTTGCATTTCAGAACTTAGCCCTTGGATGCCATTTACAATTGAAGTCTGGCCTACAGAGATGCTGCATAAGAGGTCACTAGACTCCTCACTCAGTGCAAACTGTAACAGGGACAGGGGATGAGGTGCCTATGGTAAAGGCTACCCAGCCTTTTAGGGGTTCAGATTTGGCCAACTGGGGGGAACAAGAGGGAGAGTAGAGATGTGTCTCTGAGGGGTAAACAAGGATGAGATTTTTAAAGTTCCAGAAGGGTCTACCACCACTTGGGACTGGTCACTTGTGCAGACCTCCAATGAAGGTGAGGTGGTCTCAGTTTCATTCCTCTCACCCTCCACGCAACTGTGTCCATTAGTGTATGATGTTTCCCTACCCAAAACACAGTGGCCAGTGGCTCCTCCACCTTTTTGGCCAATATCTTCTTTGCCGTCACTTGAAGCTAGCGTGAAGACATATACAATAGTTTAATTGTATTGGTGTAAATATAACTGATCATGGCATGTTTTCTCAAAGCATTTGCTAACTTTTTAGATTTCACCTGCTTCAAGGATTTAAAACTTTGGTTTAAATTTACCATTATCTCCTGCATGTAGGAAACATCTTCAGAAACCATTTGGTTGGGGTGCCAGAGAGCTGGCGCACAAGATGGCTGTACTGGCATGAGGCTCCTGCAGTCTAGGGCAAATAATCATCCAAGTCTTTCTCCATCCAATCTAATTGCAGCTTGATTCCAAGCGAGCTAGCCATAACGAAGCAGTGTCAGACCATCAGCATGTTGTATCACTGCAATTGAAACTTACCAGAGCAGAAGAATGAGGACATTGAACTCGGCAATGGTGGGAAAATGGCAGCTGACAGAAACAGGGAGGATACCACCGCTTCTTGCAGCATACTACCTTGTGGTGAGTGTTGAGCTGCGATGTCACTGGGCGCACTCCCTGTCTGCCTGAGCACCTGGAGCGAATTGGAGGGTCCTTCCCACCCCATAACTAGGATAGCATCCTGTACCATGAGCTTGGGCTGTGGGTGATTGGAGGTGGGCCTACCTGTGACATGGCAGCCGTCCATGTCTGGTGCCAGGCAGCAGCATTTGATGTGATGTCGGCATTTGCAATGGGGGCGTTGTGCCACAGACACACTGAGTGGTGCCTGGGCCCTGGGAATGGTGGAGTTGACTGAAGTTGCACATGGTGATCATGTAACCCATCTGGAAGAGAGGGAAGTGAAGGTCCAGCTGGAACTTAAGTAGACACATCCCTAGCTACTTTCCTCTGCCAGAATAAATGTAAGCATCGTTGTATCTGACCTTCACACAGACTGTACCACTAAACATCGTACTGTATGCTATAGAAGCTGACTAACATAGCAGATGAACTGAAGACCATCCACTGCTTTTTCCACACAAGACATTGCATTGTGGGCCTAGTAATCCCAGAACTAATTTAGGTGCCTCATGATGGCCCACTACCACCACACACATGCCTTTTCACACTGAGTTAGGACACTTTTACATCCTACATGAATGATACCACTATTGGGCTTATCTAGATAGTCATGGACACACAGGCAGTCGCAATTCTTTATGGCACAGCTTGCACTCTTGTAAATGTGAGTCCTAATCTCAGTCACTGCATTAATTCCTTGTTTTGGGAGTTGCTTCCTGGGGTATTTGAAAGCAAAGCTGTAGAAGTGGATTAATGTGAGGTCTCTGATTACTTCAAACTGGCCCCATCGACACTTTAAGACCAGAGCATTGCCTGGCATGACCGAAGTCTGTTTTCGCCTCCTGACTGGAGAATGCAGGGTGGGGTGGGACTGGATTGTCAGACCATTTCAAGGACAAACTTGAGGCGGTTGCTCTGTTTCCATCCTCGTTATTGTAACCACCCATTAATGGACCCAAAGTCATCCTCATCTCCTTGAAGTGACAATGACATCCAATAACATTGCATGTAAACCACAGTACTACAACATTGGTGACTGCCCTCTGCAACACTGACAGCTATCTTCAGACTAGTGCACAACTGTGCCTCCACTACCCAATGATCTGCACACAACATAAGTAAATCAGACGGCAGGCAAACAAAACAGCCTTTTGATGCTAAGCTCTCTGCCCATGGACTGACTGGCACAGTGGACAAAACCCAGTGAGATGAACCTCCTCCAGACAGCCATGCAGATAAGTCAGATAAAAAATGCTACTGCTTGCCATGCAACACCGCTTTTCTTCCATCAAAACAAAAATGGACACTAAGGGAAGCATTACAAAAAGGGTGGTCTCAGGACCACCATGTTGGTGGTGGCAGTTGTACCGCCAACAGGCTGGAGGAGAAGACTGACAAGCTAGGACCATGGCAGTAATCCCAACAGAATACAACCAAAGCACTGCCGGCACTGCCACTGCAGTCAGACTGCAGCGGACGATGGAAGGCACCTCTAGGGCAGGGGAGATGTGTGTCTGCTGGAAAGATTACGAGGCAGCATACCGCCAAGGTTTCCACCGCAGTCACACCTCCACGGAAAGCCAGGTGGAAGCGTACTGCATAAAAGGAGACACCTACAGGAAACCATACTCATCCAGAGCCTCCATGAAACCTGAACTAAGCATTATCCTGCTGCTCCTGCTCGCACAAAGACTTCAGAGTCTTCAATGACTACCAGAGCAATTGTAAGTACAAACACTTACCTGTAACTGTTGTATATTGTCAGTGTTTGTACACACACACAGTACACCATCAGTAAGGGGGTGCAAGGGTGACAACCACACGCTACTACACACTGACACGCACAGTAACATACAGCCACATACACACAAGCACATACACAGTACACACACTATGGCCAACACACACACGCACATACATCAAAAACACTCACTTATGCATGGAAGCACAGCACAGACCCAGTCACACACAATACCACACAACACCACAACACATCACAATAACACCACACCACTACTTTGGCAAACACTTAGAATAGACACTACCCAGGGACACATCACACATAAGACACAACCTACAACTAACAGGAAACAAACACACACAATCAAATAACCATACAAATTACCAGTCAACATACACATCATATACAGCACATTGTATATATCATACCATGCTCTAAACATGCACACACACACAGGCAAAGCACACAAAGCCACACAAAACAGTAGAAAACACGTCAACACAAACACCACTCAATACCATGACAACAACATGTTTCGAACAGAGACATGCCCATCACACAACACACACCCTGTCTCGGTGGGACAAAAGCAATGCACACAACATCACATGCTGCCCAAACAATACAGGTAGCACAAGCACCACACAAACAAAAACGGACACACAACCAATGTCAGTCAGGAAACAACTTTACACTGGGAAAAGAAATGCATGACAGAGATGTAACGTCAAAACCGACAACAGGTTTTTTATAATATTTTCAATAATGAGTAATGTAAAACTCAAATACCATAGGCAAGTCCATAGTCTAAAGTCTCGAACTTGACTTCTGACTGCCATGTAACCTCCACAAGTAGGGGCAAGAAGGGGGTAGGCAGGCACCTCAGGGATTATCTAGGGGGGGATGGCAGAAGGGGAGTTTGGGCTTAAACATAGGAGGGACCCTTTGGGATTTGGCTCGGGAGAGGGGGTTAGGTTTAGGGTCAGGGGAGGGTTTGGTTTTCTTTGGAGGGGGAGGTGCATGGGTACTTGCAGGGGGTAGGGAAGGTCTTGGAGGTTGAAGAGACAGACTTGTGGAGGGACACAGAATGTTTAGGGGTCTCACAGGGGAGAGAAGTAGGAAAAAGGGCAAACTCTGAAAGGAAAGCTTTTTTAGGCACATGGGGATGGTCATAGCAAAAGGGTTTGGGTGTGAAGGGAGAGGGAGGTGTTGTCTGAGGTGGTGGTGTGGATGTCTTGGGTGCATATGTTTGAGAGGTATGCTTGTGGGTGATGGGTGTCTGTTGGGTTGGTGAGTGAGGGCTTTTATATGTCTTGGGATGAGAAGGGTTGGAGGTTCTGGGGGATGCCATGGTGTGTGGGTGATTGTCTGTTGGGGTGGTGACTGCAGGTATGGTGGATGTACTGCATGTTGGAATGTCAGTGGTTGTGGTGTCTGCAGGTGTGGTAACTGGGGTAGATGTCTGAGGGTCTGCTTTGGTGCTGTCATTGGGCAGGGTAGGTGTAGCGGCTGGATCAGTAAATGTTGGTGGGGTGTCTGAAGGTCTGTCAGGTGTGCTGTCTGTGATGTTGGGGGGTGCGGGGTGTCAGGGCAGGTTGTGACTATTGCTGTGTGTGCATCTGAATGTTTCTTGTGTGTATGCAGGTGGTATGTCACGTGGTGCTTATGTTTGACTGAGCCACCCTTGGATGCTGAGGTGGATGCATGCCTGTCTGTTGGGTGCTTTGGCTGTGCCTGGGAAGAGGGGCTTGGGATTTGGAAGGGGAAGGGGAAGGTGGAGGAGGGCGGTAAACAAAGGGTGACTGGCTGCCATCAGTGAGAAGGCCAGAGCCTGAAAGGATCTCTGTAGGCCAGCCAGTGCACTGTGAATACCCTCCAGGAAGGCATTACTCTGTTGGGTTTGAGTTTCCAGTCCCTGGATGGCATTCACAATGGTTGACGGACCCACATAGATGGACCTCAGGAGGTCAATGCCTCCTCACTAAGGGCAGCAGGGCTAGCAGGGGCTGGGGAGGAGCTGCCTGCTGCAAAGGAAATGCCTACCCTCTTGGGTGAGCAGGTACAGCCAACTGAGTGGGGAGATACAAGGAGGGCAGTCGTAGAAACGGGGTGGTGGACAGGTGGTGCTGGGGTGGTTCCAGATGAGTCTGCCACCCACAAGGAGTATCAACTGGAGGAAAATTCGAAGATGATGATGTGGATCCTGTCTCCCCTATGGCACTCGCCTCACTCTCTGGCCCACTGGGTCACTTGGTGTCAGTGGTATCAAGACTTGAGGTCTGGTGGCCAGCAGCTTCCCCACTCGGCTGTGCCACATCTCCTTCACCTGCCGGTGCTGATGCTGGAAAACAGAAAGAGAGGTAGGATCATCATATTCTTTTCAAACACTAACATCACACTGTACACATTACAACCACTTGTATTACATCCCCAGTTAGTACCAAGTTAGTGCCAACATCATGTCACAACTATATACCATCTACACCCCTATATTACAACAATGTCACACACCAGCTAAGCTACCCATTGTACACCTACTATACCATCATATCAGTAGAACTATCACACTAACCATTCCATGGCAACCTGACTTGACAACATTTTGAGTCAACCAACAACCAAACAATGGGAAATAGTGGTGACATACATTTCAACATATCACATTAAAAAAATCCCCACAAACCTACATTATTAGCTGATGTCATGTACTAGGAAAGGAGCCTTTCCATATGCCAAACACAAGATAGCATGTTACATACAAGCCAAAACTATTTCATGTCACAGAGTCCACAACCTTTCCAACTGAGATTTGCAAACATGCAACAACTTTATTTGGCTTTTCCTAAACTGGAGTGTGATAGAGTCTAAACACGTCACCAACACATGTCCCAATAGATATGTAGGAAAGAACGGTACCTACTTTGTTGAGTTACTCATCTTAGACATTGTCCACCTGTAAACAAAGTCATGTACATTTATAAGGGCCTACATAGAGGATTTACCCACAGACAACCCGAGGTACTGTACCAACACCTAAAATATAATAGACAGTTGTCATTGGTATGAAGGCCTTACGTAGTACAACTAATCATGATGAGTGGCAACATCAGTAGCCAATATTTCAAGTGGCAATATCACTATCCACAATTGAGGCTGACCACAAGGTCACGGGCCAGCTATGGTGTTGGGAAGACCTGCAAACAGCACTTGGAAATGCAGGGCATCGAGGTCCTTGAGATGAGATCTGAAGTGTGGCATCACTGGCGTCAGCAGACATCGATGGGCATCAGATCCGGAGGTCAATGTAGGGGTCGTTGGGCCCTTGAAGTCACATACATTGCAGATCGAACTCCATGTTAACTGTAAAGTCAGGAGCGCTGGCTTTGCTAGTGTCAGGGCTGCAGTACAAAGTGGGACGATGTGACATGCGGTGCCCACAGGTCACGGTGCAGGCAGTTGCTCAGTGATGGAGTTCTGTGACATCGGTGAGACCAGGCCTGCGGTGTGAAGCAGGGTGGTGCGACGTGTGGTGTCTTCAGGTCGTGGTGCAGGCAGCGTCATCGCTGAAGGGTAGCTGTTGGTAGGCCCACAGCTGCAGTGGGATACAGGGCGGGCTTCATGCGGCACCCACGGGTCACGTGCAGGCAGTGCCGTCTGATGATGGTGCTGGAGTTCATGGCTCTGGCGTTGGTGGACCAGAACTGTGGTACGGGATGGGACTGTGATTTGCATACCCCTGAGTAATCTTACATCTGTATATGAATATTACAATGCCATAACACACTTCTGAGCTTACCAAAATAGAGGCATACGCCTTGAGGCAAGCCAAATAACTGACTACACATACCATTCCACCAACATGTGAAGGTGAACTACAACACCTGCAACACAATTAAGTCAGTACAAACAATAGGATTCCATACAAAAATACTTCATAACATATCCACAATATCAAGAGTGAATAGGTTTAAGTTGCATCACAATGTTGCTACATGGCAGAACCTGACAATGTACACATGATGTTGGCAAAACACAATGTAGATTGTATCTATTAATAAGACATAGTGGCCTATTTAGCATGCCCAAAACACATTGGAATCGGAAATTGCTGTGTAGCCACTCACCATCCAAAGAACATGTACAGTCGGTACAAATATTCTGAGCTCTCATATCAATGATATGGGTTGCACTAGGAGTCTAGCTATGCCACCATCGTTTCCAACATGCAGGTTGTCCATTCTGATTAAACATTACAGGTGCCAAAGTAAAGTCCTCACTTACCAATGAGGACACCTCCTAACAGGTCTGAGTGTGTGTAGCAAGCGTGGCATGTGAAATGTCAGATTGAGATCACAGCCTCACAACAAGTTTGCACTCATTTGAAACCTCAGGAATAGTAGGATTGTTTTCAACTTGTCAAACTCCATGTTGGACATAGAGATGGATCAAGAGGCACTGGAATGGACAGAGGACAAAGACCAGGACAACTTTCCTTCAAGATATTGGGAGTGTGGATCCGTAGGTGGCAAGGATCAATCTGCAGGGTATAAAGAACAGTATAGTGGTGCACATATCTCACAGTCACATGTGCATCATCATAAACTGCTAGACAGAAGGGACGATACAGTTGAGTAAAATGTCCCTACACACAATACTTTGTGCACTAATATATATCAATGTTGAGGTCTATACATCTAGGTGTTCGTAGGAGACATTTTACCTTTTGCACTTACCACGTTGTCACAGCTTCGAGTCTTTTACATCATACACACTGACCTGGCAGAGGGATGTAAATTAGTGTATTCTGTACTTACCCACTTCTGGCTGCTGTGCTGGCCTCAAATGCCCATCCAACTCAGGGTAGGGCACCACCAATATGCAGGCCATTATGGGGGGGTCTAGGTCCGCACTCCTTGGGAGGACATCCCACCTAGGCCTCTGAGATCTTCCAGGCCCAATGTCTCAGGGCCTCCTACTGCTTCCTGCAGTGCTACTCTGCTGGCTTTGGACCCCAGGTATGTGCTTTCTTGGAGATGGCATGCCAGATCCCCTTTTCCTCATGGGCATTGACCTGCATGAATGAACCAGACATGTCCACAAGCTGCATCCCAAAACAATTAGGCTTAAAAATCAAGTTAGTGCAACTAACCAAACATACCCTTCCTCACACTTCAAACTGTTTTTCAAGTTGCCAACTGCAGTCAGGCCATGTGTGAAATGGAGTCAGGCACACAGTATGCGTACTCATTACCAGGTTTTGGCTAGATACATATGACCAGACCACAAAAATGTCCTTAAAATGGTACACCTCAACAACTACTTGTCACACAAACATTGATGTTAATGTTGTAAATAATATTTGTGGATCAGGGTACATATACCACACACTACTTACTATGTTTTGGGGTAACAGTCTTCCTATACTCATGTACACATGTCCATCTTCTCACACATGATAGCTCAATCCTTTATTCCTACACATTTCATCTACATCATCATACACTATACCTTTCACCCACTGGTATTGCATTGGACTCACTTGCTCCTCTGGTGCACCTTTTAGCTGTCTATACAGGGGTAGGACCTCCTCCACAAGCTTGTCCAGCTGTTCCCAAGAGAAGGAATGGGCCCTATCACCTGCAGGTGGCATGATTGCTCCCAGAGTCTGTACATATCAGCTCAGGCCGTGGAGGACCTGCTGGCAGCAGTATCAGGAGTCATGTGAGGGATTGTGCAAAAGTTGGTGGTCACGTCCGCCACGTACAGGACTGTCACCGCTGACAGATGTCGCCATTGGCCCAACTCTGCCAAAGGCAGCAATGTGTTCCAATGACAATGTCCACTGCGGTTGTAACTGCTTACCGCCATGACAACATCCACCGGTGGAGTCAGGTCACTTCCTGATGTCCTATACAGTAGGTCAGCTGCCATTTTAGGGCTCATGTATGTATGATGAAGTAAAGAAAGGTGCGTCATTTACTGAAAACTCATTTGTATTACAATGAGCTAAGTGTTGGTTTCTGTTTACAAGTATCAATGTGCATGTCATTAGTGGAGGCAGTGAAATTAGGTTTTTAGGCTTATGTATATGAAATAGTGTTGTCACCATACTAATGACAATCTGAAGATAGTATAGGTGCAACAAAATCTGAAGATAGTATAGGTGCAATAAATATGTTTTACCTGTTAACTAGGTTGATGTAACTTTTACTGTCAGTGACATGTATCTCCATTCAGAGAACATGCAAGGATTTAGGGGATTTGAATACAGTGCACTTATTTTTTCTAGCTATGTGCTGAATACCTCATATTGACTGTTTCATGTGACATGATTCAGATATATGTGTGATGCTGGCGTGAGCATACTTATGATGTATAGATTGAGCCATTCACATACATTCTGGTGTTCTCCTACATAGTTACCAGGGCCAGAGGTGAGCAAGACAACCTCCAGTGTACTGCCTACTAGCAGATCTGCAGACTATGGAGTAGTGACATATAATCCCAATATATCACCTGGATAGGCATGCAATTATGGATCTTTTTCATCAGTTGGAGCCAGATCTGATGACTGCCATTCACAATCCCAATTTCATACATCTCATCACTCAAGTCATGTCAGTGCTGCACTTCCTGGCCACTGAGTCCTTTCAGAATACAGTGGCCATACCTGCAGGGATATCCCAACCCATGTTCAGTCTGGTTTCAAAGGCTGTACTGTCTGCATTGTTGAAACACCTGGAGAGCTACATCAGATTTCCCCAACGTAAGGATTTGGCCCATGTGAAGGCAGATTTCAATGCTTTGGGACACATTCCACATGTGATTGGAGCTATAGATGACACCGATGTAGCCTTGGTTACCCCAAGTGCTGATAAACAGGTATGTAGGAACAGGAACAACTTCCACTATAACTACAACTACCTAATGTTTATCAGTCAGAGATTTGCAGATTGGCTGTTTGGCTCATCCTCATTTGGCAATGTCAGACAGTGTCACAGGCAGATGGAATTTGCAGACTGACATGAGAAGTGGACCTGGATTAAACCAGGTACTGTTTAGCATGAGATTTGTGGTGTGTGTGTTCTATGCCCAGACTGCCAGCACAGTGGGATGGAAGTGTCCTTTTCCTAAAAAAAGACCTGTTTGGTTTTGGAGGTGGCTCATATGGTGCCATGTGTGTCTACTAAATGTCATAATGTGGTATCCAGACCCTCAACAATCATTTTGATCTGTGTTGTAAGCGTACTAACTTGTGCATAGCTGTCAGTTTGTTTCAGCATGCCAGACCAATGAGCCTGTGCCTGAAGACTGATATAGGTGAGTGTCAGGCACACAGATACCTGACCATGGTAATTGGAAGGTTCCATGACGGGGGAGATTCGTACTGACCTCTGTAGGAAAGTACCATCTTGCCTGGCATGTTATCCCCATTTTTACTTGTGTGTATATTTGTTTTTGCCTGTGTCACTGGGATCCTGCTAGCCAGTACCTCAGTGTTCATACCTTGTGCCCTGTATGTGTTCCCTATGTGGTGTCTAACTGTATCACTGAGGCTCTGCTAACCAGAACCTCAGTGTTATTGCTCTCTCTGCTTTTAAAATCGTCACTGCAGGCTAGTGACTATTTTCACCAATTCTGATTGGCACACTGGAACACCTTTATAATTCCCTAGGATATGGTACCTAGGTACCCAGGGTATTGGGGTTCCAGGAGATCCCTTTGGGCTGCAGCATTTCTTTTGCCACCCATAAGGAGCTCAGACAATTCATACACAGGACTGCCACTGCAGCCTGAGTGAAATAATGTCCACGTTATTTCACAGACATTTTACACTGCACTTAAGTAACTCATAAGTCACCTATATGTCTAACCCTCACTTAGTGGATGTTAGGTGCAAAGTTACTAAGTGTGAGGGCACCCTAGCACTAGCCAAGGTGCCCCCACATTGTTCAGGGCAATTTCCCCGGACTTTGTGAGTGCGGGGACACCATTACACACGTGAACTAAATATAGGTCACTACCTATGTGTAGCGTCACAATGATAACTCCAAACATGGCCATGTAACATGTCTAAGATCATGGAATTGTCCCCCTAATACCATTCTGGTATTGGGGGACAATCCCATGCATCCCTGGGGCACCAGCATGGACCCCGGGTACTGCGAAAACTAGCTCTCTGGGGTTTTCACTGCAGTTATCGCTGCTGCCAACCCTCAGACAGGTTTCTGCCCCCCTGGGGCCTGGGCAGCCCAGTCCCAGGAAGGCAGAAAAAAGGATTTTCTCTAAGAGAGGGTGTTACACCCTCTCCCTTTGGAAAAGGTGTTAAGGGCCTGAGAGGAGTAGCCTCTCCTGGCCTCTGAAAATGCTTTGAAGGGCACAGATGGTGCCCTCCTTGCATAAACCAGTCTACACCGGTTCAGGGATTCCCCAGCCCCTGCCCTGGTGTGAAACTAGACAAAGGAAAGGGGAGTGACCACTCCCCTGTCCATCACCACCCCAGGGGTGGTGCCCAGAGCTCCTCCAGTGTGTCCCAGACCTCTGACATCTTGAATGCAGAGGTGTGAGGGCAAATGGAGACCTCTGAGTGGCCAGTGCCAGCAGGTGACGTCAGAGACCCCTCCTGAAAGGCTCTTACCTGGTTAGGTAGCCAATCCTCCTCTGAGGGCTATTTAGGGTCTCTCCTGTGGGTTTCTCTTCAGAAAACGAATGCAAGAGCTCACTAGAGTTCCTCTGCACTTCTCTCTTCAACTTCTGCCAAGGATCAACCGCTGACTGCTCCAGGACGCCTGCAAAACCGAAACAAAGTAGCAAGAAGACTACCAGCAACATTGTAGCACCTAATCCTGCCGGCTTTCTCTACTGTTTCCTAGTGGTGCATGCTCTGAGTGCTGTCTGCCTTCACCCTGGACTGGAAGCCAAGAAGAAATCTCCCGTGGGTTGATTGAATCTTCCCCCTGCCAATGCAGGCACCAAACTTCTGCATCACTCGTCCTCTGGGTCCCCTCTCATTTTGACGAGCGTGGTCCTTGTAACACAGGAGCTGCATCCATGTGACCCCGACAGTCTAGTGGTACTTCTGTCCAAATCTGGTGGAGGTAAGTCCATGCATCCCCACGCCAGACAGTAATCCTGGGTACTGCGTGATCTGCAGCTGCTAGTGCTTCTGTTTACATTTGCAAGACTTCCTTTGTGCATAGCACAGCCCAGGTCCCCAGCACTCCCTCCTGCATTGCCCAACTCGCTGAGTTGACCTCCCACTTCGTGGAACCCTCTTTTGTTGTGCTGAGATGACCACCATGCTCAGATTTCCTGAATGCCTGTTCAGGTGCTTCTGCAGGTGCTGCCTGCTTCTGCATGGGCTCTCTGTATTGCTGAGCGCCCCCTCTGTCTCCTCCTCCAAGGGGTGACCTCCTGGTCCTTCCTGGACCCTGGCAGCACCCAAACTCTGCATCCTCCACCACGCCGTGGGACATCGTCAGGGTAGCTGCTACACCATTAGAAAACACAAGTCCAGTATCTTTGCACCATTGGAAAATTGACTTAGGATTCAGAATAGTCAACAGGTGTGAGAAAGTAGCCTCTTTCTTGCATAGGTATCCCCACTTTTGGCAAGTTTGTGAGTGTGTGTCAGTGTGTTTTTACTGTGTTACTGGGATCCTGCTGGCCAGGACCCCAGTGCTCATGGTGAAAACCCTATATGTCAGTGTGTTTTGCCTGTCTCACTGGGATCCTGATAGCCAGGACCCCAGTGCTTGTAGTCTGTGGCCTAATGTGTGTGTTGTCAGTAGTGCTTAACTGTGTCACTGAGGCTCTGCTAATCAGAACCTCAGTGCGTATGCTCTCTCTGCTTTTAAATTTGTCACTATGGGCTAGTGACTTCATTATCCCAATTTCAATTGGCACACTGGATCCCCCTTATAAGTCCCTAGTATATGGTTCCTAGATACCCAGGGCAATGGGATTCCAGGAGATCCTTATTGGCTGTAGCATTTCTTTTGCCACCCATAAGGAGCTCAGACAAACCCTTCCACAGGCCTGCCATTGCAGCTCGCGTGAAATAGTGCACACACTATTTCACAGCCATTTTCACTGCTCTTAAATAACTTATAAGAAACCTATATGTCTAACCTTCATTTAATGAAGGCTAGGTGCAAAGTAACTAAGTGTGAGGGCACCCTTGCACTAGCAAAGGTGCCCCAACATAGTTCAGGGCCAATTCCTGGGACCTTGTGAGTGCGGGGACGCCATTACATGCGTGCAGTACATATAGGTCAATACCTATATGTAGCTTCACAATGGTAACTCCAATGATGGCCATGTAAGGTGTCTAAGATCATGGAATTGTCCCCCCTTCCAAATATCATATTGGGGAGCCAATTCCATGCATCCAGGGGGCTCCACTATGGACCCCCAGTACTGCCAAACCAGCTCTCTGAGGCTTGCACTGCAGCTACAGCTGCTGCCACCTCACAGACAGGGTTCTGCCCTCCTGGGGTCTGAGCAGCTCAGTCTCAGGAAGGCAGAACAAAGCTTTTCCTTTAGAAGGAGGGTGTTACACCCTCTCCCTTTGGAAATATGTGTAAGAGGCTGGGGAGGGAAGCCTCCCACAGCCTCTGAAAATGCTTTGAAGGGCACAGATGGTGCCCTCCTTGCATAAGCCAGTCTACACCAATTTGGGGACCCCAAGTCCCTGCTCTGGCGTGAAACTGGACAAAGGAAAAGGGAGTGACCACACCCCTGTACATCACCACCCTAGGAGTGGTGCCCAGAGCTCCTTCAGTGTGTCCCAGACTTCAGCCATCCTGCTTTGCAAGGTGTGGGGACACTCTGGAGGCCTCTGAGTGGCCAGTGCCAGCAGGTAACGTCAGAGACCCCTCCTGATAGGTCCTTACCCGATAAGGTAGCCAACCCCCTCTCAGGGCTATATTGGGTCTCTCCTTTGGGTTCTCTTCAGATTCTACTTGCAAGTTTCCAGGAGGAATCCTCTGCAACTACTGCTTCATCCTCTGCTTCATCCTATGACCTCGGATCAACCGCAACCGCTCCAGGAGCCACTGTAACAGCAACAAAGTATCCAGAAGGGCTCCGTTTCCTCTGCAATTTCAGCTCCAGCCAGGAACTGCAACAGTTTCCATGGCGTACATGCTCTGAGGGCACCCTGCACCAGAAGGACCGAAGAAATTTCCCGTGGGGTGACGGAGTCACTCCCCTGCTCAATCAGGCACCTTCTAAGTCGACAACTGGTTCTCTTGGACTCCTCTCCTGGTGACAAGCGTGCTCCTTGGAACACAGAGGGTGGACCCTATTGACACAGACTTTCCTGAGGTCCTGCTGTCCAAATTTGGAGGAGGTAAGACCTTGAATTCCCCCCGAATGACTGTACCCCTGTGCACCACATCTTCTTCACCTCCTCAGGCCTGTGTACACTATTTGCTAAATTTCTTCATGCACAGCCTGGCACAGGCCCCCAGCACTCTATCCTGCAACGCTCAACCCGCTGAGTTGTTCTCTGGCAGCTGAGACCTTCCTTTGTAGTGCTGCACCAACCACATTTTGCACCTCCTTTGTCCCCGTGTCCTGGGACTCATGTGGGTGATATCTGGTGCTCTGAGAGCTCTCTGAAGTGCTGAGAGCCTCCTCTTCTTACTAAACAGAGTTGAAGCCCCCAGGTCCTTCTGGGGTCCAGACAGTGCCATCTTGATGCAAAACACGACTTCTCTTCGGGGGACATCCAGTGCATCATGCAGTAACCCGCTGACATCTTCCTAGGGTGCAGTTCTGCAGTCTTTGTCCAACCAGGGACTCTTCTTTTGCACCATTTTCTGGGTTGGCAGGGGCTCCTGTCTTTCCTGGAACTTCTTTCGACTTCTTGTTTCCTTCCTTTGCAGGTCTTCAGGTCCTGGAATCCACCATTTATTGTTTGCAGTCTTGCTTGGTTCTTGCAATAACTCTAATCATGACTTGTAGTGTGTCCTAAGGAAACTTGTATTACTTTAATCCTGCTTTTCCAGGCTCTAGGGTGTGGTAATTTACTTACCTTTACTGTATTCTTACTCTCCCAGCAATTCTGCACACACTACACTTGCCTAGAGGGGAATTCATGATTCACATATCTTAGTATATGGTTTGTGTTGCCCCTAGACCAGAGGTCTTCTAACTTTTTGATGGCAGGACCCCCTCTTCAAATTTTTTAGGTGTAAGGACCCCCTCCTGATAAACAATTTCTAGAACCTGGTACTCCTCATCATCAACAATAATAGACGTCCCCATTTCCCACAGCAAATCATTTTTTACTGTGAGGAAATAATATTAAACAGTGTTTAGCAAACCAAAGGTCAGTGAGTGTGGGGGCGTGGTCAAGGGCGTGTCTAAAAACAAAGGTCATCATTTATGAGGAATTGACGTGGGGCAGCGCCCCAAGTCTTCTTGCTACACTGCCCCACGCCAATACAAAAGGGCAGGAATGGATCGTATTTATGAAATACAGTGCATTTCTGTCCTTTCCCCCTGTGCTGGCGCACAATTGTTACCTAGTGCCAACATAGGCAGGAATGTATTTGTGCAGGAAGGGTGACCTTCCTGCACAAAAACAATCCAGAGAGGCACTGAGAAAAAAACAAGGAGAAATTAAAACATTTCTCCTCATTACACCTGCTCTGGGGAGGTGTAAGGTTTTGGCACTGCTCTAGTTTACGTGATTTTGTAAATCTGGGGAAGCGTCAAAATCCATCTGTGTTGCATGGGAACACCCACCACAATGCCCATGGAACGCCTCCTTCACGCAAAGTAAGGCAATGCAGCGGCTTGCACTGCTTTGACTTACTCCATATCTACAAGGCAATTCAAAGCCACTCAGGGTGGCTTTGCGTCATCTCATAGGTATGACTAAGAGGCTTGTGCCGCTGGAGCGTAAAAAAAAATAAAATGATGCTCTAGCAGCGCAAGCCTCTCATAAATAAACCTAAAATGTTCTCTACGTTTTTTAAAAGTCTTTCACCGTCAGGTAGCTACATATAAAGTAACAGCCAGCTTAAATGAAAAATAAATAAAAGAAAGTTGTTACTCATTGGGAAATGCACTCTAGTGCATTATGAAGCTTCAATTAATGTACTGCAGAGGTCTGTGTGTAACCAGAGAGCGACAGAACTAAATCTTGGTTAGTGCAGTTGAGAATAGTGACTTGTGTATTTTTAGTGCCATGAGGTTACAGCCTGTGACAGAAAGCACTGTGAATATGTAAGGCGTTATTTTATACTTGCATTACACACAGCATAAGATAGGCCACTACAACAAGGTTTGAGATAAAACTGTGCTTCCAAAATGTAGATTTAAGTAATATCAGAGCATATGCAATACCTTTTTTTTCTTTTTAAATAGCTGTCCCTTCAACACCTCCAGGTGAAGTAAGCACTGTGGAAATACTGTAGAAATGCAGTTACAATTAAAAGTGTGCACTTCACAGCACAGTTGTTAACTCTGCATTACCCCTCTAAAAGAATAAATGTTTGTTCCCACAAAGCTTTGAGTGATTCGATCATGTAAAGCTGCTCCCAAGCACCCTATACATTTGCAGATTAGCTCTTAGAGCACATTTGCATTTCATTCAGGAAGCAGACATCCTGTGATGAAGGTCTCCTTAGCTGTCTGTGAGGCTTTCACAGCACAGGAGACTCAAATTAAAGTTCAGCTAAGGCATTTTAAGGATCGGCTGGGGGAATGCGGGACCCCCTTTCCAGGACTCCACGGCCCCCCTGGGGGTCGCGACCCCCAGATTGAAGACCTCTGCCCTAGACCTATTTTCTCCCATTGCATTCCATAGCATTTCCTAATGTTTGCACTATCTTATGTCTAATTACATACCTGATTTTGATGTTTGGTGTATCTATTGTGCATAATACTTACCTCCAGAAGGAGTATTGACTCTAAGATATTTTTGGCGTGGTGTCACCCTAAGATATTTTTGGCCTTGTGTCACCCAAATGAACTACCTTTATTTTTGGTAACACTGAGGCCCTCATTACAACCCTGACGGTAAATCCTGCTTTCTGCCGTGCTGACGGCCGTCAAGATACTGTGGCCGCAGCGGAATGCCGCTACAGGTATGACAACCGACATCTAGAAATCCGCCACAATACTGACACCCACACAAGTCCGGCATACCAAAGGTCAGTGATAAACTGGCGATAACAAAACCTCCACTGTCACGCCAACAGAACTACGGCCACACTATCACGACCCACGAACCAACGCAGCGGTCATTCAACCGCGGTAATCCATTGGCGGTACACACCACCGCGCTCAAAATACACACACTCTTACAAAACACAACCACATTGGACAATTCAAAATACACACACGTGATACACGTACACACACCACACTCACACACCCACAACACTATAAAACACATACCCACATTACCCACAACCCCTTACAATGACCTGTTTTGAAGAAGCCCAGAGAGAGAGATAATCAAACACAACGCCAGCCTCCACAGGCCCACAACACCATCACTCATACAACATCTACGCACCTCAAACAACACACCCCAACAGACCCCAACACCCCCCCACACACATCACAACAGACAGCACCTCACACATCACACATCACCCACACCACATCATGGCACCGCAAAGACACCCCAGGTTCTCTGAGGAGGAGCTCAGGGTCATGGTGGAGGAAATCATCCGGGTAGAACCACAGCTATTCGGATCAGAGGTGCAGCACACGTCCATTGCTAGGAAGATGGAGCTATGGCGGAAAATTGTCGACAGGGTCAACGCAGTAGGACAGCATCCAAGAACATGGGATGACATCAGGAAGAGGTGGAACGACCTATGGGGAAAGGTGTGTTCCGTGGTATCCAGGAAGCTGTACAGAGGACTGGCAGTGGACCCCCACCTCCTCCCCCACAACTAACAACATGGGAGGAGCAAGTCTTGGCAATCATGCATCCTGAGGGCCTTGCAGGAGTAGCAGAAGGACTGGACTCTGGTAAGTCATATCTTTACTACTATATCCCCTCAACCCTACCTGCATGCCATCACAAACTTTTACCCCTACCCTCACACCCATCACCCGAACACCCCACAGATACCCCACTATCGCAACACACACATCCCAATCCCAAGCCCTGCATGTCACACCAATGCATGGACACCCATCACCAAAGCATGTCCAGTACAGATACATACCCAGGCCCCAAAATTAACAATCACACAAGGCCAAAGACAATAAGCCAAGCACAGGAGTAGAGGGTAACTCACACATTGGACAAGAGGGCACACACAGATACAATAAATATGCATTTACCCTCCAACAGGACCCCTACCCAATGTCACCGGACGGGAGGTGACCGACATATCCAGTCCCCCCACAGAAGAGACCCACAGTGACAACAGCAGCTCTGCATGCCTCAATCAAGATGACCAGCCCATCCCATCAGGGACCTCAGGACAGTCAGTTCCCCTGCCACTGTCACAAACAACCACAGAGCCTCCTCCCTCAGGAAACACCACCACAGCACCCACCCAGCGGACCCATGCCACTGTCCCCAGGACACGTCAATCAGCAGTGTGTCCACCACTACAAGGACCCCAGGCAACCCCAATAACCCAAGACAATCAGGGACCTGGGTTCAGTGGCAGTGGGCAGATGGTTCAGGGGACGGAGGCACAGGATAACAGGGAAGCTGGGAGGACTGCTGTGCGACAAGGGGAAGGACAGGTCCAGGGAACCCACTCTCCACAAGGCACTCTCCAACATCATGGGAACATACCATCATTCCCAGGAGACCATGGGCACGGTATTGGCCAAGTATCAGGAGACCCAGTGGCTGCAGGAGGAACACTACCTGGGAATCAGGGAGGACTTGAAGTCCATTAACACCACCCTTGTCACCATTTCAAGGGTGCTGGCAGACATCGCCAACACCAAGAGGGACACAGTGGCACACCAACGGGCCCCTGACACTAGCCTGAATGATGAACAGCCCTCCACCTCTGCCGGTGCCAGTGGACAGGAGGTCCCGCCACAGGTCTAACAGGCCACCAGCACCGCACCTCCTGCAGATTGAGAACCACCCCGTAAACGGTCCCTGAGATCCAGGCACAAGATAGAGAACATTGCCAAGGACCCCGCCAGGAAATAGGACTCTCCTGATAGTCACGCTTCTGTCCCACTCTGTTACCCTGTCCACTTTCAACTCCCATTACTGCACTTCCTATGCCCTCTTGGACAATGCACCTGTAAGGCCAATAGACTAGACTCTATCTTGGACTTTCCTCCACCATCACCCCAGCCCATTACACACCCCTTCCACTTATTTGCACAGAAATAAACACCCTTGAATCACAAATCAATCTGGAGTCAGTCTGTACTTTCACAAGAGTGTTATTGAAAACTTTCAGAAAAATAGCAATGTCAATGCTCATTTTCATATACCAATGTTATACTGTTGTTGGGCAGCAGTAAAAATAGCAGAAGGCACAAAGTGGTACACAGATCTGTAAAATGTAAAGCCTGTCAGGGTCCATACACAGATGCAAAAATGCAGAATCAAGCAATGTTCCACAGTAGTCTGATATGAGAGGAGCAGTGCCAGTCTCTTACCTGTGTCTCACTGGAAGTATTAGATGATGATGTTGTTTCGGTTATCTATATCTTCTTCTTCTGCCTCCTCTTCTTCACTGTCCACAGGCTCCACAGCTGCCACAAGCCCATCATCAAGCCCGTCCTCCTGCAGAAAAGGCACCTGGGGTTGCAAAGCCAGGTTATGCAACATGCAGCATGCCACGATGATCTGGCACACCTTCTTCGGTGAGTAGTATAGGGAGCCACCTGTCAGATGGAGGATCAGGTACATGGCATTCAGGAGGCCGAAAGTAGACTCAATTATCCTCCTAGTCCGTCCATGTGCCTCAATGTAGCGTTCCTCTGCCCTTGTCCTGGAATTCCTCACTGGGGTCAGTAGCCATGACAGGTTGGGGTAGCCAGAGTCACCTGCACATATATAGGGACAACTGTGAGACATACACCAACCAATCAGGGACTCTACCATAGCCAGACACCTATGTCATCTGTGTTGGGACCTTGGGCTCACCTATTAGCCACACACGGTGCCTCGGAGTTGCCCAGTCACATAGGAGATGCTGCTATTCCTCAAAATGTAAGCGTCATGCACTGAGCCAGGATACTTGGCATTCACATGGGAGATGTACTGGTCTGCCAAACACACCATCTGCACATTCATAAAACTAAAGCTTTTGCGGTTTCTGTACACCTGTCCATTCCTGCGTGGGGGACAAATGCCACATGTGTACCATCAATGGCACCAATGATGTTGGGGATATGTCCCAGAGCATAGAAGTCAGCTTTCACTATGGGCAAATCCTCCACCTGGGGGAATACGATGTAGCTGCGCATGTGTTTCAGCAGGGCAGACAACACTCTTGTCAACATGTTAGAGAACATTGGCTGTGACATCCCTGATGCCATGGCCACTGTTGTTTGAAAGGACCCACTGGCCAGAAAATGGAGTACTGACAGGACCTGCACTAGAGGGGGGATTCCTGTGGATGGTCGACAGCTGACATCAAGTCTGGCTCCAACTGGGCACACAGTTCTTGGATTGAGGCACGATCAGGACTGTATGTGATGATGATGTATCTGTCTTCCATTGTCGACAGGCCACCAGGGGTCTGTATACTGGAGTATGACGCCATCTCATCATCTGCCCCAGTGGACGTGCCCTATGGAGGAGAAGGGTGAGCGGAGGGTCATACACCACACATGTTTCACATGGGTGTTTAGATCAAATGTGATGTAATCTGTGGTTAGCGCTGTATGTCCGTCTTCCAGCACAAAAGTGCTGTGATGCAGTGATTTTGCCTGCCATGTGGCCACCTGAAATGGCAGCTGCCTGAACGGTAAGGAGGGACAAGGGGAAATAAGGTAACTGCACTGGCGTTGTGCAGCGTCGCAGTAGGCGGATGAAGATCGCAGCACAATTCAGCATTGATTATCATTGGGCCATATGGGTTCCAGGAGCCAATGACAATGTACGCCCGGCAGTGACGGTACGCACCGACGTGGACGTAACTGACATTTTCTATCTGTTCACTCACTTGATACCTGACCTTCAACAGGAGAGGACCTACACTGCAAGTGCTGCTGTGACCTGAGTCTGAAAGTGACAATGGTTACAGTGTCTGGGGAAAGGGCCCCTGCCTTCACTGTGGAGGAGTTGGACAAACTGGTGGATGGGGTCCTCCCCCAGTGCACGCAACTCTACGGTCCACCAGACAAACAGGTGAGTACACTGTGAGCTTGATGGATGGGACATGAAAGTATGAAATGGTGTTGATGGAAGATACAGGTGGGGGGTGGGCAGAGGCTAGCATGTGAGGATGGTCAGTGTATGTGTTTGTGGCCCAGGGTGGGTGGTTGTGGCCAATGAGTAAGAATAACCGGACCGGGGATTAAAAGCCATTCCTACTTTACATTTCCTCTAGGTCAGCGCCCACCAGAAGAAGGGTATTTGGCATGCCATCGCCAAGGAAGTGTGGACGCTGGGGGTCTACCATAGACGGACCACCCACTGCCGCAAAAGGTGGGAGGACCTGCGCCGCTGGACCAAGAAGACAGCGGAGGCCCAGCTGGGGATGGCCCCCAACGCGGAAGGGGTGCCCGTCGCACCATGATCCCCCTGATCCGGAGTTGGATGGGCGCTTGAGGGCATCACAGCAGCCACAAGGGGGTGAGTACTGTCTCATGCAGCTGACTCTGTGCGCTTTATGAGGTTTCTGGGTGTGGGAAGAGGGCTGTGGGTTCCCCCTAAGGCAGGGCAAGTGTGGCAGGGTAGTTCCATTGTTACGCAGGCTCAGTGTCAGTCCAACCCCAAAAGTGGTAGTGGCCCTCTACACCTATTCAGTCTCCTGTGGGTTCCAGGTGTGGATCAAATGGGTATAGGCTCAGTCCACCATGGGCATGTGATTTCCCCCTGAACTGTTAGTGCATGGCCTAGTGCATAGGGCTGCTCCCTGTGTGTTGTGTCCGACAACAGTGGTGTTGTTGCAGCCATTGACCATGTCTCTCCTCTGTCTTTCCCCCCTTTTTGTTTTGTCACCCTGTCCTTGTGTTCATTAGCATCATCTGGCGGAGTAGTAGTGGCACTGGAGTAGGAGGGAGCTGCAACTCACATGGCCCTGGAGGGTGAATGTACGGAGTCTGAAGGTACCAGTGGGATGGAGGGCGAGGGGAGCACCACGACGGGGACAGGAGGAGACACCAGAGACAGCGACTCCTCCTCTGATGGATGCTCCCTTGCGAAGGCGGACACCTCTGTGCCCACCGCAACAACAGGTACAGCCGCCACCCCCCCACCAGCACCGCCCTCCCAGCAGCCCCTCATTGAGTTTCCTGTGCCTGCTCACCCAGGAGGGTGGGCATCTCTTTCGCCCCAGGCACCTCAGTCCCTGCCCCAGTCAGCCCTGCCGCCCTCAGTGAGGAGGCTATTGACCTCCTGAGATCCCTCACTGTTGGGCAATCAACCATTTTGAATGCCATCCAGGGTGTTGAGAGGCACTTGCAGCAAACAAATGTATACATGGAGGGCATTCATTCTGGTGTGTCGGCCAAACATAGAGCATTTCAGGCTCTGGCCTCAGCACTGATGGCAGCCATTGACCCTGTGTCCAGCCTCCTCCTCCAACTTCCACTACCCAGACCCAATCCCCTCTAACTCAGCCTACCCCAAGCACACCATCAGACCAGCATGCACACTCATAAACACACAAGAGTGGACATGGCAAACATAGGCACCACATATTCCACAGGCACTCACACAAGCACCATCCCCATGCAGACACACCAACATCCACTGCCGCCACTGTGTTCCCCTCCTCCACGTCATCCACCTCCCTCCCTGTCTCATCTCCACTCACACCTGCATGCACTACATCCTCAGCCACTACCTCCATCGCCAGCACGTCCATCACCACACACCGCTCACGTGCAATCACCACCCCCACTACCATGCACACGTCCCCTGTGTCCTCTCCCAGTGTGTCTGTGAGCCCTCCTCCCAAATTACACAAATGGTGGCACACACCCACTCAACACCCCTCCACCTCACAACAGCCTCCAGCCCATTCATCGTCGCCCAAATTCAGCAGACTTACACCTCCTACAACCATCACCTCTTCCTCCACTCCCAAACCCCCTCCATCTTCCTGTCCCAGTGTGTCTAAAAAACTTTTCCTTGCTAACATTGACCTCTTCCCTACACCTCCCCCCGTCCTTCCGCCAAGGGCCAGGATGTCCAGATCCCAGCCCAGCACCTTAGCCACGAAATCCTCCAGCACTGTGGTCCCTGCGAGTCGTCCTATAAAATCACAGGCTGCACCCCTCAGAGCTGCCAGTGCACCACCTAATGAGGCCAAGGATAACCCTATTCCGCCACCTGCCAAGGTGAAGAAGGGGACAACATGCCGTAAGGAGAAGCCGCACCAACCAAGCAGCAAGGCCTCTTCCAAGACAAAAGCGGACAGTGCCAAGGTCCCAGCAGTGACTTCCAAGGTGGGGAAGGGACACAAGGCTAAAGGGAAGGCAGCTCAGGGCACGGTGCCTCAGGGTGAGGGACTGTTGACACCCCTTCTGCAGGTCAGAACAGCAACCTGTACTACGGTGGATACCGGCGCAACCACTGCCACCTGCACCGCCACTTGTTCCACCACCTGCACCGTTACCTGCACCGCCACCTGCACCCCTGCTGCCTCTGCTCCAGTCCCCAGCATAAGATCCCCAGTGGGCATCCATCTGAGGCTGCAGGAGACATCCTGGTGTCTCCCTCCACAGGTGCTGACACATGCACCACCGCCAGCATGTCTGCCGCTGACACTGCAGCAACCACCGCCACCTGCCTCTCGACGTACTCAGACCGTGCCACTACAGCCGACATGGACATCATCCCCAGTGGGCAGCCGTCCGAGGCTGCAGGAGACGTCCTGGTGTCTCCCTCCACAGATGCTGACACATGCACCACCGCCAGAATGTCTGCCGCTGACACCGCCACAACCACCGCCACGTACTCAGACTGTGCCACCTCAGCCGACATGGACATCATCCCCAGTGGGCAGTCGTCCGAGGCTGCAGGAGATGTCTGGGACCCTGCACAGCGTACATGAGGCATAACAACCAGCACTGGCAGTACCAGCAGTTGGCAGGCTGAGTCGCGGGAGGGCGGAGTGTGTCTCTGCCTCCATGGAGTATCATGCTACCTGTTCCCAGGAAATCTTGTGGCTCTGACACCCATGTGCGGGAATAGGAACTGCCACATACCATGTGAAGCACTCTGGGCACCAAGCCCCCTCCAGAACCAGTGGAGAAAAGCATCCACTACCCCAGTCCTTGGCAGGAGGAAGCACTCTGGGCACCAAGCCCAATCCAGAACCAGTGGAGAAGAGCATCCACTTGAGAGACTGTGGCTTTGCACTCCCCGGGACCAATCAGTGGGGAAACCACCCACTTGAGAGACTTGAGAGACTGTGGCTTTGCACTCCCCAGTACCAATCAGTGGGCAAATCACCCACTTGAGAGACTTGAGAGACTGTGGCTTTGCATTCCCCAGGACCAATCAGTGGGCAAACCACCCACTTGAGAGACTTAAGAGACTGTGGCTTTGCACTCCCCAGGACCATTCAGTGGGCATGGAGCCCCCTTGTGGAAAAGTGGTGTTGTCCCTTCATCCGGTTGAGGTGCCCTCCCTCCCCTTTCCCCTGAGATGCCTGTTTTGTTTCAACCTGATACCCCAGCAGTGTTCTCTCTGTTTCGAGGCAGGTATCATGTGTGGGCTTCGCCCATGCATTTTGGCACCACTGGTCCACGGACAATGATTAGAACACTATCCGGACTTGTGTAGTTACTGTACATACTTGTTTATACTGATCTGTTATGGACTTGTTTCCATATCTGTATGTTAGATGATTAAACTCGTTACGATCATTCCCTTTTGTCCTTACATTCTTCCTGAGGGTTACGGGGGTAACTATAATGTTGCTGCATGTATTTGTGTGTATGGTGTTGTGGGTGAGGGTGGGGGTAGGGGTGTTGCGTGTGTGTGTCACTCTCTTTTTCCTCCACCCTCCCCTGTGTACTAGGTGCAGTACTCACTGTGGTCATCGCCGCCGTCTTTGCTGCTCCTGGTAGAAGAGGAGTTAAACCAGCATGGGCAGGACCTATAACTCGGGCTCCATGGCGTCCTGGTTCCTCGTTGGGTGTCGAGAGGTGAGTGGTTTCCTTTCTGTGTACTGTTTCTCCCGTGCTTTTGATGGCGTTGGTACCACCCCGGAAAAGCTGGCAGATTGGAGCTTTGTAATACAGTGGGCGGAACATTGTAGGCCACCTGTCTCTTGGCGTTTACCGCTGCGGTGTTTGTTTCTACCACTGTGGCGGTCGGAGTGTTAAAGTGACTGTCTGTGTTGGCGGTTTCCACCATGGTCTTGATTCCATTTTTTTTACCGCCGGCCTGTTGACGGTATTACCGCCACTTTAACACCAACCGCCAGGGTTGTAATGAGGGCCTGAGTATTGTCTTTACTTGTGTATAAATGCTGTGTAACTATAAGTGGTATTGCAGGAGCTTTGCATGTCTCCTAGTTCAGCCTTAGCTGCTCTGCTATAGCTACCTCTATCAGCCTTAGCTGCTAGAACACTACTACATTTCACTAATAAGGGGTAACTGGACATGGTGTAAGGTGTAAGTACCGAAGGTGCCCACTACAAACCAGGCCAGCGTCCTACAACAGGGTGTATCAGAGACACACAACGGGAACCAGTCAAGAGAGATTCACTTCCTGGCAGTGGGTTTGGTCTTGGCATCTGTTCCTCCTGCTGGACTTCCATGTTTGCGGGGGGTTGCCTGCTACAGAGTTGGGGGGGTCCGAGGCATTCCCTTCCCCTGGCAGGGCCTTAATTCTACCAGCAGCCACAGATGTATTAGGGCGTGAGGTCTCATTGCTAGTGGAAGAGGCTTGATGTTAGGTGCCAAAACTACTCAGGCTAGTGTTCATGTCTCTCAGCACCCCAGCAATGGAAGCCAGGATGGCATTTGGATACTGTCACTGCTGCATGGTTTCCTGGTGGTTGTCCCTCTGCAGCTGTTGGATCTCCCACATCATGCCTGGCTCATCATCCCTTTAGAATTTTGATAGGAACTCAGGACTTCGGAAATGGTCTCCTGGTCAGTTGCTTCCCTTGGAGCCCTAATCCTCTGGCCCACATCATCCCTCCCATGCACCTTACCCCCATGTACCTATGCCCCTGGCACAGTGTGCACACTCCCATTGGTGGTAGGGCCATCATTGTCAAGGGTGACATTCAGAGACTCAGATAGCTGTATTGGGGGGCACACAATGGAAGAGCCTGACGTTGGGACACAGATTTGGAGGTGAATGGATGCTTATAATGTAGTTGCAACACGGCTGGGAGGAGTGGCTGTAGGCAGGATGAGGCTGACAGTTGCTGACTAACTAGGTGTCCCTGATGGGCCAGCTTCGTCCTCAGTGGCCAATCATCCAGGGGTGTTTTCTGCACTGGGGCCTCCATCCAGAAGGGTAGTGACAGTCTCTGTTGTCCTCTCCCTATTGGGACAACTAAACATGGCATGTGAGATGCACACACTTCCTTTACATGATTCCCTGAAATGACAATGACAGCTGCTACTAAATCTGCTGATACCCTCGTATCTTGTTTGAGTAAAGATATGACAATGGACAATTCTCTCCTAGTAGGGTGTACAGAATCATTGAGTCAGCTAAAAGCTGAACAATGCACACTGTTGTCAGAGCTGGCACACCATATAGGAGTTACAATGTGACCTGGTCCTCTGCCTGGATGTACCTCAAGTGCATCCAGTTTTCCATTTAGTTGTCTGCCCCAGGTGAGGGTATGACATTATTGGAGAGTTTTTTCAGAGGCCAGTTTGGTATAGGACACATGTGTAGCTGTGATGTGATTGTAATGGCACTGGTAGTGGGCCATTACATAGCTGTTTTTGCCATGAACTGTTAAATGGTGGTCCCTTCCGGATGGGGTACAAGACCTTCTCCTCCCATGACATGAACTGTGGGAGAGAAGGTGGGGACACACCAACAGTCTTGAGAGTCTCCAGCTGCTACCTGGATGCCGTGAAACGTACCTTCCCCCTGAGAATGTTCCACCTCTTCTTGATTTCCTCCCTTGTGCGTAGGTAACTGTCTTAAGATAATTGCAGCCAAAAATGAAGACATAGAAGTGAGGTCTTGCCAGAACAACTTGTTAATTTTAGGAATTCCAGAATCCGTCAATACAGGTAGAATGGGAGACTACGTGGAACGACACTTAACTACCTATTTGACAAGACACTTTCTCAAAAGTGCTCACAGTGGAACTAGCTGATAGAGCTTTGATGGTCCAACATTCTCCAGGAGCATCATCGAGGGCCATTATTGTCAGGCTGTTAAATGAGACCGGGACACTGCTTTATGCCTGGGGCAGAAACAGCTTACGTAGCACTTTGACAGACACAAAGTAGCCATTTACCCTGATTTCACTGTTGCGGTTCAGGAGACAAAGAAAAAGTTTGCATATGTGATGTTATTTCAGGCAAGCCTTCACATTTCATTTCAAGGCAAGAAACACTTCTTCACCAACAGGCTTCCCCCTCAAACACATCGTACCAATGTACAGCCTTCCTGATAGCACAATCAACATCTTCATCCTGGACACCCTTGTACATAGAAGATAAACACTGTCTGGCACACTGGAAGTCCTCCACAGGTTACCTCTATACTGAACATTTGGTATTGTATTTCTTTTCTATTTGCTTCAGTTCTACATGGTTGTGTTATTCTCTGTGCACTTGTCATCTTTTGCGTACTACGTACTTTATTGATGCTGTACCAAATCTCAACTGCTACTTTCTAATCCAAATTGACCAAAATGTATCTTGTTACCAAGTTTTGTGGGTGGGGTATGCATTTCTGGCTGGATTGGTCTGTCAGTGAGTGTGAGTGGGGGGGGGTAATGAGATTGTTGGAATTGATATATAGTGCTTGTCAACACTACTTCTTACAGCTATATTGTTGCCATTCTGTCTTACATTACTGTGTTAGCCGACACATGCATCCCGTCAGATACCATGCACCTTAAAATGCCTGGGGATTCAGCCACTTCCATGGCTCTCTCACATGCAATGTTTAAGTGCCTTACATGGAATGGCAGAGGATTGGGCAATCCATGTAAGCACAGGCAAATCTTGGCATATCTAGATTGACAAGACGTTCCCATTGCCCTTTTACAAGAGCCCCATCTCGTAGATGCTACCAGAGTGTTGTTTGTTTGTCGGTGGGCCACCTATCAGTGATTTTCAACATACTCCACCTAGGTTACTGGTATGGTTACCCTTGTGTGCAGAGGTGTATCATTTGTCCCACAGGGTTCCCTAATTGACACTCAGGGCCGATTCACCCTATCTTGGGGCAGACTAGCCTCCTATGATATTCTACCTCTGAAATGTAATGGTCCAAATATAGATCACCACAAATGTTTTCATTGGCTAAGGGGACGCATTGTGGAGTTGGGCCCATCTCTAATATACAGGGGATTTACTTTTATATTACTTTGAATTTATCTCTAGAACGTTCCCACAGCCCCCACAGCAATCACTGAAATGCAGCGCCTCCCATGCAGGATATTATAGAAGACCATGACTTTCTGAGTGCATGGCAGACATTCCATTTGGCTGTTCAGGAAGGCACTTTTCATTACGTAGTCACAATAGCTGGTCCAGACTTGATTACTGGTTTGTCTCTAAAATGGTAGGGCCATGGATAGATGCAATTACCCACCTTGCAACAACATGCTCAGGCCATTCCCCAATGTTAATGACATTGCATGCCCCCACCTGTACTAAACTATGCACTTCCTGGCGACTTTCCCCTACGAAACTACAAGATGCCCCCTTCTGAGCTAGATACAATTGGAAATAGCTGACTTCTTCACTAGGAATAAAGAGACAGTGCCTTCATTGGGTACCGATTGGGAGCCCTTTAAAATGACAATCCATTGATCTGCATAGCTAAAAGTGGAGTTGTGCTTTGCTCCTTGATGAACCGGTTGCATAAGCTAGAAACCCAACTCAAAAACGTAGTGGCTTGCCATGGAAGGGCAGACGATCCTAGACTAGTCCAATAAATTAGAGATACCCTCTCTGAATTCCTTTAGATACAGAATGCCTCCACTGTGGTAAATATGTATGAACAGGTGTTATGGGTAGTGGGAAGCGCCCAGGCAACACCCTCACCACTATGACATGCAAATCGCACTCAGCCAATGATGTTCTAGAAGTTTATGAGGAAAACAAGATATTGCACAGGGCAAGACCAGAGGGTCTCCACACTTTTGCCCCATTTTATGGCTCCCTTTACAGATCTCATAGGCTGATACCAGCTGATGCAGATGCATTTCTAAAAGGTGTAGCGCTGGGATGAGTGATGATCACCACAGTCACCTAGTGGAAGATATCACAGATGATAAGATCAGAGAGGCGGTGATGCAGTTGCAGCTGGGTAAAGCCTCTAGGCCAGATTGCCTACCTACTGCTTACATTGACACACTGATCCCGGTTTTAAAATCTGCATACCAGGAGGTGAGGTCCAATGCTCTACTCCCCCATCCATGCGGGAGGCTATGATTATAGCTCTGCCAGAGCCATGGAAGTCACCAAATAGATGTGAGTCTTATAGACCACTACCCCTCTCAACTGCGATGTTAAATTATTGGCAAAAGTACTGGCCGACTGGTTGGCCCCTCTCATGACCTTCTTGGTTATACCTGGTCATCCCGGGAAGATCCACATCTTATAATCAATGCACCTTATTTGCATTACTTCATGATATAAACCCAGACCTAGCCGCATTTGTGGTCTTTCTAGACACAACCAAGGTGTTTGATTCTTTAGAATGTGATATCCTCATGACTGTACTCCGCTGGATGGGATTTTCCCATTCTTTGTGACATTTATCACTCTTCTTTATGCATGTCCATTGGTGAGAGTTAAAAATCAATGGCTCGTTCTCTTCTCGAATACAGATCACTCAAGGCACACGTCAAAGTCGCCTGCTCTTGCCGTTACTTTTTGCCCTAGCAGTAGAGCCTTTAGCAGCCAAACTGCAACAATACCACCATATAGGAAGGGAATGTTGAAGTCCCAGGGACATTGTTTGGAGGGTGTAACTTCCACACCCTTGAATACATTCTTGTACATCATATTGTGACATAATGTAAGAACTGTCACACCTGACTTTTCACTTGAGCCACCTACATTGGAAACTTTGTATGTCCTACTCAAAACTGAAACTCCTAGCCAATTAGTTTATATCAAGCAGCCCAAGTAGAATTGCACTCCACTGTGGTACGGGGAATACACAATGGGAAGTGGATATGGGACTCACCATCACAGATGATCAATGGCACTATTGGTGCATTAAAACTGGGAAGATTGCTTCAAGTAGTAGGCTTCATATAATACACTATACATTTCTTCATCATGTATACTACACCCTAGCCAAGCTACATCGCTTCCGTCTACACCCCAATGGCAATTGTGACAGATGTAGTACGGCTGGAGCAGATTTCTTCCTCCTTTCATAGTCCTGTGGCCCAATACAGTTTCACTGAGATGACATCGCCACAACCCTTGAGGCCATGGATAGTCAGTGTATGACACTTAGGCCAAGATTTACAAAAAAGTGGCACAACGTGGTGCGGCGACATTTGCAGCACCACACTGGGTCACTTTTGAAATGCAGGGATGCACTGTATTCATAAAAATATGGAACACCCCTGTGTTTCCCCTAGCACTAGCACTAAATTTAGCTGCCAGCACCAACACAGGCATCCTAGCACCATAATGCAAGGGTGTCTGCCCTGAGGGAATTGATTGTTTATGTGCAGGAAGGTGTCCCTCAGGGCAGACACCCTTGCACTATGGTGCAAGGACACCTGTGTTGGTGCTGGCAGCTAAACAATCATTCATGGCCTTTAGCTCTTTCTGTGTGTGCTGCATAATGCAGCACACACAGAAAAAGCGAAAGTGAGGAGAAATAAAAGTGTTCCTCCTCATTGCACCATGCTAACCCCACCCCAGGGGTGACATTAGTTTTTGACACTGCCACAGATTTACAATTTCTCGTAAATCTGGGGAAGCGTCAAAAGCAATGGTGTTGCAGTGGAATGCCCACAGCAACACTCATTGCAGGCTCCTCTGCTACAGAAAACTGCATTGGGAAGGCCCATATTTACAAAGAGGCTCAACACCTTATTGTAAATATGGTGAAGTGAATAGCGCTAGTGGAGTGTCACTAAAAGTGACACTCCAGTGGTGCTAGGATCTTTGAAATCTGTCCCTTACTCTCCTAATGGCTCTTCTAGACACACACAGGGTTTGAAGGCCAACTACAGATGATATGTTGCATTGGCCTTGCTTCCTGCCAAACACAGGAATGCATGTTGATGGGATAGAAGGAGAGCGCCAAAATTCAAAGAATGGCTGTCTGACCCTAATTATTGTAAAGATCAAAAATCTGTGTATGCTGAATTGCTTCCCCCTAGATCCTGCCCACAAGCCATCTAGGACCCACTGACTGTTTACTTGCTTCTGCAAACACAGGAGGCAACAGATGAGAATGTTCATGATGACTCTGTCCGATCTGAATGATGACCCAGTAGGCTTTTATACCCCCACATGTGATACTTGGTAGGGAGGTGGAGTTAATCCATATAGACAAACCAATACGAGAACAATGTATGGTTGCCTTCTTTTGCATTCTTTCTATACGTATTATATAACTACGTGCAATGGAAGAAATGCTAGTCTTTGATATCGGTTATATTGCTGTTCAGTGAGGGTATTGCATGTTCATATCAGGGGATGGATGAAATGCAATGCGAAAAAATGGTACTGGCCAAGTATTTACTGTTATGGTATTCTGAATGATGATGCACTTGGCCCTTCATTGTCGTTGTTGTTTACAGAAAATAAATCAATAAATAAAGTTATAGAAACAAAAAAAAACAATAATAAACTAGGGAATTCTGATTGCTGCCAGGATCACCCATTGGTGAGCCAATGAGATAACATTAGCTGTAGGGCCCAGTATTATGGAGATCAAGCAGATAGCTTATTACTGTTATACATATATTTGGGCCAATATCTTGATTTCAGAAAGAATTAACTGATAGAGGACATTTATGTATATTCTTTATTAAACTGTTCTATTTGCTGATATGCAAATGAAAATGTATTTTTCAATTATTGCTCCTAATTCAATTTTGATCATTTTTCTTATCTATGTTTAACTCTCTTCAATGTTTTACACTTCTGAACGTTTCTGATTTGTTGTTTTGAATAGTGAACTTATGTAACAAAAATGTTATATCAAGCAAAAATTCCTTCGTACATTGTGTTTGCAAGGCTCAAACAGACGATTATGCATTTTATTGAAAAAAATGAAAACATGAATGAATGTGTGCTAATATTTACTATAATGTTTGATCAATATTTGTGTAAACTGAAAGGCTGTTTTTGGGGCATTTCACAATGGTAAAACATAATGGGGGTGATTCTGACCTTGGCGGTCTTTTCGCTAGACCGCCGAGTTACCGCCGCGGTAAAGACCGCCGACCGCGGCGGTATGCCGCGGCGCGTATTCCGACCGCTGGGAGCGTTCCGCCGGAAAACCGCCAGCAGCCACACTGGCGGTCGGCGGGAAAGTGGAGACTGGTCAACCTCCACCGCCACGCCAGCAGAACACCGCCCACAGAATTACGACCCACATTTCTGTGTGGCGGTCTTCTGTTGGCGGTCTTCTGTTGGCGGTCACGTCCCTATGGCTCCCGTCGCCTCCCGGAGGACCAACGCAAGGTAAGTTGATCGTCCGTGAGGGGAGGGGGTGGGGGGGGTGTTGTGTGATGTGTGCGTGCATGGGGGTGTGTAGAGGGGGTGTGTGAGTGCGTGCATGCGGGCGGGGGGTGCTGCTGTGCCTATGGGCAATGTGTGTAGTTCGGTGGGTGCGCATGTTGGCATGTATGTGTGCGGGTATGTGCCCCCGTTGTGTATGTGTGTGTGTAGGGGGTGTGCATATGTGCATGTTGGGGGTGCGTGCATGTCGGGGTGCGTGTATGTGCATGTCGGGGTGGGGGGGCAGGGGGTTTGTAACATCTCTGGGGGGTGGCAGGGGGTGGAGGGTGTGGGGGGGGGACTCGTGGGGGGTAGTGGGGGGTGGGGGAGACCCCTATCAGTGCCAGGGATGGAATTCCCTGGCCCCGATAGTGCCTACCGCCATGGTTCGCATGGCGGTTCCCGACCGCCAAAAACCGCGGCTGTAAGCAGGGTCATGATGCGGTTGGCGGTCTTGGGTCGACCGCCGGGCCGGAGTGCGCAAACTCCAGCCCGTCGGTCATGACCGCCGTGGCGGTCGGAGTGGGAAAGTGGCGGTCGATCGCGGCGGTGACCGCCGCGGTCAGAATGCCATTTTTTGGACCGCCGGTCTGTTTGCGGTCCGACCGCCGCCTCTCCGCCGACCGCCGGGGTTAGAATCACCCCCAATCTAACTTAAGTATTTTTAAATGTTAAAATTAAATTTTTTAATTCAGTACTTAAGTTGCTGAACAATTTATCATGCCCTTTGTATTTACTAATGGTATTAAAGAAACAAAACACATAATTTTTGTTTTGTTTTAAATTACTTCTACAGCATAAGTAAATACATATGGCTTGATACATTTTAATCTACTTTAGTACAGATAGAAAAAAAACGTTCTCAAAAATATATTAATTTAATTTAAGTTTGTTTTACCATTGTGAAACCTAAAGAAAAAGTTCTGGCTTTCTGGTTAGTTAAATATGGGTACAACATTACAATGCATTTGTAAACAAATTGATTCATATAATTTGAAAAATCACATTCAAAATGCAGTATACAATTTCAACATTTTTAACTTTGATGCATTTTAATTATTTTGAAATTTGTCATTTTGTGTGCCTAATTTTGAGTTTTACAGATAGGATACTATACATGACAGAATTTCCATCCACCAAATTTCAAGTGCATTATAAAATATCACCATTGAAATAGGTTGAACAAATTATCTGTTTTGTTTGTGACAGAACAATCCATCAGCAAAAGTCCCATTAAGGAATCTCTTTTTCTTTATTATTGATTTTCATCCGGACATAACGAAGTGAAAACAATTAGGCCCTCATTCCGACCCTGGCCGTTTCAAACCGCCAGGGTGGAGGGCAGAGGAAGCACCGCCAACAGGCTGGCGGTGCTTCCCGGGCCATTCTGACCGCGGCGGTAAAGCCGCGGTCAGAAAAGGGGAACCGGCAGTTTCCTGCTGGTTTTCCCCTGGCCCAGGGAATCCTCCATCCGACCCCCTTTCCGCCAGCCTGTTCCTGGCGGTTTACACCGCCAGGAAGAGGCTGGCGGGAACGGGTGTCGAGGGGCCCCTGGGGGCCCCGGCACTGCCCATGCCACTGGCATGGGCAGTGCCGGGGCCCCCTAACAGGGCCCCACAAAGATTTTCACTGTCTGCTTAGCAGACAGTGAAAATCGCGACGGGTGCCACTGCACCTGTCGCACCCCTGCAAATCCGCCGGCTCCATTCGGAGCCGGCTTCCTCTTTGCAGGGGCTTTCCCGCTGGGCCGGCGGGCGATCTTTTGGAGATCGCCCGCCGGCCCAGCGGGAAAGTTGAAATGACCCCTGCGGTCATTTGACCGCGGTGCGGTCTTTGGGCAGTTTCCGCCCGGCGGGCACCACCCGCCGCCCGCCGGGGTCGGAATGACCCCCTTAGTGTCTTTTGGATATGTGTTACCCTATCACTAATGAGTTCACATTTCTGTCTGTTTTTTTCCAAAAAGTATGCCTACAGAATTCATTTTGCAATAACCAGACAGACTTACATGAACATTTGTAAATGAGTAAGGCATCTTGCAAAAAATCATTTTTAACATAAATTGATTTTTTAAGCATATGTTTAATATGTTACTAATCAAAATTGAATCCATTTATTCTTATGTTTTAGTCCATTGGGTCACATGTTTAATACTGATTGTTTATATTACTAACTCACAAATGTGAAGTTTGGAACATTCACTGCATTCTAAGTACATTATATGCTACGTCACTTGTTATGGGGGAATGTAACAACCTTCACAATTATGACGGAGTATCACACCTGACACAAATAAAATGTGTTGCCTGTTTGGTACAAATCCACCACAATTATGTTCAATTTATTTGAGGAAGGCTTGTATCTGCTCAAAACAGTTCTTTGTAAGTGATCAAAAAGATAATGGTATAATTTTTAACAAATTATTTAAACAAAACACATCATGATACACCTTGTGCAAAACCTACACCTTCAAGAACTCTTCTTGTGTGTTGGACATGTGTCAACCTTTATGCTGAAGCCAAATTGTGTTGTTGTAACAAACATAAGTTATTTGGAAATGAAATACATTAAAAACGTATTCCCTTCAGGCTGTTGTCTGTCTTTCAACTGTCCATCAAGCTAGGGGTAAGCCACCTCAAGTATGGAAGCCATTAAGGGTTCAGAGTGCACAGTACATGCTTTGAATGTTGGAAGGTCTGGCCGCACTGGACTTCTGCTGATGTTTTGGTCCAGGGTAAGTCCTTCAATGTTTTTCAGCAGTAGTTGCTGCACCACTTGTAGACCCCTTCTTGGTGATAGGCTTCCAAATCTCCTACTAAAGGGAGATGACCAGTAGGGCTAATTTTCTTTTTTTTAAATTTTGCAATTTTTTGTTTTTTTGTTTTGACGTAGCACAAATTTGAGAAATCATTCATAAACATTCTTACATAAAAACAGCTTCGCTTTTTGTCTTTTTTTCAATGTTGTTATCTTTAAAAAACATTTTTGCAGTGATCCATTGAGTAAACTTGCCCTTGTTCTATCCTTATTTTACTATTAGTTACCTTAGGGCACAAGTTATATTTACTCGAAAGAACTCTAACTATGACCGCTGAATTTCTATTGTTTTGTAAGTTTAAATTCAGAACCTAACGATAATGTCCCTGTAACGTTTGTTTTTGTCAGTAAATATATATATATATATATATATATATATATATATATATATATATATATATGTATATATATATATATATATATATATATATACAATTTAGAGTGTTTTCAAATATTAATTCCTATATGAAAAATTTAACTGCAATAGTGTAAAAATCACTGAATGTTTTTTCAGTGTGTATATATATATATATTTATTATATTTATATACAATTTAGAGTGTTTTAAAATATTAATTCCTATAGGAAAAATTGAACTGCAATAGTGTAAAAATCACTGTGTGGAATTACACCAAATTTGGAAGAAAAGTAGCTCTTATTTGGTATAAATCCATGCAGTAGTTTTTGAGAAAGTTAAGGCAATCCAAATCTGTATATCTAGGGGCACGAAGTACTTGCAACCCCTTCCGATTTAGTGCTGAGATCTGATTAGCTACGAACACTTCAACAAGGAAGCTTTGGTAGCCATCTTGGGAGCTGAAGCCGAGTCCCAGAGGAAAAGAGTAAAAAATCAAAAGGGGTCAGGGTATAAACACCCTGACCTGTTAGCTGTGGTGCTGCTGTACTGCAAAATCACGATGGGGTCACAAACCCCTGGTACAAATGAATAACAAAAAGCAATCACAGCCTCCTGCACTTGTTTTTAAATAAGCCCCCGGGTGGGCCAGGTCCCAGGGACACTCTTTCTTTTTAATAGGGAGGGGGCTTCTGGGTCTCCACAGCCCCAGGGACCACCACCTCCCCAGGGTGAAAAATGTCATATGAGAGGGATGGGTGTAGGGCAACCCCTCAACCCGGGGTTCACCACCCCCAGAGCAAAGATGCTTTTGTAACATGGGGGAGGCCTGTGTACCACCACCTCCCTGGGATGAATAATGTAATGTGAGGCCCCTGGGCCACAGGGACCAACATCCCATGGGGTTGAAATGCCTTTGTAAGGTGGGAGAGGCCCTATGGCCCCTCTCACAGCCCTTGGGACCACACCACCTCCCCTGTACTATACTGAAAAATTAGCAGGAGGGGTCGGGCAGCCCCCCACAGCCACTGGGACAACCACATTCCTGGGGCTATATAGAAAATAATGATAGTTGGTCTGTTTCTGATTCCCTTAGCCCTTAGCCCTGGGGACCACCACCCATGGGGCATTCTTGGTTGGAGGGGGTCCATCTGGGCCTCCTCATGGAGCCACTGATGACCCTGCAGACCACCACCCATCCAGGGCTGACTTCTTCTACGTCCCAGGGTGCCTACTCCGAGGACATCAGCCAAGTTACAGCAAACACTCCAATTTATTTTGACCTGTCAAGCAGGTCCGCTGTCAAAAAATGAAGCTTTCATCCCTGTTCCCTGCATGGAGTTATGCATGCAGGGAACAGAGATGAAAGGTTTGCTTCAGCAACCAGGAAGCTGCTACTTAAAGCAGCTCCTTGGTTGCTGAAGCAGTCATCATAGTTAGTTATAGTTAGAACTTGTTTTCATCGATAGAGCTTTTTTTGCTTTGCCTATAATTTGGTGCAGCTTGATCTTCACAAATACAACTCAAGCACCCACATTGCACATATACAATGGACTGTCAGCACATTCAACACAAATATGTATGGCTGTGTCATGAAACACACACAATACTCCCAGTGAACAGTCCTGGACACACACATATCACCCACATTGCAACATAATGGAAGGACAATGGAATACACAACACACAGACAGGCAAATATACAAACCTCACTATGCTAACAATAACTGCACAATAGGGATGGGGTCAGCCGTAACACTAGGGAAGGAGGCTGCACTCAGACACATATCACCATACAACTGCCCAGGAACTGGCCTTTCAGGTATCTTTCGGACCAACAATAGTAGACACAAATGACATGCCTAACTGCACAATGCAGAAGTGCAAGTCAACAAAGGACACTCAGCTCCAACTGCATGGGACATACCTCTACATGAAGTTGCTGCAAGGTACACTCAGCTAAATGGACAGATGCACAGCCAAATGCAAACAAAGCTAGCACAACTGAACACACTCCCTGTCTGCACAAACAATACTCAAGCTGACACACATCAGATGAATACATAATCCATGTAAGGGGACATGTAACACCATACATGCTCACAATGGACAACACAAGATGAAATACTTACTATAACAAAAAGTACACAATGCCATGACAACACTGAAGCATTTACACACACATATCCATACACTCAGCATATACTTTTGGCTTGGGGACACCAGCTCTGCCCACAAATTCGGATACAGCAAACAAAAGCAAATGGATCAGCAAACAGGCTGAAACACACACATCTGTCGGCACACAGCACAAGTGACTAAGGAACAACATAACGCTAGAAAAGGAATTGCAAGACAAATGTATACCAAAAAAACTGCTTTTTGAGACTATTCAATAATAACTATGAAAGGTTCAAGGCCATTGGTCAGTCCATGTGTGTTGGCACGGGCACATCATGCTGCCATCACTTAACTCCTAACCTGATTCCTTACTGCCAGGGAACCTCCATAGGAAGGGGCATCATGTTGGCAGTGAGGCATCTCTGGGATCATCTTTGGGGATGTAGGATTTTGGAGGGGGTGTTTGGTCTTGGGTTTGAAAGGGGTGATCTGTTTTTGGAAGGGGTGGGTTTCTTCTTGGGAGGAGGTGAAGGATCCTTGGAGGGGCAGGGGAGGCCTTGGAGAATGAAGGGAGGGGCTAGGAGTTTGGTGGAGTCCTCTTGGGTTTGGGATGGGGCGAGGGAGCATGGAAAAAGTCAAGGCCAAACAAATAAACTTTCTTAGTGTTACAGTGATACAAGGACAGTCAGCAGAAGGGGGTGGGGATTTTGAGGTCGAGGGAGTGGTTGTCTGCTGTGTTGGTTTGAATGTTGTGATTGCTGCTTCTAGGACGAATGCTTGTGTTTGGTTGGTATCTATTGGTTGGACAAGTAAGTGTGTTTGGGTGTCTTGGGGGTCTGGGAGGTAAAGTGCTGGGGGATGGAGTGTTGGATGTGTGTGTGTCTGTTGGGGTAGTGACTGTGGGTATGCTGGATGTGGTCGATGTCTCTGTGTTTGCAGGTATGGTGCTTTTCATGGATGTCCGTGTGGTACATACAGGCATGCTGCATGTGGTGGATGTGTCACCGACTGTTGTGGTGGTGCCCGTGGATACGCATGATGTTGTGTGTGTAATGCTGGGGGTGATGGGGGTGTCTGGGGAAGTGGTGACTGTTATGTCTGGTTGTTTCCTTGCATGCCAGTGTGTTTTGTGGTACTTGTGTCTGTGTGTTCTGCTCTTGTCTATTGATGTTGAAGCATGCAGATAAGTCTGTGTGCTTTGGGTAGGTGGGGGAAGGGGGATTTGGATTGGGAAGAGGGAGAGGTGGAAGGGGGTGGAAAGTAGGGGTGACTGGCTGCCATCAGTGAGGAGACTAGAGCCTGAAAATATCTCTGTAGGCCAGCCATTGCACCATGAATGCCTTACAGGAATGCATTCATTTGTTGGAATAGGGTTGCCAATCTCTGTATGGCATTCACAATGGCTGACTAACCCACAGAGATACTTCTCAGGATGTCAATAACCTCTACACTGAGGGCAGCAGGTGTAACAGGGGATGGGGGTGATTACCTGCAGCAAAGGAGACACCCACCCTCTTGGGGGAGCTGGCATGTCCAACTGGGTGGGGAGCAACAGGGAGGGGGTGATAAAATGGGGGGTGATGTACAAATATAGTACAGGGTGATGCCCTATGGGTCTGCCACCACTAAACAGTGTCCACTAGAGGATGAATCCAATGATGAAGAGGATGTTCCCGCCTCCCTGGGGACACTCCCCTTGCACCAGGCCACTCGGTCCCTCTGTGTCGGTGGTGTCTTGGCCTGCAGTCCCGTGTCCAGATGCTTCCCCACTCGGCTGTGCCCCATTTCCTTCACTTGCCGGTGCAGATGCTGCAAATACATAGTGAAATATGGTCATCACATGTCCATGATCACAATTGAACAACAGCTCTGATTAGCACATTACTGTGATACCAAGTAGGCCCCAGCAACAAACTCCTCTTAAGTGGCCCATACATGGGCCATACCATATGCACACCTCATGCATACATACATCTGAACTGAACTGTTAACAGTTGCCCACAGGAAAATCTGAATCTCACACAACTACAATTGCATGGCTGAAGTTGTGCAATCACAATAACCATTCAACAAGTAGAAGACCCCATCACCTTCAAAGCTTTATCCCATGGAGCAGACCTCAGTTACCTGTTGTCATACGATAGAAGGCCAGTTCCAAATGCATTCCCACAGATCCCACAAGGTAATACACACATCTATTTGTCACACACATAATGACCCAACAATGAGAAGTGATGCTCCAGAATCCTGCCATGTTCCTGACAAAAGTACAATAGCCTGGAGAAGGTGATATGGAAATACTCATGTCACACTGGAAGCAGTTTCACTATGCACACTTCACTAAATATGTGTTCCAGTAGAGTCATAGAGATAGTATTAATGTTGCTCAGATAGGCCACACATTTGACATGGAAATGTACACTGTAGAAATCACGTGCAATATATCAGAGAGGGATGTCCCCAAAATCCACAGCACAATGAATCAGCAAGCCTCGGGATAATCACCACTTACAATGCCCTAATAATGACATACTCTGAGTGCATCAGTAGACGCCATTAGTCACTTGAATGTTGGAGATGCCCAGTGGTTTGCAAATACTTGGTAAAGGCAAAGGTGAATTGTAAATTTATTGTACAGATATTAAAATCCATTAAAAGTTAAAAACAATGACAATCAAATAGAGCAAATACAAAAACACACCCACATTTTAACACATACAGAAATAAAAAAATCCATGCTACCAATAAAACCCAAAGCTAATATCAGACATTATAATCACAATAAAAATACTCAGTTGCATTAAATACTATACAAAAACAAGATTTATCAGCTGAAAAGAAAATACATTAACTTCAAAACGAAAACATTCCAATAATGGCAAGAGATCCAAACTACGAGACATGAATTGCACATAATTGTTACTAAAGTAATTGCAAGGATCCATGAAGTGCGTCCCTACATATCATACACCCTCCCCTGAGCAATAGACATATTCAATTTCTAATGCTTAAACATGGAGCAGATGATCGCAGAAGTCCTTAAAGTGCTTACATGCTTTGGTTAATCCATCGTAGAATAGCAGCCATCAATATGATAAGAATCATTAAAAAAAATAAAAACTCAGCAACTGTGCAGAATTGGTTCAAAGACCAAATTAGTAAGAGCATAAAAAAGTTTTCATATGCCATTAATCACTGCTCGCAGTGCCCTTAGCAAACTTGACCTGAGCAACATTAATACGTTTGGTCAACAAAAAATTCAACATCCTATTGTCTGGATCCAAGGACTTAATGACGACCTGCTGGTAGTAGCGGATTCCCAATGCATTCCACTTGTGCTGCAGCTAATAACTATGCTCCTTCTGCAAAGCTGGACACAGACAGACCACATGTTCAATAGATTGTTCTCAGCTACCGCAACCCCTACACATTACACCCCACCAGGGTTGAGCTTCAAGAAAGCCCAATCATCCATCCTTAGGGTCATGAATTTCTCTTTTGTATAAAAAGCGGGGATGGCTGGCTGGAATGTATCAATGAACACCCAGGCATGTTTAAGTTTGGCAAGGAGAGCTCAATCCAAGTGGAAAGACCAATGCTGAACACTCTTTTTATTACCAAACTTAAAAAGTGACTGTGGTGGATTGTTAGCCCAAAGATCCTCAACTCTCAGTAACCGTTTACAGAGTGTGACCTTTTTGCCCCAGTCGCACTAATTTTGAGCCTCAAACTTGACTCCAAACTACCCACTTTTGCCCTCTCGTAGCTTATTACAAAGTTTCAAGAAGGCACCCACACCTACTGCCCGCTGATCCAAAAGGCCAAATTCCCGCCAAACCTGTGCAGGGGATGAGAATTGCAGTAAATGAAAGACCTTCTTATATATCTTAATAACCAACCTGTTTATCTTCATGTACCTCTACCTAACATGTATTCCTGACCATAGGTAAATGGGGTGTAATCGTTGCTCTCTTGACTTACAGTAGTGGGAACAAATTTGGCCCCTATTGGTTTTAAATAATTTTGAAAGAGACACCTGCAGAGCCATGGCTTTGACTTCAACCACTTTTCTCTGCCTAACACAACTACCCCTGGCATCAAAATACACCCCTAAGTATTTATAACAGTGGTCTGAAATAGGTCTGCTGCTCTTCTAATACCAGTTGTTTCCCAAGAGCCTTTTCAAACCAAAAGAAACCACTTTTGTTTTTAACAGATTTACTTCCAAATGGTTAAAGGCTGTGTAAAGTACAAGTTGGTTAAGCAGCCGCTGTAGGCCTCCACTGGTATAGCTGCACATTGCCAGATAATCAGCATAAAGCAGGTGACTAAGCAACCAATCATGGGGGATGAGAATTAAAAACATCAAGGGCAGATGATAAGTCCATAATAAACAAATTAAAAAGCAAGGGATCAATCACACATCCCTGCTTCATATGACGAAAAGTGGAAAGTTTCCTGCAGAGGGAGCAGCAATCTCCAAGTTAAATGCAGACCCAGGTATGGGTATGTAACTCTATCATAGCCCCCAGGAGCACCAATGGAATTCCTCCGTTTTGTAATTTGACCTACAAGGAACCCCTGGAAACCCAATCGAATGCTGCCTTAAAATCCACAAAAGAGCAGTGCTGCCCACAACCTGACAACATTTCCTTGTCCATAAAAATAGATACAGCTAATAAATTGGCTAATGTGCCCGATACAGCATAAAGCCCTGTTTGACTTATTAGAACTAATACCTTCAACTCCGTCCTGGATCGTAGTTCTTATAAAAGATGGCTGGCATAATACTTTGCCTCATTATCAAGCAGTGCTATCAGCCTATAATTGGCTGGATCTGACCTTGAGACTCTTTTATGTAATGGGTTGGGTTGGGACATGTTGCCCAATTGGAAGCTAAATCATTGTCTCCATTATGGTCATGCAGACCCAGATGTCTGTTTGCAGATGAATGGTTGTACCCACATACATGTGATTCTAACATAACTGCAAGTCACTCCATGATGCTGGCCAATGGTCAAGTCAGAACATTTACCCATTACACATGTGCAGTGCACTTTTCCACATGATGCCACATCAAGGGTGTTGAAATGCACATTGTGGCTCAATACTCTAGGCCTACCTGTCATTCTCCTCATTGCTACTGCAGTTGCACATTCCAATAACATGCTATGATGCATAAGGGAATGTGCCAGCCAATAAACAATGGTTTCTGTGGCACAACATGAAATGTACCCTCATTTTAAATGTCCTATTCCACACACAGTTTGGCATGCACATATGTGTGAGGGAATACAAATGTTATTCCATCAGCATAGGTAGACCATGCATGATACTGCTGCTTACAAATGTTTTGCAAAAGAAAAGGGGACACATGCTGACATGTAGGCACAAGGAATGGTGGAAACAGTGATGGCACATAATGGACATTCCCTACTTACCAATGGAAAGTATTGATCTATAGCTGACCCTAACAACAACGTGAGTACTGTCACATGTATGCTGACCATCTTCACATTACAGACTGAAGTGAGGTAGCATCACCCATCATATTCTGAAGACAAGTGGCCTCTGGATGGCAGACACTCATATACTCATTTACCCAGACACATGGCGGAGGACAGTCATCCATCACTTCCTTACTGTAACATTGAGGAGAAATGGTCTGTTGCACACACATTACAACAAAAAACAGTACTTGAGTGATCAATGTACCCAGACATATGTCCCTGGAGAGCAATTGGTTTGTGCATTGTACACAATTGTGTCCTAGGTCTGTGGGCCAACAAGCAAGGCACATCAGTATACACAACATGACATGTCTACACAAGCAATCACTCATCTACTGTGTGACACATGGCTCTTTCTCAATTGTCAGGGGGTGCTGTCAGGACCTAACTCATTCACTTGCTAATATGACAGACAGGAATAAGCCCTGTACTCACCCCATTGTGGCTGCTGTGCTGCCCTCAATCGCCCTTCAAGCTCTGGATACACAACCGCCAGAATGTGGGCCACTAAGTGGGGAGGTCATGGTCTGACTGGAACCCCACTCACTATTGGGAGAACATCCCCTGCTGGACTTCAGCGATTTTCTGGGACCAGCACCTCAGGTTCACCCCCCTTTTTTTCTGCAGTGGGTGCTCCACCAGTTGTGGACCTCCAGGGTCCTCACCTTCCAGACAATGGCTGTTCATAATCCCTTCTTCTGATGGACATTCACCTGCATGGATGCAAAAGACAAATCATGAGATCATGAGTACAAGTTTCATCACAAATTGTTGAGTCCCATACATGTCAGTTACATTAAGCTAGGACTTCCCTATTTGTTAATACTCCCCAAGCGTGACACCTACAAGCCAATAAGTAGTTGGATTTGACTCCTACATATATTTTTTCCATCTGCAGACTAACCCACTACGCGCTCAGGCTGTACAATGACTAAGCAAGCTTACTGGCATCAAGTAGCCCATGCTCTAGCAACCTGTACTGTAAAGTGTGCCACTATGAAAAACATCACACATGAGTGGCTTCTGAAGGGTAAGCTACTTAGGCATTAATGAACCAACACATTCTCACTCTTTGCCACAAGCAACTGCCAGAGTACAAACTGAAACATTACACATGAGTAACAGTGAAGGGGCTGGCATGGGGTGTACAAAAAGTATCTTCCCTGTCCATGTGTGGACAGGGGGAAAAACAAATGCAGACTCATGCCGCTTTAGCCGTTGGGGTTCTCTGCTATATACCTGTACCACAGAACACTCCTTTGGACATATGTGCCCATCGTACAGAGATGGCATTCAACAAACAAAAGCATGCATTGTACAGTTTCTGCTATGTGACCAAGCTACTGAGTCACGTATCATGGCCTTCTAGGAATCAACACACTGTCTGCACATATAGTGTAGATAACTTACTTACCTCTGTGATCATTACTAATCTAGTCAAAGGAAAGAGGCATTCTGGTCAGGATTTGCCACCAAATTCTCATATTGGTCATATGACTGGACCTGCTGGGGTACAGGGAGTGGACACAGTGCCACAGTTGCATAGTCATAGTGACTGTACCCCATCCTAGACTAGGTCCTATACTGTGAGACACATGTGACAGGCCCTGGACTCTGCAAACTGAGCTGACAGAATCTACATGACACTCCATTTCCAGCACTTCCATGCATGACATTACATCATGTACCCAACAGCAATTTGGCATTTGGTGTCTGGGGCAACCTGAAGGGCTGAGCGACTCATGATATGTCTTTAAAACAAAGGTTTAGCAAGGGCAAATGTATTTAAAAATCTCTGTGGCACCATAAACATTGGTCACATTACTCTCAACTTACTCATACAACAAGCATACTCTGCTCATGCTGTCATGCACATACATGTTGTCTTATATTTACAACAATATTGAGGTAGGAGATGTCAGTGGTTGGCAATAATGTCTCCTCCCCTACTTATGTGCATACAACACAAGGAGGATCTAGGGCCCAAAAACCTCACACAACACAAGATGACTGATCTTAAAATACGGCACTGGTCACCAATACCTACACATTGTCCCGCCCATTGATGCCACACAGACTGCAATAACAGGCACATGAGTAGTCTAACTGGCTCACATGGGCACAGCCCAGCCTGTGAGGAGGGAAAGAATGGTGAAGAACAGACAAAAAAGTGCACATGATGTACTTACCTACTCATCTGGTAAAACATAGAGCTGTCCATACAGGTGGAGGGCATCATTCACTAGCCTCTCCAGTTCTTCTTGGGAGAAGGCAGGGGCCTTATCACCTGCTGGACATGACATGATTGTTCCCAGAGGCAGTACACTGCTGCTCAGGTCGTGGAGGCCTGTGGCTCTGTCTGCCATGCTTGCAACCGCCGTCCGCCATGATGATTTCCGCCAGCGGTTGCGGACGGCTCCTAATTTCCAGTGAAGTAGGTCAGACAGCAGCCATTGGTGTGGCATGATATGTGTATTGGGCTTTGTAAACTGTGTCACACCTCCCCCCCGAATATTTTTTTACCTCACAAACATGCTGAAGCTGTCTTGTCATGTAGGTGCTACTGCCCAAACCCCATTGTAGTACGTTGCAGAGCACAGATGGCATTTAACAGTGGGTCACAGTTCACCCCTGCCAATAGTCATTTTGGTAGGCAGGATATCCAGTCACATTTTGAGGGGCGATAGTGCTCATATAGATGGTGTGGACATGTGTGGAAAAGCGTGGGGGTAAGATGTAACCCTTGTGTTATTTGCAGCTGTGAGGTGTACTGCTTGCCATGTCTATACATTCAGAAATGCCTTGTTACATATCATTGACATGCATCATGTATGTTGCTGTGGACACAATGACTAATGTCAGAACTCATGTCTTGTCCTACATAGGTACCCAGAGAGAGGAGGATGCGACAACCTCCTGTCTACCATCCACTTCCAGACCCTCAGACCATGGAAGAATGTCACATTATCTTTCTTTACCATCTGAATAGGCAAACAATAGTGGACTTATGTTGTCAGTTGGAACAAGATCTGATGCCAGCTATTAGTTATCAAACCATCATACCACCAATTGTACAAGTCATATCAGTATTGCACTTCCTAGTTCCTTCCAACATACAGTGGCCTATGCAGCTGGCATGTCCCAAGTTATGTTCAACCTGGTGTTGAAGGATGTCCTTTCAGCAATGTTGAAACACCTGGTCAGCTTCACCCAGTTTCCCTGACGTGAGGATTTAGCCCATGTGAAGGCTGATTTTTATGGTATTGCATCTATCCCACATGTGGTGGGGGCCATTGATGGCACACATGTTGACCTGGTCCCACAGCAGCCCAATGAAAAAGTATACCACAACCAAAAGGACGTCTAACACGCAAGTTGTCTGTTTGGCGGATTGCTACAATTCACAGGTCTGTGCCCACTTTCCAGGTTCAGCCTAAAATTCCTGGAAGTCAGCACCATACCACAGCTCATGTCAGAACTGTACCTAGAGAGGGCCTGGCTGGTTGGTAATTGTTGGAAATTGACTCTTTGCAGAGTCACCCCCAAACATCTTGCCTTTCTCCTCTTCTTTTTCTGACCTCCTTTTTGCTGCCTTTAGGACTCTGGACACTTTATCACTGCTAACCAGTGCTAAAGTGCATGTGCTCTCTACCTAAACATATGGTAACATTGGCTTATATCCAATTGGCATATTTAATCTACTTGTAGGTCCCTAGTAAAGTGAACTACAAGTGCCTAGGGCATGTAGATTAAATGCTACTAGTGGGCCTGCAGCAATGATTGTGCCACCCACATAAGTAGCCCCTTAACCATGCCTCAGGCCATTGCAAGGCCTGTGTGTGCAGTTTCACTGCTACTTTGACTTGGCAGTTAAAAGTACTTGCCAAGCCTTAAACTCCCTTTTTTCTACATATAGGTCACCACTAATGTAGGGCCTAGGTAACCCATAGGGCAGGGTGCTCTGTAGGTAAAAGGTAGGACATGTACTTGTGTGTTTTATATGTCCTGGTAGTGGAAAACCCCTAAATTTGCTTTCCACTACTGTGAGGCCTGCTCCTTTCATAGGATAGCATTAGAACTACCCTCATATACTGTTTGAGTGGCAGATTCTGATCAGAAAGGGTTAGTCAAGTCATATTTAGCATGGCCAGAATGGTAATAGGAAATCCTGCTTATTGGTGAGGTTGGGTTTTATATTTCTATTTTAGAAATGCCGCTTTTAGAATGTGAGCATTTCTCTGCACTTAAAATCCATTTCTGCTTTACAGCCTGTCTCCAATCAATGTCTGTTCTTGGCTGGTTGACAGCTCCTTTGTACATTTCACCCAGACAACCACAAACACAGGATACTCAGTCATTCCTGCACTCATCTGCATACTGAATAGGTCTTCCTGGGCTGGAAGGGTGGAGGGCCTGACACTTACATTTCAAAGGCTAGTGGCCTGCCTTCACACAATGGACTGCCAGCCTCGCTACTGGGACCCTGGCAGACAGACCTATACTGAAAGGGGACCTTGTGCATTTCAAAACCACTCTTTGAAGTCTCCCCGACTTTAAAGGTATTTTTGGGTATATAAACCGGGTCCCTTACCCCACCAACTCAGACACTTCTGGACCTGAACCTGCAACCTGTCAAGAGGAACTTCCTGGCTGCCTAAATGGCTCACCTGGACTGCTTTGCTGAGACGAACTGCTGCCCTGCTGCCTTGCTGCCCTCTGACGTGGCTGAGCAATGCTCTCCAAGGGCTTGGATTGAGCTTACCTCCTGTTTCCTGAAGTCTCAGGGCCAAAAAGACTTTGGGGGTCATTATGACCCCAACGGTTGGTAATAATGTGGCTGTACTACCGCCAACAGGCTGGCGGTACATACCGCCACATTATGACATTGGGGGGTTGGCTGAAGCCAACCAGCCAATATATTACTCCAACTGCCATGGCGGTAGCATCCGCCAGGCCGGAGATAACTATCTCCAGCCCGGCGGCCGCTAATTTGCTGGCTGTGGCATTTTGACCCTGCCTACTGCCATGGTTCTTGTGGTGTTTGTAATGCCACTAAAGCCATGGCAGTAGGCCCTACCAGTGACAGGGAAGACCTTCCCTGTCACTGGTAGGAAGACCACCCACCTCCTAACACTCCCCAGACACCCCCGTCCCTCCTCCATCCAAGCTTCCCCTTCAAATCCCCCACACCCATACACGCACACTTGCAAATATGCACCACGCATTCACAAACTCACTCACACAGGCATACATGTATTCATACACACATGCATCCATTCATTCTTGCACACATCCGCACACATATTCACAATGACACGCAGACATGCATTCACGTTTCCATCCATAAACGCATTCTCACACATGCATACACGTGCAAACAGCACTACACACACATTTGCATTCACACACACACACACACATACATGCACCCCCCCTACACACACACAACACCCCCACCTCCCTCCCCTGTCGGAAACCCAACTTTCCTACATCCAGGGGTCTTCCGGCAAGGGACGGGACGGGGCACTTCTACCGCCAACAGCACCTGCTAGCAGCACCTGCCAGCAGAACACCGCCAGGCAGTATTATTTGTCATAATTCGGCTAGCACCGGTCTAAGGGCGTGGTGCTGCTGGTGGTAGCAGCGCCACCTTAACACCATCCACCAGTATGGCCACAGCTGGATTTCTGCCCTTCTTGTGGTGGAAATCTGGCTGTGGTCATAATTTGGCAGACCGATGTTAGCTGCGGTGAAGGTCTTTTGGCGGCCGTCACCGCGGCAGTAGGCGCCATTTACTGCCAATCTCATAATGTGGGCATTCATCTCTTCAGGAAGATCCTTGTACGCTGAAACTCAATGCACAGCCTGCCGGAAATGACGCACAGCTGTGGTGCAACAGAGAAATCGCTGCACAGCAGGCTGACTTCCCGAGTGAAGAATCGAATTAGTACCTGATTTGCTGCTGGAAATTCAACACACAGCCCTACCTGATCGAAGCACAGCCTAACAGGAATGACGCAGTCTGACCTCCTGAGTGAAGAATCAATGCAGTGCTTCTGTGTGACAGAAAATTTAACGCATCCCCATACCAGATATACGCAATGCCTGTGACTTCATCCTCAACGACCAGGATTTCCATGCATTGTCACTGGGCGTCAAAATAATCCCGGCATCGCAGTGAGGAACCAAGACTGCATGCTGGAAATCAATGCGAAGTCCCTTGTAGCGTGGAAAGAAACAACGCATCGTCTGTGCTGCATCAGAAAATCCAACGCACACCACAGTTTTCTACGAATCCCCTCTGCCGCGTTCTCTGTGCATGTTATTTTTTACGTAAACCAGGTACTTTGTGAAACCAGGAGACAACTGTTTATTTTTAAGATTTAAGACTCTTTTTAATCCTGCGAAAGTGAGATCTCAACTTGTGCTTATTGAATCTTTATCGTTTTGACCATAATTTAAACAGATAAATATCATATATTTTTCTAAACCTGTGTTGTATGTTTTTGTGGTGTTTTCACTCTGTTACTGTATGATTTATTGCACAAATACTTGACACATTGCCTTCTAAGTTAAGCCTAACTACTCACTGCCAAGCTACCAGAGGGTTGGCAGAGGATAGTTTGGATTGTGTGTGACTTACCCTGACTAGGATTGTGGTCCCTACTTGGACAAGGGTGTCTACCTCTGCCAACTATTGACCCCATTTCTAACAGTAAGCCACATCTGTCCTGTTTGTGTGTGTGCAATGTCTGGTGCTACAGTCATGAACTGAGTGACTCACTAATGCACATATGTCCCATTATTTAACAGGAGACTCTGCATCTCCCAAGCGTCCATGGTTTTTTATGCCAATAAGGATTCCAACTCCGCCAGGTGAAGTCCGCTTCAATGAGGCCGATGGAAGAACAAGCAGGCTTTTCTTCCATAGGACAGAGCAGTAGTGGAGCAGGCTTTTGGGCTTCTGAAGGGCAGATCTCGCTGTCTGGACTGGACTGGCGGAGCCCTCCTCTACCCACCTGAGAAAGTATGTCAAATCTCTGTGGCATGCTGCATACTCTACGACATCGCCCTGCGGAGAAATATTCCACACATCCCAGAGGAGCCTGTAGTGACATCGGGTGAGAATCCTGAAATGTTAAGTTAGGATGACAGTGGTGAAGAAGAAGGAGCTGATTTGCAGAATGATCTTTTCAACAGCTATTTTTCATGAGTGTAAGTATGACATGTGATGTTATGACTGACTGTACGAGAAACTGTAGTTGTGAGAATGAGTGGAGTTGTGTTTTGGCAACAGCTAAGGAGCTGATACTCTGTGATATTCAGCCAAAGGCTGCTTGAAGAGTTAGTCTTTGACATATCCCCACCTTGAGAAAGCTTGTTTGTTTGTGTCAGTCTTTTTGAAATTTACATCCTTTCCATATGCTTGCTATGTAATTTGTGTAATAGTTATGTTTTCAAGCCTATACTCCTTGTTTTGCCTTTCTACAGGTACCTTCACCAAGACATCCTCATGTGGGTGTTTCAGAGTTGTGACATTGGCAGGTATATGATGCTGTTCTGACATACAAAGTGGGCATGGATTGTTCCAAGTAATGTAGGTCACAGATTTGGGGTGTATGGAAACTGTGGCAAGGCAGCTTGAAGAGCGTTTGTGTGGAAGGTCAGAAGTGCACTTTGGACTTTTTAGTGTGCTGGGTTGGGCTGATTGCATCATGTGTGTGATCATGTGAGCATGAAATATGTTGTCATCAATTGCAAGCAAGGCATTCACCCTTCACATAGGCTAAACACTCTTCTTGCAAGACCTGTATGTAGCTGTAAATGTATTTCATTATTGCAGGCCACACTGCCTGTGCCACAGCACTGACATATGTTTCTGTCATACCACCAGATGCATGGTCATTGGATTATGATGGGCCTGTGATCAGGGACTGTTGTACTGCCCTCTGTCTGTACCTTGGTTTATGTAATGTTGGATTATTCTGGTGCGGTATGTGCTAAGGCTCAAACTGGTGACACCATCTACTTTTTTGTTTGCCTATTCTACAGGACAATGTCTGACAAGGCTCTTTCTTCAGTGGTCTTGGGGGCTGTTCTTTGGGATGTGTACCTTGACTCAATATGAGTCAGCCATTCTTGGCTATGACAGTCTAGACATTTCAACAGCCTATGTGCTGTATAGTGGAATGGAATGTTTGGTGTGACCAGATACCTGTAGCAATGTGGCAATATGTTTGTGTGTGTTGGCGGTAATCATTAGCAGGACAATGTACCTGTAAAAAATCCCTCCTTGTGTTAGTATTGTGTGTCTTCATTATTTGCTCCACATTGTCTTACATCTCTACATAGCAAAATATGGAGCGGAAGCAAGCAGACAATTACTTTGTGAGAGGTGGATTTATTGAAAATGTATGAAGATAATTGCATTGGGGCATGATGGAACAGAAAAGTGAAGGGTTCAGTCATGGAGGATTAAATCATTGGAATAGATGCTACACCACTGGAAGTCAGAAAGTCCAGTGTACTCTTCCTTTTGGAAATGGAAGTTGGTTAAAGAATACTCAACAGAGTGAATATGTGGCACACAAAGGAGTTGAATTTGAAAGAGGTCATTGCTGGCAGTGGTGGGTGTCTTGCCATCTGTACCTTCTGGATTCCTCGCTGGACGTCCCCAGCGTGCGCGATGGGGAGGATCTGCTGCTACAGAGGCAGGGATGTCTGGGATGGTTTCTCCCCGCGACAGGGCCTCCCTTCCAGTGGCTTGCACCAATGAAAGGCCTGGTGTACATGCGCCAAAGGATGGGGTAGAGTGTTGTTGATGACCCCTGCTCAGGGTGGTGTTAATGACCCTCATCACCCCTGTTAGGGAGGCAATGTTGGTATTATGAGCTTCCCAATGTCCACGCATCTCCTCATGGAAGTCCCTTGCAGCTGCTTCAGTTCCTGGAGTTCAACAAGTACCTGGCACATCATGCTTTGGTCCTCCTAATAGACCCCCAAAATATGGCTGATGGTGTCCTGGCCAGGAACAGACCCAGTGGTCTCATCCTGATGGCACACTGCATCCCTCCCACATACCCTACCCCCACAGCCCTGTGACCTTGCCACTGGGTGCCCCCTCCCACTGGTTCTTGGACCACCATTGTCAGATGTAGTGTGCTGTGACTCAGGATCCTGGACTGAGGAGCACAAGATGGTTGAGACTGTCCTATTGGCACAGGTTTGTGGGGTACATGCTTGCCTGTGATGTTGAGGCAACTGGGCTGGGAGAAGGTTAAAGTTCACAGTGAGACTCTCTGTTGGTGTCTGATTGGGTTGTCCAGATGAGACAGAACTGTCCTCTACATCAAGAAGTCCAGGAGTATCTTCATCATTGAGGGCTTTATCCATGCTGGTACCAGTCTGCTCTGTGGGCTCTGTGTGGCCAGTAGCAGCTTGGCCTGTTAATGTGAAATGTACAATGTTACTCATTGTATTGTGGCATCTAACTCCAAGTTTACAGTGTCATTTCACAAAGACCTTGTACATATTTGATTTCCAGATAATCCTATTGTGTCATGGTATTAGAAGTAATGACAGGACATATGTGGAGCGTGCCAGATCTCCTTGCCTGAAACAGCTGTTGAGATGTGCAAAACATTGTCCCTTGGGGGATGGCCTGAGAATGTCATATTGCTACCAGTGCAGGCTAAACGGTGGCTAGGCAAGCAAGTTTTTTGGCCCAGTTTGAGGCCTAGTCGAATGTGATACAGGCAGAATCAGCAGTTTGTTGTATATGTGACAGAGGTCATCATGTGATCACTGCAGCATGAATATGTCTGCTCTGCTACCAATACCAATCTGGTGATGCACCTTGTGGCCTTAGAAATACTTGTTGTACACACTGGGCAAGCTGTCCTTCCTGTCCTCAATAGTTTCATCTTGAGTTAGCAGGTCAAGATGGAGCTAGGTAGCCAGAGACATCTCAGAGTTGGGCATGATCTGCATCCTGGTTGCTCCCAGATGAGTAAACCTCAAATGTGACTTAGCAGGCTAGGGTATTTGATTAAATGGCCACTGGTGTGGTGTTTTGACGTAAGGAAACAGAGGATCCTGGGAGTTACAGTCTCTACTGCACACACTTTACAATTTTCATCCTCCCAGGTGTGTAGAGTTTCTTTGGGAGTTCTCTACTAGATGGATTTGGACAAGTGAAACTGGTTTTGTTGTTAGAGTTAGGGAAACACGGCCAATTGAAATTAGCATTCTGGTCACTCCCTCTTATTACCACCATTTTTCATATGATAACCTCCCAGGTGAGTGTACTTCAATTGAGATTTCACAGACATGGCTATTTGGGCATGTGTACCCTGGGCTTGATTCTGAAGTGAGAGAAACAGAGCCTCCTGGCCTTAGCATGTCATGTCAGTCCATCTACTGCACGCACTTTACAAATGTTATCCTCACATCTGAGAAACGTCTTTGAAACGTGCATTGTGATTTGCCAAACTGGGCTCTTTGATTCAATGTACACTGTTCTGGTGTTTGAAGTCAGAGAATCAGTGCCTCCAGTGAGTTGTATGATGTTTTTCCCTCTACTTTACACACAAGACAAATAGTATTCTTCCAAGTGAGTAAACTTCATTTGAGAGTTGCAGGAAAGTATCCTCTTATTGGCATGTTACCCCCAATTTCTGCTTTATGTCACCATGTTTGACTGTTTCACTTGGATCCTGCTAACCAGTACCCCAGTGCTTATGCTCACTCTCCTCTAAATGTTGTCACTGCCTACTGGTAACCAAGGGCCATATTTATACTTTTTGACGCAAAACTGCGCTAACGCAGTTTTGCGCCCAAAAAATTAGCGCCGGCTAACGCCATTCTGAAGCGCCATGCGGGCGCCGTATTTATTCAATGACGTTAGCCGGCGTTAGCCGCCGGCGCTGTCTGGTGTGCGTTGAAAAAAACTACGTACACCAGGCAGCGCCGGCGTAGGGGGAAAATGGCGTACGGGCGTCCACAAATGGTGCAAGTCAGGCTGAGGCAAACAAATCGCCACAACCCGATTTGCGCCATTTTTTTACGACGCCCATCCCCCATTGAAATGACTCCTGTCTTAGCAAAGACAGGAGTCATGCCCCCTTGCCCAATGGCCATGCCCAGGGGACTTCTGTCCCCTGGGCATGGTCATTGGGCATAGTGGCATGTAGGGGGGCACAAATCAGGCCCCCCTATGCCACAATAAAAAATAAAAAAAAATACTTACCTGGACTTACCTTAATGTCCCTGGGGTGGGTCCCTCCATCCTTGGGTGTCCTCCTGGGGTGGGCAAGGGTGGCAGGGGGTGTCCCTGGGGGCAGGGGAGGGCACCTCTGGGCTCATTCTGAGCCCACAGGTCCCTTAACGCCTGCCCTGACCCAGGCGCTAAAATCCGGCGCTAATGCAGGTTTTTTAGACCCGCCCACTCCCGGGCTTCATTTTTGCCCAGGAGTATAAATACGACGCATATGCATCGGAGTAATTTTTTAAGACGGGAACGCCTACCTTGCATATCATTAACGCAAGGAAGGTGTTCACGCAAAAAAATGACGCTAACTCCATGAACTTTGGCGCTAGACGCGTCTAACGCCAAAGTATAAATATGGAGTTAGTTTTGCGTCGAATTTGCGTCGAAAAAAACGACGCAAATTCGGCGCAAACGGAGTATAAATATGCCCCCAAGTATCTCACCCAAAATTGGCATACTGGGCATCCCTTATAAGTCCATAGTGTACGGTACCTTAGTACCCAGGGTATTGGGGTTCCAGGAGATCCATATGGGCTGCAGCAGTTCTTTGCCACCCATAGGGAGCACATGCAAAGGCTTCTACAGAACTGACATTGCAGCCTGTGTGAAATGGTGCATGCGCCCTTTCACTGCCATTTACACTGTACCAGGTCATTTATAAGTTACCTATATGTCAGGCCTTCCAACCCTGAAGCCTAAGTGCAGAGGACCTGTGTGTGAGGGCAACCCTGCACTAGCAGAGGTGCCCCCACATTGTTCATTTACCTAGACTTCGTGAGTGCGGGGATGTCATTTTATGCATGCACTGGACATTGGTCACTACCTATCTACAGCTTCCCAATGGTAACTCCGAATATGGCCATGTTTGGTATCAAACATGTTGGAATCGTAGCCCAAGGCTTTTGCAAGCATTGCGTGTATGATTCCATGCACTCTGGGGGCTCCTTAGAGGACCCCCAGTACTGCCACTACCGCCTTCTGAGGTTTTCCAGGCAGCCCCAGCTGCTGCCACCGCATAGACAGGTTTCTGCCCTCCTGTTTCTCAGGCAGCTCCAGCCCAGGAAGGCAGAACAAAGAACTTCCTTTTTGGAAAGGGGTGCTACACCCTCTCCCTTTGGAAATAGATGTTACATGCATGGGTGGGGTAGCCTCCCAGGACCTCTGGAAATGCTTTGAAGGTCAGAGATGGTTCCATACTTGCATAATCCAGTCTACACTGGTTCAGGGACTCCCAGTTCCTGCTCTGGCATGAAACTGGACAAAGGAAAGGGGAGTGACAACTCCCCTGTCCATCACCACCCCAGGAGTGGTGCTCAGAGCTCTTCCAGATTGTCCCGGGGTTTTGCCATCTTGGATTTCAAGATGGCAGGGCACTCTGGGAGCATCTGAGTGGCCAGTGCCAGCAGGTGATGTCAGAGTCCTCTCCTGATAAGTGCTTTCCTGTGTAGCTGACCAATTCCCCTTTCAGGGTCATTTAGGGTCTCTCTCTTCGGTGGTTCTTCAGATTAGGATTGGAAGACTCCAGCAGGAATCTTCTGCATCCTTTACTTCACCTTCTTTAGAAAGTAACTGCATCTGGACCCTCCAGGAACTCTACAAACTACAGCAAAGAAGCAAATACGACCTGTCTTCAGGCTGCACCAGAAGAATTAAGGAATCTCCCTTGAAGTGAAGGAGTCACTTCCCTGCTTCAGCAGGTCCCCTCTCCTGAAGAAGTGCATGGATCCAGCAACACAGGTGGTAGACTTTGGTGGAGGTAAGAGCTTGCCTCATCACGCAAAACAGTACCCCATGCACCACATGTTTTGCAGTTGCCTAGGCTTGTTGGCATCCTTCCACGAAGTTCTTCGTGCACGGTGCAGCTCCAGCCCTTAACACTTCATCCTTTGACACACAGCTTCCTGTGTTGTTGTCCGACGGTGTGGGATCCATTTGTGTTTTGCACCTTCTTTGTCCCCATACTGCGGGACTCCTGTGCATGGTTCCTGGTCTTCTGAAGGCTCTGTGAGTTGCTGAGAGCCCCCTCTGACTCACCCTTCTGGGTAGAGTCCACCAGGTCCCTCCTGATCCCGGGTAGCGACATTTTCCACTAACCGCATGCTTTGTGTGTGCCAAGGCTTGTTGGCGGAATCCAGTGACGCACACCAGACTGCATTCATCCATCCGGCGTGAGACATCTTCTGAACCAACCAGGAACCTGCATCTGTCTTCTTGGGTGCAATTCTGACTGTTGTTCCTCACTAGTGGTTCCTTTTTTGCACCTTCATCCGGGTTAGCGGGCCTCTGGACTCTTCAGTGCTTCTTGGGCTTGGTCCCCTTCTTCCACAGGTCTTCAGGTCGAGAAGTCCATCGTTGGTGTCTTGCAGTCTCTTCTGGTGCTTGCATAATCTTCTTTCCCGTGTTTGTGTGTGTTCTAGGAACGTTACTGTGATTTACTCCTGCTTTCATGGGCTCTGGGGTAGGTTCTATTACTTACCTTTGTTGTTTTATAATACTCCTAGCGCCCCTCTATACACTACACTTTGCCTAGACCGAGAACCGACTTTTGCATTCCACTTTCTTAGTATATGGTTTGCGTTCCCCAAGGCCCATTTCTAACTATTGTGATTTTCACTATTTGCACTTTTTTCTAACAGTTTTTATAGCTATTTCTGCATACTAGTGTATATAATTTCTGTATTACTTACCTCCTAAGGGAGTATAGTCCCTATGGTATTTTTGGCATTTGTGTCACCAAAATAAAGTACATTTATTTTTGTAACACTGATTATTTTCTTTCGTGTGTGAGTACTGTGTGACTGTAGTGGTATTACATGAGCTTTGCATGTCTCCTAGTTAGGCCTTGGCTGCTCATCCACACTACCCTTAGAGAGCCTGGCTTCTAGACTGTGGCCCTCATTACAACCCTGGCGGTCGGTGATAAAGTGGCGTTAATACCGCCAACAGGCCGGCGGTAATCACTGGCAGATTATGACCACAGCGGAAACAGCTCAGACAGACAGCCACTTTAACACACTGACCGCCAGGGCGGAAACAACAGACACCATGATGGTAACTGCCTACAGCCAGGAAGAAGACAATGGGCCTGATTCTAAGCTTGGCGGGCGGCGGGAGCCGCCCGCCAAGTGGAAACCGCCAGAAGACCGTACCGCGGTCAAAAGACCGCGGCGGTCATTCTGGGTTTCCTACTGGGCTGGCGGGCGACCGCCAAAATTCCGCCCGCCAGCCCAGTGGGAAACACCCTTCCCACGAGGAAGCCGGCTCCGAATGGAGCCGGCGGAGTGGGAAGGTGCGACGGGTGCAGTTGCACCCGTCGCGAATTTCAGTGTCTGCAAAGCAGACACTGAAATTCTTTGTGGGGCCCTCTTACGGGGGCCCCTGCAGTGCCCATGCCATTGGCATGGGCACTGCAGGGGCCCCCAGGGGCCCCGCGACACCCCATACCGCCATCCTGTTCCTGGCGGGCGACCCGTCAGGAACAGGATGGCGGTATGGGGTGTCAGAATCCCCATGGCGGATTCCCATGGGCAGTGGAAAGTCGGCGGTACACTGCCGGCTTTCCGCTTCTGGCCGCGGCTGTACCGCCGCGGTCAGAATGCCCGGTGGAGCACCACCAGCCTGTTGGCGGTGCTACCGCCGACCCCGGCCCTGGCGGTATTTACCACCAGGGTCAGAATGACCCCCAATGTTCTACCCACTGTATTAAGACATGCCAATCCACCACCTTTTCCGGGGCAGTACCAACAACATCAAAAGCCTGGTGGAAACACTGCACAGAAGGGAAACGACTCACCTGTAGAGACTCAGGGAAGAACCACGCCACCATGGAGCCCGAGTTGCATGTCTTCCCCATGCTCTTCTACGTGCTGCTCCACTACGAACACCAATGACGGCGAAGAAGACCACGGTGAGTACAACCGCCTAGCACACAGGGAGAGTGGCACACGCATGTAACAAGCAACACCCTCACCCCCAACACCATACACACAAGCAGATGCAGTAACATAACATATTGACCCTGTACCCCTCAGGAATAAAGCAAGGACAACACCAATAGATTAAAGTGAGTGTAATAAGATAAATATTCTAGGAATACGTGCATCCAAATAAAAAAAGTATATACATATTTACAAACCAAGGCACAGTGCCCAGTCCTCAATGTTCATGGGCCACAGGGCCACATCACAAAGTCCAAGGCCCCACCTCAGTCCTGCAACAACACAGAGAGAACACTGCAGGGGCATCAGGTCGAAAATAGGCAGGCACCTCAGGGGGAAGATGGTACAATGCCACTGGTCCTGGAGGGGGCAGCATGCCATTGCTCTGTCCTGGGGAGTGCAAGGCCACCGTCTTTTGAGTGGGTGATTTGCCCACTGGCTCTGAAGGGGGCAACATGCCCATTGCTCTGTCGTGAGGAGTGCAAGGCCACAGTCTCTTAAGTGGATGACCTCTCCACTGGCTCTGGAGGGGGCATCGTGCCCAGTGAGCTTCATCCTGGGGAGGATGGGGTGAGTGGATGGCTTCTCCACTGGTTCTGGAGGGGGGGGATTGTGTCTAGTGAGCTTCATCCTGGGAAGGATGGGGTGAGTTCATGGCTTCTCCACTGGTTCTGGAGGTGGCATTGTGCCCAGTGAGCTTCATTCTGGGGAGGATGGGGTGAGTGGATGGCTTCTCTACTGGTTCTGGAGAGGGCATCGTGCCAACTGATGTAGATCTTGGGGAGTGCAAGGTCACAGTCTCTCAGCTGGGTGTCATACCCATAGGATTTGCAGGGGCCAGGCCGCACAATAGCCCATGGACGCAGGACTACACACTGTCCACCGGCGGAGATGGCTGTTCAGTGGTGGCAGTGGTGGTGCTGCTACTGCTGCTGGTAGTGGTAGGGGGAGGCTCCAGCCACATCCCCTGCAGCTTCGGACGGCTGCCCACTGGGGCTGCTTCTGGTGGTGCTGCGGGAAGCTCCAGCCCATCCCCAGCAGCCTCAGACGGCTGCCCACTGGGGCTGGTGGTGGTAGTGCTGGTGGCGGTGCTGCATGTAGTAGTGGGGGAGGCTCCAGCCCATCCCCTGCAGCCTCGGACTGCTGCACCACCACGGTTGGTGGTGGGGGCTCCGACTGAGTCCCAGCACCAGGCCCCTTGTCCTTACTGGCTGCTGGTGCAGGCCCATTGCTCCTTATCCCTTTTGGCAGCAGCTGGGGCTGATTCCTTGCCCTTCCTTCCTGCAGCTGGGGCTGGCTCCTTGCCCTTTCTTCCTGCAGCTGCGGCTGACTCCTTGCCCTTCCTTGAAGCACTTGGGGAAGGCACCCTTTCAGTCTTTATGGCTGGTGACCGGAATCCTTTCCCACCTGGAGTTGCTAGGGACAGTACTGTGCTCGTGGACTGGGTGGCTGAGGTGCTTGCCTGTGGGATAATATGTGGTGCTTGTATTTGCCATGCCCACTCTTGTGTGTTGTCCTGTGTCCATGCTCGTCTGCCTGTGTGCTTGGGATAGGATAGGTTGGGGTTGAGGGGAATGGGATTGGGTGGAGGAAGTTAGAGAGGGAAGGGTGGAAACAGGGACAATGGCTGCCATCAGAGAGGAGGCCAGAGTCTGGGCCACCAAGCCAGTGTGAATGCCCTCCAGAAATACATTGGTCTGTTGCATTCGGGCTGCCAAAGGAGATGCCCACCCTCCTGGGTGAGCTGGCACGGGCAACTCACTGAGGGGCTGCTGGGAGGGTGGTGCTGGTACAGGGAGCTTCCATTGGAGGAGGTATCTGTGTCCAAACTATCCCCTCCAGTCTACGCCGTGGTGCTCCCCTTGGTGCTCCCCTCGTTCGCCGTCTCACTGGTGCCCTCACCGTCGGTAAATTCGGCCTCCTGGGTCCTGTGGGATGCAGCTCCCTCTGTCACCGGTGCCACTGCACCTCGACAAGATGATGCTAATGCACAAAAGGACAGGGTGACAAAGCGAAAAGGGGAGGAAGAGACAAAGGATACACTTGGTCAATGGCGGCACCAACACCTCCACTGGCAAACACAACATATGCTCTACGCATTAGACAATGCACTACCAGTCACAATGCTAGTCACCATCCCATGGATAGGGACACCTAATGCCGATTGCAGCATACCTGAGACCCACAGACCCCTGCCCAGTAGTGGATGCCTACTAGCTTGGTTAGAGGACCTTCAAATCAGAACCCTGCCCAACATATCCTTTCCCCAGTCACACGAGCCATGGTCGGTTCCAGACACAGGTCACTGCAGCACATGCAGTGTAGGTCCTCTTCTGTTGGAGGTCAGGTAGTAAGTGCGTGAACAGATATAAAATGGCGGTCACGTCCTTGGCGGTGCATACCGTCACCGCCGGCGTACATCACCATTGGCCACTCTACCCCATAGGGCCCAATGACAATCAATGAGGAGTTGCACAGCGGTTCACCACCGCCTCCCGCAACGGCGCACATCAGCAGAATTACCTCACTTCCACCTGTCCCTCCACACTGGACAGGTAGATGCCATTTCAGAGGGGGGGTGCAGGCCATGGATCCTAACTGCGTTACATGACACAAATTCACATTTTAGACCTATCACACCTAAATAATGTGACAATCACAATATGTATAGAAATGTAGTGGTTGCAATGTACAGATAATGACCAGCTGCTCACTATTTTGCCACATATATTTCAACCGCTGCGGATTAATCGGAGATGGAGACATACCCCCGTGTACAGACCCCTGATGGACTTGGCAACAATGGAGGACAGGCACGTTATCCTCGCCTATAGACTTGACAGGGCCACAATCAAGGAGCTGTGTGCTCAATTGGAGCCTGACCTAATATCTGCTATCCGTCACCCCACTGGGATCCCCCCTCTTGTGCAAGTGCTATCTGTTCTCCATTTCCTGTCAACTGGTTCTTTCCAAGTGACAGTGGGCTTGGCAGCAGGAATGTCACAGCCAATGTTCTCAATGGTGCTGACCAGAGCGTTGGCTGCCCTGATTAAACACATGTGAAGCTACATTGTTTTCCCCCAGATGGAGGATTTGGCCACAGTGAAAGCTGACTTCGATGCAATGGCACATATCCCCAACATAATTGGGGCAATTGATGGAACACATATTGCATTTTTCCCCCCTGGCAGAATGAACAGGGCTTCAGAAATCTAAAGTGTTTTCACTCCATGAATGTCCAGATGGTGTACCTGGTGGACCAGTACATCTCCAATGTCAATGCTAAGTATCCTGGGTCTGTGCATGATGCTTTTATACTGAGGAATAGCAGCAACCGAAATATGATGGCCCAACTCCAGAGGCACAATATGTGGCTAATAGGTGAGCCCTGGTTCCCACCCAGATGGTCTATGGGTATGTTGTGGGCATTAAGGGTGAGTGTGTGGCTAAAATTTGTCCCTCGATATTTGCAGGTGACTCTGGTTACCCCAACCTCTTATGACTACTGACCCCTGTGAGGAATCCCAGGACAAAGGCAAAAAAACGTTACAATGAGGCACATGGGCAAACAAGAATCTCTTTTTGCAGGTAGAGGTTCCCCACTATTGCTCCTGGTGTGTTCAGTGCAGCCAACTACAGATCTTTCCTATGTAAACATTACTCTACAGTTGAATTGCAAAGTTTGAACCTTGTTAAACGAATGCATTTTGAAATCATTTGACATACAACATTCTTGTATTTTTTTCTACGTATGTTTATTGCAGTGTTCTGAAGAAGAGGGGGTAGTGCAATGGGCTACGTTGATGATGGAGGAAAGTCCAGGGTAGAGTCCACTCTATTTGTATCACAGGTGCAGTGTCCAAGGGTGCATAGGAAGGGAGCAATGGCAGTTCAATGGTGGAGAGGGTGACAGAGTGGGACACAAGGGTGACAATCTTTATTCCTGGCGGGGGTTTTGGCAATAGTCTCTGGCTTCTGCCTGGATCAGAAGGAACGTTTGTGGGGTGGTTCACCTTCTGCAGGGATAGGGGTGCTGGTGGCCTGTTGGTCCTGTGGCAGTGCCTCCTGTCCACTAGCGCCAGCGGAGGTGGAGGGATGTTCAGTAGTCAGGCTAGTGTCAGGGGCCCGGTGGTGTGCCAAGGCCTCCCTCATATTGTTGGCCATGTCTGCCAGCACGTATGCAATAGAGACCAGGGTCGTGTTAATGGACTTCAAGTCCTCCCAGATCCCCAGTTACTGTCCCTCCTGCAGCCGCATGTTCTCCTGCATCTTGTCCAGAATCTGGCCTTGCATATCCTGGAAATCCAGGATCATGGTTAGTGCCTCCTGGAGGGCTGGTTCCCTGTTCCTGTCCTCCCTCTGTCACACAGAAGTCCTCTCAGCTTCCCTGTTGTCCTATGCCTCTGTCCCCTGAATCGTGTGCCCACTGCCACTGACCCCAGGTCCCTGATTGTCTTGGGTTTGTGGGGTGCCCTGGGGTTCCTGTAGTTGTGGACACACTGCTGATTGACGTGTCCTGGGGACAGAGTTATGGGCCCTGTGGGTGAGTGCTGTGGTGGTGTTTCCTGAAGGGGGAGGCTCTGTGGTGGTGTGAGACTGTGCATGGGTAACCGACTGTCCGGAGGTCCCTGATGGGCCAGGTTGGTCATCCAGATCCAGGAGACCAGAGCTGCTGTCATCACTGTGGGCCTCTTCTGTGGGGGGACTGGATGTTGCTGGCACCTCTTTTCAGGTGACATTGGCTGGGATACCTGTGGGGATGTAAATGCAGTGTTATTGTTTCTGTGTGTGACATCTTGTGCATGGGTGGGTTGCCCTCTATGGTTGTTATTGCCCTGGCAGCTTTGCCTTGTGTGAGTTGGTATTTGGTGGGCTAGCTTATTCTCTCTAGTGTGCATGCTTTTGTGATAGGTGTCCATGCAGGGTTTTGTGTGATGCCCATGCATTGGTACAGCATGCAGGGCTTGGCATTGGGATGAGTGAAATGTGATGGTGGGGTGTGTGGGAAGTGGAGGAGTGAAGGGAGTGAGGGTGGGGGTATGTGATGGCATGCAGGTAGGGGGGTAGTAGTAGTACAGAGTTGACTTACCAGAGTCCAGTCCTCCTGCTACTCCTGCAAGGCCCTCAGGATGCATGATTGCAAAGACTTGCTCCTCCCATGTTGTTAGTTGTGGGGGATGAGGAGGGCGTCCACAGCCAGTCCTCTGTACAGCGAGTTGGTGTCTTGCTACAATCGAACGTACCTTCCCCGTAGGTCATTCCACGTCTTCCTGATATCATCCCTTGTTCTGGGGTGTTGTCCCACGTCGTTGACCCTGTGCACGATTCTCCGCCATAGCTCCATCTTCCTAGCAATGGATATTTGCTGCACCTGTGATCCAAATAGCTGTGGCTCTACCCGGATGATTTTCTCCACCATAACCCTGAGCTCCTCCTCAGAGAATCTGGGGTGTCGTTGTGGTGCCATGAGGGTAGTATGTGTGGTGTGTATGGGGCTGTGTAGGGCGATGTGTTAGGGTGTGTGTTATAAAGTGTGTGGGTGGTGTATAGGTTATGATGGTGTGTGGGTCTGGTCTTGTCAGTAGTCATGATGTCAGTCTGTTGGCAATGGTTTGTAGTCGTGAAGGGTTGTGGGTTATGTGGGTATGTGTTTTATAGTGGTGTGGGTGTGGTGTGTGTATGGGTGTCAGGTGTGTGTAGTTTGAATTGTCCAATGTGGTGCTGTTTTGTTTGTGTGTGTGTATTTTGAGCTTGACGGTATGTACCGTTAATGGTTTACCGCTATTGAATGTCTGCAGTGGTGATTCGTGGATCATAACGTGATGGGCGTTGTTCTGTTGGCGTAACGATGTGGGTTTTGCTACTGCCACTTTATCACTGACCTTTGGGCTGGCGGATTTGTGAGTATGTCTGAAAAGTGATGGATTTGTGTGTGTGTGTCATAATACGGTTAGTGGATATCCACCGCAGCCGCGGTATTTTGGTGGCAGTCAGCATGGCCGTAAGTGGAATTTACCGCCAATGTCATAATGAGAGCCTGTGTCTACATTTCACTAATAAGGGATAACTGGACTTGGTATAAGGTGTAAGTACCTTGGGTAATTACTACGAACTAGGCCAGCCTCCTACAAGAGTTCACTAACAGGGGTCTTTGGACAAGTGACCATTGTGCTGGCATTTGTAATTATGGAAACAGTGCCTCCTAGGAGTTGTAGTCTCGTCACTCTCTTTACTACACGCAAAATACAAATGTTATGCCTATAGGTGAGTAAACTTCATTCCTGAGCTACCAAACCAGGGTATTTGGAGAGGAGGGTACTGTGCTGGTGGTTGGGGTAACAGTATCAGATCCTCCTGGGATCTGTATTCATGTCATTCCCTTTACTACACACACCATCCATATGTTGTCTCCCTTGTGAGTACACTGCGTTTTTGAGTTGATAAACAAGGGTATATGGGCAAGTGAACTCTGTGCTGGTGTTTGGAGTTACAGAAACAGTGTCATCCGGATTTGCAGTCATGTCACTCTCTCTACTACACATACTTGACCAATAGTATCCTCCCAGGTGAGTAAACTTCATTTGAGAGTTGACAAACAGGGGTGTATGGGGAAGAGAACACTATGCTGGTGTTTGGAGTTATGGAAACAGTGCCTCCTGGGAGCTGCAATCCTGTCACTCTTTCTACTACACACACAATACAACTGTTAGGCCCAAGGCGAGTGAACTTCATTTGTGAGTTACCAAATCAGGGTGTTTGGAGAGGAAGACACTGTGCTGGTGGTTGGGGTAACAGTGTCAGAGCCTCCACGGATTTGTATTCATTTCAGTCCCTTTACTACACACACCATCCAAATGTTGTCCTCCCAGGTGAGGTCACTTCATTTGTGAATTGACAAACAAGGGTATATGGGCAAGTGAACACTATTCTGTGTTTGTTTTTGAAGAAACAAGGGATATTGGGCTCTACATTCATGTCACTCCCTCTGCTTCCCAGCAGTTAGCCCATGGTATCCTCCCATGAGAGTGCACTTCAATTGTTTACAACCAAGAGTATTTAGAGAAGAGGACACTCTGCTGATGGATGGTGTCATTATAACAGTGGATCCTGTGAGTTGTAGTCATGTCAGTCTCTGTAGTACACACACTTGACAAATGTTATCTCCTCAGGTGAGTACACGTCAATTTGGAGTTAAAAAATACGTGTATTTGGAGAAGGAAGCACTGAGCTGTCGGATTGAGTGACAGAAACAATGTCTCCAGGGAGCTGTAGTCATGTCAGTCCCTACACTACACATACAGTTGACAAGTCTTATCCTCCCAGATGAGTACATTTCTACTGGGAGTTAACAAACAAGGGTATTTGGAAAATGTATCACTGGACTGGTGGTTTGAGTGACAGTATCAGTGCCTTGTGTAGATTCTCATTAAGCTAATGAGGCTACTGGATTTGGGAGTCAGGATCACATGGATTAAGTAGAATTCCACATCACATGATGCCTGTTGGCCTAATCCTCATTTTCCGGCTAACGAGCAGAGCATCGACTCTGGCTGAGATGATTGTGGCAACCGTGCGCATGACAAGAAGACTCCTCAGAGCAATCGTGGTCAATCAGATCCCATCCCTTTCTCTCAGTTACCAAGAGTCTAACACAGGCAAAGACAACAGAGGCAGGATATAGTTCAATAAGGATTTATTGATGTAACTGCATCTAAAAATCATGTACTGAAATAACTAGGATGATAAAACACAATAAAAGCAAACAGGTGACTAACAGAGTAAAACACAAGAATAATCCTACCATGCTATCACTAGGAGTGATGCATATATTTCTCCCACCTAAACTATGTTTGAGCAAAGCGTAATAAACCTAATCTGCCCTTTGGGTTTCCCCCCTGGGGGAACATCATCCCTCATACCTGGAGGAAGAATCCTGTGGTCTAGAGAGACACCGTCCCCATGTAGATCAGATGTCCAGCTGTCTAGGCAGGTAGCTGCAGCAAAGCGGTCAGAATCAGCACACAGTTGTGGTCATCTTGCTGGAACCTCCCTCTAGTGTGTCTGGGATAAAGGGGTGTTTTTCTAATAAAACAGCTGACATTCTAAGAAATGATCTCCACGTATGAGTGTGTGTTTTCTGTGAATGTTGGAGACACAGCATACCAGGTTTGTCAGCAACCCTGTCTGACTGTAGCCTTGGAGAAAGCAGAGTGAAATAAGTGTCCCACAAAGAAAGTAATGCTTTCCTAGGCAAGAGTACGAGATTAAAAAAAATAAAACAGCACCTTAATTATTGCTATTGCTAGAAAAACAAAGCAATACTGAATTAAATGTAACAGGGTTACAGTGCACAGCAGCAGGCCTAGTTAGCATAAAACAAAATGTCTAAAACATGGCTAAAATAGCTATACAACAGCCTTCTGTGAGTTGTAGTCATGGTAGTCCCTATACTACACACAGTATAGAAATGTTATCTTCCCAGGTGAGTACACTTCAATTCTGAGTTGCCAAACAGGGGCCTTTTGACAAGTGAACACTGGGCTATTGAGTGGAGTGCCAGTAAAGGGGGCCAAATGTGAGCATTTTCGTGACTTTATTTGTGTTGAGACTTACCAGACTCCACTCTTCCAGGTATTCCTGTCAAGCCCTCAGGATCCAGGATGGCCAGGACTTTCTTCTCCCAGGGGAAGAGATGCAATGGGAAAATGGGATGGACACTACCAGACTTTTTGGCCTGCAGCTGGTGCCTGGGACCAAGGAATGGACCTTGCCCCTGAGGTTGTTCCACCTCTTCCCAATGTCCTCCTTTGTGCACAGGGTTTGCCTGCAGCATTGACTCTGTCGACTATCCTGTCCCACACTTCTATTTTCATACTAGGAGGAGGGTGCTGGACTTCTGCTGCAAATAATTTTGCCTCTACTCTTATGAGTTCACCCAAAATAACTCTCAACACATCCTCCAAAAAAGTGGATTTTAGAACGTGACATGGTGGAAAAGAAACAAAAAGTGTGTGACAATGACTTACTAAAGATGGGAGGTGCAAAAGGGTTTGACTGGACAAAAGAATGTGCTGAATGTAAAAAGACATGGTGAGAAAAAAGCCATGCCTAGTATCTGTGAGGTTTGATAAAAACCTTACTCTGGTCGTTGTGGTTGGGACTGCCATTGACTGACCACAGTGTGTCTGCCACAGCAACTTTAGACTTGTAATTCAGTCAGTGGTTGGTCAAGGTGCTGTCAGCGCCAGAGGTCGGACCGCTTATTTCGAGACCTCCACGCAGCTGCTGGTCTGCCTTTTTTGGTTGGCGGTCGGTGGTCTTGCCTGTTTGACTCATAATAAGACAGTCTGGAAGACTGCCAACATGGAAGTCTTTTTGGAACTGTCAACATGAAGGAAAGGCGGTTCGATCACCAAACTCATAATGAGGCACAAAGTCCGCTTTGGAAGCGGAATGTGTCAAACAGCTCCCAATGGCAGAAGCAGAGACTTCATCTCTTTACCACTTGACAGAATGTAAGATATAAAAATATTTTAAAAGTGCAATCATATATTTAAGATGTATTATTTAGACTTTTAAGCACAAACAGACATGTCAAAAATGGAGTTTGAAAAAAACAAACAAATAAATGTGTAAAAGTATGTGAAAAACAACTTTTTGATATAAAATGTTTTTTTTTTCCAAAAATAAGTTTGCAAAAATTATAACATATTTTTAACTGTTAAATGCACACATATGAACCTAGGAAGCATGAGAAGATGGTGCCCTCAAGTTTTGTTCATTTAATTAAGCTCTATTTTTCTAAACTGGTGTGGATTCTTTTGGTGTGCTGTTTCAACTGCTTTACTGTTTGAAATGCTGCACAAATACTTTACATTGCCTCTTCAGTTAAGCCTCACTGCTCTGTGCCAAGCTACCAGAGGGTGAGCACGGGTTAATTTTTAATGCATATCTGGCTTACCCTGACTAGGATTGTTGTTTTCTGCTTGGACAGGGTGCATACCCCTTTGAATCATGGGGCTCATGCCAATAATGTATTTTTCATTTTTTTGTAGGTTAGGATCGAACTTAGGAAAGAACTAAGGAGTAAAAAAATGGGAAGTGACTTAGTGGGCACTGGAAACACACGTTGTTCTTGGTTTGAAATGCATTCTAAAGCTTTGTAAATTCAGCATTAACTGAAGCAGACACACATTGCACAGCCTACACTGCAGTGTCAAAGTGAATCTATCTGTGGTTAGATCATAGGTGGCGTAATGCCATAGGCAGAGAGGTGATCACTGATGATGGGTGGGATAACTGCCTCGCTTAAGAGATACAATGAATATACTTAATTTGTCTATAAGCAAGCAATGTGACTTACCACCCACTGTCCCTGCCACCATTGGGACTCCCTCTTGAACCACCCCCATGCTGTGTCTGGCACACTGGCACTGCTGCTGGCCCTGACACTGGTGATTGTAGAACACAAAAAATAAATAATTATTCACCGAGTCCTGCAACCTCGATGCCTAGCAGGGTGAGCAGCTCCCGTTCCCTGTCCAGCACGTCAGGCCCCATGCGGTGATGTGTGGTGCACTGAGCCCCAGTGCTCCGGTTCATGCCTCAGCACACTCTTCCCCACAGCAGCCAACATACCCTCGACGGCCTGCCCACTTGTGCCAGCATGGAGGGGAGGTGGCACTGCACATAAAAAACTAGTGCGGCCACATCTGCCTTTGAAAAACGTAGCAGGGCTACACCACTGGTGGAACCGGTGAACGCAAGGTGTGCAACTTAAAGCAGGAACTCTGGCCCTGGGGGTGCAAAAAAAAAGCAGGAATGAAGGGAGAGAAAGAAGTAGAAATGGAAAACAAAAAAGATCAAAAAGTCACATAAAATGTAAAAAAAAGGCAAAAAGTCAAATAAACACAAAGACACACACTGATTTAAAAAAGGTAAATAAATACTGGATAACTGAGATGGGGTGCATTATAATAGATTACAAAAATCAGGCCCGGCACCATGTAGAGAACAAAAGACAAGTAAAACAAAATGGCTGCCCCCTTACTGACCAAGTGCTGCCATTTGTGTTGATTTTTTAGCGCAGAAGATGCTACTGGCCTGAAAACGCAGAGCAAATGAGCAAACATTCTTCCATCTAACGGAAGAAGTCTGTGGAATCTCACAGGGGGCGATGTATACTTTTTGACGCAAACCTGAGTTTGCATCAAAAAGTAAAGGCTAGTGCCATTCCATGACGCCGGCCGGGCACCATATTTATGGAATGGCGTAGCCGACGCTAAGGCCCTGTTAGCGTCCATCAGGGCCGGGGAGGCGTAGGGGAAACCGGGGCTTGTGCGCCAAATTATGGTGCTACACTGGTTAGAGGCTAAAAAATTGCCTCTAGGCAGTGTAGCGCCATTTTCTGGCACACAAGCCCAATGGACATAGCTCCTGTCTTAGTAAAGACAGGAGCCATGCCCACCACCCCAATGGCCATGCCCAGGGGACGAATTACCCCGAGCATGGCTACTGGGGCCACCACCATGCAGGGGGCCCAAAGTCAGGGCCCCCAAGCGGTGTTTGGACCCCCCAAAAAATACAAAACCGGACTCACCTTGGGTGGGTCACCCATCCTTTGGTGACCTCCTGGTCTGGGTAGGGGTAGGTGTGGGTGTCCCTGGGGACAGGGAAGGGCTCCTGTGAGCAATTTTAATGGTCTCCGACCATGGAAATTTGTCTACAGGTCCCCTTACGCCTACCCAGGCCCAGGTGATAAATAATGGCACTAAGCAAGCTTAGCGCCATTATTTAAGGCACCCATCCCCCGTGCTGGATTTTAGCACGGGGGGATAAATAAGTGCACAAAGGGCATGTCGTCCATTTCTGGACGGGAACGCCTACCATGCATCTCATTGACACAACATAGGTTTTCCCTTCCAGAAAACAACGTTAACTCCATTACTTTGGCACTAGATGTGTCTAGCTCCAAAGTATACATTTGGAGTTAGGTTTGCGCTGAATTAGCATTACAACATTTTTTACGCTAATTCAGCGCAAACCAAGTATAAATACGGGCCAGAGTTTGGGGGAAATTTTGCAGAATTCTGCAGGCCTGATTGTAATGTGCTACCTAGAACTCTTTATGCATATAGAAATTACATCTGAGGCTGCTTTGGCCTTTCATTAATTTAATGGATAGATTTTCCTATATGATTATTCGCTAAAAAAGCCCATAACATTTCAGACCATGGAACTTCATCCTGGAATATCCCTTTGAGGACAGCTGTTGCAAAAGCTTAAGGAGATTAATATGAGATACATCTGCCATTCAGCTTATGCAATTACTAAAAGACCCCACACACAAAAAAGGGCATCTCCTCAACCCTATTTTTTATTAAAACCTTTAATATGAGGTGGGAAGCTCCTTTTTCAGTATGTTAGTCATATCAATATATTGTTCTGTTGTTCCTTGATGGAGAAGGAAGGAAACGTTCATCAGTTCAGTGGCAAAGATTAGGCCACTGCTGGTCACAATTGACAATGGCCAATTGAAAAGCTGCCCTCTTAAATTCTACACCTGAAATAAATGGTGAATTAGCAGAAATGGGGGGTCATTCTGATCTCGGCGGTAAAAGGCGCTTACCGCCGGTCAGAAGACCGCCATAACACCGCCGCGGCTGCGGTAAACCACCACGGTCATTCTGACCCGCAACTTGCAAACCGCCAAAAACCCGACATCCACAAAAGTCCGCCACACCAAAGGTCAGCGAAAAAATGGCGATGACCAAACCTCCCCCGTCACGCCAACAGAAATACGCCCATACCATTCCGACCCACAAATCCACGCGGCGGTCTTTCAAACGCGGTATTCCATTGGCGGTACACACCGCCGCGGTCAAAATACACACACACATAGAAAACTCAGCCACATTGGTCAGTTTGAAACACACACACCTGATACACATACTAACACCACTCCCACACACCCAACACAATATAAAACACACACCCACAAACCCCTACGACCCGAAATTATTGACGAAGGCTAGAGAGAGAGCACAGAATAGACAATCCCACAACACAGAGGCACACAACACCATCACCCACACAGAATCCACGCACCAAACACCACACACCACCACATGCACCACACTCATCACCACAAACGCCACCCCACACCTCATCCACACCACCCCATGGCACCCCAAAGACACCCCAGGTTCACTGACGCAGAACTCAGGGTCATGGTCGAGGAAATAGTCCATGTAGAGCCCCAGCTCTTCGGGGCACAGGTGCAGCACACCACAATTGCCAGGAAGATGGAGCTATGGCAAAGGATAGTAGACAGGGTCAACGCGGTGGGACAGCATCCACGCAATCGGGATGACATAAGGAAGCGCTGGAACGACCTACGGGGGAAGGTGCGTTCCATGGTATCAAGGCACAACATTGCGGTGCAGAAGACTGGCGGCGGACCCCCACCTACTCCCCCAGAATTTACAGCATGGAAGGAGGAAGTCTTGCACATCCTGCATCCTGAGGGCCTCGCAGGAGTAGGCGGATGAATGGACTCTGGTAAGTCAAATCTTCACTACTGCTTCCCACCCCCACCCCACCTGCATGCCAAATCATACCCCCACCCTCACCCCCACCCCCATCACACCAACTCCTTGCAAATGGCTCACCATCACAACCCACCCATCCCAACACCAAGCCCTGCATGCGACCACAAAGCATGGACACCCATCACCAAAGCATGCCCACTGCACACACACATCACCCCCACAAGCCACCCTCACAAAAGCCCCCACAATGGAATGCCTGCACTTGGGTACACGGACACCCACCCATCACACGAAATGCCACACACAGAAGCAATAACCATACCTTTATACCCCTGCAGGACCCGAACGCCACCACACCGCCACGGAGGGTACAGAGATGTCCATCCCACCCCCAGAAGAGGCCCCCAGCGATGACAGCAGCTCTGTCTCCCTGGACCCAGATTACCAGCCCGTCCCATCGGGGACCTCTGGACAGTCGGTTCCCCAGACAGCCACAGGCTACACCAGACCCAACCCCCTCTGGGAACACCAGCACAGCTCCCACCCAGCGGGCCCATGCCTCTGTCTCCAGGACACGTCAATCAGCGGTGTGTCCACCACTACAGGGCACCCAGGTTGACCCACCACCCCAACAACAACAGGGACCTGGGGGCAGTGGTAGTGGGCACACCGTCCAGGGGACAGAGGCCCAGGAACACAGGGGAACTGGGAGGGCTGCTGTGCGACAGGGGGGGGGGCAGGCTCAGGGAACGGACTCTCCAAGAGGCCCTCTCCTCCATCATGGGAGCTTACCACCACTCCCAGGAGACGATGGCGACGGTACTGGCCAGGTTCCAGGAGATCCAGGCACTGCAGGAGGAACGGTACATGGGGTTCAGAGAGGAACTGAGGAACATCGGTTCCGCAATGGGGACCATCGTCGTGGCCCTCAACCAGATAGTCACCACATTGCGCGACCATGTGGCACCCCAAAGGGCCCCTGTCACTAGCCCAGGCCAGGAACAGCCTACCTCCTCCGCCGGCGCTAGTGGACAGGAGGCCCCCACACAACAACAGGCCACCAGAACCCCACCTCCTGCAGAAGAAGAACCACCCCGCAAGCGGAACCTGAGATCTCACAAGAAGACAGAGTAGGATTGCAAGACCCCCGCCAGCCTAAGATACCCCCTGATGTCATCCCACTGTCCCACATTGTCACCCTGTCCAACCTTTAACTGCCCCTGCTCCATCCTTCCACAGGCATATGGACAATGCACCTGTGCGACTGAGAACTGGACTCTGCCATGGACATTACTCCACCCCCACCCATCACCGTTTTACAATCATGTACCTATATGTAGCACTTAAAATAAATCACTTATTGCACTTAAAATAACAGGAGTCTGCTTGTATTCTTAACAAATGTATTACACATAACGGTGCAATAATGTCCAGTTACTTTGTGATGACAACATACCAATTTCAATAAGCTTTAGTCCATGGGCAAACAAAGCAGAAGTCACGCAGTGGGTCATACAGCTCTGAAAAGGGAAGGGAAAGTCACAAATCAGTTAACAGGAACTGGGGGGAAACACAGACAGTGGAGACGCATGAGGCCTTAAGTAAATGTAAAATGGCGTGGGTGATTGTTACCTTTGTGCTACTGAAAATATTGTTGTATGACTGTATCCCTGTTGTCCGTGTCGTCCCCGTCGTCTTCCTCCTCTTCACTCTCCACAGGCTCCACAGCTGCTACAACACCACCATCTGGACCATCCTCCTGCAGAAAAGGCACCTGGCGTTGCAAAGCAAGATTGTGAAGCATACAGCAGGCCACGATGATATGGCACACCTTGTTTGGTGAGTACATTAGGGATCTCCCTGTCATATGCAGGCACCTTAACCTGGCTTTCAGGACCCCAAAGGTCCTTTCTATGATCCTCCTAGTTCGCCCATGGGCCTCATTGTACCGTTCCTCTGCCCTGGTCTGGGGATTCCTCACTAGGGTCAGTAGCCACGACAGGTTGGGGTAACCAGAGTCACCAATTAGCCACACACGGTGTCTCTGTAGCTGTTCCATCACATAAGGGATGCTGCTATTTCGCATGACATACGCGTCATGCACTGACCCAGGGAACTTGGCATTTACATGGGAGATGTATAGGTCAGCCAAACAGACCACCTGGACATTCATCGAATGATAACTTTTTCTGTTTCTGTACACCTGCTCACTTTCTTTGGGGGGAACCAAAGCCACATGGGTCCCATCAATGGCACCAATGATGTTGGGGATATGTCCAAGGGCATAGAAATCACCCTTCACTGTAGCCAAATCGCCCACCTCAGGGAAAATAATGTAGCTCCGCATGTATTTCATCAGGGCAGACAACACTCTGGACAAAACCTTAGAAAACATAGGCTGAGACATCCCAGATGATATGGCCACTGTTGTCTGAAAAGACCCACTTGCCAAAAAATGGAGTACTGACAGAACCTGCACCAGAGGGGGAATCCCTGTGGGTTGGCGGATGGGGGACATCAGGTCTGGCTCCAGCTGGGCACATAGTTCATGTATAGTTGCTCTGTCAAGCCTGTATGTAAGTATGATATGTCGTTCTTCCATTGTCGACAGGTCCACCAGCGGTCGGTACATGGGAGGATTCATCCTTCTCCTCGCAAGTCCCAGTGGACGGTGCCTAGGAAGGACAACATGGAGCACAGAGTCAAGCAACCCACAGGTTCGTTCACACAGCTTGCACAGTACACGAATCGCTATGCATTGAAAGGCTTGTATGAGTGGCAATGCAAGGCCTAGGCCTGTGTGACGCAGTAGAAATTCAGCCATGTGGGCCCTTGAAATGGCGGCTGCCTGACCTGTGAAGTGTGACAGTGGGATGTGAGGTCAATGCGCTGGCGTGGCACACCGTGGCGGTAGGCGGTCGAAGACCGCAGTGCTAAGCCGCATTGGTTAACATTGCACACTATGGGTTTCAGTAGCCAATGAGGATGGGCACCTGCGGTCGCGGTACGCACCGCGGCGGTACGCACCGCTGCGGGCGTGACCGCCATTTTCTATCTGATTAATCACTCAAGACCTGATCATCCACAGGAGAGGACCGATACTGCAAGTGCTGCTGTGACCTCGGTCTGGGAGATACAATGGCTGCTGCGACTGGGGAAGGGGCCCCTGCCTTCACTTCTGAAGAATTGGAGAAACTTGTTGATGGGGTCCTCCCCCAGTATGCGCTACTCTACGGTCCTCCAGACCAACAGGTTAGTACACAGGGTGCACGTTGAATGGGCTATGCCTGTGTTGAGTGGGGTGTATGTAAGATGGTGGGGAGGGGAGCGAATGAGGAGTGCAACGAACGAAAGATGAGAGCATGTGCCACATGGCAAGGTTGGGGAGGGGGGGGCCACTCACATTGACCAGGCAGAAAAGTGATGAGATTTCCTTTACCACCCTGTACATGTCACATAGGTCAGCGCCCATCAGAAGATCGACATTTGGCGTGCCATCGCCAAGGATGTCCGGGCCCTGGGGGTCCACAACAGACGGGGCACCCACTGCCGAAAGAGGTGGGAGGACATCCGCCGCGGGACCAGAAAGACTGCAGAGTCTCTGCTGGGGATGGCCTCCCAACGTAGGAGGGGTGCCAGCCGCCAATTGACCCCATTGATGTCCCGGATCCTGGCGGTGGCCTACCCCGATTTGGATGAGCGCGTGAGGACATCACAGCAGACACAAGGGGGTGAGTATCAGCACATTCTGCCATCTTTGCGCGCAGTGAAGGTGTCTGGGTGGGGGAGGAGGGCTGTGGCTATCTCTAGGCCAGGGCGCATTCTGTAGGCTAGGCCCCTCCGTTAGGCATGGCCCTGTGCCCCCGCCCCCCACCTCTGTAGGGTGGCAAGTACAGCTATCCATGGTCCGGCCTCACCCATGTGTGCATTTGTCGTCCATAGACCTGTAGGCCTAGTCACAATAACTGAGTAGTGTACCCCGATTGCGCGGCCTAGTGCAGGGGGCTTCTGTGTCTGTCCTCTCCGACAACGGTGTTGCCAATGCATGCACTCAACCTGTCTTCATTTCTCCCCCCCCCATTTTCTTTGGCTTCCTGTTCATGTGTGCATTAGCATCATCAGGCGGAGGAGAAGTGGCATCGGCGCACAAGGGAGCTGCATCTCACATGGCCCCGGAGGGCCATGCAACAGACTCCGAGTACACCAGTGAGACGGAGGGCGAGTGGAGCTCCACAACGGGGACCCGTGGAGACATCAGCGACACCGACACGTCCTCGGAAGGGAGCTCCCTTGCGGTGGCGGCAACATCCGTGCCCACCGCCACAACAGGTACAGCCGCCACCCAGCGCAGCAGCCCCGCCCTCCCAGCAGCCCCTCAGCCTTCGCTCCGTGCCCGCTCACCCAGGAAGGCGGGCATCTCCTTCGCCCCAGGCACCTCAGGCCCTGCCCCAGTTACCCCTGCTGCCCTCAGTGAGGAGGTCATTGACCTCCTCAGGACCATCATTGTTGGGCAGTCTACACTTTTGAATGCCATCCAGGGTGTAGAATGGGAGGTGCATCGGAACAATGCATACCTGGAGGGCATTCATTCGGGTCAGGCTGCCCATCAGCGATCGTTCAACGCTCTGGCCTCAGCACTGACGGCAGCCATTGTCCCTGTCTCCAGCCTCCCTCTTCTGACTCCCTCCACCCAGTCCCAGTCTCCTGTTCCTCTGCCTATCCCATCCACACCATCAGACCAGCCTGCACACACCTCTACACCCAAGGGCAGCTCATCCAGACATAAGCAGCACAGATCCCACAAGCATTCACCCAAGCAACATCCAGATGCAGACATGCCAACAGTCACTACCACCTCTGTGTCCCCCACCTCCTCATCTCCCTCCTCCCTCCCTGTGACGTTTCCACTCACACCTGCATGCACACCACCATCAGCCAGTACTTCCATCACCAGCACACCCTCCATTACAGTCCGCACACGTGCAGTCACCACCCCCACTGCCATTTACACGTCCCCTGTGTCCTCTCCCAGTGTGTCTGTCACCCCCTCTTCCAAACCACACAAACGCAGGCAGCCACCCACCCAACAGCCATCCACCTCACGACAGCCTCCGTCACAAACATCTGCACCCAAAGACAGCACACTTGACTCTCCTACAACCACATCCTCTTCCTCCACTCCCATACCCACTACACCTACCCGTCCCTGTCCTTCCAAAGTGCTTTTCCTTTCCAACCTTGAGCTCGTTCCAATCACTGACCCACCCCCTCCATCTGGTAAGAGTCAAAAAAGCACCTCAGCCACCACCCACCACCAGCCCTGCATCTACTATGACCATAGTGCAGGGCTATTGGAGTCCACCAGCTCCTAGGGCAGGAACATTGGCCAGCAGCAAGGGGACAGCCAGCCCACCCCCTGGGAAGAGGACAAAAAAAACTAAGGGCCGGCGCGACAAGCCTGAGACGGCTGCCACCAAGGACAGTAGCCTTGCCCCGTCACCTGCCACATCATCAAAGGGAGGCAAGGGCCACAGAGCTTCAGCGAAGGAGGGCAAGGGCAGCAGGGCGGAGAAGTCAGGCAGCAGGCGAGCTGCCCAGGAGGGCCCCACCAGCCCCATTCCGGTTGTGACGGACGACACCCACAGGCCCAGGACTCCATCACAGGAGGGCCCCGTGACCGCAAGGTCGGATGGCGACTGAGCTTGAAGTCTTGGCCAGGTCTGGCTCCCTAGAAACACAGGACAAGCACCGCTGAACAGGGCCCCGCCGTGACAAGAACCGCTGAACAGGGCCCCGCCGTGAGAAGCACCGCTGAACAGGGCCCGCCGTGACAAGAACCGCTGAACAGGGCCCCGCCGTGAGAAGCACCGCTGAACAGGGCCCGCCGTGAGAAGCACCGCTGACAGGGCCCCGCCGTGAGAAGCACCGCTGAACAGGGCCCCGCCGTGAGAAGCACCGCTGAACAGGGCCCCGCCGTGAGAAGCACAGCTGAACAGGGCCCCGCCGTGACAAGCACCGCTGAACAGGGCCCCGCCGTGAAAAGCACAGCTGAACAGGGCCCCGCCATGAGAAGCACCGCTGAACAGGGCCCCGTCTTGAGAAGCACCGCTGAACAGGGCCCCGCCGTGAGAAGAACTGCTGAACAGGGCCCCGCCGTGAGAAGCACCGCTGAACAGGGCCCCGCCGTGACAAGAACCGCTGAACAGGGCCCCGCCGTGACAAGAACCGCTGAACAGGGCCCCGCCGTGAGAAGCACCGCTGAACAGGGCCCTGCCGTGACAAGAACCGCTGAACATTGCTCCTCCGTGACAAGAACCGCTGAACATGGGCCCACCGTGAGAAGCACCGCTGAACAGGGCCCCGCCGTGAGAAGCACCGCTGAACAGGGGCCCGCCGTGACAAGAACCGCTCCGCTGTGCCCTTCCTGTCAAGCACCGCTCCGCTGGGCCCTTCCTGTCAAGCACTGTTCCGCTGGGCCCTTCATCTCAAGCACCGCTCTGCTGGGCCCTTCCTGACAAGCACCGCTCCGCTGGGCCCTTCATCTCAAGCACCGCTCCGCAGGGCCCTTCATCTCAAGCACCGCTCCACTGGGCACCGCCGTCTCAAGCACCGCTCCGCTGGCCACCGCCGTCTCAAGCACCGCTCCGCTGGCCACTGCCGTCTCAAGCACCGCTCCGCTGGCCACCGCCGTCTCAAGCACCGCTCCACTGGGCAACGCCGTCTCAAGCACCGCTGGCCCATTGACAGTGCCGGTTCTGTGTCGAGCAGGGCTTCACGAAGCACTCTGGGCACCATGCCTCCTCCATTAACAGTGGAGTCGGTAATCCATCTGATGGACTGTGGCTTGGCACTTCCCAGGATGGAACAGTGGGCAAGCCACACACTGTAGAGACTTGAGAGACTGTCGCTTTGCACTCCTCAGGATGGCACAGTGGGCAAGCCACCCACTGTAGAGACTTGTGAGACTGTGGCTTTGCACTCCCCAGGATGGGACAGTGGGCATGGAGGCCCCTCGTGGATCTGGTGTTGTGGACTCATGTGGCTGAGGTGCCCCCCCTTCCCTTCCCCCTGAGGTGCCTGTAGTTTTATCATCTGATGCCCCAGCAGTGTTCTCTCCAATGGTATCTGGTCTTCTGTGTGGGCTTTGCCCATGTGTTTGTGCACATTGGCCCACGGACTATGGAACTTTGACAGAAGGGGCAGGACTTATTGCCTATGTATATATTTTTAACTATGTTCATTCCTTATTTTGTATCTTTCATATTGCATATTTCCCATTACTTCAATGGAGCTATTTATACATATATTTTATAGATCATTTTAATTGTGTCTTTGCATTATTCCGGTGGGTTTGGGGGTTGTCACTCTGACTTGTTGCTCTGCATTGGGGTGTAGGTATTTGGGGTGGGGGGTGGGTGTATGGCGTATGTGTGTGCCCATAAGCTTTCCTCCTCCCCCCTCCCCTGTGTCGTAGATGCAGTACTCACCGTTGTCGTCTGCGCCGGCGTTCATACTCCTGGTAGATGAGCAGGTAGACAATAGCTGGTAGGATGTTTAATTTGGGTTCCATGCTGTCCTCCTTCCTCGTGGAGTGTGTAGAGGTGAGTGTTTTCCCGTTCGTAGTCTGTTTCTGCCGTGTTTTTATCGGCGGGGCTCCCGCCCCGGAAAAGGTGGGGGATTGGTGAGTTGTGATAGGGTGGGCGGTACATTGTCTGCCGCCTGCCTGTTGGCGGTGACCGCCGCGCTGTTTGTCTGTCCCTCCGTGGCGGTCGGAGTGTTAAAGTGGCAGCCTGTGTTGGCGGTTCCTGCCAGTGTCAGAATTCCATTTTTTTGACCACCTGCCTGTTGGCGGGTTGGCCGCCGCTTTATCACCGACCGCCAGGGTTGGAATGACCCCCATGATCTTAAAGTTTAGAGATTGGATGAAGTACTCTCTTGATAAACTAAATCCTTTGAGAATGCACAAGATGACCCAAGCACAGAGGTGAGCCCCCGTTCAATATGCAATTAGTAGAACTGTAAAGAGAACGCAAAATAATGGTAAGAAAGTGAAGAAAAATTATGATGCATTAGTAAATTAAACTACAAGAAATCAGTGAAAAAACACCCTTATGCTTTAATAGAAGCTTGAGCCACCCATCTTGGCATGAGGATTGACGGTGCATCAAACTCAACAAAATAACTATTTAAAATAGTTGATTCTTTTATGAAACTTGCCAAGAAGCTCTATGTGATCTCATCATCTGAGTCTCAATGCAATATGCTGGCCAACAACTTTCTTGGAAAAATTAATAATATCTATGCCACTCTGTTAGGGAAAATGGAGCATAATAACTTTGTCAATCGATTCCATCAGGATCAATGGTAAAGAAGTAACTATTGACAATCCCTGATTTTAGAAAAGAAGATATTGAAGGACTTATGAAAGCAGTAAAATCTGCATTCCTGCTGGACCCGGCACAGGTCCAGCATACTACTTTCAACAAGAAAACAGAAATGTGGGACAGGATCGTTGACAGAGTCAATGCTGTAGGCACCACACTGCATGCAAGTGAGGAGATTAGGAAGAGGCGGAAGGACCTCTGGGACAAAGTCTGTTCCTAGATCTTCAGGCACCAGCTGCAAGACGCAAAGACTGGCAGTGGCCATCCCAGTGCTCCATTACATGTCTTTGCTTGGGAGGAGAAGGTCTTGGCCATCCTGCATCCTGAGGGCTTAACAGGAATACCTGGGGGGGTTGGAGTCTGGTAAGTCACAACAGTAATGCTGTCACTAAAATGCCATGTCATGCAGGCTCATAGATCACCTTTTGCCTCATTTACTGTTACTCAACTCCCCAGTTCAGTGTTCACCTGTCAAAAGACCTCTATTTTGTAACTCACATCTGAAATGTACTCACTTGGGGAGTTGACATTTGTTTAGTGTGTGTAATACAGGGACTGGCATTCCCACAACCCCAGCAAGCAATAGTCCTGTGACTACAAAAACTAGCACAGTGATCACAAGCTACAATACATCTATTGGAGACATTAGTACTGTAACCATAAAAATTTGCACAGTGATCAGATGCCACAATACACCTGTTAGTCTCAATTAAAGTGTACTCCCTCAAGAGGATACCGTTTATATAGTGTGTGTAGATACTGACAAGACTGCAACTCCCAGGAGGGTCTCTGATTGTCTGTCCAACCACCAGTCCAGTGTCCTCTACTCCAAATACTCCTGTTTGGGAACTCACACATAAAGTGTATTCACCTGGGATGACAATATTTGTATAGAGTACTAGAGAAAGTGACATGAATGTAACTCCCAGGAGGCTCTCTTACTGTCACTCCAACCACTATTCCAACGTCCTCTACTCTAAAGTCTCCTGTTTGGTAACTCACACATGAAGTGTACTCACCTGAGGGGATAATATTTGTAAAGTGTGTGTGCTAGAGAGAGTGACATGACAGCTAATGCCAGGAGGCCCAGTTTCAGTAACTCCAAACAACAACACACTGTTCTCTTGTCCAAAGACCCCTGTGTCTCAACTCTCTATTGAAGTGCACCCAACTGGGAGGATGATATTTGTATAGTGTGTGCAGTATAGGGACTGACATGTTGCAACTCCCAGGAGACACTGTTTCTATAACTACAAACTCCAGCACAGTGTTCTCCTATCCAAAGACCCTTGTTTGTTAACTCACTGCCAATGAAATTTACTCACCTGGGGGGATACCACTTGTCAAGTATTGGGGAGTAGGGATAGTGACCTGACTGCAACTCCCATCAGGCCCTGTTTCAGTAACTCCAACCACCAGCCCAGTGTTCTCTTTTTCAAGACTTCTGTTTGTGTCGATTTCCAAATGAAGTTTACTTACTTGGGGAGATAGCATTTGTCAAGTATTGAGGAGTAGTGAGAATTACCTGACTGCAACTCCCAGGGGGCACTATTTCTCTAACTTCAAACACCAGCCGGTGTTCTCTTTCCCAAAGACCCCTGTGTCTTAACTCTCTATTGAAGTGTAATCACCTGGGAGGATATTTGTATAGTGTGTGTAGTACAGGGACTGATGTGACTGCAACTATCAGGAAGCTCACTTACTGTCATTCCAACCACTAGTCCACTGTCTTCTTCTCCAAAGACTCCTTTTTGGGAGTTCACACATGAAGTGTACTCATCTACGGGGATGATATTTATTGAGTATATAAAGTACAGGGAGTGACATGACTGTTAAGGCCAAGAGTCTCTCTCTCCCCAACTCCAATCACAAGCCCAGTGTTCTAATGTCCAAATATCCCAGTGTCTTAACTCTCAAATGAAGTTTACTCATCCTAGAAGATAACATTTGTATGGTGGTGGGAATTAGAGGGAATGACTGGAATGCTAAGCACAAGAGGCCTGAGTCTCTAGCTCCAAACACAAAAACATTGCCCACTTGCCCAAAGCTTTCTAATTATGAACTCTTAATTGAAGTTTACCGACCTGAGAATACCATTTGTCAAGTGTGTGTTGTATGCAGAGTGGCATGACTGCAACTCCCAAGAGGAATTGTTTCATTAACTCCAAACCCAAGGACAGTGGTCATTTGTCCAAATATCCTTGCCTGCCAGCGCTCAATTGAAGTTAACTCACTTGGGAAGGACCAAGATACAGATCATGTGCAACTGGTAGATGTATCTGGCCACTCAGCTCCATCTTGACCAGCTAACCCAGGATGAATCTATTGAGGACAGGAAGGGCAGGTTACCCAGTGTGCAAAACAATGATACCAAAGGCTTCAAGACACATCACCTGGATGGTATTGTCAGAACACACATTCCCAATGCACTGAAGGACAGCTCACCCAGTGTGCAAAACAATGATACCAAAGGCCTCAACATCCATCACCAGAATGGTATTGTCAGAAGACACATTCCCAAAGCACTGACCACATGATGGCTCCAGTCACATATAAAAATATTTGCTAGGTCTGCCTGCATCACAATCAACTAGAACTCAAAATGGCCAAAGACAGTTCTTGCCAAGACACTGTTTTGCCTGCACTGGTGGCAAGATGACATTCTCAAGCAATTTTCCCAAGGGCCAATGATCTGAACATTTTAGCAGCTGCTTTACTTAGATGGAAATGGCATGCTTCACAGATGTTAGGTCAATACAACCAATATCATTATTACTTGCCACAATTAGATTATCTGCAAAATAAGGGACATATTTAAGAACCCCTAGCGCCACCGGAGCATCACTTTTAGTGACGCTCCGGTTGCTCTATGCACTGCACCATATTTACAAGGTGGCATTAAGCCACTTCTTGTGGCTTAATGCCACCTCATAAATATGGCCCCTTCACACTCAGCACTTTGCGTGAAAGGGCATGCAGTAAGCCTCTGCAGCACCCATTGCACTTTGACGCTGCCCCAGATTTATGAATTTTCGTTGACCTGAGGCAGTGTCAAAATCTAATGCCTCACACTAGGAGTAGCATTAGCATGGTGCAACAAGGAGACATGCTTTAATTTCTCCTCGTTTTTTGCTCTTTCTATGTATGCTGCAGAATGCAACACACGTAGAAAGAGCAAATTGTCATTAAGGTTTTTTTTGTGTGCAGGAAGGTGTTTCTTCCTGCACAAAAACAATCTCCCCCTCAATGCAGCCATCCTTGCACTATGGTGCAAGTGTTGCTGCATTGGCACACAGCAGCAAATTTAGCAGGGGGAAACACAGGGATGCACCGTATTTTATTAAATATTTTCATTTTCTCTTAAATCTGGCCCTAACTTTGGACAAGGCCAATGCTTCATGTAACGTTAAATTGTTGGAGGTAGATGTCACAATACAACCAGTAACATTGTATCTTTCTCATCAACAGGTTGAGCTGCCACTGGGCACACAGAGGCCACAGAAGAGGCTGTGACTACCCCCTTCGATGAAGCCCTCAGTGAAGAAGACACTTTTGGATGTCTGGACACAAAGGACGGTTCTGGCCCATCTGGGCAACCTGGTCAGACACCAACAGTGAGTCTCACTGTGGCCATATCCACAACTCCCAGTCAGGTTGCTTCAACATCACAGGCAAACATTTGCCCCCAGCCTGTGTCCTTAACACAGTGTCTATTATCTTGTGCCCCCAGTCCTGGATCCTCAGTTGCAGCGCAATACTTTTGAAAATATGGGTCCAGGAACCAGTGAGAGAGGGCACCCTGTGGCAAAAGAAAAGGCCTGTGGGGTAGGGGGTGTAGGAGGGATGCAGTGGGCCAGTGGGGTGAGGTCACTGAAACTGCTCATGGCCAGGACACAATCAAAGACGTCTTGAGGGTCTATCAGGAGTCCCAAATCATGAAGGCCAGGTAGGAACCGAACTTCGGAAAATAAAGCAGCTACAGAGGGACCTTCACAGGCCAATGTGTGAAATGTGGGATGCTCACAATAGCAACATGCCCAAAAAGAACAGATGATGGACAGAATGTTGAACAATGCAAACATTCACCCCTAGTCACAAAGATCTGGGTTTAATCCATTGTTTTTTTTTGGTTACCACACCACACCAGTTTGGACCCAGCCATATGCAAATCAGTCTTGACTCTGTTCCCCATGGGAACAGTTCAGATCAAACTGCCAAGCTAAGTCCTCCCTGGACCAGAAAAAAGCATCCTAGGACTGGTTTCAGGGTTTCACCGTTCATTAGCCAAGATAGCTTGAATCCAATGGTGCAGTGAGCATGGGACCCACGTCTGGGCAAACCCTTCCCAAATAGGGCAACAGATGCAAAAAAACAGATGATGGAGGGAATGCTAAACAATACAAACATTCACCTCCAGTCTTTGATCCATCATTTATTTTGCTCACCACGCCACATCAGTTTGAACCCAGCCATATACAAGTTAATATTGACCCTGTTCCCCATGGGACCAGTCCAGACTGAACTGCCGAGCCAGGTCCACCCTGGAACGGAAACAAGCATCCTAAGACTTGTTTCAGGGTATTACCCTAGATCAGTCAGGCTAGCTTTAATCCATTAGGGCAGTGAGCACGGGACCTATGTCTGGGTATACCATTACCACTTAAGGCAACAAATGCAAAAAAACAGATATTGGAAGGAATGCTGAACAATGCAAACGTTGATCCCCAGTCACAAAGATTAGGGTTTAATCCAACTTTTTTTGCTTACCGCACCGCCCCAGTTTGGGCCTATCCAAATGCAAATCAGTCTTGATCCTTTTTCCCCATGGGAACAGTCGAGCTCAAAAGGCCAAGCAAAGTCCTACCGGGACCAGAAACAAGCACCCTAGGACTGGTTTCAAGATATTACCCTTCATCAGCCAAGCTATTTTGAATCCAGTGGCGCAGTGAGCATGGGACCCATCTCTGGGCATACCCTTCCCACTTAGAGAAACAAATGCAAGAATAACAGATAATGGACAATATTCTGAACAATGCAAACATTCACCCCCAGTCACAAAAATCTGAGTTTAATCCATTGTTGTTTTTGCTCACCAATGCACCCCTGTTTGGACCCAGCCATATGCAAATCAATCTTGACTGTTTCCCATGAGAGCACTCCAGCCCGAACTGCCAAGCCAGGTCCTCTCTGGATTGGAAACAAGCACTGTAGGACTGGTTTCAGGGTATCACTCGCTTCAGCAGCCAGGCTAGCTACACAGAGATGTAAGACAATGTGAACTATATGAAAAGGACATAACATATCTGTGCAAAGATAGATATGTTGCAGGTACACAGTGTCCTGTTCAGGATTACAATCATTATACACAAACACACATGTACAGGTTTCTTGTCACACAAAACATTTTATTCCAGTGTACAGCACATAGGCTGTCCATATGTCTGGACCTTTGTAACAAAATAATGTGTGACTCATATTGAGTCAACGTACACATTCCAAAGGGACAGCTGCCCAGACCAAGGAAGGGAGGGATTTGTCAGATATTGTCCTGTAGAATAGGCAAACATTAATGTGGGTGATGTCAGCAGCTTGAGCCTTATCATATTCCACACCAAAGTAATCCAACATCACATAATGCAAGATACATACAGATGGCAGTATAACAGTCCCTGAGCAAAGCCCCATCAAAATCCAATGGCAATGAATCTGGGTGTATTGCACAAACATATGTCGTATTGTAGCCTAGGCACTGTTGCCAGCAATGATGAAACACATCTCCAGCTACATACAGGTCATACAAGAATAGTGTTTAGCCAATGTGAAGGGTGAATGAACTGCTTGCAATTGACGACTATATATATGTCATGCCCCTATGATGACACACATTATGCAATCAGCCCAACACAGCACACAAAACAACTTCATTTTGCACTTCTAACCTTCCGCACAAAATACTGTTCAAGCTGCCTTGGCACAGGTCTCATACAACCCAAATGTGTGACATTCATTACCTGGAACAACCCATGTCCACTTTATATTTCAGAACAGCATCAGATACTTGCCATTGCCACAAGTCTGAAATGCCCACATGAGGATGTCATGAAGAAGGCACCTGTACAAAGACCAAACAAGGAGTATAGGCTTGAAAACATTCCTATTACACAAATCACATGCCAAGCTACTGAAATTGTAATTAGATTACAATGAAACTGTTTCAATCAAAGCAACATCATCAAGATGGGGATACGTCAAAGGCCAACTCTTTAAGTTGTTACCTAAACACTCTACTCCACACATTCTCACAACTACCTTTCAATGTACGGTCACAGTCATTACATCACGTCAAACTTACACTCATGAAAAGTAGCTGTTGATGAGATCTAACCGCAAGTTAGCTCCTTCCTCTTTTCCACTGACATCCTCACTTGGCATTTCAGGATTATCACCCAGTGGCTTCCCCTCCCTTAAGACGTTCTTGTTATCTCTCCACAGGGTGATGATGTGGAGCATGCAGCATACCACAGCGATCTGACACGCTCCTGCGGGTAAGTAGAGGAGGACTCCATCAGTCCAGTCAAGACACCTAAATCTGTTTTTCAGAAGTCCAAAAGCCCGTTCTGCTACCAACCTTGTTCTTCCAGTGGCCTCAGTAAAGTGTGACTTCCCCTGATGAAATTATATTCCTTAGGGGTATCAACAAATAAGTATGGTTTGGATATGCGGAGTCTCTTGTTAAGGAATGGGACACATCTACAACAATGAGTCACTCACTTCATGATTGTAGCACCAGCCATTGCACAAACACAAACAGGACATATGTGACTTACCAACCACCCAGGCCCTCTTTGGGTACATTTGTGATATCAGCTGGGGTATGGTCCTATTATGCAATATGAAGGAATCATGAGTTGAACCCGGATACCGGATACACACATGTGATATGTAGATATGCACCAAGCAGACAGTTTGCATGTTGACTGGAAGGTCTTCCTGTTGCTGTATACTTGTTCATTGGCCTGAGAAGGACCAAGACAACATGTGTGCCATTAATGGCCTCCACCACATGTGGGATGCTTGCAAAACCTTAAAAGTCAGATTTCATATGGGTTAAACCCTCAAATCGGGGAAACTGGATTACCTCTCCAGGTGTTTCAACATTGCTGGGAGGACATCCTTCAACACCAGACTTAACACAGGTTGGGACATACCAGCAGCTAGGGCCACAGTATGTTGGAAGGATCCTGTGGCTAGAAAGTGCAATACTGACATGACTTGTACAAAGGCTGATATGCTGGTTGGCTAACTAATAGTTGGCATCAGATCTGGCTCCAACTGATGACATACGTCCAATATTGTTTGCCTATTCAGACGATGGAGCAGTATGATGTGTTGTTCTTCCATGGTCTGAAGGTCTGGCAGTGGATGGTAGACAGAAGGTTGTCACATCCTCCCACTCATTGAGTAACTATGTAAAACAAGACATGATTTTTAACATTAGTCAGTGTGTCCACTGCAACATGCATGATGCATGTCAATGATATCATGGGAATAGGCATTTCTGCATGGATAGACTTGTCAACCAGTACACATCACAGCTGCAAGTAATACAAGGGTCACATGTGCCACCATGGTTTTCCACAAATGTGGTCACAGCATGTGATGGATGGCGTTTCTCGATTACTGGGAGAGACACGTTATTGCAACTCATCAAGGTCGTAGCCATTTTTACTGATCCTAGCATTACGTATGCCATTTTTATACATGATATACATTGGACTCATGGTACGTCCAGAACATAGGACACACGCCACAATCTGCACTATTTTGGTTCATGCTCTTTCTTTTAAGCCTTGAGAAAGTCTCTTTAGACAAAACACGTGTCGCCTGTTTTGCTGTTCTTATCCATTGGACTTACCTTTGCTTTGGTTTGAATCCAGTATCAACAGATTAATAAAATCCTTATGATGCACCATACATCTGTGTTACGTGCTGATTTGGAAGCACAATTAAATAAATTGGACTTCTTGGACTTTGCAGTGTGCCCCGGTACATATTCCCTTCGTGATCACAACATGTACATGGACCGAACTGAAAAATGTGCAACACAATTCCTCCTCAAAATGTGACTATATAGACCTACTGCCAAAATGACTGTTGGCAGTGGTGGACTGTGCCCCACTGTGAAATGCCATCTGTGCCCTGAAACATACTACAGTGGTATTTGAGTATTTGGACCTACATGACAAGACAGTATAAGCATGTTTGTGAGGTCAAACATTTTATTTTTGCAGGTGTGACACAGCTTAAGTAGCCCAATACAGTATTTCAGGCCACCAAAATGACGGCTACCTGGCCTACTCCCCTTCACATTAGGAACAGCCTATGACTGCCAGTGGAAGTCGTCATGGTGGTAAGCAGTTGCAACCATGGTGGACACAGCCATAGGCTAAAGTTGTTGCCAGAGGTGGTCATGGGCCAACGGCTGTGTCCACCGGCGGTGACGCCCACATACATGATGTGAGCACTATGTTCTGCAGATTCACTCACTTGACTCCTGGCACTGCTGCAAGCAACCCCTCCACGAACTGAGCTGAGCTGTGTTCCGCCTCTTGGAGCAATCATGCCACATCCAGCAGGTGATAAGGCCCCTTCCTTCTCTCCAGAGGAGCTGGAGAGGCTAGTTAATGAGGTTCTTCCCATATATAGACAGCTTTATCGCTCACCAGAGGAGCAGGGAAGTACCACATGTGCACAATGTTGTATGTACTCACTATCCTTTCCCTCCTCACAGGCTAGAATGTTCCCATGTTTCCAGTTAGACTACTCATGTGCCTGTTGTTGCAGTCTTTGTGGCATCAATGGCCTGGATAATTTGCAGGTATTGGTGGCCAGTGCCATATGTTAAGTTCAGTCATATTGTGTTGTGTGAGGTTTTTGGGGTCCTAGATCCTCCTTGTTTTGGATGTACATAACTAGGTAAGGAGACTTTACTGCTATCGACTGACATCTCTTTCCTCATGATGGTTGTAAATGTCAGACAACATGTATGTGCATGATAGCATGAGCTGTGTATGGATGTTGTATGAGTCAGTTTAGAGTCACTTAAGCAATATGTATAGTGCCACAGATTATTCAACCCATATCTGCCCTTGCTAAACTCTTGTGTGGAAGGCATATCATGAGTCACTCTGCCCTTCAGGATGCCTCACACACCACATGACAAATTGCTGTTGGCTAAATGATGTACTGTCATTGTGGAGTGTCATGTAGGTTCTGTTAGCTCAGTGTGCAGGCAGAGACCAGAGACTGTCATGTATATCTGCCAGTATGCAACCTAGTCTAGGCTGTGGGAGAGTCAATGTGACTATGCAACTGTGGGACTGTGCCTACTCCCAGTACACCAGCAGATCCTGTCATGTGGCCAATTTGATGCCCTGGTGGCAAAACTTGTCCTGAATGCCTCATTCCTTTGACTAGATTAGTAGTTGATACAGAGGTAAATCAGTCTGTATCTGCATCTAGGATCATTGTCAATGTGTGTCTTAGACTCATGACAGGTCCTTTACTGCCACAACTCTGTTGCCACCTTCATACGGGTCACATTTGTCCTGTACAGGCATATTGCATAGTCTCACAATGCAGACAGTGTGTTGATTCTTTGGAGGCCATGATATGTGACTCAGTAGCTTGGTCACATAGCAGAAACTGTACAATGCATCCCTTTGTTTGTTGGATGCCATCTCTGCAGGATAGACATGTATGTCCAAAGTAGTGTTCTGTGGTACAAGTACATTGCACACAACCCCACCCCCTGAAGTGGCACCATTCTGCATTTGTTAGGTCACATATGAATACATGAACAAGGAAGACACTTTCTGTACCCACCATTTCAGCCCATTGATTGTTATTCATGTGTAATGTTGGAGTTGTACTCTGGCAGTTACCTGTAGGGATTGCATGTAGTGAGTCATTCTCACAGAGTGTTAAAGTATGGGTCCATTCATGCCTAAGGAGTTTAATCCTCAGGAGCCAAATAGGTGTGTAGTCTTTCATAGTGACTCATATCAGAGTACAGGTTGCTCGAGAATGGGCTATCTATTGTCAGTAAGCTTGCTTAGTCATTGTAGGACCTGAGCAGGGTAATGGGTTAGTCTGCAGTTCAAGACATATGTATTAGTAGTCATGTTCATGTACTTATTGGCTTGTGTGTTTCACACTATGGGGATACATAGAAAAGTCCTAGCTCGATGTTACTGACATGTATAAGATTCAAACACTTGTGTTGAAACTTCTGATTATAATCTCTTGATTTGTCTTTTGCATCCATGCAGGTCAACACCAATCAAAAGAAGGAACTATGGAGAGCCATTGCCAAGAAGGTGCAGACCCTTAGAGTCCATAGCAAATGGAGCACCCACTGCTGGAAAAGGTGGGAGGACCTGAGACCCTGGGCCCCGAAAATTAGAGGTCCAGTTGGGGCTGTCCTCCCAAAGTGGGCGGGGTGCCCGTTAGACCATGACCCCACCTAATGGCCCGCATTCTGGCGAAGGCCTACCCAGATCTTGATTGGTGTTTGAGGACGGCACAGAAGCCACAAGGTAGTGAGTACAGGGCATATTCCTGCCTGTCACATTGCCAAGTGAATGTGGTCTGACAGTTCCCCCTGATAATTAGGGATATACCATGTATGACACAGTAGATGAGTGATTGTTTGTGTAGACATGTCATGTGTTGTATACTGATGTGCCTTGTATATTTGCCCAGGGACCTAGGACACAACTGTGTACAATCCACAAACCACTTGATCTCCAGGGAAGACATATGGTTGTGTACAGTGATAAATCAAGTACTGTTTTTTGTAGTGTGTGTAAATTCTATGGTACAGACCTCTACTACTCAATGTTAAAAGCCAAATGTAAGGAATACATGGTTCACTGTCCTCAGCCATGTGTTTGTGTAAATGAGTATATTGGCATCTGCCACCCAGAGGCTAGTTGCCTTTAGCATATGATGAGTGATGGTGCCTCACTGCAGTCTGTTATTTGAGCATGGCCATCATGCATGTGACAGAGCATACATTGTACTTTGGGTGCAGCTACAGATCAATACTTTCCCTTGGAAAGTGGGAAATGTCCATTGACATGATTTATGTGCCATCACTGTTGCCAACATTCCTTGTGCATACATGTCTGTATGTGTCCCTTACTCAATAGCAAAACAGTTATAAGCTGTGGTTTCATGCATGGTCTACCTATGTTGATGGGATGATGTCTGTATTTCCTCACGTATATGTGCATGGCAAACTGTGTGTGGAATAAGACATTTACCACGGGGGTGTATTGCATGTTGTGCCACAGACAGCAGTGTCACCATTGTTTATTGGCTGACACATTCCCTCATGCATCATAGCATGTCATTTGGCATCTACAACTGCATTAGCAATGCGGAGCATGACAGATGGACCTAGAGTATTGATCCACAATGTGAATGTGTATGCCGTTGATGTGGTATCATGTGGAAAAATGCACTGCACATGTGTAACAGGTATGGTTTGTGACCTGACTGTTGGCCAGCATCATGGAGTAATTTGCAGTTATGTTGAAATCACAAGTGTTTGGGTACAAGCATACATCCACAGACATCTGGGTCTGAATGACCATAATGGATACAATGATGTAGCTTCCAATTAGGCAACATGTTGAGGGCCTTCAACAAGTCTTTGCAAATCTTAGGGCCTTTCAAATATCAAAGGGACTAATGGCATCATCTGAAGCACTCAGAGTATGTCATTGTAAGGGGTGCCAGACATTAGTGGTGATCACCCTGGGGGTTGCTGATTTATTGTGTTGTGGAGTTTGTGGACATCACTCCCTGACATGTTGCACATGATGTCTGCAATGTCCATTTCCATGCCATATGTGTGGCCTATCTGAGCAACATTAGCACTACCTCCATGACTCTCTTTGTGACAAATATAACTTGGTAAAGTGAGCATTGTTGAACAGTTTCCAGTGTTGCATCAGAATTTCCAAGTCACCTTCTCCAGGCTAATGTTCTTTTGTCAGCAACATGACTGGATTTTGAGGCATCATTTCTTTTTGTTGGGCCATTATCTATGTGACAAGTAGATGTGTGCATGACCTTGTGTGGGATCTGTGGGAATGCATTTGATATTGGCCTACTATTGTATGACAACAGGTAACAGAGGTATGCTCCATGTGGCAAAGCTTTAAGGGTGATGTGGTCTCCTACTAGTTCAGTGGGTACTGTGATTGCACAAATTTAGCAATGCAATTGTAGTTGTCTGAGATCCTGATTTTCCTGTGGGCAGCCGTTGACACTTCAGATGGCATGCATGCATATGGTACGGCATATATATGGGCCACTTAGGTGGAATTTGTTGCTGGGGCCTACTTGACATCATGGTAATGTTTGCTGATCACAACTATTGTTCAAGTATGATCATAAACATGTGATTACCCTATTTCTCTTTGTATTTGCAGCATCAACACTGGCAAGTGAAGGAGATAGGGCACAGCTGAGTGGGTATGCCAACTGGCTACAGAACCTCAGATCAAGGCACTGAGTACACAGAGGGGCCTAGTGGTCCAGATGGTGAGGGGAGTGCCATGAGGTAGACTGGAACATCATCCGAATCTTCCTACAGTGGACACTCCCAAGGGGTGGTAGATCCATCAGGTCATACCCATGTTCCATCTTTGTCTGCCACCCCCTATTTTATCACCACCCTCCCTGTTGCTCCCAACCCATCTGGCCGTGCACGCTCACCCAAGAGGGTGGGCATCGCCTTTGCCGCAGGCATCTCTGCCCCAACCCCTGTTACCCCTGCTACCCTCAATGAGGAGGCTATTGACCACCTGAGAAGTATCTCTGTGGGTCAGAGAGCCATTGGGAATGCCATCCACAGAATGGCAACCCAACTCCAGCAGACTGATGCATTCCTGGAAGATATTCATGGTGCAATGTCTGGCCTACAGAGATCTTTTCAGGCTTTGGCCCTCTGCACTGACAGCAGCCAATCACCCCCCACCTTCCACCCCCCCCTCCACCTGCCTCTTCCCAATCCAAATCCCCCATTCCCCTACCTACCACAGACCTATCCACAAGCATCCACTTCAACACACAAGAGCAGCACACACACAAACAAGCAGCACAAAGCACACCAGCACGCAATCAAAGAACAGACACCCACAAACACAACATCAGTCACCACTTCCTCAGAAACCCTCATCACCCGCGTGACACACACAATATCAAGCATACTCTCAGGCACCACCCCAACAGTCAGTGACACACCCACCACACCAAGCATACTCGCAGACACCACCACAACAGGCACACAGACATCCACTACATCAAGCATACCTGCAGACACCACCCCAACAGACATACACATCCACCACTCCATCCCAAGCATGTCCACATGCCAGCCCCCCAAGACACACAAATGCACACACTCACCCACGCAGCAGACACCACCCAAACACAAGCATACTTCCCACATGCACACATCCACAACATTCCATGACCTCTGCATATAATTTGTTAAATAGCGCAGCGGTTGCTGAAACAAATTAAAAGAGTTGGGGCTGGTGGAGGGGGCAATGGGGGAGAGTGAGGGAGTTGACCGGGGGGCCAATAATAACCAAAAAAAACACTTACCTAGTGCTCCCAAGCGCCTCGCGCTCCTCTTCTTCCTGGTCCCAGCAATCCCTGGGACAGCACCAAAGACTCCCTGTGCAATCTCTGTGCTTTTCTCATGCTATTACCAAGCATGAGAGCAGCGCAGGGACTGGCCTGAGTGCACTGGTTTACTGACCGCTGAGGCACAGGGAGTCTGTGTGCTGTTTCTCCAACCTGACTGTGAAATACAGTTGGGTTGGAGAAAACTAACTGCGCATGTCTGTTTGGCTGGCCTAGAAAAGTCAGCCAAACAGACATGCCCAGTTAAGTGTACTCTGCTCTCCCTTACCCCTTCCTCCCTTCCATCACCCGGCCTCGCCCCTCCCTGCACAGACTGGATCTGCCAGCAGCTGAAAAATACAACTATAGTAAAATATATTTTTATTTTTCAGCTGCTGGCTCTGAGCCAGCAGGGTGAGGATCCTCTGCCATTGCGGAGGAGCCACTGCTGATATAGTTCACATACACTATTTAAGTGACATCCTAATTGCTGAGCTTGGCTTTGGGAAAAGTTCTAATTTAAACTCAGGTTGCCTATTTTTCTAGAACCATGGTCAGTTAACAGTTTATGAGCAGTGATATAGTGCTCTTTTGAGGTACGATATACTCCAGATGTTGCAGAGTGCTGTGATGTTAAGGTACTAGGGGCCAGATGTAGCGAGCAGTTTTGCCCATTCTGTGTCTATGGGAAAATGTGTTCGTACATATGGCCCTAAGCCCATATTTATACTTTTTTAGCGCTGCATTTGCGTCGTTTTTTTACGCAAAATTGGCACAAACTCAAAATACAATTGTATTTTGCAAGCTTGTGCCGATTTTGCGTCAAAAAACGACGCAAATGCGGCTTTAAAAAAGTATAAATATGGGCCTAAATTACTGCTATCATGATAACAACTTCGTTTACCCAAAAAATTCCCAATGTTTTAATTCATTGTGCATATCAGAGATAAACCGCCTCAGCCTACAACAAATGACTCTCACTTTCCTTGCAAACTGTTGCAATGCAGCTGATTAAAATATTTAATTTTCCCTTACATAATTTTTAAAATATCCTTAACTGGACAACTGGAAATTTATTTCCAAGTGGCCGTTCAAATGTGCTCTTTAAACCCTAGTTTCTTCTTTGTATGAATAATTCCACATTAAACCTCAGGTTAGGATTAAGGATGTTGTATTTTCCTATTCTATTAAGGGCTAATCTTTCGAAGACATGGGGAGTTGTATATAAAGAAACAGCAGTCGCAATGTAGCTGTCATTGTTTGCCCTATCTCTTGCTTTGCTAATTAGAGAGTAAATTAATGAAGTACTAAACTGAGGTGGAGCATGGCTGGAGGAGAACTGTTGGCTTGCTATGTTTGCATTAGGTTCGTGAGACCGAGAACATTACAAGCTACAGGAAACAAAGCTTATTTTAATTACAATTTTCAAGGAGTGTCTTTAAGAGCTGGAGTCTTTTTTATACAATGAGTAGGCGTAACTAGCATTCGAGCCACTGATGAAGTCTTAGCGAGACTTGCGGTGTTAGCAGACTATTACATCGCAATTATAGGTATATTCCTTGCATGGGTTACACCTCATGACAAGATTGAAGCCACTGTGTGTAAACATTGATAATCTGTCCAAATTTTTATCGTCATATATATTTTGGTACTTTGATAAATAACCTATGTCAGCAGGAGCAAGCCCTTTAAATGTCTCCAAATAATGGCGGAAATTATTGCAGTTTATGCACCAAGTCCCTCAGATTTACATCACGATCGGCCTGGTTTACAGTATGGAGGACGGATTATCCCATCACAATCATGACAGATATCCCATTCGCTGTATTCCGACCTCCAAAGGCTTATATGAGATCGTAATACAGCGGACAGGGTATCCGTCACTTTTGTGACGGAGTAACTTCTTCCACCAAACTCTCAATCAGGGCCTACAGACCTTATTTAGATATTGGAGGATGGATTACTCTGTCACAACAGTGACTGATATCTGTCTGCAAAATGTAAATCCTATTATTTACTATGGGATTTAGATTTCATCGGATAGGATATTCTTCACTGTTGTGACGAAGTAACCCATCCGCCAATATCTAAGGGCCTCATTTTAGAACTTGGTGGTAATGGTCCAGCTGCCGCTTTTCCATCTAAAAACTCACCCACCGCCATGACGGTCCGCGCGCCCTATTTCAAACTTAACAGCCTCATAGGCGACAGACTGCCTGTGGTCCACTGTCACTTCCAATAATCACCTCCTGCATAGACTGCATCATGGACAATAGTGGGTGGTGGTGGGACTCCAGCCCCTTCTCTTGCAGAGCCAATCACGATGTGCATTCCCGCCAATGCAACTGTGGTAGGTAAACCTCCACACCTGAGTTGGCGGATTGTTCTCCCAAACTTCTGCAGTTAAGAGCTGACATTTGTGTTCCGCATTGTTCCCTAACTTTTTGCTTCTGCTTCTCAGGTTGTTGATGTGCGCGGGACTCTGTTTTTGCTGTTTTTTGATACGCTGGTGCTCCTGTGTAAAATGTATGAGTAATTGGCTATCCATGATGGGCATATTTGATTTACTAGTAAGCCCCTAGTAGAGTGCACAAGAGGTGCCCAGGGCCTGTAAATCAAAACTACTAGTGGGCCTGCAGCACTGGTTGTGCCACCCAAATAAGTAGTCCTGTAAACATGGCTCAGACCTGCCACTGCAGTGTCTGTAGGTGCAGTTTTAAACTGCCAATTTGACTTGGCAAGTGTACCCACTTGCCAGGCCTAAACCTTTCCTTTTTTATATGTAAAGCACTCCTAGGTAGCCCCATGGGCAGGGTGCAGTGTATGTTAAAGGTGGAATATGTGCTTATATGGTCCTAACAGTGGAATACTTCTAAATTTGTTTTTCACTGTTGCAAGGCCTATCTCTCTCATAGGTTAACATTGGGGCTGCCTTTAAATATTATTAAAGTGCAGATTTCCTTTGAGAGCAGATGGAACTGTGGAGTTTGGTGTCTCTGAACTCATAATTTAAAAAATACATCTTTTAGTGAATTTGTGTTTTAGATTGTTAGTTTGAAAATGCCACTTTTAGAAATTAGGCATTTTCTTTCTTAAACCATTCTGTGACACTGCCTGTTTGTGAATTCCCTGTCTGGGTTAGTTTGGCAGTTAAGCTGTTTGTGAATCCCCTCTAGACAGTAAGACAAAGGGAGCTGGGGGCTAGGGTGTAGCCTGCATATCCTGATGAGCCATCTGTGCTAGAGTGGAGGGAGGAGTGGTCACTTACACCAGAATGGGCTGTGCCTGCCCTCTCACAATGCAGTCTCCAACTCCCTGGTGTGGGTGTGGGGCAGTTCCCTTGGCAAGGCAGAATCTTGTAAACAAGAGAGACTCCCCTTTGAAATTTACCAACTTCAAAGGCAGAAAGGGGTATAATTATTGGACCAAAACCCTTTCAAATTAGATCACTTCTGGATTCAAGGGGAACCTCTGCCAAGGAGAAGAGCTGAAGATCTGAGGAGAAGTGCTGCCTCTGCCTGTGGCTGTGCTTTGTTGAACTATCCTGCAGTTGCTTCTTCTGCCTGTGAAAGGGGACAAAGACTGGACTTTGTTGTGCATTCCTGCTTAAGATGAATTTCCAAGGGTTTGAACCCTTTTTTGAAGTCCCATGGTCATCAAAAACTTCCTCTACCAGCACTTGGACTCTCTGCTGAGACTTCTGCCAAGTGGTGTCCTATCCAGTGAAAGTTGAAGTTGGCAGAACAAGAGCTAAAAATACACGTACAGAATGATGTGAGGGAAAATTTTCAATGCACTATCTACAAAGATAAACAACACGCCACCGGCTTTGCGGCTGAAAGCGTTCCACCTGCATCACAGCTGGGAGATCGACGCATCACGGCTGGAGAAATGACCCGCAACAACCACTTGCGGCTGCTAATAATGATGCAAACACCATGCAGCAGAGTTTTCTAACACAGTGCAATCGGATATTCCATGCATCGTCCCCAGGCGTCAAAGTCATCCGCCTTTGCGCAGATTCGAGGTGCCCCATCTGGAAATCAATGCATCGCTTTCTTGCAAGGGAGAAAAACAGCGCATCAGCGACCCAACCAGAGAAGAAATGATGCACTGCCTCCCTTGTGAGGAAGGAATCATCGCATTGTTGCCTTTTCTGAAGCACACTCACCCATGCAGCTTTATTTTTAACTCTAACCAGGTACTTTGTGTAAAATCAACTTTTCCATTGTTTTCTATGGAGTAAGACTCTTATTCTTTTGAAAATTCATATCTTGACTTGTGTATGTTGGATTTTTCTGTTTTGTTCTTGTTTGATTTAGATAAATATTGACTATATTCTAAACTGGCGTGGTTTCCATTTTGTAGTGTTTTCACTGTATTACTGTGTGTGTTGGCACAAATACTTTACACATTGCTTCTAGGATAAGCCTGCCTGCTCGTGCCAAACTACCAAGGGGTGAATGGGGGTTAACCAGGTGTGTTTATCCTTTGGCCTGACTAGAGTGAGGGTCCTTGCTTGGACAGGGGGTAACCTGACTGCCAACCAATGACCCCATTTCTAACAGACATCCTACACTAACCTTGACTAAGGCTATTACATCCAGCTGTTACACTCAATCTTGCTAAAAAGCAGCCGTAATGCCTCTCCTTGAAAAACCTAATCTGGACACCTCCAGTTCAAAAACGTATCAACCTATTTCCCTGCTGTCTACTCTGTCAAAAATATTGGAAAAGCACCTCAATATCCAGCTGATGGCTCATCTAGAACAACATCAATTGCTGGGTGCCTCTCAGTTTGGCTTCGGAAGCAGCCATGGGTCTGAGACTGCATTGGTAGTAGCAGTCAATGACATTTGATCCATGGTGGATGTAGAACAGGCTGCTGCAATGGACCTTTTAGATCCGTCCGTAGCCTTTGATACCATCTCCATAGCCCTGATGGTTGGGCGTCTGTAGTATTTGGGCTTTGAGGGTCTCAGACTTAGGGCTGAAGCTTGTCATCTTTTTCGAGTGATAGATCTTAAGCAGTTGTTGTGGAGCACTTCTGTATGTAGTCCGTTATCCTGCCATGTGGATTTCTCCAGGCTCTTCTTTGAGCCCTACATTATTTAACCTATATGTTTCCTCACTGGTGAAACTTGTAAGGTCCTTTGGGTTTCCGGCCTTGTCCTACACTGATGACACACAAATAATTGTCTCTATCTCTATGGACTCAGAGGAAAGTGCCTCCAACTTTAATAATTGTAGACAGACAGTGGCCAGGTGGATGGCAAAAAAAACCTTAAACTTGATGGAGACAAGATGGAGGTCTTGATCTTTGGCACTCAACCATCTTATCAGTTAGGTACACTACTCACTCCAACAGTCTCTGCAAAGAACTTGAGAGTACTGATTTAAAAGAATTGATCATTTGACCTCCAGGTTATCTGGCCGGTGTCACCCTGTTCTTGGTTGATTAGGACTCTTAGGAAAGTGTTTCCTTGTTTTTCTTTTCCAGTGCATGAGCAAGTAGCAGTGGCATTTACCTTGTCCAGGTTAAACTACTGTAATGCACTCTACCTGGATACCAATAAGCCAGGTGTAGCCAAATTGCAGTGGATCCAAAATGCAGCAGCAAGACTAATTTTTGATGTTCCTAAATCCCAATCCAATTCTGAAGAGACTCTGAAGCTCTATTCGTTATATGTGAACAAATGCATCACCTACAAAGCCTTATGTCTTGTTCACAAGGCACTGCATAACATCGGGCCTGGAGCAATTGAAAATATGTTTCAAAGGTATATTCTTTCCAGATTGCTTCCATCTTTGAGGCAAAATCTTTTAATTGTGCTTGAAAATCAGAAAGCAAGGAGGGGCAGTACAGTCTTTTCTATGGCCGCATTCAAGATTTGGAACTCTCGTCCTCACTTCATCATTTGTCTTCAAGGTCATATGCAATTCAACAAAGCCTTAAAACCTGGCGTTTCACTCTTTAAAGGAGGCTCAGGGCTTGTGGTCCTGGATTTCTTTTCCACCTTTTCCCTACTCCTTCAGGACTAACTGCTATCAGTGCCTTGATGCCTTTGGGTATATGTTTGTGCTTTATAAACTTTTTTATTTCATTTCATTTCAACTGTCATACAACATTACTTGAAATTAAAAAGGTTAAACAACAAAAATAACTACAGACAATACCTTACCATCTTGATACTGCTGTTGGGCCCTCAACTGCCTCTCAAGCTCCGGGTGGGCCACCACAAGGATGCGGGCGATTAGGTGGGTCAGGGTGCGGCACACCCGCTTAGTTCTTTCAGCAGACATACACTTCCAGCATCGGCGGTCATCCCACCTCTTTGGGCAATGTAGGCTGCTCCACTTATGGACCCCCAGGATCTGCACCCTCTTAGCAATGGCCCTCAAGATTTCCCACTTTTGTCTGGTGTTGACCTGTATGGATTAGACAGAAGAGCAAGAAAAAAAAGTTTTGAATGATTTGGTTTGTCTGAAGCTCTGTGACACAATTTTGTGGCATCGCTCACATGGATTCACCAAAAAGCAACTTCATCTTTTTCCAACACATTTGGAGGTTCCTAGGAAATACTGATTTACACTTTCTATCTCCTCATGTTACCAATTTAGGCCCAAAACATCATCTAGGCCGGGGCTAAGCAACATTTTCTGTTGTTAGCCCCAACCCTGATTACTCACAATCCTTGTGAGCTACTAAAGGCTTAACAACCTGTCTGTACAATCCTTCCACATGACCCCATAAACAAGTACATTGGCTTCATGACTAAGGACCTCATTATGAAACTGGCGGCAAATACCGAATACTGCTGTGCTGACTGCCGCCAGCATACCACAGTGGAGGCAGACATCTGTCTGCCAGATTATAGCACATACATACAAAACCAACAGAAAAGATCCACAACCACAAATCCACCAGACCCACTGTATGTGATAAACTGTCGGAACTACCACCCATACTTTTATGCCACCAATACTACACCCTCCAAATAATGACCCACAAATCACCACAGCAGACATTGAACAGTGGTAGACCATTGGCATGAACACTGCAGCAGCAGATATGGCCACCTAAATACAAAACAAGACAACATTGTCCAGAACACAAAACCCACACCTGACACAAATACACACACCCCACACACCCATCAACAGCACTATAAAACATATACCCACATCACCCACAATCCTAAACTAACACAACAGGACGGCTACACTTTGCGTCAACAATCCAAAACTGTTGCACACATATCACAAATAACAAATCATCCGGCACGCACCACACACCACACACCCCACCACATCACACATCCCCCTCTGCACAACCTACACACACCACACAACACCTGTGTCCCCACAAAGGCACCCCTGTTTCACTGATGAGGAGTTGCATGTCATGGTTGAGGAAATAGGTGGGGTATAGCTACAGCTGTTTGGAACACTGGTACAGGAGAAATCCATTGACAGAAAGATGGATCTATGGTGGAGAATCATGGACAGGGTGAACGCCGAAGGACTACATCCACGCACAAGGAACGACATAAGGAAGAGGTAGAACGACCTACGGGGAAAGGTGCATTCCATTGCAGCAAGGCACCAGCTTGCCATCCAGAGAACAGGCAGTGAACTCCCACCCCTTTCCCCACAGCTGACAGCATGGGAGGAGCAAGTCTTGGCAATCCTCCATCCTGAGGGACTCACTGGATTAGCCAGAGAACTGGACACTTGTGAGTCAACACTTACTACCTATCACACCCCCCATACCTGCATGCCATCACAACCCCTCACCCTGACCCCATCACCCGACCCCACACAGTGCACACCCCAATTAACAAACATAAATGCCAAGCCCGCATGCCAAACCCACTGCATACACATCCCTCCCAGCTCTGCTGGAAATAGGTAGGGTATAGCCACAGCTGTTTGGAGCAGTGGTACAGGAGATATCCATTGACAGGAAGATGGATCTATGGTGGAGGATCATGGACAGGGTGAACCCCGAAGGACTACATCCATGCACAAGGAACGACATAAGGAAGAGGTAGAATGACCTACGGGGAAAGGTGCATTCCATTGCAGCAAGGCACCAGCTTGCCATCCAGAGAACAGGCAGTGGACTCCTACCCCTTCGCCCACAGCTCACAGCATGGGAGGAGCAAGTCTTGGCAATCCTCCATCCTGAGGGACTCACTGGATTAGCCGGAGGACTGGACACTGGTGAGTCAACACTTACTACCTATCACACACCCCATACCTGCATGCCATCACAACCCCTCACCCTGACCCCATCACCCCACCCCACACAATGCACCACCCCAATTAACAAACCTAAATGCCAAGCCCCGCATGCCATACCCACTGCATACACATCCTTCCCAGCTCTGCATGCACACCCACCATAGCACATCACTCACATCCCCACAGGTGCCCGAGCAAATGTCAGTGGCGAGGAAGTGCCATGGCTACCCAGTCCCCCACCAGAAGATGCCCCCAATGATGACAGAAACTCTGTTGCTCTGGATCTGGATGAACTCCTTGGCCCCTCAGAAACCACTGGTCAGTCGGCTACCCCAGCCCACACCCATTCCACTACAGAGCTTCCCGCTCAGAATCCGACACCAAAGCAGCCACCCAATGTCCCCAGACCTCTGTCCCCAGGACACGGCAATCAGTAGTGTGCCCACCTGTACAGGGACCCTAGTCCACACCTCACTGGCAAGACAATGAGGGTCCTGTGGACAGTGGGAGTGGGCACACCGTTCAGGGGACACAAGCACAGGGGGCCAGGGACAGTCAGAGGACAGCTATACACCAGGTGGAGGACAGGCCCAGGGAACCGATTGCCCAGGAGGCACTCACTAATGTCCTGGGTGCTTACCAACAATCCCAGGACAAGATGGGTCAGGTGATGAACATCATGCAGGAGAACCAGCAGCTGCAGGGGGAACAGCCCCGGAGATCAAGCAAGAATTGCAGGCCCTGAACACCACCATGGTCTCCATTGGAGGGGGGCTGAGTGACATGGCCAAGATCATGAGGACTACACAGCACACCAGTGGGCCCCTTCCAATAGCAAGTGTTCTGACCAGCCTTCCACATATGCGGCAGCTAGTGGACAGGAGGCCCTGCCACAGGACCCACAGGCCACCAGCACCCCTCTCCCTGCAGAAGGTGAACCACCCCGCAAACAGTCCCTGTGACCCACAGAGACACCAGAGACAATTGTAACGACCAAGGCCACCACCAGGAAATGAGCCCTTCCTCAATGTCCCCCTTATGTTTCACTGTGTCACCTTGTCCACTTTGAAATGACATTGCTCCCCTTCCAATGGCCCCTTGGACACTGGACCAAGTGGCCACTAAATTGGACTATTCCCAACCATCTCCCCACTCTATTCCACTTTGCATTCTATAAAAAATTTCAATAAACCCCCCTAGACCCAACTTGAGTAATAGTGCTTTATCTGAAGGTAATGTACAATGTATTGAACTGTAATGAAGTTCATGATCCTGTATGAGTGTTCAGTAAGATGTTGATCCATCCTACAAAGGTATCTCAGCAGTCTGTACACATCACAGCATTACACTGTTGTAACCACAGCAACATCTGCAATAAGGGAAGGCATAGGTGACAGTCAGGTGGGATGCAAAGGTGATGACTGGCATTATACTACAGCCACACAGCACAACACTGAAATGGAGAAATGTTTAGTTCAACAGTCTTACCTGAGTGTCATTGGAAGTACTGCTGTATCATATGTGTCCTGTTGTTCACATCCACCTCCTCTTCCTCCTCCTCACTGTCCTCAGTGTCCACTGCTGCCACAGCTGCATTGTCACTCCCCTCCTCGTGCAGATAGGGCACATGGCATCTGAGGGCCAAGTTGTGCAACATGCAGTATACCACAACAATCCTTCAGACCCTCTCAGGGGAGTAGCAGAGGGATTCACCTGTCAGATGGAGGAACCTGAACCTTCAGGAGACCGAAGGTCCTTTGAACAATCCTCCTGGCATACCCATGAGCATCATTGTACCTAGTTCTCAGATTCCTAACAGGGGTCAGGAGCCAGGACAGGTTTGGGTAGCCAGAATCATCTGTAAGAAGTGAGGGGCACACATTAGCCCTGCACAATGGCATGGGGTATGACTCCTGAATGCATACACTGACAGACATTGGGTGGGGACTCAGGCTCACCCATATAAGCCACACTCTGTGCCTCTGTAGTTGTGCTATCAACTGTGGGACACTGCTATTCGTCAGGACAAAGGCATCATGCACCGACCCAGGATACTTGGCAGTGACGTGGGAGATGTACTGGTCAGCAAGGCACACATCTGGACATTGAGTGTGTGGAAACTCTACCTATTCCTGTGCACTTGTTCATTGGCCCTGGGGGGGACTAAGGCACTATGGGGGTCATTCCGACTTTGGCGGGCGGCGGAGGCCGCCCGCCAAAGTAACCCCGTCGGAAGACCGCTCCGCGGTCAAAAGACCGCAAGGGTCATTCCGACTTTCCCGCTGGGCCGGCGGGCGACCACCAAAAGGGCGCCCGCCGGCCCAGCGGGAAAGACCCTGCAACAAGGAAGCCGGCTCCGAATGGAGCCGGCGGAGTTGCAGGGGTGCGACGGGTGCAGTGGCACCCGTCGCGATTTTCACTGTCTGCAAAGCAGACAGTGAAAATTTTTATGGGGCCCTGTTAGGGGGCCCCTGCACTGCCCATGCCAGTGGCATGGGCAGTGCATGGGCCCCCAGGGGCCACACGACACCCGTTCCCGCCATCCTGTTTCCAGAAACAGGGTGGCAGGAAGGGGTCGGAATCCCCATTGTGGCGCTGCAAGCAGCGCCGCCATGGAGGATTCCCTGGGCCAGGGGAAAACCACTGGTTCCCCTTTTCTGACCGCAGCTTTACCGCCGCGGTCAGAATGGCCCTGGAAGCACCGCCAGCCTGTTGGCGTTGCTTCCGTGGTCCCCGGCCCTGGCGGTCATGGACCGCCAGGGTCGGAATGACCCCCTATGAGTCCCGTCAATGGCCCCAATAACATGTGGAATATGTCCCATTGCATAGAGTTCAGCCTTCACAGGGGTTAAATTATCTACTTGGGGGAATGCGATGTAGCTGCACATGTGTTTGAGCAAGGCTGCCAAATCCCTTGCAAGCACAATAGAGAACATTGGCTGTGACATTCCTGCAGCCAAGTCCACTGTTACCTGGAAAGAGCTAGTTCCGAGAAAATGGAGCACTGAGAGTACCTGCACAAGAGAGGGGATTACTGTTGTGCAACGGATAGCAGATAGCAGATCAGGCTCCAATTGTGCACACAGCTCTGTGATTGTGGCTCTGTCCTGACAATAGGTGAGTATGATGTGCCTGTCCTCCAGTGTAGCCAAGTCCACAAGGGGTCTGTACATGGGTGCTTGCCTCCTCCTCCTATTCCTCCGGAGTGTTTGGTACCTAAGGTACCCAAAAGTAAGAAGGGAGTGACAACAGGAACCATGAACACATTACAAGTGTACACAGAGCATGCTTGTCTGTTGGATGCTGGAATTGTCTAGGCTGTACATTTGACTACAACGACACACTTTTAAATCTGCACATGTGTACTAGCATTAGAAAATGGCAACTGCCTGTCCTGTTTCCAGGGGCAGGTGGAAGTGATCTTACTCCGCCGCCGTTCGCGTCATGGCGGGAGGTGGTCTGCACTGTAGTGCAATTCCTCATTGGCTAACACTGCCCTTTATGGAGTATGGGAACCAATGATGATCAACGCCAGTGGTGACGAAGTTCACCACCATGGACGTGACCGCCATTTTCTTTCTACCACTTCACTTGATTCCTGACTTTCCACAGGACGACATCACCACGGCATATGCTGCTGTTGCCTGTGTCTGGAACCTGCCATGGCACATGCAACAGGGAAAAGGGCCCCAGCCTTCACGTCGGAGGAGTTGGGTAGGCTCCTACCCCTGTATGGGCAGTTGTATGGGCCTTCAGACCAACAGGCAAGTACACCATGGGTACATTGTATGCGACATGGCTGAATGGAGAAGTTTATGTGTGCTGGCAGTGTGTCATTTGGGGTGGTATGGCTGGTGGCAGTGTTAATGTAGAGGTATGGGTCATGGGTGTGTCTGATGAGTGGCAAATGCAGTTTGTAGGCCATATGTGTGACAGGCTGGATTGTATGGTTCATGGTGTCCCACTGTTTGTATTTCCGCTGCAGGTCAGTGCCCATCAGAAGAAGGGGTTGTGGCGTGCCTTCGCCAAGGACGTGCATTCCCTGGGGGTCTATAGAAGGCGGAGCACCCACTGCAGGAAAAGATGGGAGGTCTTGAAACTCTGGGCGCGGAAGACTGCGGAGGCCAATCTGGGAACAGCCTCCCAATGAAGGAGGGGTTGCCATCGGAATCTGACCCCCCTATTGGACCGCACACTGGCGGTGGCCTACCCAGACCTCGATGGGCTCTGGAGGGCACCACAGCAGCCACAAGTGGGTGAGTACAGTTTGTTTGGCCACCATATCTGTTGCCTGGCATGGGATTTGGGTGCAGGGTACTAGTTGGTGGATGTCCCAATATGCTGATTTAGACATTGCTGTGTGGTCCAGCTTAGGTTAATTGGGTGAAATGCATATTTTTGATAGCTAGGTAGCTGACTTTTCATGGCAGACAGGGCTTAGTTGGTCCCAGTTGGAGTGCAGATGGCAGTGTTTGGCTTCTACCTGCTGCACTACTTAGCCAATGAATGGAATGCCAGTGTAGCCCATACTGCCCATTCTCAGTCTCATGTGTGACAGTGATGTGTATTCCATCTGTGCTTTTGGTGCTGTGATTGACCCTGTGCTCCCTTTGTTTCTCCCCCCTTCTCCTTTGTCATCCTGTCCATGTATGCATTAGCATCATCTGGCGAAGGAGCAGTTGTACCGGCGAGTGAGGGAGCTGCAGCCCATGGGATCCAGGAGGCAGAGTCCACCAATGCCGAGGAGGCCAGTGGGATAGAGGGCGAGGGGAGCACCATGGCGGGGACTAGAGCTGATACCACTGACTCTGATTCCTCCTCTGGTGGTAGCTCCCTGGTAGGGGTGGTCCCCTCTCAGACCACCCCAGCTACAGGTTCTACAGCCACCCTGTACCAGCACTGCCCTCCCAGTAGCCCCCCACTGAGTTGCCTGTGCCCGCTCACCCAGGAGGGTGGGCCTCTCCTTCGCCCCAGGCACCTCAGGCCCTGCCCCAGTCAGCCATGCTACCCTCATTGCGGAGGCTATTGACCTCCTGAGATCCATCTCTATAGGGTAGTCAACCATAGTGAATGCCATCCAGGGGCTGGCAACCCAGATGCAGCAATGCAATGCCTTTCTGGAGGGCATTTACGGTGGCTTGGCAGCCCTACTGAGATTGTTTCAGGGTCTGGCCTCTTCATTGACAACAGCCAGTGTCCCTATTTCTTCAATTTCCCCTCCAACTACCACTTCCCAGTCCCAGTCTCCTCACCCTCAACCCGTCCCACCAACATATACAGACAAGCATGCACACAAACATCGCACAAGACTCCCACAGACAAACACAGGCAGCACAGTTCATGTCCACAAGCACTCACACAGCCAACACACAGATGCACACACAACATCATCCACTGCCTCCACTGTCTCCCCCTCCTTCTTCTCCCTCACAGACACATCCGCACTCACACCTGCATGCACTGCATCAAAAATCCCTTAACCTGCCACCTGCACAGCCTTGCCCATAGTCACCAGAACAGCAGACCAGCAGACACACCACATGTGCAGTCACCACCACCACTATCACTACCTCGTGCAGCACACCCACCTCACATGCAGACACCACCACAACATCCATCCACACATCCTCTTTTCCGTCCCCCACCCTGTGTGCCCCCCTCCAAAGACAAACAAATGCTCACACTCAGACCCCCAACAGACATTTACCTCACACACACACACACACTGTCCATGCACCTGCACCAAGGGCAGCACACCCTCTTCTCCTACAACTACTCCCTCCACCTCCACTCCCATCTCTGCTCTCACATCCCGCCCCATTGGCCCTAAAAAGCTTTTCTTTACCAACCTTGACCTCTCCCCTCCTCCCTCCCTTCCTGCCTGTAAAAGGAAGGTCCCACCCCCAGCCCAGTAATTCCATCACCCAGTCTGACACGGTTCCAGCCCAAGAGTCTCCAGCTGCCACTAACAGGCACATGAGTGCGACACTGGCCCTCCAATCCAAGGACACTCCTCCAGCCCCAAAACGGAGGGCTAAAGTTCTGCCCCCTCCAAACAAACTACCAAAACCATGGAGCCACCTCCAAAACCAAAGGCCAAGGAGACCCCTCCCAAAACAAAGCCCAAGGGGACCCCTCCCAAGACAAAGGACAAGGAAACCTCTCTCAAAACAAAGGCCAAGGAGGCCCCTTCCAAAACAATGCAAGGGAAGTCCGCCTTAAAGAGGCCCATGAAAAAACACAGAGGCCAGTGGAGCAGACCTTTGGGCTCCTTAAGGCCATGGTTTAGGTATCTGGACAAGATTGACAGAGCCTTCCTGTACTCACCCGGTAAGGTGTGCCAAGTCACTCTTGCATGCTGCATGCTCCACAACATAGCCCTGCAACAGAACACCCCAATATTCAGAAAGGATGGAGTTCCTGAAGAGCCAAACGGTTAGGGCAATGCTCAATGAAGTTGACAGTGGTGAAGAGGAATGAATTGACTTAAGTCAAGATCTAATTGAGCACTTCTTCACCTGAATGCAAGTGTATCTTTACATATTGTAATCTCCAATGTCAGTGCAACTTGTGGCATAGGTAACATATCAGTCTGCAATGGTAATTTGGAAAATCCAAGGCAAAGATGTTAGTGGATCAGAGTTTCCCTGCATTGACTACTGTGTTTGTTGGCATAGATTATCTTTGCTTGTGCGAAGTACATGTGTCCTCCTAACTGGTTATTTGAATTTAATTTAATTAATATGTGGAATAATTAATCATCCCTTGTTACTCTGTTTCATGATCTTTCACTATGTCATCTTCATTTGGACATTTCAAAGGTATGACATTTGCAGTGACAGATTGCTTTTTGAAAGTACAAAGGAAACGTGTTGATCCTGGGGTGATGAAGTACTGGGTTTTTCAGAACCCAGTGGTGCCAGGGAACACACCCTAAGACTTCGAGTCCTTCCTGTTTCAGACTACAGAAACACAGAGTCTTCTTGGTGAAGTCAAAGATCTTGTTTATTGGCTGCAGCCAGTAACAGGTATCCTAGAAGTACAACACAGTGTATATTCTCAGGAGACTGCCCTCATTGCAAAGCTAACCTTCTCTTTTATACAGAATATTATGCTTTAGGCAAACATTCCTTATTTTACAGTTGACCATTCACATATTTTCACTACAAAGACATAGCAGGGTTGTGATGACAAGCCCATATTTCAGTTTATCCAGCCCTCAATCAATTACCCGGCAAGGCTCAGTACTTTCATCAGATATCAACGGACCCCCAATATAAACAGGCACCTCCTCCTTGTAAAGCAAGTCATAAAGAAAGAAACAGGGACAGGTGTGTGTAAGATTAGGCATGGTTTGTGTGTGATGAAAGGTTTTATGATGTGTTGACCCTTGATACTAATCTCATTCGGCCTCTGGGAAAGAAACTGGCCGAACAGGTTTGGCTTCAGGCAGTGGAGTCAGCTTGCCCAGGTCACAGAGGAGTCAGCAAAGATGTAGTGTCCTTCAGACTCGTTTTCAGCATTAGACATTGGCCTATGTGAGGGCAATCACAAAATGGCAGTCGTTTAAATGGAACACGAGGGTTCAGGACGGAAACTCTGATATTCGGGTGATTTCGTTACCCGAATATGAATACAATGCTTGTGCATACTATTCTAATCATTCTCGGTCTGCTGATACCAAAATCGTTGTGATGCGACGATGTTTATAACATGGGTCCAGAATTTTCAGTACCACAGACCCTCCTTTTGCCCTTACATAGGCAATAACCTATACTCACGCTAATCTGAGTCCAGGTCTATATTCATAAAGTCGTTGAGATGTTGCTGTAGCATCATCCTATTACCTAGCTCGTCCCTTGATACAGGTTTCCTTACACACGATGTAGCACAGAGGCCACATATTGCAGGAGTACACTGTACACACAGACAGGACAGGAAAAGAATGGCTAAGATCATCCCAATGACTACCAGAGTCTTCCATCCCCAGGCGGATATCAGCTCCCAGAACCACCCCATCAATGACCAATCTCCTTTATCCACGTGAATAGACTCAGAGATCTTATGCAGTTTGGAAATGGCCTGGTAGACTGTCGGAGCGTTATCTGGGATGAAAACACAGCAACTTGATTGGATCACTTTACATACCCCACCTCGGTCTGCAAGTATGACGTCTAATGCGACCCTGTTCTGAAGAGTCATAAGGCGATCCGACTGGAGCTCAGCAGTCAAATTACCAAGGGCTCCGGTGGTTTCAACTACCGTGGATTCAACCACCCTTGTCAATTGCCTTATGTTCCTGCTGTTAACCATAGGACCCCAAAACGGCAGAAAATCCTTTACGAAATCTCAAAATTCTTGTCCTGTAGTGTCTTCTTTACTTATGACACCTCTAACTATCCTTGTCTTATGGTAATCTGCCGCGGCCGTGTAGGTGGGAGGTAACAGGAACGAAACAAAACATGTGCCTGAGAAGTCAGGGGGCAACCATGTATAGGCTCTATTATGGCAGATGTAATAGGTACCCTTTGCTGCTAAGAACGAAGGAGAAGTCTGAGATGCAAAAACATATGTTTCAGTGCAGATACTTTTCCCTAACTGAGCTCTGGGATTCTTGCCATTACCTTGCAGACATAGGTGACCCTGATGGGGTACAATCCAAATTTAGGAGGATCTCTTTGCTCGCTGGTTCCCACTCAGAGTAACTCCATATCCTGTTATGTTCCATCCAATATACGCTAGTGTCTCATCTCTCGGGATAGTCTCATAGGAAATATCTTCCCTAATCATATCTACTATACCCTTAGCTAGAGCACTATTCTTAGGATTATCTTTCACAGAACGTAGGGGGTTGGCTTCATACGCGTATATGAACACCGTTCTATATGCCCATACAGAACCATTATGGCTGAAAGCCGGACCAGATAAGGGATACCTTTATCAGTAGTATGAGGCATAAGACCACACACCCAACAGTTAGTTGTGTTCACTACTAGTTGGTGTTGGTGTAGAAGCTGAATGAATGAATTGTTGACAAATTCTAATCTTCTGGCAGACTCGTGTTCAGGCAGGGGGTGAAAAGAATGCGAGGAAACAGTAGAAGGAGGTATGGGCTGTGTAATGGGTGCCAATGTCACTTGAAAAGAGAATAAAACATATCCTATTAAAAACGTCATTACACTAAGCAACATGAAAATACATAATATCAAAAATTGTTTCTTTGTCATTATTATACACATTCTGGCTTTAAAGTTCATCTGTCTGCCAGGTCTCTCATTCTTGAAAAACTCCATCCTCTCTAATTGCTGCTCGTGGTGGTAGGGTGTTCTATGCTAGGGAATGCTTCTGTCAGTCCAGAGCAACTCCCTTAGACCGACCAGAACTGTCGACCTAACGTCCTCAGCTGCACTCCAAAGACTTGGGCAACCACGACCCTACAGCTGAACCCGGATGGCGGTTCGAAAAGAAAAAAAAAACAAAAATAAGAAAGTTTCTCAGATGAGAGAGCCGCACTTTAAAAAAAAATAGCAAAGGAACTGGAAAAATTTTATTTGTCCTTAGTTCTTGGTCTCAAATTATAACGGCTTTTTCCAGGTACTGTCTGGTTCTGGAACAAGAGTTCAGGCTCTGTAGTGTTCCATCGAATTGACGGTGGCACAGCTTCTTGCAAATTATTGTCACTTTCTCGTTCAGAAATTGTTCCTTTTACACGTGCATCGCTAAATGGCAAAAAACGAGGCACAGTCTCAGTCTCAGAGTCAGCGATCCCCTCCTGGACCCACTGGTCGTACGGTAGAGGAAAAGGGACCCTCTTGCAGTGTACGCCGTGGATCCAGTCCTTTTTCCCTTCCACTCGAACAGCTGATCTTGTTGAGAGAAGGACGAGGTGGGGGCCGGTCCAACGGGGCTGGTCATTCTTTGTCCGCTGGAAGTTCTTGACCAGCACCCATGATCCAGGATCGATAAGATGTCCTGGAGCTTCAGAGACCTGAGGCAGAGTATTGTGAACCTGTTGGTGTAGAACACGCAATTTAGCCGTCAATTCACACAAATAATCAAGCAGTACAGGGTGTTCGATCTCACTGAATTTTGTTGGTCTTGACACTCCCCCTATGTTGGCCGGGCGGCCGAACACAATTTCATAGGGACTAAGTCCCACTCGCGAATGCACAGTCATTCTTGTTATTAGGAGTGCTAGAGGCAGAGCGTCAGGCCATTTAAGACCAGAGCTCGCTTGTATCTTTGCCAACTTCAGTTTTAGCGTGCCATTATAGCACTCTTCTAGTCCAGCTGATTGGGGGTGATTTGCAGCGTGGATTTTTTGCTGGATACCTAGCCCCTCACATACTTTTTTCATCACTCGACCCACAAATTCACTCCCATTATCACTCCAGACCATTCTCGGCATTCCAAACCTAGGGAAGAATTCTTTGGCAAGGGCTTTAGCTGTGGATAAGGCAGTGTTGTCTTTTAAGGGATATGCTTATATCCATCTTGAAAAAGCACAAACAACAACGAGTACGTATTTCAGATTGTTGCACCTTTCCATGTGGATGAAATCTAGCTGCAAAACCTCGAACGGATACGTTGGAGGCGCAAAATGACCAGCTGGAGTTGGGGTTCCCATACCAGGATTGTATTTCAGACACACCATGCAATTCTTGACCACATTCTCTGCACATTTAGGAATTCCAGCATTTTGCCATACTGGAGCCAACAACTTACAAATCCCTTTCACACTGATATGGGCCATTCCATGAGCCATTGTCACCACTGCAAGCACATACGCATCGGGTAACAACCATCGCTGATGTTCTGACAAGTCAACCCAACAACCATTTTCATCCAATTTACCCGTACTTTCTTTCCACTCATTCAACTCTTTCTCTGAAGCTTCAGCTTGAAGAGACTTCACACCCTCTATCGTATCTTCACATATTCCAACGTCACCAACCCATCTTGCGGGGCCTGCAACATACATTCGATTCATCACATCTTTTGCTGTTTCTTTTGCGATTTCGTCAGCAAATGCATTGCCACGACCGACATCATCAGTAACCTTCTTGTGTGCACTGCATTTCACAATCGCAACTTGTAATGGCAAGGTCAGTGACTCGAGAAGCTCATTCACCAACTGACCATGCTGAATTTTAGCTCCATGCGAAGTCAGGAACCCACGTTCTTTCCACAATCGTCCAAAACTATGGGCCACACCAAACGCATACTGTCTGTCGGTATATATGGTCACTTTCATTCCTTTCGATAACACACACGCTCTCGTAAGTGCAATCAGCTCTGTTGCTTGAGCTGAATTATGTGGTATACGTGCAGCTTCAACAATCGTATGCAAAGTTGTGACAGCATATGCTGCAGTCGTATCACCATTCGGAAGCTTGAAGCATGAACCATCCACCCATAAGGTACCATCACACTTTACAAGAGGAGTATCTTTAAGATCTACTCTCCCTTTCGTTTCTTCTTCTGTCCTAAGAAAACAATCATGTTGTTCAACATCATCTGTGTCTACTGAAATTGGCAATAACGTGGCTGGATTCAACGTATTGCACCTCTTTATGTGCACATGACTCGCTAACAGTGTCAACTCGTAACCTGACAATCGAGCACTAGTTAAATGCTGTGTCTTGGTCCTGTTTAACAACGTGTCCACTGCATGTGGAACCATCACAATCAACATATTATTCATCACTAACCCAGCAGACTGTCGAATAGAAACAGCTGCGGCCGCTGTGGCTCTCAAGCAACTCGGCAATGCTTTAGCTATCGGATCCAAAGTTGACGAAAAATATGCGTATGGGCACTGCTTGTCTCCAAAAGACTGTGTCAGCACTGACAATGCACAACCCTCTTTCTCATGGACATACAGTGTAAAGGGCTTACTGTAGTCGGGGGTACCCAACACAGGAGCCGAACACAATGCATTACGCAATTCTGAAAAACTTTTCTGACAATCTTCAGACCATGGAACGGGGTTCGGTGTATCTTTATAGGTCAATGCTACCAAAGGTTTGGCCAACAAAGAAAAATTCGGTATCCATTGTCTGCAGTATGATGTAATGCCCAAGAAAGCACGTACTTCTCTCTGTGTCCTTGGCACACTCAATTTTGCAATTGCCTGAATTCTTTCTGAGGTCAGTTTCCTTCCCTCCTTCGATAAGAGATGACCTAAGTAGGTCACTTCTTGTCGACAATATTGCAGTTTTGAAAGGGACACTTTGTGATGTAAATCAGATAAATGACGCAACAACGACAAGGTGGCTTCTTTACAAATCTCTTCAGTATCTGTAGCGACTAGCAAATCATCGACGTACTGAATAAGGGTAGCGCCGTCAGGTAAAACAATTGCATCAAGCTGTGTTTTTAAAGCCTGACTATATATTGATGGACTTTCACAGTAGCCTTGAGGAGCGCGTTTGAAACGGAAACTTCGGCCTCCTAAACTGAAGCCAAAAATATCCCTGCTCTCCTCTGCAATCGGGATGCTGAAGAAAGCATTCTTTAAGTCAATCACCGAAAACCAGGTGGCGGAAGCTGGAATCATAGTCAATAGGGCAGTGATATTAGGAACAACTGGAAACTGTGGCACAACTATTTTATTTACCTCTCTAAGATCAATCACGAGCCTGTAAACAGGTGGCTTAGAGGGGTCAGTAAGTTTCAAAACAGGCAGGACAGGACTATTACAAACGTTGCCTCTTGTCTCTTCAATTACATCTTTTTCAATTAAATCATAAAGGATCGCTAGCAACGCCTTTTCACCTTCACTAGAGATCTTGTATTGTTGAATGCGTGGTAATTTAACATTGGCTTTCAATGTCACAACATAAGGCGGTATTTCCAAAAGACCCACGTCATTAGGACCAGTAGCCCAAATGGTATCAGGAAGAAACGACAATTCGGTCGGAAGTTTATCCTTCGACAAATACATTGGAAAGACCAATTTCCTACCCATTGTAAGTTGTACTCCCGAAGGAGAACAATATAATGTTGCATACAATCTTTTCAACAAATCCAATCCTAACAAGTTTTCACCACAACCTGTCGTCAGAATAAGGGGTGCTTCCAATTCACAAGGTCCAACAGAAAGGGACATAGGACTAGAAATCGGGTTCCTAACCGGGGTGCCAGAAAAACCTACTGAAACATTCATCTCGCCAGACAAAGGTGCGCCAGGGAGTTTTGAGTGCATAATAGAACTCTTTGTAGCACCAGTATCCAACAGAAAAGGCTCCGACAAACCTGATGTAATCACCTTAACATAAGGTCCATTCTGATCCACTGGAACTAAAAAAACTCCCTCTCTTCGTCTATGGCTGTCCTAGCAATTATTACCTTCCAAGTTCTCATTTTCTGCATAGTAGTCGTCAGCATAGTACTGAGCCGTCCTACCAGACGCGTTATGTTGCTGGTCAAAACTATTCATTGAGTTTTGAGACGGAAAGGAACGCGTGTTCTGGGGAAAACTTCCACGTCCTCTACCTCTAGGAGCTTGTTGAACACCTCGACCTCTTGCGCCTGAAGCACCATTCGTACGCTGTAACAAAATAGGGCAACTATACTTGAAATGACCCTCTTCTTTACAATATGAACACTGATTGGGACCTACAGGAACACGTGGTTGAGAAAACTCGAACCTTTGCGAGTTTCTCTGGAACTGTTGAGGTTGCTGATAGTTACTCTGTCGGATACGCCTGTTGTAAAATAACCTTTGTCTTTAATTCTTTCGTTTTCTTGTCTGCTCTATCCTTCTCATCTTTATCCCTATTTTCGTAGTATTGTGCAGTAGCCAATATTTGTGCTGAAAAGGAAACGGCCCAAGAACTCTCTGAATCCTTCAATTTCTTACACAGTTCGGCAAGCAAATTGTGCACAAATTTGTCGACGAACAACCGTTGACCACCTTCTGTACTCATATCTTGACCACTGTGGTCGATAAACGTTTCCTCAAACCTGGTGAAGAAATCAGACACTGTTTCATCTTTCTTCTGCTTACACGCAGACAATTTATCCCAATTCACACGCATCGCAGGCATTAAAGTCTTCATGTAAGTAATGATCCTAGCAGGCAGTTCTGCTACCAAAGGCTCAGGCTTGGCACCACCAACTTGTCTATCATTTGCAGCACTAATATTAGCCCATGAGTCACCTAACTCTTGTGTATGATCTGTATGGCGAACCAACCCCCACAAAGGCTGTGGAACAACATTCCCAAATAACATGTCTATGTCGGCTAAATTCATAATGCATGAGTCTGCAGTCTGTGATAATTCCTTATAATACCCTGCAGGGTTTTTACGGGGATCAGGCAAAGTCTGCTTAAGGGCTAAAACTTCAGCTCGCTTCCACGGAACATGTACCCAAACACGCTGAAAATGAGCTGGGACAGCATCAATTTGATTAGCAACATCAGCCGCAACGGCGTCCTTCCATACCGGAGGGACTTCTCTCATTGGGTACTGTCGCACCTTTTTTTTAACAGAGGAGTCATGTTGGAACAATGACTGAGAAGGATCCTTATTCCTAAAGGACAACAACGTCGCAACTGCTTTCTCAACATCGGGACCCACAATCGTGCCTTTTTCAAACTCAAACCGTACACAGCACAGATCAGGCGGATTTGTTTCCAAATCATTATCCTCCAATTCCTCACAAAGGAAAGCACACATTTTCTCAAAAACGTATCTTTGTTTCGGTGCTTCCCATTGACGGAAGACATCCATAACAGACTCTACATCGTATCTTAAAGGGTAAACAACCCATTTACGCGCCATACGGTCAAACATTTCTCTCTCTTGAGAATTAGGCAGTTGACTACGCGACTGTTTACGCTCCGAATCTGGGGTCACACCAGACGACCCAAAGAGAGGAAATATAAGTCTGGCAACAGTATCTGTCATTCTCTGTCGGACAGAAGGAGAAGTTGATGAAAGAACAGGAGGAAAAACAGAGGGAGGCAAGGCAGACGCAGAAGCAGACGCAGAGGCAGTATCAGGAAGAACACCACAAGAGGCAGTCGATGTAGTACATAAAGTCGCAGGAGGTACAGATGAAGCAGGTAGCGAAGTCGGCGGCCCTTGAAGGGGCTGCGCCATAGTAGTAGGAGCCAACTGAAGAGGAGCTGGCGGCTGTGGAAGAACCTGAGGCACAATAACCGGAGGTTGCACAGCTAAAGGTTGCGGAGGTGCTGTAGCATTCTGCGCATAAGGGGGTGGCGAACTCAACAAGTGTGACATTAAAGGATCTTTCTCAAGTTCTTTTGCTGCATCTTGCTGAAGAAGCGGAAAAACTGGATAACATTTATCGGTCACCAATTTACGTTGCCTGTGCAACTGCTCATTCATCTGTTCTTCTTCATCATCTTTAAACTGCATGGCAGCTTGCATTATCGAGATACCCTGTTCCCTCTTATTTCTCTTTGCTAATTTAATTTCCTTCTGTTTGGCTTCCTTACGCCATAGGCGGAAAGAGTCAAACATCGCCGGCCGGGCTTTCTTCTTGAAAAGTTTAACCTCCAGATTATTCAGAATCTCTGTGTCAAAACTACCATATTGGGACCATTTTAAAACACCATCTTCCCTGGTGTATCGGATCCATACTTCATTATATGTGAGGGGGCCTATGCCATGTTTCACATATAGTTCATAGGTTGGAGTTCCAATCAGAGGAACCGGACACAAGTCCTCCAATCGGGAATCCCTATTATAACCAAGACAAAACAAATTTCCATGTCTACTAAGACCAGGCATCTTCGCTCTCTACTCTAGCTTCAAACTTCAAAGGATTATTGAATACGATAGCCTCGTGAATACACGAATCCCTCGGATTTGGTACTTGCAAGTTCCAAATCAAAGATCCCAAGGGGATACCAAACTAAGAACCAAACTAAGGACTGGGAGACGCTCCACTTATACTTAACTGAGGTATCGATGACGTCACCAGAAGACTCGTTTATCGTTTCGCTCTACCAAATCATCAAGGGTCCAAAACAGGGCGATAGTCAGGGCAGCAGTCCTTCGTAGCCGTCGTGAAGCGGGGAACCTCGCAGCAAAGACTTTCAGACCACGTCGACATACAGGGGTCGATGAAGTGGCGGCCTCCCTCCAGAATTTCACACAAAGCTCCTCACGAACCTCTGGCTTGGACTGGTACTGCTGAAATCGCCTCACGTTGGGCGCCAACTGAAGTACTGGGTTTTTCAGAACCCAGTGGTGCCAGGGAACACACCCTAAGACTTCGAGTCCTTCCTGTTTCAGACTACAGAAACACAGAGTCTTCTTGCTGAAGTCAAAGATCTTGTTTATTGGCTGCAGCCAGTAACAGGTATCCTAGAAGTACAACACGGTGTATATTCTCAGGAGACTGCCCTCATTGCAAAGCTAACCTTCTCTTTTATACAGAATATTATGCTTTAGGCAAACATTCCTTATTTTACAGTTGACCATTCACATATTTTCACTACAAAGAAATAGCAGGGTTGTGATGACAAGCCCATATTTCAGTTTATCCAGCCCTCATTCAATTACCCGGCAAGGCTCAGTACTTTCATCAGATATCAACGGACCCCCAATATAAACAGGCACCTCCTCCTTGTAAAGCAAGTCATAAAGAAAGAAACAGGGACAGGTGTGTGTAAGATTAGGCATGGTTTGTGTGTGATGAAAGGTTTTATGATGTGTTGACCCTTGATACTAATCTAATTCGGCCACTGGGAAAGAAACTGGCCGAACAGGTTTGGCTTCAGGCAGTGGAGTCAGCTTGCCCAGGTAACAGAGGAGTCAGCAAAGATGTACGTGTCCTTCAGACTCGTTTTCAGCATTAGACATTGGCCTATGTGAGGGCAATCACAAAATGGCTGTCGTTTAAATGGAACACGAGGGTTCAGGATGGAAACTCTGATATTCGGGTGATTTCGTTACCCGAATATGAATACAATGCTTGTGCATACTATTCTAATCATTCTCGGTCTGCTGATACCAAAATCGTTGTGATACGACGATGTTTATAACATGGGTCCTGAATTTTCAGTACCACAGTGACACCCATTTGGGATGGACAGATCTTGTACAGAGACAACTTGCACTGTGATTGAATGGAAGTACAGGAGATTGTATCAGACCTGGTTTCTTTGTGATGTTGCCATCAAGGCAATATGTACTACTTACCTTGCTCAACCCACATGTGTATGTCAAGCCATAGCATACTGCTCTTCAATCACATTGTCAAAATCTTTAATTAGTGTTCAGTGAAGGTAGCTGTTGTTGTCCCTCATAGTTGAAAGAACGTTTTTAGCACACCACTGAACGGTGGTTGTGACTTTGCAGCAGATACTTCCACAATGTACTGTAATGGTCATGTAGCCTCAAATTGCTAAACTGCCATGATGTTGACTTGGTGTTATTGATGTAGGATTCCTATTGTGAGGGAAGGATGTCTGACTCCAGATGGAGTCATGCATCAGTGACTGTTTGCCTATTTAATTTGATTCCATGCAATATTCACTTTCTTTCATGGTGTCAAGGCCATAGAGTGTCCACCTCTAAATGGCGCAGACTATTGGGGTTATGCAGGGTTTGTGAAATAAATCAAACAAGTGTCTTATACTTTGTATCCATATCATTTATTTGCATGACACCAAAGAACAGAAAGGTGATTCAAGCAATGTGAAAATGAACCTTAAAAAGGTCTGTCATGGTGGATGAAAGTATTGTAGGAGAGCCAAAAAAAAGTTTGGAGTACAAAATATAACTGTCCTCAAAAAAGGTAAATGTGTCTCTCAAATAGTCTACAGAATGAATGGTAGACACGCACTGGAGGAAATTACGATCTGTGTCATTTGGAGATGGTGGTGGAGGTCTTGTCATCCTCTCTTGGTAGTCCAGGTTACCATCCCCTCCAGGGAAGGGGGGCACAAGTGTGGGGACCTGGCTGGGAGGAGCAGGCTCCTCATGTGACAGGTCCTCCCTGTCGGTGGCTGGCAGTGGTGTACTTGCTCTAGATGTAGAGGGACCACAGGCGGGGAAGATAGTATGGCAAAAGTCATGCATATATGGTGATACATGTAAAAAAGCACCTCAGTCATGGAGCTCATTTTGTCATTGTGGGTTTGTATTTCCAACATGAGCTCTCTCTGCACCTCCTTGATCTTAGAACCCGGACCATCACATCTTGGTACTTTTGTACTGCTCCCAAGACTCGGTCAATGGTGGTCTGGCTGACATAGATGCCAGTGGTCTCACTTTGCTGGCCCAAAAATTCCCTCCCGCAATCCCTACCCTACCCCGCCACCGCCACCCTGTAGCCTTGAGGCATTGTGCCCCATCCCACTGGGCCCTGGCACAAATGGAGGCAGTATTGTTTTTTTTCTCATCAGGAGCCAAGACTAGAGGGCACAAGATTGGTGTGTTGTTCCTTGGTTCACAGGAAGTGGAGGTATCCTGATGTTGTTGCAGCTAGGGTGATAGGTGTAGCTGTGGGCTAAGTGTGACTCACTGGACCTGTCTGGCCTGGCCAACCAAATGGACCAGCTGCTCCCAATCATCCATACTGGAGTCCTCACTGAAGGCTTGATCCTTGTCTGGAGTGGAGGTGTATTGAGTGGCAGAGAGTGGCACACTGGCCTGTTGGGGTTGGACCTGAGAAGAAAGCAGTATGAAATAATTAAAACCTACTTTTTACCTCTAAAAATGTAAAATCAGACTGATAGAATGATTAGACCTTTGTGTAATTGTCATCGTTTTACTCATGCAGACTGATTTTCACAGATGCCAACTCCAGTGATAACGTTGTAGAAATATCCTGAAATGCAAAATGTTATTTCATAATTGTACATTACATGTAGCAGACATTCAGCCCAGCACAGTGGTGAGTAGATTAGAGTATCGTAACATTCAAGGTCTAGCAGTCTACAAAACATAGGCACATTGTGGTTCAACTTAATATTAAAACTGTCATTGGTCATCATATGGACAGTGCAAAGTAAAGTGCATGTGGCTACTACTTCTCTTTAGCATTCCACATCACATGGTTGGAAATACTGGATTCAACAGACAATTAATTATGTGAGCATTTACGTCACTTCAACAAAGCTATGCGAAGGTGTCAACATGGTTCAGATACACAACTGACATGTTCATCCTTAGCATGATATGGTGACTGTGAAATGCACACATTATTGAAATGTGTGTATGTATGGAAGTAAAGGAAGTTAGAGCTGCATTGCATTGTGGATATAAAAACAGGGCATCATGGTAGTTCTAGTCATCTGCTGACACCATAGACAATACGTGTTCAAAAAGGGAGCTCCACATATCTATTTCAATAACTGTTGTGGAGATGAACTGAACACACATTTATAACATACACTCATATAGGTATAATGTGAATGGGTGAAAATACCACTTACAAACAACATACCTTCATGTGCAAATGGATGGAGTTTTGGACCTGTTTTGGGAGAACAACAACATACATTGATAGAAAGCAAGGGTCTAAGCAAATTTAAGGGATGGCCAATGGCGAACAAGACATAGGCCCTCATTCCAACCCTGGCGGTCTCTGACCGCCAGAGCGGAGGGCAGCGGAAGCACCGCCAACAGGCTGGCGGTGCTTCCTGGGCTATTCTGACCGCGGCGGTAAAGCCGCGGTCAGAAAAGGGGAACCGGCGGTTTCCCGCCGGTTTTCCCCTGGCCCAGGGAATCCTCCATGGCGGCGCTGCTTGCAGCGCCGCCATGGGGATTCCGACCCCCTTCCCGCCAGCCTGTTTCTGGCGGTTCTCACCGCCAGAACCAGGATGGCGGGAAAGGGTGTCGTGGGGCCCCTGGGGGCCCCTGCACTGCCCATGCCACTGGCAGGGGCAGTGCAGGGGCCCCCTAACAGGGCCCCATACAGATTTTCACTGTCTGCTTTGCAGACAGTGAAAATCGCGATGGGTGCCACTTCACCCGTCGCACCCCTGCAACTCCGCCGGCTCCATTCGGAGCTGGCTTCCTCGTTGCAGGGGCTTTCCCGCTGGGCCGGCGGGCGGCCTTTTGGCGGTCGCCGCCGGCCCAGCAGGAAAGCCAGAATGGCCGCCACGGTCTCCTGACCGCGGAGCGGCCATTCGGCGGTAACCGCATGGCGGGCGGCGACCGCCGCCTGCCGCGGTCAGAATGACCGCCTATATGTCTAACTTAAGGGCAGGACTCTATTTATGATTGTTGAGACATTGCTAAGTGCAACTTACCAGACTCCACTCCACCAGGGATTCAAGTTAAGCCTTCAGGATGTAGGGTCTGCAAGACCTTCTCTTCCCAGGGAAAGAGTTGTAATGGGGGGGCTTCACCAGTCTCTGAGCCTCCAGGTGATGCTTGGGAGCCAGGAAACACACCCTCCCTTGCACATTGTTGTATGTCTTCCTAATCTTCTCCTTTGTGCACAGGTTGTTTGCTACAGCATTCAACTCTGTCAACTACTCTGGACTACATTTGCCTTTTCTGAGAAATGGTTGTATTTTGTACTTGTGCTCCAAACAATTGTGGCTCTACTCTAATTATTTCATTCACCATGACAGATAACTCTCTCTCTCTATGAAATGTGAATTTCTCCTCCCTGCCATTGTGAATATTATTTTTTTAAACAGTGCCCAAAAAATGAAGGATACTGAAAGAAAGCAAAATTAACAAAAAACACAGAAAAAAATATAACATGTCTCCTGTTTCAAAACTACTGCAGGTTAAATGGTGTTCTGCAATGTGATGGCAAAGGATCATGGTCTAAAATGATGTGTGTTTTATAGTGTATTTTGCAGGTGTTCACAATTGTTCAATATACAACAGGTGTGGGCTACTAGCATCCAAACAATAGCCACAGCCACAGCACTAATACTGAACGGGTCCCACCACGGACTCCCACTGTCATGGGCCTGCTGTGCATACAACACCAGAAAGACTGTTTGACCTAAACAGGCTCTGCGAGATCCCACCGTCTAGACAGCGACAGACGACGACTTGTCAGCATTGGAGTCAGCTGCGTTGTCTCCAGTATGCAACTTGTGTGACTTAATGCACTTGGTCTTGGTAATCCTCGTATCAGCTGCATTACATCTCAATATATTAGGTGGAATGCCATCAACTTGATGGTCTTTTGGGCCCGCCACCAACACAGCTTGTTATTAACACTGTCAAGATCTAAATCAGGCTCCATGTTGCTTTATTTCTCCTACTTAACTTTTTCTCAAACACAATCTTGACATTTATGTTCACTTCTCCGCACGTTACTTTAATTGAATGTGGAACCTAACCTAAGATATCTAGTATCAGAAAGTCAACTGGTAGTTCTGAAAAACATGATCTTCAAAAATTATTGTGTTGGAACCTCGGACAGATAACTTGTATTCATGTCTCAAAAGAAGAACAACAGAATTGACTGGTCTGGCAGTTTTAGGTTCTAGGAATTTAAATCAATACTCATAAAATCAGAGAAATGTGGAATATTTCAAGAGCCAAAGGCATAGGAACATTTATAAACCACCGACAAAACCAATAGGTTTAGTTTTGTACAGTGATTCTGTACAGAGGCATGGTACATGGAAAAATGCATTCCCAGAGAGAGAGAAACACACATACACACATCCTTGCACACAAAGGGGGTCATTACAACATTGGAGGTAAAAGCCGCTTACCGCCGTGCAGAAGACCGCCAACACACCGCCACAGCTGCGGTATTCCGCCACAGCTATTATGACCCACATCTCGAAATCCGACAAAATTCAGAAACCCACACAAGTCCGCCACACCAAAGGTCAGTGATAAACTGGCGAAAACAAATCCTCCACTGTCACGCCAACAGAAATACGCCCACGCTATCACGACCCACAAATCCACGCAGCGGTCTTTCAACCGTGGTATTCCATTGGCGGACACACCGCTGCGCTCAAAATACACACACTTCTACAAAACACCACCACATTGGACAATTCGAAATACATACACCTGATACACATACACACACCACTCCCACACACCCAATCCAATATAAAACACACACCCACATCACCCACAAACCCCTACGACCACTATTACAGAGAGAAGGCCAGAGAGAGACACCACCATCCACAAACTAGCAGCCACAGGCACTCAACACCATCACCCACACAACTTCCACGCACAAAACACCACACACCACTACATATCACCACACTTATCACCACACACACCACCCCACACATCACCTACACCACCCCATGGCATGGCAAAGACACCCCAGGTTCTCAGAGGAGAAGCTCAGGGTCATGGTGGAGGAAATCGTCCGGGTAGAGCCACAGCTATTTGGAGCACAGGTGCAGCACACCTCAATTTCAAGGAAGATGGAGCTATGGAGAAGGATAGTCGACAGGGTCAACGCAGTGGGACAACACCCAAGAAATCGGGACGACATAAGGAAGAGGTGGAACGACCTACGGGGGAAGGTACGTTCCGTGGTCTCAAGACATCACCAGGCGGTTCAGCGGACTGTCGGCGGACCCCCACCTCCTCACCCACAACTAACAACATGGGAGGAGCAGGTCTTGGCGATTCTGCATCCTGAGGGCCTCGCAGGAGTCAGTGGAGGAATGGACTCTGGTAAGTCAAACCTTTAACTACCATATCCCCCACCCTACCTGCATGCTATCACATACCCCCACCCTCGCCCCCACCCCTATCACTCCAACTCCTCACAAATGTACAATATCACAAACCACACATCCCAACACCAAGCCCTGCATGCAACAACAACACATGGACACCCATCCCTAAAGCATGCCCATTGCACATACCCAAACACCCCCCTAAACCAGCATCACACAAGCCCCCACACAGGAATGCAAGCACTGGGGTACACGGTCACCCACCCATTGCACACCATGACACACACAGATGCAATAATCATGCTTTTACACCCCTGCAGGACCACTACCCAACGTCACCAGACAGGAGGGTCCAGACATCTCCACCCCACCCACAGAAGAGGCCCACAGTGATGACAGCAGCTTTGTCCAACTGGATCTAGATGACCAGCCCGGACCATCGTGGGCCTCGGGACAGTCGGTTCCCCTCACACAGGCACAGGCCACCACAGACCTACCCCCCTCTGGTAACACCAGCACAGCACCCACCGGGCCCATACCTCCGTCCCCAGGACATGTCAATCAGCTGTGTGTCCACCACTACAGGGAATCCAGGATAACCCATCACCCCAATAACAACAGGGACCTGGGGGCAGTAGTAGTGGGCACACGGTCCAGGGGACGGAGGCCCAGGAACACAGGGGAACTGGGAGGGCTGCTGTGCAACAGGGGGCGGACAGGCCAAGGGAACCCACTCTCCACGAGGCCCACTCCTCCATCATGGGAGCATACCACCACTCCCAGGAGACAATGGCAACAGTCCTGGACAAGTTTCAGGAGACCCAGCGCATGCAGGAGGAACAGTATTTGGGGTTCAGGGAGGAACTCAGAACCATCAGCTCCGCCCTGGGCACCATCGTAGGGGTGCTGAAGGAAATACTCAACATCAGGAGGGACACTGTGGCACTACAAGGGGCCCCTGACACTAGCATGGACGATGAACTGCCCACGACCTCCGCCGGCGCTAGTGGACAGGAGGCACCGCCACAGGACCACCACACCAGTACCCCACCCCCTGCAGATAGAGAACCACCCCACAAGCGGTCCCTGAGATCCAGGAACAAGACGGAGCACAATGCCAAGACCCCCGCCAAGAAATGAGACCACCCTGATTGTCAACCCACTGTCCCACTTTGTCACCCTGTCCATATTGGAACTGCCCCAGCTCCACTTCCTATGCCCATATGGGCAGTGCACCTATGAGACAAATAGACTGTACTCTGCCATGGACACTCCTCCGCCATCACCCCTCACCATTTAACTTCACCCTCCAATATTTTGTATGTAAATAAACACACGTAAAGCACCAAAAGATCTGGAGTCTGTGATTTTGAAATAGTGTATTTGTAATGACAGTGACAAAATTTCCAGGAATTAGTAATGTCAACATACCTATGTCACACAGCTCTAGTCCATGAGGAATCTAAGCAGATGACACACGTTGGGACCCACACCTGTGAAACCGTAAGGGAAAGTGACAACTCAGTGACCATACACTGGGTGAAATCGACAGACAGGATATATGTAGAAGTGTAAAAGTACATGTAGTAGGCAGGAATGTATTCTCACCTGTGTTTCAATGGAAGTATTGCTGGATGACTGAGTCCCTGTTGTCAATGTCTTCTTCCTCTGCTTCCTGCTCATCACTGTCCACAGGCTCCACAGCTGCCACAACACCGCCATCTGGACCATCCTCCTGCAGAAAAGGCACCTGTCGTCGCAAAGCCAAGTTATGAAGCATACAGCAGGCCACGATGATCTGGCACACCTTCTTTGGTGAGTAGAATAGGAATCCACCTGTCATATGGAGGCACCTAAACCTGGCCTTCAGGAGGCCGGAGGTGCATTCGATCACCCTCCTAGTCCGACCATGGTCCTCATTGTAGCGTTCCTCTGCCCTGGTCCTGGGATTCCTCACTGGGGTCAGTAGCCATGACAGGTTGGGGTAACCAGAGTCACCCAATAACCACACCCGGTGCCCTGTAGTTAACCCATCACATAAGGGATGCTGCTATTCTGCATGATGTAGGCGTCATGCACTGAGCCAGGGAACATGGCATTCACATGGGAGATGTACTGGTCGGCCAAACATACCATCTGTACATTCATGGAATGATAACTCTTCCGGTTACTGTACACCTGTTCACTCCTGTGGGGGGGAACCAAAGCCACATGGGTCCTATCAATGGCACCTATGATGTTGGGGATATGTCCAAGGGCATATAAATCACCTTTCACTGTAGGCAAGTCCTCCACCTGAGGGAACACGATGTAGCTGCTCATGTGTTTCAGCAGGGCAGACAACATTCTGGATAATACGTTGGAAAGCATAGGCTGGGACATCCCTGATGCCATGGCCACAGTTGTTTGAAAAGACCCACTTGCAAGGAAATGGAGCACTGACAGCACCTGCACTTGAGTGGGGATTCCTGTTGGATGGCTGATTGCTGACATCAGGTCTGGCTCCAACTGGGTACACAGTTCCTGGATTGTGGCTCGGTCAAACCTGTAGGTGATGATCAAATTTCTTTCCTCCATTGTCGACAGGTCCACCAGATGTCGGTACGCCAGATGATTCCTCCATCTCCTCACATGTCCCAGTGGACGGTGCCTATGAAGGACAACAGCGACCACAGAGTCAAACAACTCAGAGGTATGTACCCACAGTCTACACAGAATACAATTCATACACAAAATCTGGCCTGTATGTGTGTTGAGAGTAGGCCTAGGTATGTGTGACGCAGTTGGTAACTAGGCCATGTGGGCCCCTGAACCTCTAAAGTGGGACAATGGGATGTGAGGTAACTGTGCTGGTGTTGTACACCGTCGCGGTAGGCGGTCGAAGAACGCAGCGCAATGCTGCATTGGTTAACATTGGACCCTGTCGGTCCCAGTAGCCAATGATGATGTACTCCGGCAGTGATGGTACGCACCACCGCGGACGTGACCGCCGCGGACGTGACCGCCATTTTCTACCTGCTTAATCACTCGATACCTGATCTTCGACATGAGAGGACCTACACTGCAAGTGCTGGTGTGACCTCGGTCTAGAAGAGACAATGGCTCGTGCGTCTGGGGAAAGGGCCCTGCCTTCACATCGGAGGAGTTGGAGAAGCTAGTCGACGGGGTCCTCCCCCAGTACACGCTACTCTACGGTCCTCCAGACCAACAGGTAAGTACACAGGGAGCATGTTGTATGGGCTATGCCTGTGTAGAGAGGGCTGGTTGTAAGAAGGAAGGGGGCAGAGTCCTGCGTGCATGAAAGACGGTGGGTGCATGTGCCACATGGCAAGGGTAGGGATGGGGGCCAATCACTTTGACAGTGCAGTTTGTAATGACTTCTCTCTTCCCCTGTAAATTTCATGTAGGTCAGCGCCCACCAGAAGAAGGATATTTGGCGTCTCATCGCCAAGGACGTCCGGACCCTGGGGGTCCACCACAGACGGTGCACCCACTGCCGGAAGAGATGGGAGGACATTTGCCGCTGGAGCAAGAAGACGGCGGAGGCTCAGCTGGGGATGGCCTCCCACTGCGGGAGGGGTGCCCGTCAAACCATGACCCCCTGATGTTCCGGATCCTGGCGGTGGCCTACCCTGAGTTGGATGGGAGCTTGAGGGCATCACAGCAGACACAAGGGGGGTGAGTACACTCTCATTCAGCTGACTTTGCACGCAGTGGAGGGGTCTGAGTGGGGGAGGAGGACTGTGGGTTTCCCTAGGCCAGCGTGAGTTCTGTAGGCTAGGTCCCTTCGTAAGGCATGGCCCTGTGGCCCCCCACCCCACCTCTGTAGAGTGCCAAGTACAGCTATTCATGCCCATGTGTCATCTATGTGTGCAGATGTCGTCCATAGCATTGTAAGCCATTTCCCAGGAATTGCACTGTAGAGCCCAACAGTGTGAATTAGTGCAGGGGGCTGCTGTGTCTGTCTTGTCTGCCAACGGTAGCGGTAAGCCATGCACTCAACCTGTCTCTTCTGTTTCCCCCCCCCTTTTTTTGCGGTCTCCCTGTTCTTGTGTGCATTAGCATCATCAGGCGGAGGAGCAGTGGCACCGGGGGACGAGGGAGCTGCATCCCACATGGGTATGGAGGCCCACACTACGGACTCGGAATACACCAGTGGGACGGAGGGCGAGGGGAGCACCACGGCGGTCACAGGATCTGCAACCAGCGACACGGACTCATCGTCCGATGGGACCTCCCTTGTGGTGGCGGCAACATCTGTGCCCCCAACTTCAACAGGTACAGCCGCCACCCCCCCTACCAGCACTGCCCTCCCAGCAGCCCCTCAGCCTTCACCCCGTGCCCGCTCACCCAGGAGGGTGGGCATCTCCTTCACCTCTGGCACCTCAGGCCCTGCCCCTGTCACCTGAGCTGCCCTCAGTGAGGAGGCCATTGACCTCCTCAGGTCCCTCACTGTTGGACAGTCTACCATTTTGAATGCCATCCAGGGTGTAGAAAGGAAGTTGCAACACACAAATGCATTCTGTAGGGCATTCATTCTGGTCAGGCTGCCCTTCATCGAACTGTTCAAACTCTGGCCTCAGCACTGATGGCAGCCATTGTCCCTGTGTCTAGCCTCCCCCCTCCAACTTCCTCCACCCAGACCCAATCCCCTGTACCTCTGCCTATCCCAAGTACATCATCAGACCAGCCTGGACACACCTCACCACACAAGGGAAGCTCAGGCAAACATAAGCACCACACATCCCACAGGCACTCACGCAAGCATCACACACATACAGACACACCAACATCCACTGCCTCCACTGTGTCCCCCTCCTCGTCGTCTCGCTCCTCCCTCCCAGTCTCGTCTAAACTCACACCTGCATGCACTACCCCTACAGCCAGTACGTCCCGCACCAGCACACCCACCACCACACCCTGCTCACGTGCACTCGCCACCCCCACTGCCATTCACACGTCCCCTGTGTCCTCTCCCAGTGTGTCTGTGACGCCCCCTCCGAAGACACATAAACGCAGCCACACACCCACCCAACAGCCATCTACCTCACGACAGCCTCCAGCGCATGCACCTGCACCCAAATCCACAAAACGTACACTTCCTACAACCACGACCTCTTCCTCCACTCCCTAACCCCCTCCAGCTATCCGTCCCAGTGTCCCCAAACAACTTTTCATGTCCACCCTTAACCTATTTCCCACCACCCCCCCTGTCCAACTCATAGGTCCCGTACTAGCATCTCAGCCACAAAATCACCGGGACCAGTGGTGCCTGTTGTGACAGGTATGTGGAGTGCACCGACCACCAGGCCAGCCAGTGTATCACGGAGCCAGAGCACAGCCAATCCCCCCCCTGTGAAGCACCAGAAGTTGGTCAGTGCCTGGCGGGAGAGGGGGAAGACTCCAGCCACCCAAGCTGCTCACAGGAGTCCGGGGGAGTGTGGACTCAGCTGTGACTCTTCCCAAGGTGGGGAAGGGGCAGAAGAAAGCTGCAAAGTCTGGGAGGAGCAGCACGGCGGAGAAGACCACCATCATCCCCGCTGGCCAGGAGGCCACCGCCAGCCCCATCGTCGCTGCCCAGGAGGCCACCTCCAGTCCCCTTGTCGCTGTCCGGGAGGACCCCACCAGCCACAACCCACCTGCCTAGGAGGACCCCGCCAGCCACAGCCCAGCTGCCCAGGAGGGCCCGCCAGCCACAGCCCAGCTGCCCAGGAGGGCCCCGCCAGCCACAGCCCAGCTGCCCAGGAGGACCCCGCTAGCCACAGCCCAGCTGGGCAATGAAGGACCGCCAGCCCCAGCCCAGCTGGGCAATGAATGACCGGCAACTCAAGTACCGCTGAACAGGCCAAGCACCGCTGAACAGGACAAGGACCGCCAACTCAAGCACCGCTGAACAGGGCAAGCACCGCCAACTCAAGCACCGCTGAACAGGGCAAGGACCGCCAACTCAAGCACCGCTGAACAGGGCAAGTACCGCTGAACAGGGCAAGGACCGCTGAACAGGGCAAGCACCGCCAACTCAAGCACCGCTGAACAGGGCAAGGACCGCCAACTCAAGCACCGCTGAACAGGGCAAGCACCGCTGAACAGGGCAAGGACCGCTGAACAGGGCAAGCATCGCCGACTCAAGCACCACTAGCCCATGAGCAGCAGGGGCAGTGACGCAACAGGGACCGTCACGGGGTGAGTGATGCATTCTGGGCACCAGTCCCCCTCCAGAACCAGTGGAGGCATGCATCCACTCCGTCTGTCCTGCACAGGATGAAGCACTCTGGACACCAGTCCCCGTCCAGAACCAGTGGAGACATGCATCCACTCTGTCTGTCCTGCACAGGATGAAGCACTTTGGGCACCAGTCCCCCTCCAGAACCAGTGGAGACATGCATCCACTCCGTCTGTCCTGCACAGGATGAAGCACTCTGGGCACAAAGCCCCATGCAGAACCAGTGGAGAATGTTATCCACTTGAGAAACTGTGGCTTTGCACTCCCCAGGATGGTACAGTGGGCAAACCACCCACAGGAGAGACTTGAGAGACTGTGGCTTTGCACTCCTCAGGATGGTACAGTGGGCAAACCGCCCACTTGTTAGACTTGAGAGACTGTGGCTTTGCACTCCCCAGGATAAAGCAGTGGGCAAACCACCCACTGTAGAGACTTGAGAAACTGTGGCTTTGCACTCCCCAGGATAAAGCAGTGGGCAAACCACCCACTGGAGAGACTTGAGAGACTGTGGCTTTGCACTCCCCAGGATAAAGCAGTGGGAAAACCACCCACTTGTGAGACTTGAGAGACTGTGGCTTTGCACTACCCAGGATAAAGCAGTGGGCAAACCACCCACTGGAGAGACTTGAGAGGCTGAGCTTTGCACTCCCCAGGATAAAGCAGTGGGCAAACCACCCACTGGAGAGACTTGAGAGACTGTGGCTTTGCACTACCCAGGATGGTACAGTGGGCAAACCACCCACTGGAGAGACTTGAGAGACTGTGGCTTTGCACTCCCCAGGATGGTACAGTGGGCAAACCACCCACTAGAGAGACTTGAGAGACTGTGGCTTTGCACTCCCCAGAATACATCAATGGGCATACCACCCACTGGAGAGACTTGAGAGACTGTGGCTTTGCACTCCCCAGGATACATCAATGGGCATGGAGCCCCCTCGTGGATCTGGCGTCGTGCACTCATCCGGCAGGCGGTGCCCCCCCTTCCCTTCCCCCTGAGGTGCCTGTTGTATTTCTATCTGATGCCCCTGCAGTGTTCTCTCCGTCATGTTCGGGTATCTTGTGTGGGCCTCGCCCATGCATTTTGGACCCAGTGGTCCACGGACTATGAATGGTGTATTACCTGGACTACTATTTGTGGTGTATATTTTGTTAATAGTGTATATATGTATATTTTTGCTTACTCTATTTAGATATTATACAATGGTTACACTCATTTCCTTTTGTCTTTGCATTCTTCCGGGGAGGGTTGGGGGGTGTCACTGTAATGTTTGGACATGCTGTATTAGTGTGTGTGTTGTAGTGGGTGAGGGTGGGGGTGTTGCGTGTGTGTGTCCCTGTTTTTTGCCTCCCCTATGTCGTAGATGCAGTAGTCACTGTGGTCTTCGCCGCCGGCGTTGGTGCTCCTGGTAAAGGAGCAGGAAGACTATTACAGGAAGAATATGGAGTTCCGGCTCCATTGTGCCCTCCTTCCTCGTGGAGTGTGATGAGCGTTTTCCCTTCGAAATTCCTGTTTCCGCCGTGTTTTTATCCGTGGTGAATCTGCCCCAGAAAAGGTGGCGGATTGGCCTGTCATAATAGTGTGGGCGGTACATTGTCTCCCGCCTGTCTGTTGGCGGTGACCGCCAAGCTGTTTGTCTGTACCGCCGTGGCAGTCGGAGTGTTAAAGTGGCTGTCTTTGTTGGCGGTTTCTGCCACGGTCATGATTCCAAATATTTTGCCGCCGGCCTGTTGGCGGTCTTACCGCCGCTTTAACACCGTTCGCCAGGGTTGTAATGACCACCAAAGTCTGGTGCATAAAAAGCTCATGGACAAAGGGTAATAATGAAACAGACACACTGAAAGACTCATGGAACAAGTTGTTTATCTATGTGGTCTGAAGACTCAAAGAAGCACATAAAACACAATAAAACACAAACAATTGTGGACAACACAGCCACAAAAGCAAACAATGGTAGATAGAAAGACGCCTGACATATTGAATAAATGAATTGATGAACGAATGACTTAAAGGATGGAAGTGTGGGTTCAGCTGCATAGTAAACCCTGGTGGAATTTTTATTAGTCAGCTTAATCTTGTATAATTTCATGCATTTCACATTATGCTTCTCTAGGTTGATGCCGAAGACTTCACCATTATGCCATGTCGAGTAAAATACATTTTCTGACGGTAAAAGCATGTTGCTGGGTCAAGGAACACCACAAAATGTTTTACCTGAATACCACTGGATGTAGTACTCACTGTTGGCTCAGATTTATGATGGAAATTCATGTTGGGTTGATGTCTTCATCCACGAGGACTTTTCAGGCAACTTTGCAAATACAATATTCTTTTTTTAAGAAGGCAAGTGCCATGGATTTCAGAAAAGGGCTAAGGGAAGTGTGAGCAATGTACATAAAGTAGCAAACATCCGCATCCTGTTCTGCAGAAACCTACCTGTTCTTGGTAGACTACTTAATCTTCATGGATTTGGAAACCTGATGGAGTATGTCACTCACTCTTTGTCTACAAGCTGTGCTATATCCCCCACCCTTGGGTTTCTTGATATTTTTGGGAGAATCCTATAAAAGTAGTTTTTAATGAACATTTTTTCTTTTTGAGGTCCTTGTGTTTATTGGTGGCCAGCACAACCATTTCTTTCCTTTTTTTGAGATTTGTATTACACTCTTTTTAGAGTGTATGCAACCTGGGCTAGTGCACGCAGAGCAGTATCATATGGGGAAGACAATTTTTGTGATCGTGGAGGCCTGGCTATATATTTTTTCCTTTGTATATTTTGCCCTCGTTTGTGACTATTACTTTGTAATATTTGATGAAGTGTCAAATGTAGGTCATTGATATTTTTCTCAGTTATGTTGATGGATTTTCTGTGTTCTCGCAGCTCCTGTGGTAGAAATGTGATTGCTTTGAACACATGGCAAATTTGGTGCCCAGGATCTGAGACTGAGGCAAACATCCATTTCATTTTGTGCTGTCATGCACTCACCTGGTTCTAACCGCAGACACAATGGTGGACCTCCAATCCCAGTCTGGGCAGCCAAGTGAAACAAGTAACAAGTGTCTGGTTCCAAAAACTGCCCCAAGAAAGGGGATTGGATAAAACAAGAAAAGATGATCTTGTGTCCCTGAGGGAACTGCTCAGCAGTCACAGGTACTGCCTAGTTTCAACTCAAAATGATCCATCAATTGTTTACAATATTTGTACAATTACAGACCTCATTGTAGGTATTGCATGAGAGAGAGCTGTATTGCTACATACACTACGTGCATGCGGCAGCACTACGTGCAAGGTAAACAGTGGTGCAGAGTGTGGACCATTGGCCTCTGCTTTCATTGGCCTTCGCTTCCATTTTGGTTCACGACTCCATTTTGTCGAGTCTGGTTCGGTGCGTAAGGCACTGTTCTGTGTTTTTCCACAAGCTTCGGCAAGCTGAAGGGTGGGGTGTTTTTCTGCTCAACTTCGCTCCATCTGCCTGGTACGAAGGGCGCTATTTACATTCCACGAGCTATCAGTTAGAACAACAGGGGGATGCGCCTGTACACAAGGAGGAATGCAAGCTTCACCTTGGAGTCCTCTCCTGGGAACTTGGCCCGTTCTGAGGAGACGTCTCGAAGGGTGAACAAGGTACCGCCAATTGCACAATTTGTAAAGGAGGGGGTCTTTTTCTAGAAAAGACTCCTGGGCGTTAGTAAATACTATAAAAGTTGGGGGCCTAGATGGGCTGGTGTAGGAACTCTCTTCTGGGTTGGACGCAACGCCAGGAGGACTGATTGTCCCGAACAGAGGCTCCCTGTGTCAGCTGATTTGGGTTCCCCAGCTTTGTGTACGGCGGAGGGATGCAGACGCTCTTTTCGGTGAAGCTTTTCAATTTATTAAGTGTATTGTGTGTGCGCGCGTAATGTGTACTTATTCTTGCAGTCATTTTCATGCTATTGAGCATTGAAGTATATTGTGTGTGCGCGCGTAATATGCACTTACTCTTGCAGTCATTTTCATGCTATTGAGCTTTGAGGTATATTGTGTGTGCTCGTATTATATGCACTTACTCTTGCAATTATTCACAGAGTGCTTATATCTTTATCATTATTCTCATGTTATTCTCCTGATGTATATATATATATATTAGTGTGGTTTAGTTTTGCTAGCTGAGAACTTGCCCCTTAAATAAACTTGATTATTCTACTTACGAAGGTGTTTGAGAGTGATTGCTTTACATTGTGCCTTAAAATATCCTGAAGTGCATAGTTTTGATATTCTGAAGAGTAAAGCAGTACAAATTGGCGTAGCCGGCAGGATTCGAAAAAAAAAAAAAAAGGGAAAATGCTTAATAAGATCAAAGCGAGCTCAAAAGCAGGTTCTCAGGTAGCAAATCCAGACATAGAGATACCGGGGTGGGAAACCGCTCCGTATAAACTATTAGCTCAGGAATGGTCACGTTGTGCTGGTTTGTGTGAAAATTGGAATGCGTGTATGTTAAATGTGGAACCTGAAGATCTTCTCATTTGTTTACGGAAAGTTTCGATTGACAAGGGAAGGGAGGTTTGTGCGTTGGGGAGGCGAGGCTGGATCTTGCTTTCTGCGTACCGAAAGTTGTATGAAAAATGTTTACAGTTACAAAAAGACCACGAGCAGCTGGAGAAGGAGTTAGTGGAAGCCCGAAATTCCTCTACCATGCTAGCTTGTCAAAATAAATTATTAAGTGATAAGTTGGAAATGTACCAACTGGTTGCAGAGAGAACGGCTGTTAGCGTAGCTAAATATAAACACAAGAAACGAAGAGGGAAAGTTAATAAAAAGAAGGTGCATTTAGCTATCTCTCAGGCAGGATTAGCCTTTGACCCTGAATTTTGGGATGGAAACATCTGGGATACATCTGATTTTTCAGATGGGTCCGGGGGCGATGACTGCCAAGATGTTAGACAGGAGAAGACAGAGCGCAGGAATGTTGTCCGTGCGCAGCCCATATATCGGCGAAAGTTACAGCATAGCCCAGCTAATCCTGGAGGGGTGATGTTGGATGCCCTGGAGGATTATACACAGCAAGAACTAAGTGATGTGATAGACAGATTTCGACAGAGGTCTGGGGAAACATTGCTTACGTGGTTGGTGCGGGTGCACGATATGGGGGGCCAGGGGGTCCAATTGGATCACGGCGACGCCCCGAGGCTTTGTATGTTAAGTACAGACCCGGTTATTCAAAATGAGTTTAGAACCTATCCAGGGAATGGTCCCATGACCAATTTGTTAGAGCTAGCGGCGCAAGGGTGTGCTCAGAAGTATCCGACAGAGTCAGACTGGCCGCCTAATGATAAACCTTGGTATACTTTGAGAGATGCAGTACAGAGATTGAAGGAAGAAGGGATGAAAACAGCTATCTTTATGGGTAATGCCCATGATTTGATGAATGGAATTTTAAGTGTGTCTGTGCGAAACCGGCTGATTAGGGCCGCTCCTCCTGCATATAAGCATGTCATCATGACTTTGTTAATTAATGAGACAGGTAACCCATTGTCTCAGGTGGTAGAAGCGGTGCGTGAGTTAAGTGATTTAGGAGAATGGGCTAAGCCAGAGAGGAATTCAAGGTCTGAGAATCGTACTGATAACAACAGGGTGACAAGGCGAGACATGTTTCAGGCCTTGATGCGAGATGGGGTGACCAGGAATGAAATTGATGGGATAAGCACCAAGGACATGTGGGAAATGTACCGCAAACGCGGTTTGGATAAAAAGGAGGGGAGTAGGAAAGGGAACAAGAAGGATAACAAAGTGGTGAACCAGAGAAAGGCAGGAGGGGAGGAGCGTGAGGGTGAAAAGGGAGAGAGAGGGAGAAAACCCCACAGTAGAGAGAGATCCCCAGAGGACGGAAATTGGGAGGAAGAGCACCGAAGCGCAGAGGGAACCCGGAGCAGGGAGAGAGACCGAGAACTGACAGGTTCTGGGAAAACTCGAGGAAGAGAGTGGGAGAGGGAGCTGGTAAGCTCAGACAGGTTGCGAAGCAGAGACAGGGAGGAGGAGTTCCCTGAGAATTACCGCAAACTGTATCCAGATTTGACTTGGGCAGACTCTGATGTGCGCAGAGTGAAAATAGATTAGGAAACAGGCCAAACTCCGGTGCAGGGATGGGCTCGCAAAGATAACAGACCTCATGTCAAAGTAGAAATTTATTGGAAACGTGGGAATGTTCAAAAAGTTCGAGCCCTCGTTGACACCGGAGCGGAGGCCACCTTGATTCATGGCAATCCAAGAAAATTCAGGGGACAGTACTTTACCATTACGGGATTGGGCGGAAAAGAAACCCCGGCAGTGCAGATAGTGGTTCCCATGAAAATAGGGGCACTTCCAAAGAGAGAATACACTGTCCTGATTGTGCCCATTCCCGAATACATTATTGGAATTGACATTTTGAAAGGGATGACCCTACATTTGGAAGATGGATGTTATCAATTTGGTTCCAAAAGATTTATATCAATAGCCGCCGCAAGGGTGGGGCTGTTGAAGATTCCTCCGGTAACACTTCCCCAAGCTACTAAAGTGATTCAAATGAAACAGTACAGAATACCGGGAGGACATGAGGAGATTAGCCAGACTATACATGATTTACTAGAGGCCGGGGTAATTGTTCCCATCACCACTGCGTGGAATAATGCCCTCTGGCCTGTTCGTAAAAGTGATAACAGTTGGAGGATTTGCATTGATTATCGCCAATTGAATAAACATACACCTCCTTTGACTGCAGCGGTCCCAGACACCATTACCTTGATTGAGAACATACAGAAACACAGTGGGACTTGGTATGCAACCATTGACATTGCCAATGCCTTCTTTACGATACCAATAGCTACTGAGAGCCAGCCTCAGCTGGCATTCCAATGGGCGGGGCGTCAGTACACCTTCTGTAGATTACCCATGGGGTATTTACATAGCCCCACTATCTGCCACCGGCTGGTGGCAGAGCATTTGGATGAAGTACCAGTGGTTCCTGGAGTGCAAATTTCCCACTATATAGATGACGTGATGATGCAGGGAGAGACGCAAGAACAGGTGCAAATTCAGCTAGACAGGGTGGTGGAACATTTGCAGAATCAAGGGTGGGAGATTAACCCCGAGAAAGTGCAGGGACCGTCTCAGAGCGTGAAATTTTTGGGCATTCAGTGGAATCAGGGACACAGAGAAGTGTTGCCAAAAGTGAAACAAAAGATTAAGGAATTCGCAGTACCGCGAAATCGGAAGGAAGCCCAGAGTTTTATTGGACTATTCGGGTATTGGAGACAACATATACCCCATTTGTCTCAGATTTTGGCCCCATTGTACAAAGTTACACGAAAGAAAAATGCGTTTGAATGGGGAGAGCAGGAGCAGCGCGCGTTTGAATTGGCGAAAGACGCCATTCAGCATGCTTTGGATTTGTGGCCGATTCGAGAGGGAGACATTGAATTGAATGTGACAGTCCAGGGGCAGTATGCCAATTGGAGTTTATGGCAAAAACAAGGAAGAAAGAGGGTGCCCCTGGGATTTTGGACAAAGAAGTTACCTGAGGCAGGAGAGCGGTATACTCCCTTTGAGAAGCAGCTGCTGGCCTGCTATTGGGCCCTGGTTGATACTGAGCAAATTACACTGGGACATAATGTGATTTTAAGGCCTGAAATTCCCATCATGCAGTGGGTGATGAGTTCCCCAAAAACTCATAGAATTGGACATGCGCAAGAAGCCAGCATTATAAAATGGAAATGGTATGTCCAGGACAGGGCACGAGCGGGTCCAAAAGGGACCGCCGTATTGCATGAGCAGGTAGCGCAGGCTCCAGTGGAGAATTCCGAAATGTTGCATGATGTACCTTCAGTGTGTGAATCCCCAGTAGGGTGGGGCCAGCCGTTCGCAGACTTGTCTGCAGATGACAAAAAACATGTGTGGTTCACAGATGGTTCAGCAAAATATGTTGGAGCGAAAAGGCACTGGAAGGCAGTGTCCTATAATCCTGTTACCAAGAAGCTTTTGACAACTACAGGACAGGGAAAAAGTAGCCAGTATGCAGAGCTTTATGCCGTGTATCAGGCTTTAAAACAGGAGCTACCCGGAAAATGTCACATTTATACAGATTCCTGGTCTACCGCCAATGGGTTAGCTACTTGGCTTCCCACGTGGCATGCACATCAGTACAAAATCCATAACAAAGAGGTATGGGGGAAGGAGTTATGGCAGGAGATCTGGGAAATGTTACCTCAAAGCACTGTGACTGTCTATCATGTGGACGCTCACTGTCCAACTGATTCATTAGACCGATGGTTCAATTGTCTTGCAGACGATCGAGCCAAGATTCAAGAGGCTGAAGTGGAGGCGCAGAGTTCTGATTTGGTGGGAATGGCTAAATGGGCACACCAGAAATGCGGACATCTTGGAGAAAAGGCTACTCACAGGTGGGCTGAGATTAGAGGGATGCTTCTTCCCCTAGATTTGATTAAAACAGCGATCATTGAATGTCCCATTTGTCAGCATGCACAGCACAGACCAGTCCCACAGGTGGTGAGAGGCCAGCTAGGTAGAGGTAAGTTGCCAGGACAGATTTGGCAGATTGATTACATTGGACCAATGCCAGTGAGCAGAGGGTGTCAGTATGCCTGCACTGTGGTAGACACTTACTCTGGTTATCTCATAGCCTTTCCCTGCAAGCGCGCAACTCAACAGAGCACCCTGAAAACACTAGATCTGTTGATTCTGTACTATGGAGTGCCACTCCAGATTCAAAGTGATAACGCCAGCCACTTCAAGGGCAGACTAGTGCAGGACTATTGTGCACAACGCAATATTGAGTGGATTTTTCACATACCTTACTACCCACAAGCAGCGGGACTGATTGAGAGAATGAATGGGTTGCTGAAAGAACAATTGCGTAAACTGAATGATGGGACACTGAAGGGGTGGAGGGATAATTTGTATGATGCTTTGCAAATTTTGAACAACCGACCCCTAACAAATGCCGAGACACCTCTCATGAGAATGCTGACGCCTGCTTTACAGATTAATCCGTTTACCACGAGCAATACCATTATGTATTGGGAAACAGCTCCAGGAGCTTTGGCCCCATATCGAGCTACACCAGAATCTGCAGGACTTGACTTACATGCTTTACACATGCATCGATTGAAACCTAGAGACATCACTCTGATTGAAACTGGGGTGGGAATTCAGATTCCCCCTGAACATTAGGGTCTGATTGCCCCTCGATCTGGGCTTGCCTTGAGGGGCATCCAAGTTTTAGGAGGCGTGATAGATGCAGACTACCAAGGCGAGTTGAAAGTCATTCTCTTGAACAGTGGTGACACAGACCTAGTGGTGCAACCTGGTGATCGCGTTGCCCAAATTGTCATTATGCCGGTTTATGGAGGTGTTGTTAAGAAGGGGAGCGCCCCAGCTCTTCTCACTGTGAGAGGCAAAGGAGGGTTCGGATCTACTGACAAGAACCCAGGGGCCAAAGTGTGGATTGAATCCCCAAATAACCCTCCTCAACCCGCTGATGTCATCGCCACTGGACCAGACAATGTCCTGGTAGTTATGCGACCTGGTCAAGACAAATGGGAACATGTTCCCGCTGACAAATGCTATCTGCGAGAATGATAATACGTGTTTTGTCCTTTGTTCTTTTCAGATCATCCTGTGGAGTGCCTGTGCCATGAGTGTGGTGTATGGAGCCCGTTCGGGAGACTCCACCAGGGAGCGGGAGGGGCTCATAGCCCAAAAATTCAACCGTCAGCCGCAGATGCCAACGCTGTTGCATCAACCGAACAATGTTTGGATTCATCTAGCGCAGGAAGTGCTGAATATATCTCACTTCTGTATGAGTAACATGCAAAGCGTTCAAGATTTGATTACCACTTGTCTAGTGGCAGTGCCCACTCCTGCTGCTGTATTATTACACATCTTTAACAATACAAACCAGGATGGAATGGTGGATGTGAGTGACGTTCGCTCCCATCTGTCACTCTATGAGTACTGCCGTCATTGCCCGGAGGTGGGCAGGCGGTTGTGGAGGAACATGACATCTATACTCACGTTTAACATCTCAAGTGGGGATGTGTGCTATTCATTGACCTGTGATCCTATGAAAATAGGTAAATGTGCTCAGCTCAAATTGGAGAAAAGAGACAAAAACTTAACTGCTGCACAACGGACGTTGTGCCACTCACGGACTGACCTAACCTGTTTGAATGTAAATAATTCAATGTTTTGCCAACATGTGGTGCCTGCTGCCAGCCACATTCAAAATGTTAAGTTGCCTAAAGGTTGGCTCTTTTCTTGTGGTAATCTTTCTTTTACTTATATTCCAGCCAATCTAACCGGAGGGCCTTGTGCCTGGTCACGCTTAGGCTTTCTCATGTTTCCCATGGATTCTGCTCTACACCCTCGCTATACCAGAGACACTATTCAATTACCTACGGACTGTGATTCTGAAATTTCATTGCTGTCCAAAACAGAATATGTTAGTTTAGCTAGTTCTATCGTAGGGGTGCCAGGACTTGCAGTATATAATACCAGAGTTATTAATAAACTTGCATGTTTAGTAGTCAAGAATATTAACTATACATCAGCTGCCTTAGCTAAGCTGTTATTAGATGTACAGGGAATTAGAAGAGCTGCTTTGCAGAATCGCGCTGCTATTGATTATTTACTGCTTAAACACAACCATGGCTGCAGTGATTTTGAAGGATTATGTTGCTTCAATTTATCCGACCACTCCATATCAATCAACTCCCACATAGAGGCCCTGCATAAGTTGGTGAAGGGGGTGCAGCAGGATGTTGACAAGGGGTGGTAAGATTGGGCTTTTGGATGGCTGCCTAATTTAGGCCAACTGCGTTATATCTTTGGTGTAATCATTATCATAACAGTTATTTTAATTTCATTATGTTGTTGTATTCAGTGTGTGCCTAATCTTCTATCTCAGTTTCGCCCAAGAGCATTGCCATTTCAGCTTATAGGATATACTTAGTTGTAAGTTGGCCAAATGGTCCAAGGGTGGAGATGTATTGCTACATACACTATGTGCATGCGGCAGCACTACGTGCAAGGTAAACAGTGGTGCAGAGTGTGGACCATTGGCCTCTGCTTTCATTGGCCTTCGCTTCCATTTTGGTTCACGACTCCATTTTGTCGAGTCTGGTTCGGTGCGTAAGGCACTGTTCTGTGTTTTTCCACAAGCTTCGGCAAGCTGAAGGGTGGGGTGTTTTTCTGCTCAACTTCGCTCCATCTGCCTGGTACGAAGGGCGCTATTTACATTCCACGAGCTATCAGTTAGAACAACAGGGGGATGCGCCTGTACACAAGGAGGAATGCAAGCTTCACCTTGGAGTCCTCTCCTGGGAACTTGGCCCGTTCTGAGGAGACGTCTCGAAGGGTGAACAAGGTACCGCCGATTGCACAATTTGTAAAGGAGGGGGTCTTTTTCTAGAAAAGACTCCTGGGCGTTAGTAAATACTATAAAAGTTGGGGGCCTAGATGGGCTGGTGTAGGAACTCTCTTCTGGGTTGGACGCAACGCCAGGAGGACTGATTGTCCCGAACAGAGGCTCCCTGTGTCAGCTGATTTGGGTTCCCCAGCTTTGTGTACGGCGGAGGGATGCAGACGCTCTTTTCGGTGAAGCTTTTCAATTTATTAAGTGTATTGTGTGTGCGCGCGTAATGTGTACTTATTCTTGCAGTCATTTTCATGCTATTGAGCATTGAAGTATATTGTGTGTGCGCGCGTAATATGCACTTACTCTTGCAGTCATTTTCATGCTATTGAGCATTGAGGTATATTGTGTGTGCTCATATTATATGCACTTACTCTTGCAATTATTCACAGAGTGCTTATATCTTTATCATTATTCTCATGTTATTCTCCTGATGTATATATATATATATTAGTGTGGTTTAGTTTTGCTAGCTGAGAACTTGCCCCTTAAATAAACTTGATTATTCTACTTACGAAGGTGTTTGAGAGTGATTGCTTTACATTGTGCCTTAAAATATCCTGAAGTGCATAGTTTTGATATTCTGAAGAGTAAAGTAGTACAAGAGCAGAACCCATTTCCAGAATAAACTGGAGATTTTCTGGCACTCCAGAACATACAGGATTCTGATTCAAACTCAAATATAACTTGAAACTCTACAAGTTTCTCCCAAAACACTAGCTGGAACTTGTCAAGAAACAAAATGGCAAAACTTTCACTTCAGGTACAATAGAGTTCAGACTGCTGCAATGAAAGAGTCCAGAGCCCTGGGTCTTGTGAGGGTGAATACTCAAACAATGTCCAATATCTGAAAAAGTGCTCATGGCTTTAAAGGAATCAATCTTTGGATTATTTGTTAACCTATGGATTAGTGTGCACTAACCTGGGGAGAAGGTACTTAATCTTGACAGTACTTGAACTGAAATACAAAGACGACATGAGATTTGGTGAAAGAGGCTCAAAAGGTGGCTCACGGAAGTTCCAGTCGACTCAAGAGATGAGTACAGGGACGTTGCTTGTGCAGGACTGGAACAAGATCAAGCCCCAATGCAGGTTCAGAGGTGGTATTTATACTGGAAGAAAAGAGTATTTAAAAAAGGCATGTGCTCCACGTGGAAGTTTGTAATATTCCAATGAACCTGAGGAAGATCACATGTTACATACCACGGATATGAGGCTTTGCAGGTGGCAGGTGCAAATGGCAATTGACAACAAAAAACAAGTACAATGGAACCACATTTGCATGATGGCACATTTACTGGTTCACAATGGAAACAAGAAACAACAAGAAATATAACTATTCAAATAAGACACATGATATGTACGGGTGCACAATAGTCAACAATGTATAGCAACAGCACAGGAGGGTCAATGGTTCAGGCTTCCTGAGTAATTCATGTAGTGCTTGAGACTGGAAGGCACCATAAGGGAAGCCATGACTTGGAATACCCAGAACAGGGAGGAGTCACAAGGGAAGTGTGACATGATCTGGGCAAGTGAAACCCTCCGTACTTAGGGCACCAGGTGGAGTCATGACAGGGCCAATGTATGTGTGTGTTGTTTTTAATGGTTAATGTTTGTTTTCTGAAAGTTTGACAAGTATAATTGTTGCTTAGGATTGTGTTTGAGAATTTATTTTATTTTATTTTAATCAATGTTTTGTCAAATCAATGTTGCTCATTTGTTATATTTTACTTTTATTGTTTTTTTTCTGAAATTCTGCCTGCTGCTTTATTGGTGGTACATGGGGTTGCAGATAGGTCTATTATTATTTTGGATATATATTTGGACCATCTTTTCCTTCAAATGTTACATGTATTTGTAGGTAATGGGGTGAGGGAGCAGCTTCAGGGCAGGTACTTATTCACCCTTTGTTCTACATCCTTCCTCCTTGTTTGACATGTGTTGTCCACAGTTTTGTCAGTATACCATTTGTCAGAGTGGCAACTATTTTGTTTTTGGTCTCCATGCATTTTATCTAGACAGGCATGTGGTCATCCACCATTTTGAGAAATCACTGTGTGTTTGTGTGTGTGCGTCAAGTTTAATTGGAGTACAAATCAATACAGTGGCACAGACAAGTTTGATTGCTTTAGCAAGAGGAGACAACAATTGGTTGCAATCTTCTACAAATTGCTACTACACTCCATCTCTTCATGCTCTCTTTCGAAATTAATATCATACTATACAACTAATGATTAAGGGGGTCATTACAACCCTGGCGGACGGTGTTAAAGATGCGCTAATACCGCAAACAGGCCGACGGAGAAAAAAAGGGAATTATGACCGTGGCGGAAACCGCCAACATAGACAGCCACTTTAACACTCCGACCGCCACGGCGGTACAGACAAGCAGCGCGGCGGTCACCGCCAACAGACAGGCGGGAGACAATGTACCGCCCACACTATTACAACAGGCCAATCCGCCACCTTTTCCGGGGCGGATTCACCGTGGATAAAAACACGGCAGAAACAGCTTTTGCAATGGGAAAACGCTCACCTTAACACACGCCACAAGGAAGGAGGGCACCATGGAGCCCGAACTCCAAATACTCCCTGCGCTTGTCTACCTGCTCTTCTACGAACATCAGCAACGGCGGCGCCGAAGACATCAGTGTTTACTGCACCTACGACATAGGGGAGGGGGGAGGCAAAAGTCAGGGGGACACAAACGCAACATCCCCACCCCGAACCTCACCCACTAAAACACACACATTAATGCATATCCAAACATCACAGTAACAACCCACAACCCCCCCCGGAAGATTGCAAAGACAAAAGGGAATCGGTATAACTATTGTAATGAATAAAAATACAGTAAGCTCATATATACAGAAATATATACACATTCCAAATATATACATCACGATTACTAGTGCAGGTATGCACAATTCAATGTCCGTGGACCACTGGGCCCAAAATACATGGGCGAGGCCCACACTAGATACCTGTCCACAAACGGAGAGAACACTGCAGGGGCATCAGATAGTAATACAACAGGCACCTCAGGGGGAAGGGAAGGTGGGGCACCTCAGCCGGATGAGTGCAAAGCCAGATCCACGACGGGGCTCCATGCCCATTGATGTATCCTGGGGAGTGCAAAGCCACAGTCTCTCAAGTCTCTACAGTGGGTGGTTTACCCACTATTACATCCTGGGGAGTGCAAAGCCACAGTCTCTCAAGTCTCTACAGTGGGTTGGTTGCCCTCTGTTACATCCTGGGGAGTGCAAAGCCACAGTCTCTCAAGTCTCTACAGTGGGTGGTTTGCCCACTGTTACATCCTGGGGAGTGCAAAGCCACAGTCTCTCAAGTTTCTACAGTGGGTGGATTGCCCACTGTTACATCTTGAGGAGTGCAAAGCCACAGTCTCTCAAGTCTCTACAGTGGGTGGGTTGCCCACTGGACCATCCTGGGGAGCGCAAAGCCGCAGTCTCTCAAGTCTCTACAGTGGGTGGTTTGCCCACTGTTCCATCTTGGGGAGTGCAAAGCCACAGTCTCTCAAGTCTCTACAGTGGGTGGTTTGCCCACTGTTCCATCCTGGAGAGTGCAAAGCCACAGTCTCTCAAGTCTCCACAGTGGGTGGTTTGCCCACTGTTACATCCTGGGGAGTGCAAAGCCACAGCCTCTCAAGTGGATGCAGTTCTCCACTGGTTCTGGAGGGGGACTGGTGCCCAGAGTGCTTCATCCTGTGAAGGATTCAGGTAGTGGATGCAGTTCTCCACTGGTTCTGGATAGTGCTTCATCCTGTGAAGGATTCAGGTAGTGGATGCAGTTCTCCACTGGTTCTGGAGGGGGACTGGTGCCCAGAGTGCATCAAGCTCCTCGTGACGGTCCCAGTTCCGTCACTGTCCCAGCCGCACATGGGCTAACGATGCTTGCCATGGCGGTCTTTGCCCTGTTCAGCAGTGCTTGACTTAGCCGTTTCTGACCTGTTCAGCGGTGCTTGCCCTGTTCAGCGGTGCTTGCCATGGCGGTCTTTGCCCTATTCAGCGGTGCTTGACTTAGCCGTTTCTGACCTGTTCAGTGGTGCTTGCCCTGTTCAGCGGTGCTTGCTATGGCGGTCTTTGCCCTGTTCAGCGGTGCTTGACTTAGCCGTTTCTGACCTGTTCAGCGGGGCTTGACATGGCGGTCTTTGCCCTGTTCAGCGGTGCTTGCCATGGCGGTCTTTGCCCTGTTCAGCGGTGCCTGCCATGGTGGGCTTTGCCCTTTTCAGCGGTGCTTGACTTTGCTGTCTGTGACCTGTGCAGCGGTGTGTGGCATGACGGCCCCTCAGTGTCCAGCGGGGCTGTGGGTGCCGGGGCCCTCCAGGGCACTGACGCTGGTGGTGGTCTCCGAACCAGTGATGACAGTGCTGCCCTCCAGGGCACTGACTCTGGCGGTGGTCTCCGGACCAGTGACGATAGTGCTGCCCTCCAGGGCACTGACTCTGGCGGTGGTCTCCGGACCAGTGACGATAGTGCTGCCCTCCAGGGCAATGACTCTGGCGGTGGTCTCCGGACCAGTGATGATGGGGCTGGCGGTGGCGTCCTGACCAGCGGGGAGGATGGCGGCCTTCTCCGCTGTGCTGCTCTTCCCAGACTTTGGAGACTTCTTCTGCCCCTTCACCACTTTGGGAGGGGTCACAGCTGAGTGGACAATCCCCCCGGGACCCTTGTGGGCGGCTTTGCCGGCAGGAGTCTTCACCCTCTCCCGTCGGGCACTGTCCATCTTCTGGTGCTTTACAGGGGGTGGACTGGCAGTGCTTTAGCTCCGTGTCACACTGGCTGCCCTGGTGGCTGGTGCACTCCACATACCTCTAACACGCACTACTGTAGCAGACTTTTTTTGGCTGAGGTGCTAGTACGGGACCTATGAATTGGAGGGGTGGGGGTGGTGGGACAGAGGTCAAGGTTGCTCAGGAAAAGTTTCTGACGAACACTGGGATGGGTAGCTGGAGGGGGTTTGGGAGTGGAGGAAGAGGAGGTGGTTGTAAGAGATGTAACTTTAGATGATTTGGGTGCACGTTCTGGAGGCTGTCATGGGGTGGATGGATGTTGGGTGTGTAGGTGTCCGCTTTTGTGTACTTTGGGATGGGGCGTCACAGACACACTGGGAGAGGACACAGGGGACGTGTAAATGGTAGTGGGGGTGGTGAGTGCAGGTGAGCGGGGTGTGGTGCTGGGTGTTCTGGTGCGAGTCCTAGTGGCTGTAGTGGTAGTGCATGCAGGTGAGAGTGTAGACGACACTGGGAGGGAGGAGGAAGACGACGAGGAGGGGGACACAGTGGAGGCAGTGGATGTTGCTGTGTCTGTATGTGGGTGATGCTTGTGTGAGTGCCTGTGGGATGTGTGGTGCCTATGTTTGCCTGAGCTGCCCTTGTGTGTTGAGGTGTGTGCAGGCTGGTCTGATGGTGTGCTTGGGATAGGCTGGGGTACAGGGGATTGGGTCTGGGTGGAGGAAGTTGGAGGGGGGAGGCTAGACACAGGGACAATGCCTGCCATCAGTGCTGAGGCCAAAGATTGCAGTGTTCGATGATGGGTAGCCTGATCAGAATGAATGCCCTCCAGGAATGCATTAGTGTGTTGTAACTCCCTTTCTACACCCTGGATGGCATTCACAATGGTAGACTGCCCAACAGTGAGTGACCTGAGGAGGTCAATGGCCTCCTCACTGAGGGCAGCAGGGGTGACAGGGGCAGGGGCTGAGGTGCCTGGGGCGAAGGTGATGCCCACCCTCCTGGGTGAGCGGGCACAGAGCGAAGGCTGAGGGGCTGCTGGGAGGGCGGTGCTGGTAGGGGGGGTGGCGGCTGTACCTGTAGAAGTGGGGGGCACAGATGGTGCCGCCACCACAAGGGAGCTCCCATCGGAGGACGAGTCTGTGTCGCTGTTTGCTGATCCGGTGACCGCCGTGACGCTCCCCTCGCCCTCCGTCCCACTGGTGTATTCTGTGTCCGTGGTGTGGCCCTCCATGGCTACGTGGGACGGAGACCCCTCGTGCTCCAGTGCCACTTTACCTCCGCCTGATGATGCTGATGCACAACAGAACAGGTAGACCACAAAAAAGGGGTGGGGAAACAGAAGAAAGACAGGTTGAGTGCATGGCTTACCGCTACCGTTGGCGGATAATACAGACACAGCAGCTCACTGCACTACGCTGTGCTCTTGGTCTCTACAGATGCAATTCCTGGGATATGGCCAAATGGCTATGAGTGTCATCTACCCATATAGATGACACAGGGGCATGTATACCTGTACTTGGCACTCTACAGAGGTGGGGTAGAGTGGCACATGACCTGGATTCCGGAGGGGCCTAGCCTACGGAACTCGCCCTGGCCTAGGGAAACCCACAGCCCTCCTCCCCCACCCAGACACCTCCACTGCGCGCAAAGTCATGAGAATGTGAGTGTACTCACCCCCTTGTGTCTGCTGTGATGCCCTCATGTGCCCATCCAACTCAGGGTAGGCCACCGCCAGGATCCGGAACATCAGGGGGGTCATGGTGCGATGGGCACCCCTCCCACTTTGGGAGGCCATCCCCAGCTGAGCCTCCGCCGTCTTCTTGCTCCAGCGGCGAATGTCCTCCCATCTTTTACGGCAGTGGGTGCTCCGTCTCTGGTGGACCCCCAGGGTCTGGACGTCCTTGGCGATGGCACGCCAAATATCCTTCTTCTGGTGGGCGCTGACCTACATGACATGTACAGGGGAAGAAGAGAAGTCATTAGCAACAGCACCGTCGAAGTGAGTGGCCCACATCCCTGCCCTTGCCATGTGGCACATGCAATCACACTTCTACATGCTCGCAGGACTCTGCCCCCTTCCTACTGACATCCAGCCCTCTCCACCCAGGCATAGCCCATACAACGTGCTCCCTGTGTACTTACCTGTTGGTCTGGAGGACCGTAGAGTAGCGTGTACTGGAGGAGGACCCCGTCCATGAGCTTCTCCAACTCCTGTGCAGTGACGGCAGGGGCCCTTTCCCCAGACGCACAAGCCATTGTCTCTTCCAGACCGAGGTCACAGCAGCACTTGCAGTGTAGGTCCTCTCCTGTCGAAGATCAGGTATCAAGTGATTGAACAGATAGAAAATGGCAGTCACGTCCGCGGCGGTGACGTCCGCAGCAGTGCGTATCATCACCGCCTGCGCACTTCGTCATTGGCTCCTGGGACCCATAGGGTCCAATGTTAACCAATGCAGCATTGCGCTACGGTCTTTGACCGCCTACCGCGACGGTGTACAACACCAGCGCAGTTACCTCACATCCCATTGTCCCACTTTAGAGGTCAGGCAGCCGCCATTTCAGGGGCCCACATGGCTTCATTTACAAATGCGTCACACATACCTAGGCCTAGACTCAACACACATACAGGAAGAAATTTGTATTTAGTGTCGTGTTCTGTGTAGCTGTGGGTACATACCTCAGAATTTGTTGACTCTGTGGTCGCTGTTGTCCTTCCTAGGCACCGTCAGCTGGGACATGTGAGGAGATGGCGGAATCCTCCGGTGTACCGACCGCTGGTGGACCTGTTAACAATGGAGGAGCGACATTTAATCATCACCTACAGGTTTGACAGTGCCACAATCCAGGAACTGTGTACCCAGTTGGAGCCAGACCTGATGTCACCAATCCGCCATCCCACAGGAATCCCCCCTCAAGTGCAGGTGCAATCAGTGCTCCATTTCCTAGCAAGTGGGTCATTTCAGACAACAGTGGCCATGGCATCAGGGATGTCCCAGCCTATGTTTTCCAACGTGTTGTCCAGAGTGTTGTCTGCCCTGCTGAAACACGTGAGGAGCTACATCGTTTTTCCTCAGGTGGAGGATTTGACGACAGTTAAAGGTGACTTCTATGCCCTGGGACATATCCCTAACATCATAGGTGCCATTGATGGGACCCATGTGGCTCTGGTCCCCCCCCCACAGGAGTGAACAGGTGTACAGGAACCGGAAGAGTTATCATTCCATGAATGTACAGATGGTATGTTTGGCAGACCAGTACATCTCGCAGGTAAATGCTATGTTCCCTGGCTCAGTGCATGACACCTACATCCTGCGGAATAGCAGCATCCCTTATGTGATGGGTCAACTCCAGAGGCACTCTGTGTGGCTATTAGGGGACTATGGTTACCCCAACCTGTCCTGGCTATTGACCCAGTGAGGAATCCCAGGATCAGGGCAGAGGAACGCTACAATGAGGCCCATGGGCGGACTAGGAGGGTGATCGAACGTACCTTCGGCCTCCTGAAGGCCAGTTTCAGGTGCCTCCATATGACAGGTGGTTCCCTATTCTACTCGCCAAGGAAGGTGTGCTAGATCATCATCGCCTGCTCCATGCTTCACAATCTTGCTTTGTGACGCCAGATGCCTTTTCTGCAGGAGGATGGTCCAGATGACGGAATTGTGCGAGCTGTGGAGCCGGTGGACAGTGATGAGGAGGAAGCAGAGGAAGAAGACATTGATAACAGGGACTCTGTCATACAGCAATATTTCCAGTGACACACAGGTGAGAACAATCTTTTTACTAATACATTCACTTTCACACCTCTACCTCTATCCTGTCTGTCAATTTGAAGTAGTATCTGCTAACTGAGCGATACATTTCCATTACGGTTTCACAGGTGTGGTTACCAACGTGTGTCATCTGCTTGCATCCTTCATGGACTTGTGATGTGTGACATAGGTATGTTGACTTTACTATTGACAACAGATTTTGTCACTGTCATAGCTAATACACATTTTCAAAATCACAGACTGACTCCAGATTGTTTTGTGGTTCAAGGGTGTTTATTGACGTGCTAATTATTGGAGGGGGTGGCAAAATGGTGATGGGTGATGGTGGAGGAATGTCCATGGCAGAGTCCAGTCTATTAGTCTCACAGGTGCATTGCCCATATTTGCATAGGAAGTGGAGCTGGGGCAGTTCCAATCTGGACAGGGTAACAAAGTGGGACAGTGAGAGGACAATCAGTGTGGTCTAATTTCCTGGCGGGGGACTTGCCATCTTGCTCTGTCCTGTTTCTGGATCTCAGGGACCACTTGCGGGGTGGTTCTCCATCTGCAGGGGGTGGGGTGCTGGTGTGGTGGTCCTGTGGCGGGGCGTTCTGTCCACTAGCGCCGGCGGAGGTGGTGGGCAGTTCATCATCCATGCTAGTGTCAGTGGCCCCTTGGAGTGCCACGGTGTCCCTCATGGTCTTTTGTATGTCCTTCAGCACCCCTACGATGGTGGCCAGGGTGATGCTGATGGTTCTGCGCTCCTCCCTGAACCCCAAATACTGTTCGTCCTGCATGCGCTGGGTCTCCTGAAACTTGGCCAGGACCGTAGCCATCGTCTCCTGGGAGTGGTGGTATGCTCCCATGATGGAGGAGAGGGCCTCGTGGAGAGTGGGTTCCCTTGGCCTGTCCGCCCCCTGTTGCACAGCAGCCCTCCCAGTTCCCCTGTGTTCCTGTGCCTCCGTCCCCTGGACCGTGTGCCCACTGCCACTGCCCCCAGGTCCCTGTTGTTGTTGGGGTGGTGGGTTATCCTGGGTTCCCTGTAGTGGTGGACCCACAGCTGATTGACGTGTCCTGGGTACGGAGGTATGGGCCCGCTGGGTGGGTGCTGTGCTGGTGTTACCAGAGGGTGGAAGGTCAATGTTGGGCTGTGCCTGTGCGAGGGGAACCGACTGTCCCGAGGCCCACGATGGTCCAGGCTGGTCATCTAGATCCAGTTGGCCAGAGCTGCTGTCATCACTGTGGGCCTCTTCTGGGGGTGGAGTGGACATGTCTGGACCCTCCTGTGTGGTGACGTTACATAGTGGTCCTGCAGGGGTATAAAAGCATGATTATTGCATGTGTGTGTCATGGTGTGCAATGGGTGGGTGTGCGTGTACCCCACTGCAGGCATTCCTGTGTGGGGGCTTGTGTGATGATGGTTGGGGGGTGTTATGGGTATGTGCAGTGGGCATGCTTTAGTGATGGGTGTCCATGCTTAGATATGTCATGCAGGGCTTGGTGTTGGGATGGGTGGTTTGTGTTATAAGTACATTAGTGAGGAGTTGGAGTGATAGGGGAGGGGGTGAGGGTGGGGGTCTGTGATAGCATGCAGGTAGGGTGGGGGATATGATAGTTAAGATTTGACTTACCAGTGTCCATTCCTCCACCGACTTCTCCGAGGCCCTCAGGATGCATAATGGTCAAGACCTGCTCCTCCCATGTTGTTAGTTGTGGGGGAGGAGGTGGGGGTCTGCCGCCAGTCTGCTGAATCGCAATGTTGTGCCTGGAGACCACTGAACGCACCTTCCCCCGTAGGTCGTTCCACCTCTTCCTGATGTCCTCCGGATTTCTTGGGTGCTGTCCCACTGCGTTTACCCTGTCGACAATTCTTCGCCATAGCTCCATCTTCCTGGCTATGGAGGTGTGCTGCACCTGTGATCCAAATAGCTGTGGCTCTACCTGTACAATTTCCTCCACCATGACCCTGAGCTCCTCCTCTGAAAACCTGGGGTGTCTTTGGCGTGCCATGGGGTGGTGTAGGTGATGTGTGGGGTGGTGTATGTGGTGATGAGTGTGGTGATGTGTTGTGGTGTATGGAATTTTGTGCGTGGATGTTGTGTGGGTGATGGTGTTTTGTGCCTCTGTGTGGTGGGGTTCTCTATTGCTGTGCTCTCTCTGTCGCCTTCGTCTCTGATTTTTGGTCATAGGGGTTTGTGGGTGATGTGGGTGTGTGTTTTATATTGTGTTGGGTGTGTGGGAGTGTTGTTTGTATGTGTATCAGGTGTGTGTATTTTGAATTGTCCAATGTGGCGGTGTTTTGGAGATGTGTGTGTATTTTGAGCACGGCGGTGTGTACCGCCAATGGAATACCGCGGTTGAAAGACCGCCGTGTGGATTCGTGGGTCATAATAGCATGGGCATGTTTCTGTTGGCGTGCCGGTGGAGGTTTTGTTTTCGCCAGTTTATCACTGACGTTTGATGTGGCGGACTTGTGTGGGTGTCTGAATTTCAGCGGATTCCGAGATGTGGGTCATAATAGCTGTGGCGGATTTCCGCGGCCGCAGCGGTGTATTGGCGGTCTTTTGCACGGCGGTAAGTGGCTTTTACCGCCAATGTTGTAATGACCACCTAAGTGTTTATGTGGCCACTAAAGTTGCGATGGAGACTTCACTCGAAGTATGGAATGTCAAACCACCCGTTGTTGAAATCAATACTTTTCAAAGCAATTTGCTGTGCCTCCAACTATGAGAAATTATTCTCACATTTAATATGCTAACAATTAGTGCCATGAAGAAATAAGCAGTATCAGGACATCGGGACAAGCAGTATGCTAAAATGTTGTTAGTGACTTTGGAATATGCCTTACAATCTAAAGACAATCCTGTCTTTGTAGAATGAGACAGTGGTTATGAGTTGCACTGTATTTGGGGTGGAAAGTTGCTTGCCAATTTACTTTTACTATGAAGTAAACCCGTACCAATAGCTTGCTCTTACAAGTTAAGCCCCTTGCAATGAGGAATGACCACAAAGGACTGTAGTTACCAGTTGTAAACAACACAAAATCCCAATTATCTAGGATGATATCCATAAATATACCACCTGCTTTAACCAGGAGGTAGGTGTGAGAAAGTAGCCTCTTCTTAGCATGGTTACCCCCACTTTTGGCCTGTTGGTGAGTGTGTGTCAGTGTGTTTTTACTCTGTCACTTAGATCCTGCTAGCCAGGACCCCAATGCTCATAGATAAAAACTTATATGTCAGTGTGTTTTGCCTGTCTCACTGGGATCCTGCTAGCCAGGACCCTAGTGCTCATTGTTTGTGGCTTAATGTGTGTATTGTCAGTAATGCTTGACTGTGTCACTGAGGCTCTGCTAACCAGAACGTCAATGCTTATGCTCTCTCTGCTTTTCAATGTCACTATAGGCTAGTGACTTCATTTACCAATTTCAATTGGGCACACTGGACCCCCCTTATAAGTCCCTAGTATATGGTACCTAGGTCCCCAGGGCATTGGGGTTCCAGGAGATCCTTATGGGCTGCAGCATTTCTTTTGCCACCCATAAGGAGCTCAGACAAACCCTTTCACAGGACTGCCACTGCAGCCTGTGTGATAGAGTGCACACACTATTTCACAGTCATTTCCACTGCACTTAAGTAACTTATAAGTCACCTATATGTCTAACCTTTACTTGCTGAACATTAGGTGCAAAGATACTATGTGTGAGGACACCCTTGCACTAGCAAAGGTGCCCTCACATAGTTCAGGGCTATTTCACAGGACTTTGAGAGTGCAACGATGCCATTAAATGTGTGCACTACATACAGGTCAATACCAATATGTAGCTTCAAAATGGTAACTCCGAATATGGCTATGTAACATGTCTAAGATCATGGAATTGTCACCCCATTCCAAATGTGGTATTGGGGAACCAATTCCAGGCATCCTGGGGGCTCCACTATGAACCCCCAGTACTGCCAAACTAACTCTCTGGGGTTTTCTCTGCAGCTACCGCTGCTGCCAACCCTCAGACAGGTTTCTGTTCCCCCCATAGGGATCTCCTGGAACACCAATACCCTGGGTACCTAGATACCATATACTAGGGAATTATAAGGGTGTTCCAGTGTGCCAATTAGAATTGGTAAAAATGGTCACTAGCCTGCAGTGACAATTTTAAAAGCAGAGAGAGCATAAGCACTGAGATTCTGGTTAGCAGAGTCTCAGTGACACAGTTAGACTCCACACGGGGAACACATATAGGCCACAAACTATGAGCACTGGGGTCCTGGCTAGCAGGATCCCAGTGACACAGGCAAAAACAAACACGCAAGTAAAAATGGGGGGAACATGTAAGGCAATGTGGTACTTTCCTACACTATGCCACTTTAATATATTTTTTTTAAATGATACTTACCCCAACTAACCTGTACCTACCTGGGATGGGTCCCCCATCCATGGGTGTCCTCCAGGGGTGGGCGAGGGTGACACGGGGTGTCCCTGGGGCAGGGAAGGGCACCTCTGGACTGCTTTCATGGTCAGAGACCATGGAATTGAGCCCACAGGTCCCTTAATGCCTGCCCTGGCCCAGGTGTTTAAAAACGGCGTCCATCAGGCTGTGCGTTGTTTTTTAAGGCCCACCCCCTCCTGTGCGTCAAAATGACGTCAGAGTATAAATATGGGGCACAGGCCTTAAAGTAATTTTTTGGAAGGGAACGCCTACCTTGCATATAATTAACGCAAGGCTGGTTCCCCCTTCAAAAAATGACGCACATGGTGGAATTTTGACGCCCGCGGGGTCGGACGTCAAAGTATAAATATGGGGCAGGGTTTGCGCCGATTGTGCGTCAACATTTTTGACGCACATTCGGCGCAAACAGAGTATAAATATGCCCCCAAGTATTGCCATTTTAGGCTTAGTAAAATACCCTTCAAGCTGACATGGAATTTGTTTGTTGCTCCTAGTAGAGGCAGAATAAGACAAAAGATAAAACTTGGTGGCATTGGTAAACAGTTATTTGTTATGTGCGTGGCGTCGATTTTACTCTTCTAATCCAGTATCTTGCAAGAGCAGAGACAATCGGTTGAGAAAAAGGCAGTTTAACTGGAGCGCTCATCGCTTTTAGTAGGCAATATTTAGATTTATGTTTTCTATTTTGTATGGAGTGAGTCCCACATATTCAGAATACGTAGGTTTCAATTGTATTAGCTGCATTAATTCATGCTTCATGAGACAGAATATGCGACTTGTCTCACTTCATACAGAAACAGCTGAAGGGGAGTTTCTTGCCAAAGATAAACAAGTTAACATATGTGCTAGAAGAAAAGAACTAAAACATTTTTCCCTATGGCTGTTGTGAGGAAGAGGGAAATCATAAATAGGAAGGCAGTGGCTATCTGTTAGAAGGAGAGGCCACAAAGACCTACAGGTTTGTCACAAGTCCTATTGTATTTCTTATAGTGGACAACAGGTGTTTTTATTACCCTAACCTTCAGGCAAGTGCTGTCTCCAAAGGATCAATTTACAGTACATTAGTGCACACTTGTAAATTCGGGAAACTGTTGTTTGCAGAAGACCCTCGTTGTTTTCTCTATCACACAAAGCAGGTATACTGAAGAATCCTCATGTCTGAACAGCTTCAGTGTGAAAAAGAGGAAAGGCCCGTATGCCATCAGTAGAAGCCCATAGCTAATACCAAGTTGCCCTTTAGAGTGCCCCACTTCCATTTTTCAAAATGTGTTGCAATTCAAGTCATTCGTTGCTTGCCTTATGGCAGGGGAAGTCCTAAAGACCATATCCTGTCCAAGTGATGAATGTGGGGACAAAAATACAGTTGGATGTAAAACTCACCCTTGTAGTACAAAGGAATTCCACGCATCTCCGTAAAATAAAAGATAATTCAATGCATTTGGTTAGTGGAGGCTAAGGGGCATATTTATCAAGGTTTTGCATCAATCTTGGGTCACTCAAGGGGACACAAGGATGATGCAAATCCTAAATCAGATTTACAAAGCAGTGCAAGGCCACATTGTGAGGCTTTGAGTTACTTGATAAATCCAGAGCAACACAAGACAGAGAAAAATGCTGCCTTGTGTTCCTCTCCAGCAAGGAGGTGTGTAATGGTGAGCATGGGTGTTCCAGATTCTGACACTTTCCCAGATTTACCCACATTGGTAGACCTGGAATTATGGCCGAACGTCCATTTCTACCCAAAAACAATACTGCATGCAATGCAGACCCCCTTGCACCATGGTGTGTGGATGCCTGCGTTGGCGCTAGGCTGCCAAAGGGGCTTCAGCACAGGGATAAAGGTAGGAACGCACTGTATTGCCTAAAATACAGCTCATTCCTGCCTTTTCCTTGTCACGCAGTGCAGCATGGTGACTTTAATAGCACTTGCCTATAAAAAGTATGACAATATAGTTTTTCTTACATGTCATCTAATTACAATATGATTTCAAATCAGTTTGTGTTCGTGGGTATACATATGTGGATACACATGTGACAAGATAGTGCTGGCCTTCTGCATTGTTTCCAACTTATATTAACTATTAATATTGGCATGTACTATTGTCAGCCTAGTGACCTCTCACAGGGCCTAATCAAAAGTTTGGTGGATGGGAAAGCCTGTCCACCAAACCCCGGCAGGGTGGCTGCTGCCTTCATAGCAACCACCTCACCAGAGTTATTAAGAGCTTCCTGCTAGGTCAGCAGGTGGAAACTTCAGTTTCCGTTCGCTGGCCTAGCGGGAAACAGCAGGCCGGGGACAGCATTGTCTTAGCCTCATAATGAAGCCAGCGGCAATGCTGTAGCCCGCAGGGTGCACCAGCACCCTCACAGTGTTCACTGTATGAAGACCGCAACACTCGTAATGAGGCCCACAGTCTCAGGCCATTTCCATGATCACATTGGCTCAATGATGATGGAGAGGAGTGCCATTTAAATGAGTATAAAAAGTCTGAGGCCTGGTTAGCACACCTAAGACCAGATAAAAGCTTAGAACTCCTGTGTACCAAAGCAAATCTTGCCTTGACTTGCCATGAGCATATAGGATTTCTTACACTACCAGATGATCTCCAATGGGAGTCAATCTCCATTGATAACGAGATAGAGGCCATCCTGGAATGACCATAATCAATTAATCATGTGGAATCTGCTTGGCCATTAAGTGCAGAAACGAAGTTGAAATGGCACTGTGCTTTAACACATACTCTCTAGGGTAGAAGTGTCTGCTGGTGCTCTCAACTAGATGAACGCGTCATGCATAGATCAAAAAGGTGCTAAAAAAACAGTGAGATATTAATTTGTGTGTTGAATCTTCTTTTCCAAAGGTATCACCAACTCATCTTAAATGTATGACTTCTACTTGTATGATGATAATCCAAAGTTCTAATGCAAGTTTTTATTCATACAGGGGTGGACTTGGAGTATTACTAATGTTCTCTACCTCTGTAGATTGGTTTCAGGTGATGCAGCGTTAAGCTGGCTTGTATTCGCATCTTTAATTCTCCATCTCGTCTATCATCTCTCAAGCACCTCTCCAAATCCCAATAGTTTCTAAAACATTTTCCGTTTAGCTATTATTTTTTAACTAAAACTGTTAGTGACCATCTAGTAAGTAACATATCAAAATATGCTTCATAGAGGTACACTTCGTCAGAACTCTTTCGTTTATAGAACATCTGCAAATATGATGTCAATTATATGTGATGACATAACACACACACAAGAAAGTGTTAGCCCAGGTGTTTTAATCCAAATTATTAATGGGTGTTCAGGTATTCTAAGTAAGGGATTTGTCTAGAAAATATAATAACGTAGAAAAATAATGCATACATTTGAAAATGTGCTCACAATAAGTGGCCACCAATGTTCACAAAGTGTACTTATTAATAGTCTAATGCTATGAAATATTGAGCATATGTTTGATTAATGTAGTAATATGTCATATTAAGGGTTATGCATTATGTATTAGCTTTATTAATTGTAGGCCTTAACTTAGCGAAGGTCTTGGCCTAGTTGCCAGGCCTCATGTCAAGCTGTATTTCTTAACGCTTAATAAATGGCTGTCGTAGAGAGTTAAACTGTGATTTTCCATTGTATTGTGTAAATGTGCTCGTAGCTGGAAAGTTTTCTCATGAGAACTGACTGCTAGAAGATGCTGTTCTTGCTAAATATAAAATTATGGCCCTCATTATGACCCTGGCAGTAAATCCCACTTACCGCCATGCTGACTGCCACCAACATACTGCCACGGCGGCGGATATCCGTTCACCATATGATGACACACACACCCCAGTCCGTCACTGTTCAGCCACATCTACAATTCCGCCAGATCAAAGGTCAGTGATAAACTGGCAGTATCAAAACCCACACTGTTACGCCAACAGAACAACGCCCACCACAATATAACCACGAATCACCACTGCGGACATTCAACAATGGTAAACCATTGGCGGTACATACCGCGGTGCTCAAAATACACACACACAAACACAAAACATCACCACATTGGACAATTTAAAAACACACACCTGACACCCATACACACACCACACCCACACCACTATAAAACACACACTCCCACATTACCCACAACACTTTACGACTTCAAACCATTGGCACAAGACAGACACCATGACCACAGACAAGACCAGAGCTACACACTACCTACACCTATACACCACTCACGTACCCCACATCACACACCTCAACACATTACCCAACACCACATTCACCTACAAACCTTACACATTACCCATGGCACCAGAAAGACAACCCCTATTCTCTGAGGAGGAGCTAAGGGTCATGGTGGAGGAAATCATCAGGGTAGAGCCTCAGCTTTTTGAAGCACAGGTGCAGCAGATATCCACTGCAAGGAAGATGGAGCTATGGCGGAGAATTATGGACAGGGTCAATGCCGTGGACAGCACCCAAGAACTAGGGACGACATCAGGAATAGGTGGAATGACCTACGGGGGAAGGTGCATTCCATAGCAGCAAGACACCATCTCGCTAGACAGAGGACTGGCGGTGGATCCCCACCTTCTCCCCCACAACTAACAACATGGGAGGAGCAAGTCTTGGCAATCATACATCCTGAGGACATGGCCGGAGTAGGAGGAGGACTGGATTCTGGTAAGTCAATTCTTTACTACGATCAGCCCCCTACCTGCAAGCCATCACATACCCCCACCCTCACCCTCACTCCCATCACTCCACCACCTCCCACACACCCCACCATCACATCTCACTCATCCCATTGCCAAGTCCTGCATGCTCTACCAATGCATGAACATCAATCACAGCACTGCATGGACACCTAACGCCAAAGCATGAACACTAGAGAGCCAATGTCACTGGAGAGGTGGTGCAAGCAATATCCAGTCCCCCAACTGAAGAGGCCCACAGTGATGACAGCAACTCTGGTCGCATGGATCTGGATGGCCAACCTGTCCAATCAGGGACCTCTGGACAGTCGCTTACCCAAGCCCAGTAACGCACCACCACAGAGCCTCCCCCATCTGGAAACACCACCACAGCACCCACCCAGCATACCCATACCTCTGTCCCCAGGACACATCAATCAGCAGTATGTCCACCTCTAAAGGGACCCCAGGGCACATCTCATATCCAAGACAATCAGGGACCCGGGGTCAGTGGCATTGGGCACACGGTTCCGGGAACAGAGGCACAGGACAACAGGGAAACTGGGAGGAGTGCTGAGCGCCAGGGGGAGGACAGGCCCAGGGAACCGACTCTCCAGGAGGCAATCACCAAGATCCTGGGAGAAAATCAATGTGCAGGAGAACAGGCGGCTGCAGGAGGGACAGTAGCAGGGGATCAGGGAGGACTTGCCGGCCATCAACACCACCCTGGTCTCCATAGCAGGGGTGCTGGCAAACATAGCCAACATTATGAGGGAGGCAGTCTCACACCAGCAGGCCCCTGCCACTAGCCAGTCATCTGATCTGCCTTCCACCTCTGCTGCTGATAGTGGCCAGGAGGCCCCACCACAGGACTCACAGACCACAAGCATCCCTCCCCCTGTAGAAGGAGAACCACCCTGCAAATGTTCCCTGTGATCAAGGCAGAAGCCAGAGACTATTGCCAAGACCCCGCCAGGAAATTAGACTCTCCTGATTGTCACCCTTTTGTCCCACTCTGTCACCCTGTCCACCTTGAACTGCCATTGCTCCCCTTCCTATGCCCCTTTGGACAATGCACTTGTAATACAAATAGACTGGACTCCAACATGGTAGTGGAGTGCATAGTGACAGGGCTGTTCCCTGTGTGTGACAGTGGTTTGTACTCCATCGGTGGTGTTGGTACAACCATTGATACAGTGTATCCTTTGTCTCCCCCCTTTTTGTTTTTTCACCCTGTCCTTATGTGCATTAGCATCATCTGGCGGAGGAGCAGAGGCACCGGCGATGGAGGGGGCTGCATCCCACAGGACCCAGGAGGCAGAGTCCACCGACGGTGAGGGCACCAGTGGGACGGAGGGCGAGGGGAGCACCACGGCGGAGACTGGAGGAGACAGTTCGGACACAGGTACCTCCTCCAATGGAAGCTCCCTAGTGGTGGCGGACACCTCTGTGGCCACCCCAGCTACAGGTACAGCCGCCACCCCGTACCAGCACGCACCACCCTCCCAGTGGCCCCTCATCGACTTGCCCGTGCCGGCTCACCCAGGAGGGTGGGCATCTCTTTCGCCCCAGTCACATCAGGCCCTGCCCAGTGAGCCCTGCTGCCCTGAGTGAGGAGGCTATTGACCTCCTGAGATCCATTTCTGTAGGGTAGTCAACCATTATGAAAACCATCCAGAGGATGGCAGCCCAGATGCAACAGATTAATGCATTCCTGGAAGGCATTCACACTGGCTTGGCGGTCCAACAGAGATCGATCCAGGCTCTGGCCTCCTCTCTGATGGCAACTATTGTCCATGTTTCCACCCTCCCCACTAAAATGTCCTCTTCCCAAACCCATTCCCCTCAATCCCAACCTATCCCAAGCACACAGGCAGACGAGCATGCACACAAGACAACACGCAGAAGTGTCACAGGCAAATACAAGCACTACACTTCAACCCACAGGCACTCACACAAACACCATACAGATGCAGACATACCAGCATCCACAATTTCCACTGTCTCCCCTCCCTCCTCCTCCTCCACCTCCCTCCATGTTCCGTCAACACTCACACCTGTATGCTCTACACCATCATCCACTTCCAGCATCACCACCACACCTAGCAAAACACATACCTCACTGGCAGACAACTCCACAACATCCATGCACATGTCACCTATGTCCTCTCCCACTGTGTCTGTCCCCCTCCTGAAGTACACAAATGCAAGCACTCAGACACCCAACAGCCATCCACCTCACAACAGCATCCAGCCCATGCACCTGCACCCAAAATCAGCAAACAGACACCTCCCTCAACCACTCCCTCTTCCTGTACTCCCAAACCTTCTCCTTCTTTCCACCCAATGTCCCTAAAAGGTTTTTCCTATCCACCATCGACCTCTTCCCTATTCCCCCCCGTCCTGCACGTCTGGCCAGGGTGGCAAAAACCCAGGCAAGTACCTCAGCCACCCAGTCCACGGGCACAGTAGTCACCACACCCACTTGTGGTGGGAAAGGATCCAGGGCACATGTCCTAAGGGTGAAGGAGCCTGCACCAGACAGCCTCAAGGGTAAGGAGCCTGCCACTGCTGCTGCCAGGAAGAGCAAGGAGCCTTCCCCAGGTGCTGCCAGGAAGAGCAAGGAGCCTGCACCAGCAGGCAGTAAGGAGAAGGAGCCTGGAGCAGGGACTCTGACGGAGCCCCCACAACCAACCATGGTTGAGCAGCCATCTCAGGCTGCAGGGGATGGGCTGGAGCCTCCCCCACCAGCATAGAATCAGCAGCACCACCACCACCTGTGGGCAGCCATCCGAGGCTGCAGGGGATGGGCTGGAGCCTCCCCCCACCAACACCAGCACCACCACCTCTGAGCAGCCGTCACCGCTGCTGGGCGGTATGTAGTCCTGCCTCCGTGGGCTTATGTGCGACCTGCCCCCTGCAAATCCAGTGGGTATGACACCCACTTGAGAGACTGTGACCTTGCACTCCCCAGGGTCAAGAGCACAGGGCACGATGCCCCCTCCAGAACCAGTGGGTAAGACACCCACAAACCCCAGCCTCCCCAGGATCAAGAGCACAGGACACGATGCCCCCTCCAGAACCAGTGGGTAAGACACCCACCAACCCCAGCCTCCCAAGGATCAAGAGCAGAGGGCACAATGCCCCCTCCAGAACCAGTGGGTAAGACACCCACCAATTCCAGCCTCCCCATGAACAAGAGCACAGGGCTTGTTGTCCCCAAACCCAGCCTCCCCAGGACCAACTACAGGGCATGTTGCCCCTTTCAGGGCATGTGGGCAAATCACCCACCTGAGAGACTGTAGCCTTGGACTCCCCAGGACCAAGCAAAGGGCATGTTGCCCCCTCCAGAACCAGTGGTCTTGAATAAACTCCTGGCTGAAGTGCTCCCCATCCCCCGTCCCCCTCAGGTGCCTCCCTATTTACCAACTGATGGCCCTGCAGTGCTCTCTCCGTGTTGATGCAGGTGACAAGTGGGGACCTGGACTTTGGCCTGTGGCCCTCTGGCCCATGCACACTGAGGAATGGGCAGTGTCCCTTGAACTGTACAATTGTATATATCTGTTGCATTGCATATTTCTTATTTCCACTGGGTTGATCTTATTACACTCACTTTAGTAAATTCCTGTTGTCCTTGCATTATTCATCCGAGGTATGGGGTGAATAAGTTTTAGTACTGCAGATGTGTGTGTGTATGGTGTTGGGGTGGGGGGGGGGTGTTGCATGTGTGTGTCACTCTCTCCCCCCCCCTTGAGTGCTAGGCGGTTTTTCTCACTGTCGTCATCTTCGCCGTCCTTGCTGTTCGTGGTCGAGAATCACACAGAAGACCATGGGGATTACATGCAGCTCAGGCTTTTGATGTCGTTGGTACCACCCTAGAAAAGGTGGTCGGATTGTGGTGGGTGGAACATTGACTTCCTGTGGTACCTGTTGTTTCCGCCCTGCCGGTCGGTGTGGTAAAATGGCTGTCTATCTGAGTTCTCACCGGCATGGTCATAATTTGGTGGTATTTACTGCCAGCCTGTTGGCGGTATTATCGCTACTTTAACACCAACCACCAGGGTTGTAATGAGGACCTATGTGTGTAATGTGTGTGAGATTGACTTTCTCAGGAGGAGAACTATGGAGACACTGACTGGAGTAGAAGCTGCAACAATATTGTTACCTGACGAGACAGATGATGAGGACATTGCAGGAAAAACCAATCAGCGACATGTGAACAGAGTAGTGGTAGAATTCATAGATTTGGAGTTTTCATTTTATTGGAGAAAGTGTGTACATGCTATCGCTTGACCAATAGGGATTTGGGAAGTATTTGTAGGGAATTTAACTGAACAAGACTGTACCGAGAGAAGACAGCCCATTGCCCATTTTCTTGCTGTCCGAAAGGTCAATATTTTCTTGTGCGTCCTGACAAGAGACATGCTAGACTTTATTGTTTAAAGACTTTGCATTTTCTGAACTTTGATGCTAAATCCTGATGCCTTTCTGACTGAACTGATGTCCTGATGACGAAGACTATTTTAGCTTGCCGATCCAATTGAGGAGAGGCATTATTGTACCCATGTGATTGTTATGCTTATTTGCTTTTTCTTTCTCGGTACGAACGCACTGTTTTGACAGAGCCATAGTTTGTGTTACTAAATTGTTTTGCATGAAGCCCAACATGCTGATGCTAATCTGATGTTAGATAAGGATTCTCACTAATGAATAATCTGTCAATAGGAAATAACGTTTGATGAATCTACATTTATGTGATATTGCTTGCGCAATTGTTCTTGCTATTAATTTGCACTGTAACCTTAGAATGTGTAATAGTTCAAGCCTAGATTAGATTACGTTTCTTCTGTTGCTTTGGACAGGCAGTGTTGTTTCTGTCTATGTATCATTTGATTTTTAGATTAATTTACATGATGTTAGCATTGTTTTTATAGGGAAATAAATATTCTAACTTCTACTAAAAGGTGTGGTTATTCATGACTGAAAGATCACAGTCTGTGACAATTACTGACTCTATTGATTATTAATGTCATTGATGGTTGTTTATTATTGATATTGTTTATTGATTATTGATTATTGATCTGCATGTACGGGAGTTAAGGTGGAATTATCTTAATTGCAAGTCCAAAGGTCATCGACCTATTCGCGTCCCCTTGTAAGTTTACTTTTTAAGGTCAGATGCGCTAACAAAAGCCACATCATTTTAATCTGTATAATTTCTCAAACCAATGAACAGAAAAATGAAATTGAAAAGTGAGTGCAACTGAAAGAATAATTAATCAAAGCCAGGTTTACCGAGACAAGGCATGAGAAATCTATAAAGACGAGGCGATATGAGCAAAGGACGTTATTTGCGTGCTATGGGAAAAAAATCTGTAAGCAGAGAAATGAAAGGTTTTGTGTTACACTAGAACATTTGTTACATACACAGTTAAAACTACATTAGTTTCAGTATTAAAAGAGTCTTTGCCGCATGTATTTCTTTGGAAGCAGCAGACATCCTTCCATATTATAGTCCATGTTCTGAGATTTCTGTGTGCCCTGGTAAAAGTTAACAAAAAATAAACGTTTGTGCAGAATGGACAAATTTAATTTGAGCTGCACCTTCTCTTTCACTGCTATTTTGACCCATTTGAGCTTGAAACTACATTTTGTAAAATTAGCCTATTATGGGGCATGTATGGAAAATCCACATTTATATGGTAAAAGCTGCAGCCACAGAACTATATAAATCCACTTGCTCTCAGCATTGCCCATCTCTAAGCATCAATTTATCATGAAATGTAAACTAAATATTCTAATTCCAATCAGTGCTTATTTTTAGCTCTCCTTTGAAGAAGATTGTCTTTTGATACTAAGACCCACATTTATACTATTTAAACTACAATTGTATTTTGCAAGTTTGTGCCGATTTTGCATCCAAAAAAGTCACAAATGTGGCGCTAAAAAAAGTATAAATATGGGCCCAAGTACCACAATCTAAAATGTATTATAAGTGATGCATAACAGATAACGAATAATAATTCCTTCCCGGCACCCCTTAACAAGGCCAATAGGCTTGCCTTTGTATAATTATATAATTTCCCCTTGACAAAGCAAATGGACTTGCCTTGCATATTGATGTGATCAACTCTTGACAAAGTCAGTAGGCCTGGCTTTTATATATTGATGTGGTCACCAGTTGAGGAAACTAGCAGACCTGCATTACTTAAAGTTTCACTCTTGTTTGCTGTGCAGGGAGGGGGTTATTCAGTTGCCCTCTTATTGGGATTAGATGCAAGTTTTATACGCCAAAGGCCAGTGATGTTGTAGTTAGGTATGGTAGCAACATCTTTGCATTGAAGGATTCCTAGAAATTTACTGAAAAAAACAAGAGATTAAAGTGGCATAATAATTAGGTAGGTTAAAAAGATTTTACTTCATGTTAAAAAAAAAATCTGAAATGTACTGATAGAAAACAAAGGTAAAAGGGACATGCTGGTTTGGTCATGTAAAAATATCATAATTTTAAACAACATTTTAAAATATTGTAAATTGATATCAACAATAAAGACATTTGAGATGTCATTAGTATATTATCAATTACATCATTGAATGTCATGAGTGATGTAATATGTGAGATCCTAAGCAATGCAGGGAAGGGGCACAAGTTATAGTTAGCTCAAAAAAATATAATTGGTGAATTTCAGTGTTCTTTTCATGTTTAAGATGGTAAATTTTAAGTGACATGTTCACCTAATTATAACGTGATTTTAACCTTTGTTAACCACCAGAACATCACTTTAACTTTTGTATATATATATATATATATATATATATATATATATATATATATATATATATATATATATATATATGTTAAAGTTATATAACTATAAATATAGAAATAAGTTAAAAAAATTAAATTATTTATATATACTGGATTCACTTCATTGTCTGAATCCAACAAGTTCCTGCGATAGCGGTTCGTGTTGGGTCAGGCTCCCCTATTATAAATGTCCACAAACGATCTTCACAGTTTTTGAAGAAGTACATGAACTCTGCGACACCTAGCATTATGTTGCTTATTTAACCTTCATAATCACTAGCACCATGAAAACACCCAAAGCGTTTTGGCGTCCTACGCTGTGATCACAGCAGAGTTCGTGTACTTCTTCTAAAACTGTGAAGAGCGTTTGTGGATATATATATATATATATATATATATATATATATATATATATGTATATTGCCTAGTGGTGGTCTTCACTAAGTTGTTATAGTTTGGACCTACTTACTATAGAAAAACAGCTTTTTGATTGCCTATATCTTTGGTGCCACTTGACAAATCTCCACAAGATTTTCTCCAAAGATTTGACAGTCATGTGAGCCGCTGTCTGGAATATTTTGGGATGATCCCTCACGCGGGGGCTGAGATAAAGGGGGTTGAACTTTGGAGCTTTTCCAATGTTAATTCCCTTAGGAAACATTAAACAGTGATAGTGCAAAAAACACTAGGCAGAGTTGCACCAAACTTGGTGGAACGGTAGGTCTTGGCCAAAAACAAGCCCTTTTTGTTATTTGGTATAAATCCGTTCATTCGTTTTTGAGAAATTTAAAGAAATCCAAATGTACATACATAGGGACGCAAAGGATTCGCGAACCCTAACGATCTCATGCAGAGATCTGATTGACTGATAACACTTCAACAACAGACGTGTTGTCAGCCATCTTGGGACTCAGCTCAACCCGAGTCCCAGAAAAAGATGTTTAAAAATACAAAAGGGGACAGGGTGCCAACACCCTGACCCCTTAACCCAGGGCTAAAAAGCATTTTTTTTATTTTACGGACGGATCCGCGGCAGATCTGCTGTTAAAAAATTAAATAAAATGAAATGCTGGATCCCACACTTCGTTATCAAGAAGCACCCCGGTGGACCAAGTCCCAGGGACATTTCTTTAGAATTGCAGTGAGGGCCTTCTAACCCCCTCCTGCTTCCCCAGGGACCACCACCTCCCCGGGGAAGTTAACAAATGAAAAGCTGGGGGACCTGTGGACTCCTCCCAGGCCTGGGACCACCACCTCCCGGAGCAATATTTAAAAAAAAAAGGGATTCCCTTTGGGACCCGTATTAGCCCTGGGGATCACCAAACCCGGGGTTAGATTAAATTTTGAGCGGGGGGCTCTGTCAATAATTATGTGAGTAGATTGATATGTGTGTGGATTTCCAAGAGTTTGTGTGTGTGAATGAGTGGGTGTGTGAGTGTTTGTGTGGATGAGCTCATCACTGATGTCTTTTTAGATGCCATCAGTGATGTCATCAGTGATGTCACTGACCATGTCATGAGTGATGTAATATTTGAGGTCATAAGCAGTGCACTATGAAGGCACAAGTTTTAGTTAGCTCAATTAACTATAACTGCTGAATTTCACTGGTTTTGTAGGTTTAGAGTGTTAACCTAACTGTAACATCCCCATAACCCTTGCTTTTATCAGTGAATTTCTATGTTTTTTTAAATTTATTTCATAACTATAACATTCCTTTTTACAGGGACCACAGAAATGAATTTAAAACACCAAATGTTCCAGGGACATTATAGTTAGGGACACATTTTAAACATAGTTATAGTTTCCTCAGAGAAATATAAGTATAACTATGACTGCTGAATTTCTATGGTTTTGTATGGGTAAAATGTCAACCTAACTATTATGTCCCTGTGATTTTCTTTTTCGTTTTAACCCACACAGAAATGTCTGTCAGATTGTGGCCAGCCAATCAGGGCTTTGTTTTCCCACCATGGATTCAAGGAGGATCTGGGAAGGATACAAGGAGAGGTTGAGAATCCGAGCATCAGCTGAAGAAAAGGGATTTTTATCCCCATGAGGGGTACCTTACTGACCCTTCCATTGAGGAACCAGGAAAGATTTGACCCCCACCCGGGGTCTCCTTCCCAGCGGTGGAGGGACACCCTTTATGTCCTCCGGGTCAATTTAGCAGAGTTCACAAATCAGACGGAGTCACCAACTGGAGGAATAAAGAGAAGTTTATTACATGGATTTACAGCTTGAGCTAATACAGAGTCCCAGGACAGTCAAGTGACTATCCTATGGAGGCTGCCCCTTCACTCTGGGGCACCCAACCTTATATACACACAAAACTGCTTAGTCAGAGGACAACTCCACCCCTATCGTATTCAAGGTCCTCTGCGGCCTTCAGAATATTTCAGGGATACACGTGTGGTGGGAGAAGGTACAGATGCAGCTGGCAGGAGGTGTCAACGACATGTACAAACTTGTTCTTTCAGTTACTGATTAAGCACGACTATTCTCGGAACTGTAATTGGAAAAAGTAATATGGAAGCGATAAGCAGATTGCAGCCCAAGGCTGCGAGCACAAGGTCAATCATCAAAGTTCAGGAGGTTTGTCGAGCACATGGCAACATAATAAAGATAAACAGATGCCTAGCAGCTATGGTGTATGATTAACTTTATGTACATTTTCTCAATCCCTCCTTTTGCCATTGTGAGGCAAGTTTGAACGTCATTCAGTGTCTATGTTAATGGACATAAGGTCTTTTATCCCCTGCTCAAGGGACAGCATAGCCTTGTGTTGAGGAGGGCGAACAGGCCAGGGGGCAAGGGATGCCATACAGCAACCGCACAAGGCAGGTAGGCACTGTACACAAAGACAACAGGTGAGGAATACAGCAGCAAGCACAAAAAGGAATATTAGTATCTTCCAGCCCCATTGGGAAATCAAGCCCCAAAACCAGTCGGTCAAGGACCATGTTCCTTCATCCTGGTGTATTGTGGAAGCTATCACATGCAACCTTTGAATAGCTTTATACACTGAAGGGGCATTGTCTGGTATATAAATGCAGCAGCTCGATCTGATCAAAGTACACTCCACCACGGTCTGCCAAGAGAATGTCAAGAACCATTCTGTTTTGAAGAGTAACAAGGCGGTCAGCAGCGAGCTCTGCAGTGATGTTACTCAGAGCTCCTGCTGTTTCATTTATTGTTGCTTCCACAACTCGTGTGAGATGTCTGATATCCCTACTGTTCATCATAGGACCCAAAAATGGAAGGACTCCTTTAAAGTAGTCCAATGCTTCTTGTGCTGAGGTATCTTCTGCAGATATTACCCCTCTCCGAGTCCTGTGGTGTTGAGGGCCAGCTGTGTAAGTTGGTGGTAGTAACCAAGCAATGTAACATGTGCCGGTCCAGGTGGGTACCAAGGAGGTGTAGGCATTATTACCACAAACAAAATACGAGGTTTGTGATGGTATCATGGTAGGCCAATTAGTTTCATTCTATATTAATGTAGCATTAGCGGTTACTGGCACCTACACTTCTATTACCACTTTTCTGAAAACAAAGTGGAGCCTTGACCTGTGTTGCAAAAAATCTTCGGCCAATACGGGGTGTGGTATTAAAGGATAAAAAATATATGTCAGTAGACCTATTTCGTCGGTCAGCATATTCTGACTTTTCTTCCTTTGTTCCATAAACTCTCATTCCAGTGGGCCAGCATAACCGGTATAGGTGGGTGACCAATAGTCCGGAATTGGTAGCATTCATTGAGGTAGCCCAAATGGCTGATAGTTCATACCAGGCGCTGCAGGAGCCATCAAAAGAAAAAGGGAATGTAATATATGGCAAACTTCTTTGCACGGAACTCGGTAGCAAGCCACATATCCAACAATTTGTTCTATTTACAGCCAGCTGATGTTGATGTAACATAGATATGAAGGTATTGTTTTCATATTCCTTACGTCGTCCTTCCTCATAGGGTGGTAAGGAAACATGGCTGTGATCTGGAGGCAGTGGCGTAGTTGGTGAGACCTCTGAGTCAGAACCATGTATTACCCACCCAATGCAGGATAGAAGTATCAAAAATAGTATCGTTATGGTGAGACAAGCGATAAGTGGGCCTAATAGTCTTTTTAAATTACTTATTTTCTTCTTTTTCCTCTTGTCTTTTTGTATAAAATCCATTTCTCTTTATTGCTTGTCCCACTAGCAGTTCAGTCCAACCTAGATGCTGCCCGTGACTGGTGGTTGCTTCACTGTGGGGTGATTCCAGCAGTCCTATTGACACACTCTGGTCCGCCCGACAGTCAAAATCACGGCCCTACAGCTATCGTCAGACTTAATACAGGGGACAAGCAATCAGTTCATTGTTCATTTTCTTATTTTCGTGGGCGGAAATCGTATCTTGTGGTCTGTGGTATGGTATGGTCAGGAAACAATTGTTCAGTGTGACCAAAATCTGAGGGAACCTCCTGCAGCGCACTGTCGTTCTGTCTTTCATCACTCCGCGTAGTGTTGCTGAAATGGTCCTCAGTCGTCGGGTGGTCACCACTTTTTATGTCAATAGAGGGTACGAGTAGGGGTACTTTCATACAATGGGATGCATGTATCCAATACTTAGCTCGACTTTAACTGCTGTTCGAGTAGCAAGGAGGACCTGTCGCTGACCTTTCTATCGAGGTTCGAGACTCTTTTTCCGCTGGAAATTCTTTGTGAGGACCCAGTCTCCAGGTAGTATCTTGTGGCCTGGATCAGTGGATACAGATGGGAGTGCTTCACGCACCTGTTGGTGAACAAAATGCAAAGAATTAGTGAGTTCATTTAAATAGTCCATCAAAACAGGATGTTCTAGTTCTGAGTACTTGTGAGGTCGAGGGACCCCCCAGACATTTGCTGGCCTACCCATTACTATCTCATGGGTTGACAACCCTGATCTAGAGTGAGGCGTCATCCTGACAGACATTAAAGCCAGGGGCAATGCGTCCGGCCACCGTATACCGCGTTCTGCGCATATTTTTGACATCTTCAATTTAAGTGTGCCATTATATTTTTCAACTAGTCCTGCTGACTGGGGGTGGTTAGCTGCATGAAACTTCTGGCGGAGTCCCAACCCTTCACACACCCTTTTCATCACCTGCCCTACAAAATAACTCCCATTATCTGACCAGACACACCTTGGGACCCCAAACCGTGGGAAGAACTCCTTCAGAAGTACCTTTGCGGTGGTAAGGGCAGTATTATCTTTAGTAGGGTAAGCTTCTACCCACTTACTAAACATACAGACCACAACTAGGACATATTTCAAGTTGTTACACCTTTCCATCTCAATATAATCCATTTGTAGTACTTCAAAGGGATACGTTGGTGGGGAAAAATGCCCAGCGGGGACTGAGGCACCCTTCCCTATGTTATGTTGTAAACAAATCATGCAGGATTGGACCAGTTGGTCAGCTACTCTTCTGATATTTTTATTAGACCAAACCGGATCAAACAAATCACAAATGCTTTTCGCACTAACGTGTGCAGGACCATGGGCCATAGTCACTACTGGCAGAACAAATGCTTCGGGTAGCATCCATCTTTCCCTCTGTGACAGATCTGTCCAGCACAGCGTATTTTCATCTAACTGGGCCTTCCCTTTCTCCCATTCTTTTCTCTCCTGTTCAGTTGCCTCATCCTGTATCTTCCTGACACTCTCTACCGTGTTCCCAAATATTTCATGGGGACGAACCTTCTCCGTACTATCTACCACATACATGTGTCCTGTCTTTGCATGCGCTGTATCTTTTGCTGTCTGATCGGCTGGGGCGTTGCCCTGTCCAGTTTCATCTGTCACCTTTTTGTGTGTACTACACTTCATGATAGCCATTGTTTTGGGCAACGCCAGGGCAGAAAGTAAGTTAGTTATAAGGGTCCCATGTTGAATACGTGTCCCATGTGAGGTGAGGAATCCTCGTTCTGCCCACAAACGACCAACATTGTTTGCTACGCCAAATGCATACTGACTGTCAGTGTAAACATTCACATTAAGGCGGTCATTCTGACCCTGGCGGTTGAAAACCGCCAGGGCAGAGTGCCGCGGAAGCACCGCCAACAGGCTGGTGGTGCTTCATGGGCAATTCTGACCGCGGCGGTAAAGCCGCGGTCAGAAAAGGGCAACCGGCGGTTTCCCGCCGGTTTACCCCTGCCCCAAAGAATCCTCCATGGCGGCGCTGCTCGCAGCACCGCCATGGGGATTCCGACCCCCTTCCCGCCATCCTGGTCCTGGCGGTAAAAACCGCCAGGAACAGGATGGCGGGAACGGGTGTTGTGGGGCCCCTGGGGGCCCCTGCACTGCCCATGCCACAGGCATGGGCAGTGCAGGGGCCCCCTAACAGGGCCCTATAATGATTTTCAGTGTCTGCCTAGCAGACACTGAAAATCACGACGGGTGCCACTGCACCCGTCGCACACCAGCAACTCCGCCGGCTCCATTCGGAGCCGGCTTCATCGTTGCTGGGGCTTTCCTGCTGGGCGGGCGGGCGGCCTTTTGGCGGTCGCCCGCCCGCCCAGTGGGAAAGTCAGAATGACCGCCGCGGTCATTTGACCGCGGTGCGGTCTTCTGGCGGTCTCGGAATGACCCCCTAAGTCCTTTACTTAACTCACAGGCTCGTGTTAGAGCTATTAATTCAGCGGCCTGAGCAGAGTTGTGTGGTATTCTAGCTGTTTCAACTACAGTAGTATTTGTTGTAACTGCATAGGCTGCAGAGGTAGTGCCATCGGGTAGCTTGATGCATGAGCAATCTACGTATAATATGCCATCAGGGTCTTTCAGTGGAGTGTCCTGTAAGTCCACTCTCCCTTTTGTTTCATCCTCCGTCCGGAGAATGCAGTCATGTATGTCATCATAAGAATCTTCAGTTTTTTCAGTAATTGGCAATAAAGTGGCAGGATTGAGCATGTTGCACCTTTTTAATGTTATATGACTAGCTAAAAGTGTCAGTTCATAAGTAGTTAATCGTGCATTAGTAAGATGCTGTGTTTTTGTTTTGTTTAATAGTGCGTCAACAGTGTGTGGGACCAACAGGGTGAGGGGTGAATCCATGACTATCCCGGCCGACTGGCGCACTGCGACTGCTGCAGCGGCTACTGCCCGTAGACAGCTCAGAAGTGCACGGGCCACTGGATCCAGTAGGGCCGAAAAATAAGCACAGGGGCGTTGTTTGCTGCCATGCTCTTGGGTTAACACTGATAGTGAACATCCATTTCTCTCGCTCACATATAACTGAAAATCTTTGCGATAATCAGGCGTACCCAGTACAGGTGCTGTGCAGAGTGTATTTTTCAATTCATCAAAACCAGACTGAAAATCTTCATTCCATTCAATCTTTTCAGGACAATCTTTGTGGGTGAGATGCAAAAATGGTTTTATCAAAAAAGAATATTTAGGAATCCATTGATGACAGAAGAAGGTAATACCTATAAAGGCCCTAACGTCTCTCTGTGTCCTTGGAACCGGTATGTCTCGTATAGCTTGTATTCTCTCAGCTGTTAACGTACGTCCCTCCTTAGACAGGAGGTGTCCTAGGTATATAACCTCCTGTCTACAATACTGCAATTTGGAAAGGGAGACCTTATGGTGATGGTGTGCAAGATGTTTCAATAAGGCTACAGTATCTGTTTTACAATTTTGTTCTGAAGTAGATGCTATTAAAAGGTCATCCACATATTGAACCAGCGTCGAGGAGCAAGGAAAAACAAGGGTATCCAATTGGCCCTTGAGGGCCTGGCTAAAAATGCTAGGCGATTCAGTATAGCTTTGTGGAGCGCGACAGAACCGGAAACTGCGACCACCCAATGAAAACCCAAAGATGTGTCTGCTATCTGGATGAATAGGAATGCTAAAGAATGCATTCTTAAGATCGATAACAGAGAACCAAGTAGCGGAGGCAGGTATCATTGTTAATACTGTCGTAATGTCAGGAACAACAGGGAACTGGGGTATTACAATCTTATTGACCGCCCGTAAATCAATAACAAATCGGAGTCCTGGAGATGCAGTGCCATCAGATAATTTTTTATGAACAGGAAGGACAGGACTGTTCCAATCATTACCACGCGTTTCTTCAATGACACCCAAATCAATCAACTGGGTCACAATATTTTTGAGTTGTTGTTCAATGTGTTGGGATAATTTGTATTGGGGAAGACGAGGTAATTTGGCATTGGCTTTCAGGCGTATGACATACGGTGGTATGTCCAGACATCCAACATCGTCTTTATGTGTGGCCCATAAAATGTCTGGCAAATCTTGAAGTTCGGGTGGAAGTGGTTTTGACAAAAATTGTGACAGGGAAATATTGGGACCTAAAGTGACATGCACTCCATCCGGAGAGCAATAAATGGTGGCGTACAATTTATTTAATAGGTCCAAACCCAATAAATTCTCACTACAGGCCGAAGTAAGAATGAGAGGGGAGCTAATAGTGTAAGGACCTATAGCAACATGCAGCGGCTGGGAGATGGGGTTAGCCACCGGAGCACCAGAAAAACCCATAGAGACATTAATATTGCCAGACAGAGGGACCCCTTGGACCTCTTCCCGTTTAACAGAACTTTTGGTGGCCCCAGTATCTACCAAAAAATCATGTGGAGTAGGTCTAATTGTACCTCAACGTGAGGGCCATTCTGCCTAACAGGAATAGAAACTGGTCCCACCCCCCTCTGTTGAAGGCTGTCCTAGTCAAAGGAGGACCCCTGACCTTCATACGCATCATAGTCATCATTAAAATATTGACGCTGGGATGAAGCATCAAAATAATTCGGGCAGGGGGTACTGTGGGACCGTGAAGGGGCCTGCTGGCGGGGTCTGTCTGCAGGACAAGACCTACCGCATGGTCTGTAGTCCTGTTGCGGTGGGGGCATGGGGCGGCCTGTGGAGTTGTCCTTATTGGGGCAGTCATTCTTCCCGTGGCCCTCCTGCTTGCAATAGGTGCACTGATTGTAGGAGAGGGAAGAACGGGGAGGGCGTTGGGACTGCCTTCTGTTATTGGGAGGTCCTTGTGACCTTGATCTGGACTGCTGTTGACGGGGCTGAGGGTAGGCCTGCTGAAATAAAACCTTTGTTTTCAACTCCTTCATTTTTTTCTAATTTTTTTCTTGTTCTCCTATCTCCCTGTTCTCATAAAATTGGGCCATTGTCAGTATTCCAGTGGCAGTAGAGACTGGCCACGTACTTTCACACAATTTAAATTTTCCCTTTATGTCTGGTAATAAATTGTCCACAAATTTATCCCCCCTTCAGTAGTCATGTCTTGGCCGCTGTAATCAGAAAAGACACCCTCAAACCTTGTATAAAAGTCTGAAACACCCTCGTCCTTTTTCTGTTTACAGGCGGCCAATTTATCCCAATTTATCCTGTGTGGTGCAAGTATGGTCTTCATTAAATCCAAAATACGCAGTGGCAGAGTCAATATAAGTGGGTCTGGTTCAGCTCCCCCAACCCTGTCTCTTTCTGCTGCTTGCAATTGGTCCCACGTGCCCCCTAGCTCAGCATGGTCGTGCCTCCGTATTTTTGACCATACTTCCTGCGGGACTACTGCTGCCATTAACATGTCAATATCGGACAACGTCATAGTACATGATTCAAGAATTTGTTGCAATTCTTTATAATATCCTGCAGGGTTCTTACGGGGGTCAGGTAAGGCGGCTTTTAGGGTATATGTTTCAGATCTTTTCCATGGGGTGTGTACCCACATTTGTTGAAAATGCCCTGCGGTAATAACTTGGCCAGCGTCACCCGTCACCGGTTCTCGCCAAACCGGCGGAACCTCTCTCATGGGAAACATGGATGCCCTTATAGAAGGACTACACATCCACAGGCGGTCCCTATATGCGAGGAGAGTAACAACATAATCATGTAGACCAGAACCAAACGGCAGCCCAGTATAGGTGCGTTTTCGGAGGTCCACCAGTCCCGCGGGAGCTGAGGAACCATCATCCTCATATTCTTGTATTATAATGTTGCACATAAGGGTGGTTGCATGTAACTGAACTAAACTATCCCATTGTTTCATAGTGTGGACAATGTCCCTGACCCCATAGTCATTCCAATTAGTCATCCACCTCCGTGTCATTTCTTCAATGACATCTTCCTCTTGTGATTTAGAGAACAAATGTCCGCGCAGGGTGCGCTTTCGCGGGGTCATGGGGTGGGGGTATGTGTGGTGTCTAAACAGGAGTCAGGGGTGGTCCAAACGGGGGCCAGTCGAGGGGTGGGTACAGTCGGGTGGGGTGTATCCTCTATAGGTCTGGTGATAGGAGGGGTGGTGGTGGGTGGCGGAGCACTTGCCTGAGATCCAACCCGGGGTGGCACAATAGGGTCACCTGGTGCAGGTTGAGGATGTAGTGTAGGATATATTGGTGGAGTATATGACGGGGGTTTATCTAACATATCGTTTAAAAGGGGGTCTTCCTCTTGTGGCTTATCCACTACTGTCCTGGAAAGGTAACACTTATCAGTTTGTAAGTGAAGCCTTCGGTCTTGTTCTAAATTTTTCTGTTGATGTTCAGCTACGTCAGAGTCATATACCTTTTCAGTCACCGTCCTGGTCTTATGTCTTTGTAATTCTTTCTCTGCCTTCCTACGTCTTTGGTCTGCTTCTTTCTGCCAAGTGCGTAGTGAATCAAACATCCCTTGTCTACTTTTTGTCACAAACAAACGTTCCTGTAAATAGTCTAATTTATCTTTATCAAATGTCCCGTGAATAGGCCATTGCAAATCAGAACTACCTTTGGTTCTTTTTCTCCATATATCAGACCAAATAATCGGACCTATGCCATATTTAACATATATATCATGATTCGGAGTCCCGGCCGGAGGAGCGGGGCATGTTTCCTCCAGACGGGAGTCCCTACTGGAAAGACAACAACATAATTTCCTGAAACAACTGAATGATGGCATTTTTTTTAGTATTAAAATTTTAAAAATACTTACATCAGTGGTTTAAATACACCAAATAAATGGCAAATATGCCTTTTGCTTCCTATATATTTAAATGACAACTAGGGTCAGTCTTACCACTGACGTCTATCTTTGCAAAGAGCAATAGAAACTGTACAATACTCACAGATCGATTTTAGACAGGAATCTTTCAACTCCTGTCCTTACCTGACACTTCTGTTATAGTCCGACAGTTGGAGACTCCAGTAGTTCACGGAAAACAGAGACCCGAATTCAGACAGCGCCAGGAGAAGTCGAGCCGGCTGGAAGACACACAGTGGAGATCCGCAGGTCCACGACAGAGAACAGAGCTCAGAATCTGGTGTGGGGCGCCTCCTTTGGAAGTCCAATCGTGAGTCCTCCGTCACCGGGCTGGTCCCCTGGATGCCTGACTCGGGTCCCTGTTCGGGAGCCAACTGAGGAACCAGGAAAGATTTTACCCCCACCCGGGGTCTCCTTCCCAGCGGTGGAGGGACACCCTTTATGTCCTCCGAGTCAATTTAGCAGAGAGTTCACAAATCAGATGGAGTCACCAACTGGAGGAATAAAGAGAAGTTTATTACATGGATTTATAGCTCGAGCTAATACAGAGTCCCAGGACAGTCAAGTGACTATCCTACGGAGGCTGCCCCTTCACTCTGGGGCACCCAACCTTATATACACACAAAACTGCTTAGTCAGAGGACAACTCCACCCCTATCGTATTCAAGGTCCTCTGCGGCCTTCAGAATATTTTAGGGATACACGTGTGGTGGGAGAAGGTACAGATGCAGCTGGCAGGAGGTGGCAACGACCTGCACAAACTTGTTCTGGCAGTTACTGATTAAGCACAACAAATCTCGGAACTGTAATTGGAAAAAGTAATATGGCAGCGATAAGCATATTGCAGCCCAAGGCTGCAAGCACAAGGTCAATCATCAAAGTTCAGGAGGTTTGTCGAGCACATGACAACATAATAAAGATAAACAGATGCCTAGCAGCTATGGTGTATGATTAACTTTATGTACATTTTCTCACCATGTGTCATTTGGGGTGAAGATACCTATATCTTGACCTCTTAAATGGTTTTATACTGTTCCCCCCCAGCCAATGCGAGAAGCAAAATGGCGGTCATAAATTTTGTGTTGGGTTGCAGCCAGCCAATCAGGGCCTTACTTTTCCTCCTCATCCGAGGAGTATCCGAAGAGGATCTGAGCCTATAGAAATACATATTTCTTTTTCCTTTAATATCTCTGAAACTATGGAATGGCTTTACTCCAAATAACAAAAAGCATAATGTGTGGAGCAAAAGCTACTTTTCTGTTAAACTTGGTGTAATACTGTCCAGCAGTTTGGCAATAAGTTGTGTTCAAATCTCCTATGGGAATTAACATAGGAAATATACTTTTTTTACCCCCCCTTTTTCTCAGCAGCCTCTGCTTGACCGATCACAGTGAAACTTCCCATGCACAGCAAGATTGTTGGGTACATTTTTTGTGGGAAATTTCATGGAGATTTGTCAAATGACGCCAGATATAGATATGTAAAAAGTGCTTTTTCTATGAAAACATGGACCTCCAGTAGGTGTATGTATGCATATATCTATATCTATATCTCTTTTTCTCTCTCTCTCGCTCTATCTCTCTCTCTCTCTCTCTCTCTCTCTCTATATATATATATATATACATATATATATATATATATATATATATATATATATGCTGCAGACCAAAATGGGGTAGCGATCCCATTTATAAACAAAAAACAATTCCTCCAACTTTAGCGATCCATACTTCTTGCAGAGAGAAGAGAAGTAGTCTCAGTCACAAATTCATTGCTGAAGTGAATATGGCACAAAAAATCCAATGCATTTCGACAACCAAGTTTCCTTGATCACGGGTGACATACTCTACGACAATTTCCATTTTTGCTCAGTGCTAACACCCCATCAACATTGAAAAAGGACTACAAAAGTATACAATATTGAGCAAAACAAATTCGGCCATCTTTAAATGGCTATTTGTGGCAATTTTGTAACAAGTCTGATATAGCAATCCATATTCTTCCCTATTACAATCCAGCCCACGTGGGCGAAGTACTATAAAGAAGAACATTGAACATGACATCAGCGTATAACTCGATGCTAACTCCACATTCATATTAGAGAGAGGCTACAAAAAAATACCATATTTAACAAAACAGTTTCTGCCATCTTTGAATGGCTTTTTACAGCGAGTTTGTAAAAAATCATATTCTTGACTTATTTAGCCCTAGTGGGCAAAATACCTAAAAAAGAAGAACATTAATTATGGTATTAAGCATATTATACTGCATCTCTCTAAAAAAAAGTGGGCCACTAATCAATTAAAATTTGCATCGTTCATTTCATTCAAGCCAAAGTGAGCAACAATACCTGAAAAGACATTAATTGTGATTTGAATTACGAAATTCAGAATTATATCCCACATCCTTTGATTGAGCTTTTTTATTCACAATTTGAAATAATCATAAATAATCTTAAATATCCCAATTCAAACTTATCTCAAAAGGGGGCTAATTTCATGGAATGCAATAGCTCTTCCGACTGCAATTCAGCTTGTATGTCCTTCAATGTCTCAACAGAGGTGCAAATGTGAAATAAATCAAACATTTAAATGCATTAAAAACAGATCAAAACAATGCTCTAAAAAAATCTTACTGCAGACAAATAGCTGGATCATATCACTGAAAAATATCTGTAAGGAATGGGAAACTTTTAATCACCTACATGTATTGCCATCTCCTAATCCATATTCAGACTTGTAGGGTGCTGTGTATTAAAACCAGTGATAACTCTCAACTCCAGTCTTCTCAATTGTGAGACTCTGGTTCCTCCTCTTTTGTTGATTACAATTCTATCCCGAACTAAAAATGTTAACAAATTAATCCTTTGGGCATAAAACTCCTTGAAGTGTCTAGCTACTGGATATGTTTGTCATGATGTACAATAGCTCTAACTTGTTCCAACACACGTTTCTCCGCTGTGTGAATAGTGCTGCCAATATAATATGTGTTACAGGGGCAGATTAATGCATAGACACAATAGTCTGAAACACAGGATAAATGTTTTTAGATGATGTATTTTTGTGTTATCACTGTATCTACAGGCTTTACATTCACCACAATGAAAAACCCTTGAACTGGATTGCAGGTTTGGGCCTGTGGAACAAGATACTTGCTTAAACAATCCTTTAGAGAGGTACTTCTCCTAAGTGTTAAATGTGGATGATCATCTAGATTTTTTGCAAATGTGTCATCAGTTTTTAAAACCAGTCAAAGATCTGTCAAAACCTGTTAAAGATCATCCTCAGTTCACTAATACAATCATGGTAAGTTGTAATAAATCCAATAGGTTTTTCTTGAATTTTGCTTTTCACAAGTAACAAATCATGTCTATTGATCTGAGAAACGTTCTTGATAGCCTTATCAATCTTGAATTTATTATAGCTTCTCTTAAGAAATCTCTTGGTCATTGTCTCAACTTCTTGCAGAAAAGCTTTGTCTGAGCTACAGTAGCGTCAAGCATGTAATAACTCTCCATGGGGAATACTTTGTATCAAGTTTTTTGGATGACTGCTGCTGGCATGGAGCAGCTGTTACCTGTCATTTCTTTTCTGTGGAGGGTACTTGTTAATTTGCCATTCTCATTACAAATCAGCACATCCAAAAACTCGATAAGGTGTTGTTTTTCAGCTCTTAGTACCATTCTAAAGAATGTATGTGTCTGGACATTCTGGAGACAACAGTTACCAGCTTCTCTCCAGTGTGGCTGGATGCTAGGTCGTGTTGCCAAATAAACATATATTTGGACACCTCTACTTGTTGGATATCTTTCTTGTACTCATCACACAATGCAGCTCAAAAAAATTAAATTCAAAGAGTTGTCATTCAAAATATTCACAAAACCATAGGCTGACTCAACATCACCTCTCCAAATGCAGAAGATGCCGTCTATATATCTTACCCAGAGGACAACATGTGTGTTAATGTTCCAGACCACCTGTTCCTCACAGCAGCCCAGGAAAAGACCTGCGTAGCTAGGGGTGAAACAAGTACCCATTGCAGTTCTCTGTGTCTGTCTGTAAAATAACTTTCTTAGAAATGAAGAAATTGTTGGTAAGGTAGACTAAAATTATATCTAAAAGCAGCTCAATGGGCAACAAATAGGACAAAGATTTAGCTCTTAGAAAATGTCTGGTAGCTTGAATACACAAATCATGGGGAATACATGTGTAGAGACTATTAACATCTAAACACATAAACAAAAAATCATCTTCCCAAGGGATATCCTTAATCAGCTGCAGGAAGTCAGTGGTGCCTGTAATGTATGAAGGAAGTGCTTCTACAAAGGGTTGCAAGAAGAAGTCAACATACTTTGAGGTATTCTCTAATAAACTACCCTTCGAGGAAACAATTGGTCCACCTGGGGGATTGGTAGAATTTTGTATATAGTTTAGGAAGAAAATACAAGGCAGGTATTTTAGGAAACTCTTTCCTCAAAAACTGATACTCATCCCATTCTAACAGTTCCGTGTCTTTCCATTCCTCCAGTTTCTCTAAGTATTTTTGATTGGCTTCTTTTACAGCCTCCCTGTTAGATATCTCATAACTGGTAACATTATGTAACTGTTGTAATCCTTCATCTAAATACATCTAAATAGGTAAAATTACTTCCTTTCCATCTTTGTCTGATTTTTATTCACAATATTATTTTATTCTGTAAGGATCTCTCTGTGTCTATGCTCAAGATTATTCCATCCTGCTGCTATTTTATGTCTTAGTTTGTTTATTTTTTCAACCCATTGGGTTTTGTGCCATTAAAATATTCACTACATCAATGAATTTGTGACTGAGACTATTTCTCTTCTCGCGGCGAGAAGTATGGATCGCTAAAGTTGAAGGAATTGTTTTTTGTATATATATATATATATATATATATATATATATATATATATATATATATACATGATCTATCTTCTTGCTAAATTTATTGTATTCATGTAAATTTGTGATATATATGTATGTATATATCACAAATGTACATAAATTACATCAAGTTTGGCAGGAAGCTAGATCTTGAACAAATTTGACTTTTTGTGATTTGGGCCCTCATTCTGACCTTGGCGGGCGGCGGAGGCCGACCGCCAAAGTCCCGCCGTCAGGTTACCGTTCCGCGGTCGAAAGACCGCGGCGGTAATTCTGACTTTCCCGCTGGGCTGGCGGGCGGTCGCCTTCAGACCGCCAGCCAGCCCAGCGGGAAAGAGGCTTCCACGATGAAGCCGGCTCGGAATCGAGCCGGCGGAGTGGAAGCTGTGCGACGGGTGCAGTTGCACCCGTCGCGTATTTCACTGTCTGCGCAGCAGACAGTGAAATACATTTAGGGGCCCTCTTACGGGGGCCCCTGCAATGCCCATGCCAGTGGCATGGGCACTGCAGGGGCCCCCAGGGGCCCCGCGACCCCCCCTACCGCCATCCGGATCTCGGCGGTCCGACCGCCGGGATCTGGATGGCGGTAGGGGGGGTCGGAATCCCCGCGGCGGTGCAGCAAGCTGCGCCGCCGCGGAGGATTCAATGGGGCCGCGGTACACTGGCGGGACCCCGCCAGTGGTGCCGGTCCGACCGCGGCTTTACCGCCGCGGTCGGAATCCCCATTGGAGCACCGCCGGCCTGTCGGCGGTGCTCCCGCGGTCCTCCGCCCTGGCGGTCAAAGACCGCCAGGGTCAGAATGACCGCCTTGGTGTTTTGAGAAATTAATGTCCCTGAAACCCAATTTAAACAATAGACTGTTCTGATTGGTCTAGGGGAGTTTTTTGCCCTTGTGCCAATTCATGTCTGGGAGAGACAGACTCCCTTTGCTGCAGGAACATGAGAAAAATGTTTACAGGATTTTAGAACATAGTGTTTTTTTTTTAATGTAACAGTACAGGGTAGGGATAGCTTGTTCCCACAGATCCATGGAAGGGATGCAATGGGACCAAATTTGAAAAAAAATTGGAAATTAGTGCTGCAATCATGTAGGACTTCCACAGTATCACAGCAAAAATTACAAAATGTAGCAACCTACTTTATTAAAAAAGATAGGGGGAGGGAGGCGCCATGGGGGGCTTCTATCCCTGAGCCCATTTTGGACCCTGGGGAATCCCACCCCTGCAACCACATCCTTTAATTAAAGGTAGGGAGCATACAACCACCCTCCTGAAGCCATTGTAGGCCCCAAGGAACCTTCCCTTAGGGCCACATTTCATAGGGGGAGTGCGGCATGCCTTAAATGTCCCTTAGGATCCCATCCCCTAGGACCAAAATGCACACTCCAGCAGGAAAGTAAACACAACAGATATTGGTCCCACCAGGAGGGAGCAAGCAGCAAACAGCTGCTCCATTTGGGTGGGAGCAAAGCCATTTCCCACACCATTCTGGAAGCCAGCTGGGCCTCCTGGGGGCTGTGGGGCTCCCCCATGCGTCCATAATGGTGAATAGTGGGTGCCCCAGGTGAGCAGCCAGGGCACCCACCAACAATTAATGTAAGCCCTGGGCGCTAAGGGCCCTGGGGCTAAAATAGGCTTGGGGAGGGGACCCCCTTCCCTAGCGTATTGTATTTGGCACTGGAGGATGGGTCCCCAGGTCCTATTAAGGATTTGGGATGGGGACCTTGCAGTTCTCTCCCCCTTTTTATCATATTTTCCTCCAGGGGACGGGGTCCTGAGGCCGTTTAAGGCTTGTATAGGAGGTCACATGGCCACCTTCAATTTTTATTGTAATTTGGCCCAGAGCATGGGGTTGCTGGGGCTAATTAAGGCTCAGCTGTGTGCCCCATCTCCTTTATATGAATATGTTGGTCCCGAGGGATGATGTTCCTGGGGGCTTGAAGGCCAACCCTATGCTGCGCACACCAAAGGCACTGTGCAGCATGGGGATGACACCCTGATGGGAGTTTGACCACAGGTCCGGGCTGCATTCCAAGCCCTGTATCCAACCCTGGGATGACATAGTCAAAGTGTGTGCACAGCCTGAGTGTGGATGCCTGCAGCCAAACCCAAGCTACGCATGCCCAAATACCATGCACAGTGTGCAGGGAGCTGGACTTAGGTCCTGGCTGCAAGTCACGCTTGGCGGCCAACCCACTGCAATGCTCATTCTATGCATCAGGGTGACTTTCTGCAGGGAGTTGGATGCATGGACTGGCTGCAAGTCTGTGGTGAACCTAAGGCATCACCCAGCAAAAAGGCTGTGTGCAGTGTGGAGTTGTCTGCTTCTAGAGGTGAAAGGGTTGGCTGTATCTGGGTAGGTTGGCCACAGGGCTTGGGTCATTTGAGATGGCATGGAGGCTTCATTTGGGCAGCGGAAAACCGACGGGAGACCGCCGGTTTTCCACATCTGACCGCGGCCAAACCGCCGCGGTCAGAATGCCCTGCGGGGCACCGCCAGCCTGTTGGCGGTGCTCCCGCCAACCCTGGCCCCGGCGGTCCATGACCGCCAGGGTCAGAATGACCCCCACATATATTCAGAAATTGGTTACAGGGACATTATAATTAAGAAATAGAATTAAAAAATATAAAAATTCACTAAAAAAGACCAAAAGTCACAGGGATATTATAGTTAGGGTCTGAATTTACTTTTAGAAAACCATAGAAATTCAGCATTTATAGTTCTTTCAAGTAACCATAACTCCTGCCCTAAGGTAACTATGACTCGTTCCCCCGCCATGCACAGTTTTTTTCTTCAATAATTTGTGTTCTAATGTTTCATTTATATATGTAATGACGTTATAGAAGTTGTCATGGGCGCTTTAATATCTGGAGTAATTAGAAATGCATGGCAAGGGCGCGAGTTATTGCTACTTTAGGGCACAAGTCCGTAAATTCCTATGTTTTTTTGAACATATAGTAGTTTTCATTACTATAGGTTAATCCAACCACCACCGCGATTGGCCACACTGAGGGCCATATTTATACTTTTCGACGCAAAACTGCGCCAACGCAGTTGTGCGTCAAAAAATCGAACGCCGGCTAACGCCATTCTGAAGCGCCATGCGGGCGCCGTATTTATTCAATGGCGTTAGCCGCGTTAGCCGGCGGCGCAGCCTGGTGTGCGTAAAAAAAAATGACGTACACCAGGCAGCGCCGGCGTAGGGGAATATGGAGCTTGGGCGCCAAAAAATGGGGCAAGTCAGGCTGAGGCAAAATTATCGCCTCAACCCGATTTGTGCCATTTTTTTCGACTCCCAACCCCCATTGAAATGACTCCTGTCTTAGCAAAGACAGGAGTCATGCCCCCTTGCCCAATGGCCATGCCCAGGGGACTTCTGTCCCCTGGGCATGGTCATTGGGCATAGTGGCATGTAGGGGGGCACAAATCAGGCCCCCCTATGCCACAAAAAAAAAAAAAATACTTACCTGAACTTACCTTATGTTCCCTGGGATGGGTCCCTCCATCCTTAGGCGTCCTCCTGGGGTGGGCAAGGGTGACAGGGGGGGCCCCTGGGGGCATGGGAGGGCACCTCTGGGCTCCTTCCGAGTCCACAGGTCCCTTAACGCCTGCCCTGACCAGGCACTAAAAAACAACGCAAAAGCGGCTGGACGTCATTTTTTTTGACCCGCCCACTCCCGGGCGTGATTTTTGCCAGGGAGTGTAAATACGGCGCACATGCCTCGGAGTCACTTTTTTAGACGGGAACGCCTACCTTGCATATCATTAACGCAAAGTAGGTGTCCACGCTAAAAAATGACGCAAACTCCATGGACTTTGGCGCTAGACGCGTCTAACGCCAAAGTATAAATATTGAGTTAGTTTTGCGTCGGAATTGCTTAAAAAAAACGACGCAATTCCGGCGCAAACAGAGTATAAATATGCCCCTGAGTGTGTGCATGAGGGTGTCAGTTGGTGTGTGAGTGGGTGTGTGGGAGTCTGAGTGGGTCTGTCAGTAGGTGCGTAACTGTCTGAGTTGGTGTGTGAGTGGGTGCCTGAGGGTCTGAGTGGGGCTGTGAGTGGGTACACTAGGTCTGGGTGGGTCAGTGAGTGGGTGTGTGAGTGTCTGAGGGGGTCTATGAATGAGTGCGTGAGTGTCTGACTGGGTATGTGAGTGGGAGAAATTGAGAGCGAGAGAGAGAAAGTGAGAGAGAAAGAGGGGGCCATTACGAGTTTGGCAGTATCAGTACTGCCATGTTGGCGGTGGTGGTCATACCGCCAACAGGCTGGCTGAGAAGCCCACCAAATTATGACAGTGACGGTATTTCCAATAGAATACAGCTCAAACCACCGTGGACACAGCCACTCTGGTCAGGTGCCATGGTCAACGGTAGCTGCCTGCAGGCCGGCGGAGACCATGTCTCCATCGGACGTATTACAGGGCTGCACACCGCCAAGTTTTCAGCTGCGATCACACCACCACAGAATCCCTGGTGGAAATGAACAGTATAAATAGTGACACTTACCTTTAGGAAGTCATACCCGTCCGACCCGCCATGAAAACAGAACAACACGTCTTCACTCTGCTCCTGCTCACCCAACAACTCCGGAACCATCGACGATGACAAAAGCAACCATGAGTACACACATTTACCTGTCAATGTTGCAAAATTTCAAAGTGCTTACACACACACACAACACATCAATCGGGAAAGGTTGGCAAGGGGGACACACACATGTAACCTCACACTGACTCGCACACTCACAGACAGCCACATACATCCAGGGGGAAGGCAGGCACCTCAGCAATTGGGGTGGGTGAAGGGGGTTTGGACTTAGGGTTGAGCGGGACATTTGGGCTTGGCTTTGGGATGGGGGCTTAGGTCAAGGCTTAGGAAAGGGTTGGGAACTCTTGAGAGGGGTAGACTTCTTGCTGGGGAGGGGCATGCATACTTGTAGGGGGGCAAGGGAGGTGGTAGAAGTGGAAGGGCTGGACTTGGGGAGGGACACAGAGCATTTAGGGTTCACACAGGGTGGGAGAGGATCACAGAAAAGGTTCAACTCCGAAAGGAAAACATTCTTACACATACAGGGATGGTCATGGCAAAAGGTTTGGGTGTGGAGGGAGAAGGAATGGTTGCCTGGGGTGTTTTTGTGAATGTCAGGTGCATGTGTGTGCAAGGTATGCTTGCTGGTGCTGGGTGTCTGTTGGGTGAATGAGTGTGGCCATTTATGTGTTTTGGGATGAGGTGGGGTAGAAGTGCTAGGAGATGCTGTGATGGATGGGTACTGTCTGTTGGCATGATGAGTGCAGGCATGGTGGATGTGCTGCATGTAGGCATGTCTGTGGTTGTGGTGGCTGCGGATGTGGTGACTGGGGTGGATGCCTGAGGGTCTGCTGTCATGATGTCTAGGGGTAAGATAGTGTTGTGACTGTATCGGTGTATGTTGGTGTGGTGACTGCAGGTGTGTCAGGTGTTGTGTATGTGATGCTGGGGGTGATGGAGGTGTCCCAGCAGGTAGTGACTGCTGATATGTTGGTAGGTAGATGCAGGCATGGTGGATGTGTGCATGTAGGTGGTGGGTCTTGTGGTACTTGTGTTTGACAGCGCTACCCTTTAATGTAGAGGTGGATGCATGCTTGTCTGTTTGTTTGCTTTGGCTCGGTTGGGGAAGAGTAGTTTGGGATGGGGAAGAGGAAGTTGGAGGAGGGACTGAAGGCAAAGGGTGACTGGCTGCTGTCAGTGTGGAGGCCGGAGCCTGAAAGGATCTCTGTAGACAAGCCGGTGCAATGTGAATTCCCACCAGGAATGCAATCCTGTGCTCGACTTGAGTTGCCAGTCCCTGGATGGCATTGACAATGGTCAACTGACCCACCGAAATCAACCTCAGGAGGTCAAAAGCCTCCTCACTGAGGGCAGCAAGGCTGACAGGGGCAGAGGTGCCTGCAGCAAAGGAGATGCCCACCCTCTTCGGTGAGCAGGAACAGACAGCTGGGTGAGGAGCTACTGGGAGGGTGGTGGTGGTAAGGGTGCAGCGGACAAAGATGGTGCTGGGGTGGTCCCACATGGGTCCACCACCACCAGGGAGTGTCCACCGGAGGAGGGTTCCAAAGATGATGTACTTGATCCAGTGTTTCCTGTCGCACTCCCCTCGGCCTCCAGGCCACTGTGTCCCTCGCTATCAGTGGTATCAGCACTCCGGGTCCTGTGGCTGGCAGCATCCTCACTCGCCTGTTCCCGCCAATGCTGATGCACACAAACAGAGAGAGAAGGTGGGAGAGATAGAGAGGGAGAGAGAGGTTCATCACAATCTTCACAAATACACATTACAACATTCCCAGCTGTAGATATACATCTTATGGTTAGGGAATTCCATTTAGAAAACCACAGATCCTACATTGTTTCAAACATGTACTTCCATCCTCCCCTTATTGTCCTCTCTCTCACCAACATCACTATCCATGTAAGATAGCACAACTGGAGAACTCCATTAAATCATCTGTAAACCTATGTCACCATGCTCATCATGCCCTGGCTAAAGCTAATATTCCATCCTAATCCAGGTCATAACATTCCATAATCTTTTCACCTATGGGAAATACAGTTGACTGACAACACTGTGTCATGCATGTTCAGAATCAACACCTGACCAATCCTAATCCATAAGTCATGGTCCATGCAAGTAAAACACCCTATCCACAAATGACATGGCACCTGCAATTACAATCACATGCCTAAGTGATCCCTCTGTACATGTATGACACAATGGATACAATATCTGATGAAGACACAACATGTGGGAGACCCATACAGGTGCCATCACATTTCTACATTCCATGCCTGGAGAACAGCTATGTCACAGTATGTACCAAATGACAACACACATATCCTACTGAAAAGACATGTACACATGGACCTACACAACTGGCATTGCACTGCCAACATATCCCACATCAGCAACTCCTGCATGATAAATAGTAGTACAGCTAAATCACAACATATCGAAATATGAGGTGAGCCAAAACCAATTCCTGTCCAAAATGGCCACGTCATCTAGGCTAAAGGTAGCAATGGTTGTACCACTTAACAAGATCTGCCCCCAAGTAACCATTGTGACATGCTGTAGACAGCTAATACCATATCTTGCACTATTATTGGTAGCGCATTGGCACACATTGCACATTGTCAAAGGGTCAGACAACCTAACCACTTACCTCCTCTAAAACAAAGGCATTATGATAAAAGTGATTTACCCACATTTCATTTGCATGGAAATGCATGGTAAGGGTACATATACAGAATCAGACACCCCATAGTTGGATGTCCTCCCTTACAACCTTCACATAGTCCATTATATTATTATAACGAGACAATGGGGACAGCTCCACAAATCCATATGAACAGTACAATACTGGATATACCTAATGATTGAATGAGATTCCAGCTTCACATGGAATCAGAACATGCACCAGGGCAAGAGGAAACTAGGCCTTGTAACAAATATGTCAATCACTATGTAGCAAATACAGCTGATCTTCACAGATGGGAGTGGTCCGACACCTTAGAGCTACATATACATATATTCAGATTAATAGATCTGGAAGTACAGATCGGTAGGATGATATAGCAGCATACATACAAACATATATACGGCATATGGTGATGCACTATTGAAAATAGTGCCTCAATAGTGCATCTGTCAATAGTGCATCTCCATATAAAGTCATAGAAATTCCTTGACACTGGTGATCCAAACGTACACATGCGCAATCCTAAGGCCAGATCTCTATCAGTTAGTCAGGCAACTTGATTACTATGTATTCCCAGTAGTCAACATACATGTACCACTGATTACAGTGTCACAGCTGCTGCTACAGTGTGACAGCAAACACCTAAATTCCAGAGTAAAGTACATGGAGTCAGTCAGTACTTAAACCCCTGTGGCTGCTGTGCTGTCCTCAAATGCCCATCCACCTCAGTGTAGGCCACTGCCAAAATGTGAGCCATTAGGGGTCAGACTCCAAGAGAGACCCCTACCTCGTTGGGAGGATGTCTCCAGCTAGGCCTCAGCTGTCTTCTGGGCCTAGCATTTCAGGTTCTTTCACTGCTTTCTGCAATGGGTGCTCCGCCGGCTGTGGGCCCCCAGGGTCCGCACTTGTTTGGCGATGGCATGCCAAATTCTCTTCTTCTGATGGGCGTTCACATGCATGGATGACAGAGACGAAAGGAGAAAGTCATGTACACATGTGCCATACCAATAGGAGTGGTCAGTACACATCAGTCACAGCAATTAGGCGCATGTACCCATTGTCTCTGTACATACGTTTTCCCATTATGCCATCTACACGCATCAACATCCTCACAAGTTTACATGCCCGATGTAATGTCACACAGATCACCTATCACATATGGCTAAGACATTGGACTCACCTGCTCCTCTGGTGCCCCACATAGCTGTCCATACATGGGTAGGACCTCCTCCACTAACCTCTCAAACTCTTCTGGGGTGAATGCAGAGGCCTATCACCTGTAGGACATGGCATGATGGCTCCCAGAGGTAGAACACAGCAACTCACTTCGTGGAGGTCTTGCTGCAATAGTGTCAGGAGTCAAGTGAGCAATAGTGCAGAAGATGGCAGTCACGGCCGCCACATACATGAACGTAACTGTTGGCAGACATCGTCACTGGCCCTAATCTGCCAAAGGCAGCAATGTTTACCATTGGGAAGCTACACAGTGGTTGTGACTGCCTACCACCATGACGACTTCTGCTGGCGGTCTTAGGTCACTTCCACCTGTCCAGTAAAGTAGATCAGACGCTTGCCATTTTGTGCTCTTTTAATACATGACAGTGTATACAAATCTGCGTCATTCATGTACTCCCCTAAAATGCTGTGTATATATATATGTATATATATATATATATATATATATATATATATATATATGTCCTGCCATCATGTTTGTGTAACATATTGTGCAATGTGTAGTTAAAGTTGTGTTGAGTGAGTAAATATGGTGATAACTTTGTACAGCTACTCAGAGGTTCATTGTCCACAGGAAGATATCTATCTATTCCAAGACATATGTGTGATTACTGCAGGACAGTTTATTAAACACACATATCCTCTAACATTAGTATCATATGTACAATCCCATTGTCAGAGTTGGCAAAGTACAGCAAGACGGTGAAATGGGTGCATATCTATGGGCTGTACTGTATATGTCAGATGTGCTGGGCATCCTCTATAGAATTTAGTTGTCAGGTAATAAACAAAGTGCACAAGATGTGTGCATACTGCATTACTCATTGTTTCTTCATTACTCCCAACATAGTTATGTTGCCATAAGGTGAGTGAGACAACCACCAGTGTACCGTCCACTGGTAGACCTCGATAGGCTGCAGGAATGGAATGTCATCCAGACATATAATCTTAATTGTCATACCATCATGGATCTTTCTACTCAGTTGGAGCCAGATCTGATGCGTGCCATTCACAATCCCTATGGCATACCTCCCATCATTCAGGTCTTGTCAGTGCTACACTTCCTGGCCACAGGCTCCTTTCAGAATACAGTTGCTTTAACAGCAGGGATGTCTCAGCCCATGTTCAGTTTGGTTTTAACTGATGACTCTGTGGATTGTTGAGACACTTCAACAATTACATCAGGTTTCCCCACAAGTGGATTTGGCCTTTGTGGAGGCAGACTTTTATGTGATAGCCCACATTCCACATGGAGTAGGAGCCACTGATGGCACCCATGTAGCCTTGGTCCCTCCCAATGCCAATAAACAGGTGTATAGGAACATGAAGAACTACCACTCAATCAACGTTCAGGTGGTATGTCTGGCAGAACAGTACATCTCACAAGTCACAGCCAAATATCCAGGATCTGTGCCTGATTCCTACATAAATCCGTACAGCAATGTCCAACAGCTAATGGCATGACTCCAAACAGAGAGGGCCTGACTGGTTGCTAAGTTTCCATTGTAGTGTGTGTTTGCGAGTTATGTCTCTTGTGCTTACAATGTAGCCAGTACTACATACATTTTAGAGTTGTTCAACTATTGTGTTCTCTTGTGACTCAGGCTATCCAAATCGTCCTTGGCTGTTGACACCAGTGAGGTACTCCGTTACAATGAGGCCCATCGGAGAACAAGGTGTATAATTGAGAGGGCATTTTAGCTTCTGAAGGCATCATTCAGGTGCTTGGACGTATCTGGAGGAGCCTTTCTCTACTCGCCCCACAAGGTATTCCAAATTATCGTTGCCTGCTGCATGCTCTACAGTCTGGCCCTGAGACGTCAGATACCTTTGTTAGCAGATGATGGGGGGGGGAGCCACTGGACCAATGGCTGGAAATGCTGATATGGCAAGTGATGAAGAGCCTGAGGAAGTGGGAGCAGGTGACTACAGGGCCAATCTTATCAATCAGTACTTCAACTGACATATAGGCATGTGAAGTGGACCTCTTGTGATGAACGTGCAAAACCTGTAGATGGCTGTCATTACCCCTCCTTTCTTGCTTCATCAGTGGGGGTGTCATGAGCTCCAATGGCTATGTGTAAGTTATGGCTGTAGACTGATAGTTTGTATTGTGTACAGGAAAGTATGCTCTGCTTTTTCATGTATTTTTCAGCAGATGCTGACATACATTTCTGGTAAAAACATCTCAGACTTGAGGTATGTATTGTGCACACTCCTATCCTCTTTTCCTTCCACTCACTGATTTAGCTATGTCATGTTTGGCTAAGCAACCTAGGCTTGACGTATTTATTTTCAGTGGCCAATGGTGATTGGTGACAGACATGAGAGGTGTATCTGACAGATACATGGTTACATGAGTTTAGTTTCAGTGGGGTGGTTCTTTGATAGATTATCCTCCATGCAAGTGGGGTGGTTAATGCTTAGTCCTTTTCATTTACCTGTGGGGTTGAGGAGGATTTCAAATGGTATGTGACATGTCAAGTGGAGTTTATGGCACATGTGTGAAGGTTGGATTATGGCCTCTCGCATCAAAATGGGTGGAGTACTTTGTGATGGCCATGGGACCTAGCTGTAATTGTGTTCTATCGTTGCTCTCCAAGGTCCTTGTAACTATAGAGTCACATAGGTTACTGACAATCCTACAAATATTGGGCCTTTGTTAGTGTGTGATGTGAGTACTGGGTTCCTCTGTTGTGTTCATTGTGTGTGTCATGGGATATGTAAATTTATAGCTAGGTATAGGTATGTAGATAGCCTCTACCTGGTGATATAGAGGACCTATCTGTGTATGCATGCTTTCTAGGGTGTTACGCATGAGCCAGATGTCTATGACATGTTTATGTGCATTGTATAACACCATGGATTATATCCTGATGGTACTGTCTGTCATGCTTTATTTGCAGATTGGAATGCGGACTATACAATTGTGTTGAGCTGGATTTCATCTTGTCCTGCGACATTTCTGTTGTAATGTGTCTCCTGCTGAGGGATCCTCCGTCTGATGACCATCACATTGGCTCTTCGATACAGCGAGCATGACCAGACCACCGTTGGCAAGCATGACAATTGTACATGTATTATAAAGTACGCATACACAGTAGCTGTGTTTAAGTATCATTTATTGTGCATATCAAAAGACTATCAGTAACAAAGTGTATACATGAAAATAAAAGAGATGATTGAAGTCATGGTTGATGTATTCATCAGGGTAGCTGCTAAACCAGTTGGTTACACATGTTCTGTGTCCTTATACCATGGGAAAATGGAGTTAAGTTTCAGAACAGTCATCAGGGTGTATCTGTGGCACACGAGGGTGACAAATCAGGAGAGGTTTACTTCCTGGCAGTGGGTGTGGTCTTGGCATCTGCTCCAGCTGGATGGCTGGTTGGATGTCAACGTTTGCAGGGGAGTTCTTTAGCTACAGAGGGAGGGGTGTCTGATACATGTCCTTTCTCTGGCAGGGCCTCCATTTCACTAGCTGCTGCAGTTGTAGAAGGGGCAGATGTAACATTGCTGTGGAAGGGGCCTGATGTTGTGTGAAGAAACTAAGCAAGGTAGTATAAATGTCCCTCAGCACCCCTGCAATGGTAGCCATGTGGGCATTTCGTGTCTGTTATTGCTGCATGACCTCCTGGTGGTGTTCCCTCTGCAGTCTTTGATTATCTCCCCACAAGCTGATGATTAGGTCGATCCTGTCTTGGGAACTTTGGTGAGGTCCTAAGACTTGGGAGATGGTTTCCCTGTCAATTGGGTCCCCTTGAGGCCCCATCCCCGGCCCACAGCATCCCTCTCACACACCCCAGCCCCATGTGTCTGTTGTGGTACTGAAAATTCTGGACCCGTGTTATAAACATCGTCGTATCACAACGATTTTGGTATCAGCAGACCGAGAATGATTAGAATAGTATGCACAAGCATTGTATTCATATTCGGGTAACAAAATCACCCGAATATCAGAGTTTCCATCCTGAACCCTCGTGTTCCATTTAAACTACAGCCATATTGTGATTGCCCTCACATAGGCCAATGACTAAGGTGGTCATTCTGACCGCGGTGGTCGGCGGTCACCGCCCGCTAAGCGGTTCCCGCCGAAAGACCGCGGCGGCCATTCCGGCTTTCCCGCTGGGCCGGCGAGCGACCGCCAGAAGTCCGCCGGCCGGCCCAGCGGGACAGCCCCTTCAACAATGAAGCCGCCTCGGAATGGAGCCGGCGGAGTTGAAGGGGTGCGACGGGTGCAGTGGCACCCGTCGCGATTTTCACTGTCTGCACAGCTGACAGTGAAAATCTTTGTGGGGCCCTGTTAGGGGGCCCCTGCACTGCCCATGCCAGTGGCATGGGCAGTGCAGGGGCCCCCAGGGGCCCCACGGCAGCCGTTCCCGCCATCCTGGTGCCGGCGGTGGACACCACCAGAAACAGGCTGGCGGGAAGGCGCTCGGAATCCCCATGGCGGTGCTGCAAGCAGCGCCGCCATGGCGGATTCCCTGGGCTAGCGGGAAACCGGCGGGAAACCGCCGGCTCCCCTTTTCTGACCGCGGCTTTACCGGTCAGAATCGCCCAGGAAGCACCGCCAGCCTGTTGGCGGTGCTTCCGCCGCCCTCCGCCATGGCGGTCATGGTCATGGACCGCCAAGGTCAGAATGACCCCCTAAATGCCCAAAACGAGTCTGAAGGACACATACATCTTTGCTGACTCCTCTGTGACCTGGGAAAGCTGACTCCACTGCCTGAAGCCAAACCTGTTCGGCCAGTTTCTTTCCCAGTGGCCGAATGAGATTAGTATCAAGGCACAACACATCATAAAACCTTTCATCACACACAAACCATGCCTAATCTTACACGCACCTGTCCCTGTTTCTTTCTTTATGACTTGCTTTACAAGGAGGAGGTGCCTGTTTATATTGGGGGTCCGTCGATATCTGATGAAAGTACTGAGCCTTGCCGGGTAATTGATTGAGGGCTGGACAAACTGAAATATGGGCTTGTCATCATAACCCTGCTATTTCTTTGTAGTGAAAATATGTGAATGGTCAACTGTAAAATAAGGAATGTTTGCCTAAAGCATAATATTCTGTATAAAAGAGAAGGTTAGCTTTGCAATGAGAGCAGTCTCCTGAGAATATACACCGTGTTGTACTTCTAGGATACGTGTTACTGGCTGCAGCCAATAAACAAGATCTTTGACTTCACCAAGAAGACTCTGTGTTTCTGTAGTCTGAAACAGGAAGGACTCGAAGTCTTAGGGTGTGTTCCCTGGCACCACTGGGTTCTGAAAAACCCAGTACTTCAGTTGGCGCCCAACGTGGGGCGATTTCAGCGGTACCAGTCCAAGCCAGAGGTTCGTGAGGAGCTCCGTGTGAAAATTCTGGAGGGAGGCCGCCACTTCATCGACCCCTGTAAGTCGACGTGGTCCGAAAGTCTTTGCTGCGAGGTTCCCCGCTTCCCAACGGCTACGAAGGACTGCTGCCCTTACTATCGCCCTGTTTTGGACCCTTGATGATTTGGTAGAGCGAAACGATAAACGAGTCTTCTAGTGACATCATCGATACCTCAGTTAAGTATAAGTGGAGCGTCTCCCAGTCCTTAGTTTGGTTCTTAGTTTGGTATCCCCTTGGGATCTTTGATTTGGAACTTGCAAGTACCAAAGCCGAGGGATTCGTGTATTCACAAGGCTATCGTATTCGATAATCCTTTGAAGTTTGACGCTAGACTAGAGAGCGAAGATGCCTGGTCTTAGCAGACATGGAAATTTGTTTTGTCTTGGTTATAATAGGGATTCCCGATTGGAGGACTCGTGTCCGGTTCCTCCGATTGGAACTCCAACCTATGAACTATATGTGAAACATGGCATAGGCCCCCTCACATATAATGAAGTATGGATCCGATACACCAGGAAAGCTGGTGTTTTAAAATGGCCCCAATATGGAAGTTTTGACACAGAGATTCTGAATAATCTGGAGGTTAAACTTTTTAAGAAGAAAGCCCGGCTGGCGATGTTTGACTCTTTCCGCCTATGGCGTAAGGAAGCCAAACAGAAGGAAATTAAATTAGCAAAGAGAAATAAGAGGGAAGAGGGTATCTCGATAATGCAAGCTGCCATGCAGTTTAAAGATGATAAAGAAGAACAGATGAATGAGCAGTTGCACAGGCAACGTAAATTGGTGACCGATAAATGTTATCCAGTTTTTCCGCTTCTTCAGCAAGATGCAACAAAAGAACTTGAGAAAGATCCTTTAATGTCACACTTGTTGAGTTCGCCACCCCCTTATGCGCAGAATGCTACAGCACCCCCGCAACCTTTAGCTGTCCAACCTCCGGTTATTGTGCCTCAGGTTCTTCCACAGCCGCCAGCTCCTCTTCAGTTGGCTCCTACTACTATGGCGCAGCCCCTTCAAGGGCTGCCGACTTCGCTACCTGCTCCATCTGTACCTCCTGCGACTTTATGTACTACATCGACTGCCTCTTCTGGTGTTCTTCCTGATACTGCCTCTGCGTCTGCGTCTCCCTTGCCTCCCTCTGTTTTTCCTCCTGTTCTTTCATCAACTTCTCCTTCTGTCCGACAGAGAATGACAGATACTGTTGCCAGCCTTATATTTCCTCTCTTTGGGTCGTCTGGTGTGACCCCAGATTCGGAGCGTAAACAGTCGCGTAGTCAACTGCCTAATTCTCAAGAGAGAGAAATGTTTGACCGTATGGCGCGTAAATGGGTTGTTTACCCTTTAAGATACGATGTAGAGTCTGTTATGGATGTCTTCCGTCAATGGGGAGCACCGAAACAAAGATACGTTTTTGAGAAAATGTGTGCTTTCCTTTGTGAGGAATTGGAGGATAATGATTTGGAAACAAATCCGCCTGATTTGTGCTGTGTACGGTTTGAGTTTGAAAAAGGCACGATTGTGGGTCCCGATGTTGAGAAAGCAGTTGCTACGTTGTTGTCCTTTAGGAATAAGGATCCTTCTCAGTCATTGTTCCAACATGACTCCTCTGTTAAAAAAAGGTGCAACAGTACCCAATGAGAGAAGTCCCTCCGGTATGGAAGGACGCCGTTGCGGCTGATGTTGCTAATCAAATTGATGCTGTCTCAGCTCATTTTCAGCGTGTTTGGGTACATGTTCCGTGGAAGCGAGCTGAAGTTTTAGCCCTTAAGCAGACTTTGCCTGATCCCCGTAAAAACCCTGCAGGGTATTATAAGGAATTATCACAGACTGCAGACTCATGCATTATGAATTTAGCCGACATAGACATGTTATTTGGGAATGTTGTTCCACAGCCTTTGTGGGGATTGATTCGCCATACAGATCATGCGCAAGAGTTAGGTGACTCATGGGCTAATATTAGTGCTGCAAATGATAGACAAGTTGGTGGTGCCAAGCCTGAGCCTTTGGTAGCAGAACTGCCTGCTAGGATCATTACTTACATGAGAACTTTAATGCCTGCGATGCGTGTGAATTGGGATAAATTGTCTGCGTGTAAGCAGAAGAAAGATGAAACAGTGTCTGATTTCTTCACCAGGTTTGAGGAAACGTTTATCGACCACAGTGGTCAAGATATGAGTACAGAAGGTGGTCAACGGTTGTTCGTCGACAAGTTTGTGCACAATTTGCTTGCCGAGCTGTGTAAGAAATTGAAGGATTCAGAGAGTTCTTGGGCCGTTTCCTCTTCAGCACAAATATTGGCTACTGCACAGTACTACGAAAATAGGGATAAAGATGAGAAGGATAAAGCAGACAAGAAAACTAAAGAATTAAAGACGAAGGTTCTTTTACAACAGGCGTATCCACCACGTGGTGGTCAGAGTAACTATCAGCAACCTCAACAGTTCCAGAGAAACTCGCAAAGGTTTGAGTTTTCTCAACCACGTGTTCCTGTAGGTCCCAATCAGTGTTCACATTGTAAAGAAGAGGGTCATTTCAAGTATAGTTGCCCTATTTCGTTACAGCGTACGAATGGTGCTTCTGGCGCAAGAGGTCGAGGTGTTCAACAAGCTCCTAGAGGTAGAGGACGTGGAAGTTTTCCCCAGAACACGCGTTCCTTTCCGTCTCAAAACTCAATGAATAGTTTTGACCAGCAACATAACGCGTCTGGTAGGACGGCTCAGTACTATGCTGACGACTACTATGAAGAAGATGAGAACTTGGAAGGTAATAATTGCTAGGACAGCCATAGATGAAGAGAGGGAGTTTTTTTAGTTCCAGTAGATCAGAATGGACCTTATGTTAAGGTGATTACCTCAGGTGTGTCGGAGCCTTTTCTGTTGGATACTGGTGCTACAAAGAGTTCTATTATGCACTCAAAACTCCCTGGCGCACCTTTGTCTGGCGAGATGAATGTTTCAGTAGGTTTTTCTGGCGCCCCGGTTAGGAACCCGATTTCTAGTCCTATGTCCCTTTCTGTTGGACCTTGTGAATTGGAAGCACCCCTTTTTCTGACGACAGCTTGTGGTGAAAACTTGTTAGGATTGGATTTGTTGAAAAGATTGTATGCAACATTATATTGTTCTCCTTCGGGAGTACAACTTACACTGGGTAGGAAAACGGTCTCTCCAATGTATTTGTCGAAGGATAAACTTCCGACCGAATTGTCGTTTCTTCCTGATATCATTTGGGCTACTGGTCCTAATGATGTGGGTCTTTTGGAAATACCGCCTTATGTTGTGACATTGAAAGCCAATGTTAAATTACCACGCATTCAACAATACAAGATCTCTAGTGAAGGTGAAAAGGCGTTGCTAGCGATCATTTATGATTTAATTGAAAAAGATGTAATTGAAGAGACAAGAGGCAACGTTTGTAATAGTCCTGTTCTGCCTGTTTTGAAACGTACTGACCCCTCTAAGCCACCTGTTTACAGGCTCGTGATTGATCTTAGAGAGGTAAATAAAATAGTTGTGCCACAGTTTCCAGTCGTTCCTAATACCACTGCCCTATTGACTATGATTCCAGCTTCCGCCACCTGGTTCTCGGTGATTGACTTAAAGAATGCTTTCTTCAGCATCCCGATTGCAGAGGAGAGCAGGGATATTTTTGGCTTCAGTTTAGGAGGCCGAAGTTTCCGCTTCAAACGCGCTCCACAAGGCTACTGTGAAAGTCCATCAATATATAGTCAGGCTTTAAAAACACAGCTTGATGCAATTGTTTTACCTGACGGCGCTACCCTTATTCAGTACCGCGATGATTTGCTAGTCGCTACAGATACTGAAGAGATTTGTAAAGAAGCCACCTTGTCATTGTTGCGTCATTTATCTGATTTACATCACAAAGTGTCCCTTTCAAAACTGCAATATTGTCGACAAGAAGTGACCTACTTAGGTCATCTCTTATTGAAGGAGGGAAGGAAACTGACCTCAGAAAGAATTCAGGCAATTGCAAAATTGAGTTTGCCAAGGACACAGAGAGAAGTACGTGCTTTCTTGGGCATTACATCATACTGCAGACAATGGATACCAAATTTTTCTTTGCTGGCCAAACCTTTGGTAGCATTGACCTATAAATATACACCGAACCCCGTTCCGTGGTCTGAAGATTGTCAGAAAAGTTTTTCCGAATTGCGTAATGCATTGTGTTCGGCTCCTGTGTTGGGTACCCCCGACTACAGTAAGCCCTTTACACTGTATGTCCATGAGAAAGAGGGTTGTGCATTGTCAGTGCTGACACAGTCTTTTGGAGAGAAGCAGCGCCCATGCACATATTTTTCGTCAACTTTGGATCCGGTAGCTAAAGCATTGCCGAGTTGCTTGAGAGCCACAGCGGCCGCAGCTGGTTCTATTCGACAGTCTGCTGGGTTAGTGATGAATAATATGTTGATTGTGATGGTTCCACATGCAGTGGACACGTTGTTAAACAGGACCAAGACACAGCATTTAACTAGTGCTCAATTGTCAGGTTACGAGTTGACACTGTTAGCGAGTCATGTGCACATAAAGAGGTGCAATACGTTGAATCCAGCCACGTTATTGCCGATTTCAGTAGACACAGATGATGTTGAACAACATGATTGTTTTCTTGGGACAGAAGAAGAAACGAAAGGGAGAGTAGATCTTAAAGATACTCCTCTTGTAAAGTGTGATGGTACCTTTTGGGTGGATGGTTCATGCTCCAAGCTTCCGAATGGTGATACGACTGCAGCATATGCTGTCACAACTTTGCATACGATTGTTGAAGCTGCACGTATACCACATAATTCAGCTCAAGCAGCAGAGCTGATTGCACTTACGAGAGCGTGTGTGTTATCGAAAGGAATGAAAGTGACCATATATACCGACAGACAGTATGCGTTTGGTGTGGCCCATAGTTATGGACGATTGTGGAAAGAAAGTGGGTTCCTGACTTCGCATGGAGCTAAAATTCAGCATGGTCAGTTGGTGAATGAGCTTCTTGAGTCACTGACCTTGCCATTAAAGGTTGCGATTGTGAAATGCAGTGCACACAAGAAGGTTACTGATGATGTTGGTCGTGGCAATGCATTTGCTGACGAAATCGCAAAAGAAACAGCAAAAGATGTGATGAATCAAATGTATGTTGCAGGCCCCGCAAGATGGGTTGGTGACGTTGGAATATGTGAAGATACGATAGAGGGTGTGAAGTCTCTTCAAGCTGAAGCTTCAGAGAAAGAGTTGAGTGTGTGGAAAGAAAGTACGGGTAAATTGGATGAAAATGGTTGTTGGGTTGACTTGTCAGAACATCAGCGATGGTTGTTACCCGATGCGTATGTGCTTGCAGTGGTGACAATGGCTCATGGAATGGCCCATATCAGTGTGAAAGGGATTTGTAAGTTGTTGGCTCCAGTATGGCAAAATGCTGGAATTCCTAAATGTGCAGAGAATGTGGTCAAGAATTGCATGGTGTGTCTGAAATACAATCCTGGTAGGGGAACCCCAACTCCAGCTGGTCATTTTGCCCCTCCAACGTATCCGTTGAGGTTTTGCAGCTAGATTTCATCCACATGGAAAGGTGCAACAATCTGAAATACGTACTAGTTGTTGTTTGTGCTTTTTCAAGCTGGGTAGAAGCATATCCCTTAAAAGACAACACTGCCTTATCCACAGCTAAAGCCCTTGCCAAAGAATTCTTCCCTAGGTTTTGGAATGCCGAGAATGGTCTGGAGTGATAATGGGAGTGAATTTGTGGGTCGAGTGATGAAAAAAGTATGTGAGGGGCTAGGTATCCAGCAAAAATTCCATGCTGCAAATCACCCCCAATCAGCTGGACTAGTAGAGTGCTATAATGGCACGCTAAAACTGAAGTTGGCAAAGATACAAGCGAGCTCTGGTCTTAAATGGCCTGACGCTCTGCCTCTAGCACTCCTATCAACAAGAATGACTGTGCATTCGCGAGTGGGACTTAGTCCCTATGAAATTGTGTTTGGCCGCCCGGCCAACATATGGGGAGTGCCAAGACCAACAAAATTCAGTGAGATCGAACACCCTGTACTGCTTGATTATTTGTATGAATTGACGGCTAAATTGCGTGTTCTACCCCAACAGGTTCACGATACTCTGCCTCAGGTCTCTGAAGCTCCAGGACATCTTATCAATCCTGGATCATGGGTGCTGGTCAAGAACTTCCAGCGGACAAAGAATGACCAGCCCCGTTGGACCGGCCCCCACCTCGTCCTTCTCTCAACAAGATCAGCTGTTCGAGTGGAAGGGAAAAAGAACTGGATCCACGGCGTACACTGCAAGAGGGTCCCTTTTCCTCTACCGAACGACCGGTGGGTCCAGGAGGGGATCGCTGACTCTGAGACGGAGACTGTGCCTCGTTTTTTGCCATTTAGCGATGCACGTGTAAAAGGAACAATTTCTGAACGAGAAAGTGACAATAATTTGCAAGAAGCTGTGCTACCGTCAATTCGATTGAACACTACAGAGCCTGAACTCTTGTTCCAGAACCAGACAGTACCTGGAAAAAGCCGTTATAATTTGAGACCAAGAACTAAGGACAAATAATTTTTTTCCCGTTCCTTTGCTATTTTTTTTTAAAGGTGCGGCTCTCTCATCTGAGAAACTTTCTTATTTTTGTTTTTTTCTTTTCGAACCGCCATCCGGGTTCAGCTGTAGGGTCGTGGTTGCCCAAGTCTTTGGAGTGCAGCTGAAGACGTTAGGTCGACAGTTCTGGTCGGTCTGAGGGAGTTGCCCTGGACTGACAGAAGCATTCCCTAGCATAGAACACCCTACCACCACGAGCAGCAATTAGAGAGGATGGAGTTTTTCAAGAATGAGAGACCTGCCAGACAGATGGACTTTAAAGCCAGAATGTGTATAATAATGACAAAGAAATGATTTTTGATATTATGTATTTTCATGTTGCTTAGTGTAATGACGTTTTTAATAGGATATGTTTTATTCTCTTTTCAAGTGACATTTGCTCCCATTACACATCCCATACCTCCTTCTACTGTTTCCTCGCATTCTTTTCACCCTCTGCCTGAACACGAGTCTGCCAGAAGATTAGAATTTGTCAACAATTCATTCATTCAGCTTCTACACCAACACCAATTAGTAGTGAACACAACTAACTGTTGGGTGTGTGGTCTTATGCCTCATACTACTGATAAAGGTATCCCTTATCTGGTCCTGCCTTTCAGCCATAATGGTTCTGTATGGGCATATAGAACGGTGTTCATATACGCGTATGAAGCCAACCCCCTACGTTCTGTGAAAGATAATCCTAAGAATAGTGCTCTAGCTAAGGGTATAGTAGATATGATTAGGGAAGATATTTCCTATGAGACTATCCCGAGAGATGAGACACTAGCATATATTGGATGGAACATAACAGGATATGGAGTTACTCTGAGTGGGAACCAGCGAGCAAAGAGATCCTCCCCGATTTGGATTGTACCCCATCAGGGTCACCTATGTCTGCAAGGTAATGGCAAGAATCCCAGAGCTCAGTTGGGGAAAAGTATCTGCACTGAAACATATGTTTTTGCGTCTCAGACTTCTCCTTCGTTCTTAGCAGCTAAGGGTACCTATTTCATCTGCCATAATAGAGCCTATACATGGTTGCCCCCTGACTTCTCAGGCACATGTTTTGTTTCGTTCCTGTTACCTCCCACCTACACGGCCGCGGCAGATTACCATAAGACAAGGATAGTTAGAGGTGTCATAAGTAAAGAAGACACTACAGGACAAGAATTTGGAGATTTCGTAAAGGGTATTCTGCCGTTTTGGGGTCCTATGGTTAACAGCAGGAACATAAGGCAATTGACAAGGGTGGTTGAATCCACGGTAGTTGAAACCGCCGGTGCCCTTAGTAATTTGACTGCTGAGCTCCAGTCGGATCGCCTTATGACTCTTCAGAACAGGGTTGCATTAGACGTCATACTTGCAGACCGAGGTGGGGTATGTAAAGTGATCCAATCAAGTTGCTGTGTTTTCATCCCAGATAACGCTCCGACAGTCTACCAGGCCATTTCCAAACTGCATAAGATCTCTGAGTCTATTCACGTGGATAAAGGAGATTGGTCATTGATGGGTTGGTTCTGGGAGCTGATATCCGCCTGGGGATGGAAGACTCTGGTAGTCATTGGGATGATCTTAGCCATTCTTTTCCTGTCCTGTCTGTGTGTACAGTGTGCTCCTGCAATATGTGGCCTCTGTGCTACATCGTGTGTAAGGAAACCTGTATCAAGGGACGAGCTAGGTAATAGGATGATGCTACAGCAACATTTCAACGACTTTATGAATATAGACCTGGACTCAGATTAGCGTGAGTATAGGTTATTGCCTATGTAAGGGCAAAAGGAGGGTCTGTGGTACTGAAAATTCTGGACCCGTGTTATAAACATCGTCGTATCACAACGATTTTGGTATCAGCAGACCGAGAATGATTAGAATAGTATGCACAAGCATTGTATTCATATTCGGGTAACAAAATCACCCGAATATCAGAGTTTCCGTCCTGAACCCTCGTGTTCCATTTAAACTACAGCCATATTGTGATTGCCCTCACATAGGCCAATGACTAAATGCCGAAAACGAGTCTGAAGGACACGTACATCTTTGCTGACTCCTCTGTGACCTGGGCAAGCTGACTCCACTGCCTGAAGCCAAACCTGTTTGGCCAGTTTCTTTCCCAGTGGCCGAATGAGATTAGTATCAAGGCACAACACATCATAAAACCTTTCATCACACACAAACCATGCCTAATCTTACACGCACCTGTCCATATTTCTTTCTTTATGACTTGCTTTACAAGGAGGAGGTGCCTGTTTATATTGGGGGTCTGTCGATATCTGATGAAAGTACTGAGCCTTGCCGGGTAATTGATTGAGGGCTGGACAAACTGAAATATGGGCTTGTCATCATAACCCTGCTATTTCTTTGTAGTGAAAATATGTGAATGGTCAACTGTAAAATAAGGAATGTTTGCCTAAAGCATAATATTCTGTATAAAAGAGAAGGTTAGCTTTGCAATGAGAGCGGTCTCCTGAGAATATACACCGTGTTGTACTTCTAGGATACCTGTTACTGGCTGCAGCCAATAAACAAGATCTTTGACTTCACCAAGAAGACTCTGTGTTTCTGTAGTCTGAAACAGGAAGGACTCGAAGTCTTAGGGTGTGTTCCCTGGCACCACTGGGTTCTGAAAAACCCAGTACTTCACTGTGCCCCTGGCATATTTTGCCCACTCCCAGTGATTGCAGGTCCATCATTGTCAGGAGTGGGAAGTTTAGACTCAGGTAACTGTACTGTGAGGCACACAATAGATTGAACAGTCCTCGGGGCACACGTTTGGGGGTGGATAGTTGCCCGTGAATTTGATGAAACAGTGTTGGGAGGTGTTGATGTGGGCAAGGTGAGGCTGAGTCGTTGACTGACCAGGTGTCCCAGATGGGTCAGGTTGTTCGTCAGTGTCCAGACATCTGAGCGTGTTGTCCTCTCCGGAACCTTCATCCTGAGGGAGACTGACAGTCTCAGGTATCCTCTCCAAGGTGGCAATAGCAAGGTTATCTTGGAGGGAGTGAGACACAGAGTTCAGGTTAGGATATGTGTCTGGTGGCTTATTTGCAAGATGCAGAGAGTGGCTTTACATGATTCCCTGCAATGATATTGGCAAAGCGTACCTTAATGTACAAATGTCTCTGTGTCTTGTTTACCTTAATCCATGTTGTGAGCTGTCATAAAAATTGGGTACCGGTTTTTAGCAGTTGCAATCTGAGTATGTCTGATTTATGACATGCCAGTTCAGCTCTGTTATCTAGTGAATAGTCATGCTTGCTGCTTGTCTCACATTAGAGCTGCACAATGCACCAAGGTGTCCTAGTGGGGTCACAATGTGTGAGTATGCAGGGGAAATTGTTACCAAATGTTGTGCATGTGCATGGAGTCTGCCACTTTCCTTTCCAAACTAGGTCTATTGTAGGTTTGGGACTTTAATCTGTGGCCATTGGGAATGATCATTGGTCTGTAGTTGTATTTTGCATTGGTTGCTATTGTGCGTGTTCCATTGCTTTGCTGTAATTGCCATATACTGATCCTCAGTAGAACTATTGAATTGGTGTAGCTAGTACATTAGTCATACATGCAGAAATTGTGATGTGATGTGCAAAATCAATCAGGAATTTGTAAAGCGCACTACTCACCCGTGAGGATCTCAAGACGCTGACGAGGGGAGGGAAGAGAATGGGGGGGAGGTGCTGCTCCTGCTTCAATAGCCAGGTCTTGAGAAGTTTCCTGAAGGTAAGGAGGTCTTTGTTCTGGCGCAGTTGGGTGGGAAGAGTGTTCCACGTTTTGGCAGCAAGGTGCGAGAATGATCTACTGCCGGTTGAAGTGCTGTGGATGCGAGGGACAGTTGTGATGACGAAGTTGGCAGAGCGGAGATATCGGGTCGGGGTGTAGAAGGAGAGTCGTCTGTTGAGGTTTTCTGGTCCGGTGTTATGCAGTGCTTTGTGAGAATGGGTGAGGAGTTTGAAGGTGATTTTCTTGTTAACTGGGAGCCAGTGCAGGTTTTTCAGGTGGTCTGTGATGTGGCAATGGTGGGGGATGTCCAGGATGAGGTGCGCGGAGGCGTTCTGGATGCGTTGCAGCCTCTTCTGGAGTTTGGCTGTGGGTCCTGCACAGAGGGCATTGCCGTAGTCCAGCTTGCTGCTTACGAGGGCTTGGGTGACTGCTCTTCTGGTTTTGGTTGGTATCCATTTGTAGATCTTTTAGAGCATGTGGAGGGTGTTAAAGCAAGAGGAGGAGATGGAGTTGACTTGCTGGGTCATGGATAATGAGGGGTCCAAGATGAATCCTAGGTTGCTTGCACGGTCAGTGGGAGTCAGAGTGGTTCTGAGAATGGCAGGCCACCAGGAGTCATCCCATGAGGAGGGGGTGGAGCCAAAGATGAGGACTTCCGTCTTGTCAGAATTGAGTTTAAGGCAGCTGCTCTTCATCCATTCAGCGATGGCCTTCATTCCTTCCTGGAGGTAGGTCTTGGCGGAGTCCTTGGTGAGGGAGAGGATCAGCTGGGTGTCACCAGTGTATGATATAATGTTGAGGTTGTGGGATCGGGCGATGTTAGCGAGTGGGGCCATGTAGAGGTTGGAGAGGGTCGGGCTGAGGGACGAACCCTGGTGTACGCCACAGGTGACTTCGGTGGCCTCTGAGCAGAATGGGGGGTGGCGGACTCTCTGGGTTCTGCCAGTGAGAAAGGAGGTGACCCAGTCCAGGGCTCTGTCGCGGATTCCAGCATTGCTGAGGCATGAGTGCAGGGTGTGGTGGCAGACGGTGTTGAACACGCCTGAGAGGTCCAGGAGGATGAGGGCCGTGGTTTCGCTGCTGTCCAGTATGGTTCTGATGTTGTCGGTGGCGCGATGAGGGCGGTTTCAGTGCTGTGGAATCCGGACTGGGAGAGGTCCAAGGTGCGGTTCTCTTCGAGGAAGCTGGTCAATTGTCTGTTGACAGCCGTCTCAATGACTTTTGCTGGGAAGGGGAACAGAGAGATTGCCCGAAAGTTCTTGATCAAGGTTTCAAAATGATTGGTTAGTGTTTTCTGTGACTCGTAACGATCTGATCAGCCTGTAGTTAACAAGTCATTGCCAAGGGCTGTGAGGCCAGGTGGGCTAAGTGGAGAGGTGGCATGCAAGAGAGGGGCATTAGGTGATTAGCTAAGAGGTGCAGTAGCATAAATAGTTAATTAGGGAGAATTTGGGTTGTGAGGAAGCATGTAGGACTAGTCAATAGTGTGACATGAAAGTTCTGGATACTTACCCGACTTCAGTCCCCCAGATATTCCAGTCAGGCTCTCAGGATGTAGTATGTCCATGACCTTCTCCTCCCATGATGTGAACTGTGGGGGAGGAGGAGGGGGCCCACCACCAGTCTTCTGCACAGCAATCTGGTTCCTGAATGCCATGGAACACACCTTCCCCCATAGGTCATTCTACCTCTTCCTGATGTCATCCCTTGTGCGTGGCTGACTGCCTACAGAATTGACCCTGTTGACTATAATTTTCCACGACTCCATTTTCTGTCAATCAATGTTTGTTAGACCTATGCTCCAATCAGTTGTGGCTCTACCCCGACAATTTCATCCACCATGATCCTCAACTCATCCTCTGTGAAATGTGGGTGTTTTTTTGTGGACATGGTTGTGGTTGTATGGATGGTGTGTGAGGGTGGTGTGAGTGTAAGGCTATGGTGCTGGGTAACTGGTGAGGTGTGGGTGCTGTGTTTTGAGTGTGAGACGGTTGTAATGGTTTGTGTGTGCTAGTAATGTGTGTATTGTGATAGTTGCACTGATGTGGGGTGTATGCTGGGTGAGATGTGTAAGTGCACCTATGCTGTAAGAGTGCTATTTCTATAATTTGGACTTCTCTGAGTGTCTGAATGGTGTTTCGATTGCAAAGCATTGTGGGTTGTGAGGGGGTATGTTATGTAGTGCAGTGAGTAGGTGTGTTGGGTGTTTGGATGTGTGTCAGGTGTGGATGTTCAAACTATCTAATGTGGTGTTGTGTTCTGACTGATGTAAGTTGAGACTGCCGCGGTTTGCACTGCCAACAGTTTTCCACTTTGGAAGAACCGCTGTGGTGATTTGTGGCTCATAATCTAGTGTGTGGATTTTTGTTGGGCTGGTGGTCCTGATGGTGGGACTGCCTCTTTTTATTCTCCAGTGTACTGGCAGTTTCAGATTCTTAACTGTTTTTGGTTGTCTCCACACTGTGAGCCTTAATACCGTGGTTGGATTACTGCCAACAGGCAGTCTTTTGGCAGCCGCCACCGCAGCGGTCTTCCCAAAAAACTGTCAAAGTCGTTTATTATGCTTTGATGTGTGATGTACTTAAATTGAGACATTTCTGCTAAATTTAAAATAAAAATGTATCTGTCATTTTTTAAAATTAACATATTTTGTACTCTAAAAAAAAAAAGAAAAAGAGGGTAGCACGTGTGCAGGGAACAGAGATGAAAGATCTGCTTTTTGACACCGGGAACTGCTTTACAGAGCCTTTTTTTTAAAGTGGACTGATTGCTGTGACTTAGCTGCCACTTCAAAGAAGCAGCCAAGTCCCAGCAAACAGCTGTGTCCTAAGGTGGGCTCCCCAGGACAATACAGGAGCCAGCCCTGGGTGTTGGTAGTCCCCAGGGACATCTGTGGCTCCATGAGGGAGGCCGCGTGGTCCCCCTCCAATGTGCACATAGCCCCGTGGAGGAGTTTGTCCTGAGGGCTAATGGGGGTCAGAAATGTACCCCCTTTACATTATTCATGGAGGTGGTGGTCCCCGGGGCTGTGGGGCGGTCAGAAGGCCTCCCCCACATATGAATAGCATTTTTGCACTGGGTTGCTTGTCCCTTGGGCACAGGGGGCTGTTCGGCCCCTGCTTATAATTCATTATAACCCTGCGGAGGTGGTGGTCCCCAGGGTGGGGTGGGGCTGCTTGGACCCCAGCTCATATTTCATTATAGCCTCCAAGAGGTGGTGTTCCCCGGGGCTGTTGGGAAGGCCATCGGGCCATATTCTGCCTGAATGATCCCCAGCCTCTTCTGCTGCACAAGGGCCACTTACTCCTGTTTGGTTGGTTGGTGGTTATTGGGCAGGAGTAGCTATATAGAGAAAAAGAGGACTAAGAAAAGACAAAAATTGTAAACAATGCTGTTAGAAATGGGGTCTTTGGTTGGCAGTCAGGTTACCCCCTGTCCAAGCAAGGACCCTCACTCTAGTCAGGTTAAGTCACACACAATCCAAATTATCCTGTGCCCACCCTCTGGTAGCTTGGCAATGAGCAGTCAGGCTTAACTTGGAAGGCAATGTGTTCAGTATTTGTGCAATAAATCAATCAAAAACGCAGTATAGCACCACAAAAATAAACCACACAGTGTTTAGAAAAATATATAAAATGTTTCTGATAAAATGCAGTGCAAAACGATTAAAATGCAATATATATATGTTGAGATATCACTGTAAAGGTGATAGGCCCTCATTACAACCCTGGCGGTCTGTGTTAAAGCGGTGGTAATACTGCCAACAGACCAGCGGTAAAGAAAATGGGATCACGACCATGGCGGAAACCGCCAACACAGACAGCTACTTTAACACTCTGACCGCCACGGCGGTATCAACATACACCACAGCGGTCACTGCCAACAGACAGGCGGAAGACAATGTACCGCCCACCCCATCACAACCCGCCAATCCGCCAGCTTTTTCGGGGAGGTACCAACGCCATCAGAAGCACGGCGGAAACAGTGTTTGGAAGGGAAACCACTCACCTCTCGACACTCAACGAAGAACCAGGACTCCATGGAGCCCAAGTTGCAGTTCCTGCCCATGATGGTCTACCTCCTCATTTACCAAGAATACGAAAGACCGCGGAGACGACAACGGTGAGTACTGCACCATGTACACAGGGGAAAGGGGGAAGGAAAACGAGAGTGATGATACACACAAGCAACACGCAACACCCCCACCCTCACCCACAACATCATACACACAAACACATGCAGCAACAGTACATGTACACCCTGTTAACCCCTGGAAGAACTCAAGGACCAAAGGAATTATAGAAAAAGGCAGATCTATGTAACTATAATTAAAACAGTATCCACAAAAATAAACATTATGTACATCAGGCCTTACATTGTCCCTTCCAAATGTACGTGGGTCACTGGGCCAAAACTTATGGGCCAAGCCCACACTTGACTCCTGCCTCAATACAGAGAGAACACTGCAGGGGCATCAGGTCTAAAACACACAGGCACCTCAGGGGGACGGGGAAGGGGGACCACTTCAGCCGGAAGATCGAATAACGCCACTGCTCCTCGAGGGGGCTCCATGCCCACTGCTTGGTCCTGGGGAGTGCAAAGCCACAGTCTCTCAAGTAGGTGCTTTGCCCACTGCTTGCTCCTGGGGAATGCAAAGCCACAGTCTCTCAAGTGGGTGCTTTGCCCACTGCTTTCTCCTGGGGAGTGCAAAGCCACAGTCTCTCAAGTGGGTGGGTTGCCCACTGCTTGCTCCTGGGGAGTGCAAATCCACAGTCTCTCAAGTGGATGCCTTTCTCCACTGGTTCTGGAGGAGGCCTTGTGCCCATTGTACTTCATCCTGCTAAGGAGGGGGTGAGATGCCTTTCTCTACTGGTTCTGGAGGGGGCCGTGTGCCCATTGTGCTTCATCCTGCCAAGGATTGGGTGAGTGGATGTCTTTCTACACTAGCTCTGAAGGGGGCCTTGTGCCCAGTCTGCTTCATCCTGCCAAGGATTGGGTGAGTGGATGCCTTTCTCCACTGGTTCTGGAGGGGGCCTTGTGCCCAGTCTGCTTCATCCTGCCAAGGATTGGGTGAGTGGATGCCTTTCTCCACAGGTTCTGGAGGGGGCCTTGTGCCGAGTGATGCAGCACTTTTTTGTGGCAGTTCATATTCCCTCACCTGGGTGTCTGAGGCACAGGATTTCCAGGGACCACGTTGCATGATAGTCCATGGAGTCAGGGCGAGACTCCATGCTGCAGTGCCTAAGGCTGCTAACTGGAGGTAGTGCCGGGGCTGATGGGGTTGCTGCCAATGGTGGTGGAAGGCTCCAGCCCATCTCCTGCAGCCTCGGACGGCTGCCCACTGGGGATGCTGCTGCTGGTAGCGGTCCTACTGTCAGTGGTGCAGTTGGTGGTGCTTGCAGCGGTGCTTGCAGTGGTGCTTGCGGCAGGGCTGTTGGCGGTGCTGGCCGTGGTGCAGGTGCCGGTGCTGCCAGTGGTGGAGGTAGGCCCCAGCCCTCCTCCTGCAGCCTCAGATGGCTGCCCACTGGGGATGCTGCTGCTGACAGTAGTGATGGAGTCAGCGGTGCAGGTGGCGGTGCTTGTGGTGGTGCCTGCAGTGGGGCTGCTGGAGGTGCTGGCCACGGTGCAGGTGGAGGACTGGCGGTTCTGCTAGTGGCCACCCGGCCTTCACCTGTAGCCTCCGATGGCTGAAGTGCCTTGCCTTGGGCTTTCATCCCTTTCCTCACCTTGGCAGATGCTGTAGCAACCTTGGCTCTGGCAGCTGGAGTTTAGGAGGAGGCCTTGCTGGGTGGGTCGTGCTCCTTGCTGCATGTCGTCCCCTTCTTCACCTTGGCAGGTGGTGGGATGGTTTGGTCCTTTGCAGGGGTTGGTGGCACATTGGCTGGCCTGACGGGTCTCCCCTTTGAGCCTCTGGAAGTTGGAGGTACCACAGCAGACACCGACTTGGTGGCTGAGGTGCTGGCCTGGGTTCAGGACACCCTGGCCTGAGGGGATGGATGGGGAGGAGGGGTAGGGAACAGGTCAAAGTTTGCCAGGAAAAGCTTTTTAGAGACACTGGGGCAGGAAGAGGGAGAGGGTTTGGGAGTGGAGGAAGAGGGAGTGGTTGTAGGAGGTGTCTGTTTGCTGAGTTTGGGTGAAGGTGCATGGGCTGGATGCTGTTGTGAGGTGGATGGCTGTTGGGTGGGTGGGTGCTTGCATTTGTGTACTTTGGGAGGAGGGGTCACAGGCACACTGGGAGAGGACACAGGGGACGGGTGAAGGGATGTTGGGGTGGTGACTGCCACTGAGGGGTGAGTAGTGATGGGCATGCTGGTGATGGAGGTAGTGGATGAGGATGTAGTGCATGCAGGTGGGAGTGGTGACGATACTGGGAGGGAGGTGGACGACAAGGAGGAGGGGGACACAGTGGAGGCAGTGGATGTTGGTGTGTCTGCATGGGGATGGTGAGTGCCTGTGTGATGATGTGTGATCTTGTGTTTGCCTGAACCACTTCCGTGTGTTGATTTGGGTGAACGCTGGTCTGAAGGTGTGCTTGGGATATGCTGGGGTTGAGGGGATTGGGACTGGGTAGAGGAAGTTGGAGGGGAGAGGCTGAGGTGCCTGGGGCGAAGGAGATGCCCACCCTCCTGGGTGAGATGGCACAGGAAACTCGCTGAGGGGCTGCTGGGAGGGCGGTGCTGGTATGGGCTGTACCTGTTGTTGGGGTGGGCACAGAGGTGTCTGCCACTGCCAGGGAGCTTCCATCGGAGGAGGAGTTGCTGTCTGTGGTCTCCCCTCCTGTCCCCGTCATGGTGCTCCCCTCGCCCTCTGTCCCACTGGTACCCTCACCCTCAGTGGATTCGGCCTACAGGACCATGTAGGATGCAGCTCCCTCCTTCGCCGGTGCCTCTGCTCCTCCGCCAGATGATGCTAATGCACACAGAGACAGGGTGACAAAACAAAAAGGGGAGGAGAGACAGAGGATACACTTAGTCAATGCCAGCAACACCACTACTGTTGGAGGACACAACACACAGGGAGCAGCCCTATGCACTAGACCATGCCCAACCAGTTACAAAGATAGTCACCAGCCCATGGGGTACAATGCCTAACACCATCAGATGCACACCAGAAACCCACAGGACCCTGCCCAGTAGTAGATACCCACTAACAGTATTGGCGTAGGAGTGCTTCAGAGCCTGCCCAACAAGGGACCTACCATGCCATTTTCGCCCTGGCCCAGGGGCACCCATATCCCACATCCCCCACCCAGGTACCTCTTAAAGCACACAGTCCGGAGTCAGTATCTGTACTCACCTCCTTGTGGCTTCTGTGATGCCTTCAAGCGCCTTTCGAACTCCGGATAGGCCACCGCCACGATGCGGAACATCAGGGAGGTCATGGTGCGACGGGCACCCTTTCCTCGTTCGAAGGCCAACCACAGCTGGGCCTCTGCCGTCTTCTTTGCCCAGCGGCGCAGGTCCTCCCACTTCTTGCAGTGGGTGCTCCGCCTGTCAAAGAACCCCAGCGTCCGCACCTCGTTGCAGATGGCATGCCAAATACTCTTCTTCTGGTGGGCGCTGGCCTGCAGGGAAAAGACAGCAGATAAGGGAATTAGTCAACCATCCGGACCGTCAGACTCTTGGCCCACCAGATCCCTCCCATCCCCTGAAGCACATACATTGTCCACCTTACATGCTGCACTCTGGCCAGGACACCTCTGCCCCCCCACATGTAGCTTACATACACAGCACTCCATAAATTCATGGCCCACGCATCATGCTCACAGTGTACACACCTGTTTGTCTGGAGGACCGTAGAGTAACGTGTACTGGGGTAGGAGCCAGTGCTCCAAAACGTGCATCACAGTCACAGCAGCTTGGAGAGATTGACTCATCCCCTTAACTGCATGGAGAAACCTAGAGCATCGCACTTCGATCCAAAGCACCTGGGCTCGGCACTTTGTCTTCGGGAACCCCTGCATCACCACTACAGCATGAAGAAAATCACCACATCACCTCAGCTGCGGGCCAAACATTGGTGCATCTTCCAATGCATACCTCATCTGCACTCAGCATTTCACTGTTGTGACCGGGATCAAGTACTCTGTCCTCCAGGCCTGCATTGCTCTTGTCCCTGGCCTGCGCTCCATTGCGGTCAGCATAAACTGTTGACTTTGTCCTGGCCCAGCATGACCAGATAACCCCCATTGGTGCTTCTTGCTTCTAAGTGCTAGAACACTATTTATTCTTTAAAAATTCTGAACTCGATGGCTACTCATTGAATTTTAGCTGCTTTCAGTCTTTATTTATAAAAATATTGTCTATTTTTCTAACTTGTATGGAGTCCTTTTGTGGTATTTTCATGATGATACTGTGTGTGTTGTACAAATACTTTACATATTGGCTCTTTAGATAAGCCTGGCTTCTATGTGCCAAGCTACCAGAGGGTGAATACAGGTTATCTTTTAGTGTGTATATGACTTACCATGACTAGAGTGGTGGTCCCTACGTGGACTGGGTGCATACCCCTGCCAACTAGAAACCTAATTTGTAACATGCATACTCTGGTTAAAACGTGTCAGCAATTCACAGTTTGTATTGGTAGATATTGGAGTTCTTGGATTTCTGGATTGTTGGAGGATATTACATGCATTATGATTTGATAATCTCACACTTTTGCATGTTTGAATATATAGTACAGTATACAGTGGCCACGAATAAAGATACTTTGTAGAGATAATTGTGTTTGTGGTAATAATAAGGAATTCCCACAAACAGTCTACCTGTATAGCTTTGTACAGTTTTCTTAAGGCCAGCAAGTCACCTAAGGATGTAATTTCCTTTAACCTATAAAGTTACAAGCAAAGGTTTTACAGTTGTGTGGAGATCAACGTTTATGGTCTAGTCTTCTACATTTCATATCGAATGTAGAAGTTTTGGGTTGTTCACTATATCAGCAATATGATGGTCAAGTCAGGTTCACTAGCTGGAATCGATTGGAGATATTTTGCAAAATTGTTAGCATAGACACATGGATGAAATGCCAATTATGTTAAGGTTATCTGAGGCTGATTAATTTCGTTTTATAAATGGAGGTACTGAATTAATGAGGTCCGCAAGAAAGAATGCACTCTGAAAGTGGCAGGTGAGCCTTCCACGTCTATTGCAGCAAGTTCACCCTTTTTAGAGTTAGGCAAATAATTATTTGACCAGGGAACACTGCTCCAACCTGGTGTAAATGCTATAAATTGCATTGCTTCAGCCCACGATGTGAGACTCCTTGCTGGACTTTGGGGTCAGGGACTTAGTTTCCCATGAATCTGTGCCTGCCAAGGAGGAGGGGATGCTGCTCAGCCCCACGTGGGCACTATAAATTGCACTATTTCAGTTTGGAGTGTGGGACACTATGCAGGACTTTGGGGACAGGGACTCAGTCCACCATGACTCCAGCCCCATGTGGGTCGTATAAATTGCAACGTCTCAGCTCACAGTATTAGCATAGGCATGCTTCCTTGTGAAGACTGCCCAAGTACGGGCTTGTGTGTGCCTGTCAGACCCCGGTGGATGCTGGGACTCTTCTTGTGGCTCTGAAGCTATTCCATCCTGAAGATAGTATCAAAAAGCAAGAGGCAGACTATTTATTCTCTTCTGTAATGCAAATATGGGGTAGAGAAAGGACCATAACATCTAAAATTAGTTAAAGGAAAGCAACTAAGACAACAACCTCCATTAGTAACCACCTAATCACTGTTCTGCTTTCAACAACTTCTGAATTGGAGAATGTTGAAGAAAGGTTTGATGTAGTGCGGCTGCAATCTTCTCTCTCGTTGAAACAAAGACTTTCAATTGAAATACAAGGAGGCTGTTCATGAACTGAGGCGGACAGCCCTGTCCAAGGTGTAGCAATAAAGGAATTAATGCACCTCTCCCACCGTGCTTAATTCCGATTAATGAAACTAAAGTAGGAGAAAGCAAGAAAAAAGCAGATTGACTAGGAAGCCCTTGTTTTTACATCATCCGCCTATTGCAGGTCTCAAAGGGTCAATTTTCTAAGAACTCTCAATCATTTATGGTGGGAGTGCATGAGAAATATATTAATATTGAGATTGAACGATGTGAAGTATGAAAGGACATCTAAAGTTAAGTCCTGAAATTATGTTGCCACTTTTTCCAAATTGTAGAACTAATGATGGCTGACTTTAAAAAAAAATGGAACTCAAGTTAATTGATTTTGCAGATCAATGAAGGGCTAGGATAAGTCTTTCAAAATCTATCCATAAAGAGGACTCCAGTCGACCTCGCTATTCTGAGACCTTATCCCTTGTATCTATGGGCACAGGAGGGCCCACTAATAGTGATAATATTGAAAAAAGTTCAAAACGTGGGGTCTCAATACATTCCTTAACATTTCAATTGTTATCTCACAGCCAGACCCATTTGGAACTTGACAGGGAAAACCTAGCCTTCTTTACTGTAAAGACACTTTGCATTTACCTTCAGATTGCAGATTGTCTTGGAAGATGTTCCAGTGCTTTCCCCTGAACTGAAGGAGGATTGCCCAACTTTTAAATGCAAGGTAATGCACTTGTCAGGATGAAAACTGGGTTGCAGTTATGATCTCCATAAAAAGTCTTTCCTAGCCAGAAGGTTGGGACAGATTGGCCCAGTTAAAAATAGTATAAAAATGGGAATTTCTAGTATGAAAAATTTCAAAGACTCAGCGTTAGTAAGACATTTTTTGCATCAATTTCCCCATCCAATTATGAATCCGTTCAGGTTCTTCCATTGGGGTATTATTACAGGTCATTATCAGTGAAGCCCAATACTCCTCTGTTTTTTGAAAGGGGCAAGAAGTCTAGGTGGGATTGCAAAGTTGTTTTATTGTACCCATAACAAATCATTTTGATCCTCTAAATGAATATATTATTTACTATTAATTATTATGCTCATCAAAACCTGATCAATGCCATATTCATAAGAGCTTACCAACATGTATTGTGCTAGAAGCTCATCATCCTGTAATCTCTATAGTGGATGTTTTCTATCCTCCTCTCTTCCTCTACCTGACATTGGTTTGATTATCCTCTCCAGGAATATTGCAGATGTCCATTTCAAAATCTCAAACTCTTACTGGCTATCCTTTGAAAGTGATTATGACATTATTTGTTGCCAAAAGACCTGGATGAGGGATGATTTGCACAATGATAGCTTCTCTTTGGGGTGGGTTGAACTTGCAGAGTTTCACTCTGTGGAATTCCACAGAGTTACATAAAAACTCAACAAAATTCTGCGGGGTTCTGCCAACGGATGCAAATATGCCTTCACACTGCTCCTGTAGTAATTTATAGCCAGTAGCACAAGCACTGCTAAAAAATCAGTGAGAATTGCTATATACAGTGTGCAAGAATGCACAACCATTAGAGTTAATTTTTCTACTACTCAAGTAGAACATATACTTGAATAGCAGCAAATCTATTTAGAAGGTGTCCTCAGGCGATGGCTACTCATACCCACCCACAACCATCTGTGTTAGATAATTGTGCTAGAGGATGCTAAATCTTGCTTGCATTTCTCGAACCTCCGGGGAACAAATTCCGCAATACCGTCATTGGCAGAATTTGACAAGGTCTCCGCATTACAAGAGTAATGCAGAGTCACCAAATTCCAACAATTCCATGGGACCCCTAGTTTCCATGCCATTTTTCAGCATGCTATCCCCTCAACATCTGGCAGGGTAAATGCAGTGCTGCCCACTTTTGTCTCAGTTAAAACTCTAATTTTGTGTGCATCACTTTTCCTGATTACCCTTCTTTATCTTACAGGCTTGTTTGATATTTTATTAATTTATTTTTATTATCATTTTTTTAACCACAATTCTGCCAATGTGATAGGCTAATTTGAAGTCTTATTAGAAAAATTGTCTATAAAACTTATTGTACCATTCTTTTAATGTGGGTAGGGATTTTACTTAATTCTGTGAGTTTGGTGGCCAAAGTGTTTGTGGTTTTAAGGATCACAGAAATAACTAAGTAACTCATGTTTACCATTTGGCTTTTAGCACTTAGACACTAAAGAATCTAATAATGAAATATGATTTATCATTTTTTAATAAAATGTCCTACATGGAGAAAATTCAAATCCCTACATTCTATAAGAATTTAAAATGGAGAATAATTGATTTTATCCTGTTCTCATCTGATCTCTGTTCTTTTTCTAATGTACCTGAAATAATTTTGAATTGCTCTGGTAATCACAAGTGCCTTGCTGCTTCTCAGAATATAAGTTTTAAGACAGTTGGTCCTCTGAGGAAGTCCCTTGTGACAGTGTATACTAACATTAGGGGCATAAGCATAAAAATGGTAAGTATTTGCCTAGTTATTTTTATCAGAAAATTATTTGTTGAGACTGAGGATTTTTTTAATCATGTTCATTCATTGAAAATGATCCGTACTGAATACAAGAAGGCTTTAAATGAATATGTTCTGTAATCTTGACCTCCAAAACAGCCCCATCTGAGACTGGACCACATAGATGGTTTAGGGCTGCTTGTTTGGCAGCTCAAAGTCAGTTAAAGTCTGCCATTCATTCATGTCCAAGATCCCCTCAGATGATAAAGCATGCACGCAGATTGTACAAAACGTGTTGGATGCATATAGGGAGGGGATAATGCATAACGCTTGGGAGGACCTATTAGGAAAATAAAGGGCAATTTGTTCCACAAAATTCTGGGAGGTTGTAAATTATCCATTTGTATCCTAGAAATAGAGGAAGATGGACTTGTGCTTATTGAAGAGCTACACACCTTCTTTAACTTAATAGGGGTTGAGAAAGTGGCTTGCACAATTTGAAAGAGTTCTTCAGGAAGAGCCCTAGGCCCCATGGTGTCCCTGTTGACACTTGTTCCAAATGTTCCAAATGTGCCCTCCTTATAACTAACATATTGAGAACTACAGCAAAGTGTCCTTATCCAGGGTAATGTAGGATTGCAACAATAGTCCCTATTTATAAGAACAGGGACAGAAGTTCTCCTGTTGCTACCATCCCACATTATTAATTGATTCTAAAGTAAATAATTTAGGGTGGGTTAATCTATCTCACCTGGAGGCATGAGAAGATGAAAATAACATTTTATCCGAAGAACGGTTTGGTTTCGACTCTGGGATTGGTACTGTGGAACAGTGTTATCAGTTACATTCTAGTATGGAAATATGTTTTTACAAAAGCAGGGCTCTCCACCTGGTTTTTATGGAATTTCTAGTGCTTTTAATCTGGTAAATCACACACAATTATGGGACATAATGGTACAACTGGGACAGAAAAATTGTTAACCATCATAAGGTGCTTTCACTGAAAAACTTCTGTAATGGTCGGTTATGGGCCCTTAGATGAGTCCACTCCCTCAATTAGAAAACACAGAGGAGTACGACAATCGAGCATTTTGGCCCCTTCCTTTTTCTGCTCTACATAAACAACATTAGCAGTTTTTTATTGGAGAAGGGGAAAAGCATACGTAGAATGGGAAAGCACCTAGTCCCCATCCAATTATGCTCTGATAATACAGTCCTTATCTTCAGAACACCTAATGATCTTCAACTTCTGTTGGGCTCATTTTTATCCTTCATGGAGGGCTTGGTTTTAATGGTCAATTTTACTAAATTATGGGGGTCATTCCATCCTTGGCGGTAAAATCAGCTTACCGCTGTCAGAAGACCGCCAACATACCGCCGCGGTAAACCGCCACGGTCATTCTGACCCACAACAGGCAAACCGCCAAAATACAGACATCCACAAAAGTCCACCACACCAAAGGCCAGCGAGAAACTGGCGATGACCAAACCACCAACGTCACGCCAACAGAAATACGCCTACACTATCACGATACAGGAATCCACGCGGCGGTCTTTCAACCACGGTATACTATTGGCGGTACACACCGCCGCGCTCAAAATACACACACACTTACAAAATACAACCACATTGGACAAATCAAAATACACACACCTGATACACATACAAACACCACTCCCACACACCCAACACAATATAAAACACACACCCACATCACCCTCAAACCCCCACTCCTCCAGAATCGGGACCACGCACAGAGAAATAGAGATCCGAGCACCCAGACGCGCATTTTACTTTCACCCAGCAATATTACCACGCAGTTCACACAACACACCAATACACATCACCACACTTAGCACCACACAATCCACCCCACACATCACCCACACCACCCCATGGCACCGCAAAGACACCCCAGGTTTTCTGAGGATGAACTCAGGGTCATGGTGGAGGAAATTGTACGGGTAGAGCCACAGATCTTCGGGACACAGGTGCAGCACACCACCATTGCCAGGAAGATGGAGCTATGGAGCAGAATAGTCGACAGGGTAAATGCAGTGGGACAGCACCCAAGAAATAGGGACGACATCAGGAAGCGGTGGAACGACCTACGGGGGAAGGTGCGTTCAATGGTATCCAGGCACAACATCGCGGTGCAGCGGACTGGCGGCGGACCCTGTAGTGCTTTCCTCTTATCTAGTTTCTAAGCACTAACATAACACACCAGAAATGCACTTCTGAGGTCAAAGAAGACTTTTATTGTTGTTAATCCTTCCCCAACCCCAATTTTTATGTATGACGAATTAGTAGCTTTCAAGTCCGCGTTAATCAAACAAAATATATCAGTTTGCAATATACACAGCAGGTTATATTTATAAGATATTGAATGCAAAGCAAAACAAATACTTCACCGTGTGGGAACTATTTACAGCTTCATCTTTCTAAGGTCTGCAAGCTGATGACCCCTGTCAGCCGCGAGAAAGAGATTCATCTACCCACACGGGATTGCTGCCAGCTGGCGCCAAGCTCCAGCACGAGGTCCGGCAGATTCGAATCTGACTCTCTGCAGCCTGTTACATTCGTTACAAAGGTGTGCCCCCTCCTCTCAGACCTGGGAAACTGAGCAAGCCTTTTGGAGACTGGCCAGGTCTCCAAGACTACTCCTGTTCCCAAGCTCAAGCGAAGAAAAACAACACCCATGTACTCTCTCTTATCATGTCTAGTCTACTGTGAGAAAAACATCTTGGTTCTCTGGTGCAAAAACACAGCTTGGAAAAATACAGCTTGGATTCTCAACTGCAAGATCTAACTCCACGTTAAAGGCAATAGGCAGCTAACCTAAGTATCAAATGCAATGTCATGTTAAAGGCAATAGGCAGCTAACCTAAATATCAAATGCAATGTCTAGTTGTAGGAAAGTCCTTTTTTTTTGCCTGATCACCCCCACTCTTTCTGGATAGGTACTGGTGGTTACTGACTCTTGGCTGTGCCCTGGGTACTGCTTACCAGTCCCAGGGCCAGTGCTCTGTGTAAAATGGATATGCAAATTAGGCTAATTATAATTGGCTAAGTTAACCTACCTATAAGTCCCTAGTATATGGTAGGGCATGTAGGTTTAGGGACCACAGCATAGGTGGTGCACACCTAGGTGCATTGCTGAGGTGCCCAGTGTCATTTTAAAAGCCAGCCTGCCTTGCTGGCTGCTTTTAAATTAAAGATATATGCAAATTCGACTTTGGAATTAAAGGTACTTCCAAAGTTTTAAACTACCTTATTTTTACATATAAGTCACCCCTAAGGTGTGCCCTATGTGCCCCTAGGGCTGGGTGCCATGTAACTATAAGCAGGGACTTTATAAAAATAGATTTATAAGCCCTGGTGAGGTAAAAACAGCCAAATTCGTTTTTCCCTCATTGAAGTAAATGGCCTTCATAGGCTAGAATGGGCAGACTTTATTTAAAATTTTAAAGTCTCCTTAAATGTTACATACCAAGAATTTGGTATCAAATTGATTGTTATAATAAATCCCACAACTTCCAGTTGTTGGATTTAATATAACTAGTGCAGGTAAAAAGTTTAGACTTTACCTAAAAAGTTGCCAATTTCAGCTCTGCATTGTTTTTGCTGCTGTGCTCTGATTGGCCAGCCTGCAGCAGCTTCTGCCAGGCCACTTTTATGAGGTGTGAAGTGGCCTGGCTTTACACAAAGGAATGTGCTTGGGGGAGAGAATCTCCCCTCAGCAGATGGGGAAGCAGGAAGGGGGAGGGCTGCCAAACTGGTCTTCAAAGGCAGAGAAGGACATCTGGAGCACCCAGCAACACCCCCACATCCTGCAACCCCAGACAGCTAGGTGCCCCCTTGATTAGATTAGGAGAGGGCAGGAGAGGGGTGTGTTTATGATTTTTAGCCACACCAGTGGGTGGGCTCAGCCAGATCTCTCCTCTAAAAATCAGATTCATCCATTTTGGATTTTTAGAGACTATTGCCTTCTGGGATGGATTTTTGCCACACTTCCCAGGAAGTGGTCATCACAGGGGGACAACCCTGTCCCTGATTGGAGGACCAGGGCCCCCCTGCTTTTCACCCAGGAGCAAGGATAAAACTGGCAGACCTGCACCCACGCCTCAGATCCCCACCAAATTTCAAGAAGAAAGAACTACAAGGAGAAGAAGGACTGCCCTGATGGACCCCTGGCCTGCACCTGGACCCTGCACTCAGAAAGACTGCACCAGCTGCACACTTGGGCTTCACCACAAGAAGGACTTTGCCTGGCTTCCACTGGTTCAAGGAGGGACTCCCTGTTTGCTACAGGTGAAAAATTGCTAACCAGAGTCCCCTGCCCCAACTCCTGAAAAAGTGACCAGCTGACCACTGCCCAGTGGCCAAAAAGGAGTTTGCGCCAGGTGCACTCTGGGAGTTGAAGTCCGCACTTCCCAAGGACCATCACAGAACTTCTGGACCCTTGGGGTGAGCTGTGGACCCCAAAAGAACCCTAAAAGAACATCTGGGTGAAGCCCCAGAAGTTTGGAAAAGATTGGAGAAATTTTAGAAAAAAGCTCCATAAAGTGACCGACTCGACGCGGAAATTCTAGCCGGCTTGCCTCAACCGCGACCCGGCCTGACTTCGTGGTTCGTCCCGGTCAAGAAAAACATCCGAAAAAAAGACTAAGTCCGAACGTAAAAAGTTGACCGGGACCTTCCAGCCATCGTATCCGAGAAGGGCTCCACAGACGTCGGATCAAGATCCAGGTTTACCCCGGTCGAAGGATTTTCATCTCGAAAAAACGACTAAGTCCGAAGGTAGAAATCACCACCGAGGAAACCGACTTCGCGTATCCGGACAAGGGCTCCAGGAGGTCGGATCCAACTGGCAGGTTCGTCCCGGTGAAGAAAAACATCGAAAAAGAGACTAAGTCAGAAGGTAACTTTTTAACCGAGGCCTCCCGCGACCTGTAGCCGAGCAGGGCTCCATCGCGGTCGGCCTGAAAGTTTGACTTTGTCCCGGTCCTGGTGCAACCCGATGACCCGATTGGCGCTTTTCGTTTCTGAGCGCTAGAAAATAATAATACTTTAAAAATTCATATCTCCGGTTCCCCTGAACCGATTTTAATCGTTTTTGTGTCATTTTAAAGATAAAAATATAAGCTATTTTTATAAATTGGTTTTGGATTTTTAAACTGTTTCCTGTGTTTTATTTAATTACTGTTTTGTGATATTTGAATGCTTTACACTTTGTCTCCTAAGTTAAGCCTTGACGCTCGATGCTAAGCTACCAAGGGTAGAGCTGGGATTAATTTACTGAGACCTAACTGTACTTTTGTGGAGGTTTGTGGCTTGTTGCTAGGTGTAGGTACCTACCTGCCCTATCAATAACCCATTTTCCAACATAATTGGAAGCAGCGACGGGATCCTGTACTTGTGTTCAATATCACGTTACAGTTTTAGATAAAACAAATTAAAAATCCTTTAAATTGTCCTAGTGCAAAAATTGTTTTTAATTTTTTTTAATTTTAATTTTTTTTTTAATTAATTTGGATTAATTTCAATTATTGAATTTTTGTAATTTTTTCTAAATTCTTGTTTCCAATTTTTGCAAAAAGTTTTTTGTTGACACAAAACTAGGGAACCATGGAGCTTGATCTGGCTAGCCTACCCACACTGACAGTAGTCCAGCTTAGGGGGTTGTGTATTGAGAGGGGGTTGCCTGCAACCACTAATCTCAGGAAAGAAATCCTGATTAAATCCCTGACAGCATGGGCTGAGGCCCAAGAGGTAGAGACAGAGGAAGCTCCAGAGGAGGAACCAAAAGAAGATGATGCTATCTCTAACCATTCAGGGGAGGAAAGGCATCAGACCCCAAGTGAGGAAGAGGAGGAACGGTCCTCACTGGACACAGTCACTAGGGGTAGACCCAAAGCTAGTGGTAGGAAGAGGGTCCTTTCAGGAGGAGAGAACCCATCCATCAGGGAGAGAGAGCTGGAAGCCCAGCTAGCCTACATAGCTTTGGAGGCAGATAAGCTTGCCCTAGAAAAAAAGAAGTGGGCAAGCAAAGAAAAAAAAGATGGAAGCAGCGAGAAAGAAACTGAGGTGTCCCTGGGTGGGGGTTTTGCCCCCAGATTACCCAAAGGGGTGGTTCCTGCCTATGTAGAGGGGGATGACATCGATAAGTGGCTGGGGGCCTTTGAGAGGGCCCTCCAGATGAGGAAAGTCAAGCCTCAGTACTGGGGTTCACTCCTTTGGGAGTTAGTTCCCAACTCTGGGAGGGATAGGCTCCTAACCATGAGTGGGGAGGATGCAGACTCATACCCCAGTATGAAGAGATGCTTGACTAAAAAGTTTGGTCTAACCCCAGAGCAGTATAGGCTTAAGTTTAGGGACACCCAAAAGACAAGCACCCAGTCCTGGGTGGACTTTGTGGACATTTCAATGAAAGCACTGGAGGGCTGGATACAGGGCAACAGGGTAAGTACCTTTGAGGGGCTGTACAATTTGATTATGAGGGAGCACCTTCTAACTAATTGTGTCCAAGAGAGGCTCCGCCAGTATCTAGTAGACTCTAGGATGACCAACCCCAGAGAGCTGGGGGAGGCAGCAGATGACTGGTTAAGAACTAGAGTTAACCAGAGACCCCCAGGGGGTGATCAGAAAAAGGGAGGACATGGTTCTTCTCAGGGGAAGAACCAGGGGAAAGATGACAAAAAACCCAAAGAGTCCTCACAAGAGTCCCCAAAAACTTCTCAGGGAGGGGGAGCCCCGAGCCAATTCACTTCTAAAGGGAAAGGGTATCAGGGGAAGAATTTTGATCCTGCTAAAGCAGGAAGGTTTCAGGAGCTTGCTAAGGCCGGCAAGTGTTTTGACTGTTATCAGCCAGGACATAAAAGAGGAGATGCTATCTGCACCAAGAAGCCCCCCACTGGTGGGCAATCCCAGGGGATTGCTAGTGTAGGGTTGGGGGTGGAAGTTGGCCCAGGGGTGGAATCAGGGTACACTGAAGTCACCTTAGTATCCGTGGGTGGGGTGGACATTGCAACTATGGCCACCTTACCTCCCATCATGCAGAGGTATAGGCAGAGGCCTAAAGTCAATGGGACTGAAGTGGAAGCTCTGAGAGATACAGGAGCCAGTGTGACAATGGTCACAGAAAAGCTGGTTTCTCCAGAGCAGGTCTTACCTGGTGTCTTCCACCAGGTGACTTATGCAGATAGCAGAACCAAACTCCATCCCATGGCTATGGTGAGTCTGGAATGGGGAGGTGTGACTGGCCCTAAAAAAGTAGCTGTAGCTCCTGCCCTCCCAGTAGAGTGTCTACTGGGAAATGATCTTGAAGCATCTGAATGGTCAGAAGTGGAGAGAAGGGTCCATGCAAAGATGCTGGATCTCCCTGAATGGGTGTGTGCTGTGACCAGGTCACAGGCAGCACAACAGGGAAATGCTGGACACTTGGACCCTGGAACAATGGGCCAAGCCTCCAAGAAGAAGAGAAAGGGCACTGGGTCTGGCTTGCCAGCCCCAACAAGTACAGAGGGTCAGGAAGAATCCAACCCTGAGGGGGAGGATCTGAACTCTGAAGGAGGGACACCTTCCCTGCAAACTCTGCCTGACTTGGCAGAACTGCAAGGGGCAGGTGGGCCCACCAGAGAAGATTTGTGCCAGGGACAAAGAGAGTGTCCCACTCTTGAGGGCCTGAGGCAGACTGCTGCCAGGCAAGAACAAGGGGATACCAGTGGTACCCACAAGGTTTACTGGGAGGATGGAGTTCTCTACACTGAGGCTAGGACCCTCAAAGAAGGGGCTACTAGGAGAGTAGTGGTCCCCCAAAAGTATAGAGAATTCCTCCTTACCTTAAGCCATGATATCCCCTTAGCTGGTCATTTGGGACAGACCAAGACCTGGAACAGGCTGGTCAACCATTTTTTTTGGCCAGAAATGTCAGAAAAAGTCAGGGAGTTTTGCAGCTCCTGTGTCACCTGTCAAGCCAGTGGCAAGACAGGGGGCAAGCCAAAGGCTCCCTTAATTCCACTGCCAGTGGTTGGGACTCCCTTTGAGAGGGTGGGGATTGACATTGTTGGTCCCCTAGACCCACCAACTGCTTCAGGTAACAGGTACATTGTGGTGGTAGTGGACCATGCCACCAGGTACCCTGAGGCAATACCCCTCCGGACAATCACTGCACCCACAGTGGCTAGGGCCCTACTTGGTGTGTTCACCAGAGTGGGATTCCCAAAGGAGGTGGTCTCAGATAGGGGCACAAACTTTATGTCAGCCTATCTGAAAGCCATGTGGGAGGAGTGTGGTGTTACTTATAAGTTCAGCACACCCTACCATCCACAGACCAATGGTCTAGTGGAAAGATTCAATAAGACCCTGAAGGGCATGATCATGGGTTTGTCTGACAAACTCAGGAGGAGATGGGATGTCCTCCTCCCATGCCTGCTGTTTGCCTACAGGGAAGTGCCACAGAAGGGGGTTGGATTCAGCCCCTTTGAGTTACTGTTTGGGCACCCTGTAAGAGGCCCATTGTGCTTGGTGAGAGAGTCTTGGGAAAAGCCTCTCAAGGAAGCCAAGGAGAATGTGCTGGATTATGTACTAGGCCTGCGGTCTCGCATGGCTGAGTATATGAAGAAGGCAAGCAGGAACCTGGAGGCCAGTCAGGAGCTCATGAAGCTCTGGCATGATCAAAAGGCTACCATGCCTGAGTATCACCCAGGACAGCTGGTGTGGGTTTTGGAGCCCATGGCTCCTAGGGCACTACAGGCCAAATGGACTGGGCCCTATCCAATCCTAGAAAAAAAAGGTGAGGTCACCTACTTGGTGGACCTTGGCACCCCCAGGAATCCTCACAGGATCCTGCATGTTAATAGGATGAAACCCCACCAGGACAGGGCAGACATGACCATGCTGATGGTCACTGATGAAGGGAAGGAGGAGGAGGGTGAACCTCTGCCAGACCTCCTGTCCTCAAAGGAAAAAGATGGGTCAGTGGAGGGAGTGGTCCTCTCTCCCAAACTGACAGATCAGCAACAACAAGACTGTAAGCAAGTCTTGGGACAGTTTGCTAGTCTGTTCTCCCTGACCCCTGGACTCACCAATTGGTGTGTCCATGATGTTGACACTGGTGACAGCTTGCCTGTCAAGAACAAGCTGTACAGGCTGTCTGACCAGGTCAAGGCCAACATCAAAGCTGAAGTGGCTAAGATGTTGGATCTGAAGGTAATTGAGCACTCTGATAGTCCTTGGTCCAGTCCAGTGGTACTGGTGCCCAAAGCTAGTCCCCAAGGTGGGAAGAAAGAATTAAGATTCTGTGTGGACTACAGAGGTCTAAATGCAGTCACTAGGACTGATGCTCACCCCATACCTAGAGCTGATGAGCTCATTGACAGGTTGGGGGCTGCCAAATTCCTGAGCACATTTGATCTGACCTCAGGATATTGGCAGATTGCCTTAAGTCCAAGAGCCAAGGAGAGGTCAGCATTTTCCACACCAGAGGGCCACTTTCAGTTCAAGGTGATGCCCTTTGGGATGAAAAATGCTCCTGCCACCTTCCAACGGTTGGTGAATAGAGTCCTATCTGGGTTGGAATCTTTTAGTGCAGCTTATCTAGATGATATAGCTGTATTTAGTTCCACCTGGAGGGACCACCTGGTCCACCTGAAGGAAGTGCTTCAGGCCCTGCTTCAAGCAGGCCTGACTATCAAGGCAAGCAAGTGCCAGATAGGGCAAAGTTCTGTTGTGTACCTGGGCCACCTTGTTGGTGGAGGCCATGTACAACCTCTCCAGCCCAAGATCCAGACTATCCTGGATTGGGAGGCTCCAAAAACCCAGACTCAGGTCAGGGCCTTTCTTGGCCTGACTGGGTATTACAGGAGGTTTGTTCAGAATTTTGGGACCATAGTGGCCCCTCTGACTGAGCTTACCTCCAAGAAACAACCCAAGAAGGTCATTTGGACCCCAGAGTGTCAAAAAGCTTTTGACACCCTAAAACAGGCTATGTGTTCAGCACCAGTGTTACTGGCCCCTGACTATAGCAAGGAGTTTGTAGTGCAAACAGATGCTTCAGAGGAAGGGATTGGGGCAGTGTTAGCACAAGTTAATGAAGAGGGCCATGATCACCCAGTTGCCTTCATCAGCAGGCGACTACTCCCCAGAGAGAAGAAATGGAGTGCCATTGAGAGGGAGGCCTTTGCTGTGGTTTGGTCCCTGAAGAAGTTGAGGCCTTACTTGTTTGGCACTCACTTCCGTGTACAAACTGACCACAGACCTCTCAGATGGTTGATGCAGATGAGGGGGGAGAACCCAAAACTGTTAAGGTGGTCCATTTCCCTACAGGGGATGGACTTCACAGTGGAGCACAGACCTGGGACTGCTCATGCCAATGCAGATGGCCTTTCCAGGTTTTTCCACTTAGCCGATGAGGACTACCAGGGTGTAGGTTAGTACCCATCACCTTTCATCTGGGGGGGGGGCAGTGTAGGAAAGTCCTTTTTTTTTGCCTGATCACCCCCACTCTTTCTGGATAGGTACTGGTGGTTACTGACTCTTGGCTGTGCCCTGGGTACTGCTTACCAGTCCCAGGGCCAGTGCTCTGTGTAAAATGGATATGCAAATTAGGCTAATTATAATTGGCTAAGTTAACCTACCTATAAGTCCCTAGTATATGGTAGGGCATGTAGGTTTAGGGACCACAGCATAGGTGGTGCACACCTAGGTGCATTGCTGAGGTGCCCAGTGTCATTTTAAAAGCCAGCCTGCCTTGCTGGCTGCTTTTAAATTAAAGATATATGCAAATTCGACTTTGGAATTAAAGGTACTTCCAAAGTTTTAAACTACCTTATTTTTACATATAAGTCACCCCTAAGGTGTGCCCTATGTGCCCCTAGGGCTGGGTGCCATGTAACTATAAGCAGGGACTTTATAAAAATAGATTTATAAGCCCTGGTGAGGTAAAAACAGCCAAATTCGTTTTTCCCTCATTGAAGTAAATGGCCTTCATAGGCTAGAATGGGCAGACTTTATTTAAAATTTTAAAGTCTCCTTAAATGTTACATACCAAGAATTTGGTATCAAATTGATTGTTATAATAAATCCCACAACTTCCAGTTGTTGGATTTAATATAACTAGTGCAGGTAAAAAGTTTAGACTTTACCTAAAAAGTTGCCAATTTCAGCTCTGCATTGTTTTTGCTGCTGTGCTCTGATTGGCCAGCCTGCAGCAGCTTCTGCCAGGCCACTTTTATGAGGTGTGAAGTGGCCTGGCTTTACACAAAGGAATGTGCTTGGGGGAGAGAATCTCCCCTCAGCAGATGGGGAAGCAGGAAGGGGGAGGGCTGCCAAACTGGTCTTCAAAGGCAGAGAAGGACATCTGGAGCACCCAGCAACACCCCCACATCCTGCAACCCCAGACAGCTAGGTGCCCCCTTGATTAGATTAGGAGAGGGCAGGAGAGGGGTGTGTTTATGATTTTTAGCCACACCAGTGGGTGGGCTCAGCCAGATCTCTCCTCTAAAAATCAGATTCATCCATTTTGGATTTTTAGAGACTATTGCCTTCTGGGATGGATTTTTGCCACACTTCCCAGGAAGTGGTCATCACAGGGGGACAACCCTGTCCCTGATTGGAGGACCAGGGCCCCCCTGCTTTTCACCCAGGAGCAAGGATAAAACTGGCAGACCTGCACCCACGCCTCAGATCCCCACCAAATTTCAAGAAGAAAGAACTACAAGGAGAAGAAGGACTGCCCTGCTGGACCCCTGGCCTGCACCTGGACCCTGCACTCAGAAAGACTGCACCAGCTGCACACTTGGGCTTCACCACAAGAAGGACTTTGCCTGGCTTCCACTGGTTCAAGGAGGGACTCCCTGTTTGCTACAGGTGAAAAATTGCTAACCAGAGTCCCCTGCCCCAACTCCTGAAAAAGTGACCAGCTGACCACTGCCCAGTGGCCAAAAAGGAGTTTGCGCCAGGTGCACTCTGGGAGTTGAAGTCCGCACTTCCCAAGGACCATCACAGAACTTCTGGACCCTTGGGGTGAGCTGTGGACCCCAAAAGAACCCTAAAATAACATCTGGGTGAAGCCCCAGAAGTTTGGAAAAGATTGGAGAAATTTTAGAAAAAAGCTCCATAAAGTGACCGACTCGACGCGGAAATTCTAGCCGGCTTGCCTCAACCGCGACCCGGCCTGACTTCGTGGTTCGTCCCGGTCAAGAAAAACATCCGAAAAAAAGACTAAGTCCGAACGTAAAAAGTTGACCGGGACCTTCCAGCCATCGTATCCGAGAAGGGCTCCACGGACGTCGGATCAAGATCCAGGTTTACCCCGGTCGAAGGATTTTCATCTCGAAAAAACGACTAAGTCCGAAGGTAGAAATCACCACCGAGGAAACCGACTTCGCGTATCCGGACAAGGGCTCCAGGAGGTCGGATCCAACTGGCAGGTTCGTCCCGGTGAAGAAAAACATCGAAAAAGAGACTAAGTCAGAAGGTAACTTTTTAACCGAGGCCTCCCGCGACCTGTAGCCGAGCAGGGCTCCATCGCGGTCGGCCTGAAAGTTTGACTTTGTCCCGGTCCTGGTGCAACCAGATGACCCGATTGGCGCTTTTCGTTTCTGAGCGCTAGAAAATAATAATACTTTAAAAATTCATATCTCCGGTTCCCCTGAACCGATTTTAATCGTTTTTGTGTCATTTTAAAGATAAAAATATAAGCTATTTTTATAAATTGGTTTTGGATTTTTAAACTGTTTCCTGTGTTTTATTTAATTACTGTTTTGTGATATTTGAATGCTTTACACTTTGTCTCCTAAGTTAAGCCTTGACGCTCGATGCTAAGCTACCAAGGGTAGAGCTGGGATTAATTTACTGAGACCTAACTGTACTTTTGTGGAGGTTTGTGGCTTGTTGCTAGGTGTAGGTACCTACCTGCCCTATCAATAACCCATTTTCCAACACTAGTGTCATGTCAAAGCCAATAGGCAGCTGAGCTGAATACAAAATGCAATGTATAATATCATGTCAAAGCCCATAGGCAGCTGAGCTGAATATCATGTCAAAGCCCATAGGCAGAATATCTAATAGCATGTCAAAGTCAATAGGCAGCTAAATTGAATACATCATGTCAAAGCCAATAGGAATGCAATGTCAAAGCCAATAGGCGGCTAGACTGGATACAGCATGTCAAAGCCAATAGGCAGAATACAGAATGTAATGGCTAATGCAATGTCAAAGCCCATAGGCGGCTAAACTGAATACAGAAAGTAATGGCTAATGCCATGTCAAAGCCCATAGGCGGCTAAACTGAACAAAACATATCTTGTGCTACTGGTGAACATTGAGCAACTAATATGCGCAGTGGTGAAACACAAAGTCATTGGTCAAAACAAACTCCATCAAATGGCAGTACAGACCCCCAGCTCCTCCCCCAGAATTTACAACATGGGAGGAGCAGGTGTTGGCGATCCTGCATCCTGAGGGCCTCGCAGGAGTATCTGGAGGAATGGACTCTGGTAAGTCTCATCTTCACAACTTCATCCCCCCCACCCCACCAGCATGCCAACTCATACCCCCACCCTCACCCCATCACACCTACTCCTTGCAAATGTCTCACCATCACAACCCACCCATCCCAACCCTAAGCCCTGCATGCGACCACAAAGCATGGACACCCATCACCAAAGCATGCCCACTGCACATACCCATCCCCCCCCAAACCACCGTCACAAAAGCCCCCACACAGGAATGCCAGCACTGGGGTACACGGGCACCCACTAATTGTATGCTATGGCACACACAGATGCAATAACCATCCATATATACCCATGCAGGACCCGAACGCCACGTCACCGCGCAGGAGGTTCCACAAATGTCCACTCCACCCCCAGAAGAGGCCCACAGTGATGACAGCACCTCTGTCGACCTGGATCTAGATGACCAGCCCGGCCCATCGGGGACCTCGGGACAGTCGGTTCCCCTCAGACAGCCACAGGCCACAGCAGACCTTCCCCCCTCTGGGAACACCAGCACAGCACCCACCCAGCGGGACCATCCCTCTGTCCCCAGGACACGTCAAGCAGCGGTGTGTCCACCACTACAGGGCACCCAGGTTAACCCACCACCCCAACAACAACAGGGACCTGGGGGCAGTGGTAGTGGGCACACGGTCCAGGGGACAGAGGCCCAGGGAAACAGGGGAACTAGGAGGGCTGCTGTGCGACAGGGGGGGGACAGGCTCAGGGAACCCACTCTCCACGAGGCCATCTCCTCCATCATGGGAGCCTAAAATCATTCCCAGGAGACAATGGCGACGGTCCTGGCCAGGTTTCAGGAGATCCAGCTCCTGCAGGAGGAACAGTATTTGGGGTTCAGGGAGGAACTACGAACCATCAGTACCGCCCTGGGCACCATTGTAGGGGCTCTGAATCAGGTAGTCACCACATTGCGGGACACTGTGGCACCACAAAGGGCCCCTGACACTAGCATGGACCAAGAACTGCCTACCACCTCTGCCGGCGCTAGTGGACAGGAGGCCCCGCCACAGGACCAACAGGCCACCAGCACCCCACCCCCTGCAGAAGGAGAACCACCCCACAAGCGGGCCCTGAGATCCAGGAAGAAGACAGAGTAAGATGCCAAGACCCCCGCCAGCAAAGGATACCTCCCTGACTGTCATCCCACTGACCCACATTGTCACCCTGTCCATCCTTAAACTGCCCCTGCTCCACTTCCCACAGCCATTTGGACAATGCACCTGTGATAATACTAGTCTGGACTCTGCCATGGACAATCCTCCACCATCACCCCTCACCGATTTGCAACCACCCACCAATATAGAGCACAGAAATAAACACAGTTATTTCACAAAACATTCTGGAGTCTGGCTGTGATTTAGTACAAATGTATTAGAGATTACTGTGCCAAAATGCATATTTACATTGTAATGCCAACATACCACTGTCACACAGCTGTAGTCCATGGGGAAACAAAGCAGATGTCACGCAGTGGGGCCCACATCTCTCAAATCGGAAGGGAAAGTCACAACTCAGTTACCATACACTGGGGGAAAAGGACAGACAGTAGAGACGTAGTAGTGGTTAAGTATATGTAATATACCGGTGTGGATTCTTACCTGTGTGTCACTGAAAATACTGCTGTATTACTGTGTTCCTGTTGTCTATGTCGTCCTCTTCGGCTTCCTCGTCTTCACTCTCCACAGGCTCCACAGCTGCTACAATACCACCATCTGGACCATCCTCCTGCAGAAAAGGCACCTGGCGTCGCAAAGCCAGGTTGTGAAGCATACAGCAGGCCACGATGATCTGGCACACCTTCTTTGGTGAGTAGTAGAGAGAACCACCTGTCATATGGAGGCACCGGAACCTGGCCTTCAGGAGGCCGAAGGTCCGCTCGATCACCCTCCTAGTTCGCCCATGGGCCTCATTGTAGCGTTCCTCTGCCCTTTTCCTGGGATTCCTCACTGGGGTCAGTAGCCATGACAGGTTGGGGTAACCAGAGTCACCAATTAGCCACACACGGTGCCTCTGGAGTTGACCCATCACCTAAGGGATGCTGCTATTCCGCATGATGTATGCGTCATGCACTGAGCCAGGGAACTTGGCATTCACATGGGAGATGTACTGGTCTGCCAAACACACCATCTGTACATTCATCGAATGATAACTCTTCCTGTTTCTGTACACCTGTTCACTCCTGCTGGGGGGTACCAAAGCCACATGTGTCCCATCAATGGCACCTATGATGTTGGGGATATGTCCAAGGGCATGGAAGTCACCTTTCACTGTAGGCAAATCCCCCACCTCAGGGAAAATGATGTAGCTGCGCATGTGTTTCAGCAGGGCAGACAACACTCTGGACAACACCTTGGAAAACATAGGTTGAGACATCCCTGATGATATGGCCACTGTTGTTTGAAATGACCCACTTGCTAAGAAATGGAGCACTGACAGCACCTGCACTAGAGGGGGATCCCTGTGGGTTGGCGGATTGGTGACATCAGGTCTGGCTCCAGCTGGGCACACAGTTCATGGATAGTGGCTCGGTCAAGCCTGTATGTCAGTATGACATGTCTTTCCTCCATTGTCGACAGGTCCACCAGCGGTCTGTGCACGGGAAGATTCCTCCATCTCCTTGCATGTCCCAGCGGACGGTGCCTATGAAGGACAACAGCGTGCACAGAGTCAATCAACCCACAGGTATGTAACCACAGCTTGCACATAACACGATTCCCAATGCATTGAATGGCTTGTATGAGTGTTGATGCAAGGCCTAGGTATGTGTGACGCAGTAGAAAGAAAGCCATGTGGGCCCCTGAAATGGCGGCTGCCTGACCTGTGAAGTGCGACAATGGGATGTGAGGTAAATGCGCTGGCGTGGCACACCGTGGCGGTAGGCGGTCGAAGACCGCAGCGCTAAGCACCATTGGTTAACATTGAACCCTATGGGTCTCAGGAGCCAATGAAGATGTGCGCCGGCGGTCGCGGTACGCACTGCCGCGGTACGCACCGCGCGGGCGTGACCGCCATTTTCTATCAGCTTAATCACTCGATACCTGATCTTCGACAGGAGAGGACCTACACTGCAAGTGCTGCTGTGACCTTGGTCTGGAAGAGACAATGGCTCATGCGACTGGGAAAAGGGCCCCTGCCTTCACTGCTCAGGAATTGGAGAAACTTGTGGATGGGGTCCTCCCCCAGTATGCGCTACTCTACGGTCCTCCAGACCAACAGGTAAGTACACTGGGACCATGCTTTGTGGGCAATGCCTGTGTTGAGTGGGGTGGATGAATGATGGTGGGGAGGGGAGCGATTGAGGCATGCATCAAACGACGGTGAGAGCATGTGCCACATGGCAAGGGTAGGGATGGGGGGCCACTCACATTGAGCATGCAGATGGTGATGACTATTTTTCCCCCCCTGTACATTTCACATAGGTCAGCGCCCACCAGAAGATCGATATTTGGCGGGCCATCGCCAAGGACGTCCGGACCCTGGGGGTCCACCAGAGACGGGGCACCCACTGCCGGAAGAGATGGGAGGACATCCGACGCTGGAGCAGGAAGGCGGCGGAGGCTCAGCTGGGGATGGCCTCCCAACGTGGGAGGGGTGCCAGTCGGACTTTGACCGCCCTGATGTTCCGGATCCTGGCGGTGGCCTACCCCGATTTGGATGGGCGCGTGAGGACATCACAGCAGACACAAGGGGGTGAGTACACTCTCATTCTGTTGACTTTGCGCGCAGTGGAGGTGTCTGGGTGGGGGAGGAGGGCTGTGGGTATCCCTAGGCCAGGGCGATTTCTGTAGGCTAGGCCCCTCCGTAAGGCATGGCCCTGTGCCCCCACCCCCCACCTCTGTAGGTTGCCAAGTACAGCTAATCAAGGCCCTGTGTCATCTATGTGTGCAGATGTCGTCCATAGGCTTGCAGGCCATGTTCTATGGATTGAGTAGTCGACCCCAAGTGCGCGGCGCAGTGCAGGGGGCTTCTGTGTCTGTCCTGTCCGCCAACGGTGTCGCCAATGCATGCACTCAACATGTCTTTATTTTCTCCCCCCCCCCTTTTTTGTGGTCTTCCTGTTCATGTGTGCATTAGCATCATCAGGCGGAGGAGAAGTGGCATCGGAGCACGAGGGAGCTGCATCCCACATGGCCATGGAGGGCCATGCAACGGACTCCGAATTCACCAGTGGGACGGAGGGTGAGGGGAGCTCCACAGCGGGGACTCGGGCAGACATCAGCGACACGGACTCGTCCTCTGAAGGGAGCTCCCTTGTGGTGGCGGCAACATCTGTGCCCCCGCAACAACAGGTACAGCCGCCACCCACCGCACCAGCACCGCCCTCCCAGCAGCCCCTCAGCGTTTTCCCCGTGCCCGCTCACCCAGGAAGGTGGGCATCTCCTTCGCCCCAGGCACCTCAGGCCCTGCCCCAGTCACCCCTGCTGCCGTCAGTGAGGAGGTCATTGACCTCCTGAGGACGCTCACTGTTGGGCAGTCTACCATTTTGAATACCATCCAGGGTGTAGAAAGAGAGGTGCACCAGAGTAATGCATACCTGGAGGGCATTCATTCTGGTCAGGCTGCCCTACAGCGATCGTTCAACACTCTGGCCTAAGCACTGATGGCAGCCATTGTCCCTGTCTCTAGCCTCCCCCTCCAACTTCCTCCACCCAGACCCTATCACCTGTACCTCTGCCTATCCCTGATACACCATCAGACCAGCCTGCACACACCTCAACACCCAAGGGAAGCTCAGGCAGACATAAGCACCACACATCACACAGGCATTCACACAAGCAACATCCACATACAGACATACCAACACCCACTGCCTCCACTGTGTCCCCCTCCTCCTCGTCTCCCTCCTCCCTCCCTGTCACGTCTCCACTCACACCTGCATGCACAACATCTTCAGCCACTACGTCCATCACCAGCACACACACCAGAACCCCCCGCACACGTGCAGTCACCACCCCACTACCATTTACACGTCCCCTGTGTCCTCTCCCAATGTGTCTGTGACCCCCTCTTCCAAGATACACAAACGCAGGCAGTCACCCGCCCAACAGCCATCCACCTCACGACAGCCTCCAGCCCAAGCACCTGCACCCAAAGACACCAGACTTCATACTCCTACAACCACAACCTCTTCCTCCACTCCCATACCCACTACACCTACCCGTCCCACTGCTCCTAAGAAGCTTTTCCTCTCCAAACTCAACCTCTTTCCACCAACTCCCCCACCCCGTCCATGTCATAGGACTATAGTCAGCACCTCAGCCACGACAAAACCGGGCCCTGTCATGACAGTCTGCCATGGACTGTGGAGTCCCCCACCCTCCAGGGCAGCAAGTTCAGTACGGAGCCAAGGCACAGGCAGCCCATCCCCGGAGAAACATCCAAAGATAGGCAGTGGCTGGCACGAGAGGGTGAAAACAGCAGGGACAAAAACCCCTACCATGGCTCCGACAGCAAGTGTGGAGACAGCTGGCACACCGCCCAAGGAGGGGAAGGGACACAGGCGATCAGGGAAGGCTGGGAAGGGCAGCACGCCCGACAACACCGCCATCAGCCCAGCTGGCCAGGAGGGCCCCGCCAGCCCCATCCCAGGTGGGCAGGAGGGCCCCGCCAGCTCCATCCCAGGTGGGCAGAGGCCACCAACAGGCCCGGCACTGCAGCCCAGGAGGGCCCCGCCAGCCACAGGACAGATGGGCAGGAAGGCTCCGCCAGCCACAGGACAGGTGGCAAATGACCTCCACGCCATGGCCAGATCCGCTGCACTGGGCACCGCCGTCTCAAGCACCGCTGAACTGGGCACCGCCGTCTCAAGCACCTCTGAACTGGGCCCTTCATCTCAAGAACCGCTGAACAGGGCACCGCAGTCTCAAGCACCGCTGAACTGGACCCTTCATCTCAAGCACCGCTGAACTGGGCCCTTCATCTCAAGCACCGCTGAACAGGGCACCGCCGTCTCAAGCACCGCTGAACAGGGCACCGCCGTCTCAAGCACCGCTGAACTGGGCACCACCGTCTCAAGCACCGCTGAACTGGGCCCTTCATCTCAAGCACCGCTGAACTGGGCACCGCCGTCTCAAGCACCACTGAACTGGGCCCTTCATCTCAAGCACCGCTGAACTGGGCCCTTCATCTCAAGCACCGCTGAACAGGGCACTGCCGTCTCAAGCACCGCTGAACAGGGTACTGCCGTCTCAAGCACCGCTGAACAGGGCACCGCCGTCTCGAGCACCGCTGAACAGGGCCCTTCATCTCAAGCACCGCTAAACTGGGCCCTTCATCTCAAGCACCGCTGAACAGTGCACCGCCGTCTCAAGCACCGCTGAACTGGGCACCGCCGTCTCAAGCACCGCTGAACTGGGCCCTTCATCTCAAGCACCGCTGAACAGGGCACCGCCGTCTCAAGCACCGCTGAACTGGGCCCTTCATCTCAAGCACCGCTGAACAGGGCACCGCCGTCTCAAGCACCGCTGAACTGGGCCCTTCATCTCAAGCACCGCTGCCCCATGAGCGGCAGGGGCTGGCCCGCATCTGTGTTGGGCAGGGCTGCACGAAGCACTCTGGGCACAAAGCCCCCTCCAGAACCAGTGGAGACTGTTATCCACTTGTGAGACTGTGGCTTTGCACTCCCCAGGATGGTCCAGTGGGCAAACCACCCACTGCAGAGACTTGTGAGACTGTGGCTTTGCACTCCCCAGGATGGTCCAGTGGGCAAACCACCCACTGCAGAGACTTGTGAGACTGTGGCTTTGCACTCCCCAGGATGGTCCAGTGGGCAAACCACCCACTGCAGAGACTTGTGAGACTGTGGCTTTGCACTCCCCAGGATTGAACAGGGGCCATGGAGGCCCCTCGTGGATTTGGCGTCGTTCACTCATCTGGCTGAGGTGCCCCCCTTCCCTTCCCCCTGAGGTGCCTGTAGTTTTGCTATCTGATGCCCCTGCAGTGTTCTCTCCGTTGGAGTCAGGTATCTTGTGTGGGCTTTGCCCATGTGATTTGGGCCCAGTGGTCCACGGACAATGCATGCTACAATGCTCGGACTTGTACATTTATGTATATAAGATTTTTTGATGTGTAGATATATTTTTAAGCCAGTTATACAATATATTCCAATGTTTAGAATAATTTCCTTTTGTATTTGCATTCTTCCGGGGGGTTTGGGGGGTGTCACTCTGATGTGTTGCTATGCATTGATGTGTGTGTTGTAGTGGGTGAGGGTGAGGGTGGGTGTGTCGTATATGTGTGTACCCGTAATATGTTCTTCTCCCCTCTCCCCTGTGTCGTAGGTGCTGTACTCACCGTTGTCTTCTGCGCCGGCGTTCGTGCTCCTGGTAGAGGAGTAGGAACACTATCGCTGGGAATATGTGGAGTTCGGGTTCCATGCTGTCCTGATTCCTCGTGGGGTATATGGAGGTGGGCGTTTTCCCTTCGAAATGGCTGTTCCCACCGTGTTTTTATCGGCGGGACTACCGCCCCGGAAAAGGTGGCGGATTGGTAGCTTGTGATACAGTGGGCGGTACATTGTCTCCCGCCTGTCTGTTGGCACCAAACCCCAATGAAGGAATTCCTAGGTATGTACAAAAAGATAGTGTGTTACTGTAGGGTCTCAATAATTTGGATATACTCCATAGTACTGAAAATGATGTCACTTGCAGATTATTGTCAGTGGCTAGGAGCATTGCATCCTTCATTATCATGAAGAGTTAGGTTTAACATTTTCAGAAGACATAGTGGCCTTGCTCCACTGATTTAATGCATCAACAGTTGGGGAAAACTCAAATTTAAACCAGATTCCTTGGTTTGTTTGTGTAAAATAAAGTTCACTCATTGGGTGCACCAGAACTGATTTCAAATCAACAGAAAGTAATCCTTACCTATAGACATTGAAATAACCAGCTTTATTGGGGATACCGAATGACAAAACAAAGGGAAAATGCTGTTTCTATGCCAACAATAATTAGGTATTCTGCCATCTGCACTGGGTCAGAACCCTAGTTCAATTTTATAACAATTTCTACTTATAGATTTTATATATGAGTCATTTTAGTTGAGCACTGTGCACTTCTGGTAGATTTTCCTTTGCAGGGAACATTGTCCCAGAATTTGCCTCCTTGACCATGTGTTAATGTCTCCACCCAATGCATATGTTACTTTATCTTCTTTTTCACTCTATATTCTGCCCTTCGAATATCTTGTTTCCCTCCTATTTTTCGTTAAGCTAATTTTAGACATTATAAGCTTGTAATGGTATTTCTTACAACAATTAGTGATACAAGCTATTTGTTATTCAATTTTAAAACATAACTTACAGTTATAATTTGTGCCTTAATCAAAAGGTACTATAAATCGTGCACCACCATGCACAGTGTTGTCAACTCCCTAGCCACACTACATGAAATATAAGTTGCTCTTTCTTTGTGCACTGCTTATACCCTTTCATTTTACTTCATTTAGGGCATGTTCAATTATAGTTTTTTTGAGAACTGTGTGCTTAAGGGATGAGTTATAGTTCATGTAGTGTGACTAGCAAATTGACAACATTGTGTACTTATGTGTACAGGTTGCAGTGTGTTTTGACTGGGGCACAAATTGCAACTGTAATTAATAGCTATAACTGTAAAATTTCTAATGATTGTGTAGTCTGAGTTGGTTTTGTATACAAAAAATACAGACAATCGGCCAGCCATGTTTCCTATGGGAGTTAAAATGGAAATCATTCAGGGACTGATTCACTTACAACATGCCTATCTTTTTACATGCAGAGTTCTCTTCCCGTACTGCAATGTCTCTTCACTCGTAAACTTACTATTAAAATGCAATTTGTGAATTCTGAAACAAAAGTAAACCTACCCAAATGTTGTGAGTCAGGCCCTGAATTTTGTCTCCCTATAATTCTTATCTCACTAAAAGGATATGCACATAACATAGTATCCCAAAATTAACATAGATATATGTTTTTTTTTAAATTTCATATAGTTTTGTCAATGTGCATGGAAGTTGTAAGCAAAACTAAAGTCTCCTTTTCAATGGAAACTGAAGTCTGACTGTCAGACATTTGTTTACTGGTTAAGGGGTTTGCAACCCTGCTGAAGCAGGAACCACAATCGTTGTCAGGGTGAGGCACAAGCAAATCCCAAATTAATGTGTGCTCAACCCTCTGGTAGCTTGGTGCAGAGCAGACCAGCTTAACTTAGAGGCACTGTGTGAAATATTTCTGCAGCATTTCAATCAGTATAAAGTGACAACACAACACAAGAAAAATCCAACACCAATTTAGAAAAATAGAGTAGAGGAAAATGATAAAAATCCCATCAGTAGAACCAGAGATATGCAATTTTAAATATTTCAGTGAATGTAGCACCAAAAAGCACAAAACGTTCACTGTGTTTTTTTAGTTATGCTAGACCAGACAAAGTCACAAGTTCAGGCTGACTGTGCTGGAGCATGTGCCAGCTAATGGGACTCAGTGAGGACTGCTGAACAAGAACACCTTAAGGGAGGTTAAGCATCTGTTGTGGCTTGCAACCAACATCGAAAACAAAGACACTTTCACATCTTGTATGTCTAATAGAGAAAGCCTGCGCCCCACCCCTAGGCCTGTGGGTAAAATTCACTCCACATGCAAAGTTTGCAGAATTTCAGCAATCCTTGCTACGTCGAGTAAGAAAGAGTTCCCAAATTCTGCCATCCGCCATGTGCTTGAGAATTGTTTTTGGCACTCGCAAGGGAGCTCCACAATAGCCTTAGGCCACTTGCAAGCACCTACAAGATTTCATGCCCATTCAAGCAGCTTTCTGCCATGATGGCACCATTATATTCCACTTGTAAGTGAGAGTGACTGCAGGTGCACTTCAAGCAGATTCTCTACTCGAGTAGCAACTAAATCTACTCTAAAATGTGTTTTTTTTCAAGTGGATTTTCTACTCCAATGGACTGTTTAAGTAGTTTTTTTGTGCAAAAAGTCGCCCAACAGGAAGGAAGTGCCCCTGAGACTCCACCTTCGTCATCCTGTCCACCAGGCTCCTCCCAGTGCTTTGTCCATCTCCTGGTCACTTTTCCTTTTCATTTTTAAATGGAAATATCACTACCTTTGTCTGCTGAAGACTGGATTTAAGTTTTTGTGATATCACACAAGGAAGTTAAAAAACTATTGTACAAAAGAGTTGTTTGTTTGATAGTGCATGTACCAGTAATTCTTTGTACTTTTAAACTATTTTTAAAATTCATTGTGGTGGGTACCCTGGAATTTCAACAGGGGATAATTATTTTTTTTACATTTAATTTTTTACTTTTTGTAAGGGAAGAATGTTGTTTAATTCAGTACCTTTTCTCCCTGTTTGCTACATTTTCAATATTCATTTATTTTACTATGTGGCCTAGTCTGTCAATGGTCCATTCAGATAGTAAGCCCAGTACTAATCATCAGTGAATCAAAGAAGTGATTCAGTTGTAAATGATTTTTAAAACATAATTTAAGACATGGATGGCATTAGATTAAATTAGAAATGTTTGCTATTGTTAGTATTTCATGTTTTGTTCCAACAACACTGTCTCTGTGAGGTATTATTTGATGCCACTGGAGGATGTGTGTTGTTGTAAACTTTATATAACTTAGTTAATTTTTGTACTTGGCATTGCTGAATGAATGGTAGTGCTTTCTTCAGTGCTACCATTTTTCCTTTGTCTGGCCAGTGTGCATGTGTGTGTTTACCATAGGCCGCCATTTGTCTTTGCTCTCCATGCCATGTGGCATTTTTGTATAGGCTGTGCCCATAGGCCTGAATGTGTTTTTGTTCTCCATGCCTCCTTACCCGCTGTTGTTGTTTGACCATGTGGCCGGCAGAAAATTTGTGCTGACTGCCAGTGTGCTGTCTCTATAGGCTTGCATGTTTTCTTTGTTCTCCATGCCTCCTTGCTCGCTGTCCTTGTTTGACCATGTGGCCGGTGGCCATTTTGTACAGCCAGCCATTGCGCTTTTGTCATAGACTTGCATGTGTTTGTTGTTTTCCATGCCTCTTTGTTTGCTGTTGTTGCTTTGACCATGTGGCAGGAGTCCATTTTGTGCACTCAGCCAGTGTGCTTTTGTCATGGGCTTGTATGTGTTCTTTGTTGTCCATGCCTCCTTGCTCACTGTTGTTGTTTGGCCATGTAGATGCCATACATTTTCTACAGACATCAAGTGTGCTTTTGCCACAGGCTTGCAAGTGATATCAGTTTAATATTATGCATAAGGATCATTGTAGTGTGTGTATACTATGAATATGATTATAATGAACAATGCTTTATGTTACATGCATTTTTATGCATTTTCATCTCTGTCTCCCAATTGTTTACCCATACTCTTGTGGTGCAAATATCATCAATCCATTTTCTTTTGTTATTTTCTTTTTTCTTTTACATTTCTTTATTTTCATTTTATGGTACTTTTCAATTTTTTTATTTTTCGTTTTTTATTCTATTTTTTTATTTTGATCTAATGTTAAATTTCATATTTTTTATTGTCCTTTTTAAGAAATATATTTTGCCTTAATCCGTCCACCCCCTTCCTTCCATAGGTTCACAGTCACACACCAGGATTAATCTTTTAGGTATTATCATATTTCCCCTAGACCCCCACCTGCCCCAGAGTAGGGGCACTGAACACACACCAGTATCATTCATTTTTTAATTATTATTACATTTCTCCCCAGACAAACTTCCCTGCCATACGAGGACACTAGCCTTCATTTTTTTAAGGATTATTCCATTTACCCATGCACCTGTCTGACTGCCTCAGTTGGCTCCTTTAGAATAGATGCACATAAAGCAAAGAGCTATATCTGTGTGTTGTGTTATCCTGGTTGGAAATTAAATTCCATATGTTATGGTGGTGTGGTTTTAGTTTAAAATAGTTGGATATGTTGTTTTTAATACTTAAGTGACCAACCACACTAAATTATATTGTCTTTGTCTGCACTAATTCAAACTGCAACAATGACACATTTCACTAAATGTTTTTCTTACTTGTTTGCTTTTAGGTGCACAGAAGTAGAGACATTGCACACAGTACTACCAGAAGACCTGTATAAAACACATGACCACACAACATGAGTCCTCAAATCCTTTCCACTTGTGCAGCTCTGTGCCACTGCCAACTAACAGGTTTAAGATGGCCCCAAATAAAGGTGCTACCAAGAAAGTGGCCAGTGAGAAAAAGCTTTCTGCCACTGCTGTGCCTACCACAACCTTTTTCGGGAGACGTGCACCTGCCTCACCGGCCTCCACGGAGGACCCGGGAGCAGCACTCCCACATCAATGGCAAAACCCTAACCTAAGCCCAAGCTCATGTGTGTCAGTGAGACAGCCCCTGCTATCATGGTGACACCGGCGAGCAGTGTTGCTGAATTGGATTTGTCCCTTTCGCAAGTAATACCCAATTGTTACTCTACCATCTTCTCCAAGCACCTCTTATGATCTTCTGGACATGGACTTGACCGCAGCAGAGTATGGGAGATGCCAGGAGAGACAAGGGTATTGAAAGGTTCCTAAAAGCCCTAGAATTAAAGGAGGAGATAAATAGAGGATGACAATGAGCCAGTCACTGTAATGGAAGCTGGCACAGCGGAGTCCTACATTACCCCTCCTGTTTAACCTGCTCCAAGGAATGTGGCACAGGTATTATCACCAACTCCCATATTTATGAAGCCCCAGCTAAGACCTGTAACAACTCTTACCTCAGGAGTATTATGCACCATAGAGAGGCACAACATACCCACCTACCTCCAGTTCTTCTTCAGACATTAGCACTGGCACAGTTTGTGCTCCTCCCCAGTTTGCAACTTTTTTATGCGTAGCAAGCAAAAGGAGAACATTACATTATGCTCCATTTGCGACATGAGTGTTAGTCAAGGTAAGCCTGAATCACACTATGGTACTTGAGGCCAAACGACCCATATGAAAAACATCACCCAAACCGGTGGGAGGAGCACCCTCAAAAAATGTCTTAACATGGTGGTGTTGAAGGTGAGAAGAGCAGGTAAACATCAACTCCATTCATGGTGGGAGGTCATGAGAAAGAAGAGGGTAGGTTCTTTACACAAAGCAGCCCTGTTTCAGCAGTGTGCCAGCATCACCCGTCTCAGCGACCTCAAAATGGCACAAGGCTGCGAGTCATATGGAGACACCATGGCATGCAGTGACTGCCCCAAGATGCACATTGAATCTACCACCCCCTACTTCTCAGATGTTGCCTGTGTCAGTGGCCCAAGAAAAGCAGAAAATCCAGGCAAATTTTATGGGAAAGTTTAGGCAGGATGGGCCCTACGGTCGCAACCACCCAATGGCCAATTTCTAAAATGGAAGCTGGCTAAAATGTCAGAGGTGGACCTCCTCACTATTACTTTTGTGGTCAGTGTGGGATTTTTAGAATTAGTGGTGGCCATCTACCTCACATGTACGGTTCCAAGTCGGACCTATTTTGCCAGAGTTGCTCCTTTAGTGCTCCATCACGATATGCTGCAATAGGTTGGACAAGCTTTGCAGCAAAATGCTGTTCCCACAATCCACCTGATGACAGACATGCGGACCAGTTGTCAAGCAACTGATTACATGTGTGCCACCGCACACTGGATGTCTTTTGCAAGGGTTAGGCAACAGCTGTCTGCAGGTCTCAGTGCTAAAGTTTCTTTTAAGTGTGTCTGGCAGTATGCAACAGTAGCCATGTTTGCCTTGGAAAAATCCCATACAGATGCAAACATCTTGGAAAAATTTAACAGCAAGGTGCTTTAAGTCTGTGTTCCAGAGGTCTCAGATTTGGATTTGTTGCCATGGACAATGGCAGTATTATAGTCAAGGCCATTTCAAATTCTAGCTATTTCAGAGTCCTGTGTTTGGCACATTGCATGAGCCTGGTTGCTCAGGACTTTTCCCAAAAAAGAAGACATTGGGCCTCATTTAGGTCTTGGCAGAGGGACTACGCTGTCAAAATTATGACGAATATGCTGCCTACCTTATTACATTCTCCATAGGATATCATAGGATCATAGTAAGGCAGACTGGCCATCTTTCAAATTTGAGATGGAGTATTCCCCTACGCCAAGACCTAAATAGTGTGTAGTCAGAAACATGATGACCGCCCGCAGAAGAATATGTTCTCCTTTTAGCTATTCTGTCAAAGCCTGAAATCAGTTGCAGATTACTCAGCATACTAATAAAGTACCAGTTAAACTACTCAAAAAGTAGGTGCAAACTTAGCCTCTTACTTATTGCAGGGTCTGTTTGAGCAGCACAGACAGATCAATGACTATGTCATTCAAAGAGGAGTAGATGGGTAAATTTGGGAAAAGTATGAACATGGCTGCAGGCAAATGGGGCCTTGTAAAATGCCTGACACCGATGCTACTCCTTTTTGATGATTTCACATGGGAAGTTAGCAAGGAAGCCAGTACGATGGGTCAAGCTATTGCGTTGTTGCATCTGCTGCAGGACCAGCTAATGAAGGGATCTGAAAGGTTTGCACTCGCAGGTATGAACAAAAATGCAGAAGCATATGCCTTGGTTGAGAGCTTAATTCTTCACTTGGCTGTGAATTCAAAGCTTCAAAATGGTATTATGTTGTTGCAAGAGTATGTCCACTTAATCCATGGTACAAAACAATTCTGGCCACTTTCATTTCCTATTCCTAAGGGTATGTTTCAAAATACAAGAGGTGGATTGTTGAGCAAACCAGGGACCTGGAAGAAGAATGGCTAGAAATTACTAGATTCCTGCTTCCAAGTAGAAGTTCTGGGGTGCCACCTTCAACTTCCAGAGAGGGCTGTCTTGTCTCACAACAGACAACAACAAGAACACCATTAAGAACTACAACTAGAGGAACAGAAGAATTGGCATTGGCTTGGTTTCAAGTGGCATGTCTTAAGTCTAGTGCACAGGGAAAGGCAAAACCGGTTGAACAAGTGGCAGCGCCAATGACCATTGAGAGGACTTTCCAGGAGTATCTGGAAGACCCAAAAGAGATCTAGGGGAATCAAAACCCATTGGTGTATTGGTATGTGAAGATGCATCAGTGGCCAGTGGTCATCAGGCTGGCTGTAAAGTAGTCAGCTTGTCCTGTAGCCAGTGTGTCTGCTTAGGCTGTGTTCAGTGCAGCTGGTACAGTTGTCAAAATGTGGAGAGATTGACCATGATCAAAATTAACCAACATTTCATACCACACGATTACACTGTTCCTGAAACAGCACCGGAGGGGAAGGAGCATGATTGGTCAGAATCAAGTGTGTTAGCTCACCAACTTCTGGGAGAACCACCTGGATTTAAGGACAAACTCTACTTCCCTGACTGAGTATGCCACCATAGTACTTTTTAATTATTTATCATTAAACTTCTTTCTTTGCCAAAAAAGCTGGTAGAATATAATGTTTGTGTCTGATGTATGCTGCCCCACTATTTTTTGTCACATGTGTGGCCAGATTGCGGATGAAACAATGTGCAGTGAAGAAGCCTCCCCATTCCTTTCAGGTCATTGGAGAAAATGCCTACCTCCCTCACATGCATATCCTTTTTTTCATTAGGGCTGCCCAGAAGATCATAGATTTATTAGACTTCCAATGCCAAATTCCAATATGCTGCTTGCACCAAAGAGGAGATGTAATTGTGTATCTACCACTGTGCTTGGATTGGAACTACTAATTATTGCACCAATGAGTGAAAATAGGGGGAACCATACTTTTGCTGCTGGACTTCAGGGCCCAGAGTGCATGGGGGAAGCCCATCCATTGCTATAAGAAAGCATGGAGTCGCAGATATAAATTTGGGACAGCGCTCTTGCAGTGCTGGAACCAAACTTTCGGTACTGGACTTCAGGGCCCAGATTGCCACAGGGGAAGCCTGCTCATTACCACAATCGTGGCCTGACATGCAGACATAAGTTTGGGACAGCGCTCCCACAGCGTGGGAAGCATGCTTTTGCTGCTGGTTTTCAAGGCCCAGATTGCCACAGGGGATGCCCGCCAATTGCTACAACCGTGTCTATAGGAGAAGATAAATTTGGGACAGCATCCCTGCAAACTGGATGTACTGGGGCATGTCCGGTCAAAGACCGGGCCATAAGCAGGTCTGTCTGGGCCTATCAGCCACCTCTCTTGATCCTGGTTTCTGTTTTTCTTTTTTGGTTGCATTTAAAAGTCATAAGTAGCTGAAGATAGGCAGATATGGGGAAGCGGAAAACCGGAAATGGGAACGAAGACCTCCCTAAAGCACACAGGCCGTATCATCTATGACATCATATATTTGACATCAGTAATGGGGGCAATTAATGCAGAACTGGGTTTGATGGAGGAATGAATAGACAAGGTACAACAGAAATCATTGGCCTCCTCACCTATAAAAGTAATAAATGTAGATGGTGTGGGTAAAGTTCAGGGAGCGTCTACCTCACAGACTGATAAGGTCTCTATGGAATTATCAAGTAAAGTTTCTATCATGCAAAATCCCTGTGTCAGCATTAATCCATGGTTGGAAATTATCAACGCTGCTGTTACAGGCCTGTTAATTCACACTCTCTAACAAGGAAGAGAAACGAGGTTCAGGAAAGCTCCATGGGAACTAGGAAGGGACCTGTTATGGCTCAGTGCCACACTTTGGGAACAACTGGCTGTAAGCTCAAGAGGAATAATATTGTTGAAGGCACAGAAGTGCAGCTGATACAGGATGAAATCCAGTGTGGGGCTCTCTTTTAAAAGCTGTGCACAGATTTTCTTGATAGACTATATTTAAAACTTAAAAGACATGTTTTGACAATATTTGTGGTTGCTTGAAAGAATTGAAGTTAAATGGATGCCTGGAGACCCCCCCCTCCAAATGGCTCAAGGTGAAAAGTGACATGATATCCAACATGTAACAGTGTGGAAAGACCTGCCCGGATGGAAGAGACAGATAAAATCATTCAGGGAATATCAAATGTATGACAAGTAAATTGTCCTTTGTCAAAAGATGGGAAAAAGGGCCCAGATGGGGCTTCTGTGACAGTAAACAGAGATTCCAAAAGTGCATTGTCTGTGCCCGTTTGGTAAATCATCTTCATTTGCCCCTGGCTTGTACTCCATATGTTGTTGTTTTAATTAATGTTCCATCATTACCACCAACGAAGTATCAACATGTTTTAGATTTAAAGTGTTTTAGCTAAAGTGATTAATTGGAGAAGGAAACATATGAGCTGGGGGAACATCTGCATAATGAGATTATCTTAGTGACAAGGGTCAAGAAATTGGGGCATGCCCTGGATAGCCCTCACTTTGATTGTGTGGTGGTAAACTTTAGATCCCCAAAAGTAGTGACTACACTGCTAACCTGTCTAACTCTCACATACACTTCAATGATGGGTATAGGCTTTACCGTTAGGCTTCTTTTATTAGTCCCTAGGGCCCGTTAGTTGGCCTCCAAGACAGGCACAGGGCAGTGCCAGAGGATCATTGAGAGCTATCACTATTCCCATTCAAAATCGCTTTGAGCCCCTCATAGTTTTGGAGGATACAGACTGACAATCTGCAAGACAAGTGCCATTGATTCTTAGACGGGGGAGACCCAATGGTGTGAAGTTGACAGGCTAAGTAAAATAAATGGTAATCCTGTAGTGGATAAAGATGATGGTATGAGGGATACAAAGGCCTTTGGGAGTGCCATTAGTGTGTTATCTTGGAACATAGCAGGTGTACAGGAAAAACTGAAGAATCCTGATTGGCTTACCTATATTGGTGAACATGATCTGATCCTCTCACATGAAACCTGGATGATAAATTCTTTTCATATTGATGGATTCCAGATATATTTCAGCTCAGCAGCCCCGTTTGTAAGGGGCCGCACAAGAGGGGGGTTGAATATTTCATTCTCTGTAAAATTCCCTTTGGTAAAAGTAATGGAGAATTGTAAAACAGTATGGCTCCAGGTTTTACGATTGTTACTTAGGGGGTTTCGTGACTTGGTGATAGCAACTTACTATCACAATATGTTTGATAGTAGAACGACAGAGGTGGAAGAAGAAGACTTTGATAAGATTCTCTCAAAAATATTTCTCCAAAAAAATAAGCAAACTCAGCTTTTATGGCCATGGATTTTAATGTAAAATTAGATAAATTTAGTCACAGCCTGGTGTGTAGAATCACCACCCCAAAAGGGAAGCAAATTACACACTTTGTTCATACCCCCTATGGGGAGGCTTTAAATACGATTTTGATAAAATATAATCTGCTTTTTGTTTCTGATTTTTTCTTTAAACCCTGTTCAGTATGTCATACTTTTCATGGCCATGGTGAGCCCAGTTCTATTGATTATATATATAGTTACAGCTGATTTGGTTACACTAGTCAGGGTTTCTTTCGATTTTGAGAAATTGTATGAGTGATCACAGTCTGTTAGAAGTGATACTGAGGGTGGATCTTGAAAATGCTATATTAAAAGTGGAGGGTTGATTAACTTTCTCACCCAACATTGGCATTAGAAGGAAATAGGAGAGGGTAAATGGGGAGAATCTCCTGCGCCACTTAATTAAAGAGGAGGAGTGGGGAGTTTTTCCTGTTTGTTCCCAAAGGCAGTGTCAGACATATTATTTCTGGATTTTCCTTAATCTGTGCCAAAGTATCCATTCTATTAGTGGTAAACAAGGGTAAGGGGGGCAATTGAGGATGCATCTGGTTTGATAAGGAATATAGAGCAGCTCATTGAAATTTTCAAAAAGCACTTAAGTCTTCCCTGAGGAATAAGGCACAGATTAACCTTATGAGGAAATTATATAAGGAAACACTAGTAAAAAGGAAACCGGACATTCAGAAATCAGTTTGGGATTATTTAGAATCAGCATTAAAGCAGAGGGATCAGTGCAGTTTCTGGGAAATAGTGGATCACCCTTTGTTTTTAACCCTGAGATCATTGAAATTTGAATGTGTAATCCCAGTAGAGACCTGGGTAGAGCATTGTGATTAATGTTCAGATATGGAGATGGAGTGGAGAGAAGTGCACGGATGATCTTGTGATGGATACTGTGGAAAAAAAGTTGTTGGGCTGCATTGAGCAGTACTATTGCCCACAGGGAGGTAGTGCTTGCTTTAAAAACAAGCCCCGCCCCCCCCTCAAGGCATCAGGCCCAGATGGAGTACCCATGTAACTTTTTAAGGCTAATATAGAGATATGGGCTCCCCTGGTCCCAAATATTCTTCATGCTGCAGTGAGGGGATATATGCCTCTTTCTTGGAAATAGATGAACGTTGTCCCAATTTTTTAAAAGGGCAATAAAGCTGATCCGGGCTCCTATAGGCCGATTTCTTTGTTGGACACCCTCTTAGGTTCGATTCTCCTTGCATGTTTAGAGGCATGGGCAGAATCAAATAACATTCTGTCACCATTGCAATATGGTTTCTGACCAGGAGTAGGCACAGTAGAACAAAGCCTAAATTTGGCACTCCTGACAGGTAAGATTGTTAATGTCAGGGGCGCAGCCTTAGGTTTAGCGTTCATGGACCTCTCCTTTGCTTTTTATAATGTCAACCATGAAAAATTATGGACCATGCTGGATTCCATGGGGGTAGATTCAGCTGTATTAGATCTGCTGAAGGGAAAGCATGCAAATACCAATATTAGAATTCGCTTTGGTATACTTGGAGAATGCACTGACCTGATTAAATCAATCAAAGGGTCAAGCAGTGTTGTATTTAGGCCCCATTTCTCTTTCTGTTATATATTAAAGGATTGGATATCCATTTATTTAAGGAAGGGAAAGAACTGCCCGTGCTGGGTGGGTGCAAGTCTCTGTGTCTGTTTTATGTCGGCGATGCAGTATTTATAGCCCATTCAGCAAACAGGCTACAGTGACTTTTGGAATCTACTGAATATATGAGAAATTTGGGTGTTATGGTACATTTTGTGAAATCATTAAGGAATGGTTCTGGGCCCAAGAATGACCAAATTTGAGGCTGCATATGGTAGAAGGGATGACCATTAATAGAGTTTTGAATTTTAACTTTTTGAGTACACCTTTTAAAGCTGACCTAAACTGGTCACACTTACTTAAGAATAGGACATACCAATTTCAAGGTACTGTGGAAGTAATATTTTCTTCATAGCTAGGCTGGGTGCAAAATTGGCCAAAGAAACATTACTCTTATATAAGAGCACATGTATTCAGGTGGGACTCTATGAAGCAGGGGTGTGGGATATGTAAATATAAGCAGCTTACAGATTGTTGAAAATAGATTTACAAGTCATCTTATTCATAAGACCACCTCATTAGCTGCTTCTATTGTCCATCAGGAACTGGGTTTAGGCTATTTGATGGATGTGATACAACTGACACCTTTGTTCTTGTGGACCAAGATTTAGCCAACACCAGAATCAGCCTTTTCTAGAATGATTTTGTCAGATTGCCTCACAGTTGATGGTACGGAACGGATCCCTTGGCCAGTGTACATTCAAGATTCCTTTGATGGAATAGGTTTGGGTGATTTGTTCATCAACCCTCAACATGTAAATCTCATACTAAAGAGAGGGTGGCTAAGTCATTTTTTTAAATGCATAAACACAAAGGCTTTTAAGAGAAATGAATATATACACAATAGGGGCCTATCAAGATCAAGCCACATCTGGTGGTGTGGAGCAGTATCTTGTGCTAATTAGAAATTCACAATATATATTGTATTTGACTAGGTTTAGGCCGAGCACCATCAATTTCTATGCACTTATTCCTACCCAGGGAACCTGGTTTAAATCATTGCCCACTTTGATATTTTTTGTTCATTATATGCCAAACAAACAAAGAGGATTTTATTGCCAGTTTTGAAAAAAAGAACAATGGGCAATTTAAAAATGGTCTTACTTCTCTGCAACAATTGGAATTGTTAGAGGTATGCTTTACACTACTGAATTTTACAAGATGTGCTTTGGGTATCAGAGCCATATATGTATTGCAGTTTTAAACGTATTTTCAAACAGGGACATTTGAGATTAATGTGGCCATTGAGTAGTACTATTCATATAAATATCGTGAAATTTAAGGATAGGAAATACTTTTAGATTTAGGAGTGTGAAGCCTTATGTATATGATATTGCCTGAAAAGAAAATGCCAATATTTGGTTCAACTTTAGATTTATTAGAATGTTTTAATATATAGTTATAGTATTAGTCACTTTTAGCATGTTTAATTTATGCATTGAATAAATGGATTGTTATCCTGATGTTTTATTGATATTGCATTTTAAATGTACTTTTATAGCTACATAACATAACCAAAATAAAGTTATTTGCAATTTACGAGTGAAGATATATTATTGAGTGACTGTGTGAGAGGCGTCAGAAAATGAAGGGACACGAAAGTAGCTTTATAGAGAGTTTTATTGATTAAACATAGGGAAATATCAATTTCTTATCAGGTTGTCTTTGATGGCCGTTAGTTATTTTCCTTCTTTCTGCCTTCTATCTGGGTCTTCCCTCTTGTCCTCTTGTCCTTCTTTCTTTTCCCAGGGTCAACTCAGGAGGAGCATGTAAAGGAAAGAAGAACACAGGTAGTGGGTAAGTAGGTTCTTCCTTATTCTCACCCTTTCCAGCCTCCCCCCTCTGCTCCTTTCTTCTGTCGTTTTCTGAGTAGGATCTTTCTGAGTCCTTGCTCTCTTTCCTTTTTTTCTGCTGCTAGTCTCTCCTTATGGTTTTTCTTCTTACTGTCACTCTGCCCTTCCGCTATTTCTCTCATTTTCCTTTCTTCTTTTTATTTTCTCTCTCTTTTCTTTCTCTCGCTTTCTCTGGTTAAAGGTGTTCTCTCTTCTCTATCTGTTTTTACTGAGTTGTCTATCTCTTGCTCTTTTCTTCTGTTTATTGTGAAATCACAATAACATTTTGTTACAACTATCGTGTCTTGGGATTTATGTTCACAAAAAAAATGTTTTCTGGCACACTGGTTTCTCTGAGGCCTCCATTTTAGTTTTGGGAAAACAAATAAATGGAAACTGTGACCAAAAAGTAAAATAATGGGCTTCCTGCCACTAAGGTCGGGTTCAGGGTTTTGAAATGTGAGCAATAATAAAGAGAAAGGTAGTTGTAAGCTCAATGGGAAAAAAGGCAAAAATGTTTATTTTGGCGCTTGCCACAGTACGGCAATGCTATTGCCCAGGACCCCAAATTCCCACAAAAAAAAAAAAAATACAAAACAATATAGAACCAACCCGTTCTCGACACCCTACCACCCCTTCCGTCCTGTACCTGGTATGGCCACGCTCTCCAGAGCGTGGCTGGCTTCAGCACGGTGCTTCCTCCTGGTTCCTGGTTCCCTGGATCAGCATCTGGCAATGATCCTTCTCCTGGATGTTATCCTCGTCGTCAGGGCTCCCGGACGCGTCTTCCTCCACCGGTGGTTGCTGCCTTTATTCCAATGTGGGCCCTTAAAAAGCCCCGCCACTGCCTCTTCCCCTGTCCTGCTTGGAAATGCCAGAAGTGCTTCTGGGCCAGTAAGCCCGTCTCCGGAAAGCTCTCCGGGGCCTTAGGCACTCCGGAGCGTACCCCCGGGGTACCGAGGGGCGTCTTCGGTGGAAGGTGCCCGTCAGACTGTGAGCGATACAATTTGGGAATGAATATATATTATTGAGTGACTGTGAGTGATGGTGGCAGACAATGAGGGAGGGGCTTCAACTAATTAGTAATATTGATTTCAATTATTTGCACTGTTTAGAGCCTGATGGGTGATCATTTTTCCTGAAGGTGAGTGGCCCTTTCAAACTTAGCAAAATTTATCTGCAGGGTCTATTCCTTTTTTCTGGTTCTTCTGAGACCAGACCCACAACTTTACTAAAAAACACAAATCTACTCAAAATACTCTAATTCTGTTTCTTTACCTGTTCTTCAACAGCAGTGCACTACATGTCTATCTTGCTCGGGTGAAGACTGGGGCAGAGTTACTCGGAGTAAGGAGGATGATGTAAGGACTCGGGGGACTACCTCAACAGCCACAAGGAGGACGTTATTGACTTCAAAGCGAAACCATGATGACGAGGACTCTGAAGCCTCGTACTCAGCTATGTGTAATGAAGAGAGGTATGTTGATTTGGGAAATGCTGCTGAGTGTGTGTTCTGCACTGCTGGCAAATGTGAAACTCCTCTTGTTTTTGCTCTATCTCTGAGATGTCTTGGGATACTCCTTATAAAGCTTACCTTCCTTCTGTTATTCTCCTGGAGTCTGCAATACAGTTTCTGGTTCACAGTCTGCAGGCCTTCTCCTGTCCTGTACGAATGAAAGGTGAAAGCTGAACTCAACACTCCTCCTTAACTACCAGACCAGTTTAGCCAAGTATCCAAGAGTGACGGACATTCCAAGAAGAATCCAGATACACTGCCTAATTTGGCAAAACAGTATCATTTTTCTTTTATCAATCATATTTCTTTTAGAATGAATTTGAATTTTACAAACCTATATGACAGAAGATTTAGCTATCTTGGGTCTCTGGGGCAGAAGGACTGTTAGCAATGCATTTAATTGAACTGTGTCATACCCATTCCTTTATTTCATTCCACAACAGGTTGATGATAATGTGCTGCTCATTGCCCTGATGAATATTGTTGTTGTGTTGTTTAGTCTTTGTCTTTGTCACACCTTTCCCCAAATCCCCTTTCCCATCCATTCATCACTTTCCAAACCCTCTTTCCCTGGGCAGTGTGATTTATTGAGGTGTGACGTAAATGACACCAAATGGATCACACACCTGGAGGTCCGGGTGTGGTTAAATGCGACACCAACTCACTGTGGAATCTTCTATTACCTGAGCAATAGCCCACACCAGCCCCACCTACACAACCACACATAAAAGAACATCATTAGTCAACTTCATTATTCAGGCCTTTGTTAGGAGTAAACACTTTGGGCCTGATTACAACTTTGGAGGAGGTGTTAATTCGTCCCAAAAGTGACGGTAAAGTGACGGATATACCACCAGCCGTATTACGAGTTCCATAGGATATAATGGACTCGTAATACGGCTGGTGGTATATCCGTCACTTTACCGTCACTTTTGGGACGGATTAACACCTCCTCCAAAGTTGTAATCAGGCCCTTAGCCTTGTCCACTCCAGGCTTTGAGTGCACTTTTCTTGACTTGAGAATTTTGCAACTTTGGTTTTCATGAAATCTTCTGTTCCCCATTGCTCATAATAATTTACTATAGCTAGTTTTTATTATAATATCCAGTATTCTTTGTTGTGTCAGAGTGGGAGTAGTCTGGTCACAGTCTTTCTAAAGCTATGATATAACTATATAATCCACTAATTTTGCGTTTTTGTTTCAATTTAGTTGCCTGTGATGGATAATCCTTCAGAATGATCCTACAGTTGGAGTTCACTTAGATGGAAGTAGGACCTCGCGTGTGATGCCTTCCCTGTTAGCCCACTACCACTACCATTAAGAAGGTACATTGATAAACTCTCCAGTAACGTATTGGAAGATTGAGAAAGGTAAGAGAACTATAGAGTGAAGTGAAATCATTTAGTTAGTACATAACTAACTTCCACTGCAGAAGAGATTAGAAATAGTTTATCAAGGTTTCTGCAGGCAATATAGGGAATGGCAGCATTTCGCCCTAATTGTCAATATCGTTACAAAGGGTGGTAGGACAAGGGTGTAACTAACTATACCTAACTAGCATAAACTTTGAGAAGCAGATTAAAAAAAGAGACTTTGTGAAAACGTAACAGTGCTAAGTTTAAAGAAACACAAAAAATGTCTTCAGGCATAAAGTATAATACAAATGTTTCCCTTTACTAACAGGCTTACCTCTCTTCCAAAACAATATTGCCTTGGTAAATGTCTAAAATGTGAAAGTCCAAAACTAAATTCTGAAGAATAAAATGCTGTGCCCAATTTCTACCCTCCTCCCCCCCAACAAAACTCCGTCCTGCCAAAACAAAAAAATGATAAAGAGCCTAGAAGAGGGCATTCTCCAGGAGGGTCTGCAGGACTTGAATCTAGGCCTCGTGGCATGCCATCCAGCAGCCCAAGTGCACCAGCTCACACAGCATGTGGTGAGGTAGTAGTTGGTGGGAAGGGGGAGCAGAAATGGTGGTACAGGCTCGATCTGCTTCAAGCTACTGGGCCACTGGTGTTAATGAGGTTAGAGGTGCAGGCAGCTGGCTGAACTGGGGCCCAGGGCAGGGGCATGTGCCTCACCCTCCTCCTCCACCAGCCATTGATACTCCACCCAGGAGGTCTCCAACTTCTGCCACCGGAGTTGGGCTCCTATCTCCTGCCAAGTTGGTGGTGGTAGTAGCCCAGCAGGAACAGCTATATCAAGTAATAAATATAAAAAAAAGACAAATTGTAAACAATGCTCTGTGTAAACACCTGTTTAAAATGACATAGAGGCACAGTAGTCGTACATTGCTGTTCATGTAAGGCCATTGGAATATTTGAGGTGATTATGAGAATCACAAGGAAATGATTTTACCAACACACGCCTCTCATTATAGCTCTGACTGTCTGAAAGGAATTAAGGTAACATAACCCCAGATTTAAAAAAAAGAAAGGTTTTTTTTTCCTTATAAACAATTTCTTAAAAAAGTAAACCATTTAGACACTGTTGGTCTCATTACGAGTTTGGCGGTCGTCTGCCCGCCGTGTTGGCGGTGGCAGTCAGACCTTCGACAGGGTGGACGAGAAGACCACCAAATTGTGACCAAGGCTGTATTCATAACAAAATACAGCCAAAGCACTGCCGGCATCCCCACTGATGTCTGGCTGCCACAGCCAACGGGTGCCACCTGCAGGCCGGTACAGACCATGTTTCCCCTGGACAGGTAACGAGTGTGCACACCACCAATGTTTACCCCGTGGTCGCACCACCATGGAAACCTAGGCAGAAACCAACAGCATAAAAGGAGACACTATGGAACTCAAAGTACACATCTTCCCGCTGTCCTGCTCACCCAAAGACTCCGGAATCTGCAATGATGACAGTAACTGTATGTATACACTCTTACCTGGTACTGTTGTAGATTGGCAAAACAGACATTGCGGAAGGTGGTGCGAAGGCAACACACACATGTAACTGCACAGTTAGATGCACACTCACATACAGTCACACACACATACTCGCACATACACAACCAACACACCATGGGCACTAAACACACATACATATACACATGTAATAACACACACAGGTATGCACAGAAACACTGCACAGACCCACATTCAAACAGTACCACACAATACCACAAGTCACAAACACAACACAACAGCACCATCTCCAACCACTTGTCACGAACCCACAGGGGACACTATCTGGGAACATATCACACATATATAAACACCTAACACCAACATGCTAATAATAACATACAACATACAAATATGCAATCATACGACTTACAGATTGACTTACCAAGAACACCGTATCTAACCTTTCATGCACATAACCTACACAGAGTCAAAGCACACAAAGCCACACAGCACTCTAGCAAACACATCTTAACACAAACAACACACAATACCAGCACAACAAAACCTCTGGGACACACAAATGTGCATCACACAACACATACCATACCACCCTAATACAAACACACTGCACACAACCTCACATACTGCCTAAACAACACAAGCAGAACACACACACAGATACACAACTAATGTCAGCCAGGAACAACTTCATACTGGGGAAAGAAATGCATGACAAAGATAAAACCAGGAAACCATCAACTGGTTGCTTCAAGTTATTATTAAAATGCAAATATTTGTTAAAAACCAAGGCCATAGATCAGTCCACAATTCTCAAAGTCTGTATGCAAACAGTGCACAGGTGTGTGCCTGCACAGGTAGGGGCATCTATGAGGCAAGCACCTCAGCCATAATCTGGTGGGGGACTGGTCTGTTTTGGGTTTAGGAGGGGGGCCTTTGGGATCTGGCTTGGGAGGGGGTTTTGGGCTTGGACTTAGGTTTAGCGGAGAGTTTGGTTTTAGGTGGAGGGGTTGACTTCTTGGCAGGGGAGGGGTATGGATACCTTCAGGAGGGCAGCTGAGGACTTGGAGGTGGAAGGGCTGGACTTGAGGAGGGACACAACATGTTTAGGGGTATCACTGGATGGGAGAGGAGTAGGGAAAAGGGCAAACTATGAAAGGAAAGCTTTCTTAGACAAACAGGGATGATCATAGCAAAAGGGTTTGGGTGTGGAGGAAGAGGGAGTGGTTGTGAGATGTGTCGTTGATGTCTTGGGTGCATGTTTGTGCGAGGTATGCTTTTGGGTGGTGGATATCTGTTAGGTGGGTGAGTGAGGACGTTTATGTGTCTTGGGATTGGAGTTGCCATGGGATGCCATGGTGAGTGGGTGAGTGTCTGTGGTTGTGGTGTCTGCAGGTGTGGTGACTGGGGTGGATACTTGAGGGTCCGCTGTGGTGCTGTCTGTGGGTACGATAGGTGTAGTGGCTGGATCTGTGAATGTTGGAGTGGTGTGTGCAGGTGTGTCAGGTGTGCTGTCTGTGATGCTGGGGTGGTGGGGGTGCCAGGGCAGGTTGTGAATGTTGCTGCATGAGCAGGTGGATGTTGCTTGTGTTCATACCTGTGGTGTGTCTTGTGGTGCTTGTGTTTGTCTGGGCTTCCCTTGGATGTTGAGGTGGATGCATGCTTGTCTGTGTGTGTGCTTTGGCTGGGTCGGGGAAGAGGGGTTTGGGATTGGGAAGAGGAAGTTGGAGGGGGACGGTAAACAAAGGGTGACTGGCTGCCGTCAGTGTGGAGGCCAGAGTCTGAAAGGATCTCTGTAGGCCAGCCAGTGTGTTGTCAGTGCCCTCCAGGAGTGCATTGCTCTGTTGTATCTGAGTTGCCAGTCTATGTATGGCATTCACAATGGTTGACTGACTCACAAAGATTAATCTCAGGAGGTCAATAGCCTCCTCACTGAGGGCAATAGGGTTGACAGGGGCAGGGGTAGAGGTGCTTGCTGCAAAGGAAACACCCTCCAACTTGGCAGAGTGGGCATGGCCAACTAGGTGGGGAGCTACAGGGAGGGTGGTGATAGTAAAGGAGGTGATGGACAGAGATGGCACTGGCGTGGTCCCAGATGAGTCTGCCAGGGAGTGTCCACTGGAGGAGGATTCTGAAGATGAAGACATGGATCTTGTCTCCCCCATGGCCCTCCCCTCGTCTTCTGGGCCACTGGGTCCCTCTGTGTTGGTGGTATCAGGACTTCAGGTCCCGTAGCCAGCAGCTTCCTCACTCGGCTGTTCCCCGTCTCCTTTGCCTGCCGATGCTGATGCAGGGAAACAGAGAAAGAAAGAGAGAAAGAGGGTCATCACATTCTCAACATACACACAGGTTACACAATACACAACATTCACAGCACATCTATGTCTAAAAAAGCCCCAGTTATGAAATAATTTGAGCCTACATCATGTCATAACTACATACTTTCAACTATCCAATAATACAAAAGTATCACCACAACAGAAGGGAACCAGCAGACCACTACATCACCATCCCATCAAATCAGTTGTAACACATACCATTCATGCACAAGATGAACCGGCTCCATCAAAAGTCTCTCCCTATACAGATCATCGCTGTGTATCAACAGATAACCCTTAGAAAATGCTTTCAACTGACAACACAATATCATGCCTTACACTAATCCACACCTTCTCAGTCCATCACCTGTAGTCTTGTCACATGAAAGTAGACTCATCTCACTTCTAATACTACACAGCATGTAGCTTTGTAATCACACACCAAACATATGGCACTGTCCATAACATTCACAATGTCAAATCCCACAGATGAAATTACTACGTGTGCCATACCCAAATTGTGATCCTCATAATATAACATAACATAGCATGGCATAAAAACATCTATCAAAAGTGACTTTAAAAGGATTATAAAGAGTTTGGCAACATACTTTTTACCTATTGGCACATAGAAATAAATGACATGTCCAGCAATAAGGGCCTACTTAGCACTCATGTTCACAGATAACCACAATGGACACTAATCATGTACATAAAAACCACATACTATTCCTATACTCATGATGAGTATAAACTTTAACATGAATACAGCACAATACCTACATCACTTACGATTGTACAGACATGTGTAACCTCACACCTCAGGGCTGAAGTAACACTGACATAATCCACTACAAATTTAACCATGATTGAAATATACACCTAGAGTGCAGCAAATTGACTCACAACATATCCTATTGCATCCAACATGTGTTTGTCAAATGGAACCTATCAAGTGAGGCAGAAATGAGCTGATCAATAGCAGAATCTGTCTCAACTACCTCAGATTATCAGAGATAAGTCTGGCAAAGTAGAGGCCTCAATATAACTATAGGCAAGAAGTTACAATTAACACATGATGTAGGCACAAAACTGTGTATGTTGCACCCATATAGGTATGGTACAAGCAAAATACATGGCCTAAGGGATCAGCAGGCTAGCAGCTTACCTTCTCTAAGCCATATACATGGTACAAATTGTTTGTAAACACAAATGTAAATGTTATGTCTAGTACTGTTATCCCGTGATTACTACAATGCTAGTAACAATGTAGAATGTCCACCCTGACCAACCATAACAATTGCCAATGTATAGTTCAGACAAAACAATGGGGACACCTCCTTATGCCTCAGAGGTAGTGCAGTAAGTATTCCATGTCACAATCCTGTTTGGGATGACAGCCTCACATGAAGTTCGCAATCAAATCCGGACACAGTATAACATGGCCCAAATTACTCCTTCATCAGGCACTCGGTTGCAATTAGAACTAGAGGCAGTGGAATAGGACTGGTCATAGACCAAAGAGCTGGACAACTTACCAAATGGGTATATGGACTGTGGAACAGTAGTTGGGAAGGATGACACTGCAGGTTACACATATGTGTAACAGTGTGGAGATACACATATGACACTGTCACATGTGCATAACCACATGCTGTCATACTATGTGGTTGACATTGATGAGTAACATGTCCCTATACACCGTACTATGTTCAAATCAGTGTATCAAAGTTGGCAACAGTAGTACTATGTCTCCCTAGGCTACACTTTACCTTCATCTGTTACCACATTGTCACAGTTGAACTACTCGGACATCATACACTTAAGTGGCTTAGCCATAAACATGTGTTAAGTCAGTACCTACCTCCTTGTGGCTGCTGTGCTGCCCTAAAATGCCCGTCCACCTCACGGTAGGCCACTACCAAAATACAGATCAATAGGGTAGGGTCAGGGTCCAACAGGCACCCCTCCCTTGTTAGGAGGACATCCTAGCTGTGCCTCAGTGGTCTTCCGGCCCCAGCGTTTCAGGTCCTCCCACTGCTTCCTACAGTGGGTGCTCCACCCAGGGTCTGAACATGCTTGCTGATGGACTGACAGATTCCCCATTCTTGCTGGGTATTGAACAGTATGGATGACATAGAAAAAAAACCAATAAGTGAGGTCCACATGTACCATACCAACATAAGTGGACAGAACACTTACGTGACAGCAAGTAGGCAAACATCACCATCCTCTCAGTTCACACTCATGCACAATTGATCATCTACATGCATCTACCTACAGCTACACAATGTCACATTTCAGGTACACCATCATACACCCCAACTCACACACATTGGTATACCATTGGACTTACCTGCTTCTCTGGTGTACCAGATAGCTGTCCATACAGGAAAAAGGGCCTCCTCCACAAGTTTTTCCAGCTCTTCAAGGGTGAAGGCTGAGGCCCTATCACCTGCAGGATGTGGCATGATAGCTTCCAGAGGCAGAACACAGCAGCTTGGGTAGTGGAGGTCTTGCTGGCAGCAGTGTCAAGAGTCAAGTGAGCAATACTGCAGAAGATGGTGGTTACGTCCGTCATGTACAGAACCGTCACACCCGGCAAACATCACAATTGGCCCAAATCCACCACAGGCAACAATGTGTTTCAATTGTAATTTGCATGGCGGGTGTGACCGCCATGACGAAACCCCACCGGCCGAGTTAGGTCAATTCCACATGTCCAGTACAGTAGGTCAGGCAGCTGCCATTTTGAGCACATTTCATGTATGGATAAGCTTTTGAATCTGTGTCATTAATAAATCCCTATATTGTGCTAATTATCAGTAATTAATTTCTTCTGGTTTCTTGGTCTATCTGCACATGTGAGTAGTTAAATCATTGTAACAGAGGGATTTGTGCTGATATAAAAGTACACCTTTTCTCAACAAACTATGGGGGTCATTTTGACCCCGGCGGTCGGTGGTAATGTCGTGGTGGTACTGCCAACAGGCTGGTGGTACATACCGCCTCATTATGACATTGGCAGGTTGGCTGCAGCCAACCCGCCAATGTACCACTCCGACCGCCATGGCAGTAGCAGCTGCCGGGCTGGAGATAAGAATCTCTAGCCCAGCAGTTGCCAGTGTCTCGCCTCAGGCATTTTGACCCTACCTACCGCCATGGTTTTTGTGGCATTCCTGATGCCACAAAAACCATGGCGGTAGGCCCTATCAGTGACAGGGAATTCCATTCCCCTCCGTTATCACACACACACGCAGACACGCACCACACATGCACACACTCACTCACTCACACAAGCATACATGCATTCATACAAGCATGCATCCATTCATTCATGCACACATCCGTACCACGTTCACTCTGACACGCAGACACGCATATACACATCCATTCATACACGCATTCTTACACATGCTTACATGCACACAAACAACACTACACATACATTTGCAGTCACGCACATACCCTCACACACACACACACACACAACACCCCCCACCCCTTTCGCCTGTTGGAGACCCAGATTACCTGTATCCAGGGGGTCTTCCAGCAGGGGACGGGACGGGGCGCTGCTACCGAGAACACTGTTTCACATAATAAGTCGGTTAAACTAACAAACAATGACAGTCACAGACTGATATGCATGTATATTACTTAGATAATTGGAGAATGTGTACCAAGGGGAGTGCATAAATAGGAAAGTACCCTCTTTCGTGGTATAGTTACCCAATTTTCTGCCTGATGTCAGTGTGTTTGACTGTGTTTACTGGGACCCAGCTAGCCAGGATCCCAGGACCCCAGTGATTATGTTCTCTCTCCTAAAACTCTGTATTTCATACCACAATTGACACACTGGTGCCTCTCTGTATGTCCCTATTATATAGCCCCAAGGTACCCAGGGCATTGGGGTTCCAGGGGATCCCTATGGGCTGCAGCATATATTTTGCCACCCGTAGAGAGCCCAAGCAAAGGGTTCTGCAGGACTGCCATTGCAGCCTGCATGAAAAGGTGCAAGCACTCTTTCACTGCCACTTTTCACTCCACCAGGTCACTTATAAGTCACCCCTATGGCAGACCTTTGAGCCCACAGGGCAGGGTGCAAAGTAACTGTGTGTGAGGGCACCCCTGAACTAGCAGAGGTGCTTCCATGAACTCCAGGCCCATTTCCCCAGACTCCGTAAGTGCGGGGCTGCCATTTAACGCATGTACTGGACATAGGTCAATACCTATGTCCAGCTACATAATGGTAACTCTGAACATAGGCATGTTTGGTATCAAACATGTTGGAATCATAACCCAATGATTTTGAAAGCATTTTGTGTATGATTCCATGCACTCTGGGGGCTACTTAGAGGACCCCCAGTATTGCTATTACAGCCTTCTGAGTTTTTCTAGGCTGCCCAAGCTGTTGTCACCTCACAGACATGTTTCTACCCTCCTGTTGCTTGAGCATCTCAAACCCAGGAAGGCAGAACAAAGGATTTCCTTTGGGAGAGGGGTGTAACACCACTCCCTTTGGAAATAGGCGTTACAGGCTTGGGAGAAGTAGCCTCCCCAAACCACTAGAAATGCTCTGAAGGGCACATTTGGTATCATCCTTGCATAAACCAGTCTACACCAGTTCAGGGACCCCCAGCCCCCGCACTGGCATGAAACTGGAAAGAGGAGTGACCACTCCCCTGCCCATCACCACCCCATGGATGGTGCTCAGAGCTCCCTCCAGAGGGTCCCTGGGTTTTGCCATCTTGATTTCAAGGTTGGCAAGGAACTCTGGGAGCATCTGAGTGGCCAGCAGATGATGCCAGATCCTCCTCCTGATAGGTGGTCACCCAGGTAGGTGACCAATTCCCCTTTCAGGGCTATTTAGGATCTCTCTCTTGGGTGGTTCCTCAGATTCGGTTTGCAAGACTCCAGCAGGATTCCTCTGCAACATCCACTTCAACACCTGACTGAAGAAATTGCATATGGACACCCCAGGACCCAACAAGCTGCAACAAAGAAGCAAGACGCTTCCTGCAACACTGTATGTAAGGCTTCTTCAAGCAACTGCAACATTTCCCCAGACGTGCACCCTCTGAGGACAGCCTGTCGTCAGCCAGCACTAGAAAGAAGAAGGAATCTCCCTTGGGGTGAAGGAGTCAGTCCCCTGCATCTGCAGGCACCAACTGCAATGATGGCTGGCTGCGTGGATCCCCTCTTCTGCTGAGCTGCGTGGATCCTGCATCCTGGGTGGTGGACTGAAGTGGTTCTGATGGTCCTCTCGCCCAGCTGTCCAACTTGGGTGAGGTAAGCCCTTGCCTGCACATGCTGGACAGTACCCCCGTGCACCACATCCTTTGCAGCTGCCAAGGCTTGTTGGCATTCTCTCCAAGGGATCTCCAGGCATCTTGAAGCTCCAGTCCCCCACTCCATCCTGTGATGCACATCTCCTTTGGTGCTTCTCCGGCAATGTGGGATCCCTTTTCATAGTGCTGCATGGGGTCCTTCTTCAACTTTTGTGACCCCGTCCTGTGATACTCCTGTGGGTTCTGCCTGTGCTTCTGTGGGCTCTCTGTGTTGCTGAGGGCCCACTCTGTCTCCGCATCCTGGGTGGAGTCATCCTGGTCCTTCCTGGTCCTGGGAAGCTCCACTTTTCACTAACTGCAATGTTTGCATATGCCAAGGGTTGTATATGCAAACCTGATTTCAATTCTCCTTCCAGCGTAGGCCATCACCTGCATCCTCCAGGAACTTGACTTCATCTTCTTGGGTGCAGTGCTGACTCTCCTTTATCACCGTCGACTCAACTCTTGCACCTTCAGCCTGGTGGGTAGGGGCTCCTGCCCTTCCTGGACTCTGCTGTGCTTGTTGGACTTGGTTTCCTTCTTCCACAGATTCTCTTATACAGGAACACACTATAGGTGTCTTGCAGTCTCTTCTGGGATTTGTATTATTCTCCTTTTCTTCTAAGGGGGTGTTCTGGGGAATTTACAGTGATTTACTCCTGCTTTCCTGGTCGCAGGGGGGTGTTGTGGAACTTAACTTTGGGCTTTCCTAATGCTCCCAGCTCCCCTCTACACACTCCATTTACCTATGTGGGGGATCAACTCTCACATTCCACTTTTTTAGTATATGGTTGATGCTCCCCCTAGTGCTATTTCTCTCTATTGTGGTTTTCACTAATAGCACTGTTTTCTAACTGTTTTCATGCCTATTTCTACAAACTAGTGTATATAATGTGTGGGAGTATAGCCTCTATGGTATTTGTGTCACCAAAATAAAGAACCTTTATTTTTCTAACACTGAGGGGGTCATTCTGACCTCGGCGGTAAAAGGCGCTTACCGCCGGTCAGAAGACCGCCATAACACCGCCGCGGCCGCGGTAAACCGCCACGGTCATTCTGACCCGCAACAGGCAAACCGCCAAAAACCCGACATCCACAAAAGTCCTCAACACCAACGGCCAGCGAAAAACTGGCGATGACCAGACCTCCACCGTCACGCCAACAGAAATACACCCATTCCATTCCGACCCACAAATCCACGCGGCGGTCTTTCAACCGCGGTATTCCATTGGCGGTACACACCGCTGCGGTCAAAATACACACACAGCTCCAAAACACAGCCACATTGGTCATTTTGAAACACACACACCTGATATACATACAAACACCACTCCCACACACCCAACACAATATAAAACACACACCCACATCACCCACAAACCCCTACAACCACCATTTAGTGACTAAGGCCAGAGAGAGACACCACCAGCTAGTACAGAGCATTCAGAGGCACATAACACCATCACTCACACAACATCCACGCACAAAACACCACACTTATCACCACAAATGCCACCCCACACCTCATCCACACCACCCCATGGCACCCCAAAGACACCCCAGGTTTTCAGACGCTGAACTCAGGGTCATGGTGGAGGAAATAGTTCAGGTAGAGCCCCAGCTCTTCGGGACACAGGTGCAGAAAACCACCATTGCCAGGAAGATGGAGCTATGGCAAAGAATCGTGGACAGGGTCAACGCTGTGGGACATCATCCACGAAATCGGGACGACATCAGGAAGCGGTGGAACGACCTACGGGGGAAGGTGCGTTCCATGGTATCCAGACATAACATCGCGGTGCAGAAGACTGGCGGCGGACCCCCACCCCAACCCCCAGAATTTACAACATGGGAGGAACAGGTCTTGGCGATCCTGCATCCTGAGGGCCTCGCAGGAGTATCTGGAGGAATGGACACTGGTAAGTCTAATCTCAACTACTTCATCCCCCCCACCCACCGGCATGCCAAATCAAACCCCCACCCTCAACCCCCACCCCCATCACACATCCTCCTTGCTAATGTCTCACCATCACAACCCACCCATCCCAACACCAAGCCCTGCATGCGACCACAAAGCATGGACACCCATCACCTAAGCATGCCCACTGCACATACCCATCCCCCCCCAAACCACCGTCACAACAGCCCCCACAAGGGAATCCCAGCACTGGGGTACACGGGCACAACCCATTGCACGCTATGGCACACACAGAAGCAATAACCATACTCTTATACCCCTGCAGGACCCGAACGCCATGACACCGCCCAGGAGGGTCCAGAAATGTCCATTCCACCCCCAGAAGAGGCCCACAGTGATGACAGCAGCTCTGTCTCCCTGGACCCAGATGACCAGCCCGGCCCATCGGGGACCTCGGGACAGTCGGTTCCCCTCAGACAGCCACAGGCCACAGCAGACCTACCCCCCTCTGGGAACACCAGCACAGCACCCACCCAGCGGGCCCATGCCTCTGTCTCCAGGACACGTCAATCAGCGGTGTGTCCACCACTACAGGGCACCCAGGTTAACCCACCACCCCAACAACAACAGGGACCTGGGGGCAGTGGTAGTGGGCACACGGTCCAGGGGACAGAGGCCCAGGGAAACAGGGGAACTGGGAAGGCTGCTGTGCGACATGGGGGGGGGGGACAGGCCCAGGGAACCCACTCTCCACGAGGCCCTATCCTCCATCATGGGAGCATACCAACACTCCCAGGAGACGATGGCGACGGTCCTGGCCAGGTTCCAGGAGATCCAGGTACTGCAGGAGGAACAGTTTATGGGGTTCAGGGAAGAACTTAGAAACATCAGTTCCGCAGTGGGCACCATCGTTGTGGCTCTCAATCAGATTGTCACCACATTGCGGGACCATGTGGCACCACAAAGGGCCCCTGACACTAGCATGGACCAAGAACTGCCTACCACCTCCGCCGGCGCTAGTGGACAGGAGTCCCCGACACAAGAACAACAGGCCACCAGAACCCCACCCCCTGCAGAAGGAGAACCACCCCGCAAGCGAGGCCTGAGATCTAGGAAGAAGACATAGTAGGATGTCAAGACCCCCGCCAGGAAAGGATACCCCCTAAATGTCATCCCACTGTCCCACATTGTCACCCTGTCCAACCTTAAACTGCCCCTGCTCCACCTTCCACAGGCATATGGACAATGCACCTGTGAGACTGAAAATCTGGACTCTGCCATGGACATTCCTCCACCATCACCCATCACCGAATTGCAACCATTTCCCAAGATTGAACACTTTAATAAACACACTTATTGCACAAAAATAATCTGGAGTCTGCCTGTATTTTTGAACAAATGTATTACACAGAACCGTGCCTAAATGTCCAGTTTCATGGTGATGACAACATACCACTGTCACACAGCTGTAGTCCATGGGGAAACAAAGCAGAGGTCACGGAGTGGGGCCCACATCTCTGAAATTGGAAGGGAAAGTCACAACTCAGTCAACATACACTGGGGGGAAACTCAGACAGTAGAGAGGCAGGAGACTTTAAGTAAATGTAAAATGCCGGTGTTGATTATTACCTGTATGTCATTGAAAATACTGCTGTATTACTGTGTCCCTGTTGTCTGTGTCGTACTCTTCGTCTTCCTCCTCTTCACTCTCCGCAGGCTCCACAGCTGCCACAACACCACCATCTGGACCATCCTCCTGCAGAAAAGGCACCTGGTGTCGCAAAGCTAGGTTGTGAAGCATACAGCAGGCCACGATGATCTGGCACACCTTCTTTGGTGAGTAGAATAGGGATCCACCTGTCATATGGAGGCACCTGAACCTGGCCTTCAGGAGGCCAAAGGTTCGCTCTATCACCCTCCTAGTCTGCCCATGGGCCTCATTGTACCGTTCCTCTGCCCTTGTCCTGGGATTCCTCACTGGGGTCAGTAGCCAGGACAGGTTGGGATAACCAGAGTCACCAATTAGCCACACACGGTGTCTCTGAAGTAGTTCCATCACGTAAGGGATGCTGCTATTTCGCATGATGTAGGCGTCATGCACTGACCCAGGGAACTTGGCATTTACATGGGAGATGTACTGGTCAGCCAAACAGACCACCTGGACATTCATGGAATGATAACTTTTTCTGTTCCTGTACACCTGATCACTCGTGCTGGGGGGGACCAAAGCAACATGTGTCCCATCAATTGCACCAATGATGTTGGGAATATGTCCAAGCGCATAGAAATCACCCTTCACTGTAGCCAAATCGCCCACCTCAGGGAAAACAATGTAGCTCTGCATGTATTTCAGTAGGGCAGACAACACTCTGGACAACACCTTGGAAAACATAGGCTGAGACATCCCTGATGAAATGGCCACTGTTGTTTGAAATGACCCACTTGCCAAAAAATGGAATACTGACAGCACCTGCACTAGAGGGGGGATCCCTGTGGGTTGGCAGATGGGTGACAACAGGTCTGGCTCCAGCTGGGCACACAGTTCCTGTATAGTGGCTCTGTCAAGCCTGTATGTCAGTATGAAATGTCTTTCTTCCATTGTCGACAGGTCCACCAGCGGTCTGTACACGGGAAGATTCCTCCATCTCCTCGCAAGTCCCAGCGGACGGTGCCTAGGAAGGACAACATGGAGCACAGAGTCAATCAACCCACAGGTACGTTCCCACAGCTTGCACAGTACACAAATCTCAATGCATTGAAAGGCTTGTATGACTGTTGATGCAAGGCCTAGGTATGTGTGACGCAGTAGAAATTAAGCCATGGGGGCCCTTGAAATGGCGGCTGCCTGACCTGTGAAGTGCGACAGTGGGATGTGAGGTCAATGCGCTGGCGTGGCACACCGTGGCGGTATGCGGTCGAAGACCGCGGCGCAAAGCTGCATTGGTTAACATTGAACCCTATGGGTTTCAGGAGCCAATGAGGATGAGCGCCGGCGGTCGCGGTACGCACCGCCGCGGTACGCACCGCCGCGGGCGTGACCGCCATTTTCTATCTGCTTATTCACTCGATACCTGATCATCCACAGGAGAGGACCTATACTGCAAGTGCTGCTGTGACCTCGGTCTGGAAGAGACAATGGCTGCTGCGACTGGGGAAAGGGCACCTGCCTTCACTTATGAAGAATTGGAGAAACTCGTGGATGGGGTCCTCCCCCAGTATGCGCTACTCTATGGTCCTCCAGACCAACAGGTAAGTACACTGGGACCATGCTTTGGGGCCAATGCCTGGGTTGAGTGGGGTGAATGAAAGATGGTGGGGAGGGGAGCGAATGAGGCATGCATCAAACGAAAGATGAGAGCATGTGCCACATGGCAAGGGTGGGGATGGGGGGCCACTCACATCGAGCATGCAGAAGGTGATGTTATTTATTTTTCTCCCCCTGCACATGTCACATAGGTCAGCGCCCATCAGAAAATCGACATTTGGCGTGCCATCGCCAAGGACGTCCGGACCCTGGGGGTCCACAACAGACGAGGCACCCACTGCCGGAAGAGGTGGGAGGACATCCGCCGCGGGAGCAGGAAGACCGCGGAGGCTCTGCTGGGGATGGCCTCCCAACGTAGGAGGGGTGCCAGTCATCAATTGACCCCCCTGATGTCCCGGATCCTGGCGGTGGCCTACCCCGATTTGGATGGGCGCGTGAGTACAAGGACATTCTGCTGATTTTGCGCACATTGGAGGTGTCTGGGTGGGGGTGGAGGGCTGTGGGTATCCCTAGGCCAGGGCGTTTTCTGTAGGCTAGGCCCCTCCGTTAGGCATGGCCCTGTACCCCCGCCCCCACCTCTGTAGGTTGCCTAGTACAGCTAATTATGGCCCTGTGTCACCTATGTGTGGAGTTGTCGTCCATAGGCTTGTAGGCCATGTCCCACGGATTGAGTAGTGTACCCCAAGTGCGCTGCGTAATGCAGGGGGCTTCTGTGTCTGTCCTCTCCGCCAACGGTGTCGGCAATGCATGCACTCAACATGTCTTTATTTCTCCACCCCCCCCCTCTTTTTGTGGTCTTCCTGTTCATGTGTGCATTAGCATCATCAGGCGGAGGAGAAGTGGCATCGGAGTACGAGGGAGCTGCATCTCACATGGCCATGGAGGGCCATGCAACTGACTCTGATTTCACCAGTGAGACGGAGGGCGAGGGGAGCTCCACAGCGGGGACACGTGGTGACACCAGCAACACAGACACGTCCTCGGAAGGGAGCTCCCTTCTGGTGGCGTCAAAATCCGTGCCCACCGCAACAACAGGTACAGCCGCCACCCAGCGTGCCAGCTCTGCCTTCCCAGCAGCACCTCAGCCTTTGCCCCTTGCCCGCTCACCCAGGAAGGTGGGCATCTCCTTCGCCCCAGGCACCTCAGGCCCTGCCCAAGTTACCCCTGCTGCCCTCAGTGAGGAGGTCATTGACCTCCTGAGGACCATCATTGTTGGGCAGTCTACCCTTTTGAATGCCATCCAGGGTGTAGAAAGGGAGGTGCACCAGAGTAATGCATACCTGGAGGGCATTCATTCGGGTCTGGCTGCCCATCAGCGATCATTCAACGCTCTGGCCTCAGCACTGACGGCAGCCGTTGTCCCTGTCTCCTGCCTCCCTCCTCCAACTTCCTCAACCCAGTCCCACTCCCCTGTACTTCTGCCTATCCCAGACACACCATCAGAACAGCCTGCACACACCTCAACACCCAAGGGAAGCTCATCCAGACTTAAGCGCCACACATCACACAAGCATTCACACAAGCAACATCTACATGCAGACATGCCAACAGCCACTGCCTCCTCTGTGTCCCCCTCCTCCTCGTCTCCCTCCTCCCTCCCTGTCACGTCTACACTCACACTTGCATGCACACCATCTTCAGCCACTACGTCCATCACTAGCACACCCACCAGAACACTCCGCACACGTGCAGTCACCACCCCCACTACCATTTACACGTCCCCTGTGTCCTCTCCCAGTGTGTCTGTCACCCCCTCTTCCAAACCACACAAACGCAGGCAGCCACCCACCCAACAGCCATCCACCTCACGACCAGCACAAGCACCTGCACCCAAAGACACCAGACTTCACTCTCCTACAACCACATCCTCTTCCTCCACTCCCATACCCACTACAACTACCCTTCCCTGTCTTACTAAATTTCATTTCCTTTCCAACCTTGACCTCTTTCCATCAACTGACCCACCCCCTCCATCTCATAAGGCTCCAATCAGCTCCTCAGCCACCACAAAACCTGGACCTACTAAAACAGTCGTCCAAGGATTTTGGAGTCCACCACCTTCAAGCACAGCTACTTCGGCTAGGAGTAAGGAGACGGACAGCCCACCCCCTGCAAAAAAAGCCAAGAAAGCCAGTGCCCGGCGCGAGAGGCCAAAGATAGCAGGCTCCAAGAGCACTACCCTGGCACCGTCAGGGAGTGGGGTCCCACCTGGCACACCGGCAAAGGGAGGAAAGGGCCACAGAAGAGCAGGGAAGGGTGGCAAGGGCAGCACGCCCGACAAGTCCGGCAGCAGGCGAGCTGCCCAGGAGGGCCCCACCAGCCCCAGCCCAGCTGCACAGGAGGGCCCCGCCAGCCCCATGCCATCTGCCCATGAGGGCCCCGCCAGCCCCCAGCCCAGCTGCACAGGAGGGCCCCACCAGCCCCAGCCCAGCTGCACAGGAGGGCCCCACCAGCCCCATCCCAGCTGCACAGGAGGGCCTCCGCCAGCCACAGCCCAGCTGGGCAATGAAGGAGCGTCAGCCACAGCGCAGCTGGGCAATGAAGGAGCGCCAACTCAAGCAACGCTGAACATGGCAAGGACTGCCAAGGCAAGCACCGCTGAACAGGGCACCGCCATCTCAAGAACCGATGAACAGGGCCCTTCAAGTCAAGAACCGCTGAACAGGGCCCTTCAAGTCAAGAACCGCTGAACAGGGCATCGCCATCTCAAGAACCGCTGAACAGGGCACCGCCATCTCAAGAACCGCTGAACAGGGCCCTTCAAGTCAAGAACCGCTGAACAGGGCCCTTCAAGTCAAGAACCGCTGAACAAGGCACCGCCATCTCAAGAACCGCTGAACAGGGCCCTTCAAGTCAAGAACCGCTGAACAGGGCCCTTCAAGTCAAGAACTGCTGAACAGGGCACCGCCATCTCAAGAACCGCTGAACAGGGCACCGCCATCTCAAGAACTGCTGAACAGGGCACCGCCATCTCCAGAACCGCTGAACAGGGCCCCACCATCTCAAGAACCGCTGAACAGGGCCCTTCAAGTCAAGAACCGCTGAACAGGGCACCGCCATCTCAAGAACCGCTGAACAGGGCACCGCCATCTCAAGAACCGCTGAACAGGGCACCGCCATCTCAAGAACCGCTGAACAGGGCCCCGCCATCTCAAGAACCGCTGAACAGGGCACCGGCATCTCAAGAACCGCTGAATAGGGCCCCGCCATCTCAAGAACCGCTGAACAGGGCACCGCCATCTCAAGAACCGCTGAACAGGGACCTTCAAGTCAAGAACCGCTGAACAGGGCACCGCCATCTCAAGAACCGCTGAACAGGGCCCTTCACTTCAAGCACTGCTCCGCTGGGCCCTTCATCTCAAGCACCGCTACGCTGGGCCCTTCAACGCAAGCACCGCTCCACTGGGCCCTTCATCTCAAGCACCGCTCCGCTGGGCACCGCCGTCTCTGCAACGCTCCGCTGGGCCCTTCATCTCAAGCACCGCTCCGCTGGGCACCGCCGTCTCTGCAACGCTCCGCTGGGCCTTTCATCTCAAGCACCGTTCCGCTGGGCACCGCCGTCTCTGCAACGCTCCGCTGGGCCCTTCATCTCAAGCACCGCTCCGCTGGGCACCGCCGTCTCAAGCACCGCTGGCCCATTGGCAGGAGGGGCAGGCCCGCATCTGTGTCGGGCAGGGCTGCACGGAGCACTCTGGGCACCATGCCTCCTCCAGAACCAGTGGAGTCTGAAATCCACTTGTGAGACTGTGGCTTTGCACTCCCCAGGATGGCACAGTGGCCAATCCATCCACCCACTGTAGAGACTTGTGAGACTGTGGCTTTGCACTCCCCAGGATGGCACAGTGGGCAACCCACCCACTGTAGAGACTTGAGAGACTGTGGCTTTGCACTCCCCAGGATGGCGCAGTGGGCAACCAACCCACTGTAGAGACTTGTGAGACTGTGGCTTTGCACTCCCCAGGATGGCGCAGTGGGCAATCCACCCACTGTAGAGACTTGTGAGACTGTGGCTTTGCACTCCCTAGGATGGAACAGTGGGCAACCCACCCACTGTAGAGACTTGAGAGACTGTGGCTTTGCACTCCCCAGGATGGCACAGTGGGCAATCCACCCACTGTAGAGACTTGTGAGACTGTGGCTTTCCACTCCCCAGGATGGCACAGTGGGCAACCCACCCACTGTAGAGACTTGAGAGACTGTGGCTTTGCACTCCTCAGGATGGCACAGTGGGCAATCCACCCACTGTAGAGACTTGTGAGACTGTGGCTTTGCACTCCCCAGGATTGACCAGTGGCCATGGAGGCCCCTCGTGGATCTGGCGTTGTGGACTCCTCTGGCTGAGGTGCCCCCCCTTCCCTTCCCCCTGAGGTGCCTGTAGTTTTGCTATCTGATGCCCCTGCAGTGTTCTCTCCATTGGAGCCGGGTATCGTGTGTGGGCTTTGCCCATGTGTTTAGGCCCATTGGCCCACGAACAATGGCTGATACCCAATTTGGACAGGACAATTTACATATGTATATATATTTATAGATGTTTGATATATTTTTTTACTTAGCCGTACAATATACTTCAAATTTCATGATCATTTTTTTTTTGTCTTTGCATTCTTCCGAGGGGTTTGGGGGTGTCAGTCTGAGTTGTTGCTCTGCATTGATGTGTATGTAGTTGTGGGTGAGGGTGAGGGTGGGTGTGTCGCGTATGTGTGTCCCCGTAATTTTATACCTCCCCTGTGTCGTAGGTGCAGTACTCACCGTTGTCTTCTGCGCCGGCGTTCGTGCTCCTGGTAGAGCAGCAGGAAGACAATGGCTGGTAGGATGTGTAGTTCGGGTTCCATGCTGTCCAGATTCCTTTTGGAGTGTGTAGAGGTGAGCGTTTTCCGTTCGTAATGTCTGTTTCCGCCCTGTTTTTATCGGCGGGGCTACCGCCCCGGAAAAGGTGGCGGATTGGTGGGTTGTGATAGGGTGGGGGGTACATTGTCTCCCGCCTGTCTGTTGGCGGTGACCGCCGCACTGTTTGTTTGTCCTGCCGTGGCGGTCGGAGTGTTAAAGTGGCGATCTCTGTTGGCGGTTTCCGCCAGGGTCAGAATTCCATTTTTTTAACCGCCTGCCTGTGGGCGGTTTGGCCGCCGCTTTAACACCGTCCGCCAGGGTTGGAATGAACCCATGAGTGTTTTCCTTCATGTGTGTAAGTACTGTGTGTGACTACAGTGGTATTGCATGAGCTTTATATGTCTCCTAGATAAGCCTTGGCTGCTCATTCACTGATACCTCTAGAGAGCCTGGTTTCTAGACACTGACTACTCTACACTAATAGGGAATACCTGGACCTGGTATAAGGTGTAAGTACCATAGGTACCCACCATACCCCAGGCCTGCCTCCTGCAGCATGGCAATCAGTGGTGCTGTAAATGGCAGATGTTGTAACCAACCTAATTGAAGATATGTGTGAGTTGTATATATGCATTCTCAATATGTGTGCATTGATCATGTTACATACACATTTCATATGTTTCCACATAGTAATCCTGGCATGAGGAGAAGAAGACAGCCTGTAGTGTACCACCCATTAGTAGACCTGCAGACCATGGAAGAGAGACATACTATCCAGACATATTGGCTGAATAGGCACTCGATCATGGATCTTTGTGAAGAGTTGGAGCCTGATCTGATACTTGCCATTCGCAATTCCCATAGCACACCTTCCATCGTTCATGTGATGTCAGTACTACACTTCCTGACTATTGGGTTGTTTCAGAATACAGTGGCCCTAACTGCAGGGATGTCTAGGTCCATGTTCAGTCTGGTTTTGAAAGATGTTCTGGCCTATACTTCTCTACACTTGAATCCTTCTCTACCTTCCAATCCACGTCTGGCTAGGTTTAATTCACAGCTCCCTTGTGTATTTACTCAGACAACCCCAAACACAGGATGCTCAGTCACACTTGGACACATATGGAATGGGTCTTCCTGGAGGGTGGTGGGCCTGACACTTGCATGTCAAAGGACAGTAGCCTGCCCTCACACAAAGGACTGCCACACCCCCTACTGGGACCCTGGCAGACAGGATGGAACTGAAAGAGGACCTTTTGCACTTCTATGCCACTCTTTGAAGTCTCCCCCACTTCAAAGGCACATTTGAGCATTTAAGCGGGGTCTCTGACCCTACCAACTCAGACACTTCTGGACAAGATACCACTAGTGAGGAATCACTGAACCAGAACCTGCAACCTGCCTAGAAGAACTGCCTGGCTACCCAAAGGACTCACCTGGATTGCTTTACTGAGAAGGACTGCTGCCTTACTGTTGCCCTGCTGCCTTGCTGCTCTCTGGCTGTGCTGAGAAGTGCTCTCCAAGTGTTTGGATAGAGCTTGCCTCCTGTTCCCTGAAGTCTCAGGACCAAAAAGAGGTCATCAATGCAGCACCTGCTGTGCAGCAGAAATTTCCATGCAACGTCCACCGAATCGATGCAACCCCTGTGACTTCGTCTTGCATGACCAGGATTTCACTGCATCATCCCTGGGGCGTCCTAAAACCCCACAACCCGAAGAGGATCCCAGTGTCCATGCGTAAATCAACGCAAAGCCTGCCCTGCGTGAAAACTAAACGATACATCATCTGTGTGTGCCGTATAAATCAACGCACACCTCCCCGTTTCCACGCAACTCCTCCTCTGCGGTACCTTGCTGAGAATTCGAATGCAAACCAGGTACTTAGGGGGTCATTACGACCTTGGCGGTATAAGGCGCTTACCGCCGTGCAGAAGACCACCAATACACCGCCGCGGCCGTGGTAGACCGCCACAGCTATTATGACACACATCTCGGAATACGCCGAAAATTCAGACACCCACACAAGTCCGCCACACCAAAGGTCAGCGATAAACATGCGGAAACAAATCCTACACCTCCACGCCAACAGAAACACGCACATGCTATTACGACCCACGAATCCACGCGGCGGTCTTTCAACTGTGGTATTCCATTGGCGGTACACACCGCCGCGCTCAAAATACACACACAGCTCCAAAACACAGCCACATTGGACATTTCGAAATACACACACCTGATACACATACACACACCACTCCCACACACCCAATACAATATAAAACACACACCCACATCACACACAAACCCCTAAAACCAGAATTTCTGAGAGAAGGCCAGAAAGAGACAGCACAGAATAGAGAACCCCATCACACAGAGGCACACTACACCATCACCCACACAACACCCATGCACAAAACACCACATACCACTACACTCACCACACTCATCAACACACACACCACCCCACACATCACACACACCACGCCATGGCGGCACGCCAAAGACACCCCCGCTTCTCCGAGGAGGAGCTCAGGGTCATGGTCGAGGAAATCCTACGGGTAGAGCCACAGCTATTTGGATCACAGGTACAGCACACATCAATAGCCAGGAAGATGGAGCTATGGCAAAGAATAGTCGACAGGGTCAACGCTGTGGGACAGCACCCAAGAAATAGGGAGTACATCAGGAAGAGGTGGAACGACCTACGGGGGAAGGTGTGTTCCACGGTATCCAGGCACCACATCGCGGTACAGCGGATTGGCGGCGGACCCCCACCTCCTCCCCCACAACTAACAACATGGGAAGAGCAAGTCTTGTCCATCTTGCATCCTGAGGGCCTCGCAGGAGTCATTGGAGGAACGGACACTGGTAAGTCAAATTTCAACTATCATATCCCCCACCCTACCTGCATGCTATCACACACACCCACCATCACACCCTCCCCTATCACTCCAAATCCTCACCTATCTACCCATGACACCAACCACCCATCCCAACCCCAAAACCTGCATGACCTAACTAAGCATGGATACCCATCACTAAAGCATGCCCACTGCACAGACCCAAAACACCCCCCAACTATCACCACACAAGCCCCCACACAGGAATGCCTGCACTGGGGTACACGCACATCCAAACATTGCACATCATGAAACACACACATGCAATAATCATGTACTCATACCCCGACAGGAACCCGAAGGAACGTCACCACACCAGAGGGTCCAGACAACACCACACTACCCCCAGACGAGGCCCACAGTGACGACAGCAGCTCTACCCCACTGGATCTTGATGACCAGCCCGGACCATCGTGGGCCTCAGGACAGTCGGTTCCCCTTGCCCAGCCACAGCCCAACACCGAACTGCCACCCTCTGGGAACACCAGCACAGCACCCACCCAGCGAGCCCAAACCTCCCTACCCAGGACAGGTCAATCAGCGGTGTGTCCACCACTACAGGGCACCCAGGCAAACCCACCACCCCAACAACAACAGGGACCTGGGGGCAGTGGTAGTGGGCACACGGTCCAGGGGACGGAGGCACAGGAACACAGGGGAACTGGGAGGGCTGCTGTGCGACAGAGGGAGGACAGGCCAAGGGAACCTACTCTCAACGAGGCCCTCTCCTCCATCATGGGAGCATACCACCACTCCCAGGAGACGATGGCAACGGTACTGGCCAAGTTGCAGGAGACCCTGCGTCTGCAGGAGAAACAGTATTTGGGGTTCAGGGAGGAGCTCAGGACCATCGGCTCCGCCCTGGGCACCATTGTAGGGGTGCTGACGGACATTCAAAAGACCTTGAGGGACACCGTGGCACTCCAAGGGGCCCCTGACACTAGCCACGATGATGAAATGCCCACCACCTCCGCCGGCGCTAGAGGACAGGAGGCACCGCCACAGGACCAACACACCAGCACCCCATCCCCTGCAGATGGACCACCACCACGCAAGCGGGCCCTGAGATCCAGGAACAGGACAGAGCAAGATGGCAAGACCCCGCCAGGAAATAAGACCACCCTGATCGTCCTCCCACTGTCCCACTTTGTTACCCTGTCCAAATCGGAACTGCCCCAGCTCCACTTCCAATGGCCAGATGTGCAATGTACCTGTGAGACTAATAGACTGGACTCTGCCATGGACATTCCTCCACCATCACCCATCCCCATTTCACAACCCCCCTTCATTGTTATGCACTTAAATAAACACCCTTGAAACACTAATAAAACTGGAGTCAGTCAATGATTGTGAACTTTGTATTGTCAATTACAGTGTTAAAAAAGGTTACCCAATGGAAGGCCAACATACCAATGTCACACATCACAAGCCTATCAAGGGTGCAAGCTGTTGACACGTAGGTTACCACAATAGTGAAACTGAAATGGAAGGGGACAACTCAGTTAACAAATAGGGAGAATAATGTAGGTACAGGATAGAGGTAGACGTGTGAAAGTTAATAATATGTGAAACATGAAAATGTACTCACCTGTGTCTCACTGAAAATATTGCTGTATGACTGACTCCCTGTTGTCGTTTTCATCTTCATCAGCTTCCTCCTCATCACTGTCCACAGGCTCCCCAGGCTCCCCCGCTGCAACAACACCGTCATCTGGATCATTCTCCTGCAGAAAAGACACCTGGCGTCGAAATGCCAAGTTATGGAGCAGGCGATGATGATGTCGCACACCTTCTTCGGTGAGTACAATAGGGATCCACCAGTCATATGGAGGCACCTGAACCTGGCCTTCAGGAGGCCGAAGGTCCGCTCGATCATCCTCCTAGTCCGCCCATGGGCCTCATTGTACCGTTCCTCTGCCCTGGTCCTGGGATTCCTCACTGGGGTTAATAGCCATGACAGGTCGGGGTAACCAGAGTCCCCCAATAGCCATACACGGTGCCTCTGGAGTTGACCCATCATATCAGGGATGCTGCTATTCCGCAGGATGTAGGTGTCATGCACAGAGCCAGGGAACATAGTATTTACCTGCGAGATGTACTGGTCTGCCAAACAGACCATCTGGACATTCATGGAATGATAACTCTTCCTGTTCCTGTACACCTGTTCATTCCTGCGGGGGGGACCAGAGCTACATGGGTCCCATCAATGGCACCTATGACGTTGGGGATATGTCCAAGGGCATAGAAATCACCTTTCACTGTAGGCAAATCCTCCACCTCAGGGAAAATGATGTATCTTCTTACGTGTTTCAGCAGTGCAGACAACACTCTGGACAAGACGTCGGAAAACATAGGCTGGGACATCCCTGATGCCATGGCCACTGTTGTCTGAAAAGACCCACTTGCAAGGAAATGCAGAACTGACAGCACCTGCAAGTCAGGGGGGATTCCAGTCGGATGGCGGATTGGTGACATCAGGTCTGGCTCCAACTGGGTACATAGTTCCTGGATTGTGGCACGTTCAAACCGGTAGGTCACGATGACATGTCGCTCTTCCATTGTCAACAGGTCCACCAGCGGTCGGTACACCGGCGGATTCCGCCATCTTCCAATATGTCCCAACTCACGTTGCCTAAGAAGGACAACAGCGAAGAAACTGTCAGCATTCCTCCAGGTATGTACCCACAGTCACACACAAGACTACAACAGACAATTAACCCATCCGGGAAAGGTTTTGAGTGTAGGCCTCGGTATGTGTGACGCAGTAGTAATTGAAGCCATGTGGGCCCCTGAAATGGCAACTGCCTGACCTCTAAACTGGGACAATGGGATTGGGGGGTAACTGCGCTGGCCTTGGACACCGTCGCGGTAGGCAGTCGTAGAGCGCGGCGCAATGCTGCATTGGTTAACATTGGACCCTATGGGTCCCAGGAGCCAATGAACAGGTGCGCCGCCGGTGATGATGCGCACCGCCGCGGACGTCACCGCCGCGGACGTCACCACCATTTTCTATCTCTTCAATCACTAGATACCTGACCTTCGACAGGAGAGGACCTACACTGCTAGTGCTGCTGTGACCTCAGTCTGGAAGCGATGATGGCTGCTGCGTCTGGGGAAAGAGCCCCTGCCTTCACTGCACAGGAGTTGGAGAAACTTGTGGATGGGGTCCTCCCCCAGTACACGCTACTCTACGGTCCTCCAGACCAACAGGTTAGTACACAGGGAGCACGTTGGATGGGCTAGGCTTGGGTGGAGAGGGCTGGGTGGATGAGGGAAGGGGGCAGAGTACATAGAACAGTTATGCATGGGGATGAATGGGCCACAGGGATAGAGTTGGGAGGGGGCCAATCACAACAACGGTGCAGTAGGTAATGACTGTCCTCTTTCCTTGTGCATGTCATGTAGGTCAGCGCCCACCAGAAGAGGGACATTTGGCGTGCCATCGCCAAGGAAGTCCGGACCCTGGGGGCCCACCAGAGACGGGGCACCCACTGCTGTAAGAGATGGGAGGACATTCGCTGCTGCAGCAAGAAGACGGCGGAGGCTCAGCTTGGGATGGCCTCCCAACGTGGGAGGGGTGCCCGTCGCACCATGACACCCCTGATGTTCCGGATCCTGGCGGTGGCCTACCCGGAGTTGGATCGGTGCTTAAGGACATCACAGCAGACACAAGGGGGTGAGTACTACCTCATCATATGGACTTTGCGTGCATTGGAGGTGTCTGGGTGGGGGTGGTGGGTTGTGGGTGTCCCTAGGCCAGGGCGAGTTACTTAGGCAAGGCCCCTCAGTTATGTAGGCCATGTGGCACTCTACCCCAGCTCAAAACAGAGGGAAGTTGATGTATAGTTGCCCCTTTGCCATCCATGTGGGCAGATTACTACCATTGCCATGTAGGCCATATCCCAGAAATAGCATGTGCAGAGGTCAGGAGCACGGCGTAATGCATGGGGATGCTGCGTCTGTCTTGTCTGCCAACGGTAGCGGTATGCCATGCACTAAACTCTCTTTCTTCTGTCTCCCCCCTTTTCCTGCTCTCCCTGTCCTTTTGTACATCAGCATCAACAGGCGGAGGTACAGTGGCACCGGAGCACGAGGGAGCTGCATCCCACATGGCCATGGAGGGCCACACCACAGACTCTGAATTCACCAGTGGGACGGAGGGTGAGGGGAGCTTCATGTCGGCCACCAGATCGCCAACCAGCGACACGGACTCGTCCGCCGATGGGAGCTCCCCTGTGGTGGCGGCACCATCTGTGCGCCCCACTTCTACAGGTACAGCCACCACCTCCCCTACCAGCACCGCCCTCCCAGCAGCCCCTCAGCGTGTGTCCCGTGCCCGCTCACCCAGGAGGGTGGGCATCACCTTCGCCCCAGGCACCTCAGGCCCTGCCCCAGTCACCCCTGCTGCCCTCAGTGAGGAGGCCATTGACCTCCTCAGGTCACTCACTGTTGGGCAGTCTACCATTGAGAATGCCATCCAGGGTGTAGAACGAGAGTTGAAACACGGTAATGCATTCCTGGAAGGCATTCATTCTGGTCAGGCTGTCCTTCAGCTAAGCCTGCAATCTCTGGCTTCAGCACTGATGGCAGCCATTGTCCCTGTGTCCAGCCTCCCCCCTCCAACCTCCTCCACACAGACCCAATCCCCTGTACCCCAGCCCATCCCAAGCACACCTACAGACCAGCAGGCACACAAGTCAACACCCAAAAGTAGCTCAAGCAAACATAGGCACCACACACACCACAGGCACTCACACAAGCATCACACCCATACAGACACAGCAACATCCACTGTCTCCACTGTGTCCCCCTCCTCCCTCCCAGTGTCGTCTACACACACACCTGCATGCACCACATCTACCGGCACTAGGACTCGCACCAGAACACCCAGCACCACAAGCCGCTCACCTGCACTCACCACCTCCACTGCCATTTACACGTCCCCTGTGTCCTCTCCCAGTGTGTCTGTGACGCCCCCTCCCAAAGTACACAAACGCCGGCAATCACTCACCCAACATCCATCCACCTCACAACAGCCTCCAGTACCTGCACCTGCACCCAAAACACCTAAAGTGACACCTCCTACAACCACCTCCACTCCCAGACCCCCTCCAACTACCCATCCCAGTGTCCGTCAGAAACTGTCCCTCTGTCAAATTGACCTGTTTGCCCCCCCCTCCAGTTCATCAGTCCCGTCGTAGCGCCTCAGCCAAAAAGCCTCCAGTACCAGTGGTGCGTGTTCCAGGTTTTTGGAGTGCACCGTCCACCAGGGCAGGCAGTAGGACCCGGAGCCAAGGCACTGTCAGCCCACCCCCTGTAAAGGCACCGAAATTGGAGAGTGGACGACGGGACCGTGTCAAGACTCCTGGTGGGACAACAAGTGAAATGGGATCGAAGGCGATTGGTGAGTCAGCTCTAACTCCAAAGAAGGTGGGGAAGGTTCCGAAGAAGTCTGCCCAGCCTGTTGTGAGTGTCACGGCAGAGAAGTGCGCCATCATTTCCGGCGGTCCAGACACAACCCAAGTATCGTTACTGGTCAGGAGACCACCGCCAGAGTCATTGCCCAGGAGGGCCCAAGTATCGTTACTGGTCAGGAGACCACCGACAGAGTCAGTGCCGAGTAGGGCCCAAGTATCGTTACTGGTCAGGAGACCACCGCCAGAGTCAGTGCCTAGGAGGGCCCGAGTATCGTCACTGGTCAGGAGACCACCGCCGGAGTCAGTGCCCAGGAGGGACCAGGATCCCACAGCCCCGCTGGGCGATGATGGAACGTCATGCCACACCCCAATGTCCAGTGTGGAGTTCGTCATGCCACACCCCAATGTCCAGTGTGGAGTTCGTCATGCCACACACCAATGTCCAGTGTGGAGTTCGTCATGCCACACCCCAATGTCCAGTGTGGAGTTCGTCATGCCACACACCAATGTCAGTATCTGAACCGCCATCTCAGGCTACCGCTGAACAGTCCATAGCCAGCCATGGCAAAGCACCGCTGAACAAGGGCAAGACCGCCATGGTGAAGACCGCTGAACAGTCCATAGCCAGCCATGGCAAAGCACAGCTGAACAAGGCCAAGACCACCATGGCAAAGCACAGCTGAACAGTCCATAGCCAGCCATGGCCAAGCACTGCTGAACAAGGTCAAGACCGCCATGGTGAAGACCGCTGAACAGTCCATAGCCAGCCATGGCAAAGCACCGCTGAACAAGGCCAAGACCGCCATGGTGAAGACCGCTGAACAGTCCATAGCCAGCCATGGCAAAGTACCGCTGAACAAGGGCAAGACCGCCATGGTGAAGACCGCTGAACAGTCCATAGCCAGCCATGGCAAAGCACCGCTGAACAAGGCCAAGACCGCCATGGCAAAGCACCGCTGAACAGTCCATAGCCAGCCATGGCAAAGCACCGCTGAACAAGGCCAAGACCGCCATGGCAAAGCACCGCTGAACAAGGCCAAGACCGCCATGGCAAAGCACCGCTGAACAGTCCATAGCCAGCCATGGCAAAGCACCGCTGAACAAGGCCAAGACCGCCATGGTGAAGGCCGCTGAACAGTCCATAGCCAGCCATGGCAAAGCACTGCTGAACAAGGGCAAGACCGCCATGGTGAAGACCGCTGAACAGTCCATAGCCAGCCATGGCAAAGCACCGCTGAACAAGGGCAAGACCGCCATGGTGAAGACCGCTGATCAGGGCAAACACCGTGTGGCTATGAATAGGCCGCCACATCAGGCATCCTTCTCCCATGTGCAGCTGGGACAGTGACAGGACAGGAACTTTCACGGGGAGACTCATCCAGTCTGACCACCAGTCCCACCCAGTACCAGTTGAGAACTGCATCTACTTGCGTCAATGTGGCTTTGCACTCCCCAGGATGGTCCAGTGGGCAACCCACCCACTGTAAATACTTGAGAGTCTGTGGTTTTGCACTCCCCAGGATGGTCCAGTGGGCAACCCACCCACTGTAAAGACTTGAGAGACTGTGGCTTTGCACTCCCCAGGATACATCAATGGGCATGGAGCCCCGTTGCGAATCTGGCTTTGCAGTCATGTGGCTGAGGTGCCCCCCCTTCCCTTCCCCCTGAGGTGCCTGTAGTGTTTCAATCTGATGCCCCGGCAGTGTTCTCTCTGATTTTGGTCAGGTATCTATTGTGGGCCTCGCCCATGCATTTTTGGACTGTTGATGCACAGACATTGTTGTGTACATTTCTGCACTACTTCTTGTATTGTATATATAAATATGACAGATTTCGAGATATGATTCAGTATATTTTTATATGACATGTATATTGGCACATTACAATATTTGAACGGATCTCGCTTTGTCTTTGCATTCTTCCGGGGGGATTGTGGGTTTTAATGTGATATTTTTGACTGCATTGGTGTGTATGTTGTAATATGTGAGGGTGGGGGTGGGGGTGTTTGGTGGGTGTCCCCCTAACTTTTGCCTCCCCCTCCCCTGTGTCGTAGATGCAGTACTCACCGGTATGTTCTGTGCCTACGTTGCTGTTGTTCGTACAGGAGCAGAAAGACAAGGGCAGGTGGTATTTGGAGTTCCGGCTCCATAGAGTCGTCGTTCCTCATGGAGTGTGTTGAGGTGAGCGTTTTCCCATAGCAAAGGCTGTTTCCGCCGTGTTTTTATCCACGGTGAATCCACACCGGAAAAGGTGGCGGATTGGTGTGTTGTAGTAGTGTGGGCGGTACTTTGTCTCCCGCCTGTCTGTTGGCGGTGACCGCCACGCTGTTTGTCTGTACCGCCGTGGCGGGACGAAGTGTTAAAGTGGCTGTCTTTGTTGGCGGTTACCGCCAGGGTCGTAATTCCCCTTTTTTTTTCGCCGGCCTGTTTGCGGTATTACCCCACCTTTTACACCGTCCGCCAGGGTTGTAATGACCACCTTAGTGTTTGCACCAGACATTTGCTGCATTTTAAGAACTAATGACTCTTTATATCATTTTCTAAGTGATGTTCCAACGTGTACTTATTGAATCTTAATCGTTTTGACCTGCATCTTACCAGATATATTTCTCTAAACACTGTGTGGTGTATTATTGTGGTGTTCTACGGTGTTATTGCATAAATACTTTACGCATTGCCTTCTAAGTTAAGCGTGACTGCTCAGTGCCAAGCTACCAGAGGGTGGACACAGGATAATTTGGATTGTGTGTGACTTACCCTGACTAGAGTGAGGGTCCTTGCTTGGACAGGGCATAACCTGACTGCCAACCGAAGACCCCATTTCTAACACTCATGTTTTCTCAACTGACTCCCTCTTGCATGATCTTGAAGCAGCAGCTACCTTGGACATCTCTATCTCAGACTACACCCATATTGAACTGGCTTGGTCCACTGCTACTCTATTTCACAGGACCCACTTACAATGGCATTTACCCCTGAGGCTCCTCTGGGATCTGGTGGATCATCCTGTTCTTAACATTTTTCTTTTACTTACTAGCAACATTATCAACAGGGAGGGATTTGGAAAACACCTTCTAGTAGAGTGCATATCAAGACGTTGTTTATTATTGTTGTGATATTATTACGAAATTAGTTTTCATTCATGTGCCATGTCTAAATGATACAAATGTGTAGTCTCTCTTTAGGGGATATATTAATTACCAATGTGCTAGGGGTCATTTTCTAATTGCGGATCCATCACTGTGTCTGATTCCTTGTTACCCTTATACCCAATAGATTACCAAATTGATTGTCATGAGTCACATTCAGATATAAACTGGGGCCCATATTTATACTTTTTAACGCACAACTGCGCCAACGCAGTTGTGCGTCAAAACTTTTACCGCCGGCTAACGCCATTCCAGAGCGCCATGCGGGTGCCTCATTTATTGAATGACGTTAGCCGGCGCTGCGGACTGGTGTGCGTAAAAAAAAATGACTCACACCAGGCAGCGCCGGCAAAGGGGAAAATGGAGGTTGGGCGTCAAAAAATGGGGCAAGTCAGGTCTAAGGCAAAATTCAGGCTTCAACCCGATTTGCGCCATTTTATTTTACGCCCAACCTCCATTGACATGACTCCTGTCTTAGCAAAGACAGGAGTCATGCCCCCTTGCCCAATGGCCATGCCCAGGGGACTTATGTCCCCTGGGCATGGTCATTGGGCATAGTGGCATGTAGGGGGGCCCAAATCAGGCCCCCCTATGCCACACAAAAAAAGGGAAAAAAATACTTACCCCAACTTACCTCAACTTCCCTGGGATGGGTCCCTCCATCCTTGGGTGTCCTCCTGGGGTGGGCAAGGGTGGCAGGGGGTGTCCCTGGGGGCATGGGAGGGCACCTCTGGGCTCCTTCTGAGCCCACAGGTCCCTTAACGCCTGCCCTGACCCAGGCGTTTAAAAACGGCGCCCATCAGGCTGGGCGCCGTTTTTTAAGGCCTGCCCCCTCCTGTGCGTCAAAATGACATCAGAGTATAAATATGGGGCACAGGCCTTAAAGTCATTTTTTGGACGGGAACGCATACCTTGCATATAATTAACGCAAGGCTGGTTCCCCCTTCCAAAAAATGACGCACATGGTGGAACTTTGACGCCCGCGGGGTCGGACGTCAAAGTATAAATATGGGGCAGGGTTTGCGCTGATTGTGCGTCAAAAAAGTTGACGCACATTCGGCGCAAACAGAGAATAAATATGCCCCTGGGTTTTTTAACCCTTCTGTTTCTGTCTTATGAAGTAGTCTTTCTTGTGACAGTGTCACATAGAGTTGTTAGAATGCCAGATATTTAACATCCCAAATATTCAACAATCACCTTCATAATTTACATTCATTTCATTGACATTTAGTGAGATCACGATTTGATATTTCACTGTCATATGTTAATTGGTACACTTACTCTAGACAAACCTGTATCTATTCGATCCTACAGTGTCCCCCACTTCTCTGATGTAGAGGGATTGTGCACTTGATCTGCAAACTTCTAATTTCTGTTTCCAGGAAAATCTAAAACACATTCACTATCAATCAAAGTCTAACCTGGAAACTTTCACAGTGCCCTTTAAGTACTCTTTTCATTGTTACAGGAAAAAAAAGATATGGTAAAGGCAAACACATACTTAACCAGTAATGAATAAGGGAAAAGGGTTATATTTGATCCTCAGGGACTCAAACTGGAAGTTTCTCACCCTCTGACGGTCTAAAGTTTAATTTAGAAGGACAAGTTGTTGTGGTCAAGAGGCTTCAATTACAAAGAATTCAAATGATTCTTCTAGTTGGGTATCTAGAATTGTTGCAGACATGTTTTACAATTAAGAAATCAATTACAATTAGCCACTTCTTTAGGGCCAACACATATGCTTTTATCTTGACTAATATGGCCAAAAATGTAAATACAGTGAAGTAACAGCTATACCACAAAGGGGTGAGTTACAAAGAAGACAAAAGCCAGTTTCAGAGCAAGGCAAAAAGCAATTACATTTGCTAGTTCTACCACAATGAAATTAATTATGCAAGAGAGCAGGAAGATCGATTAAAACCATATACTATACTCCTAGTGGAAAGGGGTAACACCAAATAAGCAATAGGAAAAGCTAGATTCTAATGTTAAAGTGCACAACTCATATTGTGTCAGATGTTGTTTACACAGATGCAAAATTAGGTTGTTTTTTTTAAGCCAGTTGGTACCAAATTCAATAAAAGGGCAAGAAAGTGTGTGCCAGTATCCAGTATGGCAGCAACTCCCACGTTGGTTCGGGGTGGATGGGATGCATGGCTTGCACAATGCAGGCTGAGTGAAGGGGGAAGCCAGAGGGCCACCATATTCCCTCTGCTGTACACTCATTTTATAAGAGCTGGCCCACCGGTATCATCTCCTGTGCATCTGTTCTTCTCCATGGGGGGCTTGGATTGGAGAACACTGTCAGTGTCTCCATGTTCTTCTCTTTGCTTCTGGTTCCCATAATCCTGTAGTGAGGATTGATTTCTGGGTTATTTACAGCCCCGTCTATGATGGCAGCCCCTCATGCATTTAGTACAGGTTCCCAACCTATCAGGGCAATATGTAGCCTTCCTATGTATACTTCCTCTTCTGCAGTATAAAAGGCCATTTTTTCCTTTTGCTTCCTAAGCCGCAACACTTCTTTATCTACTGAGAGTGTTTCTTCTTTCATGTGTTTTCCCAGCTTTTCCACTGCAGTGGTTCTTGAAGTAACCTTTTCTGCTTCTCCAGTCCTCTTCAGCCATTGTGGGGTCCATCTCCTGATGACTCACTCAGGACTTCTGCCTGTTGACTTTCTCTTCCATTTAAGAGGTTTTTGCTTTGGGCTTTTTCTCCTCTGGGACTCATTCTGTAAAGCATCATCCGCTTAGGTGTTTACAAATGTATATTGCATTGTGACTACTGGAAGGAGTCTCCTTTACCTCTGGCAGACTGAGACTATTAAAACCTGTGCTTCTCGATCATCGGGCAGTCAGAGGTTGCTCACTGAAAGCCCTTCCCTGAAAGTTCTGACAGATTGCAATGCTTGGCTTCTAGTCCTGAGTGAGACATCATGGATGCAGATCAGACAGCACAGATCTATCCAGCTGAAGCCCTAGTCTAGACGGCTCAATAACTGTGTGACAAAAATGTAGCCCCACATCAAGTCCTCGCTGTCAGACGCTCCAATGTTCTCATAGTATCTTCTATTATACCTCACTTCTCTGGAGACCCAAATAAGCTCAAGAGATTTTTGACCTTTTTGACCATTTGTTTTGCCTAATTTTCACAACATATGGCTAAAGTGGGATTCTTAATGATTGCATCATCCAGCCCAGTACTAGCATGGGTGACCCTCTCAGTAGCCTTACAATATCCATGCCTATCCAACTATTCATCATTTCTAACAACATTCAAACAGATGTTTAAAAGGCCTGACCTTGACGTATCCACTGAAGATGTACTTTGCAATGTCGAGCTGGGAAATCAAGATGCTTTAACCCATATCCCTCATTTCTGTCAGCTGGATACAGAAATCACATGGGTTGAGCAGATCCTGGTTGCTCTCTTTCTCAGAGATTGCAAAGAAGAAATTAAAGATGAACTAGTTCATTTACACCTAGCCAAGACTATTCTGGGATTGATGGATCAGTAACTAACTATTGAACACCAGCTACATGAACTTCAATCTGAAAGATGTAGGCCAGACTTCCTTCTGATTTAGGAGGTGCCCAAGTACCAACCCAGCAAATGGATGGTACCCCCAAAGATCTATTTGCTTCTTTGAGTGAAGAGCCCATGCAAAGCGGTCTAGCTTGAAGTCCTCTTTTGGAGACAGACAGAGAGCATTGTCGCAGGCATGAGGTGTGCATAATCTATGGTTCACCTGAGCATCTGATGCGTGCCAGTCCAGTTCATCCTCAGAAGTCCTCAAAAGTACCAGGTACTGTCCTTTTTGGAAGAGAAAAAGACTGGAATATCTTCTAGCCATTTGAATAAAATGTGAGACAAAAGTTCAAGCCTCACCGTTCTTATTGCCCATGAAGGTGGAACTTCCTAAGGGCCAAAGTGAGAGAATTTTGGCTGTTCTTGATAGCGGAGCAAGTGGAATGTATTTGGATTCTAGTTTGGTCCAGTAATTGAAGATCCCCAGGCTCACCAATTAGTTCTCAGGACAAGTACAAACCACTGATGGACCTCTTTTGGTATGACATGACAACACCTATGAAACTGCCCGTTGGAAAACACTGCAAGGTAATTTATTTTGACCTGATTGAACAACCTAATCATATAGTTGCACTAGGATTTCCATGTCTCGTATGTCTTAACCCTATTATTGACTGAGAGACTAGAATTTGATTGTGCTATGCCTTTAGAACCTGGAGCTGTAGTCCCATTTGGGAGAATCTACTCTTTTTCTGAGTCACAAAAAGAGACCCTGAGACAATACCAAGAGAAAAAGTTAGAGACGGGTCTAATAACTCAATCTTCATCAACTTCTGATGCCTCAATGCTTTTTGTTCAGAAGATGTCAAATGAATTGAGTCTTTGTCTTGAGTTTAGGGATTTAAATAAGATTACCATCAAATATAGCTACTCATTACCCTTTATCAAGAGCATATTAAAATCTGTTTGGGGACTAAAATTATTCACAAGCTTGAACTTTGAGGGGCTTAACATCTACTGTGAATCAAGGAGGGGTGTGTGTAAAAGGTGGCATTCAGGAACCCTCTCAGTAACTTTGAAATCTTAGAAATGCCATTTGGCCTGAGTAGAGCCCCAGTGATCTTTCAATGCTTTATGGGCCATGTCTTTGCTAGCGTACTAAACCACTTTGTTGTTATCTACTTGGATGATATCTTGGTTTATTCTAAAGATCCATTACTCCACCTTTATCACATCTGTCAAGTCCCTGAGAAGCACAATCAAAATCTGTTATTCTGCAAACAGGAAAAGTGTGGATTTGACCAGTCTGAAAAAGAAAATTTAGACATTCAATTAAATGACACAGGAATATCAATGGCACATCAGAAACCTTCTGCTATACTAGACTGGTCGACCCTCTCAATTATCAACACACTTTCCATGGCTTTGCTTAAGAAGGAGATTCTTAAGGTGTCTTAATCACATTAAAGCTAGCTTTTACTCAAGCACCAATTGTTCCTCACCCGGACGCCACTAAAAAATTAATTGCAGAAACTGATGCCTCTGGTTGTGCTAGTGCAGCCATACTCTTTCAACAATGGTATGATGATGGCCTTAAACATCCTGTCTTCTATCTCTCACATATTCTATCAGCAAATAATTATTTAGTTCTGGAATGAGAACTTTAGCCATGAAGATGGTTTGTATTGCAAAGAGACATTTTCTGTTGGGGTCAGGGAACCCTTTCAAATGTGTCTGATTACCATAACCTCCAGTGTCTACAGAATATGCATTGCAGGAATATGTGTCATCACCCGGCTTCGAGGTTAGCAAAGCGGGTACGTGATGGGGTCGGGGGGACCCAGCAAGACGTAACTATGGAACTGCGGTACGTTAGTATCATGAATTTCATTGATCGCTTGGAGGATTGTGCGCCAGAAGGAGGCAATCTTCAGGCAGAGCCACAGTATATGTGTAAGTGTTCCCTCCTGTCCGCACCCACGCCAACACCCTCTGTCTCCACGCTCCCCCACCCCGCCATCCAAGCCAGAGTATAATACATGTAATGGGCTATTTTCAGGAACATTTCCTTGGTGTTTGTGGCACGCGCTGTGATTCTTGCTTGGTGGAGTACGTCACACCACTCTCAATCTGTAAAGGTGCGTTCCCATTCCATTTCCCGTCTATGTCTTGAAGGGGTGGCAGGGATTGCAGCTGGCCCTACCAAATAGGCATAAATGTCAGACAGGAGTCGCTGATGGGTATTTCTAGTCATCAGTCACTGCTCGAAGCAGGCAAGGGGCCTGCTGGTGTAAGGGCATACTGTGGGGGAAGTCACCCAGTGGTGGAGTGCAAGGTACTGCCAACGTGCAGTTGCCGGCGACGGTATGCTACTCGGAGATGGTCAAAGACCATGACTCCGTCCTCAGTAAAGAGGTCTCTTATCCTCTTGCAGTTTGCTTCTTGCCAGTGTGCTAAAGCGGAGTTACCCAGTGCCAGAAGAAAGTCTGGGTTGCCGATGAGCGGCATCTGTGGAGAGACCGGCGTGGACAGCCCCCTCTTAACCTGTACCTTGTCCCATGCTCCCATCGTCTCACTCAAGACCGGGGAAACATACACACCCTCCGATCAGTGTTGTCGCGGCAGCCATGGCACTTTCCAAATATGGACTCCTGCCACTGCCTGGTTGATAAAGCACCAGTATTTCTCAGTGAGGGTTCAGGCCCATTCAACCATGTACCACAATTGGGCCGCATAATAATGGCTCATCAGGTGTGGGACCCTCACGCCCCGTCCGTGTGAGGCACATATGCCTGAGTCATTCTAATCCTCTTTGCTCCCCAAATGAATGTTTGCAGTTTATCTATAAGGTTAGGTGACGGTTACAGTGGCAACGTCTGTATCAGGTACAGTATTTTAGGCAGGAGTGTCATCTTTATTGCCACCAGACAGCCCAGCCATGATATTCCATGTGCCTTTCACCTTCTCAGGTCAGAACAAACCACCTTTATTATCATGTTATAATTGTGAGCCACTGTTGCCTCAAGTGTGGGGTGTATCCAGAGACCCAAGTGTAGGAAAGTCCTCCTTTTTGCCATGGTCACCCCACACTTTTTGGACAGGTACTGGTGGTTACTGACTCTTGGCTGTGCCCTGGGTACTGCTTACCAGTCCCAGGGCCAGTGCTCTGTGTAAAATGGATATGCAAATTAGGCTAATTATAATTGGCTAAGTTAACCTACCAATAGGTCCCTAGTATATGGTAGGACATGTAGGTTTAGGGACCACAGCATAGGTAGTGCACCCATAGGTGCACTGCTGAGGTGCCCAGTGTCATTTTAAAGGGAGGCCTGGCTTGCTGGCTGCTTTTAAATTAAAGTTATATGCAAATTCGACTTTGGAATTAAAAGTAGTTCCAAAGTCTCAAACTGCCTTATTTGTACATATAAGTCACCCCTAAGATGTGCCCTATGTGCCCCTAGGGCTGGGTGCCATGTAACTATAAGCAGGGACTTTATAAAAATAGTTTTATAAGCCCTGGTGAGGTAAAAACAGCCAAATTCATTTTTCCCTCATTGTAGTAAATGGCCTTCATAGGCTAGAATGGGGAGACTTTATTTTAATTTTTAAAGTCTCCTTAAATGATGCATACCAAGAATTTGGTATCAAATTAATTGTTGTAATAAATCCAACAACTTCCAGTTGTTGGATTTAATATAACTTGTTCAGGTAAAGAGTTTTAAACTTGACCTGAAAAGTTGCCCATTTCAGCCCTACATTGTTTTTGCTGCTGTGCTCTGATTGGCCAGCTCTAGTAGCTTGGCCAAGCTGCCTTGATGAGGTGTGAAGTGGCCTGGCTTCACACAAAGGAATGTGCCTGTGGGAGGGAATCTCCCCTCAGCAGATGGTGAGGCAGGAAGGGGGAGGGCTGCCAAACTGGTCTTCAAAGGCAGAGAAGGGCATTTGGAGCAACCAGCAACACCTCCACATCCTGCAACCCCAGACAACTAGGTGCCCCCTTGATTAGATTAGGAGAGGGCAGGAGAGGGGTGTGTTTATGATTTTTAGCCACACCAGTGGGTGGGCTCAGCCAGATGTAACCTCCAAAAATCTGATTCAACCATGATGGATTTTTAGAGAATGTTGCCTCCTGGGATTGATTTTTGCCACAATTCCAAGGACGTGGTCATCACAGGGGGAAGGACCCTGCACCTGATTGGAGAACCAGGACCCCCCTGCTTTTCACCCAGGAGCAAGGATAAAACTGGCAGACCTGCACCCACACCTCAGATCCCCATCAGATTCCAACAAGGAAGAACCAAAGGAGAAGAAGGACTGCACTGCTGGACCCCTGGCCTGCACCTGGAACCTGCACTCAGAAGGACTGCACCAGCTGCACACTTGGGCTTCACCACAAGAAGGACTTTGCCTGGCTTCAACTGGTTCAAGGAGGGACTCCTTGTTTGCTACAGGTGAAAAATTGCTATCCAGAGTCCCCTGCACCAACTCCTGAAGAAAGCGACCAGCTGACCACTGTCCAGTGGCCAAAAAGGAGTTTGCACCAGGTGCATTCTGGGAGTTGTAGTCCGCACCCCCTAAGGACCATCTCAGAACTTCTGGACCCTTGGGGTGAGCTGTGGACCCCAAAAGAACCTTAAAAGGACATCTGGGAGAAGTCCCAGAAGTTTGGAGAAGTTTGGACAACTTTTGTAAAAAAGCTCCATAGAGGGACCGACCCGCCACGGCAACTCTAGCCGGCTTGCCTCAACCGCGACCCGGCCTGATTTGCTGGTTCGTCCCGGTGAAGAAAATCTCCGAAAAAGAGACTAAGTCCGAAGGTAAAAAGTTGACCGGGACCTCCCAGCCAGCGTATCCGAGGAGGGCTCCATGGACGTCGAATCAATATCCAGGTTTACCCCGGTCGAAGGATTTTCACCTCGAAAAAACGACTAAGTCCGAAGGTAAAAATCTCCACCGAGGATTCCAGCATCGCGTATCCGGAGAAGGGCTCCAGGAGGTTGGATTGGACTGGCAGGTTCGTCCTGCTGAAGAAAAAAACTTTGAAAAAGAGACTAAGGTGGTCATTCCAACCTCGGCGGTAAAAGGCGCTTACCGCCAGACAGAAGACCGCCATAACACCGCCGCGGTCGCGGTAAACCGCCACGGTCATTCTGACCCACAACAGGCAAACCGCCAAAATACCGACATCCACAAAAGTCCGCCACACCAAAGGTCAGCGATAAACTGGCGATGACCAAACCTCCACCGTCACGCCAACAGAAATACGCCCATGCCATTACGACCCACGAATCCACGCGGCGGTCTTTCAACTGCGGTATTCTATTGGCGGTACACACCGCCGCGGTCGAAATACACATACTCGTACAAAACACTACCACATTGGACTATTCGAAATACACACACCTGATACACATACACACACCACTCCCACATACCCAATACAATATAAAATACACACCCCCATCACCCACAAACCCCTACAACCAGAAATTCTGAGAGAAGGCGAGAGAGAGACACCACAGTCAACTACCAAGCATCCACAGGCACACAATACCAATACCCACAGAACTTCCACGCACCTCACACAACACACCACTAAATAGAACCCCACCTATCACTACACACTCCACCCCACACATCATCCACACCACCCCATGGCACCTCAAAGACACCCCAGGTTCTCAGATGCTGAACTCAGGGTCATGGTGGAGGAAATCGTATGAGTAGAGCCCCAGCTGTTCGGGACACAGGTGCAGCACACCACCATTGCCAGGAAGATGGAGCTATGGAACAGAATAGTCGACAGGGTCAACGCTGTGGGACAGCACCCAAGAAATAGGGACGACATCAGGAAGCGGTGGAACGACCTACGGGGGAAGGTGCGTTCCATGGTATCCAGGCACAACATCGCGGTGCAGAAGACTGGCGGCGGACCCCCACCTCCTGCCCCACATTTTACAACATGGGAGGAGCAGGTCTTGAACATCCTGCATCCTGAGGGCCTCGCAGGAGTAGCTGGAGGAATGGACTCTGGTAAGTCCCATTTTCACTACTTCATCCCCCCCACCCCACCTGCATGCCAACTCATACCCCCACCCTCACCCTCACCCCCATCACAACTACCCCTTGCAAATGTCTCACCATCACAACCCACCCATCCCAAAACTTAGCCCTGCATGCGGCCCCAAAGCATGGACACCCATCAACAAAGCATGCCCAATGCACATACCCATCACCCCCCCCACCCAAAACACCATCACAACAGCCCCCACAAAGGAATGCCAGCACTGGGGTACACGGACACCCACCCATTGCACGCCATTGGCACACACAGAAGCAATAACCATACTTTTATACCCCTGCAGGACCCGAACGCCAGGTCACCGCGCACGAGGGTCCACAAATGTCCCCTCCACCCCCAGAAGAGGCCCACAGTGATGACAGCAGCTCTGTCTCCCTGGATCTAGATGACCAGCCCGGTCCATCGGGGACCTCAGGACAGTCGGTTCCCCTCAGACAGGCACAGGCCACAGCAGACCTTCCCCCCTCTGGGAACACCAGCACAGCACCCACCCAGCGGGCCCATACCTCTGTCCCCAGGACACGTCAATCAGCGGTGTGTCCACCACTACAGGGAACCCAGGCTAACCTACCACCCCAACAACAACAGGGACCTGGGGGCAGTGGTAGTGGGCACACGGTCCAGGGGACGGAGGACCAAGGAAACAGGGGAACTGGGAGGGCAGCTGTGCGACAGGGGGGGGACAGGCCAAGGGAACCCACTCTCCACGAGGCCCTTTCCTCCATCATGGGAGCATACCACCACTCCCAGGAGACGATGGCGACGGTCCTGGCCAGGTTTCAGGAAATCCAGCTTCTGCAGGAGCAACAGTATATGGGGTTCAGGGAGGAACTGAGAAACATCAGTACCGCCATGGGTACCATCGTAGTGGCCCTGAATGAGTTAATCTCCACATTGCGGACCACTGTGACACCTCAAAGGGCCCCTGACACTAGCATGGACCATGAACTGGCTACCACCTCCGCCGGCGCTAGTGGACAGGAGGCCCCGACAGAAGACCAACAGGCCACCAGAACCCCACCCCCTGCAGAAGGAGAACCACCCCGCAAGCGGGCCCTGAGATCCAGGAAGAAGACAGAGTAACATGTCAAGACCCCCGCCAACATAGGATACCACCCTGATTGTCATCCCACTGTCCCACATTGTCACCCTGTCCAACCTTAAACTGCCACTGCTCCACTTCCCACAGGCATTTGGTCAATGCACCTGTGAACCTGATAGTCTGGACTCTGCCATGGACAATCCTCCACCATCACCCCTCACCGATTTGCAACCATCCATCCAATTTAGAGCACTTGAATTAACACACTTATTGCACATAAACAATCTGGAGTCTGTCTGTGATTTTAACAAATGTATTAGACATGACAGTGCCAAAATTGTTATTCACATTGTGATGCCAACAAACCGCTGTCACACAGCTGCAGTCCATGGGGAAACAAAGCAGATGTCACGCAGTGGGGCCCACAGCTCTGAAAACGGAAGGGAAAGTCACAACACAGTTACCATACACTGGGGGAAAAAGTCAGACAGTAGAGAGGTAGGAGTCTTTAAGTAAATGTAATATGCCGGTGTGTACTCTTACCTGTGTGTCACTGAAAATATTGCTCTATTACTGTGTTCCTGTTGTCTATGTCGTCATCTCCAGCTTCCTCTTCTTCACTCTCCACAGGCTCCACAGCTGCTACAACACCACCATCTGGACCATCCTCCTGCAGAAAAGGCACCTGGCGGCGCAAAGCCAGGTTGTGAAGCATACAGCAGGCCACGATGATCTGGCACACCTTCTTTGGTGAGTACATTAGGGATCCACCTGTCATATGGAGGCACCTGAAACTGGCCTTCAGGAGGCCGAAGGTTCGCTCGATCACCCTCCTAGTCCGCCCATGGGCCTCATTGTAGCGTTCCTCTGCCCTGGTCCTGGGATTCCTCACTGGGGTCAGTAGCCATGACAGGTTGGTTTAACCAGAGTCCCCTAATAACCACACCCGGTGCCTCTGGAGTTGACCCATCACATACGGGATGCTGCTATTCCGCAGGATGTAGGCGTCATGCACTGAGCCGGGGAACTTGGCATTAACATGGGAGATGTACCGGTCTGCCAAACCGACCATCTGTACATTCATCGAAAGATAACTTTTCCTGTTCCTGTACACCTGTTCACTCCTGCTGGGGGGTACCAAAGCCACATGTGTCCCATCAATGGCACCTATGATGTTGGGGATATGTCCAAGGGCATAGAAATCACCCTTCACTGTAGGCAAATCCCCCACCTCAGGGAAAATGCTGTAGCTCCTCATGTGTTTCAGCAGGGCAGACAACACTCTGGACAACACCTTGGAAAACATAGGTTGAGACATCCCTGATGATATGGCCACTGTTGTTTGAAATGACCCACTTGCTAAGAAATGGAGTACTGACAGCACCTGCACTAGAGGGGGGATCCCTGTGGGTTGGCGGATGGGTGACATCAGGTCTGCCTCCAGCTGGGCACACAGTTCCTGTATAGTGGCTCGGTCAAGCCTGTATGTCAGTATGACATGTCTTTCCTCCATTGTCGACAGGTCTACCAGCGGTCTGTACACGGGAAGATTCCTCCATCTCCTCGCATTGCCCAGCGGACGGTGCCTAGGAAGGACAACAGCGAGCACAGAGTCAATCAACCCACAGGTACGTTCCCACAGCTTGCACACAACACGATTCACTATGCATTGAATGATTTGTATGAGTGTTGAGGAAAGGCCTAGGTATGTGTGACGCAGTAGAAATTAAGCCATGTGGGCCCTTGAAATGGCGGCTGCCTGACCTGTGAAGTGTGACAATGGGATGTGAGGTCAATGCGCTGGCGTGGCACACAGTGGCGGTAGGCGGTCGAAGACCGCGGCGCAATGCCGCATTGGTTAACATAGAATCCTATGGGTTTCATGAGCCAATGACGATGTGCGCCGGCGGTCGCGGTACGCACCGCCGCGGTACGCACCGCCGCGGGCGTGACCGCCATTTTCTATCTGCTTAATCACTCGATACCTGATCCTCCACAGGAGAGGACCTACATTGCAAGTGCTGCTGTGACCTCGGTCTGGAAGAGACAATGGCTGCTGCGACTGGGGAAAGGGCCCCTGCCTTCACTTCTGAAGTATTGGAGAAACTCGTGGATGGGGTCCTCCCCCAGTATGCGCTACTCTACGGTCCTCCAGACCAACAGGTAAGTACACTGGGACCATGCTTTGTGGGCAATGCCTGGGTTGAGTCGGGCGGATGAAAGATGGTGGGGAGGGGAGCGATTGAGGCATGCATCAGATGACAGATGAGAGCATTGGCCACATGGCAAGGGTGGGGATGGGGGCCACTCACATCAAGCATGCAAAAGGTGCTGATTATTTTTCTCCCCCTGTACATGTCACATAGGTCAGCACCCACCAGAAAATCGCTATTTGGTGTGCCATCGCCAAGGACGTCCGGACCCTGGGGGTCCACAACAGACGGGGCACCCACTGCCGGAAGAGGTGGGAGGATATCCGACGCGGGAGCAGGAAGACGGCGGAGGCTCTGCTGGGGATGCCCTCCTAACGTAGGAGGGGTGCCAGTCGTCAATTGACCCCCCTTATGTCCCGGATCCTGGCGGTGGCCTACCCCGATTTGGATGGGCGCGTGAGGACATCACAGCAGACACAAGGGGGTGAGTACACTCTCATTCTGGTGACTTTGCGCGCAGTGGAGGTGTCTGGGTGGGGGAGGTGGGCTGTAGGTATCTCTAGGCCAGGGGGATTTCTGTAGGCTAGGCCCCTCCGTAAGGCATGGCCCTGTGTCCCCACCCCCCACCTCTGTAGGGTGCCAAGTACAGCTATTCATGGCCCTGTGTCATCTATGTGTGCAGTTGTCGTCCATAGGCTTGTAGGCCATGTCCCACGGATTGCGTAGTGGACCCCAAGTGCGCAGCGTAGTGCAGGGGGCTTCTGTGTCTGTCCTCTCCGCCAACGGTAGTGGTAATACATGCACTCAACATGTCTTTCTTTCTCCCCCTCCCCTTTTTTGTGGTCTTCCTGTTCATGTGTGTATAAGCATCATCAGGCGGAGGAGAAGTGGCATCGGAGCACGAGGGAGCTGCATCCCACATGGCCCTGGAGGGCCATGCAACGGATTCTTCGTACACCAGTGGGACGGAGGGCGATGGGAGCTCCACAGCGGGGACTCGTGCTGATGTCAATGGCAGCGACTCGTCCTCTGAAGGGAGCTCCCTTGTGGTGGCGGCAACATCCGTGCCCCCCACAACAACAGGTACAGCCGCCACCCAGCGCACCAGCACTGCCCTCCCAGCAGCCCCTCAGCGTTTGACCCGTGCCCGCTCACCCAGGAAGGGGGGCATCTCCTTCGCCCCAGGCACCTCAGGCCCTGCCCCTGTCACCCCTGCTGCCCTCAGTGAGGAGGTCATTGACCTCCTGAGGACCATCATTGTTGGGCAGTCTACCCTTTTGAATGCCATGCAGGGTGTAGAAAGGGATGTGCACCGGAGTAATGCATACCTGGAGGGCATTCATTCGGGTCAGGCTGCCCATCAGCGATCGTTCAACGCTCTGGCCTCAGCACTGACGGCAGCAATTGTCCCTGTCTCTAGCCTCCCCCCTCCAACTTCCTCCACCCAGACCCAATCCCCTGCACCTCTGCCTATCCCAGACACACCTACAGACCAGCCTGCACACACCTCAACACCCAAGGGAAGCTCATCCAGACATAAGCACCACACTTCACACAAGCATTCACACAAGCAACACCCACATGCAGACACACCAACACCCACTGCCTCCACTCTGTCCCCCTCCTCCTAGTCTCCCTCCTGTCTCCCTGTGACGTCTCCACTCACACTTGCATGCACAACATCTTCAGCCACTACGTCCATCACCAGCACACCCACCAGAACACTCCGTACACGTGCAGTCACCACCCCCATTACCATTTACACGTCCCCTGTGTCCTCTCCCAGTGTGTCTGTCACCCCCTCTTCCAAACCACACAAACGCAGGCAGCCACCCACCCAACAGCCATCCACCTCACGACAGCCTCCAGCCCAAGCACCTGCACCCAAAGACACCAGACTTCACACTCCTACAACCACATCCTCTTACTCCACTCCCATACCCACTACACCTAGCCGTCCCTCTCTTTCCAAATTGATTTTCCTTTCCAAACTTGACCTTTTTCCAACAACTCCCCCACCCCGTCCATCGAGTAAGACTGCAATCAGCACCTCAGCCACCACCAAACCAGGACCTATCAAGACTGTTGTCCAAGGACTGTGGAGTCCCCCACCCTCAAGGGCAACTAGTTCTGGTAGGAGCCAAGGCACGGCCAGCCCACCCCCGGAAAAACACCCAAAGATCACCAGTGCCCGGCGCGAGAGGCCAAGGACACCAGGGACCAAAATCGGCTGGAAGTGGGGTGCCACCTGGCACACCGCCAAAGGTGGGAAAGGGCCACAGACGACCAGGGAAGGGTGGGAAGGGCAGCACGCCCGACAAGTCCGGCAGCAGGCCAGCTGCCCGGGAGGGCCCCACCAGCCACAGCCCAGCTGCCCAGGAGGGCTCCGCCAGCCACAGCCCAGCTGGGTAATGAAGGAGCGCCAGCCACAGCCCAGCTGGGCAATGAAGGAGCGCCAACTCAAGCACCGCTGAACAGGGCAAGGACCGCCAAGGCAAGCACCGCTGAACAGGGCAAGGACCGCCAAGGCAAGCACCGCTGAACAGGGCAAGGACCGCTGAACAGGGCAAGAACCGCCAAGGCAAGCACCGCTGCACAGGTCAAGGACTGCCAACTCAAGCACCGCTGAACAGGGCACTTCATCTCAAGCACCGCTCCGCTGGGCCCTTCATCTCAAACACCGCTCCGCTGGGCCCTTCATCTCAAGCACCGCTCCGCTGGGCACCGCCGTCTCAAGCACCGCTGCACTGGGCCCTTCATCTCTAGCACCGCTCCGCTGGGCCCTTCATCTCAAGCACCGCTCCGCTGGGCACCGCCGTCTCAAGCACTGCTGCACTGGGCCCTTCATCTCAAGCACCGCTCCGCTGGGCCCTTCATCTCAAGCACCGCTCCGCTGGGCACCGCCGTCTCAAGCACCGCTGCACTGGGCCCTTCATCTCAAGCACCGCTGCACTGGGCCCTTCATCTCAAGCACCGTTCCGCTGGCCACCGCCGTCTCAAGCATCGCTGCACTGGGCCCTTCATCTCAAGCACTGCTCCGCTGGGCCCTTCATCTCGAGCACCGCTCCGCTGGGCACCGCCGTCTCAAGCACCGCTGCACTGGGCCCTTCATTTCAAGCACCGCTGCACTGGGCCCTTCATCTCAAGGACCGCTCCGCTGGGCCCTTCATCTCAAGCACCGCTCCGCTGGGCACCGCCATCTCAAGCACCGCTGCACTGGGCCCTTCATCTCAAGCACTGCTCCGCTGGGCCCTTCATCTCAAGCACCGCTCCGCTGGGCACCGCCGTCTCAAGCACCGCTGCACTGGGCCCTTCATCTCAAGCACCGCTCCGCTGGGCACCGCCGTCTCAAGCACCGCTGCACTGGGCCCTTCATCTCAAACACCGCTGCACTGCGCCCTTCATCTCAAGCACCGCTGGCCCATTGGCGGAAGGGGCAGTGCCGCATCTGTGTCAGGAAGGGCTGCACGAAGCACTCTGGGCACCAGTCCCCCTCCAGAACCAGTGGACACTGTCATCCACTTGAGAGACTGTGGCTTTGCACTCCCCAGGATGTAACAGTGGGCAAACCACCCACTGTAGAGACTTGAGAGACTGTGGCTTTGCACTCCCCAGGATGTAACAGTGGGCAAACCACCCACTGTCATCCACTTGAGAGACTGTGGCTTTGCACTCCCCAGGATGTAACAGTGGGCAAACCACCCACTGTAGAGACTTGAGAGACTGTGGCTTTGCACTCCCCAGGATGGGACAGTGGCCATGGAGGCCCCTCGTGGATCTGGCGTCGTGTACTCATGTGGCTGAGGTGCCCCCCCTTTCCTTGCCCATGTGATTTGGGCCCAGTGGTCCACGGACAATGACAGCTAAAATTATCGGACTATTAATATTTATGTCTATATTAGTTGAAAATGTGTGATATTTTTATATGCCGATAATACAATATATTCGACTGTTTATGATCATTTCATTTTGTCTTTGCATTCTTCCGGGGGGTTTGGGGGTTGTAACAGTGATGTATTGCTATGCATTGATGTGTGTGTTGTAGTGGGTGAGGGTGGTGGTGGGTGTGTAGCGTATGTGTGCCCGTAACATGTTCTCCTCCCCCCTCCCCTGTGTCGTAGGTGCAGTACTCACCATAGTCTTCTGCGCCGGCGTTCGTGCTCCTGGTAGAAGAGCAGGAATACAATAGCTGGTAGGATGTGTAGTTCGGGTTCCATGCTGTCCAGATTCCTCGTGTGGTGTATGGAGGTGAGCGTTTTCTATTTGAAATGTCTGTTTCGGCTGTGTTTATATCGGCAGGGCTACCGCCCCGGAAAAGGTGGCGGATTGGTGGGTTGTGATAGGGTGGGCGGTACATTGACTCCCGCGTGTCTGTTGTCGGTGACCGCCGCGCTGTTTGTTTGTCCCGCCGTGGCGGTCGGAGTGTTAAAGTGGCGGTCTCTGTTGGCGGTTTCCGCTAGGGTCAGAATTCCATTTTTTAAACCGCCAGCCTGTTGGCGGGTTAGCCGCCGCTTTAACACCGACCGCCAGGGTTGGAATGACCCCCTATGTGTGAAGGTAAACTTTTAACCGAGGCCTCCCGCAGCCTGTAGCCGAGCAGGGCTCCATCGCGGTCGCCCTTAAACTTTGACTTTGCCTCGGTCGAGGTGCAACCAGATGACCCGATTGGTGCTTTTTGTTTCTAGGCGCTAAAAAAGAATAATTCTTTAAAAATTCATATCTCCGGTTCCCCTTATCCGATTTTATTCATTTTTGTGTCATTTTAAAGATAAAAATATAATCTATTTTTATAAATTGTTTTTAGATTTTTAAACTGTTTCCTGTGTTTTAGTTAATTACTGTTTTGTGATATTTGAATGCTTTACACTCTGTCTCCTAAGTTAAGCCTTGACGCCCGTTGCCAAGCTACCAAGGGTTGAGCTGGGGTTAATTTACTGAGACCTAACTGGACCTTAGTGGAGGTTAGTGGCCTATTGCTAAGTGTAGGTACCTACCTGCCCTTACCAATAACCCATTTTCCAACACCAAGTACTTGATGCCATGTGGAGTCCATGAAAATGGGAGGTTAGCCTCTAACGCTGTCAGTTCAACTTCAGGAACCATGAGGTTTAGAAGGGCTGATTTAGTGAGATTAGTTTTAAATGCTGATGCTTTGCTAAATGCCATGAGTTCTGCCATGATTCCCACAAGTTAGGTTAGGGGCTGAGACAAATGGAGAAGCACATCATCAACAAAGTTTCCATGGCTTTGCTAACTTTTACCAAAAATGTATTAGGTAGTTGGCTCTATTAACCAGAGATAACACCCAACTCCTTAAGAAGGAGATGTTTAAGGTGTCTTAATCACATTAAAGCTAGCTGTACTCAAGGACCAATTCTTCGTCACTCGAACGCCACTAAAAAATGAATTGCAGAAACTGATGTCTCTGGTTGTGCTATTGCAGCCATACTCCTTCAACAATGGTGTGATGATGGCCTTAAACATCCTGTCTTCTAGCTCTCACACATTCTATCAGAATCAGCAAAGAATTATTCAGTTCTAGAATGAGAACTTTAGCCATGAAGATGGTTTATATTGCAAAGAGACATTTTCTATTGGGGCTAGGGAACCTTTTCAAATGTGTCTGATTACCATAACCTCCAGTGTCTACAGAATTTGCATTGCAGGAATATTCATTAAGCCTGCTGGGCTATTTTTTCAATCAGTATGACTTTTTTTCACTGGTATGCCTGGCACTAAGCATATATTAACAGACACCCTCTTGTGCAGATATCCTGAGCCTCTACTCCTCTTTAATCAAAATGCCCTTTCTACACAATAGGTTATAGGGATGATCCAATCCTTCTTTTACGGAGTAAAAACTACTCATTATAAGATCTCTAACAAAGACAATACATCTTTACAAGGACAACTCTGGAAATAAGGCAATTTTGTGTTCAAGGGAAAGCCTCTTTTCACACCTTCTAAGCCACTCAGATTTGAAGTACTCAGAATATTTCATGACTCTCCTATTGTTGGCCACAGAGGTATCAATTACAATGCAGAATGCATACTTTATTCCTTTTAATGGCATTTTTCCTGAGATGAAACAGAGCTCTGTGTTATGTTCTGCCCAATCTGGTCTCATAATAAATCTTCTCATGCCCAACCTTCGGGGTTGCTTTGCCCCCTGCCAGTCCCTCCTGAACCTTGGCACACTGTTTTTACTGATTTCATCACTGCTGTCCCAATATCTGCTGGTAACTGAGTAATTATCGTGAAAATTGATTCTTTGTCTAACATGGCTCCTTTTACTGCTCTCAAACAACCATATTTTTGCCAAGGTTTTGGGTCATAGATCTTTGCAGATTTGTTGTCTTCATGACCTGCCTCAGGTTATCAGATCTGACAAAGGCCCTCAGTATGTATCCTGCTTTTAAACATCTACTTGCAAATCCTTGCAGATTGATGTTGCCTTGTCCTCTGTTTTCCATCCTCATACTAATGGACAGACTGAATGTTTGAACCTAGAACTCAAATAGTATCTTCTGTGCTTTTATAATTCCACACAAACTGATAAGTCTAAATTGTTCCTCCTGCTGAGCTTTCTCACAATAACTCTTTCCACAGTGCCACCAGGTCCTTTTTCATTTATGGTCTTTATCCTGGTCCTCAAGCCACTCTTTTTATTCCTGCAGCAGCTAGTTTCATTCATCAACTCTGGTCAGTAAGATGGTAGATTTTATGTAACCTGTGTGCATCGAAGCAGAAGATGAAATGTTTTGCTTATGCCCATCAGCATCCTTCTGCTATTTACCATTGTGGCTCTCCTCCAAATTCCTGCCAGCTCACCTTCTCAGTACAAATTCAAACCTCACTTTTATGGCCCTTTCAAGATTGTTCAATCATCAATCCTGTTGCCTTTGGGGTCTGATTGCCTTTGTCCTGGAAAGCCCATTTTGCTTTCAACTCCTCCTAGTCAAAACTGCTTTGGAGCAATCTGTTTAATTATCTTTTTTCTCAACCTTCTCCTCTCTTTGTGGATAGTACCCCTGAGTTTGAGGTCCAGAACATTTGTGATTCCCACTTTTTTAGGAAGAGGCTTACATTTTTGATCTGCTGGAAGGGTTATCTACCTACTGAACATTCCTGTAAAGATACTTATTCTTTTAATGCACCTATCCTCGTACACCAGTTTTTTTTCTTTTATTTACAAAGCCCAGGGCATGGTCAAGGGGGGAAACTGTTGCACCTGCATCCTGCCTGTTAGCAACTCCAGCAGTGATTCCAGGTGGTCAGGATGAGCAGCTTGCAAAATGCAGGCTGAGCTAGGGAGGAGCCAGAAGGGCCACTGCATTCCCTATGCTATAAACCCACCTTGAAAAAGTATAAAACACGTGATAAATGGAGGTGGCATGATGAACGTGGATTGATTCCTAGTAAATATCAGTGTCAAGATTAATTCAAGCATTCCGTTCATCACTTTTTTATTTCAATCTCTTATATTGGTTTTTAAAGAGCAACAATACAACGTCATCCACCTACAACCACTGGCTGGTGGGGAGAGGAAATGGGGAAATAACTATGGGGGGGAGGAAAGAAGACACAAGGAAGGGAAAAGAAGGAGGTAAGCCCACTGTATGCATGCACTATGCTTCCCTATTCCAAGAGTGTGCCTCAGGTGCACCATGTTATCAGTATTCTCATATTGATAGGGATGTCATTTATTTTGTTTGGGTGGTACCCTTTGGGGCTGTCAAATGGAGGATGCAGAGATAAGACGGGCACCCAGAAAGGAGGTTTGCGGTTGAGACAAATGGAGAAGCACATTATCTGCATAGAGTGCTAATTTATGTATTCTCCCCCCCATCGGCACGCCATGTCTATCCAGGTTCTGCCGTATGTGCTCAGCGAAAGGCTCCATTTACAAGGTGAACAGCAGGGGTGACAAAGGGAACCCCTCCCGAGTACCCCTGGAAAGAGAGAATTGCTGTGATAGCTGTCCATTTACTGAGACCATAGATATGAGTCTATCATAGTTCCTTCAGATCCACCCACAAAATCTAGGTCCAAGCCCAAAGTGGCTCAGGACATCATGAAGATAGAGCCAGTCCACCCGATCAAAGGCTTTCTCCGCATCAATGGCGAGGAGGAGGGCAGGGGTTCGGACCGATGGACCTTATCCACCAAGTGGCATAGTCTCTTGGTATTGTCGCTATAGGATCTTTCCGGAATAAACCCTGTTTGATCTGGGTCCACCAGAACTTACATATATGGGTTCAGCCGATGGACCAAGATACCAGTGAAAATCTTAGTGTCCACATTCAGGAGCGTTATGGGCCCGTTGGAGGAGCACAGCCGCGGATACTTCCCCAGCTTGGAAATAACAATCACCATGCCCAGTTGCATCGTTGGGGGAGGGAGGTGAGTCAGGGTCAGTGTATTGTACAGCCGGGCCAACACAGGGTCTAGTTGTGCTCCAAAGCCTTATAGAACTCTGCTCCAAAGCCGTCCAGTCCTGGCGCTTTACCGGTTTGCAGACACTGTATAGTCCCTATTACCTCTGCTGGGGTAATGTCCCTCTCCATTGTGTTCCTGTCTGCGGTGGGGATCTGGGGCAACGGGGCGGAGTCCAGGTAGTCGTCTATGTCCTGACTGTCGAGCTGTTCTGCAGCGTATAGGTCAGAGTAGAACATCTCGAACTGCTGGAGAATGAGCACCTCCTGACTCGGCAGTGTACCGTCTGGTAAATGCACTTCCGCCACTCTGCAGCTCGTTGCCTGCATACGAAGGCGGTGGGCCAGAAGTCGGCCCACCCTGTCTCCCCCTGCATAGAATTTTTGCCTGGTCCAGAGCACGGCATATTCCGCCCTATCCCTGTCTAAGGGCCACAATTGTTTCCCAAGGGTGTTTAGCTGTCTTCTCACCTTTCAGAGATCCCATCCTGCTATGTGTAGCCTCCAGGACTCTTATTTCATCCTCTAGTTGGAGCCGCTTCTCAAGGCGAGCTACATTCAGTCTTGCAGCTATCCCTATAAACTGGCCCCTGACTAATGCCTTAAGAGTTTCCCACAGGGTTGTGATACTGGTTGTAGGAATGTTGTTTATTTCCAGGAAAGAAGCTATTGTTTCCCTTATTTCGGCTAGGATATCCTCATATGCTAGGAGCTGTGTGTTAAGCCTCCAGTGCCTTTTGCTGGAGCCATGGGGGGACAGTGCAAGGTGCACCATGAGCCGGGAGGATCCAAAATAGAGGCCACCCCTATCTCAGACCTTGCGACCAGTGTAGTGATACTCGGGGTTGTGAGAAAAAGGTCTGTGCGTGCGTATGATTAGTGGGCAGCCAAAAAAATGGAGTATAACCTATCTGTAGGATGCTGCCGGCGCCCGATGTCCATCAGCCCTGCCCTGTCCAGCCACTCCTGAAAACCCTTTGAAAAGGCTCCTGTTTGGCCATATCTCTGGTTAGACCTTTCAAGCTGTGAGTCCAGAACTAGGTTAAAATCTCTGCCTACCACAATGTCCTCGTCAGGTGTCGTCAGTACCCTCTACAGTGCATCTTTCAAACAATTCTCCTGACTCTCGTTCGGCCCGTATATATTGGCTACTGTTAGTTTATGCCTGTGAATGTCCATATGTAGTGGGAGGAGCCTCCCTGGGACCTCCGTCTGAGTTACCTTCCCTGGAAAGCTCTTGGCCAGCAAGATGGCCACCCCCGCTCTCCCCCCCGGCCCCAAGGAATAAAACTGGCGATCAAACCAGCAACCTATCTGTAGGATGCTGCCGGCGCCCGATGTCCATCAGCCCTGCCCTGTCCAGCCACTCCTGAAAACCCTTTGAAAAGGCTCCTGTTTGGCCATATCTCTGGTTAGACCTTTCAAGCTGTGAGTCCAGAACTAGGTTAAAATCTCTGCCTACCACAATGTCCTCGTCAGGTGTCGTCAGTACCCTCTACAGTGCATCTTTCAAACAATTCTCCTGACTCTCGTTCGGCCCGTATATATTGGCTACTGTTAGTTTATGCCTGTGAATGTCCATATGTAGTGGGAGGAGCCTCCCTGGGACCTCCGTCTGAGTTACCTTCCCTGGAAAGCTCTTGGCCAGCAAGATGGCCACCCCCGCTCTCCCCCCCGGCCCCAAGGAATAAAACTGGCGATCAAACCAGCAAGACCGCAGTCTCTTCCAGTCTGGTCGAGGTAGGTGGGTCTCTTAATGTAGGCAGATATCACTCTTTGACTCCCTGAGCTGTAAAAGAAGGGCCTGCCTCTTCAATGGTGTGTTAAGACCCCAAACATTTAGACTAAGAATGGTCACCATTGAGGAAGTTAGTGTGGATTGCTATGGGTCGGTAAGCTGGCTCAATCAGTAGAAGGACAACACAACATCGATACCTGTAGTCAGTGGGGATGCAGTATATTACCACCCCTAGAGCAAAGCAGGAAAAGAAAAGAGTAAGGGGGAGGGAAAAAACAACTGGGTGTGAACATTGAAAAAAGTTCCCTGTCTGGGAATTACTATAGGCATATTCGGGGGTGGCTTGGTCTGCAGTCCACCTTTGTGCGACCTCCTCTCTGTGGGGGGTCAGAGCTCCGCCGCTCGGTCTGCAGTGGCTTGAAGGCTTGTCTTTACCGGGTCAAGGTCACCCGATGCACTCATCTCCTCTGTGACACGTAGGCCCTCAAAGGAGTGGAGGAGGGGGGAGAGAACACCTGTGATTTATTGTGTGTTATCAGTGCTCTGAGTCTGCCTCTGATACACTGTCCTTGCTGCGTAGACTCCGGATCAAGGCTGCTCTTTCCTTCTGACTTTCAGCTGCCATCGCTTTATGGGGTTTATTTCTCCTGTTGCAGGGTTTTGAGTGGCTCCTTTCTCCTCGTAAAGGCCGCTCCTGGGAGGTCGACCACGGGGGCCGGCCCCGGAGACCCGGGGGCTTCCCCTCAAGGGCTTGTGCTTCTTCCAGCGTGCGGATGCTGCGGGTTTCGTTCAGCCAAACAAATTGCAGAAGAAATGGATGGCCCCATTTCTATCTGATGTCTCTCTTACGTAGAAAGTCTGTGACCGGCCACAGGGATTTCCGGCGCTGCAGAGTCAACATCAACAGGTCTTGAAAGAGACCAACTCTGTGCACTTCAAACTTGATCGCCATCTGGTCGCAAGCTGCTGCCAGTATGGTGTCCTGTTGACTATAATAGTCAGGTTAGTATATCCTGATCCTGAACCGGCGATCCGGCGGGGCGGCCAGCCCTATGTGTTCTATCCAGTGTAATGGCCTGGTCCTTTAACTCTGGAGCCACATGTTTAAAAAGATGTACCACAAGTCCTGCTGCCTGCATCAGGATGCCCCTTTATAAGAATATTAGATCACCGGGATCTATTTTCCAGGTCTTCTAACTGATACTGCAGTTCTTGGTTTTTATCTTGCAGGACGAGGAGTTCCCGTATGTGAGAGTCAACTTCTTCCTCCCATGCATCATGGGCCTGCTGCAGTATTTCCACGCTCTGACCTAGATCTGTCACCTCTCTCTTGACGTCCTTGACTTCCGCTGCAATGTCCCGCTTCAACGTGGCAAAATCTTCACAAAGGGAGACAAAAAGTTGTTCCATGAATGTCCTTGTCAGAGGTGCCTCTCCGCTCTCTACCTGACTCATGTCCATTCTCCCCTCCCTCTGCCACTGGGTTCTCCGATGGAACTGTTTTCGTGGTCAGTGTTTTATTGAAAAGGTCCTTAAGTGAGCCTTCCTTTTTTCCGTGTCTCTGGGACACCATTCTTGTTCACTCTCCTTCTGCCGAAGTTCAGTCTCTTTGGCTGTGCCCTGGCGAGACCGCTGCACAAAGGTGCACTCCGCCGACGTCCTGACTCTCCACTCCGGCCATGGCCAGGTCCAGTGCCAGATCCCAAATCTGCATATGGGGCAAGAGGCCCATCCTCACAGTACACGGTCCCCGCCAGGACAAGTGATCTAGCTGCGGTGTCTCCAGAGACCTACCCGGTAAGCCCCAGACTATCTTCCCTGGGTCAACCACAGGCCTGTATTTGACGACAGGAGTGGTCGTCACTAAGTGCCTGAGAACATTATCAGTCTCTCCTGTTCAGCCCTCCAGCTCAGTTCCACATTCCTACAGTGTTGCTGTTTTTTCCTATTCAGGCCTCCCTCCGTGTCTCTCTGCCAGCTCCCCGACAGTTGAGCCGCCTCACCAGCCAGCCTCCACAAAAGACCACCCCGGTAGGCCTGGACCTCCTGCCCTCTGGAATCTACTGCGAGGCATTGCCGCCGCGCTTCCCTCTCTCCACCTTGCGTGGCTCTCCCTTCACCATGGGCCTCAGCTCACCTGTCAGTCTGGGCCCACATCACGTCTCACTGCACCAGCCTGCGTCTTCTGCCTGGGCCCGCCGCGGCCACCGCAGAGCCACACGCCGGGTGGGCCACCTCCTTGTCCAGGACTCAGAGTACTCCTCGCAGCCTTGCTGTTCTCTGCCCTTGTCCAGCCTTGACGATCGCCGCTCTTGTCTGGCGATGGTCTTTCAGGCCGTCCAACGGGCCCTCCGCAACATCTGGCCCCTCAGTTGTCTCTGCCATACCTTCAACGGGCGCCCACCATGCCTGTGTCCCCCAACGACCGCCCGTCAAACAGGGGGGATGAAGGAGCAGAGGCGCAGGCCCCTCACTGCTCGCTGCCCAACGGGGCTTCTTTTCCACCGGGGATACCCGCACAGCCCATCCACCACTGTCGTTCAGGCGCCGACCCAGGACCATGTCAGACAGCCCCAGTGGCTCTAAGCTACAGTCCCACCCAGCCCCCCGGGTGGGCCAGCAAGCTTCACCCATCTCCTGGCTGCCGTTCAGGGCTCCTGATCCATTTCTTTACGGCGGCTGGCAGCGGATCTCCGAGAGGACACTCCTACTTGGCGACCATTTTAGCCACGCTCCCCCATTCATCACTCTTGTATACTTTTGTACTTTTGTCTTCCTGGGGAGGCCGGATGGGGAATGCTGCCAGCGTCTCCATGTTCTGCCCTTCACGTCTGATTCCTGAATCTTCTAGGGAATCTGCTTTTGCTGACTCAGCTTTGCCTGGTGCTTAGAGATGCCCTTTTCCTTGGAGGAGAGGACCTTGGCCTCTGACCATCAGTGATGGTGGGAGCAAGTAGCTTAGCCCTGCACTGCCTGCCCTACCCCTTACCTCCTTGGCATTGTCCAAAGTTCAGCGGTTATTTTCCTCCTTCTCACACTTTTCCACATCGTTGTAATTACAGGCACATATATGACCATCAGTTTTTATGTTCTGTAAATGGGTTATGGAGTGAAAAAGCATGTAATCTGAACACCTTTCAGATACAGTGACAGACACTGCCACAAACTCACACTGCCTCCAGAGCTCTCTATCATCCAAAGATGATCACCCATTAACACCATGTGCATATCCACAAGCAACTCAGTTTAGGGTGTGCACTAAACACGATTCACACGTTGCATGAAAAGCAAAACAGAAATGCATTTCGGAAAATGAAATACTCCCAGAAAATAGGTCCATATATTTAATCAAACTTGAGGTAAAATGCATGTAATATAAAGGATACTGCCTCGCTGACTAGGATTACTTAGGATCCTTGTATGCAATAACAAAAAATACATCACAGTTTTTACAAGTAAAGCTGAGGACATGACTATAATAGAGACTCTTTTCAATGTTTGTTTTTAATTGGTGAGGTGCTGAGCACTGGTAGGATGTCCCCACTCTGAGCTCTGCCCTCGCTGCATATTTCCACACAAAACCAGACTTCCCCACCCCGCTGAGGTACAGGACCACTGCACATGTTACAGGCACCTCACTACAATAGAAGTACTGGCTCTCACTTCATGGTGCTGGACCCTTACGCTGTGGGGTTGAGAGATACTGGCCTCACTGGACATTGCTGACCAAGCACTCTCAAAGAATAGTGCATTCCAGGCATTTCACTGTGTAAGAGGTACTATCCTTCACTAGATGTTGCTGTGAAGTACCAGACCTGAAGCGAAAGTACAAGGAACGCTCCCAACTCATGTGAATCAGCTTGATATAATTTATTGAACAGTTCACTTCACCTAAAGCAAGATACTGGTCCACACTGGTCTTCACTCCCTCAGCCCTAAGGCACTCTAAATCCTCATAATCATAAAATGCTTTGGCAACATTTTTTTAATTTACTCCCATACATGATGACGGGCCACTGAAAAGGTTTTGCTTCCAAATTTTTTTAAGCTCTCTTTTTACATAGGCGAGCCAGGGAATCGACAACCTCTTATCAGAAGACAGACAGTTTGATATTATCTCTTTGGTGAGGACGGCCTCCGAATTTTGTCTAACTGCAAGCCATAGCATTATTGGCCGCACCCCTATCAAATCTTCAGTATAGGAAAGTTCTAATTCACTGTGGCAGATGAAATGGGAGGCAGAAACAGGAACTGCTAAGAGCCTTCTATAAAATGTATTCTCTTCATGCTGTAAAGATGTACAGTTTGTGATCTCCCCCACCTCTGCCTCATACATAAGGACACACTGAGAACAACATATTATTAACAGTGATGTCACAGAGCCCCCACCCTTTGGCTGGGGGATACTACATAGTGGTCCATTTGCTGAAGAAAAGGTAGTGGCTCCCTGCACAATATTTGTTATCCAGGTACCCTGAGCAGAAAAAATAATATCCAAATAGAGAAAATGATTATTAATTGTCATACGTTGATTAACAAATGACATATTCTGCAATGAAGAACGCTTAGGGTCACAAGCCATAATATGAGACTTATTAAAGGTGGTATGGAGAGCCAAGAAAGTCATAAAATCAACAAACGCATTAACTAACTGCTGCAGGGCCCTGCTAGAATGTGCCAAAAGTACCACGTCCTCTGTGTACAATAATGTGGGCAATGGTTTAACCTGTATAACCGGGAAATCAAGAGTGACTTGTATCAAATGTGGCTGTGAATCATTAATATAAAAAATAAACAAAAGAGGAGCTAAAACACACCCTTGTCTCACTCCGTGGTATATATTAATGTCCCCTGATACAGCTCCCTCCTTACTAATGTGAACCCGGTCCCTTATATCTGAATGCATATATATTAGGAAGAGAACTAAGGTTATATCCAGGCCTCTGGCAGCAATTGAGTGCCATAGTTTAGCTCAATTCACGCATTCAAATGCCAGCAAGAGGTCCATAAACTGCTTCACTGCAGTATACTTGACGAGGACCAGGTTAAGATTGAGACATTGTTCAGTAGTGCCAATTTTACGCCTGAACCCATGTCGACAATTATACAAAACAGACTCTTTCACAACCCACACCATAATACAATTATAAATAATTTTTCCCAAGATCTTAACTGTTGTATCAATTAAAGATATTGACAGATAACAGGCACAATGTCATCTATTACGTCCTTGTTTGCAGTGTGTAAGAAAGTAAAATCTATTGCAAACGATGAATACAAAGGTGTAAATGTGTAGCAGTATTTTGCTTTTGATTTCCTTACCTAAAAATAGTTTTACAACAGAAGAATTTTCCATTTAAAATACCTTTCTCTGACCATTATCACCAATGGTATATAATAATAGTTTTGTATAAACTGTTACATGTCTTTTAGCTCATTGATTAAAGTTTTTCTCCTTGTATGGAATGGCTTTGAGGAGTTTCAGCTCAGAATGTAGTAAACATGCAGTAGGACACTTCTAAAAAATTCAAGGGTATACTCCCATTGTAGACAACCCAGTATTTTGACCCTACTTAAACTACTGATCGAGACAGCTATCTTTGTGTACCTTATGAGGCTTGCTTGCATACTAAGTAATCCTATGTCTTCCAGTGCTCAGAGCTTTGGTTGCAGTGCACAGAGAACCTCCATTGTTGCACACAGTCCATCTCCTTGTTATTTTCTGCCTGTTGGCATTCTCTTTCATTTAGGAGGGTTTTGCCCTGGGGCTTTTTCCTCCCCTGAGACTCTTCCTAGAAACCATGATCTGCTTATGCGCTTACAAATGTTGGCTGCCTCGTGGCTAGGGGTCGGCCTGACCTCTGGCAGACCATGACTGTTAAAATCTATGGGGGTCATTACAACATTGGCGGTAAATGCCGCTTACCGTCGTGCAGAAGACCACCAACACACCGCCGCGGCTGTGGAATTCTGCCACAGCTATTACGCCCCACAGCTCGGAATCCGCCAAAAACCAGACACCCACACAAGTCCGCCACACCAAAGGTCAGTGATAAACTGGCGATAACAAAACCAACACCGTCATGCCAACAGGAATATGCCCACACTATCACAACCCACGAATCCACGCGGCGGTCTTTCAACTGCGGTATTCCATTGGCGGTACACACCGCCGCGCTCAAAATACACACACATTTACAAACCACTACCACATTGGACAATTCCAAATACACACACCTGATACACGTACACACACCACTCCCATACACTCAATACAATATAAAACACACACCCACATCACCCACAAACCCTTATGACCAGAAATTTAGACTAAGGCCAGAGAGACAGCACAGCAAAGACAACCCCACCATACAGAGGCACACAACACCATCACACATACACATTCACGCACAAAACACCACACACCTCTAAACATCACCCCACACATCACAATATACAACACCTCACACATCACCCACACCACCCCATGGCACCACAAAGACACCCCATGTTTTCTGAGGAGGAGCTCAGGGTCATGGTGGAGGAAATCATCCGGGTAGAGCCACAGCTATTCGGATCACAGGTGCAGAACACCACCATAGCTAGAAAGATGGAGCTATGGCGAAGAATTGTGGACAGGGTCAACGCAGTGGGACAGCACCCAAGAACACAGGATGACATCAGGAAGAGGTGGAACAACCTACGGGGGAAGGTACGTTCCGTGGTCTGAAGACAACACATCGCGGTTCAGAGGACTGGCGGTGGACCCCCACCTCCTCCCCCACAGCTAACAACATGGGAGGAGCAGGTCTTTGCTATACTACATCCTGAGGGCCTCGCAGGAGTAGCTAGAGGAATGGACTCTGGTAAGTCAAATCTTTAACTACTTCATCCCCCACCCTACCTGAATGCTATCACATACCCCCACCCTCGCCCTAACCCCCATCACTCCAACTCCTCACATATGTCCCACTTTCACAAACCACCCATCCCAACACCAAGCCCTGCATGCAACACCAAAGCATGGACACCCATCACCAATGCATGGCTACTGGACATTCCCACACACACCCCTAAACAATTAGCACACAAGGTACTACACAAGAATGCAAGCACTGGGGTACAGGGTCACCCACCTATTGCACACCGTGGCACACACAGATGCAATAATTGTGCCTTTACACCCCTGCAGGACCCCTATCCAACGTCACCGGACAGGAGGTTCCAGGCGTGTCCACTCACCCCACAGAAGAGGCCCACAGTGATCATAGCAGCTCTGTTCAACTGGATCTAGATGACCAGCCCAGCTCATCTGGGACCTCGGGACAGTCGGTTCCCCTCACACTGGCACAAGTCACAACAGATCCTCCCCCCTCTGGAAACACCAGCACAGCACCCACCCAGCGGGCCCATACCTCTGTCCCCAGGACACGTCAAGCAGCAGAGTGTCCACCACTACAGGGAACGCAGGCTAACCCACCACCCCAACAACAGCAGGGACCCTGCCAAGTTTCAGGAGACCCAGCGGCTCCAGGAGGAACAGTATTTGGGATACAGGGAGGAACTCAAAGCCATCAATACCACCCTGGGCACCATTGTGGGGGTGCTGAAGGAACTCGTGAATACCAGGAGGGACACTGTGGCACAACAAGGGGCCCCTGACACTAGCCAGGACGATGAACTGGCCACCACCTCTGCCGGCTATAGTGGACAGGAGGCACCACCACAGGACCACGACACCAGCACCCCACCACCTGCAAAGGGAGAACCACCCCGCAAGCGGTCCCTGAGATCCAGGACAAAGACAGAGAACAATTCCAAGACCCCCGCCAAGAAATGAGACCACCCTGATTGTCATCCTTTTGTCCCACTTTGTCACCCTGTCCATCCATCAACTGCCCCAGCTGCACTTCCTATGACCCTTTGACAATGCACCTGTGAGACTAATAGACTGGACTCTGCCATGGACATTCCTCCACCATCACCCCTGACCATTTTACAACCCCCTCCTTTATTTAGCACTTAAATAAACACCCTTAAATCACAAAACTATCTGGAGTCAGTCTGTGCTTTTGAAAATGTGTATTTGCAATAACTGAGGCAAAATGCAATATCCATTGTATTGTCAACATACCTATGTCACACAGCTCTAGTCCATGAGGACACAAAGCAGATGTCACACAGTGGGACCCACTGCTGTGAAATCGAAAGGGAAAGTGACAACTCAGGGTCCATACACTGGGTGAAAGTGACAGACAGATGAGAGGTAGAACAAGTGTATCAGATGTAGCAGGCAGTGATGTCTTCTTACCTGTGTCTCACTGGAAGTAGTGATGAATCACTGTGTTTCTGTTGTCGATATCCTCTTCTTCTGCTTCCTCGTTTTCACTGTCCACAGGCTCCACAGCTGCCACAAGACCTCCATCTGGACCATCCTCCTGAAGAAAAGGCATCTATCGTCGCAAAACCAAGTTGTGAAGCATACTGCAGGCCACGATGATCTGGCACACCTTCTTTGGTGAGTAGAATAGGGAACCACCTGTCATGTGGAGGCACCTGAACCTGGCCTTCAGGAGGCCGAAGGTCCTCTCTATAACCCTCCTAGTTTGCCCATGGGCCTCCTTGTAGCGTTCCTATGCCCTTGTCCTGTGATTTCTCACTGGGGTCAGTAGCCATGACAGGTAGCCAGGGTCACCTGCAAATGTCGAGGGACAACTGTTAGACACACACTAACCCTTAGGGACAACCCCAGACCCAGACACCTAGTCACACTGTATACGGTCCATGTCCTTACCTAATAGCCACACACTGTGCCTCTGGAGTTGCCCCATCACATAAGGGATGCTGCTATTCCTCAGAATGTAAGCGTCATGCACTGAGCCAGGAAACTTGTCATTCACATGGGAGATGTACTGGTTGGCCAAACACACCATCTGCACATTCAAAGAATGGTAACTCTTCCGGTTTCTGTGCACCTGTTCACTCCTGCGTGGGGACCAAGGCCACATGTGTCCCATCAATGGCACAAAGGATGTTGGGGATATGCCCCAGGGCATAGAAGTCACCTTTCACTGTAGGCAAATCCTCCACCTGATGGAAAACGATGTAGCTGCGCAGGGCAGACAACACTCTGGACAACACATTGGAGGACATAGGCTGGGACATCCCTGATGCTATGGCCACTGGCGTCTGAAAAGACCCACTTGCCAGGAAATGGAGTACTGACAGCACCTGCACTAGAGGGTGGATACCTGTGGGGTGACGGATAGCTGACAACAGGTCCGGCTCCAACTGGGCACACACTTCCTGGATTGTGGCACGGTCCAGTCTGTAGGTGACAATTACATGTCGCTCTTCCATTGGCAACAGGTCCACCAGCGGTCTGTACACCGGAGAATGCCACCATCTCCTCACCTGCCCCAGCGGACGTGCTCTATGGAGGAGAACCGCGAGCAGAGGGTCAGCCAACACTGAGGTACGAAAACACAACTTTATTGCACAAATTTTTCAATCTGCGATGTCCCTGTCTTAATGTGTATGCAAAACCTAGATATGTGTGATGCATTTAAAAATACTGCCATGTGGCCCCCTGAAATGGGGGCTGCCTGACCTGTAATGTGGGACAAAGGGATATGAGGTAACTGTGCTGGCGTTGTACACCGTCGCGGTAGGCGGTCGAAGACCGCGGCGCAATCCTGCATTGGTTAACATTGGACCTTATGGGTCCCAGGAGCCAATGACGATTTACGCCGGCGGTGAAGGTATGCACCGCCGCGGACGTGACTGCAATTTTCTATCTGTTCACTCAGTTGATACCTGATCTTCGACAGGAGAGGACCTACACTGCAAGTGCTGCTGTGACCTCGGTCTGGAAGAGAAAATGGCTCGAGTGTCTGGGGAAAGGGCCCCTGCCTTCACATCGGAGGAGTTGGAGAAGCTTGTGGATGGGGTCCTCCCCCAGTACACGCTACTCTACGGTCCTCCAGACAAACAGTTAGTACACTGTGAGCATGCTGTATGGGCAATGCCTGTGTGGAGTGGTGTGGATGGAAAATAGGGGGGGAGAATGAGGCGTGCATGAAATGACGGTGAGTGCATGTGCATCATGGCAAGGGTAGGAATGCAGGCTAATGACTGTGACGATCCGGACGGTTATATCTTCTCCTTTTCCCCTGTACTATTCCTGTAGGTCAGCACCCACCAGAAGAAGGATATTTGGCGTGCCATCACCAAGGACATCCGGACCCTGGGGGTCCACCACAGACGGAGCACCCACTGCCGGAAAAGATGGGAGGACATTCGCAGCTGGAGCAAGAAGATGGCGGAGGCCCAGCTGGGGATGGCCTCCCAGCGTGGGAGGGGTGGCCGTCGCACCATGACCCCCCTGATGTTCTGGATCCTGGCGGTGACGTATCTGGAGTTGGATGGGCGCTTGAGAGTATCACAGCAGCCACAAGGGGGTGAGTACACTCTCATTCAGCTGAATCAGCACGCATTGGAGGTGTCTGGGTAGGGGAGGTGGGCTGTGGGTTCCCCTAGGCCAGGGCAAGTTTAGTAGGCAAGGTCCATTCGTAAGGCAGGCCATGTGGCACCCCACCCCACCAGTGTTCAGAGCCAACTACACCTAGTCAGGCTGGTGTGACTTCCATGTGTGCAGCAATCGGGCATAGGCCTTGTACCCCATGTCCCTGTGAATAATTAGGGAACTCTAAGTGCACGGCATAGTGCAGAGGTCTTCTGTGTCTGTAGTGTCTACCAACGGTAGCGGTATTGCATGCACTCAACATGTCTTTCTTCTGTCTTTCCCCCCTTTTTCTTTTGTCACCCTGTCCTTGTGTGCATTAGCATCATCTGGCGGAGGAGTAGTGGCACCGGAGCAGGAGGAAGCTGCAACCCGCATGGCTCTGGAGGGTGAATGCACAGAGTCTAAAGGCATGGGTGGGACGGAGGGCGAGGGGAGTTCCACGACGGGGACAGGAGGAGACACCAGTGGCAGCGACTCCTCCTCTGATGGGAGCTCCCTTGCGGTGGCGGACACCTCTGTGCCCACCGCAACAACAGGTACAGCTGCCACCCCCCCACCAGCACCACCCTCCCAGCAGCCCCTCAGCGTGTGGCCCGTGCCCGCTCATCCAGGAGGGTGGGCATCTCCTTCGCCCCAGGCACCTCAGCCCCTGCCCCTGTCAGCCCTGCTGCCCTCAGTGAGGAGGCCATTGACCTCCTCAGATCCCTCACTATTGGTCAGTCTACCATTCTGAATGCCATCCAGGGTGTAGAGAGGCAGTTGCAACAGACCAATGCATACCTGGAGGGCATTCATTCTGGTCAGGCAGCCCAACAGAGAGCTTTTCAGACTCTGGCCTCAGCACTGATGGCAGCCATTGTCCCTGTGTCTAGCCTTCCCCCTCCAACTTCCTCCTCCCAGACCCAACCTCCTGTACCTATGCCTATCCCAAGCACACCATCAGACCAGCATGCACACACCTCAACACACAAGGGAAGCTCTGGCAAACATAAGCACCACACATCCCACAGGCACTCACACAAGCATCATACCCATGCAGACATACCAACAGCCACTGCCTCCACTGTGTCCCCCTCCTCCTCGTCTCCCTCCTCCCTCCCTGTCACGTCTCCACTCACACCTGCATTCACTACATCTTTAGCCACTACGTCCATCAACAGCACACCCATCCCAACACACCGCTCACGCGCACTCACCACCCCCACTACCATTCACACATCCCCTATGTCCTCTCTCAGTGTGTCTGTGAACCCACCTCCCAAGGTACACAAACGCAGTCACACACCCAACCAACAGCCATCCACCTCACGACAGCCTCCAGCCCATGCACCTTCACCCAAAGTCAGTAAACGTACACCTCCTACAACCACTACCTATTCCTCCACTCCCAAACCCCCTCCATCTATCCGTCCCATTGTGTCTAAAAAACTTTCCCTGTCCAACCTTGACCTCTTCCCCTCACCTCCCCCACCCCTTCTGTCCCCTAGGGCACACCTTTCCAGGTCCCAACCCAGCACATCAGCCACCACATCAGCGGGAACAGTTGTACCAGCAGTAACCAGCTACTGAAGTGCGCCAAGCAGCAGGGCAGCCAGTGTGCCAAGGAGCCAGACATTGGACAGTCCCCCACCTCAGAAGCATAAGAAGTTGGCCACTGCCCGGAGAGAGAAGGGCAAAACACCTGCCACCATGGGCTCTCTCAGGACTACAGCTGGGAGTGGGAAGACAGCTGAGCCAGCATCAAAGGTGGGGAAGGGGCACAGAAAGTAAGGGAAGTCGCCACCAACCTGCACGGCGGACAAGACCGCCACCAGCACAGCTGCCAAGTACACCGCCGCTGCCCAGGACACTGCTGCCACCAGCACCGCTGCTCAGGACACAGCTGCCACCAGCATCGCTGCCAAGGACACCACTGCCACCAGCACCGCTGCCCAGGACACGGCCGCCACCAGCACCGCTGCCAAGGACACCACCGCCACCAGCACCACTGCCGAGGACACCGTCATCATTACCAGCACCGCTGCCCAGGACACCGCCAGCAGCACGCTCACTGAGCCACCCACCAGCACTGCATGCCAATGAGTGCCACAAGCACCGCTGCTACTGAGGCTGCCACGAGCTGGATGAAGCACTCTGGGCACAAAGCCCCCTCCAGAACCAGTGGAGAAAGGCATCGACTACCTCTGTCCTTGGCAGGAAGAAGCACTCTGGGTACAAAGTCCCCTCCAGAACCATTGGAGAAAGGCATCCACTACCTCTGTCCTTGGCAGGATGAAGCACTCTGGGCACAAAGGCCCCTCCAGAACCAGTGGAGAAAGGCATCCACTACCTTGGTAGGATGAAGCACTCTGGGCACAAAGCCCCCTCCAGAACTAGCGGAGAAAGGCATCCACTACCTCTGTCCATGGCAGGATGAAGCACTCTGGGCACAAAGACCCCTCCAGAACCAGTGGAGAATTGCATCCACTACCTCAGTCCTTGGCAGGATGAAGCACTCTGGGCACAAAGCTCTCTCCAGAGCAAGTGGAGAAAGGCATCCACTACCTCTGTCGTTGGCAGGATGAAGCACTCTGGGCACAAATCCCCCTCCAGAACCAGTGGAGAAAGGCATCCACTACCTCTGTCCTTGGCAGGATGAATCACTCTGGGCACAAAGCCTCCTCCACAACCAGTGGAGAAAGGCATCCACTACCTCTGTCTTTGGCAGGATGAAGCACTCTGGGCACAAAGCCCCCTCCACAACCAGTGGAGAAAGGCATCCACTACCTCTGTCCTTGGCAGGATGAAGCACTCTGGGCACAAAGCCCCCTCCAGAACCAGTGGAGAAAGGCATCCACTACCTCGGTCCTTGACAGGATGAAGCACTCTGGGCACAAAGCCCCCTCCAGAACCAGTGGAGAAAGGCATCCACTACCTCTGTCGTTGGCAGGATGAAGCACTCTGGGCACAAATCCCCCTCCAGAACCAGTGGAGAAAGGCATCCACTACCTCTGTCCTTGGCAGGATGAAGCACTGTGGGCACAAAGCCCCCTCCAGAACCAGTGGAGAAAGGCATCCACTACCTCTGTCTTTGGCAGGATGAAGCACTCTGGGCACAAAGCCCCCTCCACAACCAGTGGAGAAAGGCATCCACTACCTCTTTCCTTGGCAGGATGAAGCACTCTGGGCACAAAGCCCCCTCCAGAACCAGTGGAGAAAGGCATCCACCACCTCTGTCCTTGACAGGATGAAGCACTCTGGGCACAAATCCCCCTCCAGAGCCAGTGAAGAAAGGCATCCACCACCTCTGTCCTTGACAGGATAAAGCACTCTGGGCACAAAGCCCCCTCCAGAACCAGTGGAGAAAGGCATCCACCACCTCTGTCCTTGGCAGGATGAAGCACTCTGGGCATAAAGCCCCCTCCAGAACCAGTGGATACTGTTATCCACTTGTGAGACTGTGGCTTTGTACTCCCCAGGATAAAGCAGTGGGCAACACACCCACTGGAGAGACTGTGGCTTTGCACTCCCCGGGATACAGCAGTGGGCAACCCACCCACTGGAGAGACTTGAGAGACTGTGGCTTTGCACTCCCCGGGATACAGCAGTGGGCACCCACCCAGTGGAGAGACTTGAGAGACTGTGGCTTTACACTCCCCAGGATAAAGCAGTGGGCAACCCACCCACTGGAGAGACTTGAGAGACTGTGGCTTTGCACTCCCCAGGATACAGCAGTGGGCATGGAGCCCCCTCGTGGATCTGGCATCGTGCACTCATCCGTCTGAGGTGCCCCCCTTCCCTTCCCAATGAGGTGCCTGTTGTATTTCTATCTGTTGCCCCTGCAGTGTTTTCTCTGTTTTGATTGGGTATCTTGTGTGGGCTTCGCCCATGCATTTTGGGCCCAGTGGTTCATGGACTATCAATGGTGCAGTACTTGGACTTGTATTCTTGGGTGTATATATTTGTTAATAGTGTATATATATTTTTGAGTACTAGATTTTAATTGATTACAATAGTTACAATCATTTCCTTTTGTCTTTGCATTCTTCCAGGGGGTTGGGGGGTGTAACTGTAATGTATCAACATGTATTAGTGTGTGTTGTAGTGGGTGAGGGTGGGGGTGTTGCGTGTTGCGTGTGTGTGTGTCACTCTCTTTTCCCTTCCCCCTCCCCTGTGTCATAGGTGCAGTACTCACCGTGGTCTTCGCCGCCGGCGTTCGTGCTCCTGGTAGAGGAGCAGGAAGACAAAGGTATGTAGAATATGGAGTTCTGCCTCCATGGCGTCCTGGTTCCTCGTGGGGTGTGTTGAGGTGAGCGTTTTCCCTTCCAAGTCCTGTTTCCGCCGTGTTTTTGTTCGCAGTGAATCCGCCCCAGAAAAGGTGGCGGATTGGCCTGTTGTAATACTGTGGGCGGTACATTGTCTTCCTCCTGTCTGTTGGCGGTTACCGCCGTGGTGGTCGGAGTGTTAAAGTGGCTGTCTATGTTGGCGGTTTCCGCCATGGTTGTGATTCCATTTTTTTTACCGCCGGCCTGTTGGCGGTCTTACTGCCGCTTTAATACCGACTGCCAGGGTTGTAATGAGGGCCTATGTTTCTTCAGCAACCCACAGTCAAAGGTTGCTCACTTAGGGTCATTTCCCTGAGAGAACTGATGGCAAGATCTAGTATACATCAGTGTATGTGGGAATGTGGCAGGAAAACACCTGTAATCTTCAATTTAAGAAATCTGCATTTTCTTGGTCTTTATTGTTCCATGGATTAGTTGGAATGCAGAGCAAATGTAAACGCATTTTCTAGTCAATAAATGAAGTCCAAAGCAAATAACTAAAGAATCATACCGAATAGTTTGAAAGTTTTTGTGGAACCATGTTTCATTCATTCAAAACACCTGTTGTAAGCATCAAAACAGAATTTTTTTAGATGTGAAGCATTGTTATTGAAACTTTGTAGAAATAAAGCAGACATTACTTCTATAGTCATTCTTATTTTTAAGAGTAGCATAGTGATTAAAGTGACGTCCAATAGTATTATGACCAAGTTCGCCAATCTTTATGTCTTTTGTTGCTTCTTTTTCTTTTCTGTTCTTTCATTGTTCTATTGCTCTTTGCTTGGATCTGATATGCAGAGAGATTTTTCTCTCTATTCTCTTCATCCATTTGCTTTTTTCCAACTCACAATTGTATATTGCCTTTTTCTTGTTCTAAAATGTTTTTGCCTTATTTATTTTCTGTGTAACCCTTCCCTTTGTGGTTTAACTGTTGGCTCACTTTAGTTACAAGTTTAGACATAGGGCCTCATTCCGATTTTGGCGGATAGGATTCTCTGTCACAAAAGTGATGGATATCCCGCCCACTGTATTATAAGTTCCATAGAATATAATGGAACTTTGTAATATGTAATATGTGAATTTTTGGTATTATTGAGAAACAATGATAAATCTTGAAATACTTTTATCAATTACATATGTAAAATAATGTGCTACATTTATCATAAATACTCAGTACTCATATATACTGAAATAAAAGTGCAACAAAAAATAAATTACCATTTCAGGTCAGAAATACATTGTAAATATGGCTAAGTGCATATCCACAAAGTCATAATTTCTGGTTATTCTCCAAATCAGCAATGGGCATGCATTTGAATGCGCAAATATATATGTTTTTTCATTGTATTACACTGCATTTCAAGATAAATGGGTAGAGTGATGGCATTTGTTCTTGCCAACTAGGCTGTTTTTATGACGGACAAGTGCCGTTTGCAAGAGCCTACTCATTTTGTTAAGACAAGATTGGTATTTTCAGAAGGCGCTACGTGTTTACAGTCGTGAGGAATTTTAGAAGATCTGCATGTTGATGTTATTCAGTTGCTAATTTGTACTCGCACAAAATGTTTCTTTCACACTGACTCAAACACCCAGTACTGAATGCAAATGGAGACTAGGCTTGGGTGGAGTTCCGCTACGTGCAACCCTGCGAAGTGCCAAAAAACCTCTGCCGTGCTATGTGGAGTTCTGTGAGCAACGGATTCTGGGTGGATTACACTGATTGCCCTCAGTTCTCCAGTGCAAACCGCATCACGTGGAGCACCAGAGGGTGCTAACTTCTTTCTGCTGCTTGAGTAGATTTTCTACTTGAGCGGTAGCATCCTCAACACGAGCGACATCTTTCTCAAAGCAAGTGGTAACAACTTAGTGATTTCTCACACTTGCGCTTGCCAACTCAATGTTGACAAGCCACCTGAGAGAAAAAACTCTGCACCACTTCTCAGAGTTTTTTAGAACTAGGTGCAGAGCGTGGAAAACTTTATGAACTCATACAGCAGAGCAGAAGCCTTCGTCCAACTCCTAACGGAGACCACCCAGGATACAGAATCATGGATTAGGAAATTTTGTGCACCTTATTTGGTGACATTTAATAGTTATGTCCTAATAAAAAGAAAACCTGGAGGAAAAAAATATGGGATATGCTTGCCTAATCACTATAGCATGGGGAACTCCTCACTCTGAAACTATGTTGGGGTAGCAGTGTGTGCTACAACCCAGGTGGAGGAGAGCTCTTAAGGTGTAACATTTTTGGAAGAGAATCTTATGAGCTGAGTTGTGGGTGTCCAAGTCTATTTGAGAGGAATTGGCAGAGGAGAAAAGGAATGGTGTAAAGCTACTAACAGTACATTCTGTTGGATCTCACATTTCATTCTTGTCCACCGTGGGTGTTGGTGTGAGGAAGAGCATTGAATGGAGTATTCTTTGTAGTCCTATTCAATAACTATGCAGACGTTCAGCTTGTGATTGATAGTGGACTGTGGAGGTGGCCAATCTAGTGCTCACATTTCCTTGACAAAAAAAGGACAATGGACTGAGTAGATGTGACCGGTTGTGGTTATGTTTTAAACAGGATGGTCGGTTGAGGAGATTCTAGTTCTACAACTCTCCCTCACCGACACTCACTTTCAATTATAAGTTTTTGTAAATAATACAATTTTATAAGCAGAATGCTGAGAAATAGCCCGGCAAAGTGTTGTGGATTAATAAATAATATATCACTACACATATTGACTAAAAGTATTTTGTGTTTATTAGCAGTCCGAAATATTTGGTTTACTTCTTTCTGGACTTTATACACACATAAAGATATCAGATGATGCTACACCATCAGGGACACTGTACACCAGTACTGGCTTTTCTTCTAGAAATCACTGTTTTTAGCTGTGTTAGTCCAATTGGCTTCAATTGAAATTTAATTATATTGCAATTGCATTTTATAGTGTTTACTACCCCTGACAAGGAATTGAAGTGCTTTATGATGAGTACCACATTACTAAGGATTTAAAAGTTAATGTTTATTCCAGTGGTTGATCATTAGGTTTAATGTTATGCTCTCAAGGAAATCATTCCGTGCACTTACTCCAGTTCTATCTACTATGGGTATCCATGGCTTCTAGACCCACTACCCAAACTAAAAAAACTATGGCACTTGAAGCAGGACCATTTATCTACAGGTTCTGTACATGCAGAAAGTACATTAGTCTAGTGGTACCTTTTAATAGGGGTGGAATGTATGGCTTTAGGTAGGTTACAAGCACATCTGAGTAGTAGGTATATCATGCTCCGAGCTACCTCTGCAGCTCTGATTCACAGAGATGAAGAAGTTGAGTGCCTATCGGCTGTTCAGGTTGCTCCCCAACAAGAGGATGAGGAGGTACAGAAGAGTTCTTCTCCTACCACACCACGCTGTGCATGAATAGAGTAGCCGAGCTTCCAAAGGCCTGCAGATCATGACCTTTGTAAACAGAGTTTGTGCTTTAAAGTGAAAGGGACCATTGAACCATCTTCTCATTCAAGAGACAGTGAGAACAATAACTGAGGATAAAGCAATAGCATTTTTTACAAAAACAGCTAAGAACTGCCCATCAATGACAGGAAAGGATTAGATAAAGTCAATGCATTTGTATAAAGGATCAGAAAGCAATGCTTTCACACTTTGTCTCACATCATGCTCACCGTCTGCTTCCACAGCCACAGCAGCTGGTAGGACACCTGACTATAAGTAGGTGAGCCACTGAAAGATTGAGCCAGATGCCTGACTGTGGTTTGGGTCAAGGTCCTCTTGCAATCTCAAGCCAAATATGAGCCAAGCTTTAAAAAGAGGTGATGTAACCTAGTAACGTGGGGAACCAGGTTTAAGTCCCAGCCTCGAATCAGCATCCTGTGAATCCAGTTGAACGTTCTTGTGCCAAAAAAAAAGAAAACTGTGTATTCTGGTTTCTGTATTGTGTGAATAACTTTTATGTCCTGGGGCAATGTTTGTGCTATGTAAACTGCAGAAAATACAAAGTGGATTTTGTCCCTCACCAACACTCAACAACCAAAACTTGAAGGCAAAGCATTTTGATGCCTGAAAGAGGTACCTAGCTGAAACTGGAACATCGAAGATCAATCCCAGCTTTCCTGCATGGCCAATTTGTGTGATATTAGCCAAAACCTTTTTCACTAAGCCTCCTTTTTGTTCATTAAAACATATGAAAGTACTTCAAATACGTGGTTTCACAATGTGCACTGTACACAAACCTATCTTGTGTTTCATTTAATAGTATATAACGTTGCTCCATCTTTAAAAAGAATGTAGGCCACATAAAGGGTACACATGGCAAGTGACTTATGTCTCAGTCAGGGCGACTGGAGTTATGCGATTCTGCAAAAGCAGCTTTTTTCACATAATTATGGATTTGCTCCATTTGCCACATACTCATCTTTTGCCTAATCTGTAGATTTTAAAAACATGTTTTTGTTTCTAGCACAAACGGATCAAAGGTTACTAACACGTGAAGACACTTGTTCTCATGCAGTAGAGGGCATTTCGCAAAGGTTAACTGATTATTTTTCAGTGGTTTATTTGTACATTTGGTGATTTAGTTGGCACTAATGATATTCAATATTTTCCCTGACAGTATTATTATGTAAACAAAATACAAAATAAGTATTATATAAAAAATGTGCTACATCATGCTGTATAATTTGCTTTTTCTTGCCCCTGCATAATTTACTAAACCCTGCTGCATAATTTGGTGCTCCCCTGCAGCATATTACAGTGGCCCTGCTCTTAGTTCACTAATTGCATTGTCATTTGGGCAACAATGTTATGTTTCTTAATTCATGTTTAAATGCTCTCACATGAACAAATATTTCTCAATGTGAATATTTAAACCGATGTCCTAAAGTGAAAAGCTTCTGTATTTTAAAGACACCTTATCATATTCTAACCATACCTTTGTTGCATGACTTACATGCCAAATATTTTCAGGGCTTGGGTCACACATGGGCTTTTAGGGCCAGGGCTGGCCGTTGTCTCACTGTTTGTTTATTTGTTGGCTCGCTTATCTCTTCATTTAACCTTCCCTAGGCTGGTACTCTTTGATATAATTTGGCAGGTCAAGGAGTAGGAAGAGGGATGTGTGAAGTGAGGAGTAGTTAAAAATAAGTCAAAATATAGCAGAGCTCACTATAGGTTAAAAGTGCATGCCTATCTTAAAGAAATGTTGTTTGGATACAGGCCTCGTTTCTTTGCGCTCTCCACTCTACAAGGAAACGCTAGTAATAGGAAGAAGGAGGCACAGCAGAGGAAGGCCAAGTTACATCATTTAGAGCAGTGGTTCCCAACCTGTAGTCCGGGGACCCCTAGGGGTCCGTGAAGCCTTCTCAGGGGGTCCGCCAGAGCCTAGAAAATTAAAAAAATATGAACAAATATTGACAAATTAGGTCCCCAGATACCAGTAATGACTCAGGCAGGGGTCCCCGGATTCCCAAGATGATTCAGTGGGGGTCCCTGGGCTCCATCAATGTTAAAGTGGGGGTCCACAGAAATCAAAAGGTTGGGAACCACTGATTTAGAGCATGTCTTGAGAGGGTGGGAATGCAGCAACAAGACACGTCATTCATCTGCCTTTCCTACAAGCAGAGAGATGTGTTTAGAGCTCTGAGGAAGCATGCAATAAAACAATAAATAAATCAAGGAAGGACCACCTTTGTGTTCTAATGCAAGACATGGGCATAAAATTACAGGCATTGTTTACTTTGGCACTTTTTGCGGCAAATACATTATTCCCAAAATCACTAAAAGCTTTTGGATCTGCAAATGGAAATTAAGTAGCTGTGAAGGTTACTTCATAGGTGCAGAAGTTTCCCTTCAGAATATGACAGGTTTCAGAAATTAGTGTTTTGAAAACTGAAATTCATGTGCATTTTTTGTGTACTGGTCAACATACATAGCACATGTATGTGTGTATTTTATGGTGACGGTTGCCACTGTGTAGTTATAGTTAGGAACGTGCGCATATAGGAAAAGGATTTTCGCTAAGAACGTCCGCATCGTTTGATGAATGTTCACAAAACTTTTTTTTTTTTAAATAAAGCTTCATCTATCTCAGCAACTTCCTGAAAAGTTTTGGTGTGATCCACTAAGCAGAGGTGGAAAAAAGGTTGGTCCCAATACCTTGTTTCCCCATGCAATTTCCCATAGGCCTTGCACCCCACCCAACTCTATGCCAGGGTCGGTCACCCATAGGGTGGGGTTGGTCAGCTGCCAGGGGTTAGGCACATGGCCTGGGCACAGACCAGGCCCTGCAGCCAACCCCATGCACACAGGGCTAAAGGCTATGTGCAGAGGTAGTTGATCACCTAGTTGATCACCCAAGTGGGGTTTTGCGCAGCGACTGGCTACTGACCAAACCCTGTGCCAACCCTTATGACAGACACAGCAAAGCCTGAAAGTCATGCATGGTAGGGTTTGGGCACCCAACCCACTCATTACTCATGGCCTTCTGCCATGCATAGCAGTGATTAGGATAGTTAGATCTGTCAATACAATCTTATTTCACAATTAAAAATACTAGAAATACAAAGCTTTAAGTGACATTACAGTTAGTCACAGTAATACCTTACTTTACATTTTTAAAAACAGAAATCAAAAAAAGGTTGAAGTGATAATATGTGAAATTGTTAGTTGAATGATAGAATTTACACTTAAAAAACATTAACATTCAGCATTCATAACTAAGTGACGTCATTATACCGTACAGTCTTGCCATGCACTGCCTATGACCTCACATGTTACATTACTCTTGACATGTTCTCTGATATCATTGATAGCCTCACTGGTAACGTGAGAAATGACATTGTATAGCTCGGGGAGGGATGGACCCTTGACCCTCTTCCCAAATCAAATCAAATCAAATCATTAACATTTATAAAGCGCGCTACTCACCCGTGCGGGTCTCAAGGCGCTAGGGGAAAAAGGGGGGGGTTATCGCTGTTCGAACAGCCAGGTCTTTAGGAGTCTCCGGAAAGCGGAGTGGTCCTGGGTGGTCCTGAGGCTGGTGGGGAGGGAGTTCCAGGTCTTGGCCGCCAGGAAGGAGAAAGATCTCCCACCCGCCGTGGAGCGGCGGATGCGTGGGACAGCAGCGAGTGCGAGGCCAGAGGAGCGGAGGAGGCGGGTGGGGACGTAGAAGCTGAGGCGTCTGTTGAGGTATTCCGGTCCCTTGTCGTAGAGGGCTTTGTGTGCGTGGGTGAGAAGTTGGAAGGTGATCCTTTTGCTGACAGGGAGCCAATGCAGGTGTCTCAGGTGTGCGGAGATGTGGCTGCTGCGGGGTATGTCGAGGATGAGGCGGGCCGAGGCGTTTTGAATGCGTTGCAGGCGATTTTGGAGTTTGGCTGTGGTCCCGGCGTAGAGGGTGTTGCCGTAGTCCAGGCGGCTCGTGACGAGGGCGTGGGTCACGGTTTTTCTGGTGTCGGCGGGGATCCAGCGGAAGATCTTGCGGAGCATGCGGAGGGTGAGGAAGCAGGCGGAGGACACGGCGTTGACTTGCTTGGTCATGGTGAGAAGAGGGTCCAAGATGAAGCCGAGGTTGCGGGCGTGGTCTGTGGGGGTCGGTGCGGTGCCGAGGGCCGTGGGCCACCAGGAGTCGTCCCAGGCGGACGGGGTGTTGCCGAGGATGAGGACTTCCGTTTTTTCAGAGTTCAGCTTTAGGCGGCTGAGCCTCATCCAATCTGCGACGTCCTTCATACCCTCTTGTAGGTTGGTCTTGGCGCTGGCGGGGTCCTTGGTGAGGGAGAGTATAAGTTGGGTGTCGTCTGCGTAGGAGGTGATGATGATGTCGTGCTTGCGTACGATGTTGGCGAGGGGGCTCATGTAGACATTGAAGAGTGTCGGGCTGAGTGATGAGCCTTGGGGTACGCCGCAGATGATCTCGGTGGGTTCTGAGCGAAACGGAGGGAGGTAAACTCTTTGGGAACGGTTTGAGAGGAAGGTGGCGATCCAGTCCAGGGCCTGGCCTTGGATCCCGGTGGAGCGGAGGCGGGTGATTAGGGTGCAGTGACAAACGGTGTCAAAGGCAGCCGAGAGGTCGAGCAGAATGAGGGCAACTGTTTCACCGTTGTCCATCAGGGTTCTGATGTCGTCAGTGACTGAGATGAGGGCGGTTTCAGTGCTGTGGTTGGTTCGGAATCCGGTTTGTGAGGGGTCGAGCAGGTTATTGTCTTCCAGGAAGGTGGTCAGCTGTTTGTTGACTGTCTTCTCTATTACTTTGGCTGGGAAAGGCAGAAGAGAGATGGGGCGGAAGTTTTTTAGGTCGCTCGGGTCAGCCGTAGGTTTCTTTAGTAGGGCGTTGACTTCGGCGTGTTTCCAGCATTCGGGGAAGGTAGCAGAAGAAAAAGAAGAGTTGATGACGGTCTGGAGGTGCGGGGCGATGATGTCGTCGGCTTTGTTAAAGATGAAGTGCGGGCAGGGGTCCGAAGGGGCGCCGGAGTGGATAGAGTTCATGATGGATTTGGTTTCTTCCGTGTTGATGTGGGACCAGTTGTTGAGGGTGATGGCCGTGGATGCCGGTTCGGTGGTGTATGGTTGGGTCTGGTGTCCGAAGCTGTCGTGGAGGTCGCTAATCTTGCGATGGAAGAAAGTGGCGAGGGATTCGCACAGATCCTGTGAGGGCGTGACGGCGTTGGCGCTGGGGTTGGAGAACTCCTTGACGATGCTGAAGAGTTCTCTGCTGTTGTGTCTGTTTTTGTCCAGTCTGTCGGTGAAAAAGTTCCTTTTGGCAGCGCGGATCAGGTGGTGGTGTTCGCGGGTAGCGTTCTTGAGGGCGGTCATGTTGTCAGCGGTGCGGTCCTTGCGCCAGGCTTTCTCAAGGGTGCAACAAGTTTTCTTTGATTCTTTGAGGGTGTCAGAGAACCAGAGAGGTTTTTTGGTGTTGGTCTGTCGATGCGTGCGTTTGAGGGGAGCAAGGATGTCTGCGCAGTTGGAGATCCAGTTTGTGAGGTTGAGGGCTGCATCGTTGGGGTCGGTGGTGAGGGTGGGTTGTTTGGCGGCAAGTGCGGAGAAGAGTTGCTCTTCGGGGATCTTGTTCCACTGTCGACGAGGGATGGGTTGGGTGCGGAGGTGGCGGGTCTCGCGTCGGAATGTGAAGTGGACGCAGCTGTGGTCGGTCCAGTGTAGGGCGGAGGCGTGGCTGAAGAAGACGTGTTTGCTGGCGGAGAAGATGGGGTCAAGCGTGTGTCCGGCGATGTGGGTGGTGGTGTTCACCAGTTGTTTGAGGCTGAGGTTGGCGAGGTTGTCGAGCAGGGTGGTGGTGTTGGGGTCGTTGTTTTGTTCCAGATGGAAGTTGAGGTCACCTAGGAGGATGTAGTCCGGCGAGGCGAGGCGAGGGCGTGCGGGGAGATGAAGTCGGCGATGGCGTCGCTGAAAGGGGCGCGTGGGCCGGGAGGACGGTAGACGAGGGATCCTCTGAGGGTGGTCCTCGGATCGGTGCGAATCTGAAAATGCAGGTGTTCAGTGGCAAGAGGGGTGTCTTCGGTGGAGGTGGTGACGCTGATGGAGTCTTTGAAGACGATGGCGATACCTCCTCCTACCTGGTTGGTGCGGTCTTTTCTGGAGATCTTGTAGCCTTCGGGGATGGCAGTGGCGATGTCAGGGGCCGAGGAGGCGTTCATCCAGGTCTCCGTGATGAAGGCGACATCCGGTGCTATGGAGTCCAGGAGGTCCCAGAGTTCAATGGCGTGTTTGTGGACGGAGCGAGCGTTGACTAGGATGCACTTGAGGTGGTTGATGGCGCGTGGGCTTGTGGTCGTGGTTGTTGCGTGGTGGAAGGTGCGTTTGCAGGAGTTGCAGGCGAAGGGTCCATGGGTGCGTTTGGGGTGAGCTTGGAAGCAGGTGTTGGAGCGTCCTGGGTTGAGGGCGTGGAGGGTGGTGGGGTCGTAGCGGGTCAGCGGGGCTTGGGAGAGCTGGGGACCAGGGGTCGTGGCGCTGGGCGTGGGCCAGGCGCGGACGGGCGCAGACGGGCTTGCCTCTGGCGCAGTCGCGCAGCGGCCGCCATATGAGGTAGGAGGGGGGGGAGGGGTCAGGTGGAGGCGAATGGGAGCTGGGGGGCGGGGCGTGCAGGAGGTCGCGGCGGGAAAGCGCGAGGGAGGGGGGACAGGTAGAGTGAGAAGAGCTCGGGGAGGGGGGTTTAAGGGTGGAGGGGGTGAGTGTTAGGAGGTTTAGGAGATAAGGGAGAAAGATAGGAGTAGGGTTGAGAAGATAGGGGAGGGGGGTTGTAGAGGTGGGTGAGGGTGAGAGGTAGAGTGAGAGGATAGGAAGATAGGTAATAGAGGGGGTGAGGGAGGGGGGAGAGATAGAGAAATAGATAGAGAAAATAGATAGGGAAATCGATAGATAGGGAAATAGATAGAGAGATAGGAAGATAGGAGGAGGTGGAGAGTGAGGGAGTTAGATAGTGGGATAGAGAGATAGAGAGATAGGTAGATAGGAGGAGTGAGGGAGGTAGATAGTGAACGGGTTAGATAGGAGAGATAGAGAGGGGGATGCGAGTGGGGGAGGGGGATGAGGCAGGAGGGCAGGCGCGGGGAGAAGAGGACGGAGGAGGCAGAAGAGCCGAAGACAAGAAGAACAGAAGAACAGAAGAACAGAAGAACAGAAGAACAGAAGAACAGAAGAACAGAAGAACAGAAGAACAGAAGACCGGAAGGAGAGAAGAAAGGAAGACCGGAAGGAGAGAAGAAAGGAAGACCGGAAGAACACAGAAGAACATAGAAGAACACAGAAGAACACAGAAGAACACAGAAGAACACAGAAGAAGATACAGAAAAACGAAGAACAGAGGGCAGAAGACCACAGAAGAAGATGAGGAAGAAGAGAAGAAGAGTGAAGACGGGGGAAAGAAGAGTACAGAAGAAGATTACAGACGAGGAGCGAGGAGGAAGAACAGAAGAACAGAGAAGAAAAAAAGAAGAAAAGAAGCAGGAGAGAGGGTGAGTAGCGCGGGGCAGAGCGAGGGGCTGGGAGGGGGGGCCATGAGTTGAAGTCCCCAGGGTTATTCTGTGGCTCAGGGGCGGGGATCCCATGTCCTGCTCCCAGATAAAACTACGTAATCCTTAAGAATGGGGTCCCAGTAGACTTTAAATGGCTCATGGAGGGGGATGTATGCCTCTCCTCATAAACATTACATCGCTCCTGAGGTGGTGGGATCCCCCTGGCCTTTCAATGGACCAGGAAAGGTCCCAAACCCTGCCCCCAAAATAATTGCATTGGCCACAGGATGTTGTCAGCATGTCCTTTAAATTGCTTAAGAAGAGGAAGGGGTCATAAACACCCTCCCAAAAAAGAGTGGAGCCAACTCCCTGCTGACAATGGCCCAACGAAGGGGGCATTTATTTGGAAAGGATGCCCTTATTTATGATACTACGGATCTGCTGTGCTACTGTTCTACCACGGATCTGAGGTACCATTTAAAAAATGTGTTTTTGAGTTCAGATTGGTCCCCACCAGGCCTGGTGTGTCAGGTTATAGTAACTATAACTCGTGCCCCCAACATGCACAGTGTTGTCATCAAAGATGTAACTTCAGATGTTGCAGTGATGTTAGCAGTGGTGCCATAAAACATGTAAAAGGGTGATATAATATTGGAGGTATTAAGCAATGCATGGTGAGGGTGCAAGTTATAGTTACTTTAGGGTATGGGTTATAGTTAGTTGTACAATAAATAGTGAATTTCAGCATTTTTTTTCTTTTTCAGAACTATATATTTAACTGACAGTTTCACCTAGCTATACTGACACTTTAACCTCTGTTTTCTCAGTCTACCTTTGTTTTTCTTTTAATCTAGAGTAATATGTTATTACCATATGTACTGCCAAACCCACACCTGGTGCCCAGCCCCTCAAGGGCACGCAGAGCTGACTCTGTGATGTTATGATCTAAAGGGTGTCATTTTAACTACTGACATTTAAAAAGGGTCAGATATCAAAATATAAAAAGTGAGTCTATCGCCTTTATAAATGGAGCAACTTATCAACATACATAAAGCAGACCTATTCTCTTTCTCAAAAAGTCACCAACAATTATAATCAAATGTATATTTTATAAATTCACACACTGCAATCTTTGATTAAAGTGATTGACATGTAATTTTTTTAAAAAGCCTTATTTAAAATAATTCAACATATCTTTGAGTTTAAAAAAAAACGTTTTTCAGGTTACAAAGTGTAGCAATAGAACCAACCACAAGAGGTCCACAAAATCCAGCTGAAGAGCATACCGCTTCAGCTTGGAGTGCAAAAAATAAAACAAGACCAAATGTTGTTATTAAAGGGGGGAATACAGCCTCCTTCCTGAACCTTATTAGGCCCCAGGGACCCCATCCCCATGGCCAAACACAATAGAAAAGGGGAGGGGTGTGTCCCCCAAACCTTATTTGTCCTGGGGACACCATCCCACGGGGCTAAATTCAGATAGAAATGGGAGGTGGATGTGCGACCCCCTCCTTGAGCCTTATGAAGCCACGGTAACATTATCCCTTTGGGCCAAATCGCATAATGAAGGGGAGGCATGGGACTCCATCTGTCAGAGCCAGAGGTGGTGCCCCGGGCCCACCCAGGGACCCATATAAACCATGAGTTGGGGGCTGCCAGGGCCCCCACAGCCCCAGCCGGCTCCCTGCATAGTACAGGAGATGGCCCACCCATTGGGAGCATTTTGAAGTCTCCCACCAGGTGTGAGCAGATATTCCTAATCTTCGTGCCCCATTGTGATGGATTGGAATGTTGCCCCAAGTGATTGCCAGTGGCTGAGATTAATTCAGGCATTCCATCCATCACCTGCTGAAGTCTGGGAAGATAGAGTTTGCTCCTGCCCAGCAAGAGATTTATAGTTGCTCCTGCCAGGCAACAGCAAACGTTAGCTTCCCTTGTTTTGATGCAAGCAGGGAAGCTACTCTGTCCCAGGGATGGGCTCCCCAGGTCAGAGTAATAAAGCTGGCCAGGGGCATTTTTCCCTTTGAGTTGTTCAACAAGGGCTAGGGAGCCAGGGTATCCCTACCTTGTCCCCTTACATTATTTTCTATTTTGCTGTTCAGGGCAGGGGACTAAGCCCCTAAGCCCTGTAATGGCTGCCAGCAACATTTTTCCATAATGCTGCTGGCAGCCAATCAAAGAGCTTGCTCCTGTGGGAGTGTGTCTTCATTGGAGCAAATAAGCCCAAATGAAAAAAGCTCCCTGGCCAATCAGAATGATCTAAATTGGGTTTGAGGGACTTTTGCGATAGCCCCTGGTACCCAACTGTCCAGATATAAAAATATTTTTGCATATTAATTTAGCAAAAACTAGTGAATGAATGTGCACCAAATCACAAAAAGCACAATCCAGCTTCCATACAAATTTGGTGGAATCCCATTTAGGGGTTTTTGAGGTAAGGCTGTTAAAAAAAAGTCTATGAAAAATGCTTGGGGATTTTTTATTTTGCAACCCCTCTTTTTCTCATCCCATACTTGAGAGATCACCCCAAAACTTTCAAAGGACAAGTCAGTAAAAAAGTAGAACTTTTTTCAAATGTTTTGTTAAGATTCATCAAACGGTGCCAAAGTTACTAGCAAAACAGGAAGCATTTCCTACTGATATGCTAACCTAACTATAACTCATAACTACCCAGTGATGACTGGCACTGGGCAACTGTAAGAAATGGATCTCTAGCTGGCAGAGGTATGCACTCTGTCCAATTAGGGACCATAATCCTATTCAGGATAAGTCATATACACAACCAAAATTAACCTGTGCTCACCCTCTGGTAGCTTGGCACAGATCAGTCAGGTTTAACTTCAGAGGCAATGTTTAAAGTATTTGTGCAACATTTAATTACAGTAACATAGCAAAAGACAACACAAAATGACTCCACACAAGATTAGACACTAGAGAATATTTATCTGAGTAAAACAAGACCAAAATTACAAATATCCAATCAATAGATATTGAGATATGAATTTTTAAATATTAAGGCCCTCATTATGACATTGGCGGTAAATCCAACTTACCGCCATGTTGACTGCCGCCAACTTACTGCCGCAGCGATGGATATCCATTCACCATATTATTATACACATGCACCAGTCCGTCAGTATTCAGCCATATACACAAATCTGCAACATCAAAGGTCAGTGATGAAGTGGCAGTATCAAAATCCACACCGTTACGCCAACAGAACAATGGCCATCACATTATGACCCATGAATCACCACGGTGGACATCCAAAGGCAGTAAACCATTGGTGGTACATACCGCAGCGCTCAAAATGGACACACACAAACAGAACACCACCACATTGGACAATTCAAACAACACACATCTGACACCCATACACACATCACACCCACACCACTATAAAACACACACCCACATTACCCACAACCCTTTATGAATACAAACCATTGCCACCAGAGAGACAGCAAAACCACAGACACAACCAGAGCCATACACTACTCTCACCTATACACCACTCAGGCCCCCTACATCACACCCCCCAACAAATTACCCAACACACCCTCACCTACACACCTCACACAATACCCATGGCACTACAAAGACACCCCCGCTTCACAGAGGAGGAGCTAAGGGTCATGGTGGAGGAAATCATCAGGGTAGAGCCATAGCTATTTGGAGTACAGGTGCAGCAGATATCGATAGCTTGGAAGATGGAACTATGACAGAGAATCGTGGACAGAGTCAACGCTGTGGGACAGCACCCAAGAACAAGAGATGGCATCAGGAAGAGGTGGAACAACCTATGGGGAGGGATACATTCCATTGCAGCAAGACACCAACTCGCTGTACAGAGGACTGGCGGTGGACCCCCATCTCCTCCGCCACCACTAACAGCATGGGAGGAGCAAGTCTTGGCAATCCTGCATCCTGAGGGCCAGGCCGGAGTAGGAGGAGGACTGGACTCTGGTAAGTCAATTCTTCACTACTACTACCCCCTACCTGCATGCCATCACATACCCCCACCCTCACTCCCATCACTCCACCACTACCCACACACCCCACCATCACATCTCACTCATCCCAATGCCAAGCCCTGCATGCTCTACCAATGCATGCACACCACTCACAGCCCTGCATGGGAACTCATCACTAAAGCATGCACACTATGGAGAACTAAGCATCCCACCAAACACCAACGTACACAAGTGAAAGCTGCCAGGGCAAATCCAACCAAAGATGGATGCACAATATGTCAGATATAGAAACCATACATGTCATTTACATCCCCACAGGTACCCCAGCCAATGTCAGCGGAGAGGAGGTGCCAGCAATATCCAGTCCCCCAACAGAAGAGGCCACAGTGATGACAGCAACTCTGGTCTTCAGGATCTGGATGACCAACCTGGCCCATCAGGGATCTCTTGACAGCTGGTTACCCAGGCCCAGTCACACACCACCACAGAACCTCCCTCATCAGGAAACAACACCACAGCACCCACCCAGCATACCCATACCTCTGTCCCCAGGAAATGTCAATCAGCAGTGTGTCCACCTCTACGAGGACCCCAGGCCACACCTCATACCCATGACAATCAGGGCCCTGAGGTCAGTGGCAGTGGGCACACGGTTCAGGGGACAGAGGCGCAGGCCAACAGGGACAGTGGGAGGACTGCTGTGTGCCAGTGGGAGGACAGGCCAGGGAACCGACTCTTCAGGAGGCACCTGCAGAGATCCTAGGAGCATATCAACATTCCCATTACACGATGGGCCAGTCGGAAGTATTGTCTGATCATTGATGTTCTGTTGTTCTCATCCTCATCCTCTGCCTCCTCATCCTCACTATCCACAGGGTCCACTGCTGCCACTCCGGCATCCCCAGCCTCCTCCTCCTTCAGAGAAGGCACATGGCGTCTCAGGGCAAGGTTGTGCAACATGCAGCATGCCACTACTATCTGGCAGACATTCTTGGGTGAGTAGTGCAGGGATCCACCTATTGGATGGAGGAACCAGAACCTGGCCTTCAGGAGGCTAAAAGTCTGGTTCAACTGTATGCCTCATTATAACATTCTTCTGCCCTGGCATTCCTCACAGGGGTCGGCAGCCATGATAGATTTGGGTAACCAGAGTCACCTGCAAATTTTAAGGGACAACATTTAGCCACACAGTATCCCATATGGCCCACACCATACCCATACTCCTGTAGAAGCCTAATTATTCAACACCCATCCAGATACAAACGACCGTTAGCCAGCTCTTCTAGATAAACATAAAGGATTTATTAGAGATAGAAATAGAAAGACATGTACATGGAGGATGCTCTGTACTAATGTACACGAGCAGCCCAATACAAGGAAGTAATACATGATCTTTTATAGTATTAAACCACAAACATAATTCAGCGTATTATTGGTTCTTTGGCATTGACGTATGATTGACGTATGGCTATTTCTCCATAATGTCTGAAGGTAGTTTTTCCTATCATACCATATATAGGGGGTCATTCTGACCCTGGCGGCCGGTGACCGCCAGGGTCACCGACCACGGAAGCACCGCCAACAGGCTGGCGGTGCTCCCGAGGGCATTCTGACCTCGGCGGTTCAGCCGCGGTCAGAAAGGGTAAACCGGCGGTCTCCCGCCGGTTTACCGCTGCCCCATTGAATCCTCCATGGCGGCGGAGCGCGCTCCGCCGCCATGGGGATTCAGACACCCCCTACCGCCATCCTGTTCATGGCGGGAAACCCGCCATGAACAGGATGGCGGTAGGGGGTGCCGCGGGGCCCCTGGGGGCCCCATGCAGTGCCCATGCCAATGGCATGGGCACTGCAGGGGCCCCCGTAAGAGGGCCCCGCAAAGTATTTCAGTGTCTGCTTTGCAGACACTGAAATACGCGACGGGTGCAACTGCACCCGTTGCACCCCTGCAACTACGCCGGCTCAATTCTGAGCCGGCGTCCTCGTTGCAGGGGCATTTCTGCTGGGCCGGCGGGCGCTCTTTTGGAGAGCGCCCGCCGGCCCAGCGGAAATGTCTGAATGGCCGCCGCGGTCTTTTGACCGCGGTGCGGTCATTCGGCGGCGGAACCTTGGCGGACGGCCTCCGCCGTCCGCCAAGGTCTGAATCACCCCTATAGTAACAAAAAGCATAGAAAAGGATTTTACACAAGGTGGCCTACGTGCCTAATATCACATGGTCCATCTTGTGACAGAACTTGAGAACATTACATACTCAGACTGGTGCTTTCCAGAAGGGAGATTGCTTCAGCTAGCATGCAATGACGATGATATTTCATGATGGTTGTTCGGAGAGCAAGCCTTGCAACATAATGCGTTCCTAGCAGTAGCGAATTACATTTGTAGGCCTCTTTATTTAATGATAGGCCTGTGCAGAGATTGTCATTGTGTATCACAGGGGCCACCAGGCATAGCATACCTAAGAACTGTAAAATGTGATTCCACATTTCGCCCTCTGATACTCAATGACAAATCTAAGGGTCATGGTATATTGTTCTCATTTCTAACTCTTGTTCATCCCTGTTGTCATCCTTATATCTTTTTTTTCGGTAATGTGTGGGTTTCTGGTGACAGGTTTTTTTCAAGAGTATGGCCAGGAAGGATGGACAAACTGGTATGCGCACACATATCGTTATCAGTGCCACGATCCCTATCGCTAGTACCTCTACCAACCAGGTACCCCAACCCCTGAACCATGCTGCTATTCGATCCAGCATTCCTCCAACGTCTGTCCCATCTGCCACTTTCCCAGCTCCTTCTTCTACCTCCTTTTATTTCCTCTATTTCCTTTCTTATATTCCCACTGTTATCTGGTATATACACGCAGCATTCCTGATGGATCACTGCACAGACCCCTCCCTCTTTTGCCAGGAAGGTGTCTAGTGCAAGCCTATTCTGGATTACAACTGCCCTCATGTCTGTGAGTTCCTCAGTGATGTTCCCTAAGGTGGCTGCGGTGTTGCTGGCTAGCCCTTCCACTAATTCAGCCAATCTGTGAATTTCATATTGTGAGTGTGCTATCCCTAATGGCGTCACTATGATCCCCTCTATTGCTATTACCTCATCCACCCATGTTGGTGTCCTCTTCCTGCTCACCCTGCCAAGTGTTCTCTTTTCCCCCTTCTGTAATTCTGTTCTATGCGCCATTTTTGGTAGCACGAATGCTAGGTAGCAGGTACCTTGCCATCCTGCTGGCAATTTAAAAAATGCCGATGGACAAGCCTGTTGTGTCATTTCTTTTGTAGTCCAGGCTCAATGTTGTATTGCAAATACTATGTCCCACATCAATTCCGTTGTTGCTAGTGTCTGCGTTACCTCTTGAGTATTTGAAACACCATGGTGCCTTTATTTCTGTATCTAGGGCCAGGCATGGTATTCGTTGTTCTGAGCCATGATCCCTTTCAGTGTAACCCTTCCCTCTTTCTGTTGTAAATGCATTCAATAAATTCCCTTCTCCTTTCTTCGGATCTAATCTCCTACACTTATTTCTTCTCCTTTTATCTTCTTCCTTCAATTTATTTGACACTCTTTCTACCAATTTTTCTTGCATATTTCCTACATAAGGTTCGTCTTCCAACCCATAGTCATCCCTTTTTCTCCTCATTTCTCCTATCTTTATATTTTCTCTTATTCTCTCCATTTCCATTTTCCTTGTTCTCATTTCTTTTAAATTTCCCCCTAACATATTATCTAATATGTTACATGCCACGAATTCTGTGAGGGGCATCTGAGTGTAATTTCTTTTCTCCTGGCTAGTGGTCGGTAGGTGGGTACATATATAACAATCAGCCACATTTGCTAGTTCTTTGTACATTGATACCATTTGTACAAATGTATTGTCCTTATAATATTCTCCATCTTCTTTCCATTTTGTGTATTTCACCCATTTTGTTTTATCCTCCACCCTCTCATGTTGTTATGAGATATTGTTGTTCTCACCACCGGTTGTTCTTTCACCTTGGCCATTTTTGGGGATGTAGTGTTCCTGGTCGAGCCATGGAATATGTATGTCGTCTTTATATACTATCAGGATTGTTGTTAGTACTATAGCCGCTACCGGGGTGAGTAATGCTGTGACCACCACGGGCCACTTCTTCTGCTCCTTTTTTTTATGTTGTAATCTGAAATCCATGTCGCCTTATAGGGTGTGGTCGGATGTGTCTAGCACTTGAAACCAGTTCTATTGGTATGTAACCTTTGGTACCTCCTTATTCCTGTAGGAGTGCCACACTAGTAGTCTATTCCTTCTGTATATTTTCGGGGCGACGTCGAATGCTATTTGACACTTGTAGTTATGCAGAGTATAAAGGGATGAATCCCAATGTCCAGTTCTAAGGGAGTTGGGTGCGATAGTCCACTGACCAGAGGGATGGCCCTTTTGTCCTATTTTTGCTGTATTCCTAATTGGAAGAGGCACCTCCCAATGGGGCTACAAGCCGCACTGATCCTAGTGACCAGCCGCTTCCGTAGGACTGGGATCTGTACCTCTTGGTGCAAATTTTTCTAGCAGATTTTTTGTATTCTGTTCATTTATATCCTGATGTCTTTAATACTTAAGTGGCCTTGCTTGACTCTCCGACTCCTGTGGAGAGTAGCACGAGCAGTTCTGAAAGAATATCCTGGTGTCTTGAGGACCCGCTTGCACAATCCAACTCCTGTGGGGTTGCAGCATGACCAGTCCAAGAACAATGTTCTGGTGTACTGGGGAACCCGCTTACACTCTCCGACTCCTGTGGGAGTGTAGCACGAGCAGTTCCGTCAGTGTTGGCTGGTGGCGCTTGTTGAACGAAGGTTGTACCGCTGTGGTGAAGTTGGCATTACTCTTGTCGGCAACTTTGTTGGCAGCTGGTCGTCTTTTGGTCCAGTGGCCTTCTTGATGTGTGAGGTATGGACCCAGGATGTGATGCCCTCACACTTGACTGCCGTGGCTGTTGTCAACAAGACTTGGTGTGGTCCCTTCCACCGTGGTTGAAGGCAGTGACGTCTGGTGTGGGCCTTTGTCCACACCCAGTCTCCAGGATGCAGTCCATGTTCTGGTGGTGTACTTTCTTCTGGTAAGGCCTGCAACACCTGGCGGTGAAGATAACGGAGTGTCTCAGTTATTTTTTTACAGTATTGTAACAAGAAATCATCAGTTAGAGCCAATGGGGCAACTGACAAGTGTCCTGGTATGTTCATGGGGCGACCAAAAATAATTTCATGTGGGCTCAGTTTTGTGACGCGGTCAGGTGTGCTCCTCATGGCAAGGAGTGTCAATGGGAGTGCGTCTATCCATGATAACTCTGTCACTGCGCATATCTTCCCTATCTTATTCTTCAATACCCCGTTCCTTCTTTCCACAGCTCCCGCTGCCGGTGGGTGATATGCACAATGTAACTTTTGAGTTATTCCTAGGCCTTTGCAAAGGCCCTGAATAACCTGGGAGATGAATCCTGGTCCATTGTCTGAACTTAAAAGAGTCGGCACCCCAAAACGCGGTAACAGCTCTTTTAATAAACACTTTGCGACAGTTTGTGCATCACAATTTTTTGTTGGGTATGCCTCCACCCACTTGCTGAACATGCACACTATTACCAGAACATATCTTATTTTATTCACCGGAGGCATTTCAATGGAATCCATTTGGAGACTTTCAAAGGGTCCGTGTGGTGGTGGAAAGTGGCCTGGTGCTGTTGGGGTGCCCTTTCCTGTATTATATTGTGAACACACGGAACACCTTTTACACAACTGTTCTGCACATTTTCTGATTTTTGGGTTGAACCAGCACTGTGAAAACAGTCGTATCATTCCATCCCTTCCCACATGTGAGGGGCCATGGAAGAGCCGTGCCATGGAGGTCAGGAACAGGGAGGGCAAGCATATCTTCCCATTTGGTCCCACCCAAATGCCTTGTTCATTTTTCTTACAACCTGCCCCCTCCCATTCTTCACATTCCTTTCCTTGTGCCTGTAGTTGCACGCTTTTTGGGTCAAAGTGTGTGTTTTCCTCTTTACTTCTTATGTCAGACGTTACCTGAACCATTTCGTATTCACACCCACTAAGTGCAATTTTGCGTACTTCCTTGTCAATAAATGCGTTTCCCATTGAAACGTAGTCCTTTGCTGAGGTGTGTGCTGCGCATTTTACAATTGCCACTTTCTTGGGCATCAGTAAAGCTTGTAGCAAGTCAACTATTAGTGATGCATGTTGTATCCGTTGGCCTGCTGAGGTGAGGAACCCCCTCATTGCCCACAACTGACCAAAGTCATGTGTGACACCAAACGCATATTGACTGTCTGTGTAGATGTTTGCTGTCCGTCCCGCTGCCAATCTACATGCTCTAGTCAGTGCTATCAGTTCTGCCGCTTGAGCGCTTGTTACTGATGGTAACCTCCCTCCTTTTAGTAACCTCCTAGCCGTTCCTACAGCATAGGCGGCCTGTACTGTTCCAGTGTGGCCTCTGATGCATAAACCATCGACAAATAGATCGCCTTCTGCCTCAGGGAATGGGGTGTCTCTCAAATCTGGCCTAACTTTGGTATATCTCTCTGTTGCTGCAACACAATCATGGAAGGAATTGTCTATTGTTGGGTCATTGTGATCTCTTTCAGTTGGTAGCAGGTAGGAGGGGTTCAGAGTAGTGCACCTCTTTATTTTAATATGTGGCGCAAGCAGTGTTAGCTCATAGCGTGAGAGGCGGGCGTTTGTCAGGTGCTGCGTCTTGGTGGTGGTAAGTAATGTGTCCACTGCGTGGGGAACGTGTAATATTAATGTGTGTGCTAAGACAATGTTCTCTGATTGTTCTACTGCAAGGGCTGCTGCTGCTACCGCTCTTATACATGGGGGAAGGCCTGCTGCCACTGGATCTAGGGTGGCTGAGTAATAAGCTACCGGACGGTAGTAGGTACCGTGTTTCTGTGCTAGGACCCCTAGTGAGCAGCCCCCCTTTTCATGACAGAACAAGTGAAAGTCCTTGGTGTAGTCTGGGAGACCTAGTGCTGGTGCAGCACACAATTCTTTCTTCAACTCTTGGAAGGCCTCCTCACATTGTTCCGGCCAGGGTACCTTGTCTGGCACATCTTTGTGAGTTAAGTTTAACAATGGTCTTGCAATCAGGGAGAAGTTTGGTATCCAGTGTCTACAGTAGCCTGCCACCCCCAGGAATGCACGAACCTCTGTTTGTGTCTTTGGTCTTGGATGTTGTGTTATGGTGGCTATCCTATCAGGCAGCAATTTCCTAACTCCCTGGGATAGCTCGTGTCCCAGGTACTTCACTTTTGTTTGACAGAACTGCAACTAGGTGGCACAGTAGAGACACTGGCCCTCATTCTGACCTTGGCGGTCGGCGGAGAGGCGGCGGTCGGACCGCGAACAGACCGGCGGTCAGAAAAATGGCATTCTGACCGCGGCGGTCACCGCCGCGATCGACCGCCACTTCCCCACTCCGACCGCCACGACGGTCATGACCGCCGGGCTAGAGTTTGCGCACTCCGGCCCGGCGGTCGTCCCAAGACCGCCAACGGTATCATGACCCTGCTTACCGCTGCGGTTTCTGGCGGTCGGGAACCGCCATGCGAATCATGGCGGTAAGCACTATCGGGGCCAGGGAACTCCTTCCCTGGCACTGATAGGGGTCTCCCCCACCCCCCACTACCCACCCGAGTCCTCCCCCCACACCCTCCACCCCCCTGCCACCCCCCAGAGGTGGTACGAACCCCCTCCCCATCCCCACCCCGACATGCACATACATACACCCCGACATGCACACACCCCCAACATGCACATATACACACCCCCTACACACACATACACAACGGGGACACATACCCGCACACATACATGCAGACATGCGCACCTGCCGAACAGCACACATTACCCATAGACACAGCAGCACCCCCCGCCCGCATACACGCACTCACACACCCCCTCTACACACTCACACGCACACCCCCATGCACGCCCACATCACACAACACCCCCCCTCCCCCTCCCCTCACGGACGGTCAACTTACCTTGTGCGTTGGTCCTCCGGGAGGCGACGGGAGCCATGGGGAGGTGACCGCCAACAGAACACCGCCAACAGAAGACCGCCACACAGATATGTGGGTCGTAATTCTGTGGGCGGTGTTCTGCTGGCGTGGCAGTGGAGGTTGACCAGTCTCCACTTTTCCGCCGACCGCCAGTGTGGCTGCTGGCGGTTTCCCGGCGGAACGCTCCCAGCGGTCGGAATGCGCATAGCGGCATACCGCCGCGGTCGGCGGTCTTCACCGCGGCAGTAACTCGGCGGTCTCGCGAAAAGACCGCCAAGGTCAGAATGAGGGCCACTGTGTCTTGGATGCAAGCCGTCTGTGATGGTGAGGCCAATAACAAGTCATCAATGTACTGTATCAGGGTAGATCCTCCCGTTAGATGTAGTGATGCAAGGTCTGACCTCAGAGCGTCGAGAAGACTGAAGGGGAATCACAGAAGCCTTGAGGCAAATGTGTCCACTTGAGTCTTCTCGACCTGAATGAGAACGCAAAAAGATCTTGGGAATCCTCGTGTAGAGGCACTGAGAAGAACGCATTGCTGAGATCCAGGACGGTGAAGGGGGTGGCTGTACTTGGAATATTTGACAATATGGTTGCTGGGTTTGGAACTACTGGGAATGATGGTACTACTGCCTTGTTAAGTTCTCTAAGGTCCTGAGTAAACCTATATATCGGGGCTGAATTGGGCCCTGTAGCTGCCTTTTTCACAGGGAGTATCGGAGTGTTGCATGGGCTACTTCTAGTTTCTCGCAATATTCCTTGTCTCAAGAGATCTTCTATTACTGGAGCTATACCCTCCTCTCCTTCCTTTGCCAATTTGTATTGTGGTACCTGTGGTAACTTTGCACCAGGGCGCAGCAACACTTTCACTGGTGGGTAGTCCAGAATTCTTCCTACATCATTTGGCCCCTTTGCCCATACCTCTTTGGGGACCACTTCTTGTAGTTCAAGGGGAAGAGTGTGTGACTGCTCCTGCTTGACTGTGGTGCAGTGGGTGAATGCCTGTAATGTTATCCCGTTCTCCTTACTTTCCAGGAAGATGCCTTCTGGTGAGCTTCTAATAGTACACTGTAGCTTGCATAGGAGGTCCCTACCTAGCAAATTTACAGGGCAGTATCTAGTGAAGATGAATTGGTGGTTAACGGTGATAGGACCTACCGTGAGTGTTAATGGCTGTGTAAGGAATTCGTCCATGGGTTGCCCTGTCATCCCCACTGCTGTAATTTGTACTTTTGAAAGTGGTGCATTTGGTGTATCGGAGGCTCTCAGCATTGATCTAGTGGCCCCTGTATCTACTAGGAATGGCACTGTTTTGCTCATCACCGTCCCCTCCACATAGGGGCCGGCTTGATCTACTGATAATACCGGTCCCATAAAGTTTGCCTCTGGGGGAGGAGGAGGAAACCCATGTCCTCTTTGTGGTGCTTGTGGTGTGTCTTGACGCGTGCCCCACCCAGCGCATGCCTGTTCATAGGGGTAGGCATTGTATGCGTTGTTGGTATAGGGTGGGGGTGGTAGTGCTATTTCCTGCAGCTGCCTCTGTTGCCCTCTGCCCCCTTGTCCTCCAGCTAGCCGTGGGCAATCTGCCTTCCAGTGTCCTTGTTGATTGCCGTGGAAACAGGTAGTGCCTGGCGGGGGCGTGAAAGGTACTCTTTCCCCTGGTCCCCTGCCCCTTCCTCTTCCGCTACCCCTTCCCTGGCTGTTGTTGTAAAACCTCTCCTGTGCCACCATAAGTTTCACTTTATCCTTTTTTACCTTTTCTTCCTCTGTTTTTTGTATGTTTTCCTGGTAATCAGTGCAGTACCTAGCTGCTGCTAACACTTTGTCAATTGGTTCTTGTTGCAAGCACATAAGTGAAGTTTGTAAGTGACTGTGTATGGGTTGCTGTAATCCATAGACAAAGTTAGTTACAAATGCAGGCATCGCCTCTCCTAGTGGGTTCTTCATCCCACTGCTCTGTTGGTACACCTGGAGTAACCGGTCATAGTAACTTGTTACACTTTCATTCTTTTCTTGTTTTGTATGTATTATTTTTGACCAGTCTGTCTTTTCTTCTGGTACCTTTTCTTTGATGTATTTAATTACCCTCTTTCTTGCTTTCTCCACTGCTTTTCCTGGTGCCCCTACTTTACCCCTTTCTGGTTCCTCTGTTGGCCATTGTACCACTTTCTTATAATCCTCCCAGAGATCCTGTGGTATTATTATGCTGAACAACATGTGTAAATCCTTCCACAGAAATTCCCCCATTGCCACTATCCTGTTCAACTCTGTGTACCATTTCTGTGGCTCTTCACGTAGTTTCGGGTAGTCCTTGGTGAAGGCATACAGGTCGCTGCGAAGCCATGGTACGTAGACGTATGTTGTTATGTGGCCCTCCTCCCCTATGGTAGCTGTGGGCACCTCTCTCAGAGGCATCTGATGCACTATCTTTTTCTGTTCCTCTAATTCTTGTAGTATCTGTGCTGTATTTAGCCCTTGTAGCAGTGTGTCCCAATTTTGTAACTTTAGTATAGCATTTTGTAATATTCCGTACAATTTTTCATCCTCCCACCCTTGAAGTTCCTCATTAGTAAAGCTCATTCGCGAGGTGTCCCAATGGTGTTCTGCGGGCAGGTCTTTTGACATTTGTTGTGTATTTTTTTGGTGTACTTGTGGGCCCCTGGTTATTAATTTTGTGCGTGCTAAGGTCACGAGTTCTTCCCTGTATGCCCTAGTCAGTTCGTCCTTTAAGTCCACCAATTTTTGCCTCCCATCTACCAGGTCTTTCATTAAAGACTTACACACTTTCCCATCTGATTTTTTATTTTTTTATTTTCTTTGCATACCAGGGGAACTACTGGGTGTTTTTCTTGACATGCTGGGGGAGCTACTTGGCGTCCCTCCTTGTGACATGTTTCCTGATAAGCTATTTCTTCTCCTTCCTCCATTTGTATCCTCATTTTGCGCTGCTTCTAACATTTTGGAGTTGTGTTTGGTTTTGTGAGTTAAAACACATATATCCCATATTATTTCCTGCAAGTCTGTTACGCTTCTAACCTTATCTAACGTTGTATCCTGAAACTGCTGTTTCCATTGTGTCTTCAGTAAATTAATCTTTTTATTTCTCTTTTCTACTTTTTCCTTTAGTTTTTCATTTTCTTTATCCAATTTTAATGCCATATGTACCACTTCATTTTTCACTTCCTCCAATATTTCATGCTCATTTAGCCCATCTAATTCTACTTTTGTTATTTCCTCTCTTATTAACCTCAGTGCCACTTGGCGTGCTTCATTTGTCTGTGCCTTTTTCTGTGCCAGTGATAGCTCCTGGGGTTGTGCTACTGTTATTTTTGTTGCTGCCTGCGCTGGCTCCTCCGCACGCGCTTCTGTTCTACTTATTCTCCCTGTTAGGAGGTCTTCAATGAGTGGGTCTTCAACCTCCTCCTCTGTCATTCCCTTTTCCCTTTCTTCCTGTGGTTGTGCACTGTAGCCGGGAGATCCCGGCTACAAGCGAGGAGGATGACGTATCGGCCGCGGCCGATTCGTCATTTCCACGTCTTTCCGTTGCCGGGGAGACGCGGCCCGAGCGCGGCAGGCGGGACGGCGTTGCCCGGGAAACGACGTCGGTTTCCCGGGCTGGACACACACAAGAGGGAGACGCGCTGGGAGGAAGGGAGAGCGAGAGGAACACGGAGACCGCGAGGCAGAAGAAGAGCAAGGAAGAACAGAGGACGAGGAGAGAAGCAGACGAGGAGCAGGAGGGAGGAGAGAGAGAGAAGAAGAGCCCCAGAGCCTGGAACCAGGAGACCAGCAGGAGGAACACTACCAAGCCAGCCACGATCCTGGAGGGTCGTGGCTAAACAAGGTACGGTCCTTTTGGACAAAAAGAAGGGAAATTGGAGAAAAGGGGACTGGGGAGGGGTCATAGAGGAGGGTTGGAAAGGGAGGTGGAAGAAAGGGCACTATAATTATATCACCAGTGTCACTTATTGTTACACTAAGAATAGATGTGTTCACACTATTTCCTAAATCGCTCCTCACCGGCACCAACCCCCTCCTTTTGTGTTTACCGCCTCCCAGTCCAGAGATAAGAGAAAGGGAAGAACCCCAATTAAAAATCAATACTTACCTTAGTGTTCTCCCTTCTATTTCCGGCATCACCCTGGACTACGACGAGCGAGCAAGGCAGATGGGTTACCTGTAAAACAAGGAGCACGAACATACAATCACGAACCTGGGGAAAAGATACGAAAGAAGAACAAAGCGACTGAGAAAGACAATAACACTTGTGGTTTTGTTAACATTCCCTAATTCCAGTATAACTAAAAACAATAAACCACTTACCACTAACTAAACAACGCTTCAGTGGTCTTCATACTGTTCGACCTGCCACAGTGGTGTCAGAAGTGGGATTATAACCTGTGCGGCCTCCTCGCAGTAATCGAACAGTATAACAATGAGTGACAAACCCTCGTTGGAGGATATGATAAAGCAATTGGCCGAGGGCCAACGTCATCTACAACTGGTGTGGGAGCCACACCAGCGAGAAGCCAAAGAGGACAGGGAAGCATTACAGTTGGCTTTGAAAAGTCAGGCGACCATCCTTGCGAATAATCAACTGGTCCATGAGACGGCCATGAAAAAATTGACTGAGACTATTGCTTGTAGTAAAGTGCACCCCAATGTCCCAAGTTCCGTGTTACAGAAATATCAAGACGGAGAAGACCCCGAAGCCTTTTTTACTAATTTTGAGAGAGTGGCGTCATCCGCCCAATGGCCTGAGGATAGATGGGGTCAGTATGTCGCCCCCTTACTTACAGGGATATTACAAACAGCGTATCAAGCAGCAAACCTGGGTGGAACCACGCCATACCAAGAGATAAAGACTAGTATCTTAGAACGTGTGGGACACGACACGGAATACTATAGGGTTAAATTTAGAAAAATCAAATGGGGACAGAATGAAGATCCCCGAACCTTTTATTATCGGGTAAAGGATTTGGCCTTAAAATGGTTAGGTTCTTCCGGAAATAGTAGGGAGGAAGTGATTCAAACAATTGTCCTTGAACAATATTTAGAGTCCCTGCCTACCACCACTAAGCACTGGATCCGTCAACATCCAAAGGTGACCACTGACATGGCAATTGATCTAGCATGTGCTTATCATCGCTCCACCGATGTAAGAAATATGTCAACCCGACCCAGCCTAAAGCCAGGGCCTTCCAATCCTAAAATCACGCCAAGAACCTTTTCGGAGGAACCAGTACCTCACCGATTTCCTGTCACGACTCACGTGCTGCTTGCGCCTGGAATTTGCAGATCTGGTGGCGTGGATCTTCAATGTTCGACTTTGGCCCAAAAAGGGGCGACACTTTCTGGTAGCCACGGTGCTGTAGGCAATGGAGACGCCAAGAACAGACCGTGCCCTTCAGAAAATAGCGCCAGAGGGAAAAAAAACCTTAGAAAAAGGGGAAAAACCTCCAACAGGAAGATTCCTGGAAAAAACAAGAACAAACAAACAAGAATCCAAAAGGAGCAAAAGTCAGGAAACACAGAATGCTGAAATCCAGAACCAAAAAGGGGAGGAAATCAGGAGCGAAGACACTAACTGAGCAGAAAGTGTTGCAGCGCAAGGAAATGAAGAAAACACAGCCCTTATATACCAAAAGACAGGAAGTGACCCACAGGAAGTAAAAGGACACCATATTAGACAGGGAGAGGTACATAGAACAAAATAGAATAGAAACCATAGAGAATAGGGAACAATGAATGCTGGGAAGAGAAAGGTAACCTGGGAAGGGAAGAAGACATAAAAAAGGTACAACAAAAAAGACCCCAGAAAGAAGAAAAGAAAGAGGATAAGAAGGAAGAAAGAAGAACAGGTAAGGGGGGTCAGGAGACCCCAGCAAGGCGGTGGAAAACGACAGAGCGAGGCCCCATGCAATGCCTGGGGCCTCGAAAAGTGCATGAAAGGCTGGGAGCGCGCCGCGTTTTAGAAACGCGCTGTGCGGCCCCAGCCGAACGCCCGGCTTGTGCCGAACATTCGGCTCGAGCCGCACCACGCGGCGCGACAGTAGGTCCCCCTCCCGAAGGTCCAGGTTTGAGAGGAAATAAACGGTGAAAGCGTTGAATCAGGCGAGGAGCGTGAACAGAAGATGCATCTTCCCAAGAGCATTCACTGAGAGGATAACCCTTCCAATGAATCAGATACTGAAGGCGTTTGTGAAAAAGACGAGAGTCACAAATTTCCTGTACTTCATATTCAGGAACATCATCCACGAGTACAGGAGGTGGACAAGGAAACTGACGTGAGTAAGGGTCAGGCACATAAGGTTTAAGCTGAGAAACATGAAAGACCGGATGAATCTTCCATGTATGAGGTAAGTGAAGACGGACAGTGACAGGATTGACCAACTGAAGAATACGGAAAGGCCCATAGTAACGAGGTGTGAACTTATTTTGAGAAAGACGTGAGGGTAAGAATTTGGAGGAGAGCCAGACTTTATCTTGCGGATGATAGTCTGGATTGGTAGCACGTCTCTTGTCTGCAGCCTTCTTCATATATCTCTTGGTATGTAACAAATTAGATCGAATTAGTCTATGGATTTGGAGAAGGCGTTTGGAGAAACAGGTAATAGCGGGTAGAGGAGAGTTGGATTGTGGAGAAGTAGGAAAAGAGGTAGGATGAAAACCATATGAACAGAAAAAGGGAGTGACCTTGGAGGCACTATGGACTGAGTTATTGTAGGAAAATTCTGCTATAGAGAGGTAAGTGTTCCAGTTACTTTGGGTAGAATTGCAAAAGCATCGAAGATATTGCTCTAGTCCTTGGTTCAGACGCTCGGTCTGGCCGTTGGTCTGAGGATGGAATCCTGAAGACAGGGCTCTATTAATATTTAGTGTTTTACAAAAATGCCTCCAAAATCGGGAAATGTACTGAGGTCCTCTATCAGATATTATGGTATGTGGAAGTCCATGGAGACGGAAGATATGATCAATGAATATTTGACTTAGTTCCTGAGAAGTAGGTAGCCTTTTCAGGGCAGTGAAATGAGCCATCTTCGTGAAAGAATCCACCGTGACCATGATGACCCGGTTTCCCGCTGATGGTGGGAGTGAACACATAAAATCAGTAGAGATGGTATGCCATGGGGCCGGTGGAACAGGCAAAGGCTGTAGTAATCCTGCCGGTCTGGTATGGGGTATCTTGATTTGGGCACATATGGGACAGGCCTGGACGTATCTTTCCACATCCAGCTTCCAGGTAGGCCACCAGAAAAATCGTGAAAGAAGTTCTTGTGTGGCCTTGATGCCTCTATGACCAGCTACAGGTGAATCATGGCACATTTGTAATGCCTTTTCTTGCACCTTGTTAGTGGGGAGGAATATCAGGTTTTGATAATAAAAATATCCTTGTTTCTTATGTATTAATGTTCTTAGTTCTTCAATGTCGTGGTCCGATAGATTGGCGTATTCCAGTTGTACTTCTTCCAGGAAAGACTGAGCCACTCCAATGATCTTACGGGGTTCCAGAAGATACTGAGATAAGGAAGGAGTACACTCTGGATATCGGCGAGACAGAGCATCAGCCAGAATGTTTTGAGATCCAGGAATATATGTGATAAAAAAATCGTACTGACTGAAGAAAAAGGCCCAGCGGGCCTGACGACTATTCTGGCATACAAAATTTCGTAAACATTGTAGGTTACGGTGGTCTGTCCTCACCTCAAATGGTTCCTTGGAACCCATCAGAAACTGTCTCCACTCAAGGCAGGCTGTTTTCAGAGCCAATAATTCCCTTTCCAGTACAGAATAGTGTTGCTCAGCTGTGGAAAGGATATGAGACAAGTAGAAAACAGGATGTTCAAGACCATCATCCTCTTGTCGTTGGAGTAAGACAGCTCCGATGGCTCTCTCAGAAGCATCAGTTACGACTATAAATTGTTTGGTGGTATCTGGATGTCTCAAGATGGGGGCTTGGGTGAAGACTCTCTTTAATTCTTGAAAGGCTGCTTCAGCCGCCTCAGTCCAGATAAACCCTTTCTTTAAATTTTCCTTTTTTAAGGTGTGAGTTATGTGGCTAGTCAGTCTGGCAAAGTCTAGAATGAATTGTCGATAGAAGTTTGCTAACCCTAGGAAACATTGTGTTTCTTTTATGGAAGAAAGAGAAGGCCACTCTAGGATAGCTTGTACCTTTTCTTGATCCATAGCTATGCCGGTGGGACTTAAATGATAGCCCAGATATTTGACTTCCGTCATGTCGAACTCACATTTTTCTGGTTTGCAAAATAGTTGATGAGCACGAAGTCTTTGAAGAACTTGTTTCACATGGGAAGAATGGAGTTCAGGATTTCTAGAATAAATAAGAATATCATCTAGGTAGATCACGACTGTCTGATTCAGAAGGTCTGAAAACACTGAGTCCATAAATCTCTGGAAGATTGCGGGGGCGTTAGTGAGACCAAACGGCATAACCCTATATTCAAAATGGCCAAATGGAGTCCTGAAAGCTGTCTTCCATTCGTCGCCTTCTTTTATGCGTAAAAGGTGGTAAGCTCCTCGTAAATCTAATTTAGTAAAACGTTGAGCCCCTCTGATAGCTTCTAGTATGTCCCTGATGAGAGGCAAAGGATAACGATCTTTAATTGTTATTTTATTCAGACCTCGAAAATCCAGGCAAGGACGAAGATCCTTTGTCTTCTTGGGCACAAAAAAGAGAGGAGCCCCAGCCGGAGACGACGATGGAACAATAAGACCACTCTGTATATTTTCGTCCAGATACTCTTTTAGAACTTCTCTTTCGGGTTCCGTGAGAGAGTACATCCTCCCAAAAGGAACAATTGTGCCGGGTTCCAATGGAATAGCACAATCATATTCTCGATGTGGAGGTAGCACAGGTTTCGACGGTTTTTGGAAAACATCCTGAAACTCCAAATAGTGGTCTGGGACCCCTTGGACCGTATTAATGGACATACCAGTGGCACCTTCAGTATCTAAGGATCTTTTCGGAGACCAATACTTGTCGGAAGTAAAACAGTTCTCATGACAAAATTGCGAAGACAAAGAAACTGTCCGGGTTACCCAATTTATATACGGGTTATGTCTGATGAACCACGGAATTCCAAGAATGATGGTATGGTTGGGGGACGTGATAAGATCGAAGGAAATGTGTTCTTGATGGTTTCCCACCTGTAGACTTAACATCAGGGTAGTGGTGTCTACAGGACCCGAGGATATCAAGGATCCATCCACGGTGTGTACCTGTTCGGGTACTTCTTTTGCTTGTGTAGGAACTTGGTGAGCAGCAGCCCACGTCTTGTCCATGTATATACCACTAGCACCACAATCCAGTAATGCCATAGTCTTTTCTTGACGACCGTCAGGAAGTTGTAACAGGACAGGAAAAATGAACAAGGCGGTTGTATTGTCATTAAAGGAGCTGATGGAAGGTATAGCTGTAGATCCCGTCCCCTCCCTTCTTACAGAGGACGGGAGGTGGCGTTTCCCGAAGGCCTGGGCGGACGTACAGGACAGGTACGAAGCATGTGACCAGCAGAACCACAGTACAGGCACAACCCTCTCTTGCGTCTGTCTTCTCGTTCACTAGCAGAGAGCGGACCTCGGGTAGTATCCACCCGCATGGGTTCCCCTTCGATGTCTCTAGCAGGAGTGCGAGGTTCCTCGGAACGCTGCAGGCAAGCTCGTGAGCTACTTGGCTGGGAAAACCCTCTACTCCTTTTCTTTTCCGATCTCCGTTCCTGAAGACGATATTCGATGGACAGTGCTTGATCCATCAGGCCACGAAGCTCTTCTGCTCTGGTAGAATGTACTAGTTCATCCTTTATTTCTTCTTTGAGTCCTCTACGAAATAAAGTTACCAGAGTACGTTCCACCCAAGTGGTCTCTGCCGCCAGCTGACGAAAACGGGTTATATATTGCAGGACGTCTTGCGAGCCTTGTTGGATGTCACATAGGGCTTCTTCAGCAGAGGCTTCCAATCCAGGACGGCTAAACATCTGTTTGAAGCGACTCACAAAGGTGGAATAGTCCGACAATACAGGGTCGTTGGAGGACACCATCAGGGTTGCCCAGGCCAAGGCTGGACCGGATAAGGTACTGATAAGATAACCCACCTTGGTCCTGTCGTGGGAGAATTGGGTAGGTCGGAAGGCGAAGTACACTGTTAATGCATCCAGGAACTCGCGAAGCTTGGTTGGTTCACCAGAGAAACAAGGGGTGGAAGCGGAGATAGTTGGAACATCACTGGTGCGGAGAGCCAAAGCCTGTCGTAACGCAGCATTTTCATTGCGTAGTTGTTGCAATTCCTGAGCTTGTTGCTGAATCGTGGTCAAAAGAGATTGTTCCGGATCTGCAGCAGCCGCCACTGAGTCATCCATGGTGTTTGAGGACGTCGGAATGGTTGGGCGCTGCAATCTGTCACGACTCACGTGCTGCTTGCGCCTGGAATTTGCAGATCTGGTGGCGTGGATCTTCAATGTTCGACTTTGGCCCAAAAAGGGGCGACTCTTTCTGATAGCCACGGTGCTGTAGGCAATGGAGACGCCAAGAACAGACCGTGCCCTTCAGAAAATAGCGCCAGAGGGAAAAAAACCCTTAGAAAAGGGGGAAAAACCTCCAACAGGAAGATTCCTGGAAAAAACAAGAACAAACAAACAAGAATCCAAAAGGAGCAAAAGTCAGGAAACACAGAATGCTGAAATCCAGAACCAAAAAGGGGAGGAAATCAGGAGCGAAGACACTAACTGAGCAGAAAGTGTTGCAGCGCAAGGAAATGAAGAAAACACAGCCCTTATATACCAAAAGACAGGAAGTGACCCACAGGAAGTAAAAGGACACCATATTAGACAGGGAGAGGTACATAGAACAAAACAGAATAGAAACCATAGAGAATAGGGAACAATGAATGCTGGGAAGAGAAAGGTAACCTGGGAAGGGAAGAAGACATAAAAAAGGTACAACAAAAAAGGCCCCAGAAAGAAGAAAAGAAAGAGGATAAGAAGGAAGAAAGAAGAACAGGTAAGGGGGGTCAGGAGACCCCAGCAAGGCGGTGGAAAACGACAGAGCGAGGCCCCATGCAATGCCTGGGGCCTCGAAAAGTGCATGAAAGGCTGGGAGGGCGCCGCGTTTTAGAAACGCGCTGTGCGGCCCCAGCCGAACGCCCGGCTTGTGCCGAACATTTGGCTCGAGCCGCACCACGCGGCGCGACATTTCCTGACCCTCCACCAGTAGCAGGACCCCAATGTTACAGCTGTGGGGAATGGGGCCACATTGCCCGAATGTGCCCCAGAAAACAGGATAGTAGTGAGCCAATGGAAATCGGAGTTACTAGGCGACGGGTACTGTGTACCGGAAGAGGTAACCAGAAGTTTAAACAGCTTCTGAAAGTCAACGGGAAAACAGTATGGGCCCTTATTGACTCAGGGTGTAGCCAGTCGGTGGTGAGAAAAGACATAGGGCCTGATTCTAACTTTGGAGGACGGTGTTAAACCGTCCCAAAAGTGGCGGATATACCACCGACCGTATTACGAGTCCATTATATCCTATGGAACTCGTAATACGGTAGGTGGTATATCCGCCACTTTTGGGACGGTTTAACACCGTCCTCAAAAGTTAGAATCAGGCCCATAGTGCCTATAGTAGATAAAGGAACAGAACAATGGGTGAATATATGTTGCATACATGGAGATAAAGAGCAATACCCTTTATATGACGTCACAGTAGAATGGGGGAAACACCGGGATGTCCTACCGATGGGTATAATGACCAATCTGATTGAGGAGTGTATCATTGGAACAGATTATGAACATTTCCAAGAAATACTGGATTATGTTCGACAACCCAAACTGACACAGGATTGGTGGAGAGACGCTCCTTTTTCTGATAGCAGTATAGAAAGCCCCACAATCCGTAGGAAGTTATCACGCAGAGAGAAACGAGTAGAAAAATTTAAGTACTTGGGAAAAGAGAGATCAGGATCGAACACAGGCATTATTGCAGAAACCCATGAAGTCCCTGTCAGTTTTCTCCATCAGCAAAGAGAAGATTCTTCTCTCGCCCACGCCTGGAAGTCGGCCAGAGAAGAAGAAACCGAAGAGGTGGGTCCCTACTTCCTCATTAAGAAAAACCTCTTATATCGCATAACCACTACTGGTACCGGAGAACATAAACGACAATTAGTGGTACCCGATCATTATAGAAATCAGGTCCTAACGATGGCACATTGTCAACCCGGGGGAGGTCATTATGGGAGGGAAAAAACAGAAGAATATCTCCTTAGACGGTTCTATTGGCCGGGAGTGTTTGCCCACATACGGAAATATTGTTCCCAATGTCCCAGATGCCAACTCACTGAACCCGGTAGACCTAAGAAAGCACCTCTGATGCCCCTACCCATCAGACATCCCATTCAGTAGGATAGGAATGGACCTGATTGGGCCTGTAGTACCGTCCACAAAGGGTCACACATATATCCTAGTCCTGGTCGACTATGCCACACGATACCCTGAGGCTGTTCCCTTAAAAAGTATGACAACTAAGACAGTGGCCCAGGCAATGATAAACATTTTTTCCCGAGTTGGGTTCCCGCATGAAATACTCACCGACCAGGGGACTCCTTTTATGTCCACTCTCATGAATCAAGTATGTAAGACCTTAGGTATTTCCCAAATCCATACCTCGGTATATCATCCACAGACGTATGGACTAGAGGAACGATAGAACCGAACAATAAAAACCTTACTAAAAAAATTGATGGAAGAGTCAGGGAGAGACTGGGATCAAAAATTACCCTTAGTATTATACGCTATTCGAACACATGAACAGTCCTCTACTGGTCACAGCCCATTCGAGCTGGTGTTCGGAAGACAGCCGAGATCTCTTCTTGACATGGCCATCGAAACCTGGGAGGAAGAGGCAGAAGAAGGGGGGAGGCCCCTTCTAGAATATGCCCACAATTTAAGGTCGCAGATACAAGGTCTATGGGACGCGGTCAAAGTGAATATGGAACAAGCTCAAACCATTCAAAAACAATATTATGACCGAGGGAGCAAGTTAAGGGTTTTACAACCAGGAGATAAGGTTTTAATAATGCGTCCAACCTCAGAACAAAAACTAATCGCCAAATGGCAGGGGCCCTATAAGATAATAAGAGCAGTATCTCCGGTTACCTACCTGGTTGAATTATCAAACACTCCCCAGAAATCACAGATTTATCACATAAATCTCCTTAAAAAATGGGAAGAACCAGACCCCTCGAACACTGCCGGAGTGTTGGCAGGATTCCTATGTCCAAATAATAAATCAAGTATTGAGTTCTGTCCAACCAAACACAGTAACGGGGAAGATCTACCCACAGTAAAGGAAACTTTAACAAAATCAGAAAAGGAACAGGTATACAGCTTACTAGAAAACTTCCGGGATTTTTTTTCAGCAGTACCAGGTAAAACCACCTTGATAACCCATAAAATAAGAACCACACCAGGGAAAATTGTGAGGTTACGGCCGTATCGTATTCCTGAGGCGAGGAAACAGATTATGGAGGCTGAAATACAGAAAATGTTAGAACAAGGGGTGATTGAACCGTCAAATAGTCCCTGGTGCTCCCCGGTTGTTTTGGTGCCAAAACCCGATGGTACTATTAGATTCTGTATTGATTTTAGGAAACTTAACGAAAACTCCATGTTTGACACATATCCTATACCCAGAGTTGATGACGTATTAGAGAAACTAGGAAAAGCCAAATATATGACTACCTTAGATTTGACAAAAGGGTATTGGCAGATTCCCTTAGCCACAGAGGATAAAGAGAAAACAGCGTTCGCCACCCAGTCCGGTCTTTATCAGTTCACTGTGCTACCATTTGGTCTCCATGGAGCACCAGCTACATTTCAAAGGTTAATGGATAAACTCTTAAAACCCTTTCAGTCTTTTGCAGCAGCCTACCTAGACGATGTAGTGATTTTTAGTGAAACCTGGAACGATCATCTCAAACATTTACACCAGGTTTTCCACACTCTTATCACCGCTGGATTAACTGCCAATCCTAAAAAGTGCATCATAGGCACACCCGACATATCATACTTGGGCTACAACATTAGTCAAGGGAACCTAAAACCTCAAACACAAAAAGTAGAGGCCATCCTAAATGCACCTAAACCGACAACAAAGAAAGAGTTACGATCCTTCCTAGGGTTAGTAGGCTACTATAGAAGATTCATACCTGATTATTCTACATTGGCCGCCCCTCTCACGGACCTTCTGTCTAAATCCCATCCTAATAGACTAGCACCCTTTTCGGACCAACAGAAAACCAGCTTTGACCAACTAAAATCCTACCTAACCAAAGACCCAATACTCCGATGCCCGGATTTTTCGAAACCTTTTCATCTCTATACTGATGCCTCAGATGTGGGGTTAGGGGGAGTATTGGCCCAACCCGACGGGGACGGTAGGGATCATCCAGTAGTATACGTCAGTAGGAAGCTGTTTCCCCGGGAACAACACTATCCGACTATTGAAAAAGAATGTTTGGCCATAAAATGGGCCGTGGATACCTTACAATATTACCTTCTAGGCCGACCCTTCATCCTTTTTACGGATCATGCTCCCCTCACGTGGTTGTCTGCCCATAAGGATACCAATTCTCGGATTCTACGATGGTTCCTTGAACTGCAACCGTTTTCCTTTCAGGTCCGTCACATCCCAGGTCGCCAACAGGCCCCGGCTGATTATTCATCTCGATTCCCAGACTCTGCTACGGTCCTCGAGCAGGACCTTTCATGGGGAGAGGTATGTAGCCGGGCGATCCCGGCTACAAGTGAGGAGGATGACGTATCGGCCGCGGCCGATTCGTCATTTCCGCGTCTTCCCGTTGCCGGGGAGACGCGGCCCGAGCGTGGCAGGCGGGACGGCGTTGCCCGGGAAACGACGTCGGTTTCCCGGGCTGGACACACACAAGAGGGAGACGCGCTGGGAGGAAGGGAGAGCGAGAGGAACAAGGAGACCACGAGGCAGAAGAAGAGCAAGGAGGAACAGAGGACGAGGAGAGAAGCAGACGAGGAGCAGGAGGGAGGAGAGAAAGAAGAAGAGCCCCAGAGCCTGGAACCAGGGGACCAGCAGGAGGAACACTACCAAGCCAGCCACGACCCTGGAGGGTCGTGGCTAAACAAGGTACGGTCCTTTTGGACAAAAAGAAGGGAAATTGGAGAAAAGGGGACTGGGAAGGGGTCATAGAGGAGGGTTGGAAAGGGAGGTGGAAGAAAGGGCACTACAATTATATCACCAGTGTCACTTATTGTTACACTAAGAATAGATGTGTTCACACTATTTCCTAAATCACTCCTCACCGGCACCAACCCCCTCCTTTTGTGTTTACCGCCTCCCAGTCCAGAGATAAGAGAAAGGGAAGAACCCCAATTAAAATTCAATACTTACCTTAGTGTTCTCCCTTCTATTTCCGGCATCACCCTGGACTACGACGAGCGAGCAAGGCAGATGGGTTACCTGTAAAACAAGGAGCATGAACATACAATCACGAACCTGGGGAAAAGATACGAAAGAAGAACAATGCGACTCAGAAAGACAATAACACTTGTGGTTTTGTTAACATTCCCTACTTCCAGTATAACTAAAAACAATAAACCACTTACCACTAACTAAACAACGCTTCAGTGGTCTTCATACTGTTCGACCTGCCACATGCACTTACCACAGGAACACACTGGAATGTACCCAAAACCTCCATTCTTTTCTCTCTCCACTCTTCCCTTTTTTCACTCCTTTTACTCTTCTCACATCCCTCATTCTTCCATTCCAACATTGTTTTATGTACTTTATTTTTCACATCGCTGGTCAACCGTAATTCCACACTCCAACATCTATGGGGTGTGAACTAGGGCTCACCTATTAGCCACACCCTGTACCTCTATAGTTGGGCCATCACATTTGGGATGCTGCTATTCCTCAGGATAAAGGCATCATGCACTGACGTGGGAGATGTACTGGTCCGCCATGCACACCATCTGTACATTCATAGAGTGGAAACTTATGATTTTTGAACATCTGTTCATTCTGATGGGGGTGGGCAAATGCAATATGTGTTCCATCAATCACCCCAATTATGTTGGGGATATTTCCCATTGCATAGAACTCTGCCTTCACTGTGGCCAAATCCTCAACCTGGGGAAATACAATGTAGCTGCACGTGTTAATGAGGGCAGACAACACTCTTGTTAACACTATTGAGAACATTGGCTGTGACATTCCTGCTGCCAACCCCCACTGTCACTTGGAAAGAACCATTTGCCAGGAAATGGAGCACTGATAGAACTGATAGAACTTGCTCAAGAGGAGGGATCCCAGTGGGGTGTCGGATAGTAGATATCAGGTCAGGCTCCAATTGGGCACACAGTTCTGTGATTGTGGCCCTATCAAGTCTATTGGTGAGGATAATGTTCCTGTCCTCCACTGTTGCCAAGTCCACCAGGGGTCTGTACACAGGGCTATGTCTCCATCTCCTATTCATCCACAGCGGTAGCAATCTATGGAGCAAAAGAGTGAGGAGCTGGTCACAAAACTGAACAATGGGGCTACAACAGAACTTTGCATGCAGGTAACTTGTAATGGGTAAGTGCGATTAGTACAGTATGTCCTAATTTCACCAGTGACGCAGCAATTACCCAGAGCCTGCCACTCCCCCTGAAATGGCATCCGCCTGTCCTGTGTGGAGGGACAGGTAGAAGTGAGGTAATTCCGCTGACGTTGTGCACCGTTGCAGGAGGCGGTCGGGAACTGCTGTGCAACTCCTCATTGGTTAACATGGGGCCTTATGGGTTACAGTGGCCAATGGTGATCTATACCGGCGGTGACGGTATACACCGCCGCAGACATGACCGCCATTTTCTATCTCATCCCTCACTTGCTACCTGACCTTCAACAGGAAAGGACCTACGCTTCATGTGCTGCTGTGACCTGTGTCTGGAACCTACCATGGTCCGTTTGACTGGGGAAAGGGCCCCCCACTTCACAGAGTTGGAGAGACTGGGGGATGGGGTCCTACCCCAGAATGGACTGCTGTATGGGCCTCCAGACCAACAGGTGAGTATACATGCATGTGTCATGAATGCTTGGAGTGGTGTGTATGAAGGCCTCATGTAAGGGGGTGGGTGGATGTCCTCTGGGCGGCGTATTGGTTGTGTGCTGGGCCTTGTGTGTGTAAATGGTGATGTGAAGGGGTATAGTGGGCCATAAGTGTAACAGGCAGGATTGTTTGACTAATTCTATTTTCCTGTGTATTTCCTCTGCAGGTCAGTGCCCATCAAAAGAAGGGTATATGGTGTGCCATCGCCAAGGACGTGCGGACCCTGGGGGTCTACGTCAGGCGGAGCACCCACTGTCACAAACGGTGTGTGGACCTGAGACGCTGGGCACAGAAGATGGCGAAGGCCCAGCTGGGGATGGCCTCCCAACAAGGAAGGGGTGCCCGTTGAAACCTGACCCCCCTGATGGCCCACATACTGGTGTGGCCTATCCTGAGCTGGATGGGCGTTTGAGGGCCTCACAGCAGTCAGAAGGAGGTGAGTACAGTGCCCACCATTACAACTTGCGCATCGTAGGGTGGTATCCGGGTGGGGAATGTGTGTCAGTGGGTGCCCCTAGGCCAGGCCTGACATTGCACGTTGGTTCCCTGGTGGCTAGGGTTCAGAAGAAAAATCTTGCAACCTAGCTAGTAGGCATCCACTACTGGTCAGGGCTGCGTGGGTTCCAGGTGTGCTGCATTTGGCAGAGTGTGCTCCTTCCCATGCCTTGGCTGCTAACTGTTTCTCTGGTAGTGCTATGGCATATTGCGTAGGTCTGTTCCCTGTGTGTGAGGGTGCTGTGTACGCCAACGGTGGTGTTGGTGCAGCCATTGACCAAGTGTATCCTTTGTCTCTTCCCCCTCTTATTGCTTTGCCACCCTGTCCTTATGTGCATTAGCATCATCTGGTGGAGGAGCAGAGGCACCAGTGAGAGAGGGAGCTGCATCCCACAGGACCCAGGAGGCAGAGTCAACTGACGCTGAGGTCACAGTGGGACGGAGGGTGAGGGGAGCACCACAGTGGAAACTGGAGACGATAAATCTGACACAGATACCACTTCCGATGGAAGCTCCCTGGTGGTGACAGACAACTCTGTGACCACCCCAGCTACAGGTACAGCCGCCTCCTGCCCGTGCCCGCTCACCCAGGAGGGTGGACATCTCCTTTGCCCCAGGCACCTCAGGCCCTGCCCCAGTGAGCGCTGCTGCCATGAATGAGGAGGCTATTGACCTCCTGAGATCCATCTCTGTAGGACAGTCAACCATTGTGAATGCCATCCAGGGGCTGGCAGCCCATATGAAACAGACTAATGCATTCCTGGGGGCCATTCACACTAGATTGGCAGCCCAACAGAGATTGATCCAGGCTCTGGCCTCCTCTCTGATGGCAGCCATTGTCCCTGTTTCCACCCTCCCCCTTCAACTTCCTCTTCCCAGTCCCATTCTCCTCAACCCCAACCTATCCTAAACACCCAGGGAGATGAGCATGCACACAAGACAACACACAAGAGTGGTACAGAGAAACACAAGCACAGCACTTCATCCCACAGGCACTCACACAAACACCATCCAGATACAGACACACCAACATCCACTATTTTCACTGTCTCCCCCTCCTCTTCCTCCACCTCCCTCCCAGTTCCATCTACACTTACACCTGCATGCACTACAACATCATCCACTACCAGCATCATCACCACACCAAGCAGAACACACACCTCACTGGCAGACACCCCCACAACAGCCATGCACACTTCCCATGTGTCCTCTCCCACTGTGGCTGTCCCCCCCTTCCTAATGTTCACAGCCACAAGCACACAGACACCCAACAGCCATCCATCTCACAACAGCATCCAGCCCATGCACCTGCACCCAAAATCAGCAGACACCTTCAACAACCACTCACTCTTCCTCCACTCCCATTCCTTCTCCCTGTTCCCACCCCAATGTCCCTAAAAACTGTTCCTGTTCACCATTGCCCTCTTCCCTACCCCTCCCCCATCCTGCATGTATGGCCCGGGGGGGAAGAACCCAGCCAAGCACATCAGTCACTCAGTCCACGGGCCCAGTCGTCACCACACCCACTCATGGTGGAAAAGGATCCAGGCCACATGTCCTGAAGGTGAAGAAGCCTGCACCAGGCAGCCTCAAGGGAAAGGAGCATTCCCCAGCTGCCAGAAACAGCAAGGAACCTGCCCCAGCAGGCAAGAAGGAAAGGAGCCTGCCACAGCTGCCAGAAAGAGCAAGGAGCCTGCCCCAGCAGCTGCTAAAAAGGTGAATGAGCCTGCCCCAGCTTCCAGGAAGACAAAGGAGCCTGCAGCAGCTGCTAAGAAGGGAAGAGAGCCTTCCCCAGCTGCCAGGAAGAGCAAGGAGCCTGCACCAGCATGCAGGAAGAGCAATTGGCATGGGGCAGGAACTGTGATGGAGCCCCCACCACCAACCATGGTTGTGCAGCCATCCGAGGTTGCAGGGGATGGGCAGGAGCCTCCTCCCAGCAGCACCACCACCTCCAGTGGGCAGCCTTTCGAGGTTGCAGGGGATGGGCAGGAGCCTCCCCCCACCAGCAGCACCATCACCTCCATTGAGCAGCCATCACTGCAGGCAGATGGTATATAATCCTGCCTCCGTGGGCCACCTGCCCCCTGCAAATCCAGTGGGTAAGACACCCACCTGAGAGACTGTGACCTTGCACTCTCCAGGATCAAGAGCATAGGGCACGAGGCCCCCCTCCAGGACCAGTGGGTAGGACACCCACATACGTATGACTCCCCAGGATCAAGAGCACAGGGCATGCTGCCCCCCTCCAGAACCAGTGGGTAGGACACCCACATACCCAAGACTCCCCAGGATCAAGAGCACAGGACACAAGGCCCCCTCCAGAACCAGTGATCAAGTCACCCACTTGAGAGACTGTGGCCTTGCACTCCCCAGGACCAAGCACATGGCATGTTGCCCCCTCCAGAACCAGTGGGCAAGTCACCCACACGAGAGACTGTGGCCTTGCACTCCCCAGGACCAATCACAGGGCATGTTGCCCCCTCCAGAGCAAGTGGGCAAGTCACCCACTCAAGAGTCTGTGGCCTTGCACTCCCCAGGACCAAGCACAGGGCATGTTGCCCCCTCCAGAACCAGTGATCTTGTTCCATCTCCTGGCTGAGGTGCCACTCATCCCCCATCCCACCTGAAGTGTCTGCTTATTTACCAACTGATACCCCTGCAGTGTTCTCTCCGTGTTGAGGCAGGTGACATGTGTGGCCTTGGAGTTTGGCCTGTGGCCATGTAGCCTAAGAACATTGTGGACTGGGCTGTGTCCCTTTTTGTTATTTTTCTTGATGTGTTGCTCTCATTGCATTCACTTTTTCAAATCCTTTTGTCCTTGCATTATTTATCCGAGTTGCAGGGTAAAAGTTTAGTAATGCAGCTGATTGTGTGTATCGTGTTGGGGGGGTTGCTGCTTGTGTGTGTCACTCTCATTTTCCTCCCTCCCTCCCTTGTGTGCTAGGCGGCTGTGCTCACTGTCGTCGTCTTCGCTGGCGTTGGTGTTCATGGTGGAGCAGCACGTAGAAGATCATGGGCAAGGCATACAGCTCAGGCTTCATGGCGGCGTGCTACTTCCCTGTGTCTCCAATGGTGAGTCCTTTCCCTTCTGAGGTCTGTTTCCGCCAGGCTTTTGATGTCATTGGTACCACCCCGGAAAAGGTGGTGGGTTATCTGGTCTTAATATGGTGGGCGTAACATTGACTTCTGTCTAGCTGTAGGTGGCTACTGCCGAGGTGGCTGTTGTTTCTGCCCTGGCGGTCGGTGTGGTACATTAGCTGTCTATCGGATGTCTTTCCGCCATGGTCCTAATTTGGCAGTAATTCCTGCCGTCCTGTTGGTGGTATTACAACCACTTTAACACCGACCGCCAGGGTTGTAATGAGGGCATAAATGTGAAACCAGTGCTTAGAAGTCAATAGCAGTCAAAAGCTTACTTGAGGTCGCAAGGGACCAGTTTAAATCCAAAGTCCATTCCAACCATGATAGTGGTTAGGCTGCTACAGAATCCATGCAAGGTCTGCTGAAACAGTACCTTTGACAGAGCAGGGGACTATGTGCTGGTATTTTCCAAGCAGTAGTGTCACTGCTTTGTCAATTGCCTCCACTGAAGTAATTGTCATATATTGTAGTTGAGCCATACAGAGCGTCATCATTGAGTCATGCGGGCTGTGAATCCACTGTCATCAAGCAGCCTCTGCATTGTCGTTGAGGGACAGATGCATTGGAATTTCTCCTGCACTAGAGGTAAAGCGTCGGTTTTGCAGGAATCAGCTGCAAAATCCTCTTCTGAAGACCAGGACTGGAGGGAAGCACCTCAGTCAAGGTTAGGACTCATAGATGGCAGAATCCAGAAGTTCCAGGAGAGATGCAGTCAGTCTTGATGTCCCTGAGCCTGCAGGAGACCAGGGGTCAAGCAAACAAGCCCTATGAGAATCTTGGATGCAAGGTTGTAGGGAACAAGTCCAGTCCTTTTCACTTCAGGCAAGAAGCAGCAGGCAGCAAGCCAACACAGCACAGCAAGGAACAAAGTGGCAGTCCCTTCTATAGCACAGCATACAGCAAACCATAGGTCAACACAGCAATGCAGTTGCAGAGTGGAAGTCCCTCCTAGCAGCACAGCAGTCATTTTCCCTAAAAGAGTGACCTTGCTCCCAGTAGAATTCTGATGTTGTGAGCTTTGGGTTCTAGTTCTTATTCTCAAATGTGCCTTAGAGGGGGGGCAGACTTCAAAGAGGCCTTTGAAGATCACCCTGCCCTTTCTTCCCTTCTCCAGACACTCTTCAGGGAATTATGCAGCTCTTTGTGTGGGGAGAGGCACAGCCCTATTCAGGTGTGAGTGAGGCAGTGCCAAGCTCCACCCCATCAAGCCAATTAATGGCCCATCAGCCTCGTGATGGGCCATCAGGATGCAAATGTCACACCCCAGCTCCTGTTGTGTGTGACTGTCTAGAATGAATGCACAAAGCCCAGCTGTCATGCACCCCAGATGTGTATTTTGTGACAGCAGAGGTATAGCATGGTTAAAGTAAGAAAATGACAACTTTCTAAAATCTGCTTTTTCAGACTTACAATTCAAAATCTGACTTCACCATAAGTCCAGAGATACCAAATTCCATATTTCTATTTTTACCCAATTGAAAGTTACACTTAAAGGATGCTTCAATGTAATCACAATGTTTACCTCCGGGAGAGATAGGACTTACAGTAGTGGAAAACACATTTAGCAGTTTTTCACTACCAAGACATGTTAAATTTAAAAGTACATGTCCAACATTTTTAATACATAGCATTGTGCCCTTGGGACTAACTAGAGCCTACCTTAGTGGTGACATATATGTAATAAAAAAGAAGATTTGGGCCTGGCAAAGGGGTGTACTTGCCAGGTCGAAATGGCAGTTTAAAATTGCACACACAGTGTCTGCAGTGGCAGGCCTGCAACACGTTTGAAAGACATGGGTAGTGGACAACACAATCAGTGCTGTAGGCCCACTAGTAGCGTTCAATTTACAGGCCCTCAGCACATATAGTTCACTTTTATAGGGACTTAGAAGTAAAATAAATATGCCAATTGTGGACACACACAAAACCACAGAAATGCAGAAGTTATAGTTATACTTATCCCAAGAAATTATAACTCATGCCTTAAGGTAACTACAACTCACATCCCCGCCAAGCACGGTTTTCTCATTAATAATTTTATTGCAAATGTTGCAGTGATATTATCAATGATGTCATAGAAGATGTCATGACTGATGTAATATGTGGGGTATATAGCAATGCATGGTGAGTGTAAAGTTATACTGTGACTGGGTGTGGTAGTAGCTCTGAGAGTGGGTGTGTGAGTATGTGAATGGGTGTGTGAGTGGGTCTGTGCCTGGATGTATTTTTTTTAATTGGGGTCTGGGTCCACTGATCAATCACAGATTCACATGAAGGGGGCTGCACTGAGTGCCATGGAGGATCTGAGGATCCTCACACGCCCCGAAATAAACGTTTTTGGGTAGTTTCTTGCACATGAGCAGCGACCCTCCATCAACCCCATGCGGTCAGAATACCTCTATCCTGACTCCTTCAATACTATTTTATCTTTATTTCCGACCCAGGAACCATGTCCTGATTGACAAAGTAGCTGCTGCAATTATTCTCTCAGGTTCCTGCCAGCCAATCATAGAATGGTTCTAGGCGGGTGGATCTACGGATCCACCACAGTGGATCCATGTCTCAGGATATACATAAATTTATTTTTGTTACAAGCTCCAAAACTACCGAACAGATTTACACCAAATATCAAAAAGAGATATTTCTGAATCAAGCTTTCTGCTAAAGTTGGTGTAATTCTGTTCAGCAGTTCTTTCTGTAGTCATGTTTAAAATCCCTATGGGAAATTGCTTTGGGAAAATGTGTTTTAGCACTCCCTCTTTTTCCCAGCCTCATTTCAATGAATCACCCTGAAACTTTCCATAGAGCAGCTGAAGTGACTGGCTCATTCATTTTGAAACTTTTGTGAAATTTATCAAATGGTGACAAAATTATTAGGAAAACAAAAAAAAATCTTATGGAAACTAGGTCCCAACTGTGTGCCTATTTTATGTTATTACATTTACAATAACACTGCCACGTAATTCAGGAGGGAAAAGACTGTTATATGATTGTCGCTTCAACCTAGCCTGAACAAGATGAGATTTTCAGTCAAGTTATAATATTACCTCATTTGACTTTTCTCACATTGCAGTCATCCCTCTCAAGGTGAAGTCTGTTGAAACATGTCACACACTCATCACAGGGAACTCGGAAAAAGGAATTTCTTCTTTGTAAAAGTACCAGAAATATTCAATGTGTGGCTTTATCAAGATAAATTGGCATGCCACGTACAGAAGGTTACTGAAAGACAAGCCAGCTTTTAGTTTTGAAGCATTGGAATCAAAATATTTTAAATGTCAAAGGATCACTGACAAGGTCATTTTGAGGTCAAAATAAATGTACAGACTATGGGGGTAATTATGACCCCGGTGGTCGGCGCTAATATGGAGGAATGTACTGCCAACAGGCTGGCGGTAATTTCCTTCATATTATGACATTGGCGGTTTGGCTGAAGCCAAACCACCGATGTACCACACCGACAGCCACGGCGGTAACAACCGCCGGGCTGGAGACTTCAATCCCCAGCCCGGCGGCTGTCACTTGCCCGCCTGCGGGATTATGACCCCGCCTACCACCATGGTTTTTGTGGGATCCATACCGCCATGAATCCCTTCCCTGTCACTGATAGGGGTCTTCCCCATCCCCCTCCCCTCCCCAGGTTTCCCCCCCACCCCCCTTCCTCTCAAGACCCCCCCTTCATACACGCCCCTCCCATCACACACGCACACACGCATACACACACCCATTCCAACATTCATCCACGCCTGCATACATCCATTCACACACACATCCACACACTTATCTACATACACTCTGACATGCATTCACACAACTCAACATACACGCACTCACACCCCCAAACATGCACACACATACAAAACGCAACACACACCTGCATACACACATGCACAAACATTCCCACACCTCCCACACACACACAGAACACCCCCCACCCCCCCCTCTCAGAGCACCCACTTACCTGGATCCAGGGGGTCCTCCGGCAGGAGACAAGACGCTGCTTCCAGCAGCAGCGTCCGCCAGCAGAACACGGCCAGACCATATTAATTCTCATAATACAGCCGGCGGTGGTCTACTGGCATGGTGCTGCTTGGCGCCATCCGCTGCCATGGCCACAGCCGGATTTCCACCTTCCTTCTGCCGGAAATCCGTCTGTGGTCATGATATGGTGGATGGCTGGTAGGTGCGGCGATGGTCTTTTGGCGGCCGTCGCAGTGGCAGTAGGCGGTATATACCACCAAGGTCCTAATGAGGGCCTATGTCTGATCACTAGCGAATTTTAAAAATTAGGTTGTATACATACATACCTTGACTGTGACAGAGTGAGCAAGGCCAGCATAGCTTTTGTGACAGCTCTATCTGAAGAATAAAAAGGGAAAAGTGTTGTAATTTATTACTTTTTCCAATTAGTTAATTTCAATTACAGAGATTTTGAGGAAGTAGAAATAAAGGTTTCCAATAATTTAGTTGTATTTGCCCCTAAAAAGTCTGGCTATTTGATTTCATGTGATTGATCGTGGTTTTAAAATGCGCATAGCATTTACTTCGTTTTCCACGTTCCCTCTTCCAAGGAAATGTTTCATGATATGTTACGGCTGCCAAGGAAAGGACAAGGGGAAACATCAGAAATTACATTAAAATGTATACAAATCACTAGATACATCCTGTACGTTCATACAGCATTGTTACTGTTCAATTACATATAGCTTACATATTGAAATAAGAGATATGTTACACCAATATTACATGGGCAGACCCCAGGTAGCAGTAGGGGTATCCTAGGAAGTGCTTATTTTTCTATGCCATAAATGCCTCGGGTAATCCTCGCCACAAGAATTCTACAATATCCCTTCCAAATTGTTCATAAATTGTTTCTCAATTATCAGCTTTGCATATATTTTTGTAAATACATGTATTGTTCAGTGGTTCAGAACTAACAGTTTGCCAATTTTACCAACTACTAAATTGCACGGCTGTTACACATTGACAGCGTCTGCCTTGCATATACATTTAGCAGCATCATGAAGTAATGATAGCCATATTGGTAGCAAAATAGTTCAGGAAGAACACAATTCTGAGTGCAAACCTTGTGAAATGCACAGCTACAATTTCAAGAACATCACAAATGCATATATAAAAGCAAAGGAATGGCTGGTGTTAGGACGTAATTTTACCAATAATGCACTCAGCACATCAGTTATGGATGAGTATTATGCCATGGATGGTAAGGACATTACCAAAATATTCAATATGTGTAAATAATGGGCCTCAACTATTGTAGGCATAGTCATAATGTTTCCAGGAATGGCAAAATGACATCACATATGGTCACTTTTATGCCTACAGCGATAAAACTATCCACAGCAAAACAACAATTTGGATGTGTTGCTCTTAAGAGATGTCAAAGAATTTGTCTTCAATCAATCAAGCAGTTTTTGTAAAGCGTGTCTACTCACCCGTGAGTGTCTCAAGGTGCTGGGGGGGAGGGACCTCATCTAAAGAGTCACGTATTGAGGTTCTTCATGAAGTTGATGAGCGATGGTCTTTGTCTAAGGTGCAGAAGAGGTTGTTCCAGCTCTATGCTGCGACATAGGTGAAGGATTGTCCTCCGGCTGTGGTTTTACGAATGCGAGGGATGGTGGTCAGGGCCAGCTGGGCAGAGCAGAGAAATCTGGCGGAGGTGTGGAAGGAAATGCGGTGGTTCAGGTTGGCTGGTCCTGCGTTGCGTATGACCTTGTATGTGTGGATAAGTAGCTTGAAGGTGATTTGTTTCTTGACCGGGAGCCAGTGGAGGGTCCTCAGGTGTTGAGAGATATTTTCTCGGCGTGGGAGGTCCAGGATGAGTCTGGCAGCGGTATTCTGGATGAGTTGTAGTTTTTTTATGTTTCTAGTCGAGGTAAAGAGTGTGTTGCCAGAGTCAAGCTTGAATGTGACTAAGGCATGAGTAACTGTCCTGTGGCAGTCTGCTGGGATCCATCTGAAGATCTTCCAAAGTTTGCAGAGTGTGAGCCAGCAGGAGTAGGCGACTGACTTTACCTGGTGGGTCATGGATTAGGAGGAGTCACTGATGATGCCTCATTTGTGGGCATCCTCATTCAGGAGTCGTCCTAAGCTGAGGTGGTGTTTCCGAAGATGATGAGCTCAGTCTTGTCGGAGTTGAGCTTGAGGCAGCTTTCTCTCATCCAGGTTGCAACGGCTTCCAGAGTGGGTGCTGGGGTACTTAACAAAATACAGCTTTCTGCACTATGGACATTTGTAGAGGGGAGTTACATATAATGTTAAGGGATAGGGTGGGTTTGCTATTGGAGTACATGGCAAAGTCAAATTGGCAATGAAAATATTGCCCTTCCAGTCAGCAGTGCAAGTTGGGGCCATTTTGTACCTTCTCACACACAATGTGGCACAGCCAGGGCTGCAGCTGTGAGTGGACAATCTGCCTTAAATTCCTTGTGTACCATACACTAGGGACTTAGAAGTAAGTCAGTCCTTGCCAAATGGGTGTACCCAATTCAACATGCAGTTTGTATAGGGACAGAACACTGGCACTGAGATCTGGTTAGCAGGCCTCAATGAAGTCTCACATCTAAAAAACCAACAGAATCAGTCCACAAAAGTGGGGGTGAACATGCAAAAAGAGGCATTTCCTTACACAAACCACAGCTCCAACCACAAAAATATTTTCACAACTTGTACAACAGCAGATGTTTAGAAACTGTGGGGCATATTTATACTCCGTTTGCGCCGAATTTGCGTCGTTTTTTTCAACGCAAATTCAACGCAAAACTAACTCCATATTTATACTTTGGCGTTAGACGCGTCTAGCGCCAAAGTTCCTGGAATTAGCGTCATTTTTTTGCGTGAACACCTTCCTTGCGTTAATGATATGCAAGGTAGGCGTTCCCGTCTTAAAAAATGACTCCGATGCTATTGCGTCGGATTTATACTCCCGGGCAAAAATGACGCCCGGGAGTGGGTGGGTCTAAAAAACCCGCATTTGCGCCGGATTTTAGCGCCTGGGTCAGGGCAGGCGTTAAGGGACCTGTGGGCTCAGAATGAGCCCAGAGGTGCCCTCCCCTGCCCCCAGGGACACCCCCTGCCACCCTTGCCCACCCCAGGAGGACACCCAAGGATGGAGGGACCCACCCCAGGGACATTAAGGTAAGTCCAGGTAAGTATTTTTATTTTATTTTTTTGTGGCATAGGGGGGCCTGATTTGTGCCCCCCTACATGCCACTATGCCCAATGACCATGCCCAGGGGACAGAAGTCCCCTGGGCATGGCCATTGGGCAAGGGGGCATGACTCCTGTCTTTGCTAAGACAGGAGTCATTTCAATGGGGGATGGGCGTCGTAAAAAAATGGCGCAAATCGGGTTAAGACGATTTTTTTGCCTCAGCCTGACTTGCCCCATTTTTAGACGCCCAAACGCCATTTTTCCCTACGCCGGCGCTGCCTGGTGTACGTGGTTTTTTTTCACGCACACCAGGCAGCGCCGGTCGGCTAACGCCGGCTAACGCCATTCAATAAATACGGCGCCTGCATGGCGCATCAGAATGGTGTTAGCCGGCGCTAATTTTTTTGGCGCAAAACTGCGTTAGCGCAGTTTTGCGTCAAAAAGTATAAATATGTGCCTGTGACTCTTCTTCATTGTGACCTGATTTGGTGAAATGTGCTTGTTTCTACACAGTTGTAATCCCAGTCGTTGTCTCTCATTTATTTCCTTCTTCACAACATTACACAGTTCATTTACTTTATTTTAATTGAATATTTTATAGAGAACAGATGATTCCTCAGGGCAAAGGACATCACTATATATAGCACGGTAAACATATGGGGGTCATTCCGACCCTGGCGGTAAAACCCGCAAGGGCCGTGAACGACGGAAAGCACCGCCAACAGGCTGGCGGTGCTTTCCTGCCCATTCTGACCGCCGCGGTCAGAAAAGGGGATCCGACGGTTTCCCGCCGGATTTCCCCTGTCTGGGCTGAATCTCCATGGCGGCGCTGCAAGCAGCGCTGCCTTGGAGATTCCGACCCCCTTCCCGCCACCCTGTTTCTGGCGGTTTTTACCGCCAGGAACAGGAGGGCGGGAACGGGTGTCGTGGGGCCCCTGGGAGCCCCTGCACTGCCCATGCCACTGGCATGGGCAGTGCAGGGGCCCCCTCACAGGGCCCCAGCATGATTTTCACTGTCTGCATAGCAGACAGTGAAAATCGCGACGGGTGCAACTGCACCCGTCGCACCCCTGCAACACCGCCGGCTCCATTCGGAGCCGGCATCTGTGTTGCAGGGCCTTTCCCGCTGGGCCGGCGGGCGCTCCTTTGCCGGCCCAGCAGGAAAGCCAGAATGGCCTCCGCGGTCTTTTGACCGCGGGGCGGCCAAATGGCGGTGACCGCATGGCGGGCGGCGGTACGGTCAGAATGACCGCCCTGATCCTTAAAAAGGGAAAAAGATAGGTATGTTTACAATTAGAAGTTATCAAAATTTAAGACAGAAAATGCAACAAAATGATTAATGTAAGCATTCAGCGCGAGTGCGTTTTTAAAATGTATTTTTGTATACATTTGGGGAAATAATTTTATAAAACCACATCATCCTAAAAAAAAATCAAACATTTCATCCTCATTAATTGCTTTACTGCAAATACCTTTCTTTTCCTATGCCTTCTACCTTTTAGCCATGGGCCCATCAGAGACATTTTTATCAAAGCCCTCCCATGGTCATGGCATACAACCAGAGGAAAGTCATGTACTGACCAGGTGCCCATTTTGTATGTTTTCTACTGCTGTATTTCCTCACATTATTAACATTATTCTGAGACCAGATACAGTTCTCAGTGCATCTGAGTCCTGCATATGAATAAGTAAGAACTAGTGTGAGAAGCCCATTTATCACTTCGCACTGAGTTGGCATGTAAGTTGCTCCTGTTCTCAGGCCTGGCTGCAGAGTTTTTGCTGTTTGCATGAAATCATGCCGTTACAAAAGTAAACAATATAAAGATTGGAATTTTGGATCGTCCTCCCTCCATCATTTGATGCCTTGGATCAATACTCTTCAAGCATTGCGGGGCATATTTATACTCCGTTTGCGCCGAATTTGCGTCGTTTTTTTCGACGCAAATTCGGTGCAAAACTAACGCCATATTTATACTTTGGCGTTAGACGCGTCTAGCGCCAAAGTATGAGGAAAGAGCGTCATTTTTTGCGTGAATGCCTTCCTTGCGTTAATGAGATGCAAGGTAGGCGTTCCCGTCTAAAAAAATGACTGCGACGCAAATGCGTCGTATTTATACTCCCGGGCAAAAATCACGCCCGGGAGTAGGCGGGGCAAAAAACCCCGCATTTGCGCCGGATTTTAGCGCCTGGGTCAGGGCAGGCGTTAAGGGACCTGTGGGCTCAAAATGAGCTCACAGCTGCCCTCCCATGCCCCCAGGGACCCCCCCTGCCACCCTTGCCCACCCCAGGAGGACACCCAAGGATGGAGGGACCCATCCCAGGGACATTCAGGTAAGTTCAGGTAAGTATAATTTTTTAATTTTTTTATATTTTTTTTGGCATAGGGGGGCCTGATTTGTGCCCCCCTACATGCCTCAATGCCCAATGACCATGCCCAGGGGACATAAGTCCCCTGGGCATGGCCATTGGGCAAGGGGGCATGACTCCTGTCTTTACTAAGACAGGAGTCATGTAAATGGCGTCTGGGCGTCGTTAAAAATGGCGCAAATCGGGTGGAGGCGATTTTTTGGCGTCAACCTGACTTGCACCATTTTAAGACGCCCTAACGCCATTTTCCCCAACGCCGGCGCTGCCTGGTGTACGTGGTTTTTTTCCACGCACACCAGGCAGCACCGGTCTGTTAGCGGCGGCTAACGCCCTTCAATAAATACGGCGCCCGCATGGCGATTCAGAATGGCGTTAGCCGGCGCAAAACTTTTTGACGCTAAACTGCGTTAGCGCAGTTTAGCGTCAAAAAGTATAAATACGGGCCTGCGTGTTTAAGTCTGCGACTGATAAAAACCATTACACTACACAACATTAGCGAAGGTAATTTGTAACTTGATTTCCCAGCCTGGCAAGGTTATGCCTTTACCGGATATCCCTGTCTGGGACTACTACTTGAGGCATGACAGACGTGAGCAGAAAAATCATTGATCCCTTCGTGTAGGGTCAGTGATCTTTTTATCCTTCTTTGATAAATGTTTTGAAACTCAAAAAGAGTTTGCCGAGAGGGGTAATAACAATATGGCGCCCTGTCATAAAACCAGTCTGCCTTCTGCACAACTGTTGCACCGAAACTGTTGTAAGAATAGTAAGATTCCTGCTAGGGAGACAAGGAGCTCACAATACAGCGGCGACCCTGGCAGACCGCCCACCATGCTCTGAATGAACGCACAAGTCTGTCACTCGATACAAATGTCTACATGAGTGAAAGTCCACAATATGGCTTTATAACCCGACATGATCTGCAGGCCACATACGGCTGGTAAAATAGGAACATTATATTAGGTAATAGTAACACCAGCTTTTTAAATTACTAAGAAGCGTCAGAAGTGTGATGTGAAACGCCATAGAAAAAGTTATTTTTATTCAACGTTGACTTTCTTTCACGATCATCTGATAAGCGACCTACATTTAGCAAATGTGTCAAAACCGATGTGCTCCTCTGCGTCTCACATCTGATCATCTTGTTTATCCGATCAAAATACGGACCCGGAAGGTGCCTCTGGGCACCAGACAGTACATTACAAATCTTGAATAAAATGCCATGCAAAACATATTCATGGTGCACGTTAGATATAACCCGACAGGTGCCATACATGTATGAGCATGATGCTTATCGGAATACGCTCAAGGACGGTTAGGTCATCGGTTTTTATGCAGTTTTTTTGATACATTAACACGGATTCTTGACATTACATCACATGTCAATTATAAAGCATGTTGTTCTTTATTTAAATGTGCTGAATCTATTAATAGCTTTTCTGAAAGCTTTCCAATAACAGCCAAGGGGAAAGCAATGACGCCCAACTTCACTTGTCATATGCAAATTTAACACATTTATTTTTGAACCTGGGAGGATGTGACCTATTTAAAGTATGCTACAAATACTCAAAATAAAATATTTTTTTAAGTTGTGTTCAGGTTCTTCCCTTTCCTTAATAAAAGAGTAGGCACTGAAAACAATGAATATAAACACATGAATATACTATTGTAATATTCTAAATATTCAAATAGAAATATATGCTTCGTTTATGAAATAATAAAACAATGTAATCACTAACTTCAAACTACCTTAAGTACGAATTTCATATTCTGATTTCCTTATTGAATAGTATACTTATGCTGGCAGATTTTATAGCAGTCTATTTACTCCAAGAGTTTATGTATATAATATCCCTTCCCATCCAACAGCCACCCGATAATTTAAGAGATGAGCACGAAACGAAGTTGAGACTTGGCAAAGCAAACTTGACTTTTAACCTTCAGCAATTTAGTACCATTGAATTGGGCAACAATAACACCTGTTATTTATAATGTTAAAAAAAAACAGCAAAACTGCATCATTCAGTACACTGCCCAAAACAAGTTTTATTATTTTAACCTCTTCAAAGCTTCAAAGCATTAATGTTATTTAATGGTGTATATTGATTGAAGTTAAACATTTGGCAGAATGGGTGATTCAGTTTATTTAGGTTTTGTGTCTCTGAGTTACTCTAAGGAAACAGGCTCTCTGCGGGCCCCACACCAACCCCCCACTTTTGACCCCCATTGGACTATAGGCCGGCTGCTGGGTTTTCGACTATGAGAGGGCACTGAGGCCTGTCACACCTCAGTGCCATTGTTCTTACGCCCTTACACTATATATGCTGAAATGCCTTTACCCCAGTTGGCAAGTGCTTATTTGTTAGAAATGGGGTCTTTGGTTGGCAGTCAGGTTACCCCCTGTCCAAGCAAGGACCCTCACTCTAGTCAGGGTAAAAGAGAATCACCCTCAGCTAATCCCTGCTAACTCCCTTGGTAGCTTGGCACGAGCAGTAGGCTTAACTTCAGAGTGCTAGGTGTAAAGTATTTGTACCAACACACTCAGTAACTTAATGAAAACGCTACAAAATGACACAACACAGGTTTAGAAAACTAGAGAATAGTCATCTAAACAAAACAAGACCAAAATGACAAAAATCCACAATACACAAGTCAAGTTATCAATTAAAAAGCAAAAAGAGTCTTCATGTAGTTTTAAACACACATTAAAACTGTTAGCGTGAAAATGTACCTCGGGTGTGCCAAAAATAACCCTGCATGGCCGAGTGTGTGTGTAGAGGGTGGGGAGTAGCGTTACTGAAGAGGAAATGGGAATAACTCTGGAAGAACCCCAATACTTTTTGTAAAAACATTTTTTTATTAGTATGTTAGCGTAATCTGTAATCTTAAATGTCCTAAACAGTCTTTTTTCTCTTCTCCTTTGGTTGTTAGCCTTAGATCTCTCTGTTCTTCCTTTTCTTTTTTAGTCCTTCTGTTTCTTATTCTTTTCTTTCTTCTTTTTTTTTATTTAGGGGATCTTCTGCTTTGATTGGAGACTCTCCGGCGTCCGGAGTGGTCAGCAGGGGTTGGTGCTCAGGAAACAAAATTACCAGAAAAGAGGACAAGGTAAGTGAGTTGCTCTTATGGTTTGTCTAAGTGTTAGGAGGGAAGGTGCGGAGTGGTGGGTGGCGGAAATGAAAGAATACAAAAAAAAAAGGTGCTCAGATTCTCATCACGGTGTTTGAGTGCTTTCTTAAATGACTTATAGCTTCTCTGTGTGTTTTATTTCGGAGCCTGTTGTTGTCACAGCACTCACTTAGTGTGGGTTAGTAAGACGGGGAAGAAAGAAAGAACGCAAAAACAAATAATTGTTGTCTCTTAGGGGCATATTTATACTCCGTTTGCGCCGATTCAATCAGCGCAAACGTTGCCCCATATTTAAACCCTGACGCCCGAGCCCGCGGACGACAAAACTCCACCGTGTGCGCCATTTTCTGGATGCGGCAACCCGCCCTGCGTTAATGATATGCAGGGTAGGCGTTCCCGTCCAAAAAACGACGCACTCGGCCGTGCGTCGTATTTATGCTTCCGGGCAAAAATGACTCTCGGCCGGGAGGCGGAGCAAAAAAATGACGCAAAGCCCGATGTGCGTCAAAATTTAACGCCTGGGTCAGGGCAGGCGTTAAAATGGGGCAAACACACCTTTATTGAATCAGAACACACAGAACAAACAACAGAGCAGCAGAGCAGCAACAGGGAGACATGGAGGTGATTTTTATCCAGCGTGCACGTAGACGCAGAGCCCTGCAGCAACAACAGCAGCTACAACAACAACAGCAGGGACCCCAAAGGCAGCGCAGAAGGCAGGAGAGGATATTCCACCCAAGAACAACCCTGCATGGCCTCAGGGAACACGACATCATACAGAGGTACCGGTTGAACTGGCAGGCCATTCAGCAGCTGCTGCGAAACATTGAACAGCAGTTGGCCCCCACTTTGGTGACACCCCGCACTATCCCAACAGAAACAAAGCTGCTTGCCGTACTACACCTGCTGGCAAGTGGCTCCTTTCAAACAACTGGTGCCCTGGTTGGCGGAATATCACAACCATCATTCTCCGCATTTCTGCCAAAAGTACTGGATGCCATCATTCGCCTGACACCCCTCCACATCTGCTTCCCTAACACACTGCAGAAGCAGCAGGAAACTAAACAGGGGTTCTGCGCCATCAGTGGCTTCCCACACGTCCTTGGTGCAATCGACTGCAAACACATACGCCTTGTGCCACCTGCTGCAACAGAACACCTCTACCGCAACAGGAAGCACACACATTCAATCAACGTGCAGGCCATAGTCGATCACCAGGGATTGATCAGCAACATCGTGGCTAAATATCCTGGGAGTGTACATGACTCATTCATCTTCCGTCACAGCACCATCAACCAACACTTCCAGGATGGACGGTATGGCAATGGAATACTTGTTGGTAAGTACAGAAACCTACATATATACGCACTGCACAGCAACCCTCTAGGACACACAACACATACACCACAACAGCAACACCTAGACAGGAACACGCTGAGGTCCTCACATCACTAGCCATGTTTCTTAACTCACCATTGAACCTGTCACACATTGGAATTTACTCTACAGCTTAATGTGAAGACATCAATGAGTGTGGTTGCCTAAATGTCACCTTGCAAATTGTAAGTGTCACAATAACCTTTACATGAATACATTGCATAAGTTTCAAAGGGATGGGATGTCCAGGGTACTTTGATATGAACGTGTTAACAACACTTTCAATTTTAACTCTGCATGGAACTATCATCTCACCCCCAGTGAAGACACACGGACACCTGTATCACAAGTCACAATGCTAGGGAGGACACACTCTATTGCAATTTCCAAAACATACTGCTGACAAACGGTTAGCAGACAAACACTTGCTCAGCCAAGGAAAAAACACAATGCAGAAGGTATAGCCTACAAGTAAAGGTTGTCACATTAGTACACAAAAGAGTCACAGACAACACAAGACAACTACTGCCATTAAAGGTCTTTTCAATAGTGCCAGCTACATCTACATGATCCCATTCTGTGTTTCTCTTTCAGCTGATCAGGGGTATGGCATCCAGCCGTGGCTAATGACACCATTTGGGAACCCGACTAGTGCTGCAGAGGCCCATAAGAGGACACGCAGCATTGTCGAGCGGACCTTTGGGATCCTAAAGTCAAGGTTCCGCTGCCTTGACAACACTGGCGGTAGCCTACTATATTCCCCAGAGATGGTCTGTAGGATCATACTCACTTGTGCCATATTGCACAACATTTGTGTAAAAAGGAACATTCCCCTCCTCGAACGAGACCCATACATGCCTGAAGACGACGAAGAGGAGGATGCTGGCCTGCAACAGGAGGGGGAACAACCAAACACGGCTGCTGGAGTGCGTAGGCGCCAACAGATTGTAAATAATTTATTTTCTTAATTTTCACTATCACCACTTAATGCACAATTGGAAATAAACACAGATAACAAACACCACATCATGGTTTGACCTATTCATTTCTGCCCACCTTTAGTTTGAAATAGCTGAAGAAGAATGTCGTCTCATTGAGCAATAATGACATAACAATCATCACACAAAAAATATACACAACAAATGTAATGGCCACCATACAATGGTCAAATACACACACCATGTAAATGACAGACATCCTGTACAGTTCACCTTTGAAGGGCAATAGCTGAGGACCACACATATGACTCACATACATGTAGGAAACATGGATCATCGCAGCAGATGGCACACAACTAAAACACCATCACTCAACTAGGGGAAAACAGGCCTCATGCATCAGCCAGTTCACATGCTAATGCTTCAGGAACAGGAATGTAGTACTAGACTCTTGCCAACAGTAATTCCAACTACTTACTATCATTGCAAGGACTATCTGTCACTAGAGTTACACATAAGCAGAACATACACAGCACAAGTGCTACACCTATGACAAGCATCCAGCACATCACATCCCATCTACATGTCAGGCCTTTTCTAAAAACAATACACACACTTGCAGCTGCTCACACCCCACCTGTCTGAAGAGGTCCCTGGAAGTCCGATTTGTGTACACTCAGATTCCCTCATTTACACACACACACTCACAAGAGTCATCCAGTGTGCCACACCCTTTACTATTCCGACCATTGTCATACTACCATCTCACTGCATGGAACACAGCTCATATAATATACTGCCTTGGAGTTCATAAGGCCTGGTATCACCTGTAGATTGATTCTTCTGTGAAAGGTACTGTAGGCTATTTATCAGCTAATCCCATCTGACAGGACTAGTGAGACACAGATGGAGGCCACACCTGTGATCCCCTCCATGCACACCACCCAAATGTACATGCCCTGTCCCTGCAGATGCCTCCTACTGCATACATGTTTGAATGTGAGCCATTACATCATTAAGCTTTGACACTAATGTTGCCGTGTAACACTTTATCAGGGTTCATGTATCACCTTCAAAGCAACACAGGACATACACAGTGTGACATCTCAACTGTCTAATGCTCCCTCTGACCAGTCCTAGTCAGAACACGTGATCCTGTGATTGCTGAAAGAGCTTACACCTGATTGACCCAGCATCCTGTCAGCCTGACTGGCACCTGTCCGTGGGTCACTCTACAGATACCTAGGGTCCACCTATGGACCACACATGCTGTCCAATACCTTTTGTACCTCAGACAATAATTTGTCATTAGCCTCATCAATGTATACTCAAATACATAGTAGTGCATCATCTGACTGTCATTTGCATCAGATTTGTGACAGTGCCCATGAATAGGCAAATCTTGGCCCTTCTTCCGTTGTCTGACCTTCATTAATGCCTAAACTTAAAAGTGTGACAGTGGACCAGGACCATAGTGTATGATGGTGTAAATGGCCTCCATCAAAACCAGCAACCTCAGATAATGTCCATGAAAAGTCAACACATATGAGGACCCTGACTGTTCAAAACTCTGAGTAACACTTTTTCAAATGATAAAGATGAGTAGTGTGTTGAATACCACCCATTTACGTCTGCACAGAGGCTATGATGTTTCATGATACATTACCATCCACAGAGGCCAACTGGAGTACAAATGTGGCAATGACACATGCCAGATCCAGACACCTGAGACATTCTCTCACTCAGCACAAAAAGGTTGCCCATTTGAAAGTCTCATTACACGTGTTCAGTGACAGGGTGGGACCATCCATGTGTAGGTGACCATGTCCTCAATGGCTTCTCTCCATTTTTTCTACAAACAATGCCCAATTGGAACAAGATTAGCTGCCACTAACTCATGAGGAGACCTGGAAGTTACAGTGACAACATACACCCTGACAGTTGATAGTGGATCTACATTGGACCACACATATAAACATGTGCCATCCAATCAACAACATATTTGCAAGCAGCCGATCACAGTAGTGTCCCAGTTGGAACCTAGCAGGAATAATGAAACATGCCACTAAACCAGGTAATGCATAAAGGGCCACATACATCAACAACCTATTTGTCATCAGCACATGAGGAACGTTGAGATTTAGCAAAAAATATGAATGCAAAATGGTATGTCAGATTGCTCCAAAGAATCAATAGGGCAAACGTCAAATGGGCAAATGGGATTATTGAATGGCAAACAGTGAATCATACCCTATGGGCTTCCATGAGCCTGCTGCTGCAGGTTTAGCATTACTGAATAAATGAAATCCTTGGATAAATGTGCAAATCTGGAAGGGCAAACCCTAGGGTGCTGGGGGCCTAAGTCCACCTCTACCGCCCCCCAAATATACATGAAATATGTACATGTGAAGTACACACATGCATAAGGCGCATGTGTGGCCTACATGTCAAAAGTAAAACACATATAAGATACACAAATTCATAATTAGGATATGGTTACCCCCATAACAAATGTAGGTGACAATTGCACTACCTATTTGGCCCATAGATAATTTGGATTACCGTGATAAATGTGGACACATTTTTGCTAAGGAATACATCCTGGTATCCCATTCATCATTTCAAATTAGCCATCAGCAATTACCCAAAATATGTGTACAATTATGGGTAATAAACATTTGGAGCAATCATTACTATTACACTGTTAATGCCTTCTATACATCCTATAAGGGACATGTGCCATAGCTAACCCCAAATGTGTATCACATAGCACCGTTTGGTCATGACTAAATTATTTTCACAATTTGACAAAATAAAGACATATTTGTCAAAATGCGTCATATTTCCACGCATACAGCTTGTGCGTCATAATTTTTGACGCATAGGAGTGCACATAATGCTGAGTCAAAAAATCTCATTTTAAAATAAATATATTAATAACCAGCATTACATGGCCACCATATTTTATATAATGCGTCATATTTCCACGCATACAGCTTGGGCGTCATGCATTTTTGACGTACAGGAGTGCACATAATGCTGAGTCAAAAAATCTCATTTTATAATAAATATATTAATAACCAGCATTACATGGCCACCATATTTTATATAATGCGTCATATTTCCATGCATACAGCTTGGGGGTCATACATTTTTGACGTACCGGAGTGCACATAATGCTGAGTCAAAAAATCTCATTTTATAATAAATATATTAATAACCAGCATTACATGGCCACCATATTTTATATAATGCGTCATATTTCCACGCATACAGCTTGGGCGTCATACATTTTTGACGTACAGGAGTGCACATAATGCTGAGTCAAAAAATCTCATTTCATAATAAATATAATAATAACCAGCATTACATGGCCACCATATTTTATATAATGCGTCATATTTCCACGCATACAGCTTGGGCGTCATTAATTTTTGACGTACAGGAGTGCACATACTGCTGAGTCAAAAAATCTCATTTTATAATAAATATATTAATAACCAGCATTACATGGCCACCATATTTTATATAATGCGTCATATTTCCACACATACAGTTTGGGCGTCATAAATTTTTGACGTACAGGAGTGCACATAATGCCGAGTCAAAAAATCTCATTTTAAAATAAATATATTAATAACCAGCATTACATGGCCACCATATTTTATATAATGCGTCATATTTCCACGCATACAGCTTGGGCGTCATACATTTTTGACGCACAGGAGTGCATATAATGCAGAGTCAAAATTATATTTCATATTTGGTCATCATATTTGCCAGCGGCTTAAATTTCAACTCTAGAACTGTAAAATAAGCCTCACACAAATATAAGTGAAAAATGACAAAAAAAAATTGACTCTGCATTATGTGCACTCTTATGCGTCAAAAAATATGACGCACAATCTGTATGCGTGAAAAAATGACGCATAACGGAAAAATAAAAACGGTGGCCATTTTAGGCAGGATGTGATGTAATAGGATATCCTGTTTACAGATTCTGTACTGTGGGTGTACTTTCACTTTCACTTTCACTTTCACTTTGCAGTCTCAGATTATTCTAGACTGTGTGGCTGTGTGGAAAGTGTTGTCCTGTGTTTTAGTGCTTTTGTGTCCAGTGTACTTCTCTATTGTGCTTTTGTCATCATTGTCTTGTTGTTGAATACTGTCTGAGTCTGTATTGTATACTTTTGTCAAGTCCAGTGTTTCTTTTATTGTCTGTGGGAGTCTGTTCTGGGTAGTGTAATTTTGGGGTTAGTTGGGCTCTTATTCTTAAGTTTTCTTTGTTTTTCACTACTCTACCTTTCCCCATTTCCCCCTTTTTCTTTTTTTCCTACTTTTTCCACTTTGTTAGTGCAGAGATGTCAGGTAGGCCACGGCTTGCCAGGATGGGTGAGGAGGAATTGGGGGGATTTATATGGCTTGTTTGCCATTTCCTCCCACTCATGCTGGAGGCTGGGGGTCGTGTGATACAGGGGTATCACACGGAGGCATGTAAAGTCAGGTGGGGGAAGGTGCGCCATCACTTGGTCCGTGTCTATGGGAGCCTGAGGAATGACCATCAACTCAAGCACCGCTGGGCTGATCTGATATCCAGGGAGCAGGATCTGCTGGACCACCTGGGAATCAGGATTGGTGGCCATGTTGGTGAGTACAAATCAATTACATGTGAACAATTGAAAGCTGTATGGGGACATGTGATGATTGTTACCCAATCTGCTAGATAAATAGCTGACTGTGTGTAATGCTAGGGAAACCTACTGGGCAATGCTAGCAGTCAGGTAGCTCATGTTTTCTACACATACCGGTTGCCTGTAGCTGTATGTAATGTAGTGTTGCCTTTGTGTCAGAAATGCAACACGTTAATGCCTCTATTTGAAGTCTATAGGTCACAATAGCCAGTGAAAAATGGATGTTGAAACATCATACCTACATATGTAGACTCCATAGCTAGACTGAAATTTGTAAACCCAAAATGATGCTATAAATGAGTGCTGCCTTCACGTCAATTGAAGTTAGCTATGTTGTCCACACATATGTCACATGTGTGTCTGGTTGGTGTGTGTTGAAAATGACCACATAGGCTGTTTGAGTTTGAGGGGTCATGCAGTCCTCAAGTAACCAGCTTTTGGATGTCTCTCTGGGATGCACATGATGAGATTAATGCACCCCGATATTGTTGGGGCATACTAATGGAGGTGCATCTTTGACACCACATGACTGTCCTGGCCACTGCATGTGTGTAGTAGGGTGTGTAACTGTAGCAGGAGACTCATCCAATGTAAATGTTGATTAAGAATTATTCCATGCAGTATGAGCATGTGTCAAAGTGTTTAATTACGCATGTCATATTCTCACATTGTCTTTGTAATTGCAATTGTTTGTCAGTGCACGGAGTCTGAGTATAGTCTTCCTTCCATGCTTTACAGGTGGACCTGCACCGTACACCGTGGGAGAGGTGGCTCATTTTGAGGACCCCGACACCTACAGTGAGTGTTGCATGTGTGCTATTTTTATTGTTTGCTAGTGATGCATGATGGACTACTGTGTGTTCAACAGAATTCAAGGTTTGATGCGCTGCCCATTCATTAGTATTGTTCCATTAGTGGGATTTCAAATATCACCTCAGTTTCAGTAGACCTATGCTTATCCATCTCACAGATTTAGGGTCTGTAAGCCATTGCAGTCGGGCCCGCTATGGGGAATGGGATGAGTCATGTGGAATACACTGGTTAATGTAGAGTTGCTCTGGGACTTGCCTTGGACTGAGTCTGCATTTCAGACTGACATTCTCCCAGATAGCTTCTGCAAAAGGCTTGTCTTAAATATGCAGCTTCCCTAGTTGAGGATGGACTGAGTACACTGTGGGTTGGATCTTCCGGGGGCATGTACTACCACAAGTTGAACTAGAAGTGTGTGGGACTAGAGTGCAATGGCATAGGTGTTAATTCTACTCATGATCATGGGTGTTCTTGCTCCTCTGTGTGTGTGGTAAAATATGCCTCACTGGTAGTATGTGATGTTGGCCTAAGTCAGTACATTTTGACATGTGTGGACCTTGGATAGGACAAGGTTTGGCTGACTCCAATTTGTTGCTAGCCCTTCATTGGTGTTGTGTGTGGAGGCAAATACTTGTTGAGCTTTCTATACACTCCTGGGTGTGCAATTAATATGGGATTGTTGGTTGTTCTTCCCACCCCACCCTCAAAGACTGCCATGTGTTTGGGAATAGGGTACCTAGGACTGTAGCAACCAGTATGTTACACATACTTGTGACCTTTTGCAACTTTGTTTTGAACCTAGTGTACACATTCGGTTATGGCACATGAGTTCTATATTAGCAAAAAACATTTACAAATGGCATATATTGAGGGTTGTGATTGTTATCACATAGAGTGACATATGTAGTGAAGTCAGTAGGCGGAAGAGGTTCAGCCATAATGTCAGCTGCATTACCCATTATTTGGATGAGAAGTTTAGGCTGATGTCACCCATCATGTAGAGACATGGATATGCTAGGTGTGAGATGCCCTTTGTATGCAGGCTTCCCATGTACTTCCTCTGAGACTTTCAATGATCAATGTTGTGAAAATCGCTGTTACAAATACAGTACAAGTAATGTGCAATTGACCCATTGTGCTATTCCACCCAATGCATTTCCTATGGTAAATAGTTGTCCTTTCTCTTCACAGCTGCAAACATGAGTGCCGCACAGAGACATCAGTTTGAAAGGCGTGCAATGAGATACCGGCACATCCTGCAGGTGCAGTCGGGGTTCAGAAGGATGGCCCGAAAATACCAAGCAGATCAGGCCTCCGGAGCATGGTGGGCCTCACCACAGGGTGGCCCAACATTGCCCACAACAGCCACCACCACCACATCCACCAGTTCTACCTGAGTGGCCCCAGCAACGGCGGGGACAGTTGACCCTGCCTCTGCAGCGCAACCTGGACCCAGCAATTTCCGAGCTGCAGGACAGTCCAGTGGGCAAACAACAACTCCCACACCGTGCACCTCTGCCAGCACACAGACTGCAGCAGCCCCTCCTATTGACCCTGCGGCATTCCTGGCATTAAACAAGAAAATGGACAGGTTTATTACCAAGGTGGACAAGCTAAGCCAGGATGTGGCCTACATTAAGAAAAGGGTTTGGTCCATTAGGCGGACCCTACAGAGGGCCAACCTCTAGGACTTTATTGCTTGTTTTATTTATCCCTCCCCTCTCTCCTCTTTCCTTTTTGTACTGATAGTTGGGTTTTGGGGATTAGTGTTAGGTTATTGTAGGTTGTTAGCTTAGTTAGTGTTAGGGAGGAGGGTGGGGGGTCCTTATTCTTTCTATTTTTCATTTTTGTGTGGGTGGGTGGGTGGGGGTGAATGTTGGGATTCCTGTCTGGTTGTAAAAAAAAAATATATGTTTGTTTAGGATAGTATAGTATGTGTGTAGGTTAGTATGTGTTGTCCTGCATGTGTCCTGTCTCATAATGGTGGGTGAGGGGTTGATGTTTAGATCGATTCGTTATATGTGTAGAGTAAGTTTAGCTTAGGTTAGTTAGGGACAGTTGTGGGTTAGGAGTAGTCAGGTTAGATTAGTGTAGGTATGACTTTTCCCTTAGTTGCCTCTGGTGTGAATACATATGAATAAACATATAGTTAACCCTTAGCTTTATGCATTAACTGCTATTTGATCATGGGCTTGACATCAGTGTAGGTGAATGTTTTTCTATGACATTTGTTTCCTATGCTACACACCACAGAAAATGGAGGTTTAACATGGCAGCTAACCCTGTGCTAACTTGGTAAGTATCCACCATTTGGTAGACCCACCATTAGTAGTTTACATAGATCATCAAGGATTTGTGTTGATGAGTAGGTATTCTACATCACAAAGTGTGCTTCCAGACTTGGTATTGTGGTAAATTTATTAGGTCGGACTGCAGTGTGATGTTCAGGGACATCTTTGTAGATGAGGTGTTGTTAACACTCTTGTCTTGTTGTCTTCATTGCTGACATAGATCATTTGTGTATAAATTCAGCATGACTTCCCTTCATGGAAGTATACTCAGAAAGGGAGATTGATGCAGTGTTTAGTTGTGTTTGCTTAGATTATGCTGCATAAATTCATTTTTTACTATTGCATGGTGCCTACATTTCTCAGCCACCATTAGTTGACTTGGATTGCTATAGCTGGAGCATTATTCTGTCCAACACAGCATAATTGTGTGTGGTTTGTCCCTTCATTAGTTATTCTCCTCAGGATGGTCAGGCTATGATGCAATCCTGGCCACTGCACAGATGTATCAGACTACATGATGTCAGGACAGTTGTATTGACAAGCTACATGGTTGTCACACAGGCACTTTAGAGTTACCTACTGCACAGTTGATGTGTCAAATTACACAGAGACATATTAGGTGTGCAAGTGCTATTTATTGATAGGTGCTGTAGTGCCAAATGTACATTGTCCATGTTTGCTGAGTCCGTTCTGGTGCATTCTTACATGGTGATCCTACAGTAGGGGTGTGGATGATGCTCCTGACATGCTGGGGTGATGTAACAGACAGTGCAGAGGGACAGGATTTGCCGAATAGTAGGAGAGAGACATTCACTGGCAATGCTGACAAGTCATACAGTGGTTAGCAAAACAGTCATTGAGTATAGTTGTAGTGAGACTGGCATTTGACAAAACGTAGGACCTTGGTCAAAGTAGGCCATGGTGCAGGGACTAGTGCTTCCGTTTACTCTTCCGTGAGAATGTGATCTGTTCCATGTCTTCTTCTTCTGATGTGTGTGTTGCCTGCTTTGTCCTTGTTGTTGTTGGTTGTGAAGGGGCAACACACACCTCAGTGTTAGAAGACGTGGAGTAAGACATCCCGAGGGCTGCTCCCTGTAAAGTTCTTAAGGGCAGTACTGCTGCAAGGAGGGCCTGCTGGTTTTTGAGAATAGCAGCCACATCACGATGGTAGGCAGCCAGGTCAGCCCTGAGGGAGTCATGATTGCATTCGTGCATGCAGTGGAAAGTTTGGGGTGCGAGGTGTTGTGGCAACTCCCTTACTGCAGTGGTGAATTCCTTTATGGTTTCTTGTAGTCCTTGCAGTATGGATGTTAGGGCTTGCATAGCTGCTGCCTGATCTGCAGATGACAACATGCACGAGCGCACCACCTCAAGGCTGGCTGCCATATTTTGCATCCCCACCCGCACCTCCTAGGCCAGCTCCCGCTGTACACCAACTACAGTTCTTTCAAAGCTGGTGCCAGTGTCGTCAGAGTCCTCAGCTGTATTGGAGCTGGCAGGTCTTAGAATTGGGGTGGTGGGTGGTTCTTCTGTGATGGCTGCTTGTTCTGTGCTCCTCCTTGTGACTGAAGGTGGGGTCTGGAGGGTTTCAAGGACCTTTTGGATGGTCTACTGGGAAATGTTTATGGGCTCGTCATCCATGTCATCAGGGAAATCAGGGACAGGCATATCGGCAGGAGATCCATGTTCCTCTGCAATGAAACAGGGTACAATTAGTGTGTCTGTGTTGTGACAGTTTTGACGTAACATGCAAGCCTTTTGATGACTTTACTTTGTGATCTTGTTTGGTATTGGTATCTGCTGTCCTTCATATGGGCATTGTTATAGGCCTATGCCCCACCTGTGTGTCACATGTATGATATAGAGTTATCATACTTGTCTGCCTAATCGCCTCTAGGTGTTGCTTTGTACCAATTAGGGAATAGCCATCTTTTTGTCCTACTCGACCCTCCGTGTATATCTATTCTTATGGTGAGACCTTTCACTGGCTGTGGGTGTTGTGATTGGCCTGGCAGCACACTTGCCTCTCAGGACCTGCCCCAAAATCTGTTTGTTCACATTGACCTAATTGTAATTGTTATGTGGCATATCCTATGCATGGCAATGTTATGATGTGATATGGATGTAGACATTGTTGATGTTTCCAGCTGATGTTGGGTAATGTGTGTTTAATTGGATTGCCCTGTTTATCGTATCAATGTCCTATTTGGTCCTCTGAATGTGCTGGTGTGTTTCAGTGACCAGTTGCATGGGTCCCCTCCTCAATGTTGTTGTCTGAGCAGTATGACATTAGTGATGTTGCCTTGTTATCCAGGCACGTGAGGGACCCTGACGTATGCAGCATGTGTGTGTCCTTAGTGCTGTGTGGCTCCTATTACTATTTACTTTGGCTGATGTATGTGTCAACTATGGGCATTGACATTTGAGTGTACTGATGCCTTTGTCTTATTTCTGGAGATTGTTGCAGATGTCATCCTCACCCCCTAATTTAGGTATGTATGTTCCATGGGGAGGTTACTGCCATTGGCTACTATAGCTGCACAGAGATCAGAGGTGTTAGTGTCAACTGTTGTTGCAGCTACATTGCAGTTGTTGTTTTGGCTACTGGATTACTGATAGGGACCTAGTTGATGTAGGATCTATTTTGAATGACGAGTGCCAGGATGTAAGTTTGACGTAGTGGCCTTCCCACCTGTCGCGGCTTTCCCTTAGCTCCATTGTTGTCATGACAGGATGCCCCCATGGGACAGTTGTTGGTGCTGTGTTATGTCGTGCCCCAGCTTCTGTCTGTGCTGGCCATGCCCCCCTGCCGTGCCCCTTTACCCATGCCACTCCATATATATGCTGACTTACATGCATTGTGTAGTAGGTATTCCCCCCCGGTTGCTGTTAACATTATTGCATTTTAATTCCCCATGCGACTTACCCTGCATGTGCGTTGTCTCGTGGTAGTCTGCGCTGTCCTGTCCTTGAATCTCTGTGACGATCTCCTCAGGGATGACGGCTGCGACCATCTCCTCCATGTGGTCCAGGGCCTCCTGGTGTGCTGGACTCCCACCTCCAGTCTGCAGTGCTGCCTTCCTGTTCCTGGCCATTTTTTCCTTTGTCCTACGTTTGCAGTCATGCCAGTGTTTCTTACACTCAGTGACTGTCCTGCGTACTTCAGCCACACTGTTGATCTTTTCAAAAATTTGTTGCCATATGGCCTCTCTCCTGCTGATTGGCAACTTAGAGGTGATGAACAGTTGGTGCTGGTGTTCCGTCACATCTTTAACCAGGATTTCCTGCTCCTCTGCACTGAAGCGACACTTTCTTTTTTTTCTATATATGTCTTGGTTCCTGTATGGATCATCCTGGCTGGTTCCTGGTCTGCTGTCATCTTCCTGGGGTCTGTTGTGGCATCTGGGAACCATTTTGGCTCTCCTCTGCTGAAAGGGCAGTGTTCGCGGGTAAATATGACGCTATTGCGTAAAAAAAAACGGCGCTTTCCGGGTTGCGCTGTCGTAAATCGACCCGCAGTCATTTACGTCGCGTTAACGTTGTTTTCCTTTCCGACTTGATGCCGCTGTGTGCGTAAAAAAAAAATGACTCCCACCTGTTGGTTGCGCCGCCGTGCGTCAAAGTATAAATTTGACGCCCGCACGGCGCATCGAAATGGTGTTAGCCGGCGGTAATATTTTTTACGCAAAACTGCGCCGGCGCAGCTTTGCGTCAAAAAGTATAAATATGGCCCTTAATTTCGGGCTGACGTATAAGGGCCCAGAGCAGAAAGTACCCACCAGGTGAGAGAGCCTAGATTTAATTTACTACTCGCTCCCAGCACGTCCCCAAACCACCTGCCTTCCCCTCCCGCCTGAAAAATACCCGATGGGATTCAAGATGCAGGCATGTACCTGCGTTAGCCACGTCCCTCCAGGGACGTGGCGTTTGGCGTGTGTTCCCATTCGAATGCCGGTCAGCCGCTCGTGTACCTCTGCCTCGGTTACAAGTCGTCTCTCCGGTTTCTGTAACTTCTTCCTCGCTGCTTGGATCAGGTCGCTCTCTCCAACACTCCTCTCCATCCTTGCCTGTTGCGGTTTCCTCCACACCTCGATGCTCTGGCAGTCCCTCTTCTATTTCCACCTTCACCCGGACATCCGGGTTCGTGGAGATCCTTTCTGGTCCTTGGCTCCCACTGGTGTTCTTGGGGTATCGGTTGGCCGGTCCGATGTCGACATCCATAAATAGGGTCCCCGCTACCCTGTTACAGTGCGTCAAAAAGGGCTTGCGATGCATCAATTTCACTCATGAGCGAGACCTTGCATCGATTCTCCTTTCATCGGTCAGGGTGCGTAGTTTCTTCTCTCCGCAGGAGAGCGATGCATCGATCCCGTCAGCTCTTTTGGGTCCAGGCAGGCCTTGCGTTGTTTTTACATGCCCAGCGGTACTTGTGTCGGAAATCCAGCTGCACGATGATCGGAAAACTACACAGCACGGGTTCCCATCTCACCAGCCTCCATCAGGGATGCTGCACGTCGTTTCTCCAGCTACATGATTCTTTGGTCGTGTTGCAGACGAGCATCGATTTTCAACTGCGAAGCCAGCAGCATGTCAATTTGTCAGCCGCAGATCAGAGTCGCGTCAATCTTTTTCTCGCGCTGCATTCTGTGCGTGGATTTCTTCCTCTGAGGCTGCCAGCTTCTCCTTTCAGGATCCCAGGAACTGGATGGGCACCACTTGGCAGAGAAGGAGTCTCTCCAGAAACTCCAGGTGTTGGCAGAGAGAAGTCTTTGCTGTCCCTGAGATTTCAAACAACAGGAGGCAAGCTCTAAATCAACTCCTTGGAGATCTTCACAAGATGGAAAGCACACAAAGTCCAGTCTTTGCACTCTTACTCTGGCAGAAGCAGCAACTGCAAGATAGCTCCACAAAACACAGTAGCAGGCACGGCAGCTCTTCTTCCTCAGCTCTTCAGCTCTTCTCCAAGCAGAGGTTCCTCTTGGTTTCCAGAAGTGTTCTAAAGTCTGTGGTTTTGGGTGCCCTTCTTATACCCATTTTCTCCTTTGAAGTAGGCCTACTTCAAAGCAAAGGCTTTCTTGATTGTGAAATACTGCCTTGCCCAGGCCATTCCTTAGACACTCACCAGGGGGTTGGAGACTGCATTGTGTGAGAGCAGGCACATCCCTTTCAGGTGTAAGTGACCATTCTTGTCCTCCCTCCTAGCACAGATGGCTCATCAGGAAATGCAGATTACACCCCTGCTCCCTTTGTGTGTCATGGTCTAGTGTGAGGTGCACCCATCCCAACTGTCAAACTGACCCAGATAGGGAATCCACAAACAGGCAGAGTCACAGAAATGGTACAAGCAAGAAAATGCTCACTTTCTAAAAGTGGCATTTTCAAACACACAATCTTAAAATCAACTTTACTAAAAGATGTATTTTTAAATTGTGAGCTCAGAGACCCCAAACTCCACATGTCCATCCGCTCCCAAAGGGAATCTACACTTTAATCATATTTAAAGGTATCCCCCATGTTAACTTATGAGAGTGACAGGCCTTGCAACAGTGAAAAACAAATTTAGCAATATTGCACTGTCAGGGCGTATACAACACATTACTATATGTTCTACCTTAACTATACACTGCACCCCGCCCTTAGGGCTACCTAGGGCCTACCTTAGGGGTGCCTTACATGTAGGAAAAGGGAAGGTTTAGGCCTGGCAAGTGGGTAAACTTGCCAAGTTTAATTTACACTTGAAACTGCACACACAGACCCTGCAGTTGCAGGTCTGAGACATGATTACAGAGCTACTTATGTGGGTGGCACAACCAGTCCTGCAGGCCCACTAGTAGCATTTGGTTTACAGGCCCTGGGCACCTCTAGTGCACTTTACTAGGGACTTACCAGTAAATCAAATATGCCAATCATGGATAAACCAATCAACCATACAATTTACACAGAGATCATATGCACTTTAGCACTGGTTAGCAGTGGTAAAGTGCTCAGAGTTCAAAAGCCAACAGCAACAGGTCAGAAAAAATAGGAGGCAGGGGGCAAAGAGATTGGGGATGACCCTGCATAAACTAAAAAGTCCAACATTACTTATTTATAAGTCCCCAGTATATGGTAACCAGGGTACCAAGGGCATGTAAAGCAAAGTGATCCCTCAGGGTTGCAGCACTGATTGTGCCACTCTGTCTGTGATAAAGTACAAAATGGTTCCCAGCCTGCCACTGCAGATTGGAATAGCAGTTTCCACACTGCTAGCTTGACTCATAGCAAAGCCACCACTTCCCTTAACAATATATGTAGTCTCCTCTAAAAAAAGGTCTAAAGGACCCTAAGGTAGGGAGCTCTATATTAGAAAGTAGGACATATATGTTTATATGTGTCTTAGCAAGACAAACTACTAAAGCTGTTGCTGTGCTGTGGAAAGGTTAGTAGCCCCATTGCTTAGTACAGGGTTACCTAACTAGGTCCTGTAAGGTATCACGTTAATGATGGCATTAATCCCGCCCTGATGCTCAGGTTGAATTTAATGCCTCTATTAAAGTAATGCAACTTTTAGATAGTTGCTACTCTGTGACCCAGCCGGTTCACTAGCCTCACACAGGCACTGGCTAACACACAGATTTCTGCCCACCTGTAGAGTAGTGTGAATGACTCCCAGGTTTAGAAATAATAGCAGTCCACTGAAGGGAGAGGTGTCATCTCTGTCTTATAGGAAGCCACTTTGGGTGTGAGCCCAAAAGGCAAGCTTCAAAGGCAAAGCTGCCTTTCATGGGCAAAGGCAATAATATTCCAGAGGGGCTGCCCTTTGTTCAGGTAGACAGGCTGTAAACAGGGACAGAAAGGGGAGACCAGTGCCCTACCTTGTTTTCCAGTGGACATGTAGTCCCTAGGTAACCCCACCTCTAGAGTAGGTTACCAAGCTCCTCACACTCGAGGACGGGCCAGACATTCAATAGTGGCCAGAATAGTGCACTGTGGGATTGTCAGATGCAACACAGTGCCGGAAAGCTGTCACAAAGAGGGATGGGACCTGGTAGCCCATTGGCTAGTGGCTTCGCTGTCCTCTCAGGGCTCTTTCCTGGTCTACATATGTCAACCCTGGTGCTCTGAACCTCAAAGCACATCAAAACAGGAACAAGGACTGATAAAGGAGTAACCTGCTGACCCCTGTATTGCACAAAGAGAGGTTGCACCACCTTGTGGACTCTAGCTGCTGCCCCTCAGGCCAGCAAGTTTGGGAATGTGCCTGTTGATCCTGGATCAGGGAAGAGTCATTCCCAAGCCCAAGATCGACACAATGACTCCAAGGGTCAATTAGATGGCCCATTGGAACAGGACCAGGGACATTAAAGGTGAAGTAATTCAAACCAGAAAGTTGGTAGCTACTTCATAGGAATCTCCACTGACTGTCACCTCATGCCCCAAGAGAATGATCCTTGAAAGCCAAAAGTTGGGCCTGAGTCAGCAGCACCCAGGATTGTCATCAGAACCCAGATCAGTTGCCCAAGTGAGACACTAGCCCCACCTAAGGATATCACTGTGACTGATGTGTTCTGAGGCTGGTAGTCCAGCCGCACCTGACCTTCTACTGCCTTAAAGAGAACTTTGTGGGGCCCGACCTCTGCAGTTAAAGTCATCCCTCATGACCTGTGGACAAAGAAATCACAGCAAAGGCTCCACCATTGACCACACAGCAACTGGAGCATTTTTTAGCATCCTTTCATACTGTATCCTCATCATCAGAACCACTCCATTAACGTCTATGGTGGTCGTGCTTAAAAGTTTGAAACTGGACTGAAAAACACTCTGATGGGCAGGAAACTGTCCAAGTGTACACCATGGGACCACCAGACCATCTCCCAGTTAGGTTTGGTCACCAAAGTAAGGCCAGAGTGCCCAAATTAACTCTTTACAAACTTTTCAAAAGTTTGCAAATTTTAAATGGACCAACAGACCAATGATTGTTTGCAGCTGAATTAAAAAGTGTAAAATCTTTATATATCTGTATCTGTGGAATCCTCCAGTGGAGTTTGCTTATCTTGGACTCTAAATATATATATGTGGCCGGGAGAGCAGTACAGAGTTGGGGTCTGATGGCTGTCTCTCAGGGTTATAGAGTTGTTAGCACCATTATATACAATTCTCGATAGGTCATAAAACAATTCCACGCATTCTTTGGAGAACGGAATCCAGCCATAGTCCCAGGGTCATAATCCAGACCATCTGAAAAAGCACCCAGGTAGGTCTCGACCTAGCATGGGCATACTACTGGCCAGTAGGAAACATGTCCAGAAGTCTGTCTTAGGGAATGTGTGATAAATGCATTTTGTGTGTGTGATATGTCATGATTGACTGAGTGTTCCTGACTCCACTTGGCATCTAAGTTTTATAGTGTTTTGGGAATGCGCACCCGTCTGGCCAAATGTCCTCCTATGACTATTGTGGTGTCACTACCTATCTGGGGGATCGATCTGAGTTTTTCCTGTTCGCACGTTTGTCTATGGGCTATGTGTTACCCCACCTGTGATCTGTCAATCAGTTGCTTCAGGTCTAGGCTGCAGGGCTTGCCTGATTATGTATTTCTGACTTTGAGTTGATGAAGAAGTCACATCGGGTGGAATCAACAGCAGTGATGCGAGTTTGTTATTATGCGAGCACATATCATAGCATACAGTGACATTATTTTTATCAGTATCAACAAATCCATTCATCATGATGAGGGGACATAGAGCAATACAGTGCTTTTGATAGGCCAGAAATGATGTGTTCAAACTCGTATGTTACCGAATCAATAATTATTTTTTTATAATTTTAGGACAACTAACAACAGTATGGTCAGACACATAAATAAATATGGTACATTAGTACATAGAGATCAGAGGAAATGAGATTGTTAGGGAAGGGATAGTTAGGTGATGGAGATGGGACATGTAGAAGGATTGGGATTTAAGTTATTAACTGAAGGCCAAAAGAGTGAATCAGTCATGGAAGGACTAAACGGTTTATATGCAAAATTTGGTCAAATCTGAAACTATATGTAAACACTGACCTTTTGTACTTGTGCATTAGTGTTAAGATATGATGAAACTGAACGATGTAAATGCATGATACTTATCTAATGTTTCTTGCATCTAAATATCTTTATATCTCTCAGGATTATCTTTGACGGAGGCCTTGACCAGTCCTCCCAGTGCACTTTTGTCTCTGTAACATAACAATGAGTGTTTTTGTTATAGAAAACATATATTGGTAAAGAGCACATTTATCCATGTCTTGGGTTGCTTGGTGCTTAAATAACAGATGTTGATTGTTACCCAACTCAATGGTACTCATATTATTGATGACCTTAGAAAGATGAGCGGAACAGCAGGATTGATGTATATGACCATGATGTCAAATGCAGATCCTTAAAGTAGATGCTTTAGTAAACTGAGCCACCAACCCAGCAAGGTGTGAACTAAAACCACTTGTCTCTTATGAAAGTTTGGTAAATGAACTTTCTGAAAGATAATGAACTGCAGAAGGTACTAAAGGAACAGTGTTCCACAGAGAGCAGTAGCAGGGGAGGTGTATACAAAGCTACAATTGTGGGATAGGCGCTGCAGAGGCAATATGAATGCTGGCACAATAAAGATGTTGACCACCAGACGTTATTGAGAAACAGGCATATATCTTTGTTTTCTCTGTATGTGCATGAGGTAATATTTAATGATGCTGAATGTGGTGCAAAGTCAGTGAGCAATAAAAGATTGAGACTCAAAAGAGCATCTGTGAGGATTTGTGTTATCATATGGTATGAATGTGCAGCTTTCAGGTGGAATACACTCACAAAAAGTATTTTGGGTCCAGAGAGGCTCATCAATCAATCAAAAAATGTATAAAGCGCGCTATTCGCCCGTGAGGGTCTCAAGGTGCTTGGGGGATGGGGTGCAGGAGGGTCACTGTTCGAACAACCAGGTTTTGAGGTTCTTTCTGAAGAGCAGGAGGTCTTTGGTTTTGCGGAGGTTGGTGGGGAGGAAGTTCCAGGTTTTGGGGGCGAGGTAGGAGAAGGACCTGCCTCCTGTGGTGGTTCGTTGGATGCAGGGGACTGTGGTTAGGACGAGGTTGGCTGGTCGGAGGTTGCGGGTGGGAGTGTGGAAGTTCACTCTTTTGTTGAGGTATGTCGGGCCGGTGTTGTGGAGGGATTTGTGTGCGTGGATGAGGATCTTGAATGTGATTCTCTTGTTTATGGGGAGCCAGTGAAGGGTTTTGAGGTGTGGTGAGATTCGTTCGTGGCGGGGGAGGTCTAGGAGGATGAGTACGGCGGTCTCGCCTTTGTCGACTTTGGTCCTAATGTCGTCAGTGCATGCGATGAGGGAGGTTTCCGTGCTGTGGTTCTTTCGGATTGTGAGGGGTCAAGAGTGTTGTTTTCTTCGAGGTAGTGGGATAGGCGGGTGTTGACTAGTTTCTCAGCGACCTTGGCGGGGAAAGGGAGGAGGGAGATAGGGCGATAGTTGGAGAGGATCTCTGGGTCGGCTTTGTTTTGTTTTAGGAGAGCGGTGATATCCGCATGCTTCCAGGGGTCTGGGTAGGTGTCGGAGTTGAAGGAGGAGTTGATTATGCAGCGGAGTATGGGGGCGATGGTTGGGCTGGCTTTGTTGTAGATGCGATGTGGACAGGGGTCGGAGGGGGATCCGGAGTGGATGGAGTTCATGGCTTTTTTCGGTTTCTTCATGTGTGGTGGGGGCCCAGGTGGTGAGTGTGGTGGGGGGATCATGAGTGGGGGTAGAATTGGGTGAGTGAGGGCTGCGTGTGGTGGGTGTGTGTGGTATGAAGCTGTTGTGGATGTCCAGGATTTTGTGGTGGAAGTCGTTGGAGAGGGCGTCACATAGGGGCTGTATGTGTGTAGGGTCTATGTTGCTGGCTTTGGGTTTGGCTAGTTCATTAATGATGGTGAAGAGTTTTTTGCTGTTTTGAGAGTTGTTGTCAAGGCGTGTCTTGTAGTGGTCTCTTTTGGGGGTGCGTATGAGTTGGTGATGGGTGCGAATGGAGGCTTTGAGGGTGGAGAAGTTGGTTGCGGAGTGTTCTTGTCACCATATTTTCTTTGCTTGGCAGCATTTGCGCTTGGAGTCTTGGAGTTCGGGGGTGAACCATGGGGCGTTCTTGATGTTGCGGGTGGCGATGTGTTTTCTGATGGGGGCTAGTGTGTCTGCGCAGGCAGTGATCCATTTCGAGAGGTTGTGTGCTCCTGTGTTAGGGTCGTTGGTGTGGGGGGGGGTTGTGAGCCAGTTGGGAGTTCAGGTGTTCTGTGGGGATCTTGTCCCACATGATGTAGGGTGTGGTGTGTTGATGGTGGTGTGTGGGGGGTTTGGCGAAGGAAAAGTGGACGCAGTGGTAGTCAGTCCAGAGGAGTTCAGTGGTGTAGGTGTAGGCTATGTGTTGGCTTGAGGTGAAAATTGCGTTGAGCGTGTGTCCTGCTGAGTGGGTGGGTGCGGTGACCAGTTGTTTGGGTCCGAGGTTGGTGAGGTTGTCTATGAGGGAGGTAGAGTTGTGGTCTTCTAGGTTATCCAAGTGAAAGTTGAAATCACTAAGGAGGATGTAGTCTGTGGAGGTGAGGGCGTGTGAGCTGATGGTGTCGGCGATGGTGTCGCAGAAGGCGGGGCGTGGTCCTGGGGTCTGTAGATTAGTGTACCTCTGAGGGTGGAGTTGTTATTAATGTGGATTAGGAAGTGCATGTGTTCTGTGTTGTCAATAGTGTCTTGGGAGCTGGTGGTGACTTTGATGGTGTCCCTGTGTAGGATGGCGATGCCACCCCCTGGCCTGTTGAGGCGGTCTTTGCGTTGTAGTTTGAATCCCTTGGGGGTGGCGATGGCTATGTCTGGTTCAGAGGATGGGTTGGTCCAGGTTTCCGTGAGGAAGTCAATGTCAGGTGAGTGTGATGTGATGAGGTCCCAGAGTTCTTTGGCATGTTTGTGAAGGGAGCGGGTGTTGAGGAGCAGGCAGTTGAGGTGGGTGGTGTTGGTGTGGTACATGAGGGTGTTGTTGCGGGGTGTGTTCTGGTTGTGGGGTGGTGTGAAGCGGGCTGGTTGGTGAGGGTGGGGGCAGAGTAGGTGTGTATTGTGTTGGGGGTGTTGTGTTTGTTGTCAGGGGTCTCTGGTTGGTGTGTGGTATGGGGGGTGAGGAGCAGGAGAAATGACAGGTGAGGCAGCTGAAGGGGCCATGAGTGTGTGTGGGGCTGGAAAGGGTGCAGGTGGGGTGAGGGCCTGGGTTGAGTGAGTGGAGGGTGAGGTGGGGAGTAGGTTTGTTTGAGAAGGCCAGGGTGACTGGCGCTGGGCGCGGTCTTGGCGCGGACGGGCACAGGCGGGCTTGCCTTTGCCTGTGCCAAGTGCGCAGATGGACAAAGAAGAGCTCAGGACCAAACTGCCTCCATTGATGAACAAGGAGGAAAATGGATCTCATGTTTTGAGAAAAATACTGCAGTAACAAACATAACAATAGGCAATGTCAAGAGTCAACTCAAAAAACTCATCGGAGAGCAGACTAACATGGTGTTTTCCTGAGCCCGCATTCAAGCAGTCACGCTGACTAATACCGAGCATAACGGGCCAAATTTAATAATTTCAGACACCAGATATGGACGGCCATGAGGAAAATGTTCCCTGACTTCCCAGACTTAGAAGGATTGATGGCAGAGAGCATGAAGCCTGGGAAAATCATGACTGACTTTCTAGACAGAATGAGGGAACAATGGGGATAAGAGAAAGGACAGCCATGGACTGACATGGGCCCCCAGGTTTCATTCTTTTACAATATCCTCAAAAAGGGGCTCACCACTGCAATACAGAGTGGACTCAATAGTGTAGTAGGATTAGACACCAAACCTTGGTGAGAAATACAGGTCTATATATTACACTAGCACAAAAAAAAACTGGAAAAGGACAGGGAGAAGGGGCAGCAAGCCCAAAGAGGCACCACTAAGCTAGTCCAACATAAATTAAAGAAGACTGCTCTTGCTGGAGCGGCGTTGGCAGCAAGCATTCAAATGGCACCGTTCTTAAAGAGAGCTCCGCCTCTGAACCTCAGAGGGTCTCCACCCAGTCCTAATGGCAGAGGTCAGGGAGGCTTGCAGCAGTCAGACCTCAGAGAGTGCTACTATTGCCACAGAAGAGGTCACATGGATAACCGATGCCACCTAAAGGTGTATCATGAGATAAGACCAATAAGCCCAGGGCAGTCCCTACAAAATCCCCATCCACAAAACAAAGCCCAACACAAATTCATCCTACTTACAGCCACATGGAAATTAGGCAGCCACAATACCGTTCCAGGAGGGACCAGGTGGTTAGCCAAACACATGACAGCAGCAACAGCAGACAGGAAGCACAGCAAGGACCAGGACCACAACCACAGCAGGGAGGGGTGACAATCTGGGAGGGCAACGCCTCTATACTATTACAAACTCCCAATAAGTTTGCATTCATATCATACCCACTTTAAAACTCATTTTAAAAATAAATACTAGGAGAAAACTCACACCTTTATTTGCATTCAGGAAAAACTCAGGGCTGCTATACACTCTGTCAATTGGGAATCTGTGCAAGAGTCAGCTATTTGAGTGCCTCCACTGCTGGTCCTCCAGGGTGGGGTTGGCTGGCCATGCCCCAAGGGGAAGGTAGTTTGATGAGGGGGCAGGGCGGACAGGAAGTTTTCTGTAAACTCATCATTAGTACCAAAGGACAAATTTAGTAATTAATAAGTATGGAATCCATGTTTACAGATAAGAAGACTGGCATATTTATATGTTACAGCATGACTTATCAGAACGACGGGCTTTAAGAATTAAACAGGTATAACTTTTTTCCAGTCCTTATATGGTGGTGGATTATACAATTACACTATTTGACAGGCAGGATAAGATTTTTCTAACACTTACAGACACTTACTTGAACTTCTTATAGGGGATATTGATTATGTTTAAAAAAAAATCACAAGTGGTGAGGAAGAGTATTGCTGCTTGAGATTATGGTTTCCACTGTTGTAATGGGAATCACAATGTTATATTGCACGGATACGGGAGTTGGGGATTTTTGAAAATAATGAATGTATATTTATTATGTTATTTTGGATATTGTTTGATATAGTCCTGAGGAAGTCGAGGGGTGTTCCCCAGACGAAGCACGTGTGGACTGAAATTAGAGCAATTTTTGATTGAAATGGAGCATTTTGGATTGGAACTGATCAAGATAAATAAAGAGCAACTCAAGTTAAATATTGGACTCTGATTGATATGAGGATCTTGAATACTTTGGGCATAATAGTTACTATTGACTTTGAAAATTCGACAAGTGCTTGGCGTATTTAATGCTATTATTCATATTTTTACCCATTTTATCATTTCTATGCTGAGACAGTACTTGTCATTCCCACACGATCTCTTGAGGAGACCCCGTTGTTCCTTCAAAATGCATTTGAGCACACTTTCTAATTGTGTAAGTGTCACAAGTTAAGTTGTAGCAGACATCACCGGTAGTAGTTCTATAAGTAATCACATGTGTTATGTTATCCCATTTTTCATCCGTTACCTCTTGGCAAAACCTACAATATTCGTAAGGGATGAAGTGAGTCAACACATCAATATTTTCTTCTGCTTTATCTTTGTTGGTGGCATTAAAAATGTATAGAAAAACGCTGGCAGGAGTCGTATGGTGACTAAACATGTAGAAATAATGTAAAAACTCTTTTCATATTCATTGTGCAGAAATGTGATCTGTTGAGCATGATGCCTGCCACATGTATCCAAATGTTCTTATTTTGATGCAGTAAAAGAATTGATTGGCATGGTCGATCAATCACTTCGGAACTGGGGGCCTTTGGTCCCTCCTGACCCTACACGGACATGCCTGAACGCCGACCAGGTTGCGCAAGCAGCACAAAGATTACAGTATGATCTGCAAAAGAGACATATATGATCGTTCTCACATATAACATTTATCAGCTGGTACGTGTATCCACTTTTCCGGTCCTGGTTTTATGACTAATAATATATTATCCCTACCTTTTGCTATAACGTCTGCTGGTTCAGGAGGACAATTTGGGGGTTGTACCTTTACCTAAACAACATGATTTTTGTCATTTGAACCAAAGCCTCCCTCCCCATGCACTGTATGAAGGGCTGGGGCAGTCCCCTTTTTAATTATTCCTCCATACACTGGAATAATGATAATCTGAGCAATTCCGTCTGTCTAGTCTGCATTGATCACTCCCCCAAGACCTCAATACCTTTCAGTGCCAACCCATATTAAGGAGCAATCAATTCAAAGTGCCCCTAAAGGAAGTTGTACTCCAACACCTGTTTCAAGAAGTGCCATGTCTCTTGGTTTCAATCTGTACATATTCAAAGCATGTGAATCAAAACCTGCAGATTCTGGTGTGGCTCAAATACAAAAGCAACCCAGAATGTCCACGTGAACCAGGGTATAATTATCACAAAACACATATCCATGTCAAACTCATTTACAATCAATTTAAATATTATTGCAGAAACATCTTGCTACTGGTTAACTCATGCAAAAACATTCTTAAATGACGACAAAAATCATCTGTCTAGAATCTTTCATAAAAACTCCGCTGAATCCATTACCAACACATATGTGAAAATGTGTTTTTAATTCTTTGGAAGCTGCATCAGCATATAAAGGTGAATCATTTTTTAATCATACTTATCCAGTCCCCCCAATGGCATGGGCACGGCAGGGGCCCCCGTAAGAGGGCCCCGCAAAGTATTTCAGTGTCTGCCATGCAGACACTGAAATACGCGACGGGTGCAAACTGCACCCGTCGCACCCCTGCAACTACGCCGGCTCAATTCTGAGCCGGCGTCCTCGTTGCAGGGGCATTTCCTCTGGGCCGGCGGGCGCTCTTTTGGAGAGCGCCCGCCGGCCCAGAGGAAATGTTAGAATGGCCGCCGCGGTCTTGTGACCGCGGTGCGGTCATTTGGCGGCGGAACCTTGGCGGACGGCCTCCGCCGTCCGCCAAGGTTAAAATCAGGCCCAAAGTGAACTGTCAGGGTCCATACACGGAGGCAAAAAGGCAAAATCATGCAATGTCCTACAGTAGTCTGATATGAGAGGAGCAGTGCCAGTCTCTTACCTGTGTCTCACTGGAAGTATTGCATGATGATGTTGTTTCAGTTGTCAATATCTTCTTCTTCTGCCTTCTCTTCTTTACTATCCACAGGCTCCAGAGCTGCCACAAGACCAACATCAGGCCCATCCTCCTGCAGAAAAGGCACCTGGCTTCGCAAAGCCGGGTTGTTCAACATACAGCATGCCACGATGATCTGGCACACCTTCTTCGGTGAGTAGTATAGGGAGCCACCTGTCAGATGGAGGCACCGGAACCTGGCCTTCAGGAGGCCAAAAGTACGCTCAATTATCCTCCTAGTCCGCCCATGTGCCTCATTGTAGCGTTCCTCTGCCCTTGTCCTGGGATTCCTCACTGGGGTCAGTAGCCATGACAGGTTGGGGTAACCAGAGTCACCTGCAAATATAGAGGGACACTGTGAGACATACACTAACCATTAGGGACACTACCATAGCCAGACTATGTAATCTGTGTTGGGACCTTGGGCTCACCTATTAGCCACACACGGTGATTCTGGAGTTGCCCCATCACATAAGGGATGCTGTTATTCTTCAAAATGTAAGCGTCATGCACTGAGCCAGGATACTTGGCATTCACATCGGAGATGTACTGGTCTGCCAAACACACCATCTGCACATTCATAGAAAGGTAGCTTTTGCAGTTTCTGTACCCCTGTTCATTTCTACGGGGGGGGGAAAAATGCCACATGTGTACCATCAATGGCCCCAATGATGTTGGGGATATGTCCCAGGGAATAGAAGTCAGCTTTCACTGTGGTCAAATCCTCCACCTGGGGGAATACGATGTAGCTGCGCATGTGTTTCAGCAGGGCAGACAACACTCTGGACAACACGTTAGAGAACATTGGCTGTGACATCCCTGATGCCATGGCCACTGTTGTTTGAAAGGACCTACTGGCCAGGAAATAGAGTACTGACAGGACCTGCACTAAAGGGGGGATTCCTGTGGGTTGGCAGATAGCTGACATCAGGTCTGGCTCTAACTGGGCACACAGTTCATGAATTGTGGCACGATCAAGTCTGTAGGTGATGATGATGTGTCTGTCTTCCATTGTCGACAGGTCCACCAGGGGTCTGTATACCAGTGGATGACGCCATCTCATCCTCTGCCCCAGCGGACATGGCCTCTGGAGGAGAAGGGTGAGCAGAGGGTTATACACCACAAAGGTTTCACAATGGTGTTTAGAACAAATGTGATGTAATCTGTGTTTGGCGCTGTATGTCCGTATTCCTGCACAAAGCTGCTGTGACGCAGTTGGTTGGCCCTCCATATGGCCACCTGAAATGGCGGCTGCCTGACCTGTAAGGAGGGACTAGGGGAAATGAAGTAACTGTAATGGCATTGTACACCGTTACGGTAGGTGGACGAAGACCGCGGTGCAATTCAGCATTGGTTATCATTGAGCCCTATGGGTTCCAGGAGCCAATGATGATGTACGCCCGGCGGTGACGGTACACACCACCGCAGACGTGACCGCCATTTTCTATCTGTTCACTCACTTGATACCTGACCTTTAACGGGAGAGGACCTACACTGCAAGTGCTTCTGTGGCCTGACTCTGGAAGCGACAATGGCTACAATGTCTGGGGAAAGGGCCCCTGCCTTCACTACGGAGGAGTTGGACAAACTGGTGGGTGGGGTCCTCCCCCAGTACACGCAACTCTACGGTCCACCAGACAAACAGGTGACTACACTGTGACCTTGATGTATGGGACATGAATGTATGGAGTGGCGTCGATGGAAGATACAGGTGGGGGGTGGGCAGAGACCAGCATGTGAGGATGGTCAGTGTATGTGTTTGTGGGACAGGGTGGGTGGTTGTGGCCAATGAGTAAGAATAACCGGAAGGGGTAATAAAATCCATTCCTACTTCACATTTCCTGTAGGTCAGCGCACACCAGAAGAAGGGTATTTGGCGTGCCATTGCCAAGAAAGCGCGGACCCTGGGGGTCTACCATAGATGGAGCACCCACTGCAGCAAAAGATGGGAGGATCTGTGCACCTGAAGCAAGAAGACAGCAGAGGCCCAGCTGGGGATGGCCTCCCAACGTGGAAGGGGAGCCCGTCGCACCATGACCCCCCTGATGTACCGGATCCTGGCGGTGGCATATCCGGAGTTGGATGGGTGCTTGAGGGCATCACAGCAGCCACAAGCAGGTGAGTACTGTCTCATGCAGTTGACTCTGCGTGCTTTATGAGGTTTCTGGGTGAGGGAAGAGGGCTGTGGGTTCCCCTAGGGCAGGGCAAGCGTGCCAGGGTAGATCCATTGTTAGGCAGGCTCAGTGCCAGTCCAAACCCAAAAGTGGTAGTGACCCTCTACACCTAGTCAGGCTCCTATGGGTTCCAGGTGTGCATAAAATGGGTATAGGCACAGTCCACCATGGGCATGTGATTTCTCCCTGACCTGTTAGTTCATGGCCTAGTGCATAGGGCTGCTCCCATGTGTGTTGTGTCCCCCAACGGTGGTGTTGTTGCAGGCATTGACCATGTCTCTCCTCTGTCTTTCCACCCCTTTTTCTTTTGTCACCCTGTCCTTGTATGCATCAGCATCATCTGGCGGAGGAGTAGTGGCACCGGAGCAGGAGGAAGCTGCAACCCACATGGTCCTGGAGGGTGAAAATACGGAGTCAAAAGGCACCGGTGGAACAGAGGGCGAGGGGAGCTCCACAACGGGGACAGGAGGAGACACCAGTGACAGCGACTCCTCCTCTGATGGGAGCTCCCTTGCGGTTGCGGACACCTCTGTGCCCACCGCAACAACAGGTACAGCCACCACCCCCCCTACCAGCACCGCCCTCCCAGCAGCCCCTCATTGAGTTTCCCATTCCCGCTCACCCAGGAGGGTGGGCATCTCCTTCGCCCCAGGCACCTCTCCTTCGCCCCAGGCACGTGGGTCACGTGCTTCCCATGCCAATGGATTCAAGCTAGCCTGGCTGATGAGGGGTGAAACCCCAAAACCGGTCCCAGGATGCTTGTTTCCAGTCCAGGGAAGACCTGGCCTGGCAGTTCCGGCTGGAATGTCCCCATGGGGAACAGGGTCAAGACTGATTTGCATATGGCTGGGTCTAAACTGGAATGGCATGGGCAGCAAAAAAACGATGGATTTAGGCCTGGATCTCTGTTCTGGGGGTGAATGTTTGACATTGTTCAGTATTCCGTCCATCACTTGTTCTTTTTGCATTTGTCACTTCAAGTGGGGAAGGGTATGCCCAGACGTGGGTCTCGTGCTTCCCATACCACTGGATTCAAACTATCCTGGCTGATGAGGGTTGAAACTGGTCCCAGAATGCTTGTTTCCAGTCTAGGGAGGACCTGGCCTGGCAGTTCAGGTTGGACTGTTCCCATGGGGAACAGGGTCAAGACGGATTTGCATATGGCTGGGTCCAAACTGGAACGGCATGGGCAGCAAAAAAATATGGATTTAGGCTTGGATCTCTGTACTGGGAGTGAATTTTGACATTGTTCAGTATTCTGCCCATCACTTTTTCTTTTTGCATTTGTCGCCCTAAGTGGGAAGGGTATGCCCAGACGTGGGTCCCATGTTTCCCATGCCACTGGATTCAAGCTAGCCTGGCTGGCGAGGGGTGAAACCCCGAAACCGGTCCCAGGATGCTTGTTTCCAGTCCAGGGAAGACCTGGCCTGGCAGTTCGGGCTGGACTGTACCCAGGGGGAACAGGGTCAAAACTGATTTGCATATGGCTGGGTCCAAACTGCAACGGCAGGGGCAGCAAAAAAACGATGTATTTAGGCCCAGATCTCTGTAATGGGAGTGAATGTTTGACATTGTTCAGTATTCTGTCCATCACTTGTTCTTTTTGCATTTGTCGCCCTAAGTGGGAAGGGTATGCCCAGACGTGGGTCCTGTGCTTCCCATGCCACTGGATTCAAGATAGCCTGGCTGATGAGAGGTGAAACCCCGAAACCGATCCCAGAATGCTTGTTTCCAGTCCAGGGAAGACTTGGCCTGGCAGTTCAGGCTGGACTGTTTCCATGGGGAACAGGGTCAAGACTGATTTGCATATGGCTGGGTCCAAACTGGAACGGCATGGGCAGCAAAAAAACGATGGATTTAGGCCCAGATCTCTGTACTGGGGTGAATGTTTGACATTGTTCAGCATTCCGTCCATCACTTGTTCTTTTTTGCTTTTGTCACCCTAAGTGGGAAGGGTATGCCCAGACGTGGGTTCCCAGCTTCCCATGCCACTGGATTCAAGCTAGCCTGGCTGATGAGGGGAGAAAACCCGAAACCGGTCCCAGGATGCTTGTTTCCAGTCCAGGGAAGACCTGGCCTGGCAGTTCGGGCTGGACTGTTCCCATGGGGAACAGGGTCAAGACTGATTTGCATATGGCTGAGTCCAAACTGGAACGGCATGGGCAGCAAAAAAATGATGGATTTAGGACCAGGTCTCTGTACTGGGGGTGAATGTTTGACATTGTTCAGCATTCCGTCCATCACTTGTTCTTTTTGATTAATAAGCCAATCATCTGATGTTTGTAAGCAGGAGCAAATTATCTTGTTTTGCACTGACACACAGAGCAGTCTATCTAGCAGATGGTGATAATCACCCAGAAAAATAGCAGTTTTCATTCCCTTATCCTTAATTCTATGCATTTCATCTCTTAATGTATACCAAGGATTATCCTTTTGTGGCTAGTCTGATTCCATAAGATACTTATGGTTACACCCGTTACTTCTAGCTGCAGTAGGGTGATCCGCTGGTTACCCTGACAACCCCTAAACTGCTCCTGCAGGGTGGGAACAGTGCTGAGTATGCAAACCTTAGGAGCAGCTACTACATCAAGCATTACTCCAGAGGCTCCTGTGTCAGATAACTACACCAGCCATGTAAATAATGTTTCCTCAGATCTCTGGTTGAATCTATTATGTCATTATCTTCCTGGAGCCTCTAAAGAATCCATAGCTGCACCCCCAGCAGGGAATTGGGGTCCCTGCTGTAACTTTCGTCTGTGTATGGGCTGAGCCTGAATTATTTTCTGTTCACCTGCCTCAAGCTGTCCCCCACCTCTTTGAACAGACTCTTCACTGGAACCAGAAAAATCAGTGGAATCCCAAATATTGACATCCCAAACATCAGGGTTCCGATCTAGCCCTGCTTTGGCAATTGCTAAATGAACTTTCTTTTGATTAACTCTACCTCTGCATTTACAGTACTAATATTGTGCAACGCAGATGGCTGTTTTCTCTGCGACGGACTGATAAGTATCAAATTAATCCTGCAGTAACTTATTCTGACAGGACAGCATGGTTTCAATATTTTTGGCTTCAACTAGCCACCTCTCCAATTGCACATTTTCTTGTCCCGAGGACATTTCTCATGCAGTTTTCTATAAGCAGATAACAGGATCAAGGCCTATCTGCCTAAAATAGATAAATCATGTGCCTTCTCTACTGGCACGTTTTGCAAGCAAAGTGTACTGTTTTGGTTCAGCATCAACAAGACATCTACTCCAATTCTTACATAACCCTGCTCCACATGAACATTCATTTGCAAGAGCATCATATGGTGTTTTTTCCCATCCTGGTATGTAATTTGGCACCTGGGAAACTGCCTTTGACTTATTACTAAACATTTTCATTTTTAAAGGCTTTGTTTCATATCCTGAAAAAAACTATGCCAAATTGTTCTGCTCTGCTTCAAACGAAGAAGAAAACAATGCAAAGGAATGCAGCACTTCTAGTTTGAGTAATGTATTTATTAAGGCACTTCCCAGATATCAAAATAAAGCACACACAAATATGAGCATTTAACTTGAATGCAGTAAAACATGTGTAAATGCTAAAATAGTCACAGCAGTTAAACAACAATAGTCATAAAAAGGTGCAATACATCAACAATGAATATATGCAGTGAATATATATTTATATATATATAAGTATGCAGTACGTTTCCGTAATGAAAACAGTGAAAACATTCCCAAGCTGAGGCGGTCTTACCACGTGTACTGTCCACATCCCCCATGTTATGATCCTACACAGTGCAACCCAATGCTGACGAGAAGAAGTGCAAACACGTTCTATGTGGAAAACAAGCTTGGTGTGGAAAAATCCTGTGCGACCAATGTTTACGGCGGCTGGAGTCGCGCTGGGCCCGCAGTTGTTCCCCCTTCCGCGTGGAGACTCTCTCGACCCGGGTTGTTCTCATTGGGATTTCGAGGACCGGAAGAAAAGTCTTGGTGGACCATATGTTAGAAAATTACGTTTCATCGGGAATCTCTCCACTGGAAATGAAATTAGTACAGATGTGTAGCACCCCTGTACCCTACTGGACAAACAGATTTTGAAAAGTTCATACCAAATGCGAAGGGACGAGCCTTGAGAAAGTCCCTTTAGGGACGAAACACGTGTCGGCTGAATTTGGTTCGGATTCTGCAGCGAATTGTTTCGCATTGGATACTAAGAAACTGCATTGCTTCAAGTCAACATATGGGACAACATACACCCTTGTCACGGACTTTTTGGACTTGGGTGTCTTTTGACTTTTAAGTCTCTGGAGTTCAATGATATGGACTTTCTAGACGAGTTGTGTCAAATTTGTGATGGCTGAAGTTGGTTCGGATTCTGCAGCGAATTGTTTCGCATTGGATACTAAGAAACTGCATTGCTTCAAGTCAACATATGGGACAACATACACCCTTGTCACGGACTTTTTGGACTTGGGTGTCTTTTGACTTTTAAGTCTCTGGAGTTCAATGATATGGACTTTCTAGACGAGTTGTGTCAAATTTGTGATATTTATTTCTTTAATTTTCTGTTGTTATTTTGAATTATTAGTTTTATTTGTATAGGTGTGTTTCTATTTGTATTAAATGTGAATTTCAAATAGTGTAGCCAATATGTAGAACTTATTATGTATTTGAACTGTACCATGGTTGTCTATTGAAGTTTAAATAGAACCAAAGGACTCAGGGTTTCAATTATTATTGGAAGTAAATCAATAATAGTGTGCTCCATTCTTCCTTTTGATTATGGCAAGCACATGAAGGTAAGCTAAGCACAAAATGGAGTAAGTGTTCAAGATGGAGATGGTGGTTAAATACAGATTGCATTACAATGACCAGCAAAAAAGTAGCCCAAAATGAAGTTTCCAGAGAAAGGGCGTAGCCAAGACACCTGACTCCATTAGGCAGAACCTTATTGTATGCCACGTGCAGGGACTAGAGGGGCATACACGTGTCGTTGGAGCATGTTGTGATCACCAGCAACCCACAAGTTGGCATGCACTCCTCATGCACATCGTTCCACGCACATCTTGGTCAAAATGTTCCATCTGCATCAGTAAGTCACACACACACATTAGGGAAAGAGGGGTATCTTTACAAGAAAGGGGCTCATCGGTCCTGGTGTGCCACTTTTCTTGCATCGCCCCTGCCCCACCTAATGACACCATGGTTGCAGCGCATTTCCAATATGGCACTCCATGGCCATCGTTAGGACAGCAGCATCAAAACTTTGACGCTATTGTGGTATTTTGCTGCATTAGCGTAATTTTTTTTGTACTCTAGTGCAGCAAAGCACAAGGAGACCCATTGATTAAAATGGGGGAGTCATTTTAATGCGTGCTCTGAGCAGCGGTAAAAAATGATGAAAAAAATGGCACAGTGAAATGAAAATTTAACTGCGCCATTTTTTCGGTCCTCCCTGCATCGGAACACCCCCTTGCATACATTATGGCGCAGGCATATTCTGGCACAAGAGTGTAGAAAGTGGTGCAGGGAGAAAGGCCTCCTTAACACCGTTTTAGCGTAAACAAAATGATGCTAGGGTGGCACAGGGTGGCACTAGGGGCATGTAAATATGCCCCAAAGGTGGGGAAATGGAATAATCCCACAAAGAACACCCCACAGAAACACTCTTCTCTTTCACAGCGAGAGGAGCGGACCAAATGGCATGCAAAAGAAAACTCAGACGATCCATAACTAAAACACTCACTTCTCCCTAAAAATAGTTGCCTCAACTAGAACCACCTGCAAAAAAAGTATACGGAAAAAAGCGAGGCTGAATAATGATGTATGTTTTTCTAAAGCTAACCCACAGCTGTTATCTAACAGGACTGTGACTGAATCACGAGTGCACCACCTTTACAGCGGCCCACCACCTCTTTGGCAGCAACTTCCAGAACCCCAACAAAACCCAAGTGTATCAGACAAAGTCCATGGACTGTTTTGGGTTACTTTATACAGACTTTCTTGCACTAAGGGGGTCATTCCGACCCTGGCGGTTCAAGACCGCCAGGGCCGGGGACCACGGAAGCACCGCCAACAGGCTGGCGGTGCTTCCCAGTCCATTCTGACCGCAGCGGTAAAGCCGCGGTCAGAAAAGGGAATCCGGCGGTTTCCTGCCGGATTTCCCCTGCATGGGCAGGGCAGTGCAGGGGCCCCCTAACAGGGCCCCACCATGATTTTCACTGTCTGCTTAGCAGACAGTGAAAATCGCGACGGGTGCAACTGCACCCGTCGCACCCCTGCAACTCCACCGGCTCCATTCGGAGCCGGCTTCATTGTTGCAGGGCCTTTCCCGCTGGGCCGGCGGGCGCTCTTTTGGCGGTCGACCGCCGGCCCAGCGGGAAAGCCAGAATGGCCTCCGTGGTCTTCTGACCGCGGAGCGGCGATTTGGCAGTTCCCGCCAGGCGGGCGGCTCCTGCCGCCCGCCAGGGTCAGAATGACCCTCTAAATGTTTTTCCAAAAGCAAAGACATCCACGGTACCGCAGCACTTTGACAGTGCAGAAACATCCCTGATGGCCAGAAGATCACAATGTTACCCCAAGAAGCCATCCCAAGATCTGCAAAATTCCAAAAGTTATATATACTTTTGTACCATTGTATGCCTTTTACTTGCAGTGGGTGTGGCCACATACGTCCATAGGCAGGAATCTGCCTAATCACATGGAGTCTACCTCGACATTTCTACAGCGCTTGCATAGGGACTTTTCCCACACCACTTACAATTACACTGATCCTGTTAGTATTCCACATGCATTACACATCAGACTCTGACACAACTCATGGTGTCAGCACATGACTGCCGTGCTATGTTTGTTCTCTGATACCACACACCATAGACATGGATATGCTTTTTTTAACCCAAGGAATAGCCCCTGAAAAAGCCAAATGTCTCCTCCCACCTGTACTTGTGTAGGATTATAGTTACATCCTAATAGAGTGAAATTCCATGGCGTGGTAGTAAACGTCACTCAGTATGAGACCAATCCCACCTGACTGCACCTGTGTACCGAGCCTAACTATATTTAAACTGAACTAGACAGGATGTGAAGGCAAGGCAATATAGGGAAGGACAATTTGGCCCCAAGACTTTCCACAAAAGAGATTCTTGGAGTTAGCGAAACTAGCACACCCGTGCACAAACACATCTACTCCCGCTTCCGTCTGTGGTCCCAAGGAGGTACTTAGCATCTCTGGAGAGGACCTCTTTAACAACATCTTGACCCCAGACATGAAGTTTCTGTGTAGGTCCATCCACCTCAATGATACAAAGGAAAACAAATCTCATAGGGGAGGATTGAATACCAGTATGCAAACCCCAGGTCAGGAAAACCAGGATGCTGAGATAAATAGATACACAGGGTTGGAGAGGAAGGGGCAACCCCTAATTGTACCGAAGTTTACATTGTGGCCCATATTTATACTTTTTGACGCTAAACTGCGCTAACGCAGTTTAGCGTCAAAATATTTAGCGCCGTCTAACGCCATTCTGAAGCGCCATGCGGGCGCCGTATTTATGGAATGGCGTTAGCCGGCGCTAGCAGACCGGCGCTGCCTGGTGTGCGTGGAAAAAAACCACGTAGACCAGGCAGCGCCGGCGTAGGGGGAAAATGGCGTTAGGGCGTCTTAAAATGGGGCAAGTCAGGTTGAGGCAAAAAAATCGCCTCAACGCGATTTGCGCCATTATTTTCGACGCCCAGACGCCATTTAAATGACTCCTGTCTTAGTAAAGACAGGAGTCATGCCCCCTTGCCCAATGGCCATGCCCAGGGGACTTATGTCCCCTGGGCATGGTCATTGGGCATAGTGGCATGTAGGGGGGCACAAATAAGGCCCCCCTATGCCACCAAAAAAAATTAAAAAATATAAAAATTTATACTTACCTGAACTTACCTGAATGTCCCTGGGGTGGGTCCCTCCATCCTTGGGTGTCCTCCTGGGGTGGGCAGGGGTGGAAGGGGGGGTCCCTGGGGGCAGGGGAGGGCACCTGTGGGCTCATTTTAAGCCCACAGGCCCCTTAACGCCTACCCTGACCCAGGCGTTAAAAAGTGTCGCAAATGCGGGGTTTTTTGACCCGCCAACTCCCGGGCATGATTTTTGCCCGGGAGTATAAATACGACGCATTTGCGTCGCCGTCATTTTTTTAGAGGGGAACGCCTTCCTTGCATCTCATTAACGCAAGGAAGGCGTTCACGCAAAAAAATGACGCTATTTTCCCATATTTTGGCGCTAGACGCGTCTAACGCCAAAGTATAAATATGGCGTTCGTTTTGCGCTGAATTTGCGTCGAAAAAAACGACGCTAATTCGGCGCAAACGAAGTATAAATACGGGCCTGTATTCCTTGTGTTTCATAGGAAAAGGGACACTCTTCCTCCACTCGAATGAGAATTGTGAAGCAATACTGAATATTGAAGAGATGCACCAGAGTAGATCCGTGCTGACGGACCTTAACTGGCAGTGTGGAGAAATAGTAACAGACACAACAGAAACATGCCAAACCTCAAACAATATGACTATCATGAAGTAGGGGGTGGATAATGTTGTGAGGGAGAATGTTGATATTGATAAGAACAATGTCAATGTACGCTATGATATGTGCTGGCATAACAATGAAGTTGCATTACTTTTGTTGATTCCACCCAATGTGACCTCCTCATCAGCCCAAGTCAGAAATATATGGTCAGGCAATACCTGCGACCTAGGTCAAACATAGCTGATTGACAGATCACAAGTGAAGTGACACGTAGCCCATAGACAAATACGCAAACAGGAAAAACCCAAATCGATTCCCCAGATAGGCCGTGACACCACTATGATCGTAGGAGCTTGGCCAAAATAAAAGGTGGAGGGGTGCTCATTCCCAAAACACTATAAAAGTTAGATGCCATATGAAGTCAGGAACACTCAGCCAATCAGAACACAACACACACACAAAACACAGTCATCATGCATTCCCCATGCCGGACAACTGGACATGTTTCCTACTGACCCGTAATATGTCCACCCAGGTCGAGATCCACCTGTGTGGTTTATCAGATGGTCTGATTTACTTCTCTGTGACTAGGCCCGTATTCCTTTCTCCAAAGAATGCGTAGAATTGTTTTGTAACCTTTCGGAGAATTGTATATAATGTTGCTCACAAGTCTGAAACTTTGAGAAACAGTTGTCAGACACCAACTCTGTACTCCTCTCCCAGCCGCTGCATTTCTTCTGCAGCCAAATGCCTCTTGTCTTACATGTCCTTAAGGTAAATCCACATTCGGGCAACAGATCATTAACCCTACAAGGGCCGCACTAACCCCAGTGCGTCTGTCAGCTGTTGACAGACACTGGGAAGGTGCTTAAAGGCCCCTCTGGTGTACCAGGGGGAGTCTTTTATTCTTTTTTTCATTGGGCTGCTCAGGTAGAGCTTCTTGATCCTTGCTTGGGGATCAGCCCAGGAGCGCAATCCCCCAAATGTGGCTCTACGTACCAGCCACCAAGGATGGGGAAGAAGCCTCTTAGGCAAGGGCTTGTGCTCCCCTTAGCACATTTAATAGCCTCAGTCTTACTGCCATCCCAGGGGGCAAAAAGGAGAAAGTACCCCGATCTGCAGCCCCTGGGGAGCAAAAGCTCACTAGATACAAGGTAAAGAGTTTTTTTTTTTAATAAAGGGTGGGGGCTGTCCAACATCAGCATGGCCATACCCCAATCCCAATTAAATGAGACATTAGTCTTTCTGCCTCACTTGGAGGTGGATGGGGGTTTTAACTCTGATCTTCCCCTCTGAGGGGGCAGAAAGCCTACTAGACACCAGGGACTGCCTTTTTAAAAAACATTAGGGGTGGAGGCTGCCCAATACATGTCCACACCCCCAGAAAATAGGGCATAGGTATTTCTGACCTCCCTTGGGGGGGTAGATGGGGGTAGCTACCCCTGATCTGCCCGACTGGTGGGGGTGCAGAAAGCGCACTAGACACTAGGGAAAGCTTTTTTTAAGAAACAAATATAGGCCAATAGTGGGTTGCCCCCATCTTGACGACAGAGTAGACAGTCTTTGGGGTAATTACCCTCAATGTGAACCCCATGGGGGAAGAAACCTCATTAGATAACAGGGATGTTTTAAAGAAATATAGGGGTGGGTCCTTCCACCATGGGCATTGCCATGCCCCCAAACCAGAGCAGACACTCTTTCTGCCCTCACCCCATGGTGTAGATGGGGGTGATAACTCCCAATCTGTCCCCTGGGGGTAGAAAGCCCACTAGACACTAGAGACTGCATTTAGGCAATATTGTTTGGTTAGGAACAGCTCTCTTGGACATGAGTCTGTGCTCCCTGACCCAGGGCCCAGTAGACTTTCTACCTCTCCTGTGGGGGGGGTGGGGGTTAGAGTATTCAAGCGCAGTCAGCTCCTCCATTAAGGACATAAAGCCAACTAGACACCAGGGTTTTCAAAATGGTGCCACAACAAACAAAATAAACTGGTGGTCTGTACTGGCATTCAGCTATACTCCTGGCTCTGTCGGGACAATAGTGTTTTTTTGTTCCCTCAAGGCTTGTCCCAATTGGGGAGGTTGCTACAAACATGCTCTTGGGGAATAGAAAATCCATGTGACAACAGGGATTTTGTCTTTGTGGCAAAACAAAGTGCTGTGGCTTTTGTACTCAGGCACTGGCCACATCCCCATCTCAAAGGGGACAAACCTGTCTTCCCACACAGGTGCCTACAGGAGGTATGCTCATAGTTTGCCTTTGGCAGGGGGACAGAAAGCCCACTGCATAGCAGGAATATTTTTTTAGCTCAATAAAATAATGTGGTGGGTGTTGTTTTTACATATGGGCCAGGAGATTGTGGTTGACTCCCAAAACTGTGAATGGCAGAAAATTCTGAAAATTAGACATTGGGGGAGTCCTGGGTGGTATGCTTCCCATGGATCCCACACCATTTTCTTAACTACAATGTCCTGCAAACCCCTATATTTGACTAAAAATAACCAATTTCCTCACATTCTATGAGGAAAACTTATTTAATCTGTGGGGAACCACAAACATCCTACCACACAGAGGCGGTCATTCTGACCGCGGCGGGCAGCGGTAGCCGCCCGCCATGCGGTTACCGGCATTTGGCCGCTCTGCGGTCAAAAGACCGCGGCGGACATTCTGGCTTTCCTGCTGGGCCTGCGGGCGCCCGCCAAAGGAGCGCCCGCCGGCCCAGCGGGAAAGGCCTGGCAACACAGAGGCCGGCTCCGAATGGAGCCGGCGGTGTTGCAGGGGTGCGACGGGTGCAGTGGCACCCGTCGCGATTTTCACTGTCTGCAAAGCAGACAGTGAAAATCTGTATGGGGCCCTGTTAGGGGGCCCCTGCACTGCCCATGCCAGTGGCATGGGCAGTGCAGGGGCCCCCAGGGGCCCCATGACACCCGTTCCCGCCATCCTGGTTCTGGCGGTGAAAACCGCCAGAAACAGGCTGGCGGGAAGGGGGTCGGAATCACCATGGCGGCGCTGCAAGCAGCGCCGCCATGGAGGATTCCCTGGGCCAGGGGAAAACCGGCGGGAAACCGCCGGTTCCCCTTTTCTGACCGTGGCATTACCGCCGTGGTCAGAATAGCCCTGGAAGCACCGCCAGCCTGTTGGCGGTGCTTCCGCTGCCCTCCGCCCTGGCGGTCAGAGACCTCCAGGGTTGGAATGAGGTCCAGAATTCCCCTATGTCTCACAATTAAAATTGTATCTCACTTATGTGAGTGGGCCAAGTGACCTTGACATAAAATGACCTGTAGAGCTACATGAAGAGATCAGCAATAGAGGTTGCTGTAGGATTTGACATTGTGCCTCACCACCACCCATGGAAACCTACCAACCATAGACATTTATGAAAACTAAATAACCAGGGGCTTTCAGGGTGGTTTGATTTGCATGGAACCCACAAGGTTTTCCTCAAACTTTGCCTGAAAACATGCATTTCCTTCCGTAATCCACAGGAACCCACTAAATTTCTATCACTTTGGATTGCCCAATATGTGGCAACACTTGGGTCACAAACAGATTAAACCCAGGTCAATGGGAGTCACATCACAAGTGCTCCCATTAACATTGGTTTGACACATTCCTGTCAAGTTCACTAGGCCTAACCACAAAAGTGGAGGAGGGTTTTTTTTTCAGCATAAGTGGGGCAATTTTGGATGGTAGGTTCTGAGTATTCCTATAGATTACAGAAGGTCATATCACAAAAATGTAAGGAAATGTGAGATTTCAGGCAAAGTTTGAGGTTTACAGGGCATTGTGGGTAAGAAAACCTTATGGGGATCATGCAAGACACACCTCTCTGAAATGCCCTGGTAGGTTAGTTTTCACAAATGTCTTTGGTTTGGAGGCTTGCAAGGGAGGTACCACACCATGACCCCAAGAACTGCAGCTATCCCTATTGCTCACCTATCAATCAATGAGCACTGTGTGGCCTTTTGTGTCATGGTCTTGTGGGCCACCCACAAAAGTGGGATACCGTTCTCATCAGGAGACATCTGGGAAATCAGGGAAGTAAACAATTTGTGGCTTCCACAGAGTCCAGAACGTTCTGTCACAGAAATGTGAGGAAAGTGTGTGTGTGTGTTTCCTTTTTTTTTTACTAAAGATGATGTTTGCAAGTGCTTCTAGTTAAAATTACATAGTGAAAGCCATGTACTTAATGCGCATCTAGACTCCCATTGTTGTCTAGTTTTTAAAAATGTACATGTTTGGAAGGTGTCCCTAGGGGCCAGCTGATTAGGGGCCAATATCCACAGCTACCCTATTTGAAATAAAAAGGGTCAGTTTTTGGTTGAAAAATAGGATGTATATCAATGTTACATTTTGGGACATTTATTGCTGCTCGCAGTTGGCCTATCCACACAACTGAGGTACCATTTTTATGATTCGGGAGGCTTGGGGGAATGCTGGGCAGAAATAAGTTTATGGGTCCCTGCAGATTCCAGAACTTTCAAACAGTAATGTGAGGTTTTAGTCCAAGTTTGAGGATTGAAAGGGAATCTAGGTAAAAAAAACCTGATGAAAGCCACACAAGTCACCCCACCCTCGACTCCCACAGGTGTCTAGTTTACAAAAATATACAAGTTTACCAAATTTCTCTAGGTATCGGCTGAGCAAGGGTAAAAAATCCACAGATATCCACTTTGTAAAATGACACAGATATCCACTTTGTAAAATGAGAGTCCTTTTGAGTGGAAAAATGTGATGCATCCATGTTGAGTTTTGGGCCATTTCCTGTTGCTGGCACTAGGCCTACAGATACAACTGAGGTGCCATTTTTATTGGGAGATTTAGGGAAATGGTGGGTGGAATGAAGTGTATAGCTCTACACAGATTCTAACACTTTTCATCACAGAAATGTGAGAAAAATTGGATTTTTACTTATGCTTTGAGGATTGAAAGGGATTCTGGGTAAAAAAAATACTGGTGAAATCAAGACAAGGCAAGTCACTTCACCCTGGATTTTCCCAGCTGTCTAGTTTTGAAGAACTGTGCTAGCTTGCTAGTTTTCCCTAGGTGCTGCCCGAGCTAGGATCCAATATGCACAGTTATCTCCTTTGCAAAAAAAGAGTAGGTTTTGAGTGGAAAAATGATTGTATCGATGTTGAGTTTTGGGCCATTTCTTGTTGGAGGTACTAGGCCTACCAACACATTTGACTTGCCATTTTTACAGGAGATTAGGGGAATGGTGGGTGAAATGAAGTGTGTGGCTCCCCTCAGATTCCAGAACATTTCTTCACAGAAATGTGAAAAAAAACTGGATAGTCATTGCGTGAGGTTTGCAAGGAATTCTGGGTAAAAAAACGAGTGGAATCCACACATCACCCCACTCTGGATTTCCATAGGTGTCTAGTTTTCAAGAAGTGTGCACGCCTACTAGGTTTCCCAAGGTGCCCGTTGAGTTAGGGACCAATATCCAGTTACCTACTTTGCAAAAAAAGCGTAAGTTTTGAGTGGAAAAATGTGATATATCCATTTTGCATTCTGGGCCATTTCCTGTTGTAGGCACTAGGACTACCCACACAAGTAAGGTACTATTTTTATCGGGAGACTTAGGGAAATGCTGGGTGAGAGGACATTTGTGGGTCCCACCAGATTCCAGAATTTTCCATCACAGAAATGGAAGGGAATTCTGTTTGTTCAGTCAAGGTTTAAGGTCAGCAAGAGTGTCTGGGTAAAATAATCTGGTGTGAGTCACATAAGTCACCCACTTTGGGTTCCCCCGTGTCTAGTTTTAAAAAATGTGCAAGTGTGCTAAGTTTCCCTAGGTTCCAGCTGAGATACGGCCCAAAATTCATAGCTCCTCAGTGGGCAAAAATGTTGAGGTTTGAGTGGAAAAATGTGATGTGTCCATACTGCATTTAGGGCCTTTTCCTATTGTAGACACTAGGCTTACTAACACAAATGTGGTCCGATTTTTATCAGAAGACATAAAGGAATGGTGGGGAGAAGGAGATTTCTGGCTCTATGTAGATTCTGGAATGCCACAGAAATTAGAGGAAAATGTGTTTTTTTCAGTTAAGGTTTGAGGTTTGTAGGAAATTCTGGGTAAAAACATATCATGAGAGTCACACAAGTCACCCTAGTTTGGATTCCTCCTGTCTCTACTTTTCAAAAATGTGCAAGTTTGCTAGGTTTCCCTAGGTCCTAGTTGAGCTCTAGCCCAAAATCCACAGCTACCCTCTTTACAAAAAAAGGTTCAGTATAAGTAGAAAAAGTTATGTATCCTTGTTGCGCTTTTAGCGATTTCCTGTTGCAGGTACTTGTCTTAGCCACACAAGTGAGGCCCCATTTTGGTTCAGGAGACTTGGGGGAACGGTGGGTGGAAGGAAATCTGTGCGACCCTGCAGATTACAGTAAATCACAGAAATATGAAGACAATGTATTTTTGGTCAAAGTTTGAGCTTTGCAAGAGATTCTGGGTAAAAAATACAACCTTGTGAATTTACACTCTACCCTAGATTCTCTCCCGGGTGTCAAGTTTTCAATAAAGTGCAAGTTTGCTTGGTTTCTGTATGTGCCAGCTGAGCTAGGGTGCAACATCCACAACTACCAGCTTTTCAAAAAAGTTTTAATATGAGTGGAAAATGAAGGTCCCATTTTTATCGGAATCTTAGGGGAATGGTGGGTGGAAGGAAAATTGTGGCTCCTCACAGATTCCAGAACATCACAAAAATGTAAGAGAAAAAAGTTTTTTGTTAAGGTTTGCAATTTATTCTGGGAAACAAATCTGGTGAGAATCACGCAATACACCCCACCCTAGCTTCCCCCATGACTTTAGTTTTCAAAAATGTGCAGGTGTGCTAGGTTTCCCTAGGTGACGGCTGATACAGGGCTCAAAATTTACAGCTAATAAACTTTGCATTTAGGGCTGCTCCCTGTTGCAGGTACTAGTGCTATGTACACATGCAAGGTGCCATTTTTATCAGGAGATTTAGGTAAATGGTGGGTGGAATGAAGTTTGTGCCACCTGGCAGATTCCAGAATTTCCCATCACAGAAATGTAAGGAAAATGTGTTTTTTAAACATAGCTCCAGGTCTGCAAGGGATTATAGGTAAAGAACATGTGGTGAAGGCCATGCAAGCGACCCCATCCTGGATTCCCCCATGTGTCTAATTAAAAAAAATGTGTACATTCACTAGGTTTACATAAGTGCTGGCTGAGCTCAGCCATTGTGTCTAGTTTTCCAAAATGTACACATTTGCTTGGTTTACCTAGGTGTCAGCTAGACCAACCCACCCAAGTGAGGTACCAATTCTATTGGAATACTTAGGGTAATGCTATGTGGAGGGAGATTGTAGCTCACTGCAGATTCCACAACATTGGAGAAACGTGAGGAAAATGTGTTTGTTAAGTCAAGGTTTGAGGTTTGTAATGAATTCTAGGAAAAAAACACAAGACATGTGCCATTGTTATTGGGAATATTAGTGAGATAGTGGGTGGAAGGATGTGTGTGGCATCTGGCATATTCCAGAACTTTACATCACAGAAATGTGAAGAAAATGTGTTTTTTCTATCATGGTTTGAGTGTTTCAGGGGATTCTGTGTAAAACGACCTTGTGAGAATCATGCTTTATCCCAACTCAGATTCTCCCACACATCTAGGGGCATATTTATACACCGTCTGCGCCAAATGTGCATCAAAAATGTTGATGCACATTTGGGCAAACCGTGCACCATATTTAAACTTTGACGCCCGAGCCCACGAACGTCAAAATCTTGCCATGTGCATCATTTTCTGGATGCGGGAAACCGCCTTGCGTTAATGATATGCGTTCCCGTCCAAAAAATGACACAAACACCTGTGTGCCTTATTTAAGCTACCACGCAAAAATGATGCACGGCCGGGAGGTGGAGTCAGAAAACGACACACAGCCCGATTTGCGTAAACAAATAACGCCTGGGTCAGGACAGGCGTTAAAATGGGGCAAACACACCTGTATTAACAGCAGAGCTCCATAAGGAAGACATGGAGGTGTTTTTCATCCAGCGTGCACGCAGACGCAGAGCACAGAACCAGCAACAGCAGCATCCACAACACCAGCAGGGACCCCAAAGGCAACGCAGAAGGCAGGAGAGAATATTCCGCACCAGGACAACCCTTCATGGCCTCAGGGAACATGGCATCATCCAGAGGTACAGGTTGAACTGGCAAGCCATACAGCAGCTGCTGCACAACATTGAGCCACAGTTGGCACCCAGCTTGCAGACACCCCGCACCATCCCACCAGAAACCAAGCTGCTAGCTGTACTACATATGTTGGCAAGTGGCTCCTTTCAAACCACTGGCACCCTAGTTGCTGGGATCTCACAGCCATCATTCTCCGTCTTCCTGCCCAAGGTACTGGATGCCATCATCACACTCACACCCCGCCACATCTGCTTCCCCAACACACAGCAGAAGTAGCAGGAGACCAAACAGGGGTTTTACCTCATTAATGGATTTCCACACGTCCTTGGTGCCACTGACTGCACACATGTACACCTTGTGCCACCTGCTCAACCGAACATCAATACCGCAACAGGAAGCACACACACTCCATCAATGTGCAGGCCATTGTGGATCATCAGGGATTGATCACCAACATCGTGGCAAAGTATCCTGGGAGTGTTCATGATTCATTCATCTTCCGTCACTGTACAATCAATCAACACTTCCAAGATGGACGATATGGAAATGGACTACTTGTTGGTAAGTACAGAATCCTACTTATATACACACTGCACAGCAACCCCCAGGACAAACAACACATACACTACGACAGCGACATGTGGACAGAAACACACTGAGGTTGTGACACCGCTAGGCATGTTTCATATCCTCACCCAATGGGAGACACACCCAGGGACAAATGACTGTTCAAAATAACAATTGATGCCACTCCACAGACACAAGGGGAAAATGTAAAACAACACAATGACAAACACATGGTGCCAACTGGCATTACATCTGCGAAGATCAAACTCCAATAACACATCAGTAACACCCAACCAAACACCCTTCCAGCCAATACGTACTGTGTAAGGGGTGTGGAATGTAATTTGCTGCAGGTCAAGCAGCGTGACTCACATAGCATGATGATGACTACAATCAAGGCCACATGCAATCATTGAGGCCATTCCAATATCTCACATCACTCCTGCTCTCACATTGCCCACTACCAAGAGGCAAGTGGGATGTGCGAAGAACACATCTTGATGGGACAATATGGAAAGTGCACATTCCTTCACATATGCATTGTAACAAATTACCACACATACAACAGATGTACTGCCATAAGGACCTTCTGAAACTCAAAACGACAACCTCACAACCAACTTAGCCAGCTGAACTAGACCATGTGCAGTGGTCTAGGTAGACGTTACAACCTGAGTCCGCTTGCCAAGGGCAGATAAATAGGTCTGCAGTGAGCTTGTCACACATGTGAAATTAGTGTACAGTCAAATGTTAAGACGTCAATGATCACAACGTACGAAGAAGTTTGGCTAATTGTCACCTTGCAAAATGTAAGCATCTCACTGATGGTTAAATTAATCTATTGCATACGTCAAAATGTATGGGATGTCCAGGGTACATAGATGCAAACGTGTTACCACCACTGTTGATTTGATTCTGTGTATGGAACTATCATCTCACCCACAGTGAAGACACAGGGACACCTGTAGCACAAGTCACAATGCAAGGGAGTAGACACTGTACTGCAACTCTCAAAATATGCTGCTGACAACCGGTCAGCAGCCAAACACTCGTTCAGCCAAGGAAACAACCCAATGCTGATGGTACATCCTAGAAGCCTAGGAATTGACACAATAACACAAACACAAATGAGTCACAGACAACACAAGAGAACTACTGCCATGCAAGGTGATATTAATGGGGCAAGTAATATCAACATGATTTCAATCATTTTATCTTTCAGCTGATCAGGGGTATGGGATCCAGCCATGGAATATGACTCCATTTGGCAACCCAAGCACTGCAGCAGAGCGTGCCAACAATGAGGCACATAGGAGGACACGCATCATAGTCGAGTGGACTTTTGGCATCCTGAAGTCGAGATTCAGGTGCCTCGACATCACTGGAGGCAGCCTCCTATACTCACCAGAAATGGTCTGCAAGATGATTTTAACCTGTGCCATCCTGCACAACATTTGTGAATGAAAGAACATTCCCCTATTAGAACCAGAGCCACAAATGCCTGAAGAGGAGGAAGAGGAGGATGCTGGCCATCAACATGAGGGGGACCAACCAAACACAGCTGCAGGATTGCGTAGGCGCCAACATATTGTCAACAATTTCTTTTGAATCAACTCACCATCACCACTGTATTAACATATGTAAATACACACCTATAATAATCACCATATCATGGTCTGGGTAATCATTTTTGCATAACATTATCTCTAACTATCAGAATAAGAGTGTAGCCTCATGAAGCATTGCTGATATACCGATCAGGACACAGACATTTCCAAAGCAATTGTGATGCGTATGAATCAACAGTCACATTCACACACACTGTAAATTACATATATCCTGTACATTTCACCTTTGAAGGGCAATAGCAGAGGACCACACCTATTTCACATATAAATGTTGGCAACATGGTTCATTGCAGCATATGGCACACAACTAAGACACCATCAGTCAATAATGGAACAAAAAGTATCATACATGAGGCAGTGGATGTGCAATTGCATTAGTAACAGGAATGTATGACCAGACCCTTGACAGCAGTAACTGTTACATCACTTATCTTTGCAAGGACTATGTGTGGCTAGAATTCCAAATAAGCAGAAAATAGATAGCACAAGTGCCACAGCTATGACAAGCATTGCGCACATGACAGTCCATGTACATGTCAGCACATGTCCTCCTGACCTACCCATGTTCCCGGTCTCACCCCACCCGTCTTAAGAGGTCCCTGGAATGGTAATATGTGTACCCAGATAATCCCTCCTCTACACACACCCAGACTCACAATGTTAATCCAGTGTGCTTTACATTTTCGTATGGTATGCCATTGTCATTGTACTTCTGTCTGCATGGACATCAGGCTAAATATTGCACTGGCTTGTAGTCTCTTAGCCCTGTTATCACCTGTAGATTGCTTCACATGTGAAAGGTACTGCTGGCCATTTGAACTTGAATCTCACCTACAGGACTTGTGAGAGACTGATGCAGCACACACCTATGAGCACCTCCATGCAGACCAGCCATTTGAACATGCACTGCCTTTGCAGATGCTTGGAACAGCATAGAAGCTGCCATTTTATCAATTACAGTGTTATGCATTGGCATAAACATCTGAAGTGTAACACAGCCCTTGGGTTAATGTGTCACCTTCCAAAACACAGGACAAACACAGTTTTCCATTTCAACTGTCTTGTTCCTCCTCTGACCAGTCTCAGTCAGACCACTGAGTATGTACCTTGTGAAATGTCTGGATCCTGATTGACCCTGAATCCTGTTAGCCTGACTGGCTCCTGTCTGTGCGTTCCCCTAAAGGTTACTTGTGACTAAATTTGTATCGTAGGGGGTCATTCCGACCCCGGCAGGCGGCGGGCGCCGTCCGCCGCGCAGAGTCCGCCAGAAAACCGCACCGCGGTCAAATGACCGCGGCGGTCATTCTGACTTTCCCGCTGGGCGGGCGGGCGACCGCCAAAAGGCCGCCCGCCCGCCCAGCGGGAAAGCCCCAGCAATGATGAAGCCGGCTCCGAATGGAGCCGGCGGAGTTGCTGGTGTGCGACGGGTGCAGTGGCACCCGTTGCGATTTTCAGTGTCTGCTTTGCAGACACTGAAAATCTGAATGGGGCCCTGTTAGGGGGCCCCTGCAGTGCCCATGCAAGTGGCATGGGCACTGCAGGGGCCCCCAGGGGCCCCACGACACCCGTTCCCGCCAGCCTCTTCCTGGCGGTGTAAACCGCCAGGAACAGGCTGGCGGGAAGGGGGTCGGAATCCCCATGGCGGCGCTGCTTGCAGCGCCGCCGTGGAGGATTCTCTGGGGCAGGGGAAAACCGGCGGGAAACCGCTGGTTCCCCTTTTCTGACCGCGGCTTTACCGCCGCGGTCAGAATTGCCCCTGAAGCACCGCCAGCCTGTTGGCGGTGCTTCCTCCGTCCCCGGCCCTGGCGGTCCATGACCGCCAGGGTCGGAATGATCCCCGTAGTTGCTTTCCCAACCCTCACATTCCTCCTGGGGTATTTTGTCAGGTGGGTCTACAATGCATACTCAAATACATTGTATAGCATAATCTGTTTATTTATCGTACTATTGTTGGAAACTTGTCTCCAAATACCCAAATCATGGCCTATCCCTTGTCTGGGTCCCATGTATGCATGAGTGACAAATTGTGACAGTGTACCATGGCCGTATGCAGAGATTGGGTATGGTGCCTCCAGCAGAACCAGCAACGTCAGATAATGTGCATGAAAAGTCCACACATGTTAGGACCCTGACAGTCCACACGCTGGTTCACATTGATCACAACATATTGATGGGCCGTGCGTGGTGAATAGCTGCGAGAATAATCAGCACAGAGGCTATGAAGTTCCCAGATGCAGTGGAGACTTTAGAGGCCAACCTGTGTAAAAATGTTGTGATGACACCTGCCGGTACAAGAATCCTGAGATATTATCTTACTCAGCACACCAAGGTTGCCCTGTTGACAGTCTCATAACACGTCTGCAGTGACAGAGTAGGAACATCTCCATGTGGGTTCTCAAATCCTCATTGGCTTTACTTCCATTGATCTCCAAAGGATACTTAGTAGATACAGGAATAGCCTCCACAGACTCATGACTAGACCTGGACGTAACTGTGACAACATAGACCCCTAAAAATATACAGGCTAAACATTGGCCCACACACATGAACCAGACACCTCTGTGCATATGATCGCTGGAAATATATGGCCACGTGCTGCTTGGTCTGATGGTCCTCCACTGCCACAGGAGAGTTGTGGCTCAGTTATATGACCTCAACTGTGGCGTAACATTACAAATGTGGTTTATCTTTGGCTCTCCGTGTCACAAACACAGTATCCATTTAGTATGTACATGTGCCTCATTCTTGGTGGGTTCACCAACAAGTGCCTTGGAAGCAGTATCCAACATCCAGGGCATGTGATGGCCAAGTTTTGGGCCATTGACATGAACAACCATCTGCTATCTACCCAGTGCATGCTTTGTCATTTGTGGTGTTTATGTTACCCAAAATATAGAAAGTGCACACAGCAGTTGTTGCTACATTTATGACTAACACATATCCTCTCTAATTTCCACACTGACTTGCATCTGAGGGTTGGACACATTGACTCAACATGCATACAAGCATATTTGCTATAATGCATCTTGTGATGGTCACACAGTGGATCAACAACAATATTAGTAGCCAAAGCACACACATTGACTCATAGGCATTGATTAATTGTACTTATGTGCGTCACCTTGCTTTCCTGTCCTGACGACAAACATGCCCAATTTGTGTAATACATATAGCACACACGTTTGGCCATCTATTGCATCAGTCAAGAGTGAAAATCCTGTACGTCAAGTAGAGGATCATGGTCCGCAGTAGTATGATGTGTCACATGTGCCCATACACCGTCATGCTCAAAGTGGGTGTAATCAGCCTATCTCAGTATTGACAGAACTGTAATATACCTTTCAAATGGTAAAATTACCCAAACCCAGTTAATGCTTGAAATTTTGCCGCATATGTGTAAAAAAATGACGCTTATGGCTGAAAAACAGCGCATAATGCCCTGAAAGAACCATTGGCCCTGAACGGTATCTTCCACACTGTATCTCTGAAAATTGGTTAAGTTTGAAACAATTTAGAAACATATGGATGCCAGCTGAAATCGACTCATGTGCGTCGATGAAAATGACGCATAGACTCTATGCATCAAAATATTTTGACGCATGACAATAAAAACGCCCGCCATTTTAGGCAGGAAGTGATGTAATAGGATATCCTGTTTACAGAATAGATACAGTGGGTGTACTTTCACTTTCACTTTGCAGTCTGTCATATTTCCTGACTGTGTGGCTGTGTCTCAATTTGTCTCTGTGCATTTAGTGAATTTGTCTCCTGTGTGGTCTTTTTATTGCCTTTTTGTGATTAAAAATTTGTTGTAATATCCTGTCTGAGTGTTTTTTGTGGTCATTTGTGTTGTAAACTATTGTCTTTGTTTGGTTGGGGGTCTGTTGTGGGTAGTGTTAGTTTGGGTATAGTTGAGCTGTGTTAGTTGTTTATTTGAATTTTTCCTGTCCTACTTTCCCCCATTCTCCTTTTTTCCCCTTTATCCCCTATTTCTCTTTTTGTACAAATATGTTGGGTAGGCCTCGTCTTGGCAGGATGGGAGAGGAGGAGCTGGGTAGGTTCATTTGCCTGCTGTGCCATTTCCTACTCCTGATGATTGAGGCAGGTGGACGTGTGATACAGGGGTATCACACTGAGGCACGTTGGCTCCGGTGGGAAAAGGTGTTGCATCATCTGCAAAGGATTTACAACACACCCAGAAACGACCACCAGCTGAAGCACCGCTGGGCTGACCTTGTCTCCAGGGAGCAAGATCTGCTGGACCACGTGGGGATTGTGATTGGTAGTCCTGTTGGTGAGTACAAATCATGTTAATGTGCACGTTTAAATGTCTGTAGTGACATCAGCTGTTTTTTACAATATCTGCCGGCTATGTTGTTGAGTGTGTGGAATGCTACTGTAACAGACAGGGTCATATTTCTACTTTGTTAAGGACCACAGTTGCGAGCAGTTTGGAAGCAAGAGCTCCGTAACTTACTGAATACATTTGTATTATGTAAGTTAGTGCCGCCTTTGTGTCAAACAGCAACACATATCAGGAGGCAATGATGTATAGATATAGGCCACAGTTGCCTGTGAGGTATAGATTTTTCTAATTTATTACCGTCATTTGTTGACGCAACAGCTAGACTGACTTTCTAAACACAACAGGAGGCTGAAAATTAGTGCAGGCTTCACGTCAATTGTTGATAGTAATGTGGCACAAACATGTCTCATGTGTGTTTGTTTGGTGAGTGTGTAAGGAAACCGATCATTGAAATTCCGAAAATCTTAGGGATTATTGTGCCCCTCCTTCATTTCGGATACATGTCTGATCTGGATTTGGACAAATAGGTAACAATTTCTAGCTGCGCTCAGCTAACATCTTAGACTGGTATTTGGAGTTTGTAGTGCCACATTTCAAATAGGGATGGCTGGCCAAAGGTATGCACATGGGTTCATATCTCTATGGTTGGTGCAACTCATCATAGCTGTGCCACATCAAATGAAGAAACTGACACAAAATGAGGGCTAACAACTATCCCTGGCCCTCTGAACATTGTACCTGTGTGTCATAAATTTGTCATAGTCACAATGGCTGGTTGACTGGTAATGCAGTCCTCACGGAAGTGGCTTTGTCTGTCTCTCATGGATACACATGATGAGACAAATACACTCCATGATTTTGTCTGCTCACCAATGAAGGAGCATGTTTGCCACCACATGATAGGTAGGGCCACTGCATGTGTGCAGATATGTGTGTGTCACTCACTGGAGTCCCTGGGTCTGTACATGTTTGGCGTGGTATGTAGGATGCAGTATTATCATGTCTGAGGGGCTTTACCTTCTGATGTAATCTTACACATTGTATTTGTCTTTGGAATTGTTGTACAGTGCACAGACATTGAGCACATTTCTCCCTTCCATGCCTTACAGGTGGACCGGCACCCTACACTGTTGGTGAGGTGGGTTGATTCGAGGACCCAGACAACTCCAGTAAGTGTTGATATGTCGGTTATGTGTTGTGTTTGCTGGTGATGTGTGATGGACTCCTGTGTGTTGGACACATAGCAAGGTGTGATGCGCTGGCCAATCATTTGTTTTGTTCCATAAGTGGAATATCATTTAATCACCATCTTTGAGTTGGCCAATCCTTAGCGTATTGTCATATTTTGGTATTCTAGGTCAGTCCTGTAGGCACGGCAGTGTGAATAGGGATGAGTCATGTGGATAAAACTTGATTCAGAAAAAGTTGCACTGGACCATATTAGTGAATAAGTCAGCCAGTCAGACCCGAAATCTACCAGAATAGGGATGCCAAATGCTTGCCCACAGACTTCTGCTTCCCTATTCACTAATGTACTTATTGAACTGTATGTCACACTTCCTTGCAGCATGTAGCTCCACAGGTAGTGATACGAGTATGTGGCACTTGAGTGCAATGGCCCAGGTGTGCATGCAATTCATGGCCAGAGGTGTTCTTGCATCTCTCTGTTTGTTGTAAGTCATGGCTTACTGGTAGTAAATGATGTGGACAAAGGTCTGCATTTCCAAACATGAGTGTCAATGGGATTGGTCAAGGGTCAGCTGTCTCCTATTTGGAGATCCTCCTTACCTGTGGTGTGTGTGCTCGGCCAAACCCATGTCCAGCTTTACTAAGCTTCCTGGGTGTCCTTGTTGTTGAAATAATTAGTTGATGGTCCACCTCCCCTGAGACACAGGCATATGGTTGTGAATAGTGTACCTAGGACTGATGATACAAGTTTGGTGCACAGACATGTAAATCAGTGAATCACTTGTCTGAACCTAGTGTACAAACTCATGATTAGCACATGCTTACTATACTAGAAAGTCCATTTACAATTCACAGATCATGTGGCCCTAGATTTCCATCCCGTACAATGACATTTGTAGCCCTGGCAGTGGTGGAGGATGTACAGCATGTTTTTTAGCTAACAACTGGCAGAACTATGATGCCAAAATTATGCCAGTGGGTACCCATCTTGTAGGGTTTGGATGTGCTATGTGTGATAGGACCTTTGTAGGCTGGCTTGCCATATACTTCCTCAGGGACAATAAATGATCTGTATGATGATATGGGCTGTTACAAGTACAATAGATGTATAGTCTGATTTACTTCTTGTGCCATTTCACATAATGCAGAACCTAATGTTAGGTTTTCTATTTGTCTGAACAGCTGCAAATATGACTCCAATCCAGGTCAGGGAGTTTCAACGGCGGGCAAAGAGATACCGCCACATACTAGATGTCGAGTCTGGGTACCACAACATGGCCCGCAGATATTGCCATGAACGAGCTCTGGAGCCTGGAGGGCATTTGCACACAGCGGCCCTTCTTTGCCTACCACAACAACCACCAGCACCACCACCACTTCCACCCAGGTGGGACCACCAGCAGCTGGGACCTTTGCAGGACCATCCACAGCAACTGCTCCTGGACCAAGCACGGCACCACCTGCAGGGCAGCTTACAGCCATTGACACAACACGGGCCCATACTCCCTTAGCTGGCACCCAGACCACCCCTGCTACAGCCATTGACCCTGCTGATTTTGCACAAATGCAACGGAAATTGGACCGTGTCCTTAGAAAGATGAGCAGACTGCGGCAGGAGGTGCGACCGGTCAACCGGCGGGTGCATTCCATCAGAAAGACCCTCCGGGGGGCCAACCTATAGACATGTTGATGGACATGATTCCCTCCCCTCCCTCCTCTTTCCTGGTTCTTATACTTTGTGGGTTTAGGGGGATTAGTGTTAGGTTAGTATAGGCTGTTAGTTTAGTTAGTGTTAGTGGGTGGGGGTTCCTGAATATTTCTACAGTTTATTTTTATGTGTGTGGGTGGGTGGGTCGGGGGCAATGTTGGGGTTCTTGTGTTTTAAAAAATGTATATATATGTAATAAAAAATAAATAAAAAAATATATATTTGTTTAGTATAGGATAGTATGTGTTTAGGTTAGTATCTGTTGTCCTCCATGTGTCCCGTTTCATAAAGGGGGTGGGGGGTTGATGTTTAGAACGTTTGTTGAATGTGGTAAGTAAGTTTAGCTTAGGTTAGTCAGGGACAGTTGTGGGTAATGAGTAGTTAGAGTAGATTAGGGTAAGTAAGGTCTTTCCCTGAGTTTTCAATTCTGTTTTTACTGTTGAATAAATATCTAGGTAACCCTTTACAGTATGTGTCAAATGCTTGAGGTCAGGGCCTTGGCATGAGTGTACAGTGTCTCTTTTGTATTAGATTTTGGGGGTTATTACAACTTTGGAGGAGGTGTTAATCCGTCCCAAAAGTGACGGTAAAGTGACGGATATACCACCAGCCGTATTACGAGCCCATTATATCCTATGGAACTCGTAATACGGCTGGTGGTATATCCGTCACTTTACTGTCACTTTTGGGACGGATTAACACCTCCTCCAAAGTTGTAATAACCCCCTTTGTGTCCTATGCTGCAAACAAATCCTAACTGAGCTGTAGCATTGGCAGCTACCCCAAAGCTACTTGGCTAAGATTTGGCCATTCATTGCAACTACCAATCACGGTTACTATGGATCCCAAAGTGTGGTTTTTTTCATGATGTATGTTTCCAATGTCACATGCTGTGCTTCCAGATTTAGTATTGGGGACACTGTGTTAAGTCTGACTGCAGTCTGATGTCCAAGGAAATCCTTATAAGGTGAGTGGTAGTAAGCTCTCTTGTAGTATAGTGTACATAACTCACATAGATCATTTGTTACACTGTTCCGCATGATTACTTATTTGGATGTAAACTCATACACCTCCATTCATGCAGTTTGGTGTGTGTTAGCTTAAATTTGTGGGAAATGTCACATACGTTTGTTTTGCATTGAAGCAACTATTTGAAGGTACTATTTTCTGGTTTTGACATCCCTTGAGGAAGCGTTATTCTGTCAAACACAGCATTATGGTGTATAGTTTCTCTTTTCCTCAGAAATAGCCCTCAGGAAGGTCAGAGTATGGTAGAGTCCAGGCCAGTGTGCATAGTTATCAGCCCACATTATTTAAGGACAGTTGTATTGACAATCTATGATAGCTGACAGGAGGCAAAATTCACTAATCTACTGCACGGTTGATGTGTCACATTACACTGAGACAAAGTTGTTGTGTAAGTGCTATTTATTGAAAAGTGCTGTTGTGCTATATGTACATTGTCCATGATTGTGAGTCCATTATAGTGACATCTTCCATTGTGATCCTGCACAAGTACAAAAGGACATGTCATTGGACATGCTAGGGTGAAGTGTCAGACAGTGCAGAGGGACAGGACTTGCCAATGAGTTATAGAGAGAGAATCACAGGGCAGGCTGACAAGATAAATCGTGGTTTGCAGAACTGTGCTTGAGTACAGTTGTTGCAAGACTGGCATGTTACATGTTACAAAGCACAGGACCTTGGTAATAGGTGGCCATGTGGCAGGGACTAGTGCTACTGGGTACTCTTAGGTGTGAAGGTGATCTGTTCCTGGTCTTCATCTTCTGATGTGTGTGTTGCCTCCTCTGCCCTTGGTGGTGGTGATTGTGAAGGGGCAACACACACCTCAGTGTGTGTAGACGTGGAGTCAGACATCCTGGTAGCTGCTACCTGTGGGGGTCTTAAGGGCAGTACTGCTGCAAGGAGGATCTGCTGGTTCTTAAGAATAGCAGCCACATCACGATGGTAGGCAGCCATGTCGGCCCTGAGGGGTTCAATGTTGCATTCATGCATGCGTTGACAGGATTGCTGTTGTAGGTGTTGGGTCAACTGTATTACAACTGTGCTGATTTCCTTCAGCCTTTTTTCTACTTCCTGCAAGATAGTTGTTCGCCCTTGCATAGCTGCTGCGTGTTCTTCAGTTGACATCATGCACGAACACACTCCCTCTAGGCTGGCTGCCATAGTTTGCATCCCCACCGCACCTCCTTGGCCAGCTCCCGCTGTACTCTGACTACAGTTCTTTCAAAGCTGGTGTCAGTGTCGTCAGAGTCCTCAGCTGTATTGGAGCTGGCAGGTTGTACAATTGGGGTTGTGGGTGGTCCCTCTGTGACGGCTGCTGTATCTGTGCTCCTCCTTGTGACTGAAGGTGGGGTCTGGAGGGATTCAAGGACCTCTTGGAGGGTCTGCTGGCTGATGTTTGTCAGCTCGTCATCCATGTCATCAGGGTAGTCCTGTACAGGTATATCCATTGTCCTCTGCAATGAAATACGGTACAATTAGTGTGTCAGTGTTGTGGGCTTTGTAATGTGACATGCCTGCCTTGTGATGATTTACACATTGTGATCTTGGTTCCTGTTCATTGCTCCTGTCTTTCAGATGGCAATTCTCCCAGGCCTATGCCCCACCTGCATGTTACATATATTGTGGTCAGTTTCTGGACTTGTCAGCATCATCTCCTCTAGGTGTTGGTTCTGGCCAAAGTGTGAATTGCCATCTTCTTGTCCTACTCAACCCTCTGTCTACTTCCATTCTCATGGTGAGGCCTTTCACTGTCTGTGGGTGTTCTGATGGCACTAGCAGCACACTTAACAATCTGGACCTGCCCCAGTCTCTGATCTTTCACATCCACCTATATGTAGTAGCAATGTAGTGTATACTATGTATAGCATTGTAATGGCACAATATGGATGTCAGCATTGGTAATGTGTACTGCTGATGTTGGAGAATGTGTGGTACATTGGATTGCCCTGATAGTCGTGGCAGTGTCCTATTTCCTCCTGTGCAGGTGTATTTCTGTGACCAGTTACATGTGTCCTCCCCCTCAATGCTGTTGTCTGAGCAGTATGACATTTGGGATGTTGCATTGTGACCCAGGCACAGGATGGACCCTGACATGTGCAGCATGGGTATGACATTAGTGCTGTGTACCTCCTAATGTCACTGACATTGGCTGATGTTTGCGGCAACTATGGACATTCACATTTGACAGGACTGGAACATTTGTCTTGTTTCAGGGGATTGTTGACGTTGTCATCCTGAACCCTTTAATTTGGGTGTGTTTGATCCATGGGGACGTTCCTGCCATTAGCTACTTGACCAGCACACACAGTGGAGGTGGTAGTGGCAACTGTTGTCAATGTTACATTCCAGTTGTCGGTATGGCTAGAGGTTGTTAATTGGGCCCTAGTTAATGTAGGGAGTATAGTGGCTGACGTGTTATGGGATGCCAGTTTGACGTTGTGCCCTTCCCTCCTTGCCTGGCATTACCTTTGCAACATAGCTGGCATGGCAGCATACACCCATGGGAAAGTTGTTGGTGTTGTGTAGTGGTGTGCCCCAGGTTTCCTCTGAACGGGCCATAGCCCGGTACTGTGCCACTTTACCCATACCACTCCCTGAATATGATGACATACATGCATTGTGTAGTAGGTATTCCCCCCGCTTGCAGTTCACATTAGTGCATTTCAATTCCCTATGCGACTTACCCTGCATGTGCATTGTCTCCTGGTAGTCTGCGCTGTCCTGTCCTTGAATCCCTGTGACGATCTCCTCAGGGATGACAGCTGTGACCATCTCCTCCATGTGGTCCAGGGGCTCCTGTGGTGCTGGACTCCCACCTCCAGTCTGCAGGGCTGCCTTCCTGTTCCTGGACATCTTTTCCTTGGTCCTGTCCTTGCAGTCATGCCAGCGTTTCTTGCACTCGATGACTGTTCTGCGTACTTTTGCCACACTGTTAATCTTGTCAACAATGTGTTGCCATATTGCCTCTCTCCTACTGATTGGCAACTTTGAGGTGACAAACAGTTGCTGCTGGTGTTCTGTCACCTCTTTCACCAGAATTTCCTGTTCCTCTGCACTGAAGCGACACTTTCTTTTCTTCTTCTATCTGTCCTAGGTCTTGTGTGGGTCCTCCTGGCTGGTTCTTGGTCTGTTGTCATCTTCCTGGGGTCTGTGCATGCATCTGGGATCCATGTTGGCTCTCCTCTGCAGTACTTGCTGTGTTTGCGGTGAATTTTAATGCTATTGCATCAAAAAACGGCACATATCCGGTTTGCGGTGTCGTAAATCGTCTCACAGTCATTTCCGCCACGTTAATGTCATTTTTCTTTACGGCATGATGCTGTGGTGTGCGTCAAAGAAAATGACTCATACCTGTGGTTTGCGCCGCCATGCGTCAAAATATAAATTTGACGCCCAAACGGCGCACAGAAATGGCGTTAGCCGGCGGTAATATTTTTGACGCAAAACTGCGTCAGCGCAGTTTTGCGTCAAAATGTATAAATATGGGCCCTAGCGTTTCAAAAGTGTGCAAGTTTGCACAGTTTCCTTAGGTGCCAACTGGGCGAAGGCCCTAAATTTACAGCTATCCACTTTGCAAAGAAAGGCTCAGTTTGAAGGGGAAAAATATGATGTATTCATGTTTCGTTTTGGGCCATTTCTTGTTGTGGACATTAGGCCTACCAACACAAATGAGGTACAGTTTTTATCAGAAGACATGTAGGAGCATAGAAAAGTGGAACATTTGTCACTACCAATTTGATTTTGCAATATATGTGCCTTCCAAATGTAAGGCAGTGTGTAAGAAAGAAGACATTTTGAAATGTACCTTTTAAAGCATATGTTAGTACGGATACCCATAAATTCAGAGATGTAGGAATAACCACTGATCCAAGATACCCATTTTTCACTCAACATATTTCATCCTATGAACTGATTTACACTCTGTACACAATGAAAAATTATTGTACAGTGCAACTCAGTTGTTTGCTCTGGGTACCTTGGATGCTTTGAGAACATACAAACCTCATATATCCCCACAACTAGAAGGGTCAAGTGGATATAATAATATATTGCTTTTGTAAATTGGTCATTGTGACATAATGTTACAGATGAAAACGTTGTCACAAATGGCTGTTTTTTCCTACTTATTTTAATTTTTTTAGTTAGTTTCTTTAGGAAAACATTGAGAGATCTACACATTTGGGGCCAGATGTAGGAAGCCGTTTGCATGGTGCAAACTGTGAAAATCGCAGTTTGCGCCATGCAAACGGCCTAACGCGAGGCACATACACAAATTGCGAGTCAGTACTGACTCGCAATTTGTGAATGCGACTCGCAAATAGGAAGAGGTGTTCCCTTCCTATTTGCGACTCGCATCGCAATTCAGAATTGCTTTGTGGCCGCGAATGCGGTCGCAAAGCAACTCGCCGTTAAAACCAAATGGTTTCGGTATTTTTTTCATTTTGCAACTCGTTTTCCTTTACGGAAAACGGGCTGCAAAATGAAGAAAAAAACTGCTTTATTTAAAAAGCAGTCACAGACATGGAGGTCTGCTGACTTCAGCAGGCCACCATCCCTGTGAGTGCAGGGACTCGCTATGGGATCGCAAAATGCGACCCACCTCATTAATATTGATGAGACACCGTTCTGCATCCGAGATTGCGACTTCCGAGTCGCAATCTCGGAGTTTGCTACATGTGGCCCTTGAATCCCTGTTGTATTAAAAATTGAATCTGCTTTTAAGAAATCTATAGTTTTCTTGGATCACCCATGGGTTTCACATTAGTTTCTACCACAAACTTGAAGCAGGTTGAGAGCACAAAAAATAGGAAAAATTGACTACCTTTTTGAAAAATGCCACAATTGTGGTAAACATTTACGGGCATATTTATACTCCATTTGCGCTGGACTTGCGTCATTTTTTTTTACGCAAATTCGACGCAAAACTAACTCCATATTTATACTCTGGCGTTAGACGCGTCTAGCGCCAAAGTCCATGGAGTTTGCGTCACTTTTTAGCGTTGACACCTACTTTGCATTAATGATATGCAAGGTAGGCCTTCCCGTCTAAAAAATTGACTCCGAGGCATGTGCGCCGTATTTACACTCCCAGGCAAAAATCACGCCCGGGAGTGGGCGGGTCAAAAAAAATGACGTCCAGCCGCTTTTGCGTCGTTTTTTAGCGCCTGGTCAGGACAGGCGTTAAGGGACCTGTTGGCTCGGAAGGAGCCCAGAGGTGCCCTCCCATGCCCCCAGGGACCCCCCCTGTCACCCTTGCCCACCCCAGAAGGACGCCTAAGGATGGAGGGACCCATCCCAGGGAACATAAGGTAAGTTCAGGTAAGTAATTTTTTTTTTTTTGTGCCATAGGGGGGCCTGATTTGTGCCCCCCTACATGCCACTATGCCCAATGACCATGCCCAGGGGACAGATGTCCCCTGGGCATGGCCATTGGGCAAGGGGGCATGACTCCTGTCTTTGCTAAGACAGGAGTCATTTCAATGGGGGTTGGGAGTTAAAAAAAATGGCGCAAATCGGGTTGAGGCGAAAATTTTGCCTCAGCCTGACTAGCCTCATTTTTTGGCACCCAAGCTCCATATTCCCCTACGCCGGCGCTGCCTGGTGTACGTCATTTTTTTTCCACGCACACCAGGCAGCTCTGCCGGCTAACGCAGGCTAACGCCGGCTAACGTCATTGAATAAATACGGCGCCCGCATGGCGCTTCAGAATGGCGTTAGCCGGCGTTAAATTTTTTGACGCACAACTGCGTTGGCGCAGTTGTGCATCGAAAAGTATAAATATGGCCCTTAGTTTTTTTTCAGCTTTGCATGCTCCTGGAAGCTGGGAAGATGGTGACAGCACAGCAAAGCATTTTTTATGCCATTTTTAGTGAAACACACACTTTTATCAAGAACACTTTTTTCATATTGTTTCCAAAAATCTCAAAATTTTGCTATATTTTGCCTATTTTCTCGCTGTACATCTTTAAAATCCCCAGGCTATTAGAAAAAAGGGCACAATTTTGATATGAATTGCTTTCGTGCCAAAAATGTTATTGAGCACAAACTAGCCCAAATAGCCTAAAAATGGCTCAGCACTGGGGAAGAAAACTCCCAGGAGTTAAGGGGTTAATAACATTCTAAAAATTAAATTGCATGCAAAATGTGAGGGCATGTGTACAAACATCATATAGTATGATGAATTATTTTTCTGCAGTGACCAACAACCTCTTTCCACGGAAGGTGAAAATGCTGATATCCCTATACATGACTAAATCAGACAGATTCATGAAACCATAGGGCATCAATTTCGTTTTTTGTATTTTGTAGCTCTTACAGTTTTGGAAAAGGAACATCTGCCTAATGATATATAATTAATAAATATCCATGCTAGTTACAAACTAGGCATGCAACCTTTAGAGCTGATATTAGAATGGTATCAACCAAAGCAAAAAAACTTTCTTTTAACAAAAATTCTGGAAACTGTTTTGTTCAACAAATTGAAAAGCCAAATCCGATTATCCGTGGAAGGCATTAGTTCCCTGAAATGCAGACAAAACCGGATTACCATGAACAACGATAATGCACTTGATACTCACATAGTGGTCAAATGGTATTGCAAGGACGGTAAGAAACAGAGGGCCAGATGTATCAAGAATCCATTTTACGATTCTCAAAGAGCAATTTTTAGGAAATCGCTATTTCAGAATCGCAAAATGGTATGCATCATATTTGCGATTCGTTAATAGCGATTTCTTAAAAATCACAAATGCTATTACCGAATCGCAAATAGCGATTCTGACCCCATTCGCACGTACGGGCCTGTAGGCCCATATTTGCGAATTTTTAGCATTTCCCAAATAGCGAATTCCTAACTGGAATTCGCAATTTTGGAAATGCAAACCCCAGGGTGCTGGGGGCCTAAGGCCCCCTCTGCTGCACCCCCAAAAATTATTTTAGAACATGTGAGGCGCACACATGCCAAAGGGGCATGTGTGTGTTACATGTCAATTTTAAAAATGCATTTTTAATGCATTTTTTACATTTGCACATGGTTACCACCAAATTGTATTTGGTGGTAATTGCGATTCCTTAATGCCCAATTCGCATTAAGGAAAAGCTTGATTCATGTGCTTAAGAAATCGCAAATAAGGATTCCTTATTTGCGATTTCTTTTTTAGAGAATCACAATTTGCGATTCTCTCCTTAAAATTACATAGCGAATGCCTTTCATACATACTGAAAGGCTTTTATGCATTTGTAAATGGCTGTTCGCACCGTTTGCGAATGCAAAAAGCTTTGATACATCTGGCCCAGATTACCTCCAGCAAAACCTTAAGCAAGTAGTGACTTTTGAAGTTGATATTTGTACACAAAAGATAAATATAGACACCGATTTAAGAGGGTCTAGCGCTATTCCAACGCTAAATTGGTGTACTTTTTGACACTAATGTAGTGTTTAAAGGACAAAAACACTGCACCATATTTACAAAGTGGTGCAATGACTGCATTGAGCCACTTTGTAACCCCTAGTGCCAGATTATGCCTGTGTATGCATAGGGGGCTTTCTGGTGCTAGGGGATGAAAAAATGGTGCAAAGAAATCTAAGAGATTTCCTTGTGTCTTTTTTATCTGTATTTTTAAAGCCTGCTAAGAGCAGGCATTAAAGGGAGGCTCCCATTGTTTTCAATGGGACTCTAGGTGCTTTGCACAATTAGCGCCAACATTTGTGACGCTAATAATGCAAAGCACCGGACTAGAGTCAAAAAGTATGACTCTAGTACCCCTGACTACAGCCATGGTGCACACACATGGTGGCATTAGTGGAGGCGCTAAGGGGCGCAAGAAAAGTGACGCTGCATTAGGTGCAGCTGCACTTTTCATAAATCTGCCCCACAGTTCTTTGCTGCTTGTTAAAGTCAGGGTTTATGATCCTAATGCCATGATATTTAAAGTTTAAGTAAGAAGCAGGAGCAATTTGATGCATTGAAGACGAAGGACAACATAAAAGATGTATTTATTAATCTTTTTCTCATCTCAAGATACCAGTATTCTATGCTCCCAACAATTGTGAACTAGCATTCTACTGCCCTCCACAGGTACCAGCAGAAAAGCTAACATTATAATTCATTTCAGTCATTAACAATCTCTATCTAGGTTTTCATGTTCTCAATTGTCATCTAAGAAAATGGCAATCACCCTTTTGCTATGTAAGAAATTGGGATATTGGTGGAGGATAGTAGAAGCCCCACTCAGGTGACTACCACAATCCTTGTTGTGGTGAACGCCAAAAGTTACTAAATTAACATGTTCTTAACCCTCTGATATCTTGGTACAAAGCAATCAGGCTTAACTTGATGTGTAAAGTATTTATGCAGCACGCGAGCAGTAGTAGAGTGGAAACACAACACTCAAAATCCCAATCTAATTTAGAAAAATAGAGTACATTATAATAAACAAAATGACAGCAGAATGATGAAATCTTATAAGTTAAACCGGAGATATGCAATTGTAAAATGTTAGTGAAAAAGCACCTGAAAGCAAAAAGCAGCATTTGCGTCATCAAGTCACGCTAGACAGTGAGAAACTCACAAGTTCAGGCCAACTGCGATAGAGCACAGGTGAAAAACAGGGATCAGAATAGTCCTGCTGAAATATTACAAGCTGCATCCAGCCAAAGACTTCCATTTGAGTTGGAGGAGGCCAAAAGGAGGAGGCAGAGCATTGCAAACATTCAACGCTGTAGCACATAGAGCATGTCAGGTATTGCTGACAGTCACCACTATAGCGCAAACATCTGGTCATGTGGCACGGACAGCTGTTGTTGTAGCTTGAGTTGGCAATTATTGTGGGCTGTTACTGCTTCAGTGTGAAGTGCGGGTCTCGCATTGCTGTCTGTCACTGATGTTTGCTGTCAAAGCTAGGAGTAGAGCTCACAAGAGCTTCGAGTTGCAGCAGTCTCAGGCAGCCGAGTTCTGGCATGAAAGGGCCGGTTCGAAAGGTGTTCAAACTTCAGGATTTTCGCCTCTTTTTCAGGAGTACACTTTGCTGTTAGTGAAGGGTCTAGGACGTGGGTAGGGACCTATGGGGATCAGGGACTCTCTTCATCAGAGGTCAGCAGGGTTCAGGCAGATACAGTTGCAGGTCCAAGCAGGTCAGATGAGTAGTTGCAGGGAGGTGTCTGAAACATGATGTGTCCCTGTAGCTCACACTGGAGGTCAGTCAACTGACCCTTGGACTCTCTTTGGTTTGCTTGGGATGAAGGCAAGCATGTTCAATCTTCCTTCTTAGTTTCAGACCCGGGGAGGTGAATATTGGGTGCAGAGCATTATGTACAGAGGGGGAATGTTGCTTAGAGGAAAGTGTGACAACAGGCACACCCCGGTCCCAGAGGAGCCATGATATGTGAATCCAAATACTATCAAGAATCAATGACGGACACCATAAACAATAGGTATCATCCTATGACACCACATTAGTAAGAGGAATTGCACCATATCACAGAACATGTGTTATTTATCCTTTCATTAGAGGTAATCAAACAAAGAATGGCACCTGGGAGTCCACCTTGGTCCTGAAGAGGAGCCTAGGGTAAGGCTCTGAAACATGTAGACTAGGAAGTCAGGTACATTACATCCCCCACTTCGGCAGCCCCTTTGTAATCATATCACCTCCAAGAGATCTATTAAATCATTGGAATTACTAGGAGACAGGTATTTTTAACTCACCCAAGACCCCACGACTCCTATCCTTCCTGTGATTCACATTGATGACACTAGATTAGTGCTCCATATATCCTGTAGGGTGTAGCACGCCCCACTCCATAGCAGAACGGGAAGAAACCCAATGATGAAGCATACCACCAAGGGGTAACCCTGGTGGGTGAGGGTTTTTCTAACAGGAAAATCCTTTTGTGGTAGTTCTTTCAATTGGACCTCTTTTGTAATGTTATATAGGCTATAAGGAGAACAGACTCAGCCCCACAACCTCCTTCTCCCTCTTTATTTTTGCAATCTTCCTTCTTTGACAGAAAGTGTCCTTCAAGCAGCAGAGCAATCCTCCAGCAACAGGCAGTCCTTCTTCTGTAACTTCCACAGGTCCAGGAGTGTTCTGATGAGCGGTTCTGGAGGGCCAATATTTACATCTGGTGCCAATCTTTGAATGGAGGACTCTCTGTCCTACCACCCACATCTGGTTCTGAAAGGTTTTTCCCCCTCCACTGTCAAGACTCAACTGTCTGGGAATGACAAAAAACAGTGCAGACCTGGTGTCAGAATTCTTTGTGTGTTGCAGGAGGCAAAGTCCTTTAAAATGTTAGTGGGGATGGGTACAGCCCCTACCAAGTCAATCATACCAGGATAGGCTATCCTGTCCACACCTATGCGCTCTTTGTGTTACTTTCTGGAAGTAGTACACAAACCCCTATCAGCAGAGCTATTCACAGTCATGTGGCCCAGGATTATGAGAGAATGCGCTAATGCCAAGGACAAGAAATTCCCAACTTGAAGAGAGTGGGATTTTCTGAATTCTAACTCAAAATCAGATTTGACCATTAAAGAGGATTTTATATTATAATTCATATTTGTGTAAGACATATATTTTGACCTGCCTCAATCCAAGGTCAGCACTTATTAATGTATTAAGGTAGCCCTTTGTTAGCCAATGGGAATGATAGGCCTTGCAACAATGAAAAATGACCTTAGGACATGTAAAACCTAAGTACACATGTCCTACTTTTTGAATACCATGTTTTCTTTGCCCCATCAGCCTTTAGGGCCCACTTTAGGGGTGACTTATAAGTAAAACTGAAGGCTTAGAATAGGCAAAAGGTTTATTTTAAAACTACACTACAGGCTGCATAGGCATCTCTGAGACATGTTTTAAAAGACTACTTTAGTGATGCTAGAGGCATTTAATGTACAGATCCTGTGTACTTATAGTATCACTTTACTAGGGACTTACAAATAAATTAAATGTGCCAATTATAGATAACCCAATTTTACAATGTTTGAAGGAAAGAGCACAATCACGTTAGCAGTAGTAAAGTGCACAGAGTCAAAAAGCATCAAAAATAATTCAGCAAAATGGGAAGGGTGAAGGCCAATGGTCTTGGGCAATTTCACAACTAGGACGTCAGGTCTAACACACCATAGCTGGTCCACCAGATCTTCTGAACACTTTATTCGATTATCTTAATGAAGAAAGTCACAACTATTGGTCTAACATCTTTTAGCCACATCCAGTGAAGTCTTGTTGCCCATAAAGTACTGTTTTCAATTAGAACATTGCATCTGGTGTGAACATTCTATTAATATAAGAAATGCTCCCTAAAGACATTTCGGATACACCTGTGGATTTAACTAATAGATCCTTAATTGAGTGTCACAAAGGATTTCAAATGGCTGATACAATGGGGTTATCACATCGAAAATTAAACAGATTATTCAAGACAATTATACAAATAAAAAGAAACTATTTTATCAGGGTATAATGCTTTAAGTGTATTAAACTCAATAGGCTGATGTTAAATATAAAAAAACTCACCCTAAAAAATCGATGATAGAGAATAAAACAACGTCCACAATAAAGAATTAGCAGGCCTGTAACAACAAAAACATATAACCACTATAAATCATCTATTTCCCAGATGTCTCTATACAAAAATAAGTTTTGTTAGAAATGAGGTCTCTAGTTGGCAGAGGTATACATTCCTGTCCAAGTAGGGACCACAGTCCTAGTCAGGATAAGTCACAGCATAATCCAAATTATCGTGTGCCCATCCTCTGGTAGCTTGGCACTGAGCAATCAGGCTTAACTTAGAAGGCAATGTGTAAAGTATTTGTGCAGAACTTATACAATAATACAGCGAGAACACCACAAAAAAGACATCACACAGGTTTAGAAAAATAAAGAATATGTATCTGAGTAAAATGCTGTTGAAAAGATGAAAATCCAATGTAGACAAGCTAAGTTATCAATTTTTAAAGATCAAATACAACTAAAGTGCCTAGAAAACACAATAGCTCCAACTGGGGCCATCACGGTGTTGTTGACAATCCGACACTACTGGTACTGGTCACGGAGTCACACGGACCACCAGGTACAGTATCTTTTGAAAATGAAGAGCAAGGACATTGCACAGATTCAGAAAGAGGTGCTGCTGGCATCAGTGCAGCATCAGTCCCTTACGGCATTCGAGGAAAGGGGCGTTGGTTTCATGCTGTGAAGCAGATGGTGATGAGGCGTTGATTCCATCTTAATGCAAAGGGAGATGATGGATCGTCCGGGATGCGTCGATTCCGTGGAACCTGGGGGGGGGTCACTGGTCCTGTTCCGTCAGGACGTGATATGTCGACTTCACAGCCTCGCAATGATCCTGAGTGACATCAGCGGAGTCGATGCAACATCAGATTTGTGTTGCAGGCCACAGTCACATGCAGAGAGATCCACAGAGTGGAAGCAGGCTGTTGCGTAGCTGACATCACTGAAGTTGTTCTGGAGGAGCTGTAGTTGGAAACTAGCAAAAAGCTAGCAGTTGAAGTCTTTGCTGTCCCTGAGACATCAAAACAGGAGGCAAGCTCAAGCCAAGCCCTTGGAGAGCACTTTTGGGGAAAGGCAGAGTCCTTCCAGCACAGTCAGAGGTCAGAAGTGAGGCACGGCAACAGAAGGGCAGCAGTTCCCTCAGCAAAGCAGTCGATAGAGGCCTTTGGGCAGCCAGGCAGGTCTTCTGACAGAGTTAAGATGCAGGTCCAGCAGTGTCTGAGTTGATGGAGTCAGAGACCCAGTTTATACACCCAAAATGCCTTTGAAGTGGGGAAGACTTCAAAGAGTGGTTTTGAAGTGCACAAGTTCCCGTTTCAGTCCAGTCTTGTCTGCTAGGGTCCCTGTGGGGCGTTATCAGTTCTTTGTGTGAGGGCAGGCCACTGGCCTTTGAACAGTAAGTGTCAGGGCCTACACCCTTCCAGCCCAGGAAGACCGATTCAGTATGCAGATGAATGCAGATCTGACTAAGTTTTCTGTGTTTGTGGTTGTCTGGGTGAAATACACAAGGGAGCTGTCAACCAGCACAGACCAGATGTTGATTGGAGACAGGCTGTAAGGCACAAATGGTTTTAAGTGCACTTTCTAAAAGTGGCAATTCTAGAATAGTAATATAAAATACAACCTCAACAATAAGTAACATTTTCTATTACCACTCTGGCCATACTAAATATGACACGGTTACCCCTTTCAGGTCAGAATCTACCACTCACAAATTAGGGCAGTCCTAATGCTACTCTATGAAAGGGACAGGGCTCACAGTAGTGGAAAACAGTCCAGAGTAGTGGAAAACGACCAGGACACATACAACACATGTGTACATGTCCTGCCTTTTACCTACAGAGCACCCTGCACCCTGCCCTATGGGTTACCTAGGGCCTACCTTAGGGGTAACGTATATGTAGAAAAAGTGCAGTTTAAGGCTTGGAAAGTACTTTTAAATGCCAAGTCGAAGTGGCAGTGAAACTGCACACACAAGCCTTGCAATGGCAGGCATGAGGCATGGTTAAGAGGCTACTTATGTGGTTGGTACAATCAGTGCTGTAGGCCCACTAGTAGCATTTAAATTACAGTCCTTGGGCACATGTAGTGCACTTTACTAGGGACTTATAAGTAAATCACATATGCCACTTGGGTACGAGCCTATGTTACCATGTTTGAGGGAGAGAGCATATGCACTTTAGCACTGGTAATTTGCGCAGAGTCTTGAAACTAGCAAAAACAGTGTCAGAAAAAGTGGAGGGAGGCAGGTGAAAAGTTGGGTGATGACCAACCTAAGGCTGTCAGGTTTAACAAGTTTTTAGAATAAAAAACTGACGGTACCACCCAACGCCTACCTCACAAAGAAAAGGTTTCGCTCTCGCTTTGACGTGGTTGTTTTGTTATAGCGGTGTAAGGTAAGTCTTATTTTGACAGTGACAACTCCTTGTGAAAGTAACATGTTTTTCTAATTTGGGTGGTGTAAATACAGACAGACATTTTATAAGTGTTTTTCTTGCTCATTGAACGTTAATGTGAAGAACAATTTTGGTGCTACAAAAGTTTATGTCTATATGGAGTCAGAGTATTTTTGAATGGAAGGATAAAATGTAGCAGTGTGAGGTAAGCTTTGCAAGCTGCCACCATGGGCATATAAAGGGTTGGTTCTTTTGGAGCATTTCTGATTTATGGGCTCAGTATGATTGCTTTCCCTCCTTTTTTATACTTCATCTCATTTCATCAGGGTTGAAAAGAGTGGTTGGGCTTAAATGGACTTAATGGGCCCTTTCAATGATTTCTGACGACTTTTCCTTGACGATGAACTCTTTGGTGGAAAAAAACATTTTCATTGTGAGGTAAGCATTGGGCGCCACATCCCGATTTTAATTCTTTAAACTTATTTTTGATTAGAGCCATCTAGGGAATGGCCGAGTTATAGTAGTTTTAAATACTATTGTTGTTACAAGTCTTTATTGTGAGGCACTGATTTATGCTACATAACCAATGTTTCTGGGTGAGTGTTTTTTTTGTTTTACATTGGCCCATTGAGGTTGATAGCCCTGTACAATTATGTCCTGATAAAGTAAAAATTATTTATTTTTTATTTGACACATCCTTAGTGAACCGGAAGGACGCACTTTGTGAACCAGAAGAGGAAGGGAGGTGCAGCACCCGCTGCATTGATGCTGTGAGGACCGCTGTGCGGGCCGTGAGGGAGGCCACGAGGAGGGCCGGACCGCTGCCTCCACGAGCCGCTGTTGTCACTGGCCACTGAAGAAGGCAGAGCAGAAAGACGAGGAGAGAGGCGGTGAAATGTTAGAAGCTGCCAGGAGCCTCCGGGAGCTGTGTTTCAGGTTTAGCGGCATACAATACCGGAACAGCTGCGGTAATCTACGTTTGCGCCTGCATCAGTGTCAGTGCCTGCCTGCCTTGCCATTTGCCAGTCTTTTACCTCCCAATGTTATTGCAGTTATTGCAGCCATTGTTTGGATCAGGCTGCCTTTGAAAAAGCAGTCATAGCCGCTGAAGAGAAGAGGAAAGCAGAGGATAAAAAAAAAAGGAGTTGGACTTTTGCAGAAACCTGTGAGTCTGCTTGAACTGCTTGAACTGAACCCGGCCATTTTTTGGATTAGGGTGGCACAGCAAGACTGCAAGAGCAAGGCAGAGTGTCCTATGCCAGCATACGCCTATGCCAGCATATTCCTACGCAAGCCTGTGCTCCACCCTCCCCTTCCCCTTCCCCCTCATGCCTACTGCCCAGGTGCCCAGGTATCTAGGGACGTAGTGTTAATTAGTGACCAACTGGGCAGGTAGTGGCTAGCATGGGGAGGGGGGTAAAAGCAGCAAGTACAGCAACTACACCAATAGCAAAATGTTGAGGAGTAGAGGTGACATGGAGGGGGTAGATACCTGGTTGTGATTGGCTGTGATTAGATGCGAGAATAAAGGGACCAGCAGCAGCAGCAACCCGGGTGATTTTCTTGCTCCATTCGCTCCCAAGGTAACCTCCCAGGGAAACTTGTAATTTATCAACTAAAAATTATAAATTGCATGGTAGCCAGCCTGACTATAGTGGGTGGCTTATTTGACTTAGAACTTTGAGAATCCTGTCTGGACCCTGGAATCTGGAAAAGTGCTATTATAAGTGCCACTACTACAAGCGCCACATTCAAAGCACAAACTGAGTATATATTGAGGGCGAATTAAGCACAAACTCGCACAGGTTACGCAGGATACGCTAGTCCTGGGAGACCGGGGAGAGCTCAAATAGAGCTAAAGTCGAATCAGGGGAGGTAAGCTTTGAGCTGCAGTTCCCAGTAGTGGTGCAGAGGTGGCTGGCATTAGGCAAGTGTGGCTTGCTCCTCTCAGGGGGTCTGCCCTCCCTGGCACTTACTTAAGCACCTACTTAAGAACTTAAGAAATAAAATAACTTTTAAAGAACCCCTGCAGTTTGGAATTTGGAGCGGGGTGTATCCGCTGTAAGTGGTAGACATATTGTATACAGTATGCCTGCAAACAAAGCTCGATCACGTGGTACTTGTGACGTAAAAAAGGGACCGAAGACAGTCTCCAAAGCAAAGGAAACTGTGAATGGGTGTCGGCCTTCAGGGGTAACAGTCAGTAGTCAAGAAGGAGGAGGGAAAATACTCCAACCGTTGGAACAAGAAGAACCCAGAGAGATAATGGAGACATTGGTGAAAGATCTTCAGTAACCCCACTCGGGGCATCAATCAGAGAATTTGTGGGGAAATATGTAAAAAAGACTCATTACATGCCACACGTGTCCGAGGGAAATATTATTTTTTATCCTAACGAGAGTGAAATCGAATGATCTATAAGGCATGTCTATCAGCCCTCAAACTCAATGCAGATAGAGGATTTATTCCTGGGGGGGGTCAGAGGAGGTTATTGGGGGGAAGGCTTCGCTGGAACTCAGGCAATCCTCATCACCATGCCTCCCGCCTCAAGTAAGGGATGGTAATAGGCTGGAAGAGAGGTCTCAGAGAGAAAGGAAGAGAGGGAGGACCTTCTAGGAGGTCTATGGGGAGGGTTCAGAGGAGAAAGTAAAATGGATACATTTTTACCGCCCTTTGGGTAGACAGTCTGCATTTACTTTAGACACCACCCCTGTACCGGCCAAATCGTTAAGAGACGTAATGTTCTTAATGCAAAAAATTCTACAGGCAATTCTAGAGGTCCTAACGGCAAACAATAGCTTGGGGAAATCACATAAAAATCAATTGCAAGGGATAACTGAGGAGTTGAAATATATCAATAGCAGTATGCCAGTACTGGTATGATTTGTACCAGAAAAGAAGGATCAAGAAACAGGTATCTCAGAGCAAAGTATAGAAAGAGGGGCAAAAGATATAATAAAGACTTCAAATCAGCCGTCAGTATATGTTTCTAAGCAACCAATGCTGGTGATAAGAAGAAATCAAGGATGGGGGAGGAAAGTATGTGGATCCTATAGACCTATCATAATCCCCAAAGAAGTAAACAAAGTAAGCAAAGAAATGTTAGGAGCAAATTTTAGTAGAAAGAGAGGGAAAGGTAGCACAGGTAGCCCAGGATAAGAAATTAAGGACAACACAAGGACAAGGGTGGGAAGTAGTAGTCCCAGATAGGGGGGAGTACACCACAAAAGATAGCCAGTGTACCCTTTCATGAGGATAGTAAACGAGCAAAAAGAAAAAAAAAGGCATCCAAAGAAAGGTAATAGAAGAAAGAAGGGAAAGTGAGGGATTAGAGGGAAAGAATAATGTTAGGAGATTAGTAAGAAGTGGGGGAAGTGGAGAATTAAATAATCCTGTCATGGACTACTCATCGTCTATGTCTGTGGCCCACAGGAACTGCAGAGAGATCTTGAGTTTTGTGGGTTGCTTTGACCCAGGTAGGGGCGGCCCTTTCTGGTAGCCACTGAGCTGCCGACGGAGAGAACGCCAAAAGCAGTCCGTGCCCTCCAGAGGGGCTCCCAGAGGGAAAAAACCCAAAAAGGGAAAAACCCTCTAAGCAGGAACTCCCTGGAACAAGAACAAAAGTAAAACGGTAAGTCTTCTCAACAGGACAAAAAATAGTACTGAAAAAAGCTGGAAAAGGCTAGGAAAAAATATAACTGGCGAAGAAAGAAGCAGGAGCGAAGATCACCACCAAAGCAAGTATTGCAGCACAAGGAGAACAGGAATAACTCACCTTATATACCCAAGAACAGGAAGTGACCAACAGGAAGTAAAAAGGAACCATATTGGATTGGGAATACATCATAGAAGTCGATGGTTTTTGGAACACGCCTATAAAATCCAGATAATGACTAGGTACCACTTGGATGGAGTTTACAGGGTGTTGTAATTCCTGTTCTGAGGATAATATCTTTCTGGGAGACCCATAAGTTTCCGAAGCATAGCAATGATCTTGACAGAATTTAGAAGACAGAGAAATGGTTCGGATTTCCCAATTAATATATGGATTGTGTCTCATAAACCAAGGTATTCCTAAGCTTATGGCATGATTGGGAAAGGAGATTAAATCAAAAGAGACATGTTCCTGATGCTTTCCAAAGCGTAGACCTAGAGTTGAAGTGGTATTGATGACAGGACCCGATGATAATAAGGATCCATCTACAGTATGCACTTGTTCTGGAACGTCTTTTGGTAGTTTTGGAATTTGTAGTTTCTTAGCCCAGGTCACATCCATATAAACGCCACTGGCTCCACAGTCTAATAATGCCAGGGTCCTTTCTTCACGACCATCAGGTAATTGCAGAATAACAGGTAACAGAAATAGGACAGTGGCATCTTCCTTGGAAGAACTGATGGAAGGAATCGCAGAAGATCCCGTCCCCTCTCTTCACACAGAGGATGGGAAGTGGCATCTCCCGAGGTCTTCACAGGACGAACTGGACAAGTGCGGAGCACATGGCCAGCAGCACCACAATATAGACATAATCCTCTTCTCCGTCTATCTTCACATTCGCTAGTAGAAAGAGAACCACAAGCAGTGTCTACTTGCATAGGTTCTCCTTCTGTTGTCTCCTTTAATGCAGGTCAAGGTTCTTCGGGACGATGGACGATTATACGTGGGTTGCCTGACTGAGAAGGTCCACAACTCTTTCTTTTTCTAGACGATGTTCTTGGAGACGATATTCTATAGAAAGCGCTAAATCCATCAAGTCTCGTAGATCGTCTACTCTGGTGGAATGTACTAATTCATCTTTTATGTCTTCTCGCAGACCTGTGCGAAAAAGAGTCACCAGAGTACGTTCCACCCATGTCGCCTCAGCTGCCAATTGTCTAAAGTGTGTGATGTATTGGCGAACATCTTGTGTGCCTTGTTGGATGTCACATAGCGCTTCTTCAGCTGATGCTTTCAATCTTGGGCATTTAAACATTTGTTTAAATGTTC